>NW_027508734.1:38506666-39740833 GCF_051911475.1 Siphateles boraxobius | reverse complement strand
CTGAAGATTCTGAGGCAAAGAGCAGTCTTTTAGCTCTAGAGAAAGTATCCAGAATACTCGTTCACAAATTCATGAGAAAATCCCCAAAATTTGGGATTTGGTGTCCATAATGCTTAAGTAATGATATTTACCCTTTAACTACTCTTTTAATAGAGGGTCACATGATAAAACATTTTTTGGGACTCGTAATAGCTGCCAAAGTCAGTGCTGAACCCATGCTGCCCCCCCCCCCCACAAAAAAACATGGCTGGAAAAACAAAGTGTTTCCTTTCAAAATGATTTGCACAAGCATCGGAAATAACAAGGCTGATGACTTTTTCTCTGCCTTAAAAGGGCAAAATTCTAATCCCTTTAGCTGGTGTAGCTCAGTAAAGGGGTTTTAGCGCTGACATCACTCCTCCATGCTTACGCTAGCTATAGGTCACTACGAAGTGTGAAGCACAGATAATACCAGATCTGCTCAACTGTCAGGAAGTGGTTTGGAAGGAAGTTTGATAATTTGTTTTTTAACTTCTGCAATTTTTTATGATCTCCAATAATCAAGGATCTCAAAAGATGGAGTGATGTGTGACCTGACAGAGAATAACAATTCAAGGCATTTCTGTTTGACTTCAGTAATCACAGCAACTATTCATATGGATTTTAGTAGTATATTTCTATAACATCCTGTGTTAAATTTCCTACTTAAACAATTCCGGTTGATCTTAGCCAAAATGTAGCTGGAGTAGTAGTTGTTCCTCTTCTGTCATTCAGTGTTGTAAACAAACCCAGAAAAGACGGTAATGTAATCTTGGACATTACACCCCACACCCTTTTTCACTTCCTTAGTTACAGTTGGCAGACTTTATTCAGATATTCAGATTCTGATCATTCCTACTCCACCCCACTGGGACACATTAAGTCTTATTTGCACTCTAATTCAGCAGGCATTCGTTTTATACAGCCGATGAAATGTAACACAGTGAAGCGGAGCCTTATCAACCCTGAAGGAACAACGTTTTCCTCCGTTGCACAATTTGCCACACCCTCAGGTTTGGTGTGCTGCACTGCTGTACGTTTGCAAAAAGGCGGGCGGACTGCATAGAAGGACCTTTGCATTCAGCAAATCAGAGAGCCGCAAAATCGTGCTACGGAAACTGAGCTCAGCATGCGGTTAGGAGGACTACTATGAGAGGGCAACTGCACCACCTGGTGGTAGTAGTAATGAGCCCCTCCATTAGTTTATACTAAAACTCCCTACAAATGATAATAGAAGCAGATGTGATTCATCCAGTGAAAAAAATTATACAGGTACCCCTATATATTTAGATTATTACAGCCAAAGAACATTATCTTATTAAGTCAGTCATCGCAGTCTTGTTTATGGTTTTCCTCAGCACTTTCGGAAGGACAGTGTGCTATTTTCCTGAAAGGCAGTGTAATCGTTTATATAATTTTGGGAGTTGTATTGTTGAACAATTGAATACTATTTCTTTCTACCAGTTCTTACAGCATTGGTTGTGACTTCAATGACCTTGATGAGTTTTACATTCGTTATACTGTACCTGTTGACAGTCAAAACATTTTTGTTAATGGAATCGAAGTGACAGTTCACCCCAAAATGAAAATACTGTCATCATTGACTCCAAACCAAACCTGATTCCAAACCTGGAATTTTTTTTCAATGCAGAACACGAAGATATTTTGAAAAATGTATGTAATGACAGTATTTTCATTTTTGGGTCGACTGTTTGTTTAATGTCTAATTGTCTCATTACTAAAGGTTTAACTGACACTTAGTGCCCATTATGAGTGTTATTCCTAACCTACTACAAAATCGAAATCTAGTTAGAATTTAATCCTTTTTGAAAACATGAATATTTTTCATGAATATTGTTTGGTTGCACAGAACTTGCTTCGCCTTGGAACAGAGTTCCCATAATCCTGAAAAACCTGCAATTTCAAAAGTGTGATTTCCAGTCCTAGATAATCCATGGAAAAATCTATAGCTAATATAAATGTTTATAGTTATACTTAGTTCTCAATCATTTTTTAGCTAGAAATGACTTAAAAATTATAAATCCTTTTTCAGTCATCAACATTACAGCACAAGTCAAATAATAGAAATAAATTTTCCTCAAAGTTTCACTAGAGGGACCAGAACACATCTTAATTCTTTGAAATGGTTATTCATTGGTAATTGATTCCTTGTTTTTGTTGTCTTGTCTTTCCAGGAATGCGGAGATCCTTCTGCAGTGCTTTGGCTAGATGAGATCCAAGATGCGATCATGAGAGCCAACAAGGACTCAGAAGAAGCTCTGCAGTGTAATAATCCTCATTTCAATCTTAGCTTTAACATGAACGATGAATCTTTTCTGTTAATTATCTCAGTTTTTCTAAAGAATTATCATCTTGTCCACCTTCAGTCTCTCAGGCGATCCAGGCCATTAATGAGGCTGTGGATAACAAGGACTCTTCTCAAACACTGGCAGCCCTGCGTTCATCTTCTTCTGGTCTGTATGGAGTCACATCTGAGTGTGCGCAAACCTATCAGGATGACCTGTTTCGAATTAAAGAGGAGAAGAATAAGGAAGGTGAGATGGGTTCTTGTGCTGATTCTGTGGTATTTGGTACAAAAATCTATGGTAATCTCTCAAATCTACTAATGATCTCAGTTAAAATAAATTATTTTAAACTATTTGGTGATAAATATTCTATCACAACATGTCATAAATGTACACATTGTGACTGAGAGAGTAATAGCGTTTTTTTGTTAGGGGATAATGGCAGTGAATGGATGCAACATTGGGTGAAGGGAGGACACAACTACTACTATAACCTCAAAACTGGACAAGGCACCTGGGATAAGCCTGCAGAGTTTATTCCAAACAACACTCAGCTCAACAAGGAGGAAATACAGGTAAATCTTATACTTCTCTGATTCTTATATTTAATTAGATATAATTTAAAAAATCATAATATATTTAATTAATATTTTCTCTTCCTGATTTACGTACTGTACTGTCTGTCTCTTTGTAGTCTGTTGTGTCAGGAGTAACCACAGCATATAACCGAGAGCAACTGTGGTTGGCCAACGAGAGTCTGATCGCCAAACTGCAGGCCCGGTGCCGTGGTTTTCTGGTGCGACGTGGAATGAAAGACCGTCTTGGGTTCTTGACGACTCAGGAGCCGTCTGTTACATGCATACAGGTCATTCTCTTTCTTCCTTCAGTTAGTCTTAAACAAGACTTCAGTACATAACATCTATGGGTCTGTACTAAGTCAATCATGACCATCTGGTTCTGTTTGTTTTATAGGCCCACTGGAGAGGATTTAAAGAAAGAAAGAAGTACAATAACAGGAAGCAGTACCTGAACGATCACTCTGAAGATGCTGTCAAGGTAAGATGATGAGAATCAGCATGAGAAATTCTGATGGAATATAAGAGCCATGCTTCTTGCATCATAAAATGTCAGGATTATACTCGCTAGGCTATACACTACATAGCTGAAAATATGTGGTCATCCCCTAATTATCGGGTTTGGCTCTTTTATTTAAGGTAAGATCAATCTTAATATGGTGAAATATGAGTGTGGGTAAATAATGATTTTTTTTTTTCCCTGTAGATTCAATCAATGGTCAGGATGCACCAAGCTCGCAAAAAATACAAAGATCGTCTTCAGTACTTCAAAGACCATGTGAGTTTTAAGTCAAAACAAAGGACTTGTGTATTTTTATGTTTAATATAATCTGATCTTTGACCAAACAGTGGACGGTCTTTAATTTTCTCCCTCCAATTTTCTGATTTCAGATAAATGATGTGGTGAAAATTCAGGCTTTCATTCGAGCCAACAAAGCAAGAGATGACTACAAAACTCTCAGTAAGCATTTCATGTACTTCCTTCAAATTCTGTTTCACATCCTCTCACTTATAACATACCTCAAAAATCTATGGAGAGAATTTTTTTTCTATGGCATGCATTTGTTGTTTTGGTATAGGCCTTCTGTTGCAATTTTGAAGACAACACGAAATGGCTTATTGACCACAGTTCTTTTCCGTGTTGCCATTTTGTTTTAAGTTTTTTTTTTATATGTATAGTACAAAAACGTATGTATGTATAAGTGTGTATACCTGCAAATTGTTTCCACCAGCTAGTATAGGAGTCCATTCGCATAGACTCACAAAAAAACACAAATTCCAAATTCTGTTTTTAACAGTCAACGCAGATGATCCTCCAATGGCAGTCGTTCGTAAGTTTGTCCACCTGCTGGACCACAGCGACCAGGACTTCCAGGAAGAGCTGGATCTGATGCGGCTAAGAGAGGAGGTGATCACCAACATCCGCTCCAACCAGCAGCTGGAGAACGACCTTAATCTGATGGACATTAAGATTGGCCTGCTGGTAAAAAACAAGATCACCCTTCAGGAGGTGGTCTCTCACAGCAAGAAGCTCACCAAGAAGAACAAGGGTGAGCTGTCCAACCTCATGATGATGAACAAGCAGAAAGGAGGCTTGAAGGCTCTCAGTAAAGAGAAGAGAGACAAGCTGGAGGCATATCAGTTCCTCTTCTACCTGTTACAGGTAAACCTCAACAAGTCTAGTCCAACAATTGTTTAAAAATCAGTGTCTCAGCAGGCCTGTTCATTTTCCTCTCTGTTTTCCTCAGACAAATCCAACCTATCTGGCCAAGCTGATCTTTCAGATGCCACAGAACAAATCGACCAAGTTCATGGATTCTGTGATTTTCACATTGTACAACTACGCTTCCAATCAGCGTGAGGAGTACCTCTTGCTCAATCTCTTCAAAACAGCCCTGCAAGAGGAAATCAAGTAGGAACTGAATGATGTTCCATAAATGATTTACTCTTTCCATATTTATCAAGATGGATTTGTACTTTTACGATCTCTCAGCGATCTCTCTGTCTTGTAAATGCAGATCAAAAGTGGACCAAATCCAGGAGATTGTAACAGGAAACCCCACAGTCATTAAGATGGTGGTGAGCTTTAACAGAGGAGCCCGAGGTCAGAACGCCCTTCGGCAGATCCTGGCTCCGGTCGTGAAAGAAATCATGGATGACAAGACTCTCAACATTAAAACTGACCCAGTCGACATATACAAGAGCTGGGTGAACCAGATGGAGAGTCAAACAGGAGAGGCCAGGTGTGTTCCTCAACCTTTTTGACTTGAAGGCTTCTCGTCATGGAACAAAATATTTTAAGCCCTCCCCGAAGATATTTCTGCTATTTCTGTTGTAATTATGAGAAAGCTGCTTTATTTTATTTTATTGGTATATTAAATTAATTAAAGTGGTTACATCTTTTTTTATACATTAAATTATTTAACTACAATTAAGTTTGTGATTTCTAGAGGTTATGTTCTGTCTTCCAGAACTGTAAGTTCTTCAATAAAAACAGTAGTTATTGAGGGAAAATATAAAGAAATATGATTTCAGTTTACATCCTGGTTGTTGTTTTTTCTCTCGCATTTTAATTTAGAGTTAGATTATTTTTATATTCTAATAATAATAATTTATTAATTTAAATGATTTTAAGTATGCCTTATTCTGTTTTACAGTAAATTGCCATATGATGTGACTCCAGAGCAGGCAATGAGTCACGAGGAGGTTCGAACCCGCCTGGAAGCCTCCATCAAGAACATGAGGACAGTCACAGACAAATTTCTCTCTGCCATAATTGTTTCTGTGGATAAAATCCCGTGAGTTTACATATCTGCCACTGCTGGATAAAATTGTGTTTGTGTTTGTGTGTGTGTGTTTATATGTGTGTACCTAATATCCACCACCTGAATTTCTGAACAACAAATTCCATGTTTTACATCTATATTTAGAAGCACCTACCATAAGTCATTCTTGAATATATGAAAAAGACATGTATTTGAATATTCAAATCTGGGCATGCTAAAAGTCAGTTACATGAGCTGTTTCTTTGTTCATGCTTTTGTACAAGTTAGTGTTACACCGCTGTTAAAAAATGCAGCTGTGGTGCAGCTGATTCATATTTTTCTGAGCTTGCAGTTTCAAATAAACCTAATGAGTACCACACACACAAAAAAGTTTTTATATGGCCTTTACTTCACCGATTGGTACAGCAAATGACTCTTTATGAATCTGTTCTTTTAATGACTCATTAAAAACTAATGAACTCACATGTTATAGCTTTTGATATCATTCAAATAAGTCATTCACTGAATCCATCAGAGCGCAATTAACAGTTATGAATTAATTATGATGCAATTATTAATTCACCGATTCATTGAACACTAATTCATCATAGCATTCATTTTTGAGCGAAAGTAATCCCGGTACTGTTGAACTATGTTAAGTGTACTATTTTTAGAATAAGTGGCATTCAAACTAAAGGAAACACTGGTGTAAGTCTCTGTACGTTTGATTGATTTTGTTCCCTTGTAGATATGGCATGCGATTCATTGCCAAGACGCTGAAGGACACACTTAATGAAAGGTTCCCTGATGCCACAGAGGATGAGCTTTTGAAGGTTTGTTACATCACAGCTGCTAGAAATCGCAGAAACGTTTGGCTGATGTAACTGCACACTTTAGTCTCCAAACCAAGACAGGCTTTATTCAGATGTCTTAAACACTCCGATTACCTCTTTGCTAAACTGGCACCCGCTGCTGTCCCACTGTGGAACAATGTCCTAAATCCTGAGCATGTCTCTGCTCTCGTGCTTCTATTCTGTTGTGATAATACAGGCTCCTCGCTCTGAATACTAATGTGGTTTCCATCTCTTTCCTTTTCTCCTGGAAAGAGATTCCTCCTCTCTTTCTTTTTTTCTGTCTATCTCTCCCACACTTGCTCCGTCTCTCTCTTTCTCTATGCCCTGGCTCAAGCTCTCCTCTTGGCCCTTGCTTATACCCTTTTAAAGAGGTTTTTGATGAGCACCCAGCCCAGGTGAGCCACATCTTATTCTTGCCATGCTGCTTCTCTTTTTCTCAGTAATTTTGTTTACCCCCTTGTAGAAGCAGAAGATCTTTAATTGCACAAATACAGAAACATTGATAATAGGTTTTAAAAATTCCAAGGATGTTGTACTTGCTTGAGAAGAACATACTCATCCTTATTATCTTTTAAGATTGTGGGCAACCTGCTGTACTACCGCTACATGAACCCCGCCATTGTGGCTCCCGATGCCTTTGACATCATAGATTTATCTGCTGGAGGTCAGCTTACCACAGAACAAAGGCGAAACCTGGGATCAATTGCCAAAATGCTGCAGCATGCCGCCTCCAACAAGATGTTTCTTGGAGACAATGCTCATCTGAACCCCATCAATGAATACCTCTCCAACTCCTACCAGAAATTTAGGTACATCAAGTGACATCAAAAAACTTCAGTTTGTTTTTCTTCATTTTTAGCAGTTTAAATAATCAACCCATGCTGATGCAATAATGTTTCTGTCTCTCAGACGTTTCTTTTTGTCTGCTTGTGACGCCCCTTCTTTGGAAGACAAGTTCAATGTGGATCAGTACTCTGACCTAGTCACCTTGACCAAGCCTGTGATCTACATTTCTATTGGGGAGATCATCAACACTCACACGGTAAAATCATTTACCATTTGTCTGTGAAATTTCCAATTCAAAATCCAGTCATGTCAAGAGGAATCCTGTGAGTAGTGCTTTAAGCATTTCCACACTATTGATAATAGACAATGGACCCTTTTTCCTGTGAATTTTGCTAAAGTGGCCACACCTTTATGAAAGAGATCACATCCAGCATAGTTGGTTTTCAGGATTTAATATTTTGTGTGATCTTCTTTAGCTCTTACTAGATCACCAAGATGCCATCGCACCAGACCACAATGATCCCATCCATGAGTTGCTAGATGACATTGGAGAGGTGCCCACCATTGAGTCTTTAATAGGTGAGCCTCTGAGAAATGCTTTAATGTGTCAGGACCCTGAGGTCCTGCCGAGTCAGAGTAATGAATTGTTGCTTTGTCATAGGCGAGAGCCCACTTCCCGCTGATGATCCCAATAAGGAAATGATGGGTAAGACGGAAGTCTCTCTCACCCTCACCAACAAATTTGATGTTCCTGATGAGGCCAATGCTGAAATGGATGCCAAGACTCTCCTTCTCAAGTAAGGACAAAGCCTTACTCAATTGTTCTGTTCCAAAACCTAGTGAGATATCTTCATAGGTGGTTCCAAAAGGTATGATGCCTCCTAAATTTACTTGATTTTACCAAATCCTTCCCAGAGAAGACAATTTGATCATGCATTGTGGCAGGCTCACTATGTTCTGGAACTCATGTTTGTACTTGTTAATGCGATTTTGCCTGTCTTCCAAGTATTTACCATGAATCTTTGGCCATTCATCTTGTTCATTTAGCACCAAGAGGCTCATAGTCGATGTGATCAGGTTTCAGCCAGGAGAGACACTTACCGAGATCCTGGAGAATGTAGCTTTACCAGAGCAGGTAATTTAACAGCAGGTATTTCAGAATGAAAAAGAAACTCAATCAAAGCAGTGTAGTTTTGTTCATGTTGGTGTTTTTATTTGAAACAGGAAGCAGAGTACCAGCGTGCCATGCAGCGACGAGCCATTCGTGATGCTAAGACCCCGGAGAAGATGAAGCAAGCCAAACCAGTTGTGGATGACAGCCTTACCTTGCAAGGCAAGAAGGACAAGATCAAGAGCAACTTGCAAAGACTCGGAGAGTTGGGTAAAGTTCACCCTGAGAAGAAATACCAGGATCTTATCAATGATATTGCCAAGGTACCGTTCCTATGACCTCTGACCTCTGCGTTCTGGGATTTTAAGACTGCACTTGAATGCAAAATTTCTATTTCGCCCTTTCATTTTATACTAAAGCGTCTTGATTTATTTGTTGATGGTTTTTGTAGGACATCCGGAACCAGAGGCGATATCGTCAGAGGCGAAAGGCAGAATTGGTCAAGCTTCAGCAGACCAATGCTGGTCTGAACTCCAAGACCACTTTCTACAATGTGCAGATTGACTACTACAATCAATACATCAAGACCTGCATGGACAATTTAGCCAGCAAGGGCAAGTGAGTGTTTGGAGTATTTACTGTCCATTTTAGTTCATCTCATTATCTCTGATTGGATAATTGCTGTTGAGCTTATGCTCATGGAAAATGCCATTGCTTCACACACAGAGTTTCTAAGAAACCTGGAGACAGTAAGGCAAAGAAGAGCAAGCAAGTATCGCAGAAGTACACAGCAGCCCGTCTGCATGAAAAGGGTGTGCTCATTGAGATTGAGGATCTGCAGACAAATCAGTGAGTTTCAACAACTTGTTGTGTATTTGGATTCATCTACTGCATTCATATCTTATCGTACTGTGTTTATATATCTGTATTTCCTCTTGTTGTCCTTGACAATAATATGCTTTATCTTTTACAGGTATAAGAACGTAATTTTTGAGATCTCACCATCTGAGATTGTGGGAGTGTTTGAGGTGAAAGCTAAGCTTATGGGAGTCCATTTGGAGACATTAATGTTAGAATACCAGGTGAAAGTTCTTCCCTTGATAGATGCCTTTTTAGACTTATCATTCTTCTTGGTGTGAATGGGCCTTAACTGTATGTCATTTTTGTCCTCTTTGATATCAGGACCTGCTCCAGTTGCAGTACGAGGGGGTGGCAGTGATGAAGCTGTTCGATCGAGCTACCGTAAATGTTAACCTCCTAATTTTCCTGCTCAACAAGAAGTTCTATGGCAAATAGAGACTCAGAGGGACTTGACAGACTGTTGCACACAAAGTGAAGAACAGACCACATGCATCTTTACAGTTTAAATCTCTTCTGCACTACCCTGAGTATGCCTGTGTACCTTTTGTGCCTTTCTCGAAGGATAGATTCCTTGAATGTACATTATTATACTTGTCGTAGACCACCAACCTGTATCTTCCAGATATGTAATGGTTGACTGTTTTCTGTTTTTATTGAGATTATCAGTGTCCAAAAGGGTATCAATAGCAGTTTGCTTTGATCTTTTGCAAACTTTCCTTGCATGAGCTTTGAATGCTGTACATGTTATATGAAAATGAACATTTTTATTACCTAATCTATTCTTTAGGAGAAACTAAATTGTTTCTTAGTATCCCTATCGTATAGGAAAGTGATGAGTGTTAAAGCCACATTCCTCGAGGAGTTACCAAAATATATTTATCAGAGCAATTTTTTTTTTTTTTTGTAAAAAATCTAGTTATGTATAGGTTCATTGGCTGGTAAAATACTTTTTTTCTTTTATTTTTCTGAGCATTTGGAAACTGCATGCTGGATGAGTTCAAGTTTACGTCCCTTTAATTTTTGCAGCCTAATGTCCATTTTTTTAAAAAGGTGCCTTAACTTGAATAAACTGCTGGGAAAATGTATGGAAAAGCCTTATCCTATCAACACATAGTGCTTATAATGTCAGTCCATCTCATTGTCTGCTGTTGCAGTTAATGTCTCTTTCATATATATATATATATATATATATATATATATATATATATATATATATATATATATAAAAGAAGTAAAAATTGAATGATTACATATTTTGACTGATTTGTAATGCTGGTTTATACACTTATGTTCAGCAAATGCAGTAATGACATAATAAACAGAGCAATTATTACATTTAAAAGATGTACAGAGACATTTTCTTTGAATTTTATTCAAAAACCATTGCAAATATCAAGTTGGATTTAAATTCAGTCCATTAAACAAAATGATTCAGGTTTTAGAGCAGAACATCAAACTTATGTAACTGGTTTTATGTCTGACTGGGATGTTCTCAATTACTGTACTTTTTAAACAAAATGCCACACTTTTTTCTATACAAAGGTTTTATAAAGCAGTATGAAAGTGTGTATTTTTTACACATGTGCATCCGATATGGAATGGTTAAAATGTTTTAATGTAACAGTAATGTAAACAGTCATTTTGCTAATGTTACCAGTAACACTTTAAATGTAGTTCACATAGATGCTGCATGAATGATGACACGGGATGATAAATTTCACTGTTCGGTGTTTCATTCGGCAGAAAGTAATCCTGATCTTCTTTGACCCCAGTGAATGGTTCAAAACAAAAAGTGCTTGCTTGAATATCTACTCAATGTAATGTTTTTTTTCCTCTTCATGAATTGCAGATAGCTCAAGCAGTCAGTTGTTAGCGGTTTCACTGAAAAACTATTAATAAACTGTATAAATGAAAACCACAGGAATGGAGAGAATGATGTATACAGTATTTGCTTTTGTTCAGAAGCCCAAACATTCAGATGATCATTCTATTTTTTAATATTTGGAAGGGGCAATTAATTAGGCTTAGGTATTAATTAATTTATAAATAATTAATTTGAATTATGCTGTATACGATGTAGGGATGCTGTGATGTGTAAAGATAAAAATATGGTTTAATATTTTGGCATTTCAATTGTTTGATGTGTGTGCATGTGTATCCTTTGCTGCAACAGTATAATTATACTGTAGGGATCTGGAAACGGAGCATAAAATAATAAATTCGATTTTTGAAAAAGCACGTAGTATAAATCATACATATTGCATTTCCAATACTGAAGCCCTATTAACACTGACAGAGATTTAATCACTAGGCATTTCTATTTATAAAAGCTGAAAAGTATAAAGGCCTCTTTGAATAGATTTAACCATTTGTATTCTTGAAAAAAGAAAAAAGGTTATAGGTCTTTTTTTTTTACTGTACTTCATTTCAGTTAGCAATAATAACAATAGAAAGTTATTTTTTTAAACTGAAACCTGAAATAAAATATAAATATTTGATAAAAAAAATTCAACTTAAAAAAATACAATGACAATTAGTGATGTTACTTGTGCAACTAACTTATAAAATAAGTTAAAGATTTAAAATTATAACAAATGAAATGAATACAAATGAGAGCTAATATTTAAAAAAATGGACATAAAATTACTAAAACTTAAACCAAAATTGAAATGAAAACTGCAAATATAAAAAAATTAAAGCTATTAAAATTAACAATAAATACAATAATATATAAATTATACACAGAAAAACTGGTATGTTTAACTAGTTAATAATAATGAAAGTGTACAGTTAAGTCAAATATTATGCAAATATTCAAATTCTGCTATTCTGCTGTAATATTCCAGTTTTATGATGTTAAACTCGGGTCACCTGAAGCCTCGCAATGTGTCGGGGCGCTGCCCACGACCATACTGGCTAGTTGACATTTTTACAATAAATGCAAAAAAACACCATTTTTATATCCAAGATGATAACTAGATGTCACTTAATTAAATGTCTTACATAAAAGGGACATTGACTGCAAAGTTAAGAATGGAGTAATATTTACAGCACATTATAAACATTCTTGACAGGCAATAATATTCAGAGACTGAGTTGAGGATGTAAGGATGATTCATTGGCGCTTCAAACCCCAAGCCTTGGAGTTGATAATGAATATTGAAGTCACTTTGATATTGAATGCTGAGTTATATTTTAAAAAGATCATTCTCACATGCTCCTCTCATCTGAGCGTGACAAGAAGACATTATGTACAGCAGTGGCCATATTATCCTCTTATCTCTTTTGCCCATAATGCAGGGCTTCTTAAAACGGGCACAATGGAGGTCTTCTTTAAGTATAAAGGAACTAAAGACTTTTTTTTTGTATACGAAAAGAAAAATGGCAGCTGATCTGCACATGCCTTCGCAACAAAACTGAGGATGAAGTTACAGCCAGGAGGCCCTGAGTAAATACGATGAATGGTGGCAGATTTCTGGGTAAGTGGCACGCTCCTGAAAAAAGAATGAATGCAGTGTGTCAGGAAAAAAAGGCAGACTGATATTGCAGTGGTAGTCACTCTTTCTACTCTTTTATTTTACTGAGATCATGTGGATTTAAATATCTATTCATGTGTTTGGGCATCTTAGAGTCTGTTTTACTATTTACCAGGTGCTTGAATTTAATGTTTTAATAATAATTCAGTAATATTGTGTAATATTTTTACAATTTTAAATAACTGTTTTCTATTTCAATATATATTTCAAATGTAATATACATAACTGCAAAGCTGAATTTCCAGCATCATTACTCCAGTCTTCAGTGTCACATGATCCTTCAGAAATCATTCTAATATGATGGTTTGCTGCTCAAGAATCATTTCTTATTATTATCAATGTTGAAAACAGTTGCGCTGCTCAGTGTTATTTTAGATTTTATTTTACTTGTGTTAATATTTTGAATTAGCTTTAATTTGTAGTTTTCATGTTAATTTTAGTTTAATTTATATTAATTTCATTATGTGCTTTTGTCTGTGTATTTTTATTTAGAATATTGCTATTTAGGTTTAATTTATTTTTTATTTCAGTTTTCATATTAGATAGTGTAAGTTTTTATTTATTTCCAGTTACTAATTTTAGTGCTTCATAAACTTATTTCAGTTCATTGCCAAGACAACAACAGTCTTAAATAATATAACAGTATTATAATAAACACACATAGCCTACATTTTTGCATCTATTTTGTATTTCATGACCACATTTTTGTAGGATGTGTAGAGTAGAAGTTTTCAATTTCTATTTTTGCACGTTCTATATGACACCTTTAACATGAATAATAGGGCTGTGTATCCCTTTAAGGGAGCTCCACTGCCTCCTTGTGGACACAACTTTAAAAAAATGGTGTACAGTTTTGGGGCAGGCTAGTGTATTTTTTCCTCGGCTTGTTTTCACTCGGAGTGAGGGATCGAAGTTGACTAAACAAATGTGTGCCGTGGAGTCACGAGTCGGTGTATCACAGCTCAGGTGGATCTAGATGATGGACACGGAGAAGAGAGTCCAAGGGAGTACACGCGGACTACACGATCAGATTTCACCGCTGCATTTCACGAATCAGTAACATCTAAACATTTTCTCTGACTCGAATGACAACAGCGCTTGATCACTGGCCGCTGGTTGTCCTGCCGCAGGACAGTGAGTGTCTGTCTGGTGCAGTTTCATTTGCTAACCTTGCTGCAAAGTTGATGTCGCGCTTACATGTTTAATATGAGTTTTGAATGCGTAATGAGGTTTACATCGGCGAGACCACTTGTTGAAATCTCACGAAACTAAGTTCAGTGTTGTGAGCAATAAGATTGATCGAATTGACCATATAAGTGGGTCGTTTGCTGTCATTTAGAGTTCGTTTGTGACATTTCGGTAGTGATATTTTGATTGTGTCATATCGCTCATTAGCTGGTTAGCTGTTACGGCTGACTTTACCCTGTAACGTTACCTGACCGAGCAATCTGTCAATTACACACATTTAGACAGTTATATTACCAACTGTCTACCTAAATTCATAAATAATGGTAGGAACTTAAATATTTATGCGTAAATCGTAAAAAAACAAACAATTAAAATGCTTTTCGTCAGAATCTAAAGTATTTAGCTCGCTAGCTAGAGTCGTTAACGTTACTGAACTTGTTTCGTAAAGTCAAGTGATTATTTAAGCTTTTTTGTTTGGCATTGCACAGTATTCCACATCTCATCCTCTTTTTCCCCCCACGATACAAGGCAACAACTTGTTTTAGTGATGCCGAACAAAACTGTCATAAACGCTTGAATATAGCGATGTCCAGTTTCCTGACTAACTTTTAGCAAATTCGGTTCATCGCATGTATACAAAAAATAGCGTTATAAGGAATTCCTATATATCATCGTTACTTTGTACTTCAGCTGATTTAAGTTCATTAAGTTGTTATTAATACAGTTTCGTTGCGTTTTCCAGCTCATTAATGGTGGCAAAGCTCTTGTCATTAAAGCGACCTCGTCAAACCTCTCTAAAGCATCTGGGCTGCACTCTTACTCGCTTTTCAGACATGGAGGGACAACTTAAACACATTTGACGGACATATCGACAACATTCAACAGTCAGTTCCCTGCGAAGTTGATCTCGAAACTCTGCGGCCCAGCCATGTCTGGATCCCCGGGCTCGAGTGGCTCCAACCCGCGGAAGTTCAGCGAGAAGATCGCGCTGCACAACCAGAAACAGGCGGAGGAGACGCGGGCCTTCGAGCAGCTCATGACAGACCTCACCGTCTCAAGGGTAAGCACAGCCAAATTAGGAAATTACCTCACTCCCTCGATTTCATACATCAAATGCAGATGCCTAAGTGTGTTCTATGCGCGACTGTAAAATGCCCGACAGATCGAGCTCATGAGGAGGGATGAGAATGTCAGTGGCTCTCTGACTGCTGTCATTCACACTGCACGAATTTCGTTAAAGCGATCATACTTTTAATTGATCTCATCATATTTTCTAGTCATCACTTAATGATTTGTTGATTATGTTTAGTCTCAGCTGTGAGTTACAACACTCGTATTTTTTCTTTTAGTAAAGATGTTTTTGATAGTCATGACCCTAGATAGTCAAGTCACTATGGCAACCATAGTTTCCAGCTAAGATACCATAGTTACCACAGTTATTGTTACTACAATAACTGTGGTAATAACATGTATGACAGAATGAACACAGAAACAGAAGAGTTGTTTCTATGATGTGTGTGATATGGGGTCGGGGTAGCTCAAGTCTGTGAGAAGTTGAAATAAATTTTGTCTTTAAAAATATAGTTTGAAATAATTTTGTATGTGATTTCACAATGTAAAATAGTTCACTTGAATACACCTTCATTATTACACTTTTTGAGTGTGAGGTTTTGGATATGTGGAGGGAGTTTATTTGTTTGCGTTTGTAATGGATAATGTACAGTACAGTCAGTCAATTGTTATTGGAAAATAAACTGTCACGGTTATCGTGTGGAACGCACCGCAAAAACTAGCCTGACAGATGCTCACTGACGGCCAACCCTCGGCCTGGTGTGTCCCTGCCTTAAAGTCTATACAGTGTTGCCCTTGACATCAATCATTATTCAGAAGTACTTGACTGCATGATGTAGCGACTGAACCAGAATCAAGTATTCCAATGAGTGAAAAATCAGCAGAAGAGAACGTAAAAGCCATTCAACATTCTTCCAAAAAGTTTTCGCAGTCATGCCATGGTAGACACCCGCCACCACAGTTCTTAAAATAACTTCTTTTCTTTTTTTCTCAGTAAAGAACATTTTAATAATCTGAAGAAACTTTTTCCCCCATATCAAGAACCTTTTGTGCTTGGAAAGGTTCCATGGATGTTAAAGGATCTTCATGGAATCATAAATGCCAATAAAGAACCTTTATTTTCTAAAGAGTGCTAAAACTTGACTGATTTTATATCGTGTGGTCACTGACCACCATTACTCATGCCTCCGAGAAGATTCACTTAATGGGCTAATTTTTGATTTTAAACAAGAACTAGTAACTGGTGTTTTGTCAGAAGCTGTGGTAAACCTTTGTTGGAGTAATGTTGTCAAAGGCTTTTATTGTGCTGAGCTGCTTTGCATTTTCAGTTTCATTTACATGAACTTCATGTAAACATTTAGAGTAACATTTGTATTATCATCCTCTAGCTTTGGACTGACCAGTAAAAGAATATGCTCAGGCTGCTTTTCTGTTAGTTGTGGAAAAATGCTTGTGTGTATCTTGAGTTTGAGTTATGTTATTGTGGATGTCTGCGATTGATCCTTTTTTTTTTTTTAGCGTTTGAAGTATGGCTTCGAGAAAGGTTAAGAAATGTCGGTCAGGTGTAGTGGTTCAACTGTAGGTCTTTCACCAGTGGGAAGTGTTTTACCAGAAAGCTGCTCTGCGTCAGACAGCACTCTGTCTCTGTGTGGAGTCTGTAGGCGGGA
Organism: Siphateles boraxobius; assembly: GCF_051911475.1. Taxonomy (NCBI): domain Eukaryota; kingdom Metazoa; phylum Chordata; class Actinopteri; order Cypriniformes; family Leuciscidae; genus Siphateles; species Siphateles boraxobius. The sequence goes on along the minus strand of NW_027508734.1, from coordinate 39,724,095 downwards.
ATGAATGAACATGATCTGCCAGTTCATGATTTGGCTGCCTCCTCTTCTATGGCACAAGTAGTGGTTGTGTTTGTGTTATAGTACGTTGTCAGAGTTTAAAGACATAACTCATTACACACAATCTTTCTTGACAATGGAATGAGCCCTGGAGGAAAATGCTTGCATTTCAGAGAGGTAAAAAAAAAAAAAGAGGCAAGTTTGTGATCTCTCAAGCATTTCTTGAATTTTAAACATCTTGTTAATTTTTAAACATCTTTAGCAAAAGCGCTCAATACTACATCAGTAATTGCGAATGTTTCTATGTGGAAAGCTGACAAAAAAAAAAAGATTGTTGTAGGAATTGCACTTATCAGAAACATTTACATTGAATGTTTTCCAACCCTTGTTAGCAATGATCCACCAATTAAATGAGTGTATACTGTATGGCAATAATCCCAAAGTAAGCAGTGAAGTGTGTCAATTGCAATGAAATGACTAACAATGCTTCTGGCATGTCAAAGTGACCACTTTCTTTGTGTTTGGTTTCTCAACATTTCTCGAGGCGCTCAAATAAACAGATTTGCCACAGTGTTTACTCTGTAAACTTTTCGAGGAAGTGAATCTACAAACTGCTTAATTGTTTTAATGGTGTCTGTCTGCACATTAAACTGGTATCAACAGAGGGATCATTTGACAATTTTTTTCAAACAGTTGTCTTCTTTCGAAACAAGAACACGGTTCAGAATTGGATATGCTTTGAATGTCTGCTTGTAGAAACACATCTGACACCTTCACGTTTTTGTGGATCTGAGAGATTTGGCGGTAAGCAAACACCAGATGTTTTGCAGAGCTGTAGTGATTCTTGCCATTTTGAGTAGGATGTGATAAACAGAAATGTACACAGAACTTGTCTGTGTGCTGTTACAACACTTGTTGTCCATAAGCCCACTACATGTTTGCAAGTTATCCAGCTGCAGCCGTGCTCACTGTCCTTTGGACATGTCCAGCCTATGCAATTAGTGGATCAAGGTGTCTCTGTTAAGCCACAGTCACTAGACTTTGAACGTAATCTACTGCACTTTACTTCTTTTAATTCAGCTAAGTGTGTTCATCAATCAGACCTCTTCACGTGATACAAATTATCAGAATCACCAAACTTTGGAACGCTGCAAAAACTTCTTTGCATGAGCTTGCGTTTCTCCAGCATTCACATGCGTATGAATAAAAGTCAATGGAACAGAAAGTGTAGTGTGTCCGCCACTTTATTTTAAGATACCAGTACCTTTTTTTCATCTTAAGTGTTTGTTAACAATATTAAAAACTAAAACTGAGAATTGAATGCACCACCGCATGAGGAAGGTATTGAATTGGGGAAACTAAGGAACTGTTTAGTTAATTTTTAATTGAAAATAATGGAAAATAATGGAAAATAAAGGAAATAAAGTCCTTAAATCTGTTCATTGTGAAAACTATTACATTTAGTCAGTTTAAAAGTATGAACACAGTTAAAATATGGCTGTAGAAAACTCTGTAGAACAAGCAAGCAATATTCAGTTAGTTAAAATTGAGATTGAAACTAATTACATTTATTAATGAGAAATATTTATAAACCTGTTTGCTGTGTATTTAAAACATATAATCAGATTATTAGTACTATTACAGAAATCATACCTGTCTTAACTCTTTTTCTTTACTTGAATGTATCACAAATATGCTTCACATTAAAATAAGTGTGTAAGACTGTAGTAACTCCACCATAACGTTATTGGCCGAATTATGTTCATTTTTAATGTTATAGTTAACGATCCAATAAGACAATTTGACTGATATATAGAGCCGATAAATAATGGATTATTTCCTTCAGCTGAGACACTTCAGATGCCCACTGTTCACCATGATGCTTTTGAATTGCTTGAAATTTAATGAAATCACTTTGAAAAGAAAAACACAGTTAAGTACAACATGTGAAGCGCAAGCCATATAGGCAATATAAAATTATAATGAAAACACTACTGTCTAAGAATGTTGTGAATTATTTGTGCGCCCTTGTTTTAGCATGTTGTTATGGGAAGAGTGCTTGCAGAACGGAGTTACATCTTCATGACTGCACAGTCGACTTTGCTTGTGCATTCACAGCCTTTTTTTTTGTGCAAAATAATGTAAGTTGTAGTAACACTGTTTATTTTGTGTATATGCATTCAGAGCATGTAGCTCAAACAGTAATGCACAACGTTAACAACAATGATTGGGGTACTGTCATATTACATAACATTATTATGAGAACACTATTGTAATTTTTAATTCTTTGGGTTTAGTCACCGTGTTTCAACGCGTTGTTTTTATGGGAAGAGTGGATCCACAGCAGGAGTTACACATTCTGATAAACGCAACATAGTTCAAGTTCACTTGTGGATTCACGTCATTTTGTGCAGATATAAGTTATAATATGTTTATGTTGTATGAATATCTCGTTTTTCGTTGATTTAATTTACCCGCTAACAGAAAGCTTCAGTTTACGGCGTTCATTCAGCTCTTCAGCTTCAGCGCATGCAGCTCAAACAGCAATGCTGTTATTTGAAACGATAATATTAATTTCAGATGTTTCTTTTTCAAAGATATTGATGCAATATTATTAAGAACTAGCTCTTTTATTTTTCTCGTGTCATTTTCATCAACAATATGGTTTAATTGAAAATAATTTCATTATTGTCTGTGCGGAGGCTATTCCATTGCATTTATCCATGGCACATGCATTTTGATTCTTTATATGCAAGTAATGTTGTCCATGTTTAATGACTTGTTTGAATTATTTAGGCATTATTTAGTTTATTTTTAAGGCAATAGATTTTTTTTTATTAAGGTAAGTTGGCCATAGGAGTGTAAAATTAATTTTAAAAGTGTAAGTAAAACGGATAAAGGAACCACTGGTTCAAACCAGGCTACTGCTGTATATGTTTGATTTATGTTGAACTGCTTGGGAAATTTCTTTTAATGGTAAATCTTTTGTTTTTGAAATCAGGTTCTCAGAAATTAAATACAAATTTCGATTTATCAGCCAAAATTTCAGTTCGGCTATCAATATCGCCCAAATTTTTCATATTAGAGCCACCCCATGTAGTAACCATTCTCTGCAATGTTGTGATGTTGACAGAGGAGAGGAAGAGCATAAGCTTAAGCACGCTGCCCCAGGGAAATCCTCGGCTTCACTAAGCAGCTTGGTCCTACTCCACAGCTGGGGTGTCATTGTTTTGATAACGCTGTACATTGAAAGGCTGGATGTGAAACTACATGACCCCAGAGTGTGTGCTGAGAGCGAGGATCTGTGTCAACTCTGGATTTGAACCAGCATCTTGTTTACGCTTTGAAACGGTGTGTCTGATGAGTGAGAGAATATTTTGTGTTTTGTTGTTTTATGGCCCATTTTTATTTAAACACAATAATCTAGAGTTAAAGTTATGTTGGTAGATGCCAGTGTGGACAAAGCCATGATATATGCATATCTGACATCTAATTAAGGCAGCACAGTTAATCGGTAAAATTTGCTTTTTAAAATTGTTTTAAGGAAAACGGGCCAAAAAGATTAACACATCATGCACTGAGTGAACAGATTTTTTTCCAATCAAATGCTCTCTAGAAGGAAAGTGTCCCTCCCTCTAATACCACCTGTCATAGCAGATAGCAAATTTTGGTTCAATGCAAGTAAAGCTTGTTGGGTGTCTTTTTACAAAGGGGCAAGAGATGTCAAAAGGAAATATGTCACAAGAAAGCAAGCTGTTTTGATCTAAATTTGGTTTCACTTTATTTTATTGTTTTATCTTTATTATAACTTGGAACAAGTATGCCAAGACGACTGTTTATGTGAACATTGTGTGTTTTTGACATAACCTTGTGAGCAATTGACAGTATAAGCGTAATAAGGCGCAAAAGTTCTTTAGTTCAGTACACGCGAGCTGTGTGACAGCTTTATGTGCACACGATTCGAGTATGTGTGCTCAGAAAATTATTGGTCAGCAAATATATATATATATATATATATATATATATATTTAATAATGTAGCCCTTACAACTAAGCAGGACGTAGCTCAGGTTTTATGGTCTGGCTTAATGTCAGTGTGTTGGATTAAAAAGAAGACTTGAGTTTATGTGTAGTAACCCATTGATATTAAATGAGGTCAGTCTTTGAGATTCAAATTTTGTCCTTTGGTTAGTGGGAGGAAGGAACGCCTCCTGATTTGCTTGTGCCTGATCAGAATTGATAATTTTCATTGTTTACTTTTGCCGAACAACAAAATCCACACTGTCCTCCAGCTTGGGCTCAGAAGTACACTTAAAACCAAACTCACTTCCAAGAATTTCGACCTTAGTTAAATACATATAGCAACACCTTATAAAATGCCTGGGTAGACTCTCATTCTACGTTCTTTTTCAAATGCATTCACTGTGTCTTTCTTTTGATTAAAGGTGCAGTTCCAGAAGATCCAGCAGCTCCGTCTGTCTCAGAACCGGGCACAGTACTACGGTGGCTCCCTGCCCAACGTCAACCAAATAGGCAATGCCAGCACTGATTTCCAGGTACCCGGGTTGTCCTCCATCCGCTTCTCAAAGTGTACTAAATCTGTCCGGCTAGTATTGTTCATTTAGAAGAAGATAATCTCCAGCCATATACTCCGCTTTTCTACCCTCAGATAAACGATGTCAAGAGATGGTAATTGCAAACCTTCTCCTTATTAAACAAAGAGTGTGTTTGTCCTCACCTCTTAGTTTGCCCTCACTTCGCCTACTCCTTCAGTACACGGCTATCCCCACAAGTACACTTGATACAGCGGTGCGCTCCAAGAGCCGAAGAACTGTATCTGTGTCTATCCCCTATGGAAAAAGTGTTGTATACCTTCAGGTGAAAGTGCTCTTGTTGCTCTGAATAAAGCTTCTTTGAGACACCGAGCAGTGATCCCTACTTTTTGTCCGCCATGGGAAACCAAACCTAGAGAGGTAAAAGCACTTTGGAGTAGACTGAATTCACCTGGGGACGCAAGCTAATGGTGGCACATTGAATACTTTACTTGTGTGTGTGTGTGTGTATTCTGCATGCTTTATCAGTCCTGAATTATGAACACAGCATTTTCACTGACAATTTTTAGGCCGTTACTATCAAAGGCATTTAAAACGGATTCATGCATTTGTGTGCAGAATATTAACCAACATTTTATTTCTCCACAGGGGGTGTTTCCCTCCGGTCTGGACTCTGTGCGAGGGACTAGACACCATGGTCTGGTGGAGAGGGTCCATCGAGACCGCAATCGGATCAACTCACCGCACCGCAGGCCCATTGACAAGCACGGACGGCAGATATCCTTTAAGTTCACTGCTGTAAAGGCCTTTGTAGAGGGAAATTGTGATTTATAATCTGAGGGTCTTTATTTACGCTAGTAGATGCATCATTATTATGAGCTCAGAATGTTGTGTGTGTGTCATACATGTTGACCTTTGCTCATGTGGGAAGCTTTTTTTAGGCTTCAGGCTGCTGATAATCCTCTATGTATTGATATTTGCACTCTTGCAATGTGGGTGTGAATGAGTGGGTAACTGCAATCACCTGCTGTTTTCTCCCCACTCAAGAGAACCGTTTCGAGATTTAAATATCAGTACTCTGGTGTCCTCATTAGTGCGTCATTAATAAACCTTGCCGCAGATCGTCTTGAGTGTTCTGCCGCTAGTTCTGCATTCATTCATCACGCAGGTTGATGAAGTCAATGACTACGCCGGCCTGGCCGGTCTTTTATCTTCCTCGGTTGTGTAGTTGATGGATTTCTTTCATTCATTTTTCAGTGGTTGTCTGTAAGCTTAATCGTCTGTGGGCTCAAAAAATAATTTCGGTCTGCAGATTTAGCTTAGTGCTAAAGATGATTAAATAAAAAGTAAAAAGGCACTAATGCTTTTTGAGTTACCATGCTGTTTTGAAGATGTTTAGGGCATGAAAGAGTCTTCTGCTGATTTAGTTTTGATTTCATCTTTGGTCTTTTAAAGCCAGAGAGAACTTTTAGGGTTTGAAAAATCTATAACACAGTAAGAAGCTACTTCCATAGTCATTAAAATTGGAATAGTTTGGGAATGGTCCACTTGCTCTGATGCCATGTCATACGAAAAGACAAAGACAGTGTGAGGGAGACAGAAGAAAAAAAGTGTGGCAGAGTTGAGTTGCGCAAGAACTTGATGTTCAAACTATGGGTTCAAAGTAATTCCACACTATGCGCCACGGCCGCCCTTTTTCTTTGAGCGGGAAAAAGGCATTTGTGATGGTGACCGCAGTCATGCTAAAAACTGCAAGACCTGTTTGTCAGAACTCGGCTCTGTGAATTGAGCCACTCCCTCCCCGAGAGCTGAGGATATTCTTGCGTATTCTCACGGGTTTCTTCAGAGTCTCAGATGATTCTTCACCTCGTTGTCTTTTTGTATTATTATGCTTTTGATTGTTTGCCTTAATTGCTGACACTTGTTTCTAGTTGTCTCTGAAACAAAGAATTTTTTTTTAATGAGTTTAATGAGTAAATGGTTAGCTGGGTTGTTACAGTCTTCCAAGCTTTTTGCTCTAGGCCCAGGACTTTCTGGTTTTTGTTGTTGTTGTTGCTTTTAGTTTGAGAATTCAGCATATGAATGAGTCGACTTACTAACACATATTAATCTGATGCTTCAAAGATTCCAGACTGATTCCATTCCGACTTATTAGTGGTGCATCACTGTTACTATTTCTCATTATTAAAGTTAGGACTTATCCTCCTCTACATTTGTGACTGATTTTACGTTTACATTTTGGTTTTTGCTTTTTGCTTTTTTTCCAAAGCAACTAGAATTGCTTCATGAAACTATACATTTTGTCAGTTCATGCATTCCCTAGCAATCAAACTCATGACCTTGGCGTTGGTGGCACCATGTTCTACCCTTTGAGCTCTCTATCAAAAACAGTTTCAAGGAGAATTACATTTTTCAGAAACGCAAGTAAATGCACCACTGCTGTGATTTGCAAACTAAATTGCACCATTTTATGCTCGAGATGGCCAATGCTATAATAGAGCCATATATGAGCCATATAAAGCTTTTGCTTTAAACCGTGTGCTTTTTTTTTGGCAGTATGGCATGTCCGCTTACTATAAGCATCCTTCAGATCTTTGAGATTTTTTTTTTTTATAAATATGGGCAGTTGTGAGATATATATTTAGCATTATTTTAGTCTTATTTATGTGAGGCAGATCGATTTATTTCGGGCTTGTTTTGTTTAACCCAGTTGTTGCTTTTCCTAGAATGATTTGGCAACAATGTCTCTATGGACTCTAATGTATTTGGTGCCCCTAGACCACAGGGCCTGTGAACGCAACTACGGTGCAGAGAATAGGACTTGTCAAAATGTGGGAATGAGACGAGATGTATTTCCCGGTGATTTGCTTGCTGTGCTGATAGAAATGAGAGACATCTCTGATGCATGTTCAAATACGTCATTAACGTCTAGCCGTTCAATTTGATGTAATGTTAATTCAGGTGTCACTTCCTTAGTGCCTGTTTACACCTGTGCAAATTCATGTGTTTTCTCTGGTCAGATAGCTATCAAATTGTGAAAAGACCCGGTGTAAATGCCCTCTGAAACGCTTTCGTGATCGATTTAAATCCGATCACTCAAACTTCACTTCACTTTTCCTCTTTGTCTCCATCTCTGTTTGAAATCTTCACCTTTACGTGGGTTGTGCCTTGGCACGGCACAGCGCGGATGAATCCAATGTTTTTAGGAGAATGTACGGCTGTCAGTCACCGGCCGGTGTGGATACTGTCATTCAGAATCACAGACTATACTTTTTGGAAGTATGACCAACATAAGAATTTTCACCGGAAAATGCCATCTGAACAAGTAACATCAACTTTTGTTCTGACCAACTAAGGGGAAAAAAAAGCATTGGAGTAAATCGCGCTGATTAAATCTAACGATCGCTTATCATATCACGTCAAACCGTGCAAATTATACTTTGTTCTCAAAAATGTTAATGTTAACAACATCAGCATTTTGTGACTACATTTAATACCCTTCTGATATTATCCTTGTTTTCGCATGGGCCCAGTTGCAGTCTCTTTTTTTCTCTAGCCACTCCGAAGTCTGAACGAAGTCTTCGGCTTTTTACAACGGCTGAATCTTTAGTTGTCACTGCTGATTGTCGTTTGAACCTTTCTGGATCCGCCATCAAATTAATGTTTAATTATATCAAGTGCTGTGAGAAAAGGCTATAAATCTCCACCTCCAACATCCTCATACGGAATATAGCCTACTAGCCGAGACACCTTCTTTATGTGTACAGATGTGACGTAATGCAAAGACATGCTCGAATTCCACCAGTACCACTGGAATTAAAAACATTATTACAAGCTTACTGTTTTAAATCGAGCTAATGCAAGCAGATAGTTTTGAACACTGTCTGGTTATGTACTTGCTCAAATTTTTTTTGGATAATTTTTAACCCAAAAAAGTTACGGACTGCAGCTTTAAATAATTGTAAATTTAAAATGCATATTTGAATATTTGAATATTTGAAAATTCCTTTTGTATACTTTTAAGCATTACTTTCTAACGGTGTGTTCAATGAATACTGTAGATAAGTATTATACCTGTGGCGTCAATTATTGACAAGACTGTATGATGCATCAGGTGCACCAACATAAGGTGCGTTACAGAGTGTACATAATGCGTTAAATACTTTTTGCATTTTAAATAAAGGCTTTAAGTAAAATGTTACCAAAATCGTTTTCAGTAATTGAAATGAAGCTTAAATGAAATCAAATATAATTCTTAGATTAAAAACTTATTTTTTTTAAATCAGTTGCCAAGGCAGCATTTCTAATTTCCTTTTAAGTTGAATAGCTAATTTGCAAAATCTAACACTGAAACAAAAAAAATGAATTATAGAAAGCTGAATAGAAATGTTTTAAAGAAAACGGATACTAATAAAAATGACAAAATTACTAAAACTTAAACTTAAATTGAAATGCAAACTGAAAATATAAAAATAAATAAAATATAAACCTAAATAATATTTATTACTATAGTAGCATATAATAAATAATACTAAAATAACACTGATGTTCCTGGAAACCACTTACAACACCCTGTCATTATGATGTTATGTTTTTCACGGCCATACGCCACTTACATTTTCTTTAAAAAGAAAAACATTTTTTAAATCTTCTTAAACTCAAAACTAAACTCTGCATCTAATCGAAATAAACAGAGACTTTCCAAACAAACATTCGCCCACAAGGCTTTTCTCTTAATGTCTAAAGCGTTTCATTTTCATGCCACTCTAATTCTGCTGAGTGAGAGAAAATGAGGAAGGATTCAAAGCCCAAATTTGCTTTCACTTTGATTTTTTTCTTTCTTCAGTGCCAGATGTCCCTCACAGTGTTGGCTTGTTTTGCTCCCATCGATTCAGCCACGTCTGCCAAGATTAGACTCTCTCACAGGCTCGCCAACCTAACGCTGTCCAACTTCCTCCTATCCCATGTAGTTGCCTTCAAGCCGCATGTATCATCCCAGATGCCTTGATTTGGCTTTTGTCTATGTTTCTGGAATCATGTCCTATTGGAGGGCGAGCGGTGTGGGTCGAGTGTGAAATGTCAGAGAGAAAGGTTAGCTCACCCACGCCATCCTGGAGCTTCTGAGATGAAGGTGCTGTCACAGCCACCCTGTCTCTCCACACCGCTTCAGCAGCCATGGCCTAATTAGATTTTAGGAAGGATCCCTCGTAATCCAAGCCGCCTGGCTTATGTCATCATCACTCTCCCCAGGCCGAGCATCGACAACAGTATTTACACAGTCGAGCTAGGGATTTCATACAAATGATATGGGGTATAACATAGTCTTAACTATGAAGTGGTCTAAAATGGTTTTACTGTGGCCTGGCTTTGCCTGCTCGTTGGTTGTGCTGTGTCGTGTCATGGTTCGGGTCACGGGGCGGGCTGGTGGTTGAAGAGTTGGCATGAAGAGCTCAGTCTCTCATTACTGCAACAGAACTGATGGCTGTGTTTTCCAGGCCGATGCAGATGTTGAACAGAAAAAGACTCTATCCTGCTTTCTGTCTTGTAAATCCACCCATCCCCCCATTTGGATGTGAGAGTTTTGGCACAGATGGACATGACGAGGCAGCATTGTCAACATCGGTCTGAGTCGAAGTAACAGTGTTTACTCAAGGAGTTCTTCTGCTGGGCTATTTTCTCTCCCATAATTCTTGTAACTTTTGTTTTAGTCTTGAGTGGGTTCGGACAGCTAATGTAAGTTTTAAAGGGGTCATATCATGAGAAATCAAATGAGAAAAGTTTAATGTAATATGAAAACGTTATGTAAGAGGCCGTTCACACAATTTCCATTCCACTGTACTACTTTTCTATTGTTTTTCAATGCAAAACTACGTGCTAGACGGACATCTTTAATCATTGTGCTCGCTGCTCGCGTCTTTTGCAGCGTCTCACACATAACTCTGCATTCTAAAAACGCAGCACTCAAGTGAAAATAAGTTCAACCTTTAAAAACGCATTTCTAGACCTTGCGCATTTTTTCGTTCCACTGGTCGATTTTGAGATTTTGGGATATTTGTCTTCAATAACATGTCTTCTTTCAGACTTGTGCTGAAAAAAAGTCCAAAATACACATTTAGGTCTTTATTTTACTACACTTTGTCTGTTTGCGTGTGTAGATTTCTCATAAATTCATCAAAAGTTGGCGTTCTAAATCATCCCGCTGTTCCGCGATCGCTGTCTGCACCCTGGCATCACACACACCGTTAGAAAGCTCTCTCTCTCCTTTGCTGTCAGATTCAAATATGGTCATTTCCTGTTTATCAGCAACAATCATGAAAGTAAAATGGGCGATTTAACTCGAAATGCTCAATCTCGTTGGCTGATGCCAATTTCTGACAACGTGATTCGTTCAGAATTGTCACGTGACGCGCTCTGACATTATATACATGCATCACATATATTCTAAACTTTACACACTATATATACAAAACACAACACATTTCAGTTTTTGTATAATATAATTACTATATAATACTAATCAAATCTGTAATTGTGGGATCCTAAAGTGGTTGTGAGTCCCTCAGGTGGATCATATTCACCTGTGTGATGGACTGTTGATGTGTTGTTTTGGATTTTATAATCAGTGATGGATGAAGCAATGATGAGTTTTCGATGTTAAACAGTGAGATACATTGATTTTACTTGGACCTAAAGCATATTTTGTCTGTAATTCATGGCTTTCAATAGAAATTAGTGGAATTTTGCCATAAAAATCTTTAAAGGCTGTTTTCTCAAAATGAGTTTTTTTTTCACACTCCGAGTAACGTTTTTCCACTTCTGTAGCACCTACATACACCAAACTTTACAGTCGTATTCCTAACTATATTGTGAAGGTTTGTCCTGGGGGATTTGTTGATATATCATTCTTGGCCTGATTTATATGACATTTTATGCCTAAAAATAGGGCGGAAATCAATTTTTGAAGGCTATTGGCAGTATTTTCTGATTTACAGGGTAGCAAAAGGAGATATTCCTAATCCCCTCTGGTAATGTCTTTTCATTGAATATATCAACAAAATGCAAAAATAATTTGAACCTTGTTTTTTTTTCAATGGTCATATTCGTCACTTCAAAATATATGCAAATTAGTGCTTATTTAATTAGATATAGCCTGAATAGCATATTTAAACATAATATTAAATAAAACTTGCAATACATTTTTTTTCTCCTATTCATGCGAGTAATCAACTGGTAAAGTTTCATGGTGGTATCTGTAAGTTAAAAATTGTACCCTATTCACCTGTAATGTCTCCCCTTACAAGCGAAAACTTATTCTGTGTGAACCGGCCCAAACTTTTTGAACTCAGCGCTTCTTCAGTCTGCAAAGCATCTATTGAATCAAAGCTGCAAAAAACAGCTTGAAATCAAATGTGCCTACCTGGTTTTCAGAGACATTGCCCATCTGGTCACAGTGAGGTAACAAGGAGAAAGTATGATAGATTCTAGTGTTTTCAAAAATATTGATATTTCGATATGTATCGATACTGAAATATCTGAAACGGTTCCGATACTCCTCTTCTGCTGTATTGATACACCGACACCAGCTGCGTGTTCTCGCTCCCTCTTCTCTCCGACGGCGAATTGACACATCTCATTCACTCCAGTTAAATAGTGTTGTGTTAGGTCCTGAATTTCGGCATGGGGTTGTGGGTATTGCGAATAATTTTACCTTATTTCCCGCAAGTTTCTCGCTCTCACCAAAAGCGTTCGCACCCCTGATCTATATCAGTGTGGTGTAGCCGCGCGCATAAAGCCGCCTCTCAAACAACTCACGAGTAATCTGTATTTAATTTTTACAATGCAGATTATCCAGTGTTATTTTTCCTTTTTGTAGTATTCCTTACCTGAAATACTACTGTTAGTCCCACCTGAAAACTTTAAAGCCATGTTTATTTCATTGTCTCTTTATTCTATTGTATTTATTTGTGCCATCATTTGCTATTAGTTTATTAGTTCTTATTTTATTACTGACATTTTACTTTAGTTTAAAGTTTCAAATAAAACATCTCTGTGCTGTGTGTAAGCTATTGCAAAAAATGTACTCAAATTATTAAAAGGAGATGTTGTTTTCCCATAGGTTTTGAAAATAGTATAGAAAATTGATATGTTTCAAGGTATCATATCGAAGTTAGAAATTCCAGTATCATGACAACACTAATAGATCTTGTGACATGTTATAGATCTTATTGTAAACCATTCATTTATATATGGATCTCTCTCTTTTTTGACCTTGTAATATTTAATCAAAATGTCATAGCTCAATCTTTAAGTCAAAACGACAGACTTCTCTCTGTTGACACACTGTATGACGGACTTCTCAAGTCATTTTAGTCCGATTAAACCCTGCTGCTTCACAATTGACTGCAAGTTCACTTTCATTTTTTCAACCGATTAACAGAACCAAGTACCTGCTCTGCATTTTTTCCCCCCCAATAATCCGGTAAACTCTGATGTACATCATAATATGGATGGTCTGTCTACTTCTGTTTCATCGCAACTTTAGATGGCAGAAACTTTAAATAGATAGGTGATCCAAAAATGAAAATTGTGTCGTCATTTACTCACCCTCATGTTGTTCCAAACTTGTATGAATTTCTTTTTTCTGCAAAACACAAAAGAAGATATTTCGAAGAATCTTTCAATTGTTTTGGTTTGGATGAAAACCGAATTTTAATTTTGGGATGAACTATCCTTTCAAATCTTTGGCCAACTTTGTAGTTTTCATTGCTGTGTGTAGTGTATGATCAGGTTTTTTAAGCCAGTTGACATGCCACTGAAAATAGTACACATTTGTTGATCTTGAACAGCCATTTTGGTGCCTTGCAAACTTGTCGGAAAAAGAAATGTTTAAGTTCTGTGAAGTATTCCTCTGATTTGTTAAAATATATTGTTTTCTCGCTGGTTAACTGGTTAACAGAGTAACAAAGCTGTTTTGTTCAAATTTTAAGACGACTACAAGATTGTTTTCAAACAATGAATTTGAGTTACATTTATAAGTGTGTAATCTATAGCTTGTTGCACATTTTAATTTTGTGAAGAAACAACACTAAGAAAAAAAAGTTTCAAAAGTAAACATCCTTTATTGGGAAAATTTTTTAATATTTCTTTCAAATATAAAAAAATATAGTAAATTAAATTTTAACTAGACAGAGAGTGGAAAAAAGTCTCAAGAAATTAGATTTATGCCTTTTATATAAACCAGGATTTGAAGCACATGTGATTTTGTCATTTGGCTGTGAAAACTTTGGAGGCTTTCCTTGACTGTACTACGCTGAGAGTTCTCCATATGGAACGATGTACCTTTCTCCTCCCCCGGACAACAGCTGGAGAAGGTGAGTTCTCATTTATTTACATTACATTTATGGATATGGCAGATTTTTTTACCCAAAGCGACTAACATTGCATTCAAGGTACATTTGAAAAAAAAAAAAGATCAGTTCTTGCTTTCTCTGGGAATCGAACCCCGGACTTTGCCGTTTCTTGCTACAGGAGCTACGACGGTTGAACTACAGGAAAGATGATGCTATCTTGAAATGATGTCATCTTAGTGTCATCAAGCGGTGTTGCAAGAGAGATCATGTCACATTTGAGGGAGTGTTAATGCATGTTTTGCATTTGCATAGGCTATACCTGCAGATGCCTGAAAAGAAAACAGTAGCGATGACATGTTTTTTCAGCATGAGGAAAATCCGCATCCACAGCAATGACAGATAACACCAGTAAAAGGTTAGATAAAAATAAAACAAAGGTGTTCAAAGAAAATTACGCACATCGTGTCGTTCTCGACTATCTGGGTGATTAGAAATCCGTTTTCTGAGAACAAATGCTCACGTTTGCTCTGCACAAATGTCACTCTTCTGGGTTCAGCCCCAGTGAGGTGTAACCATTGGACGGTTTTCATCATTTGTTTACCAAGGAGGGAATTGCAGCCAGTAATAACAGGCTTAAGGAAGCTTCTCCTCATCGTAGTCTGTGTTTTGAATGCAGGCTTGGCCGACGCCCAGCGTAGCATCTTACCAGCAAGCTGCCTCGTCCTCCATGTTAACTCTGCGACTTGTAAAACTTTCAGAGTCCACGCCCTGTGGCATTGTTTACACCTGAAAACTGGTTTGCCCGATCAGCTTTTGAGCGGCCTTCTGTTCCCACTGTGGCGAAACACTGCTGTGACAGCCATATGCCATTGAGTGGCTCACATGAAATACTAGGTACAGGGCTTTATATTATTGCTTTTAGTTCGAAATGTGAATTTATATGACAGATCAAACACTGACCGAATTGCATCGTATATGTTGTTGTGCAAAGCAACACAGATGGGGATAACAGAAGATGAACCCTCATGCGGAGTTTAGCTGAATATATGATCTTAGGCAAACTTGAGAGCTTCATTATAAATCCATAAACCGTGAGCGGTTCACTCCACTTCAAGGGATGTCTCAGAGGCATCCCATGAATTATGAAACATAGGATTCAGAGGATCAAGCACAGTTAGATATTCTGATTCTACAATGTTTATTTCAGAAATTTGTACATTGCCTTTTTGTTTTAATTATATCCAGTTTTCTTCTCGTCTTCAGGAGTGTTGTCTTTGTGTCCTCGCGAAGGCTGAATACTAACCACAGCATTTCTCTCTGATTCTAACAGTCTTTTTTTTTCTACTTCCTCAAGGATGAATGTTCAGCTATTCTTTAAATCTTTTCTGTGTAAACAGCACTAACTAAACCTGCCAGATATTTTGCTAGCTAGCTACCCCTCAGAGCCGCCCTCCCCCAGAACAGATCGTGAGCTCAGCGTGTTTGTACACCCCCCCTCCCCCCTCCCTTTTACTCTGGATCAAATTAGCATTTGCTAAAAACCGTTGTACATGTTTTGGTTTGGTTTTTGTTTTATTCCAGTTTGCTCGATTGACCTTGCACAAATATATGTGATTGAATAGTGAGTGTTCTGCTGTCTTTTTTTTTCTGTTGGCATCTTGCGCTGTAATATCTCCTCACGTGATTAAAAGAAGGCCTGAACAGATGTTTTCTGTCTTTGCGGACGTTAGAGGTTAAGCTAGGTTTAGGATGAGTCAGAGAGCGATTGCAAATGGTTTTTGGCATTTTTAACAACACGTTTTGTTTGTGATGTCAGCAGTTTTTTTTGGTCTTGACAGTGTGACACGTCATAGAAAATCTGCAGATTTACTAGTGTTTGGTTTGTGTAGATGTAAAAGGGATGTTTGCTTGGATGTTTGTGGTGCTTTAACTCATGTAAAGAGAAGGGAAGGGAGGGGTTCTGCTTAAGGGAGGAATCAAGGCCAGTTGGCAACAAATCGGTGATTATGGTTATAATGTTCGCGAAATTACAGTGGGAATTTCCATTTGAAGGGTACAAAATAGGGCCTGAAATGATTGATCTCCCCCTCCCTCGTTGGTGATGGGTTTTACTTTTAAAAAAAATATCCTCAGGCGGTCAAACAAATGATTTGCAAAGTTTGCAAAATGTCTAATTTTTAATCAAATAAACAGAAATGTAAAATATAAATTGACAAAAGTCCTGGGTAATGGTTGCTAATTTTATCTTAAACTATATTTTAGATTAAACTGTCACTCAGTAGCAGAAAGCAAATTTGGGATCTAATGTTTTTTTCTCAAAGGGATAGCTCACCCAAAAATGACATTTCTATCATTATTTACTCACCCTGATGTCATTTCAAACCCATAAAACTTTGGCTAATCTTTGAAACTCAAATGAAGCCTGAGAGTTTTCAGTCCCTCCATTGAAATCCTAACTAAAAATGAGTTAATAAATGCATAGTGAAACAATTCCATATTTTTAAAATGCCAATAGTTTCTCAATTTTATTTATTTACTTGACTTTTACTTATTTACTTTCTCCTTGAAGGTGCCTTGTGTCATGTCCGCCAAAAAATCAATTCATACTCCACATTCCATACCAGACGGGGGTAGTATACCTTCAGAAAGTGAGTTGGTCTACTCTAGAGTAACAAACGAGAAACGGCATAGTCTCTATGCTCCGCCCCTACCTTCACAACGACCCTAGAGCCGAAGCCGAGCCAACTCCTAATAGAGGACGTTTTGACTCCAGAGGAACGTTGGTTGATGTCAAGTGATTTTTAAATATGACATCTTCAAGCTACTCCCATTCACCTTTACCAGTGAATATGTTCATATTCGTTTTGTTCATATTACATTTTTATTGTTAGTTTGAATTACATTAATTTGACAGACAGCATTCGCTGATGTTGACCAAGCTAGCGCCATTCAGAGCTGCCAACTCTCACAAATTCACGGTGAGACACACACAATTGACACTTTTCACACGCTCTGTCACGCCACACATCAATTTTGACACGCACAGAAAAATCGCAAAGCAAAGAGGACACGGAGACCGATAGAATAGACAGAGCAGGTTAGTTATGATATCAAAAAATCTCAGCTCTCCGATTCTGTCAATTTTATTACGCAATTCAAACAATAAATACCGTTTTGGCGCTTGTAAATGTTACACGACAGATCCCTGGCGCACGTGAACCGATCATCTCTACTAGCTAATAGTAAAAAAACACGAACACTGTTGAAAGAGACAGTATGCTACAACTTAACAAAATGTATTCCTCATACATAATATCGACCAATCATTTTTTTTAATCAGCGTGCAGAGGTCAATAACATAGCTGGAGAACAAATATGTCAGATTTACCCCAGGAAAGCAATTTAATAAACATAATATAATTAGCTAATGTTACATTTTATCATCACCTTGGTAGAGACGGGCTCTGGTAGATAACAGGTGAAAACCGGATCGGATCTGTGGGTAGAGCTAACCATCAAACACATCAGGTTCAAGTACGCCCACAAGCCGTGCGAGTTATTTTTGTATTGCAGTTTGGCTGGTGTTACCCGCATACCGCCTCACATGGCAGAAACTGGTATTATGACACCTGTCGAGCCGTGGCTAGTAATTTAGCATGCTAATTCAGGTTGACATCTCTGCAGCACTATAACTTGTCATTTTTTTTAATGACATCATCGCCCTTATTTCTTCTCATTCTTTTGATGCGTGTAGCTCATTTTTTTTGGATATTTTTACCTCAATTCTTACACATGGCACCTTTAATGCTTGTTCTGTATTATTTTAAATAATTTTAAGTTATCTTGAGGCCCCCTAGTGGGCCCCAGCCCCCTGGTTACATTTAACACTCAGTAAATGAGCATTGGGTGCTAGTATGAGTAGTCTGTAGGTGATTGGTCATGGTTCTCTATTGGTTTAGGAGTGCAGTGGGCAGGTGTTTGGCCAGCAGAGGATGATGGTCCTGATTTACTGGGAGGCTCATCCTAACGTATGCCCTTTGAGGAACTGTTTACACTTCTCTCAACACATCTGTGATGCATTACCTAATGCAGCACACACTGGTAAGGGTTAATGAGCTGAAAAAGGCGTCACCCTCAGCTCATTAACCCTTCCTTTCCCTTCACCCCACAACTTGGTCCAACCAGTGCAGATTTCTGTTGCTTATTCACGCAATAACCTGATTTATGGGTGGCGGATGTGTTTTGTGGTCAGTTCACAGGCCTTCTCAGTTCTATCACCAGAAAAGGAAATGTACTGGACTGAGGTAGTATGTTGCCAATATAAAGATGTAGTTGGCATTGAAAAGGTTGAGAGAAAGAGAGCCCAATACTGTTTTGGAGATTTTTATCGTCCATTCCGAACACATTTTTCTTTGGTTATTTTTTGACACAACATATTCTCAGGTCTAGATAAATATTGTGTGAACCTTCCTGAACTAACGTTAATGTTGTTTACGGGCTGAATCTCTGTGTTTTAGTGTGCCCCAGAGCTCAGTTGCATCCGTAGGGACGACAGCGCTACTATGATACTTTCAGGCTCAGTTCTCCCTGGGGTACAGCTGTCCCTCTGGTGTCTGGGTAAACGTGGGCTGGTTCTGAATCCTAGGCAACATCCATATGGTTCCCTGTGGAGTTCAGCTTGACTGGGTCAGGAACTCGGGTCAGCGCTGTTCTCTTAGTCCCACGCTCTCCCATCCTGGATCTGAGCCTCTACTCTTCCCAGACAAGACTTCCTCTGGGAGGTTTTCTAGAAAGGCATTCGACTCAAGTGTGATCCAACAGCAATAGGCTTTCATTGAAAAAAATCTCTCCGTTTTTGGTGGTCTGCCTGATGCCAGTTTGAAAACATCTGCTTTTCACGTCGTTGGTGATCAAGGGTCAGATTTGAATAACAAGCCGTTTTCTAGTAACTCCGTTAAGACTTCCTGATGCATTTCTATTTATGCCATATACCGCTGCCTTTAAACTCATCTATTTTAAGTCTTATATTCTCCAGCATGGGTGGTCGATGGGCACTGACTTTAGTGCTTCATATGGCATGTGCAGCTAAGCCCTAATGCACTTCAAAGCACGGGGAACAGACCGGCTTAACAGAATCATTAGAAAGAAGGCCACTTTCTGTTGTCACAAGGAGTATCTTTTTTTCCCTTGAGCATTACATCACCCTAGTGTGGTCTGGCATACTGTAGCCTCTCCTTGGCAGCAGAGCGGGCTGCAGGAAATCTGTTTATTATTTCTCTTTATTGTCTTAGTGATAGGAATACGTTAACCCTGTTAGTGGGAACCACGGGCTACATCTGCTGGGCTTCTTACGCCTCTACACGGGCGAACATGGATCGTTATACATTCATGTCTTGCACTCGCCGTGAGTAATGGCACCGCTGAGTTATGATATCAATGGCTGCTTTGATAAGCAGTTACAGATATAATTTAAGAAATATTTATACACTACCGTTCAAATGTTCTCCAAACCTGCATTTGTTTGAGCAAAAATACAGAAGTATTGTGAAATATTATTAAATATAAATTCAACAATAATTGTTTTCTATTTGAATGTAATTTAAAAATGTATTTTATTCCTGTGATGCAAAGCTGAATTTTCAGCATCATTACTCCAGTCTTCAGTGTCACATGATCCGTCAGAAATCATTCTAATATGCTGATTTGCTGCTCAAGAAAAATCTTATTATTATTTTTGATATAATATTTTTGATTTTGATGTTGATAACAGTTGTTCTGCTTAAGATTTTTGTGGAAACAGTTATACTTTTTTAGGTTTCTTTGGATTAATATAAAGTTCAAAAGAAGAACATTTATTTGAAATCTAATTGTTTTTTTTGTCATTTTTGATCAGTTTAAAATCTGAGTCTATTTGGATTTAGGCCTGAAAGAAATCCTCTGTCCTCATCACAAACCACAATCTTTAAGGTCACAAAGCCTTTGATTTTTGTCCCTGAATTGCATGGCTGTCACAAAGATTAAGGTTTTTATTTGTGTTGATTTGCGTTTGTGGCCAATAAGATGTATTTGTTTATTTGGTTTAGCTCTGTATCCTAATTTCCCGGTGAGGTTACTCTGCTGCAGTGTTGCCTTCGTGTTTCTTTCATTAACCATTAAAGATATTATAGCACTTTTGTTTGCTCTCAGACGTAGCAGATCCAATCTAATTGAAGCAGTAAATCAGTGCTGCACACAGTGTCAGACTAACCTGGGGGAATAGGCTCTGATTTTCTATGACTCTCTTTATGCTTTCCTGAAGGTGTCACAGAGAAATTTTCACCCTGTTCGCTCTCTTCTTCTCTTTTGTCTCTTGCTTGCTCATCCTGCTGTACTAACCCCTGAGCCAGAGCTACAGGTTCAGTACAGTAGTGAGTAACACGTGACTCTTTCCATTTCTAAAGGGAGCAAGTGCCATGGACTGAAGAGAAACGACCTGGATTTAGATTAATATCACAGCTTAACAGGTGACCTTTGACTTTCAAATTCCTCTCATGGATCTACTCTGGACCTGTCTTATTTGTTTTTTTTCTCATTATCATCTCCTGCCGATCTCCTTCTTTTGGCTCATTCTCCTTCTTGTGTTTTAGATATTATTAAATTAGTTTCTTTATCAAGTCTTCATACAAACAGAATGATTTCAAGCAAATCACAGATGCTGTTTTTCTACTTGGCCGAATATTCTCTGTACACTAATATTTCACTGGACCAAACTAATCCAAACCAGGGATCATTATTTCTACTAATCTGTTTTGTTTTCTTTCCCCATCACCACACTCATTATTGTGATGTAGAGTGACTGCACCCTTGAACTATTGCTCTACAAATAGCAAAAACAGCACTAAAACTGGTGTTTTCTTTTTCAATGTCACCTAAGAATGGTTTAATGATCAAACCTGATAAAGGATGTAAAGCAGAGAGAGACTCTGGAGGACAGTGAAGTGCTCTTGAGAGTGCCATCATGTATAGTTGCTTAATAAAGGCAGTGAGCGAGGGCAAAGGGTCATGTGGCCATGGCTCTGATCAGCAATTTTTTTAATGATGGCTCACTGACCGAGCTGTTTCGTTTCCCTCCATCCTTCCCTTCTCCCACAGAACAAACTCTGACTCAGCTCTGCACACCAGCGCCATGAGCCCAAACCCACAGGATCCTTTCGGCATGAACCAGCAGATGGGCAGAGGACCTCCTCAGCGGAACGGTGAGCTTGGCTTCCTCCCTCTAGGCCTGTTTACATATTAATTTTGAGCCAATTTAATACCGACACAACCATATTCTAATTATTGTTATTCTGTGCCATAACAGTTTGGTTGAAACAAAATTGCACAGGGGTCAAATGGATTGCACAATGTCAGGCATGGATGATAAATCAATGATTTATAGCAGACCCAAATCAAAGCGTCGCACCCGTGGTGCAGCGTGTTTGCATGACACAGCTGGGGCTCACTGTCATGATGTTTATCTAGTTGTCTTGGTTACAAACGCAGGCATTTCAGATGGTATGCTGAAAATGGTTGACAATTAGCCAGGCCCAGTGTGCTGTTAAAGGATGTGTTTTTTTTAGAGCTCTCGTAAACAAATGAATGTACATCCCCATGAGCGTTACAGATAGTCTGGCTCATCCTCCCCTAAAAAGACAGATAGCCAGAGTTCTCATACACTTGCTGCAGTGAAGATGTTTGTAAGACTGTAGGATTATGTCATAGGGCGGGATAATCTTCCTCCATTCTACATTAGGAGTGAAAGTGTTTCATCATTGTATCAGTTGAAGTCTGGCAAAGAAATTTGTGGCTGTGCCAATACAATAATACGATAAACCTTTTTTTTATGATATTGCATCAGCTCTTCACTTTTATTGAATCATGTATTCATTGAATCAAAAGTACAGTAAACATTTATAATGTAATAAAAGTCCTATTTCAAATACTTTCTATCCATCAAATAATCACATTTTCCACGAAAATATTACTTGGCAAAACCGTTTATAACTGATAATAACAAGAAATATTTCTTGAGCAGCAAATCTGCATATTATAATGATTTCTGAAGGATCATGTGACACTGAAGTATTGGCTGCTGAAAATTCACATTTTAAAACATATTAAAATAGAAAACAGTTGTTTTGCATTGTAATAGAATTTCACAATATGACTGTTTTTACTGTATTTTTTTAGATCAAATGGTGAGCATAAGAGACTTCTTTCAAAGACATTAAATGATCCTTTCTTTTATCCCCATACTAAAATGTCAGTTGACCAGACAGTGATTCATCTGTTCTGTTAAATCATTGGTGTCCGGGACAGCGTGAGCCTAGAGACTGTAGAGTTTATAAATGCTTACCTTAAAGGTGTGCTATAAATGATTATTACATGGCTTGGTTGAATGCTTGGTCTGCGTTCCAGGCAGGTTTTTGATCACGTAAATCTTGACTTCAAACCACGACTCACGACTTTGTATCGTTCCAGGCCAACTACCTGAACGCAATATATACTTATTGTTTCAGAGACACATAAAATTGTAATACATAATCAAGTGTGTATTATTATTATTATATTATTATTATAATATTATGCCACTGTTGTTTTGTATGGTTTTGCGGGCTATGTGACGTCAGAGCTCGTAACTGAGCTCGAGAGCTCGAGTACATCGATCCCTCTGCTTCGTGTCGGGGTCCTGATCAGCCTGTCGGGGTTGTATTTGCTATAACAATCGCCTCGCTCTACATTATCCCTTACATAGTGTAAATAAATAGCAGTTTAGAATTGTATTCTCACTTGAAATGAAGTAAAAGCTTGAACCATGAAACAGTATTTGATACTTCACGACTAGGTTTCAGTATCATTTTAATTTTAGCAAATTCGTTTTGATTCCGATATGGTTAAAAAATAAATTTTCAAATATTTAGTTTTAGATATCAAACATATGTATGTCCATATATGTATGGAAAACATTCTGTTGCAACTGAAAAAACTAAAATCAGAAGCCTATAGAAAACAGGGCGCAAGTGCTAAATTGAGTGCTATTTTGCATCTTCTTGCGCTTAAATGGTTTAAAATCACTTTTAAATGGGCACACAGGAATTGATTGGAATCCGATTTTTAACAAGTACCTGATTCTAGAAATGGAATCAATTTTCAATTCACAACCCTATTTGATACTTAAAGGGACAGTTAACCCAAAAATGAAAATTGTGTTCAACCGAAAACAACTCAACATAAACAACTCAACCGAACCTGCTTGACGTGTGAGAACAAACCTCTTGCAGAAGCTCAAACATGCTGCGTAACATGAGAATGATCCTCATTGGTTCTTTCTTAAACTCAAATGTGTGTAACACAAGAATGAACCTCACTGGTACTGACACGTCCGACAATTGATGTGAGAGTTGATGAATGTTTATATGTGACTAAAAGCCTAAATTCAATCTGTTCATCATATGAAGTGATCGTGTCTCTTCAGAATACACAATTCAAATGGATTAGTTTTACGATCTCTTTATGAACTTTTTAAAGCGTCATTGTCATTTGCGTAATGTCAATGGAGGTACAGAAATCTGTTGTCTTACTCTCTATTGCGTTCTTTCTGTTTATCACTTGCTTTTTATGAACTGATTTGCACGCATATAGGCTTGAGTTTGCAGCACATCTGCACTGCGTATCCAAGATAAAAGCATCTTTGTGTATCAGACTTGTTTAGTTAATAGGTTTAAAAAAGATAATGAGTGAAGATGTGGAGCAAACCGAGATATGGAGCACTGTCACTCAGAAGGCTGTCTCTGGCCCAGGGCAGTTGTTTTCACAGAGACACTTCAGTTCAAATCTGATAAGAAACTGCTTAATTTAAGGACATGGCAGACAGCATTCATTTAATATCTGTCTGGGAGCTCATCTGAGCTATGTTGAAAGTTGACAGTGTGTGGAGGTGTGCAGTGAGGCTCGTGTAATATGAACAAGTACAAACCAGCCTCTCACATGGGACAAAAATTAGATTCGCTTCTGCTATCACAGTAGTCTCATTCCAAACCTGCCAGCCAACTTGACTGTGTGATGCAACTGTGCTATTCATGTCTGGAGCTCCAAAAGTATCAGGACCGTGCGCCACATTCAACTGCTTGAGTCTTACCCTACTGGGATTTATGATTTGAAACTGGCTATAATAAGAACTACTGTTTTTAATGCTCGAGTTTTGCTTTTGGATAATTCTTGATAAACGTAATTGTAAATAATGTACTTAATTAACTTGAACTAAGCGTTTTTTAGGTACTTTTACACTTCAAGATAAAAGTGATGAAACTCTGGACTCAAGTCTGTGTTTTTCATCTTCTAGTCATCTTTTTCTCTCAGTTATGGCATTGAATGAGACTCTCAGTGAGGGGGGGAAATGAGGTGTTGACATACTTTTTGTTTGATTCATTGTGCGTCGCAGTTGGGCGTCTGAGACCGGCAGTTTTGCTGAAGTGCCGGAGCTGGTTGATCTGGCTTCGGGCCCACACTGCATCTGTGCTGGGCCAGCATCAGCAGAGGAAGTAGAAAGGAGGTTTGTTTTCCACAGGATCTCTGTGGTGTATGGAAAACAATGCCTCTCCATTGATTCACTTTGCACTTGTGGTCACAGATTTCTCCCGATATACATTTTTTTTTGTCCCCTCTTTCCCTTGCCCTTTCATGGGGGTTCCTTAAAGAGACAGTGCACTCTAAGAAGCTGTTTTCAACTTCCCCTTCTGGAGTTTGTGCCCCGAATTTTCAATGGGTCGAGTGAGTGTGCAGTGAGTGACTCATTTCAATTTATCAAATGTTTGTGCGCTAGTTTGATTTAGCAGTCTGATCTGAACTGTGCAGCCTATATATATATATATATATATATATATATATATATATGCACACACACTACCGTTCAAAAGTTTATGGTCAGTAAGATTAAAAAATAATAATAAATAATACTTTATTAATTTTATCAAAAGTGAAGATATTTAGAAGAAGTGAATGATAAATATCATTATAATATTTGAAATTTCAAATAAATGCTGTTCTTTTGAATTTTGCGTCCTGGAAAAAAATCACAGTTTTAACAAAAAAATATTAAGCAACTGTACAACTGTTTTCAACATTGATAATAAATGTGACGAGCAGCAAATCAGCATATTAGAATGATTTCTGAAGGATCATGTGACAGGAGTGGAAGACTGGAGTAATGATGCTGAAAATTAAGCTTTGTATCACAGGAATAAATGACCCTAAAATATATTAAAGGGCACCTATTATGCCCCTTTTTACAAGATGTAATATTGGTCTCGGGTGTCCCCAGAATGTATTTGTGAAGTTTCAGCACAAAATTCCCCACAGTTAATTTATTATAACCATTTGAAAATGTCATTTTTGGGGGCTGTTTTAAAAAGAGCTGTTTTGGTGTGTACCACCTTAAGGCCGTGTGTCCACCAAAGCGTTTTTTCACGCAGCTGGCGTAAAAATCCAATTGTTTTCAATGGGAGCGCCGCGTTTTTTAAACGCCATGAGCGTAACGAGGCGCTGAGCGAGTATTTAACGCTCAAGCGCTGAGCGCCCGGCGTTTTTTACTGGTCGCCGAGAGTTGAAAAATGTTCAACTTTGGGTAAAACGCTGCGCTCATCACTGTCACTTTTTACACAGCCGTCCAATCACAGTGGAGGAGGGGCGGGACAAATACCACACGACCAACTTTCACAACATTCTTTCTGTACAACGACGTCAACCAGCAGAGCTAACCAAACAAAATGGATGAAAAATAAATTTTTAGTATGAAACAAAATTATCTGCGAAATCAGTTACAAGTAAACTGTGCTGCGGATATTCTGTATCATAGCAACGAATCGTCTCAACTGAAAAACGCAGCGCTGCCAAAACGCTCTCAAGCGCCCACAGCTAGGCGTTTTCAGCAGAGCGTCCAGCGTTTTCAGCCGGCTAAAAACGCTTTGGTGGACACACGGCCTAAATGTGAATGAGCTGCATATCCCCGCCCAGCCTTTCGATGAGGGCGTAACTTGCATACCTATGGAAATAAACAGTCGGTAGAAGCAGAATGGCTGAGAGTGAGAGGCCCGCTGTTTTGTATGGCATTCAGCCGTACATGTTTGAACCGGAATCAGACCCAGATGATGAAGAGACTCCGGCAGAAGAAACACAAATGAGAATTGACCAGGACGTCTCGGAATGGTTATTTGATACATTTACGTAACTTACTTATAGAGTTGTAATCGCGTCCCCTTTGCAATTATGGATGTGCAACACACACAGACACACACAAACTGTGATAACGTTGGCTCAATTTTTTGAAACTACAAACACAAATACTGTGATAACGTTTGCTACGTACAAACGAAATTACATTTATGCGAGGGAGCATGTTTACATTACTTGTCGTACAGGTGCTTATGTGGCAAATTGTGAGAAGATGGCTACAGAACAAGACAATATATGCTGCAGGGAGATAGAACAGGTATTAATTTATTTACATTTGTAATTGTTGCAAAAAATAATACGTGACATAAAACTGTCTGACGCTATTTGTTGTATCGAAGGTTACAGAAAACATGCACAGTTTTTAATACAATATTTATAAACTTGTGGTTACACACTATACAAACAAGGTTTAAATTATATACACAGACATCCTACGACGACAACAACTTTAGACGCATTTGTTGTTGAATTGGCTGACATCGACTGAAATGACTATTTGCTCAAAAATCCTAAAATACACTTACTTCTACTGGAGGTGACGTTGGATCGCGAACAGTAGGCAACAATCCACACTTGAGGATTAACTTTGAAGCAAGACCTGCTTTGAAATTACTCTCGTTCACAAAACAGTCAGTCAGAAAATGATTCGCGGAAACATAAACATATTTTGGAAGTTTAAGTGGCGCCTTTCCTTCCTAAATAAAATCCATCCACTGCGTTTTCAGTGGCTCTGATGTCGGAAGTAAGTGAAAACTACTATGTACATTATTACATCCCACAACAGAACACTTAAGTCGAAATTTTCGACAAGGCAGCACAAATCGTCAGAACACCGGCTGTCGTTGAGACAATGGAGGATGGTGTGCAGATCACATAGGGCGAGGTCTATGACAAAACCATAGTGTCAATCAAACTACGTTGGTGGGACTTGCGCAATTCTACGTCACATTGCACCGAAACTTAGAACAGCTCGTTCTGAGACAGTGCTTATGATTTATTGAGATTGTAAAAAAACCACTGGGTGGATTTTTATCATTCTAGGGAGGTTTTTCTCACACACTGCCAACACACATTTATGTTAAAACACCATGTAAAAGTGAATTTCGCATAATAGGTGCCCTTTAAAACAGTTCTTTTAAATTGTAATTATTTGATCAAATATATTTTTATAATAATATTCAGTAAATGCAGGCTTGGTGAACATAAGAGCCTTAGTTCAAAAACATTAAAGGGGGGTGGTTGATTATGACTTCACTTTTCTAACTTTAGTTGGTGTGTAATGTTGCTGTTTGAGCATAAACAAAGTTACAACGCTCAAAGTTCAAAGGAAAGGGAGATATTTTCTTGTACAGAAATCGCTTATTAAATACTACAACAAACGGCTGGTAGGAACTACAATGAGCTTCTTCACGGGTTAGTGACATCACTAACCCTAAAATTTACATAAACCTGGGAATGCGATTTATAGATTATCATAACAGAATATGCTAATCAATGCCTAGAAGAAAGTTAACTCCACATCAGCTACATAAATTCATCAACTAACCATTCAGAGATGTTCTGTCGCATTCTACGTTGTCACTTTTTGAGTGTCTCTATTTTTGTCCGACTCCGGATTGAACATAAAAGAATAAAGTTTTTGAAATTTCTAGAGCATGTGTGTGAGGTAATCGGAGCTGCTGACACACACAAGCTCTTGAAGCTCCGCCCTCTGTGCCGGGAGCAGCAGCTCATTTACGCTTAAAGGGACGGACACAAAACGGCATGTTTTTGTGACAATTTTAACATGTTATATAAAAATATCTGTGGGGTATTTTGAGCTAAAACTTCACATACACTCTGGGGACATCAGAGATTTATTTTATATATGACTCCAAACTTTTGAACGTTAGTGTATGTAATGCTGTTTCTTCTACACTCTAGGAAGCAGAGGAGAGTGAAGGTTCTGTGTGCAATAATTCATTACTTTGAATTCTCAAGGCGTGATTCATTTGAGACGTGGAGTTTGGACACCTGATTCATTTCATCTGGTTTACATAAAAGCTTTCGGTCAAAGTGTTAATCATTTATGTCATTAGTGATGCTTGCTAATATATTCTTACGTCACCAGTGATTCAGTTAGTTATATTAATATTTTTTTAGCATAATCTAAACATGCAACAGAGAAACGAAATAAGACGCATAGGAAAACAGAACATCAATCATCTTTGTGTTCATTTATTTTGCACAAATCTGCTTAAATGAACTTGTGATGAGACTTTACGGCTTTATTTATGTCACAATCTTTTATATTATTTTTGTCACCGTCACTATGGTTACAGTTCAAGATGCTTTTGTAAGCTGCTGTGTGTACAGGATATTTCGACACTCAAATTCAGATTCTTCCGAAATTATTTTCAAAACTGGCCTTGGTTAAAAAAAACTAATCAAAAACGAATAAACTAAAGTCTATCAAGAGTGATGTTCTCCAAACATTGTACTTTTCAGCTAGACAAACGAGGAAAACTTTCCAAATATATTAAATTTGAATTTATTCATCATGAGCACAAATTTAAATGTCTGCATTGTTTAATGGCCTAGTGACATTTTTATTCTGGGAATGGGGGCTTACTGTAATGCTGTAGTGTATACAGTGTATATCAAGAAGAACTTTTTTTTAAGCCTTGATTTTGTTATTTATTTGTATTTGCAACTGTAAATTTGTGGAGGCTCTGGTTTGAGCTGTGTCTTTGTGAATTGCCTTAAGGTCACTATCCTAATTACTCAAAAAAAAAAATAACTGATATTTCTTAAAAATGGAGGGGATTTACCAAAAATAATATTATTAGGCCATATACCAGTCATGTGTAAATGTAATGCTCTAATGTAATTTCAGGATCTGTTTGACATAATAAGCTTGTGTTAATGCACGTCACAAGTGATTTGTGTTAATATATTGTCTGTTACATCAGCATTGGTTCAATTAGCTACATTAATGCTAAAATGCTGCAAGAAATGTCTCTCTCCAAATATTTTCTTTCATTCTCTACTGTCCTAGCTGTGGAAACAGACATTTGTGAATGCAAAATTATTGGATGCTCTTTGATCTAATTGTTCTTTCTCTCTGTGTTTGTGGTCGTGCAGCCAGCATGAATGAAGCAGAGGTGGACAATGCTGGAGATGGTAAGTAGAGATGCATGATCATGATTTTTGAGGGCTGATTCCGATTATTTTACAAGCTAATTGGCCGATTCTGATACCGGTTGCAGGTCGTTCCCCCCCAACAAAAACACTGTATTAAAAGGCATTATGTTGTTGTGCCTGGTATAATATTTTCTGAGCTGGGGCATCCGCTCCTCTCTGCATCCGTCTTCAGTGTGTCCCGTCTTGTGTTAACGTCCAGTTTACAGACTTTGTAATATTTCCACACAAATTATATTTGGGGAAATGATTGCAGAGAACGGTAAAAAAAAATCCAGTTCTGGTTTATGGCGGGTCGACCTATAAGTGTAGTAAGTGGTAAGTGTGTGTTGTCACAATATGACACCTGTCTTGTACTCTCCTGTGGTTTGCTGTGGTGGGCTGATGGATGCAGTTGTAGAATAGTTGGGCTTGCAATCCCACTCAGCCTCTCATATAGTTTACCTTAAGATACCTTAATAAATCTCACTCTGTTTTTCTTTTTACTTTTTTTTTTTTTAAGTATTAATTTGATTTATTTAGTATATTTGTAATTAAGCTGTTGAAAATATAAAATTATCTTTTAGTGACTTGAGCAACACTACTGGTGCAATGTGAATATACATACAGCAAAGGATAGTAATCTGGATTATTTATTGTGTTTTTTTTTTCTTTTCTTTTTTTTTCTTCTTCAGTGTTCTCATTTCCTGCTGTCCCTAATGAGGACAATCTAATCGGTGTGAATAAGCCACTGCCCAAACAGTTATGGGAGGCCAAAAAGGTGAGTACATGTCACGAGGACTAGGGATGTTAAATGCAAAATTGAAAAAGTCTTTCTACAGTCTGTAACAATGAGTAATGACTCATTTGAGGCCCCAAAAAAAAAAAACCTGATATGGATTTTGGATCAAAATAGAAGATCTGTGCTTACTTATTAGACATTTCGCTGGCCACTATTACCAACAAAATAAAGAGCTGTGTTCGGTGTAGTTATTTATTCATTTTGTTTAGAAAAAATGTATCAAGTATTGATTTAAATGATGGTGTACTCTGTAAGGCTGCTTTTTTTTATTTGACATTTCTGTTATCTTGTGTTGGTAACAAACTCCCACTAGCTTTCATGCTTGGGGTTGCCAGATGTCAAGAGTTTAAATCCCCCAAACAGAGCTTTGATCTCAAAAAGGTTTTCTGCCCAGTGTTTTAATTAATCTTCCCAACCTGGCAATTATTCGCTCAAGCTCTTTCTGAGCTGCAAAAAAGCTTAAAACAGACTAAACAATATAAGCAAAATATAGAGGTCAAATAATGTTTTGCGCTTTTAAGAAGTATTTCAGAGTAGTAATTTAGTAATTAAGTATTTAAAGCTAGCATGAAACAGAAATTGTGATCATCTTTGCTCTCATATAGTGACATATATCCAAGTATTCTTGAATTAGAGAAAAATATTTGTGCTGTTGATTACAGAAAATGTAGTATTGATTTGAGTATGATAACATTTTGTCTTACTAGGTTCAGTGGTTCTAATTGATTATTTGTAGATGGTAGGTTGTTAAATGTATCTTCATCGGTTAGTGTGAACGTTTAATTCACATGTTGCCTGGTTGCAGGTACAGTCTCTGTCCTCCCGGCCAAAGTCCTGTGAAGTGCCTGGAATCAAGTAAGTCAAGGGAAATTTACTTGTGTGTGTGTTTCATTGATATTTGCTGTACATTTAAACATCCTGAAATTGTCTGTCTCTGTTTCCCTGCAGTATATTCCCATCTCCAGAGCAGAATGCTGGTCTGTCTCACTACCAGGGCACGTTAAACACTGGCGGGTCTTTGCCTGACCTCAGTAACCTGCACTTCCCCTCTCCGTTGCCTACTCCGCTGGACCCCGACGAGGCTGGATATCCCAACCTGAGCGGAGGCAGCAGCACCGGCAACCTGCCCGCAGCCATGATGCATCTGGGCATTGGAAACTCACAAGGTCAGTTAGGTTGACTATATCCGGCATAAACAGCCTCATTAATAGTTGTGCTGGTTTTCACGCATGCGCACAGTCTAAAGATAAAAAGAGCTTTTGTTTGTGACCAAATCCTTATTCATGGAGTCTCATTTGCTGTTAAAGCATCTCCTGGCTTCAGAAGAGCCTGGCTGAACACTTTAGTCTTTGTTTAATGGCACACTGTAGGCTTACACTGTAGGCGCTTTCTGTGTTTTCTAAAGGGCCACATCCATGCAGAAGACTACAGCTCTCCTCCTCTCTCATCCCCCCTTTTTAAATCCATCCGCCATCTGATCGCTCTCTTTGACTTCCATTCTCTTGAGCTTTATTCTTTCCATTCGCTCTCACGTCTGGGAACAGGGTGTGCTGGGATGTTTCTGCTGTGCGGCTCGCTCATTGGCTGATCCCCAGAGACACAGGTGACCTTTAACCCCTGAATTGGCTGCTCATAAACGGCTCTTTTCTCTCTCGCTCTCACTGGTCCAGTAACCTGCAGACAATTGCTCAGTGTCTTCTCTGAGGAGTGGACATCAGGACAAGAGCCGGCCGGCCTGCACGCAGTGACTCATAAAGCCATTATTGGTTTATCTCGGTTTCATTATGGCAGTTCAAGAAGAACTTTTGACCTCTGAAGCTGATTATGTCTTGTTTGTTGTCCCCTCAGGGCTGTCATCCTCTCTAAGCAACCCTTCCATCCAGGTGTCCCTCAACAACTCTCAGCTGCACTCATCTCTCAGCAATCCATCGCTCCACACGTCGCTACGTCTCTCCTCGCTGTCCAACCCTCCTCCAACGGGCATGGCGAGTTCACCCAGGAGGCGGCCGGCACCCATTAGTCCTCTGACGCTCTCTCCAGGGGGTGATCAGAGGAGAAGCCTGAGTAAGCAGCTCTCCCCGACAATGTCGCCCTCACTCTCTCCGATCACACAGGTGAGTAAGCGCTCATTAAACGCTTCACATAACATCTCACATTCTGCAGTGGTATCTTTTCTCAATATTCATCCAAAAGATCACAGACTTCTTGTATTAAACTGGACAGGGCTCCAGACTGCAACTTGTTAGACTTCACTTGTGCGACTACACATTCAAAAAAAATCTTTTTAATCTTGCACTACCCTTTTCTGCTGTGTACGACGAATACTGAAGGGCAAATACTTAGATGTGTGGTGATACAGCACTAACAAATGAACCATGCAGCACAGACCAATTATCTGCACGGCATGAGTGGATAGCAAAGGTTTGTTTATTTTGAATCTTTGAATAGCGCCCTACTGATCAGTTTTGACCCCGCAAGGCATTGTAACAGATTTCTGTGTTGAATTCAAATGTATGCACTGTGCAACACTATCAAATTGATCTGGTCCATGTGGCGCAGCCATTTGAATTCAACAACAGATTCTCTGCTACAAACTGTGGTAATTCCAAATGGCTTAGTTATGATTCAAATTCATTATATGCTCGTCTGCATGTCGTTCCAAACCCTACTGCTGTTTTTTCTGTTGTACCTTGGGCTGTGTAAAAACATAGTTTTTTTTTCTTGTGTTTTTTTTTACATTAATTGCAATTATCTGTTGTAGAGTCTCTGTGTTGATTCCTAAAATCCCAAGGTTAATCTTATGCTCTGTGCCACTGTTTTCTTTCAATGTTGAATCTTTTAAACTGGTTCTTTTTATGTAATCATTTAACTAGACTTTCTATAGTCTTTCATGGGAGTTTATAACTGAAGTTAATAATTTATAATAATTGTACTCATTGTTATGAGTTTGCATTCAAAGTTTACTTGAGTTGGTATCCAGAGAGCAGTTATACAAATATACACTACCATTAGGTTGTTGTTGTTGTTTAAAAAAAATAAAAAAAATAATTCTCTTATGCTCTCCAAGGCTGCATTCAAGGGCCTGTTTACACCTGGTCACTTCATGTGCTTTCTTTGATCGAATAGCTATCTGATTTATTAAGACATTTCAATGTACACTTGGTCATATAAATGTGTCTTAGGGTGCTTTCACACCGGCAGCTTAGTTCGGAACAGGGCACGGTTCACATAAAAAATCACTAATGTGAACACTGTCATGCAGACCCCGGTGCGCACCGGGGTACCGAACCCGAGACTGCCTGGAGGAGGTGGTCTGACTTCGGTTCCTACCGAATCGTGCTGCGGTTCGCGTGAATGTGAAAGCAACAGGGACTCGGTTGCGCACTTGTTCAGGAAAGTAAAGTAACCTGCACATGCGTTTTAGCTGATTATGATGTATTTAGTTAGATAAAACCCATGTAAGGGATGATAGGGATGCTTTACCCTGGATTTGAGCAAAGCATGTGGAATCATGGCAACAAATTAATGGGAATCCACTTTCTCCTCAAAAGAGTCCGTTTGCAAGCAGCAGAAAGCCAACTTATGCGACACACACACACACACACACACACACACACACACACACACACACACACACACACACACACACACACACACACACACACACACACACACACACACACACACACACACAGTAAGCCTGTGTTGTTTACTCAGCTATGCATAATAGCACCAAATTAATAAAAAAACACAATGTATTGACCCGCGATCTGTTTTCTATCATTCACCGTGTACGTTTGCGATGATCTAAGATGTGCGCAAACGCACCAGGGTTCGATAGAATCAAGTTGAGTGTGAAACCAGACCAACGCTGTGGGGGCCGCCGGGATCAATCGGGCTCGGACTGCAGCGAACGAGCCCAGTGTGAAAGCACCCTTAGTGGAGTTTACATCAGCGAAAGCAACATATATGAGAATGACCTTGAAATTAACTGATGATAAATAAAATCAAAGACTACAATAAGAGGGAGAGCTGCATCAGTACTTGAAAGATCATTTAGTCCTACTACTTTTAATGAAGATGATTGTGTGTTGAGCTTCAGGATGTGACGCCAAACTTTGAGTTTCATTTGCAGCAGTTTGCGCTTGAAGACATACTCAGCTACTCATCTGCGGCGGGCCATATCTGTGGCAATGTGTGTTGCAGTAGCGCTGTCATATCTGGCTACCAGGAGCCGGTAATAATATGCTCTTACACATTTTTTTGTACCATCTTGGGAGGAGTTAAATTTACATATGTGGTTTCAACAACCAGATGCATTTACACTTGTCCAGTTTCATTTGAAATGCATCTCAAACCACCTCTTGAAGTGGTTTGAGTTATGAGATTTAAATCCATCTCGGAAGTATTTTGGAGGGTATTTACACCTGGTCTTTTCACTATTGGATAGCTATCAGATCAGAGAAAACACATAAAGTGACCAGGTGTAATCAGGTGTTTTGTTAAAAAAAGGGGAAAAAGCACCATAAAAATGTACTTTCAAAGTCTTCTGAAGTCATACTTTTTGTGTTTGTGTGATTTTTGTACGTGCAGAACAGACTATGAAACCAGGTGTCATCTGTATAACTCAATGCCATCGCTCTCATGTTTTTAAAAATATATATTTCTTTGTTTTGTGGAGCGCTCTGTTTAGAAATATTGCAGCTGGTTTATTGTTCGTTTTTGCCAAGAACAGAGTGTTTCTGGTGCATACTGTAGCCTAGTCAAATGATTTTTATAACTTTCCTGTTCTCTTTAGGGGGTTGCCTTAGACACCAGTAACTTGCCAATGGAACCGCCCCCTCCCTACCCCCATTACCAGCAAACCCAGCAGCAGCAGCAACAGCCTCCCCAGTCCCATCAGTCTATTCAGCAGAGCTCCCAGCATCCAGGGGGGCAGCAGCGACAAACAGGTGGCCAACAGCAGCAGCAACAACAGCACCAACAGCACCAACAGCACCAACAGCACCAGCCTGTGTCCCCGCTGCAGAACGTCCCACTCGACTTTAATTCCAGCGCTGTGAGTTCCAATTGAAATCAGCTGTTAATAGAGACAGGGCTCTGAGGGAAGAGGCTAATGTTCAGCTGTTTCACAGGCTGGTTATTTTTGGCAGAACAGGAAAACACTGAAACATATTAGGATCAGCCAAGACTGTAGAAACACTTGGCACTATTTCCAGCACTATACAATGTAAATAATGTCATTCGGAGATGAGATATACAGTCCTGGGGGCCTATACCATGAAGCCGGTTTAGGTGGATAGCCAGGTATGTTTAAGTTTAGTTTGGGCCAATCCTGGGTTTTAGGCACCATGAAAGTAGCTCAGATTTTAGCCTTGTTCATCACCATTGTAGCTCTCAACAGCTAACCTGCTCCGTTGCAAGTTTCTGTTTCTAGTTTCAGTGTTCTAGGTAAGAGATCTCAAAGAGAAATTGGACCAATCAGCTGTGAGCAAAGTGACACATGTCTGATGCAATAAAAGTCACTCGCCCTGTTACTAGTGCTCCAAATTAAAGGTCACTACATACTAAAATATTTTAAAATAAAAATTGTCTGGCTTTCAGCAATGATTATTTAATATAGTTATTTTATATGATTTATATTTTATTTATAGAATTATAATACCCCTAATACATTATAATTATTGTTAAACATTTAGTTTGAATGAACATTATCGGTAGATAATGTTTTAAAAATGACTACATTTGAGCTTACATGACAGAGTCTCTGTAAACCTATATATATTATCAACTACATTAACTAACTTCACAACTTTCACTTGCGCTGATAGTAAGATATTTTCTTCTTGCTGTGTAAATGCATTTATGTAATTCATATTCTTCAATCTATTGATCTTCGGCAGAAGAGAGAAAATAATCTTGCTGATTCTCTCGCTAGGTGAATCGCAGTTTCTGTGTTTCAAGGCATGCGATTGGCTGTTCGCTACTGATGTCACACTTTCATGTGTATGCAGTTCATGAACTCAGGATCAAAGCTTGAGTTAACAGAGAAAGTTTATGATCAGCATCAATGTACCAACACAGCCTGATTGAACTGGTTTGGTTTTGTACACCTATCCTCTAACCCTGAGTTTGTTCAACTGCCATCATGGTATAGGCATTGTTTATCTTTTTGATCTTTCGTTCAAACAAATCTAACCTTCCATTGAAGGAAAATCACATTATGAAATAAATGTTTTTCTCCAAAACACGTTGACCACAATTATTGCCACCCCTAGAAATTTTCCCATTTACATTAAACACACCAGGGTGACTAGGAACATGAAATTGTCTAGCCATGACTTCTTGTTTCACAGAAGTATAAATATGAGGAAACACAAAGGCTAAATTCCCTTAATCATCCATCACAATGAGTAAAACCAAATAATATAGTTATAATGTACAGCAAAAGATTGTTGAGTTCCAATCAACTAAAGATGTTACGAATCTGCCAGGAAGAGGACGTGTGTCTATATTGTCTTAATGCATGGTGAAGAGGAGATTTTGAGTGGCCAAAGACTTCAAAGATCACAGATGGAGAATTGCAGATATTAGTTTAGTCTTGGGTCAGAAAGCCTAAACAATATTTTAAAAAACAACCCATACATCACCACACGTTGTTTGGGAGGTTTCAAGAAAGATCCTCCTCACTCATCCAAAAACAAACTCCAGCATATTCAGTTGTCAGACATGACTGGAACTTCAAAAGTGACTATATGAAACTAAACAAAAAGAGCTGTCTTGCAGCAAACCCACCAGATGTGTTTGGTGCAAACAGGGATAAAAAGTGCGGTTAAATATGCTGCTGGATCTGTAATGTTGTGGGCCTATTTTTTTGCTGAAAGTCCTGGATTCTATCATGGATTCTAGCAAATACCAAAAGATAAAAAATCACAACCTGACG
This sequence comes from Siphateles boraxobius, assembly GCF_051911475.1. Lineage (NCBI taxonomy): Eukaryota > Metazoa > Chordata > Actinopteri > Cypriniformes > Leuciscidae > Siphateles > Siphateles boraxobius. Next base: position 39,687,043 of record NW_027508734.1, on the reverse strand, counting down.
ACTTCTGATGGGCCGTAGGCCGTGTTTGGATCTTCCTTCGGGACAGCAATCCAAAACAAACATCAAAATCAACACAGAAATGTGTCACTGAGCACAAAATGAAACTTCTGTCATGACCATCCCAGTTCCCTGACCGGTCCCCTATAGAAAATGAGTGGGCTGAACTGAAGAGAAGAAGCGCCAACATGGATCTGGGAATCTGCAGGATCTGGAGAGATTCTGTATGGAGGAATGATCTCTGATCTCTTGTCAGTTGTTCTCCAAACTCATCAGGCATTATAGGAGAAGACTCAGAGCTGTTATCTTGGCAAAAGGAGGTTGGAAAGGATAGAATACAAGCCATTAATTGTGTAACGCGTTTTGGAGAAAAACATTTATTTCATAAAGAGACCTGAAATGAAAGGTTCGATTTTTGTGAATTTTCTAAATAAAAGATCAAAAGGATTGACCATGCAGATTTATTTTCACAGGCTTCTTTGTTAATATTTTCCAAGGATGCCAATAATTAACCATGGCTGTATATAGTGTGAACATGTTTATAACTTCCTCTTGCTTCTTTTTGCGTGCAGCACAACAGCATGGCAGCATTCTTTAACGATCCCTTTATGGAGCTGCAATTCTCCGGACGTCAGTCCAAGTGTTCGTCCTATCAGGTAAACGTATAAGATTCTGCAGTGCACTCTGGTTCCTTAGTTGCTCATCTGTTGTCTCACTGTAAAAAATATGTTGCATGTGTTTAAACCTCAGGATCAGTATAACATGTTGGAGAATGTCATGAGCTCAGTGGCCGGAGGATTTGACCCTTCCTCCAACCTCTACTGCTCCCAGGCTGCCCTCATGGGCTTGGGTGGTAGCCATGGCAACCTGCAAGACCACCATCAGATGAGGCACAACATGCTTTACTCTAATTGTGGAGGAGGAGTGCCCAACATCATCCTTACAGGTACAAGCTCTGCTTCAAAAAATTAGTCTCATTCATGTACTATTGTTTTTATGTAACTGCCAATAAAAGGGAAACGGGAATAGCAAGGAAATGTCACATTCAAAAATATCCTAGTTGATTGTCACTTATCGTCCAACAGCTGTTTAGTTTATATGTTGTTGTTTTTATTTGTAAACATTTCATAGGTTTACCATTCAAAAGTTTGGGGTATGTTTTAGTTTTAAATTTTTTTAGAAATAAGTCTTATCCTCACCAAGGCTGCCATTATTTTATTAAAAATACAGTAAAATAAGTATTACTGTGAAATAATATTACAATTAAAAATTGTATTTGAATTTTAAAATCTGATTTATTACTATGATCAGCATCATTACTCCAGTCTTCAGTGTCACATGATCCTTCAGAAATCAGTCTAAAATGCTGATTCGCTGCTCAAGACATATCTCTTTTTTTCACATTTTGAAAACAGTTGTGCTGTTTAATATTTTTGTGGAAACTGAATAGAAAGTTCAACAGGACAGCATTTAATTTAAATATATATTTTTTGTCACAATATTAATTTCTTTAACAAAAAAATCTTACAGACCCCAAACTTTTAAGTGGTAGTGTATATATGAAAAAAATGTGTCTCACACTGCATTTGTTTTGAGTTTCTCGACACAAGTGTTTGAGTCTTAATGGAATGTAAAGTTAAAAATAGTGTCTTGAGACCTCTATATTGTATTACAACATAAGAATGTGTCTTATGTATATGCCCCAGAAGAAACGCGTCTGATTGGGCCACGCCAAACCAAAACCAGTTAGATTACTCAGAGATTCCATAAGACTGATTAGTGAACTAGCCTTTCAGGTATCAAGCTCCTGTATTCACTCACGATTCTGCTCTCTCTCAGACGACTCCAATCCCAACCTGTCTAAGGACATCAGCAGTGTGTTGTCTGCAGTGCCAGAGTGTTTGGACTCAGAGGGAGTTTTTCCTCTGGAGGATGAACTTCGTATCGAGCCGCTCAGTTTGGATGGACTGAGCATGCTCAGTGACCCTGATATGGTCCTCCCTGACCCCTCAGTAGAGGACAGCTTTCGAAGCGACAGACTTTAAAAAGCCACATCATGCATGTATACATGCATGCATACATACAAGTCCATGGACATGACGACTTAAGCACAGAACCTATAGCACTCGGATGTCTACAAACGTATAAAAAAATATCTTTTTTACTTTTTCTTTAACACAAAGCGCATGCATAAACACTACATGTTGATATAAAACGAATCATCAAGTTCGCATGAGTGACCCAGACGCCGTCTCTCAGTGGCCGCTATTGCTCAGCTTGCTCCATCTGCCTCCCGAGACAATGCTCATCACTCAACAGATGTGTGAAACCAATCTGGACGCTTCACGGTTGCTTTGACCTGTAAAGACGATGAAACAAACAAACATGCTTAAACGAATGAACCTGCCGTGTATCTACTCCTAGTGCCGAGTGACAATCAGAACACCGAAGCCATAGCAATGCCAAACGGATGGCTGGTTCGGGCCGTTGCATTGCTGGTCTTATTCAAAGCCATGCAACCAAAACAAAATGAATGTGATTGTTTTACAGAATACTTTTTAATGTTATCGTGTCACACCAGCTTTCAGTGACATTTGGATAGCAGCAAACGGATGGGACGGTCTTGAATGTGAAGACGACAATGTGACGTGTTATGGAACAGAAGGAGTCGACAGCCGGCTTAATACCAGCCCATATTGATGCACCAAATGCTGTGATACGAGACACCAGCAGGATGGGTTGAGCCTCCCCCGACCTCGCAACACCACCCAACCTTTGTTTCAGAACCAGGACTAGAACGCGCTTGGTGTCAGCCGCTCTATTGAATCGGGCTCTGGCTACTGAGCAGACACATCTAAACTAACCAACAGTCTGTTGGCGTCACTGCCTGAAGTTTAGAGCATGCGCTAAGCTAACCGCTTGATTTTGCTGTGCGTTAGGTTCGCTGACCAATCAGCGGTCACCTTGCTGGTCTGTGAGCCAAAGCAACTTGTACATGTACTCAGCTTGTACAACTTGTACTCAGACCGTCCTCCATAATGTGGCCAGTCCCCATCATTCAAATGATAGAAGACGAGAATTCATGAGATCTCCTCCTGCACAGTCACATGCTAGAAAAAGAGGACGAAAGAGTCTAGATGATGTGTAAAGAGCATTATTTTGCATATTTTTTGTATAAAAAGAAAAAACTATGAAAGAGAGCTTTGCCACATATATATGCCTCTCAATTTTCTGACTAGAATGTATTTTTGAAACAGAAAAAAGGGCAAACTGTTTACAAAGATAAAGTTTAAGAACTACGAATTGTGAGTAGGCGCTGAAATTTTTATGATTTTGGAATAAATCTAAAAGAAAAAAAATCTCGCTGACATTGATCCAGTCCATAGTTAGCTAGAAGCTTTGGCTATGCAGAACTTTAGCACAGGACTGTCTCAGACGGCTGGAACAATATAGACCACAAAAATGAACTATTTTATGTGTATAATTACTATCTCTTTGTGCTTATTTCAGATTTTATACAGACTTGTAATGCGGCTTCTAATATGTCAGTTGTATTTGTACTTGTTTATGTTCTCTCCCTTTGAACTTTTGTTGTGGATGTCTTCTTTAGTGAACGTTTGTTGTGATGGTATTTTTCACCGTTGTTCAGCATGGGCCCTCTCTGCAGCTCTGATCCTTGTGAGGGGTTTTTACGGGAAAAAGACACTTTGGAATTTTAAAACGTCTTTAAAAGGTGTGGACATGAGACACGTGTATCGTTGTTCTTGCTCTGTTTTAAGTTTGCGCTGATTTGAACAAAATTGATCTTTTGGTTTTTAAGTAGCAAATTCTGGTGTTTTTATTTTTTTGCCGAAGATGTTATTTCTAATGACGTAAAGATATCTGCTTGATGTTACGCCGTTAAGAGGGCATATTATGCATGTGAGGACTTTGAAATAAATGCAGTATATTTTGTGAATGGCTAGATTCAAATGACCAAATATTTTGAAATGAAGAAAGATGTCTAAGTATAGCTCAGGAATGTATTTTTTCACCAATATCGTGAGTGGTCTCCTGCCTCTTGACTGCCAGATCCGGGCAAAATGTTCCCAGATACCCAGAGAAACTTTTATAGCAAAGATCCGGTAAGTTGAAACGCACTCTTGTATCTGTTTTGTTATCCGTGTAGCTTTCTATTCCAGTTACAGAGTTGGTAATAGAAAGCAATAGCAACGTTATCTGTGTGCCATGTCCACAATTGTTTTTTTTTTGTGGGTTTTTTTTTTTTTTTTTTTTTTGCTTTTGGTGTGTATTTTTGCATTCATCAAGGTCATTGTAGAGTGTTGGTCAAAACTATCTTGTTGGTCAAGTCAAACAAGGTAGTCTTGACTAAAATTATTCCTCTTTTTGTTGTGCATTGTTCATTGTGGTCCAAGTAGGCAAAAAGAGAGGACGATTGACACAAGCAGAGATTCAGGGGCGGTGACTTTGTTTAATTTGCCAGGCAAAAATGTCCATTGTCTATTATCAATAGTGTAGAGATGTATGAAGCACATCTAACACCTTCATAGTCTTTCGCCCTCGTGAAATTCCATTTCCAAAAAATGACGAACAACATAAATGTGACCGCACCTTTACGAATGCCTTTAGTATCGATAAATCTGGTCCCCCATGTACAAAAGGCAAAACGAGATTTGTCTTTCACCCCCTCCAGCTGCAGTTTATTTTTATATTGTTCTTTAGATGTATTATAAGCATCTATTATAAGAAGAACATGATTATGGGTGATGTAGACACACTCTGGGCTGTGGAGCATGTTACTGCATCCTGTTTCTGAAAAAAAAAAAAAGTGTCTTTATATAACTAACATCTTTTAATCGTCTCTCTCATTCTGTCATCTTCCCAGTTAACTTTAAGTTTTTCATAAATATTAACAGTGGCATGAGATTATAAGAGATGGGAGTGAAACGTTCTTCTGTGGTTTTCATTGGGTCTGATGGTTTGTTTCAGCCCCAGACCACACAAGAGTCTGTTCCCATCTCTCTCTCTCTCTCTCTCTCTCTCTCTCTCTCTCTCTCTCTCTCGCGCACGCGCTCTCTATCTCTCTCTCTCTATCTATCTCTCTCTCTCTCTATCTATCTATCTCTCTCTCTATCTCTCTCTCTCTCTCTCTCTCGTCTTCTGCCTTATTCTTGCTCTTGTCCACATGCTGTCCCTCTGAGTGAACTGTGATGCTTTCATTTTTTATTTTAGTTTTTTTTTTATTTCCAGGCCCTGTGCTCTAATGGCAAAAAAATGGCTTTTTTATATATAGTCTTCATAACAAGATATTCTGTTTACTGAAGGTTTTTTTTTTGTTTGTCTTTTTTGTCACATTTTTAAAAATGTACAGTTATATTATTTAAAAAATATTTTCTTGTCCACTAGTGTTACTTCCTTTTTTTGTAATATGCCATATTGAAATCTGTGTTGTTCTGACATTACAGATTTATTATACCAGTTTTTTCCAGTCCTGGTCATGGGGACCCAGAGCACTGCACATTTTGTGTCTTCCTTATTTAAGACGCCTGATTCAGATCATCAGGTCAGTTATTATCATCAGTGGTCCATGAGAGACAAACAAAATGTGCAGTGCTCTGGGTCCCCAGGGCCCGGATTGAAAACCACTGTACTACACCACAAGGCATTTGGTTTGTGAAGTATGTTATAGTGCTTTCCTTCGATTTAATATAAACAAATAAAACTCTTTACTGTCTCAGACACCTGCTGTGAATTTTCTTTTCTGTGACACACTTTCTGGTTTCAGCCGTTTTCTCTTCACTTGATGTATTTTTATGTTACACCACTAGATGGAGTCAGTAAGACATTTTGTGTTTGTGCATACAGCACTAAAGGATATGGATGCAGAGAAATGGCTGGAAAGACTTTTGCACATAATGATCATATATATATATATATATATATATATGTATGTAAAAAATACTTTTCTAATATCAGCATTAAGCAATCAGAATCCTGACCTCTTAATTAATTAAAGTTGCAGTAGGGAGTTTTGAGAAAATGTTGACTTAGCCTGAAAATTTGAACAAGCACAACTTACAGGTCCAACCCCCTTGCTCTCTGCTGCACTACAGCCCTCTCTCCACAGCTCCTCCCCCACAGCGGAGCCTGCCGTGAACGCGCAGGCTAGTAAGCAGGACCACCGATGGCGGAGGATTATAAACAGTTATGGAACATTCACTAATAGGGACGAAACATCAACAATATGCTTTACATTGACTATGGCCTGCCCATACTTTGACTACAAACTTGGTCCTCAAATCATTATGTATTTTGCAATACATGTAACTTAATAACGTTGCACTCTTTCTATAAGTTATAAATAGCTAGTAAAATAACGTTAAAGGATTAGTTCACTTTTAAAAAAACTTTTGCTGATAATTTACTCACCCCCATGTCATCCAAGATGTCCATGTCTTTCTTTCTTCAGTCAAAAAGAAATTAAGGTTTTTGATGAAAACATTACAGGCTTTTTCTCCATATAATGGACTTCAATAGGACACAAACGTTTCAAGGACCAAATGACAGTTTCGATGCAGCTTCAAAGGGCTTTAAACGATACCAGACGATGAATAAGGGTCTTATTTAGCGAAACGATCGGTCATTTCAAAAATAAATAAAAAAACTTTAAGTTTTATTAGCACAAATGCTCGCCTTGCTCTGTTCTGTGATGCACGTTCGTAATCCTGTTCGAACTCGTTCATCAAAATGAACAAATATTTTTTCGAGTCATTTCGTTCGTTGAATGAACGAAATTACTCCGAAAAAGACTCGTTCATTTGGATTAACAAGTTTGAACAGTAGAGTCACGAACGACGGTACGCGCTCGCGCTGTGTAAGAGAGGGGTGATCAGCGCGTACACGAGCGTGATTGACACTGCAAAGACATTCCTCCTGGCTCTGATTGGTTGTTTCTGACCGGGAGCGGTGTAATTCTGCAAATGGCAATAGGACCACAGGGAGGAGCCAGAGGAGCTTGATTTTTTCCACAGATTATCTGTCTCATATTCTACTGTCAGGACATAATGACCGTTTTAACAAATATTTGTTTACAAAAGTTACCTACTGCACCTTTAAAGGGATAGTTCAGTCAAAGGTGAAAATGATGTCAATATTTGCGCTCCCTCACGCTGTTCAAATACGACTGAAGACGACGTTTTAAAGAATGTAACCAAACAGATCTGGTGACCATTGACTTACATTCTATGGACACACACACACACACACACACACACACACACACACGAGACATTCTCAAAATATGACGTTAATTGTATTCTATAGAAGAAAAAAGTTATTTAAGTTAGGAACGACATGAGGGCGAGGAAATGGAAGGAAATCCCATCTGCTTTGATGTCGTTGATCGATAACCTCTGGTATCTGGTAATCCAAGGCATGACACCATTCGATATTGTACAGTGCTGGTACAAACGGATGTGGGCTGGTCCCGTAAATGTTTTTATAAGGTGTGAACAATCTGTCTGGTTCAAATGCAGCAAAGCGTGTAACATGCCTCAAATATGTGGAGAGATGCCCTGGCAAGCCTTTCATTACTGTGATACAGTACTCACGATAATGGATTTTAAAACACAGGTAGCCTAGTAATAACATGTTGGACAAGCAGTAAGAGGAAGAACATGATAATGCTAATCTCTTTCACCGCTGGAATTCACATAACCTGGAAAAAAGACCAGCTATGATGATTCCCTCCACCCCTGTTTACTGAAGCAAAGCTGAACTTTTTCATGTTTGTGTCTTCATTAAAAGAAACAAACTGAGTCAAGATACTGTTAAGAACAAACAGTACCGTGGGCTTTTAATAGTTTGTTTATAAGACTGTTTGCTGTGTGATAGATCTTGTTTCAGAATTATTCCTGATCTTGTTGGCTCAGAATTTATGCTAATTTTAATGTAGGGAGCCATTATATATATTATATATACTAGTTGTTCTCAACCAGGGGGCTGGGGCCCATAGGGGGCCTTGGCAAACTTTCAGTGGGGCCCCAGTAAAATGTAGTTATATTAAGAATCTCAATTTAATGTCTACAAAATAAAGATGTACAACATTAAACTGACATTATGTTTTTGAGTTTATTTGTAAAGCACATATCAGCTTATAAACCAACAGCACTGATTTATACTGTTTTAAAAAAATGGGAGATGATTTACTTATAGATTACAGTCGTGTTCTGGAATTATTCAAACAATCAAATTATTTTTTTTAAAAGTATTTAATTGACAAAATCCAGGTGCTAAACTACAATACCCATAATCCTGAAGAGAAAAATCCACCAATGACCAGAGAGTCTTCACAAACAAGTGGCTGAATTCAGAAAAGCATTCAAGCATAAAACTATTAATATTCCTGCCATATAAAGGAGAATTGTTATGCTAATAAACATTATAATTATGATCATCAATTGGCGGTCAATGACCAAATCCACTGAAAGCTATATTCCCTTTTAGGATTGTTTCAAAACATTCTTCTTTTGATTCTCTTGCTCTCTCTGTGCAACTACTTCATTTCTTTTTTTTCTCTTTTTTTTTCTCTTTTTTTTTGTGACTGCATTAGTAATCGCCAAGGATGTTTGTCAAGTTATCTCTGTTATCTGCATGCAGGGTGTTTTTAGTCATGTCTACCTACTAGAGCTTTAAGATTTGAAACAAAGATTTAAACCAAAATTATTTTCAAATTTGAATGGAGCATGCTGGCAGAAGGAGCAGTCACATCAAATGCTTAGAAGAGTTCAAGATCTATGGAAAAACCTACAGTTACAGCTAGATAAAATACTGTTCTAATCACAAATATTGAGAAAATATTTATTTACATTGCTAAGTGATGTGATTAATCAAAAGTCACCTGAGAATGGGTGGTTTTAAATGGGCCAGTGTTTTTTTGTTGTTGCTTTTAATCCAGAATGGTGGAGACCATACCCTTGCATGTACATTAAATCATCTTTTCTGTACTACCTCATGAAGAAGTGAGCTTGTGTTTGTTTAGATGTCAACAGGTAATTCATTGACAGATGACATCATAGACTATAAATGGTCTTCTTAGTTTAAAGGTTCAATTAGGGAGTTAGTTTTTTATGGAGGATGCCAGATACTCCTCCTTCATTCAAAAGTTACCAAAATATTTTATTTCTTACTATATTTTGTGTTTTCAGATAAGCGCTCACATGGGCTTGTTAAATCAGTTCAAACCCCTGGGATTTGTGCTGTAGGAATTTAGCTGAGCTCTTCTGGGAGCTTTTCTTACTTTAGACACTAATTGCTTTCCCTCATTCTGCCTGTTGCGTTCAGCTGTCTGCTTACTTGATTCTATCTGCAACATTTCAAACTTCAAGGCTGATTGTGTTCTCTGCTTAACTTCTCGCTTTTAATATTCATAGGTATATGTGAATATTGCTTAAATGGATTTTTCTAAACTCTTCTTGTTTTATACTTTCTGGAATCTCTACCGTCATTAATGGGTGTGTATCAGTCCGCTCATCCAGGTAACTGAAACTGGCGCTACTTTCATCTCTCTCTTGTTTCCTACGGACGCAACTGGCACCATCTTGCATCTCAGTTATAAACTGTTCTCAAAATGACCTTAAGTATTTTTTCTAACTTAAAGTTAAGATTATACAATTATTTCAACTCAAAATCAGTATCTAATTTCCTCATGTTTATTTATTTCAGTGAGTAGCCATGTAATAAGCAGAATAATGTGCAATCGGCCGGTCATTATTGCAGAAGAGCAAATCTTTTATAAATTGTTTATTTCAACCTAACTTCTGAGTGAATCAGTGTATAATTCCTCCGCTTCAAAGTGACTTCATTGCATCACAGGGTTTGATCATGGCTAATTATTCAGTCTGGCAGGACTAATTTTATTCTTGTTTCAGGGCCCCTGAAATTTGTGATTTTTCCTGATGAATGTCTTGTCCTCATTAAAAGTCTGGGAGGTAAGTAAGCAATACCTGATTTATGTCTACTTCCCGGACACACCACAGGTTTCGTCACTCATTTGCCACCCAGTATTATAAACAAAGGGGTGAGAGCCTTTTCCACAGGTCATTCAGAAACTGTGTGTCTGGACACGGCTGCTCTTTTTCAGACTTCTGTTTCACCATGACTGGTACCTAAATCTTTTTCTCGTACTCATTGCTGTGTTTGTGACTGTTGGCTCAACACAAGAACAGCAAGTCCATCAATAACTTTCTCCAGAGATTTATTTCAAACAGCAACACTCACTGGCATAAATTTAGCAAGCAGTCGTCCAACAGCTTCTGGGTTATTGGATTACAATATATTGGCTTAGTGGTAACAAAAATAGCCAACACTGATGTAGGATCAACTCACAGCCACAAAATAATGGCCTGGAAGTGCGTGCACATGTATATCAATTTTTGACGATAAATACTTAATTTTAGGAACTGACATGTTTGGGAAATAAATTAAATTGAAATTTGTTACTTCCCTAAGATTATGTTAGTAACCAGTTACCATTGACTTTGATTGTATTTCTGTCCATAAAATAAAAGTCAGTTGGAACCAAAACTGTTTTGTTACTAACATTCTTCAAAATATCTTCTTTTATGTTTCATAGAAGAAAGAAAGTCATAAAAGTTTGGAATGATATGACATTTTTCATTTTAGGGTGAACTATCCCTCTAATCTTGCTTAAATTATTGTCCATTTTCATTAGATTGTTTGGAGGATGTCATGGCAGTGGACTTCGTTCCATCTAAGGATAACATTCCTTTTGAGGTCTTATGTTATGACAAAACAAGCAGATTTAACCCATTAGTGTGATTAAGATACAGTCAACTACTCTGACTGACATGCCAACAGAGAAACATCTCACAAAAATGTGCTACAGACACAAACATACTGACACTGTGTAATGGTAATTGTGGACATAATCTTGTGTTGAGTCAGAGAACAGCTGTGTTTTATAAAAATACTCTGAAGTGGTTTATTCACCCCAATCTCCTTAGGTCCCCTTCCCTTCCTGTATGTCAAACTACTATGCTCCTAGAGGACTCCACACAATCAAATGTGGTGGAATGACTGAGCTTGCATTTATTTGTCCTAGAGTGCTATCAGTAAATCTCTGCACAAAGGGGCCTGATATAGTGATAGAATCAGGGAGGGCAACTCTATAGTTTATCAAGACAACTCTTGGGATAGTTTGCACAGCTATGCTGCTGTGAGCATGTAGCCATGCAAATAGCATACATGAAATTACCCGTAGCAGATCTAGACAGGTGGAGCTGGGGGAGGTGGAGGGTTTCAGAGGAACTCTGATAGCGTGGTGCAGGACCAGCTTACAGCGAACAATGAACCAAAAATGTTCAGAAAGCAATCTCATTGGCTGCTGATGCAACAGACCCCTTTCACACAGAGATTCCGGAAAATACACGGATAAAGTTACCCGGGATTTGACCCGGGTTCGTTTGATTTTGGTTCATTCACACTGCCAGTGATTTTCCGGAATCAGAGAGTGTGTTCACACACAACCCGTAAAAATCCCGTAAACACCCGTAACATCGATGTGACATGTAATGTCTCAGCAGCGTCTATAGTTTGCTTATGAGCTGCGATTTCTCTCTCTGGAGAAACCACACTTGTGCATTTTTTTCTCTTATTCGATCATAAACTAGCGCATTACGTCCTACTTTCACTTCACTTCAGCGTCATCATTACAACACAGCATTGATTACGGCTTTTGTTCACACAGCGCGCGTTCCGGGACTGATCCCGGCAATGTTACTTGGTCCCCAACCCGGCATCAATCCCGGGATCAATCCCGGGTCGTGTTTGCGTTCACACAGAAGGCGTTCTGGCAATTCCCCTGCAATTTCCCGGGATCAACGCGCTGTGTGAAAGGGGCTAGAGAACAATCAGCTTGTGCCATATAGTAAACGATAGCAGCTAACAGATTACATGAATGACCTCTCAGCCTGCACCATCTAGAGTTTCAGGACAGAGCTAGATATTTACAAATTAAACTTGAATTAAAGTCATGGTTTGCATGGATGCCAACCAATAGTCTCTTTTATTATTTTATTCTTTCCTCCTCTTTTTTTTGTCATGGTGTTTGTGCACATTTCTTGCTGAGACGGTGAAAAAAACTCTCACACATCTGCTGCCCTCTGGGCTTTCACACTGTGAGATTATTCCAGCTACTAAGCAGCTGTTCTATATTTTAACCTTTAGCTGATGATCCTCTGAGATTTCATTCCAAATCACTCAGCTATTTACATCTTGACGAGCAGAGCATGGTATGAAATACCTCACGGGTCAAAATAGTTGACGTGCTTGTTAATTTTCCTATTAAACTCAATTTAAGTCAGAATATTGTTTGGGGTAAGTAGTCTCTGAGCTAAAAGATGTCGTGTAACGATCTGTCAACACACAATTAGTGCTTTTCTTTTCCTCTCTAGTAGGAATGAAGCCTTTCTTCTTGTTGTCTCTTGTTTGTAAAGCTTGAATATTGTACATTTTAAAAAGGTCTGGTAGAGAGAACACCTGCCTATATGTAATATTAGTTGCTGTACCTGTCAAACATCCACAACATTTGGCATAAACCATTTAGTGCCATCATAAGTGAAGTGTGCGGAAGAGAGTCACTCCTCCAGAGACCTGTTATCATCTCTGAAACTCTCAAACATTTGTGCTATCTGGCTCACAAGGCCTATCCCAAAACAGCCCTCACCATGAAGTCATTCCACTCTCGCATACCTAGTAACTGCACAAAGGGAATGGATTCATTTGCACTGTGGGATACATCACAACTGCCACTAATAAGCAGCATGTGAGTTGAAGGCTAGTTAGGTTGCTTGGGCAACTGTTACATTTTGCACTTCCTGAATGCAGAAGAGTTGTGTACTGATATCTTTATCAATAAAGATTATATAAACTAGCAGCTGTTTGTATATAATGCACAGCAATCATGTAAATGTTTGCATGTGATGCTTGTATAATATGGAGTGATTAATGTGTTTAGATGCCTCTTGATTGGACTTTTACACTCAGTAACTCCCAAGTTCTGAAAGTGAGCTCTGGGTTGAGTGGCTGTAGGTCTGTATAGGTGGAGAGTTATTAATGTTTTTATAAACTATATTTAAGCAATATAACACAAGCAGATAATCACACTTCTGCTGATATTCAGACCAACAGCACGACTGCGAGTGTGACAGTTTTTATACCACTGTTCAGTAAAGAATGTTATTATATAAGACAAAATCGCTATTGCTTATTTCTTTGGTGTATTTTTTTCTCCACCAATAAAAAAATAGTTCCAAATGCAGCTGATTTAACTGTTGCACCTCTCTGAGCAACACAGAGTAGGGGTGTTTTCAGTGTTTTAACAGTCGGTTGAATTAGTGAAGCTGCGTCCGAAGTCTGTTCAAAAAGTATAAGCCTATAGTATGAATGCGTTTATAGTCTGAATTAAATCTGCATCCCCATATTGTCATGTGACTTACGTGTGTCCGAAATCGTATTCTGAGCAGGTGGTAGTTACCAATTTGACAACTACTTTGTGAGCATTAAAAATTACATTCTATAGTATGAATGTGTGTAGTATGAATGAAATTCGGACGTACTACTGTTCATCCACCATGTTGTCATTGTCATGTGACCTACAGCGTCATTTGCGTCGCTTCACCGCCATTCACAACTTCTCTCACATGGCCTCATGGGAGAGTAAAGTGTCCACCGAATGCACACTTCAGAATCTCGGCATAAGTGGAAGGTCATCCAGGTACTTTTTGAATGCTATGTATTCGGACATACTATATTAGCGTGTTGTTTTTGATAAAGTAAGTACTAAACGACTGTTAAAAAATAATGTTTTATTATGAATGTAGGGTAGCATTAATATAATTCTGAGTTACTTACATTCGTTATGTTGCCATTGTCATGTGACCTACCAGCAATAATTGTGACAAGCCACTAGAAGGCAAGCCTGCAACCTTTAGCCAAAAAAGCACAACGGCTAATGCTAACGGTGCGGCATGCAGGGAAGTAGACCAGAGGCCATTTTTTTTATGGATGTTAATCACGAATAGGCATCACTACACTTAATAAACCGCTTTTGTGTGGAAATAGCTTATCGCTTAATGAATCGACTTACTGTCCAGTGTCCACTAATCTTCAACATGTTTTACGCTAAACAATTAATACTTTTGTTGGGAACGATATATAGATTTTAGTATGATAAAAAGGTTATTTTTTAAGCTGTGTGTGTATATGATGATATAACGCTTTTTAATGAATTATACATATACATACATATAATTTTAATTAATTAAATATGTATTAAATTACAATTAAGTTTTTAGTGTAATCTTAAATGTAGTTTTACTTTGCAGCTAAAAGAGATATTCACACTTTTTTACACAGTAAAACACATTCCACAAACAATGCAGTCCTACTTCTACCTTTACTAGCGATATAACACCAAATATAGAACATTTATACACAAGACCAATGTGCTAATAATCCACAAGAAACTGATTAACGTAAGATAGAACTGACTGTCATAAAACTTTGAACTGCGTGCACTGACGTCACCATTACACGATAGGGTGAGGTGCCTCACGTGATCCAAGTTAGCTGTACGCTTTCTCTATTGGTAAATGTTGATACAGACCCTCTCTCCCTATAATAAGACAATCTCTGTCTCAAATCGGCAGAAAATTTTGAACCAGCATTCGCTGCTTCAAGTCAGGACCCGATGTTTCTGCGCAGAGCAGCATGAAGTCCAACAAGCCCAACCTCTGGTTGTAACGCTTTACTGCCATTCAAAAATTCTCTCACGTGATCTCATGTCATCAAGGCTACTTTATGCCTACAGTTTAAGAATACTGTGAATTAGGATATACTCACGTCACATACTATTATTCACTTACTATACAGTAGAAGTATGCATATTCAGATGCAGCAATAGTCACTTGTTTTGTTTCTGAATGAATTAGTCTTTTGAACAAATCTGTTGAATAAACGATTCAATTACTTCAATTTACTTCATAAAGACCTACTGGCGTAATGATGTAACCTGCAAAAGTATAAATGCAAAAATAAAAATGAACATGTCATCCTCATTTATATAGCGCTTTTAACAATGTAGATTGTTTCAAAGCAGCTTTACAGAGATAAACATATAATTTAAGGTAACAGAGATTGGTTTGGTTTTATAGTGGTTCTTGAAAAAATTTTTTCCCAGCTAAAGTTAGTTTTGATTGATTCACTTCCGTCTAAATGATCATTTGTTATTAAATTAGGGGCCGCTAAGACGACACCGTTCTCTCTAAACAGAATTTAAACGTGAACCTGTGATAGACGCTGATGGCGTTCACATGCGTATTAAGAATTGATTCTATAGTTATGTGCGTTTGAATATATGTGCGTAGGTTTGTAATTCCTTACCATGCCTAAACAAACTACTTGTCTATAAATTTTGATGCAGAATTTTATTTTATCTTATCACTTTGGGTAGGTACGCGAACCGAAAAATTCCACAACGCTTTATCTGTAGAGTGCTATAGGGATCCTCCATAGGGAGAGGCTAGTTGGCACTTCAGCACTGCATTGTCATCGGGTCCAGCCGAAAGTCCTTCGTCAGATCTGGAAACGGCCTGGATCCGGCAGGCTGCGGGAAAACCTCGGGATAAACAAAGACACTAAAATTAGCGTAGATGCCATTCTTCTTATGATGTAACGAGTACATCATTATTTAAGGGAAGTGTTCCCAGTTCCGGCTGACCTAATCTAAGCAGCCTAATATTGAATTATAGAAGTCTATAGAGTGTTATGTGAATGCTAGGTCAAAGAGATGTGTTTTTAGTCTAGCTTTGAACTGACAAACTGTATCTCTTCCCGGACAATGTTAGGAAGATTGTTCCAAAGTTTTGGTGCTAAATAGGAAAAGGATCTACCGCCAGCAGTCGATTTAGATATTCTAGGTATTATCAACTGGCCAGAACTTTGAGATCGCAATAGACGTGAAGGACTATAATGCGTTAAGAGCTCGCTCAAGTACTGGGGAGCTAAACCATTTAGTGCTTTGTAAGTAATCAGCAATATTTTAAAATGTATACGATGTTTAATAGGGAGCCAATGCAGTGTTGACAGAACCGGGCTAATATGGTTGTACTTCCTGGTTAGGTAAGAACTCTAGCGGTTGCGTTTTGAACTAGCTGTAGTTTGTTTATTAAGCGTGCAGGGCAACCACCCAGTAGAGCATTACAATAATCTAGCCTTGATGTCATGAACGCATGAACTAGTTGTTCCGCATTTGTCAATGAGAGCATATGACGTAATTTAGATATATTTTTAAGATGGAAAAATGCGGTTTTACAGACACTAGACACGTGACTTTCAAATGAAAGATTGGTATCAAAGAGCACACCCAGGTTCCTAACTGACGACGAAGACTTAACAGAGCAGCCATCAAGTGTTAGACGGTATTCTAGGTTATTACGTGTGGAAGTTTTTTGTCCAATAATTAGAATCTCTGTTTTTTCAGAATTTAGTAGTAGGAAATTACTAGTCATCCAATTTTTGATATCAACTATGCATTCCGATAATTTTGTGAATTGGTGAGTTTCGTTAGGTTTGGAAGAAATATAGAGCTGAGTATCATCAGCATAACAGTGAAAGCTAATTCCATGTTTCCTAATGATATCTCCTAAAGGTAGCATGTACAGAGTGAACAGCAGCGGTCCTAGTACTGAGCCTTGTGGTACGCCATACTGAACTTGTGATCGATAAGACATCTCTTCATTTACTGCTACAAACTGATAGCGGTCAGATAAATATGATTTAAACCATGGTAATGCAATTCCACTAATGCCAACATAGTTTTGTAGTCTATTTAAGAGAATGTTGTGGTCAATGGTGTAAAATGCAGCACTAAGATCAAGTAACACTAATAGAGAGATACAACCACGATCGGATGATAAGAGCAAATCATTTGTGACTCTAATGAGAGCTGTCTCAGTGCTATGGTGCGGTCTAAATCCTGACTGGAAATACTCGCAGATACCATTTCTTTCAAGAAAGGAACATAGTTGTGAGGATACTGCCTTTTCTAGTATCTTTGACAGAAAAGGTAGATTTGAGATCGGCCTGTAATTTACTAATTCTGTAGGATCAAGTTGCGTTTTTTTAACAAGCGGTTTAATCATAGCCAGCTTAAAGGTTTTTGGTACGTATCCTAGAGACAAAGACGAATTAATGATGTTAAGAAGAGGATCTATGACTTCTGGAAGCATCTCTTTCAGTAGTTTAATCGGTATAGGGTCTAACATACATGTTGTCGATTTGGATGAATTAACGAGTTTGCAAAATTCTTCCTCTCCTATGGCAACAAATGAATCAAATTTTACCTCAGGGAGACTATAATGCACTCCCTGATGTGATGCTGTAGTAGACGGTTGCATATAGGCTTGGGCGGTATGCAAATTTTGATACCGTTAAACCTCCCCCCTATTTTACCGGGGTATACGGTATTACCGTGACTAATTAAAAATTATGACATAAGGCTCAGACAGCGTCACCAAACTGTTGGCTTGTGTCTACACCGTTCAGAAACTGAATACCAGATCGGGCATAAAAAACACACAAAAAAAAAATCAAGGCCAACCCGTGCACGTTGTGTCTGATCCCTGTTGACGGCATTAAATGTAATATGAGCCGGAGCCCTATTTAGACTCGACTATTTTTAATACGTGGGCCGTTATAATATGGTGGCGCCAAATAATTGTTTAACCCAGGTGCTCAGGGGGTGGTAGATATAAATACTATTTATAAATGAGCAAAAATGGGACAATTAATATTATTTAATTATTTTAATTATGACAGTTGTATTCATTTTATTAATTCATTTAAATTAAATTAACAAACAAGCAGCCAGAAGTGCATTTGTAAATCCGGTGACACGCGTCCATTGATTTTTATTAATACAACTTTTCTGTCAGTGCTGCAAAGATTAAGTTGACGATCGCCATCTCCTAGTGGACGCGCATATATAGAGAGAAATGCAAATCATGGATTACATAATCAGAAGGTATAGGCTAGCCTTTTTCTTTTCGTTTTGAATTGTTTCGTTTAAAGAAATTGACGATTGATATCTCCGTAGTGAACGCGCGTATCAAGAGAGAAATGCACATCCTGGATTAATCCGAGAGTATGCTGCCTATATTTCTTTTCCTTTTGAATTGTTTCGTTTAAAGAAATTGACGAATCGCCATCTCCATAGTGAACGATAGAGAGAAATGCACATCATGGATTAAATAATCAGAGAGTAGGCTTGCCTATTTCTTTTCGTTTGGAATAGTTTCGTTTAATTTGATGATCGCCATTTCCGTATAGAACGCGCATAGAGAGAAATGCACATCATGGATTAAATAATCAGCGAGTGGCCTATTTCTTTTCATTTTGAATTGTTTCGTTTAATGAAATTTCAAGCTTTATTTAGATATCTTTCATGTCTGTGAGACATACACTGAGTTTCGGTTAATTTATGATGAGATTTCAATGCAAGTGACCGCGGCGCGCCAGCGCACGATCATGTCATTATGTTGTCTGCTATATTTGATTCTTATTTATTATTGGTTGATAAAAAATATATATATTAAAATTAGGATACAATTTACACAAAACGAAATTCACTTTAAAAAAAGGCCTTTTACAAAATGAAACTTAATTAAGTGGTCAATGTCTGACTCCCGATGCATTCCATCTTTACTCGTGCTGTTCAGTTTTCATTATCAACGTAAAAAAAAATAATATTATAATATTTTAACAAATATAAACGAATGCGCTTATTTAATGAACTCGGGGCAAAATGCATCCTCGCAGCACAGAGTGGGTGGTTGTTTCGGAGATGCGACATTAGGTTAGAGGTGTTTCCATCTCTCGCGGTCACCTTTTTTATTGCAACATTTACAAATTGCCTAGTCAGTATTTACCGCCTCTCCCTTCTCTCTCTCTCCCTCTCCTCCACACTGTCACTTGATGACAACTACATAAGCATTTTTAGGCATTGAATAAATTATATTTATTTATTATATATAAGTGCCGGTAATGACGGTATTGAAACTGATACCGTTGCTATTTTAAGACCCCGCGGTATACGATATTACCGAAATACCGCCCAACCCTAGTTGCATAGTTATAATTTTGTCCCTAATATTATCAATCTTATAAGTGAAGAAGTTCATAAAGTCATTACTGCTGTGTTTCTTGGAAACTTCTGGGCTTGAAGCTTTCTTTTTTCGTTAGTGTAGCCACTTTTTCAAATAAATACCTTGGATTATGTTTATTTTCTTTTAATAGGGTTGAAAAATAAGCAGATCTAGCAGCTTTTAAAGCCTCTCTGTAAGCAATCGAGCTCTCCTTCCATGAAATCCGAAATACCTCTAGTTTTGTTTTCTTCCAGTTGCGCTCCATTTTTCTGGCTGCTCTCTTAAGGGCCCGGGTGTGCTCATTGTACCACGGCGTTGGACTATTTTCTTTAATCTTCTTTAAGCGCAACGGAGCAACTGTGTCTAAAGTGCTGGAAAAGAGAGAGTTAAAAGTTTCTGTTGCAATATCAAGTTCTTCTAAGCTATCTGGGATGCTGAGACGATGAAACTTATTAGGAAGATTATTGATAAAGCAATCTTTAGTGGTAGAAGTGATAGGTCTAACATACTTGTAACACGGAGTTGGCTTTGCAGCCTTGGCAAAATGTAATTTACATGAGACTAGATAATGATCTGAGATGTCATCGCTCTGCTGCAGAATTTCAACAGCATCAACATTGATTCCATGTGATAATATTAGATCTAGAGAATGATTACAACAATGAGTAGGTCCTGACACGTGTTGTCTAACTCCAATAGAGTTAAGAATGTCTTTAAATGCCAATCCCATTGCATCTTTTCCATTATCTACATGTATATTAAAATCACCAACAATTAGGACTTTATCTGCAGTCAATACTAATTCTGATAGAAAGTCAGCAAATTCTTTGATAAAATCTTTATGGTGCCCTGGTGGCCTGTATACAGTTGCCAGCAGAATTCTCAAACTTGATTTATCGTTTACATTATATATTTTTACATTAAGCACCAACACTTCAAAAGAAGTATATTTAAAACTAGAATTTTTTTGTGGTTTTGAAAATATTACTATAAATTACAGCAACACCTCCCCCTTTGCCTTTCAGGCGAAGTTAATGTTTATAACAGTAATCATGGTGTCACGTTTTCTATGTGTTATTAGTTCAGTTTTGTGATCTTGTTTCCCCCGTCTTTGTGATTTTGGTTCAGTCCTGTTAGTTTTCCCGCTCCTCGTTTGTGTTCAGTTTCTTCACCTGTGTTCTGTTTACTATCCCATTAGTCCCTGTCCATTTAAGACCTGTGTTTTCCCTCAGTGTTTGTTGGTCGTCGTCGATGTAAGGTTGTGTGTTTTTGAAGTCCTGGAGTTTCCTTTGTTTCTGTCTGTTCCTGTAAGTTTAGTTTGTAAATAAATCAACTATACTTCAGTTCCCGTGTCCTCGTCTTCGGCATCCTGCACAAACCTGACAGAACGACCAACCATTAAAAGAAAAAACCTCCAGTGAAAGCCTCCAGTGGAAGATGGAGATAGATAAGCAGGCTTTTTTAGGAACCCGCAAAGCAATTTTCCGGGGGATCCGTGGAGGTCACAGGGGAGGATATGGGCGATATGGGTCTAGACAGCTTTTCCAATATCAACATCTCTGCGTCCAGCCCAATCCTCATCTCATCCGCCCTGTCGAGCGAGAGCCAGAGCCAGTCTTTGAGCGAGAGCCCGAGCCAGTCTTCGAGCGAGAGCCAGAGCCAGTCTTCGAGCGAGAGCCAGAGCCAGTCTTCGAGCGAGAGCCAGAGCCAGTCTTCGAGCGAGAGCCAGAGCCAGTCTTCGAGCGAGAGCCAGAGCCAGTCTTCGAGCGAGAGCCAGAGCCAGTCTTCGAGCGAGAGCCAGAGCCAGTCTTCGAGCGAGAGCCAGTCTTCGAGCGAGAGCCTGAGCCCTTCGCCTGTTCGCCAGAACCGGAGCCAATCGCCGGCCCGCCAGAGACTGAATACGCCGCACTTGGATCTGCTCATGAGGACACGGTACTGATTGTGGCTGTTCTGTGTGTGTGGGCGGCACGCACATCAGCTCTGGCCCATGAGTCCAGTTCCGAGTCCCATGATGTGCTGGCCCCGTCCAGTTCCGAGTCCCATGATGTGCTGGCCCCGTCCAGTTCCGAGTCCCATGATGTGCTGGCCCCGTCCAGTTCCGAGTCCCATGATGTGCTGGCCCCGTCCAGTTCCGAGTCCCATGATGTGCTGGCCCCGTCCAGTTCCGAGTCCCATGATGTGCTGGCCCCGTCCAGTTCCGAGTCCCATGATGTGCTGGCCCCGTCCAGTTCCGAGTCCCATGATGTGCTGGCCCCGTCCAGTTCCGAGTCCCATGATGTGCTGGCCCCGTCCAGTTCCGCGCCAGAGCCCGTTGATCCTGTGCCAGAGCCCGTTGATCCTGCACCAGAGCCTACTGATCCTGCACCAGATGCACCAGAGCCCACTGATCCTGCACCAGAGCCTACTGATCCTGCACCAGATGCACCAGAGCCCACTGATCCTGCACCAGAGCCCACTGATACTGCACCAGATGCACCAGAGCCCACTGATCCTGCACCAGAGCCCACTGATCCTGCGCCAGTCCTGTCCGGCCCGGATTTTCCTCACCGCCATGGCCGCCCGAAGGGTCAGCTCCACCATGGACACCCGAGGGTCCGACAGCTCCGCCC
Source organism: Siphateles boraxobius (assembly GCF_051911475.1). NCBI lineage: Eukaryota > Metazoa > Chordata > Actinopteri > Cypriniformes > Leuciscidae > Siphateles > Siphateles boraxobius. Next base: position 39,665,214 of record NW_027508734.1, on the reverse strand, counting down.
TGGACGCCCGAGGGTCCGACAGCTCCGCCATGGACGCCCGAGGGTCCGACAGCTCCGCCCTGGACCCCCGAGGGTCCGACAGCTCCGCCCTGGACGCCCGAGGGTCCGACAGCTCCGCCCTGGACGCCCGAGGGTCCGACAGCTCCGCCCTGGCCACGCCCACAGCCTGCTCCGCCCTGGCCACGCCCACAGCCTGTTCCACCCCGGTTCCCCGAGCTACCAGCTCCGCCCTGGAGGCTTCCCGTCCCTGCACCACCATGCCCTCGTCAGCCTCAAGGGCACCCACCCTCCCACCTCTTTGGATGTTATACGGCGCGAGGACGCGACTTCGGGGAGGGGGAGGTTCTGTCACGTTTTCTATGTGTTATTAGTTCAGTTTTGTGATCTTGTTTCCCCCGTCTTTGTGATTTTGGTTCAGTCCTGTTAGTTTTCCCGCTCCTCGTTTGTGTTCAGTTTCTTCACCTGTGTTCTGTTTATTATCCCATTAGTCCCTGTCCATTTAAGACCTGTGTTCTCCCTCAGTGTTTGTTGGTCGTCGTTGATGTAAGGTTGTGTGTTTTTGAAGTCCTGGAGTTTCCTTTGTTTCTGTCTGTTCCTGTAAGTTTAGTTTGTAAATAAATCAACTATACTTCAGTTCCCCTGTCCTCGTCTTCGGCATCCTGCACAAACCTGACACATGGGGGGTGGACTCATTTAAAGTAATGTAATCGTCTGGTTTTAGCCAGGTTTCTGTCATACACATCACATCTAGGTTATAATCTGAAATCATATCATTAACTATGAGCGCTTTTGAAGTAAGGGATCGAATATTCAGCAACCCAAGCTTTATCGTTTGCTCATCTGTATTATATCTATTTTTTATTTGTTGAATATCAATTACATTTTTAACCTTAGATCGGTTTGGATGTTTTTTGGATTTCCAAATTCGGGGAACAGACACAGTCTCTATATGATGATATCTAGGTGAAAGAGGCTCTATGTGATGGGATTTTTCTGACCTTGGTGACGCGAGGCCGCTAGCAGACGGTCGGTTTAGCCAGTTTGTCTGCTTCCTGACCTGAGCCCCAGATTGTCATGTTTTGTCTCTAAGACTATGAGCCAAATTACTAGAGAGAAGAGCAGCACCATCCCAGGAGGGATGAATACCATTTCTTTTCAACAGGTCAGGTTTGCCCCAAAAACTTCTCCAATTGTCTATGAATTCTATATTGAAATTGTCTATGAATTCTAACATGAAATGTGAGATGTGTTGTGGTCTGTTCCAGGGCCATCGCTAGTAGGGCGAACGGTGGCAAAAGGTTCCCCACAGAATGCAATTTCAACTGAGGAGGACACCAGCCCCCCATAAACCTAACCCTAACCCTAACCTCCAGCACCGAGGCCCCAGATACCCCAGCTACAGCCCTGGTTTGTTCACTGCAGCATCTTTTAAATTAAAGACACAACTGGGACTGTTTGCAGCTTATCTATGCATTTACTCAATATCACTACACATTAAGCTTTCAAGAAACATATATTGTTAAGCAACCACACAAACTTTTATCAAATCAGTGAATGTCTGTTTGACTGTTTAAATCTGTTATTGAATACATTGCACGGTTTATCCATTTAAAAGCTGACTGGGAATCTCCTTACCTGTAAAGAGATTGAGTGGTTGTGAATCAGGTTGACTATGTTCATTGAGGAGCATAAAGATATGGTACATGCTAAAGAAATTTCTCTGCAAGCTGAAACTTGTCATTTGAGGCGTTGGGGCACTTTAACAATCATCGTGCTTTGGTGCTTACTAGAGTTGGCATTGCTTTCTTTCTTTCTTTCTTTTTTTTTAAAATAAAAAGGCCCAGAGACAAGAGATATAATAACGCCTGGTCTGTGGTTTGTATGTGATAATCCATTCCAGTTGATAGGAGTTATTTTAGGGACTGTTTCCATGGTCATGGTTGGAGTCTGAGCTCAATATAACTACAGCTACTTGTTGAGCTGCGGCCTGTTATTGTTGTGATACATCTACACATCTTCAGTGACTATAAAATACAGTAACAAATCAATGAGTACACTGTAAAAAAATTGCTGTAGTTATGCAGCTGTTTGCCAGTAACTTACTGTAGATTTAAATTGATGTATATTTACTGGCAACAGTTTGTTCAAAGTTAAATGAACATTAAACATTAACAAGTCTTTGTCTTTACAGAATAAAAAAAATAACAATCTAATGCAAAGCATTCTGGGAACCAGAAATTTTCATCAACCTTATTCTGTTTTTTTTTTCCTTCAGATTTTGGTTCCCAGAATGCTTTGCATGAGGCTGTTATTTTAGTTTTATTCTGTAAAGATAAAGACTTGTTAATGTTTAAGTTCATTTAACTTTGAACAAACTGTTGCCAGTAAATAACATCAATTTAAATCTACAGTAAGTTACTGGCAAGCAGCTGCCAGTAATACTGTAATTTCTACAGATTTTTTTTACAGTGTAGGGGTGAGCGGGGAACAACCTAACGCGGGGCTAGTTGAAACACACTTGTTTTAAATACTTCCACGCATGCTAGCATGACAAAACTTAGTGTATTTACTAGTTTTTAGTATATACACTAGTTTTTAGTTTTTAACAGCAGAAGACAGTACCCGGGTTTAAACCCCAGTTGCGCAGATGGGGCATGTTGTAACTGCGTTACAATGTGCCCCATTTAGAACTATGCTATGCTATTCTATACTATACCTTTATCAATTCTATTGAGAAACCATGAGAAAAAGGTGAATAAAGACTGAGAGTCAATGTTCAGAAATGATTCATTATTATTATGTTTTGAACTATGCTGTGTAGCTATGTTTTGCGGTGTGTTTGTTGTCAAACTGAAAAATGAGTTTATTTTTATTTATTAAAAAATCCATTATATGAAAAACGTAATAATTGTATTTTATTTAGAAAATATTTTAGTTTATCTTGTATATTTTTTTGATTAGATCAGAAGTATGGTCAGCTGTCATATGGTCATGTTACAATGTAACCCGGGGCATGTGGTCGCATTTCACTTCGAGAAAAGATTTCAAATCAAGAAAAAAAAAGCATACACTGTATTAATGAAACAAAACCACATAATTGTACTAGACGTGTGAAATTAATGCGGGGAAACAATAAATACTCTGAACCAAAAGTAGGTTCCACGCTCCCCCCCTTTTTCTCAAGAATGATCTGATGTCTGTAACCCCTGAGCATCTTAAAAACTTTAGAATTGCACCCAGTGAACCCAAACAGTGTATTTTTACTTTTGTCAAATTTTGGTCATATCCAATCATTTAAATCATATGCCTATTACAACCCATGCAGCACAAACCAAAAGTCAAAAAATGTAAATATATATTTACAAGAGGAATTTTTCAAAAAATCTTTCATGGTCATTTAACAACAAATTATGTTTTCTCGTTATAAAGAAACAAACTCTGACAATCAGAAATGGTCTGCCTGAGTTGTTTCCATCACTGTAGGCTATATCAATATAATAGGATTTTGTTTTAAAAGACTATAAATTGACGTTTATCCAACCGTGCCAAAAGGCAATCTGGCTTTCTCAAACCGAGCCTCAACAGATTGAGCTCGAAAATTACCTATAGAAAATCCATTTGAAAAGGTTAATACCTCTGGAAGTCATTTTCTAATTTACACTGATAGACTAAGCACATGCTTCAACTTATTTGAAATTTCTGTAAGGGTCACAATACAAGTACAATTAAGTAGCTACATGAACGAACTACAGCTACTTGAGCATTTACACGTTGAATTGGGCAACATTCCGTTTAAGAGGGGCGTGTTTACTAGTTTTTCATCGGAATGTAGGCACACACTGGGCTGAGCTTCAGGTGGACGCGGCGGCACGCAATGCTCATGAGCGCATACTCATTCACATCAATACAAACGCTGGCTCCTCGCAGACGCGCGCGGGCTGTTGGACGGGTAACTCACTGCTACATTGTTATGCTTGATGCATGTCTATGTGTTACTCTCACAGAAGATGCTCTGTATAACCAAACTGCATGTGTAGGCTACTGTAAAAAAAACCCAAAAACTTCAATATGATGTTTATTAATAAGGCACAACAATTTCTTGCATTTCTACTGAGTTTCAACTTGATTTTCTTTATCCGCCACATTCGTGCAATTAATTATTTAAAGGTTGTCTCTGCTTTTACTGATATAATAAGACAGCAATTTAATGTGACTTAACGATTATGAATTATGATATTATAATGTTTTTATTGTAGCTTAAAAAATGATATCCCCCTACGTTATGAATTATGACTCATACGGTTTGTGCAAAGATCAAATTAGAACAAACGCAATGTTATCTCTTCTCAGATGATATATATAGCGAGTGAAGGTGTGGATCTGAAAGGGAATGTGAAATCTAACGGAGGATCAAGGGTCCTGATCAAAGCGCCGTTATTTTCGCTCAAGGAAAACGGATGTGTGTGATTGAGAGGCTCAGGTAGAGTTCACCTGAAGACAGAAGATCTGAAGTCTGACGCTTATAACCTTACCTTCTTCTTGTGAGGTCGGACTCTGGACACTGATATGGAACTGAAAGCGATTCAGAGGGGTTCTCTATGAAACAGCACCTTGCAATCATGGAGACGCGAGAGGAACCTTAAATAATGCAAATAAGCTGAGACGCTGAAGCAGCCTATATTAATGTTCCATTATTCGTTTGTGTTGAGGAATATGTAGGTTTCTGTAAACAGCTCATCCTCTTTGGGTTCTGCGTTTGAGAAAACTTCAGGAAAAGTAACCAGCAGAGGAAACGCTTGTGAAACATGGATGCAATTAGGTTTCTCGACTTTTTTAATGAGAAAAGCGATTGGGATCATACACCTCGTGGTCTTTACTTTATCAGATGAGCCCAGTTTTAGATCTCAAGAGGTTTTTAAGGTGGGACACCTGACGAAGACCTAAAATGCAGAAGTCAAACAGCAGGTATGTGGATCACATGCTCCTCTATGAAAACACGTTGGCCTATATATTATTTCTAAGAAAATGTTTTATCATCTCTGACGTCCTCTTTTTCATTAACAAATGTGCTGTTTTATTTGTTGTAATTACTAAGCCAAATTTTATTTCAGATAATGAATTAACTTTGCTCATGCTTTTTTCCACTTAATCAGTATAACTGGAAAATCACTATATTGTTTTATTTTGAATGTTTTTAATATTTTCAACAATAATATAGCTTCTCAGCACTACTGGCAATTTTAAATCTGCAACACCAGATCAAAATAATATCATTATAAGGATTTGCATTGCTGGTGGCTTGATGTAGTTTTAGGTTATTCATCTTGTTAGTAGAATTCTTGGTTGTGCAGAAAAAACTTCTTGAGGAAAATGGTCTATTCCAGCATCCAGGAAACAGCTGTTTATTCTAATCTTTAAGAGGAGAACAGTTTACTGTTCACATAAACTTGAGGTGCCTCGCCATGACCCATAAACTGATTTAAGACTCCAGTTATGTACAGATTTAGCGCTTTTGTGGTTTATCTGCCAGAATGGTTTCAGAGACCCATTTAAGGTTTCTTTCATGTGGCTTCATATGGTTTAACTGTGAATTGTACATATGTATGTATACATAAATGTATACATACATTTAGCATTTCATCTATTATTAATTTGAAATCACTTTTTTTTTTATCACATGGTCATTGGAGGCTCAGGTTTACGTTCTTACCTTTAGGCTACAACAGCAATCAGACCCTTCTAAATGAACATCATTATTGTCTTTTAACTGTAGACCCCCTGACCCTTGACAATAAACTAAGCTCTAATATCCTGGACTGTTGAGTGCAGGTTGTGAATTTTTATTTAGATAATTATGATGCATTACTTTACAGTCTGTATATCTTTTTTATCTTGTTTATTCTGTGTCTATGATTAGGAATGGACATGTAAGATGTATTTCATCATACTGTTTTTCTGAAACAGTTCTTCATGGGAGTGTATTGTTTATAATTGACCAGTGTCCACTCTAAGTTATCATTAAAATAAACCTTTAGGTCCATAAGCACATGACCACAGAATATTAGGAAGAGGAAAATTGTTTGTACACAAATCTGTGCTGGAGAAATGAATATTGTGGGATGTTTACATCAGTTTGGTGAGTTTACAGGGGGTAAACTCACATTTCAGAGTTATAGTCATTGCAACAATGCAAAGAAGACAGTTGGGCTTTAGCAAAGCTGTAAAGAGTTTCTGAGAAGCTGCTCTTTTGATGAGTCAATCGTTGTGTGGTCTCAGTATTATGACCTCATTGGTGGGAGTTAGACTCATCCTCTAAAAATGCACATAAACATGTTTTCACAGCGGCGGTGATTTCTTAATGTATAGGACACACGGTCACTATTTGTTGTCATGAATCAAGTGTCTTTGATGTAGAGCAACAACACTTATACAGTACTTTCTGAAGTCGCTGTTATTTTAAAGTCAAATGGCGTGGTTTGTGAGTGGATTTGGTGATTGATTTACATGAGTTATTTTCTCTGTCTCTAGGAAACTGTCTCTGTGCCAGGCCCTCACCATCATTACACTGCTGCTGTCTCCAGGTTGCCTGTCATCTGTGCCTGTAAGATAGTCCCTGTCCCATTATCATTCAGTTTATAGACTGTTTGCAGAAGTTATTTTATTAGCCTATTATATATTATTTTAAGGACCACCTTGAACAGTCAGTTGGATATGCTCAGATTGGCAAGGCTCTCTGCCAAGGTTTTGCTCACTTAAACTAGAGTGTTGTCTTTCCCGTTGATTGCCAAGAGCAGAGCTTAATCAGAGCAATCCGGGCAGGCTCACCAAGGGGGATTCAGAGATTGGGATGCCACCCTGTATTGTTTCCAAATGACTGTTTACACACAATGTAGAAATATGCAGTTACGAAAACATGACGTTTGGCTCATGCTCTCTTTAGAGAAATAGTTCACCCAAAAATGCTAAATTCATTTACTCACTCACCCTCATGTCATTACAAACCTAGGACTTTCATTAATCTTTGAAAGTTGTATGAAGATATTTTGGTAACACTTTACTTAAAAATTTTAATGCATTATTTATGCCTAGTAATGCACTGTATAATGCATTGTATGGTCTCATGAATAATTGTTACCTCAGTTATTATACATTATAATATACATTTAGAAAGTATAATGCATTAAAACACGAGAAGCAACCAATTTCAGATCTGTGAAGATTATAATGCATTTTAACTTTGGTTACAATTATTTATGAAAAGAGATAATGCATTATATCTAACATTATGAATACCTTTAAAATGCATTATACATAAAGGCTTTAAGAAAATGTACGATATTTGTAATGAAACCTGAGAGATGTCTCCCTCTATTGAAAGTACATGCCACCAAAACTTTGAAGTTTCAGAAATTTCTAAAAGACCTTCTGATGATCCAATTTTATGTGCTCTATCTATGCACATGAATCAATGTTTATATATGAATAAAAGCCTAAATTAAATCTGTTTATCATATAATATGAATGTGTCTCTTCAGAATACTTTGATTAAACTGCTCGATTCATATTAATATTTTTCCATGATAAGTTTCAAAGTTATGGTGGGATGGACTTTCATTGGAGGGACAGAAATCTCTCAGGTTTCATTAAAAATATAAAAAATTGAAACTCTTATGGGTTTAGAACAGCATGAGGGTGAGAAACTCATGACAGAATTTTAGCTTTTGGGTGAACTAACCCTTTAAGTTTCACTGGTAACTATAGAAAATGTTTGTATGTAAAACTCTGCCTTTGGTACCTTCTGGACCTCAACCAGTTATTTTCCCAGTTCCCCTCCCAAACTACGAGATCCAAGCTAGTTCATGTCCACCAGTCATTATCATCCTCATTCCACTGGAATGACTTTTACCATCTGATTTAAAAACACAAACAGGACCTATCGACAGAAAGCCAACAAGCTCATTTCAGAATTATGAATGTCGTTTCCAAACATAATCTCTTTCCAAGAAACATACTTCAAAGTCAACATGTGTTTTATTTTTAAATCTTGCCTTTGGGGGGAATCTGGTATTCTGAAGGTGAAAGGTCGATTTTATAAATCCGCCTTGGCCTCATGGAAGACTGTCATCAACACTAATTTGAGTCTTTGCTACGGTAATGAGGGCAGTTCCAGGTCATTCTGGTATTGAAGATGATGGACATCGGTCATAAAGCGCTATTGTGTCTGTGTGTGTTCAGTCATCTGTTATTTTAACCCTCACAGATAGACATCCTCACTCATTATCAGACTTTTATTCACCACAGGTCTTTAGACTAAATAAGGTCAGAAGATTTTGACCATATTCAATGATCCCCTGCCATGATACTCTTATTAGATGAGTCCAACCAAACTTCTCTTTTTTGTAATATTTCCATTGAAAGAGTTAATCCTTAGGAACCGGTACAAAGCTCTGCACCAAAAAGCAGTCATACGTGTGCCAGTAAAACATCCCTTTAGGGATCAAACTTTGGAATGCAAGTTCCATGCTCTGTTCGTACTGCGAAATCGTTTCATTTTGTTGCAACGTGTTTACACACCTCATGTGACTGGTGACTGGCTGATTGGTGTTGCTCAAATTAGATTTACGTGATACCATGGATGAATATTATTTTAGGAAGACAAACAGCTGCTGTGCATGAAGTTGTTTAACATGATAGAAGCAGAAAAGCATGCTCTACACACCGACATTACATTTACAGGAATATACACACACACCTTCAGGGGACGGTTAGGCCTTAAGCAGCCTATGGAAGCTCCTCACTCTTCATGGGCTGTTAATGCCTGTTTGTCTCGGATCAAAGCCAGCAGCGGATCTAAGAATGACAGAGTAATGTTATCCTTGAGGACTGTTAGTGGTGGTCTGATAGGAATACCGCTTGTGAAATGGAGGCTGTGTGCAATAGAGCTAATGTGGCGTCCTCAGTCGCGCACCTGGGGAACACTCAAACACTTCCACAAATGTCAAGTGCAGTCTAGCATAACCGATGAACAGGAAATGTTTTGGTGGCCTCTTATATCATGTGTCCTGAGCACTACTGAGCAATCATTTCGGCTGTAAGCACAGGATACCTTCAGTTTAGTGCTTAAAGTGTCATGCAACCCCCTGTTTTGTCACTGGTTGTTCACACCACAGATTTGAAAAGGACTCAAGAAATGGGTGTGTAAAGCTGTGGAAAAGTGGAAGTGTAGAGGGTGGGAAGAGAAGAGAAAACAACCAATAAGACCACTAACAACTATCATGAACAAATCAAACAAACGATCACTACAGTCTCTTAACAAATGGCACACATCTGTTTAATAACACACAGTTACTTTTTTGTCCATTCTTCTTTGAATTTTCGGTCTACATCATTGTCTTCTGAAAATAATCCATCGTGTCATCGCATTCATGATCAGATGTACTGCTGTATAGGTGTCCTTATTTGCACATAGGCTATATATTTAATTTGAAGACGACTTGATGTGTGCGCAATCGTAGCATGTTCTCGCTACATCTGAAGCACGTACTTGCGCTAATTTACACAAAGGACAAATGATTCGCACAATCAGTTGATGTAGACATGGCACAATAACTGATTTGACCTTTTAAAGCACAATTGCTGTGACAAATAAAGGACATAATATATGGTATTGTATAATACCAAATATAAGCCCAAATGACCATCAGTGATGTAACAGTAAGAGCCTCAGCGTCACTGCAGCTGTGCTGGGGTTTTGTGAGTGGATAATGCAAATAAAAATCTTCCAATGCTGAAAAATACATCTTTCCTTTTATTTTGGATGCTATAAGTTACTTTTACAATCAAAAACGATTAAGTCGGATTCATATGAAATATTTGTGTGACCAAGTGTTTCTAACCGAAAAATAAAAACGCATCGCTTGTCTGCTGGGCATTTCACTTTTAAATTCATGGTATGATCTCTTTGGAATGCAACAACCCGTCACATGTTTAAAAAGAACCCACCTATATCTTCTCTACAAACAAAGAGTATCGTAATACATGTATTTAATGTTTAAAATATAAATGAAATGGCTCCAAAAAACGAACCCCTCAATAACAAACATAATAACTGCTATTGTCACTGATGTGCTATTTTCATTGATATGCACCTGTACATATCTGTTAAATTATCAAAAAATGTTTTAGGGTTTCATGACCCTTTAACATACACCAAATGGCCTAATAACTAAAATTTCTCTACAAATATATATATTTTACATACTGTTGTTCTAATGAATGAGCTTGCTAAAAACACAAGTTGGTCGATCAAATCTGCCACCCCTGCTGTCTCTCTTTGTTGTTGTTCTGCAACCTTTCATGCACTTTGTTGTTTGTATATTTGCAGTCATCCAGACGAGTAGAGATGGGACGTGAGGGGCCACAGATGCGTAGGCAAATGCCTTTCATGAATGAGTGGGCCTCGTGGGGCGGTTGGTCAGTGTGTTCGGGCTCCTGTGGTGGAGGGGCCTCTGTCCGTACACGCACCTGCATCACCAGGTTGATTCCATCACACCATCTTCTCTGCTGTCAGATAATGATTATTCATGTGTTCTCTTTAAGGGTACTCCTGCGACAAGCTAAATGTTCAACTTTAGAAGAAAAAATTCTGACAGTGAAGAATGCAAGAACACATCCTGTGTGAATGGCCTTTTGGTGTTCTGCTTGATCATGCTCTTGTGATTTGTTTATAACGTTAAATACACTAATTTGTTGCATCTGACATCTTTGTTATTTTCTCTCTCTCTAGAAATCTGGTTGGAGGGCCGTGCCCAGGGGACACCAGGCAATACAAGATTTGTAACACAAAGGTGCAGTAAATTCTTTACAGTTTGAACAGAAAGTCTAAATATTCAGTCACACCTTATCCTCAGTGCATAATATCGATAACTTTTATGTGCAATTAGTTAAGTAATTCTACAGTGTATTCTATTGGACAAAGAGGTCGTCTGGCCCCAAACATATCAGATTTCGAATGGATGTTCTTCAGTTTCATAACTTCACTTCGTTATTATATATCACTTACTACTAAGTGTGTTGATGCACATCAAAGTTCCCCTATTTTGCTTTTTTGAATATTACCTTTCATGCAGTGTGAAATATAGCTGTTTGAAAATGTAAAAGGTCTGTAAAAGTTTTAAAGATCAAAGTGCAGGACAAATAAAGTTATTGTCTCTTAAAAAAAAAAAAAAAAGTCATTTCGAGCAATTCTAGTTAACACTTCCTGTTACTAACCTACATAACAATGTAACAAATTTGCATAGTGCCAGCCTTTGGTCTTCATTGGCTGCCTGCAAACGTCTACTTTGATCCACCCTCAAACACTGCATTTGTTGCTGAGGCCTGGAAGAGTTTGGTCCGTGTTGTCGACATGTCGAGGAGATGCTATATTTAGGGCTGCAAATCCACTTCGCGTTGCACTTCAAAAGGACTCGCAATGGAACTGATATGGAAAATCAGACGCTATTGTTCCTGTTCATATTACTGCGTACACAAGTTCTGAGGAAGCATACGGAGGTGAAATTCAGATATGGTTATGGCTGTTTCGTTTCTGACACACTCTGTAAGCGGTAGACCAATCTCAACCAATCTCAAAGGAGGGGTTTAGAGACTAAATCTTCAAACAAACCATTTTCCGACTCTTTGAGAATTGAAGTGATGTGCAGTGTATGTTATGAGAAACTTAAAGTGTTTTTGACCTTGAATGCATGTAAACCTATTGTATGAGAAATCCAAAACAATATTAGGAACTTGCAAAATAGCATAATTGGGGCACTTTAACATTATAACATACCACCAAAAAGTTAAAAAAAGGCCACAAAAACCAAACAGTATTTGTAAATGCAAATTGCTTATTTTAAAATGTAATTTAAGTCAAGATTCTATATTTATTTTGGACGTGCATGCTTTACTTGATACCACTATTAATGTCAGGCAAACCAAAGTTCCATGAAGTCTTGTGCATGTAAATGTATAGATTATGGCAAAGACATAATGGCAAATGGCAAATAATGGTTTTCATATAAAGTCCCCCTGTAGTCAATCATTTTATCCCTTTTTGATCACCAAAATTACATATTTAAACATTTTTTTCCTTGAAAAAAAAGGTCATAGCTTAAAATAGCTTGAATGTAACTCTACACCCTTGCCTCATTTAGTATACACAGTTCATTTTATATATTAGCCCCACCTCCAATCACTCACACCAGCTCAGAGATCCACTCATTGATGATCATAAGTTGACGTGATTGGGTACAAGGTAGTTTGTGACGTCAGAAACACTAGCGAATTCAAATAGCATTTTTGAGACTGTCTTTGCAGTTTTATGGATAAAATACTCAGCAATAGTGTTGACTTATGCATTTGCATATTGTTTGTCTTAAAGCATATTAAAAAACACCACATAGACATGTAAACAACATTAAAGCTTGATTTTCACCACAGAGGGACTTTAAACCATTTTATTACATTTGATGATTAACAGATGAGTAAGCGGCCCTTCACTGTTATCTGCGATGCATTGAGGTGTGTTAGCGTTTATTACACATACAATATGGTGATATGTTCCTGTCTACCTCTGAATGTGGTTTAACTGAGTAGATCACAAAAGATTTGTACCCCATTTACCCACTTGTGATCCCATCACCCAGGACAGATGTTAATACCAGGTTTAAATGGGGTCATTGTGTCAGCACACAGATGCATGTGATATGTTTATCCTGAGTCCTCCAAAGCTGTTCTAATGATTTGGAAAGTGTTAATGAATCAGGGCTTTAGGAGCTTTAGACGTGCGCGTTTTCTCTCCTGAGCTTTGCGTCTGTAACATCAGGAGTGTCCTGCTGACTCTATGGACTTCAGGGAACTGCAGTGTAAAGCTTTCAATGACAGACCCCTGGTCGCTAGCAGCAGTTACCATTGGACTACCTTTCATGGAGGTCAGTGAAGCATGACTCTCCTCTTTGAAGCATGTGTTGTGTTACTGTGTGGATTTCTCCTTCTGCTACGTGCTTATACTGACTGAAACCTGATTTAAACCTTGCTTTCAGGCTCCAACCCATGTGAGCTCAGCTGCCTGGCTATTGGACACAACTTCTATTACAACTTTGGCCGGGTTCTTGATGGCACACCATGCCAATCAGATCAGGGGACAGTCTGTGTGAATGGAAAGTGTCTAGTGAGTAGCTGTTCCTTAAGTTTCATAATAGATAATAATCACAAATTGTACACTCTCACCGAAAATGTGCAGGTTTTGCTTTAAAGAGCTATTTCTCCCTATTCAGATGACATTTAAAAATAACTTTTGTTAGAACTAGGTGTGCCACTTCTTAAAAAGAAGGAACAATTTATCAATGAATTATGAAATGACTCAAACATAAAAAAGTAAATATATATTTTATTTTATAAAAATACATAGACATTTAAAGGCAGTTTATTCAGAAGTCTCAACATAAAGCATCTTTAAAAATGACCTTATAAAACATTTTTACAGTGCTTTTGTCCTTTTTACACTCTTCTAATCATATTTTGACTTGTATTGTTTCAAGTATCAGGGTATTTTGGACGTGTGCAATGGTAACCTTGTTACCATACTTTTCATTACCATATGTAAATGTATTCATTACCATGATATATATCATAGTATTATCATCTGATACCATCAAGGTCATTCATCACAGGTTTTTGTTGTTTTTGTTTTTGCCAGTTTAATAAATATTTACATATTACAAGAAACTGTGAGCATATACATGAGACCCACACCGCATTTGATCACTGGATTTACAGAAATCTGTTTACTTTTAAAAAGTGTTTCTCAACATTGCCACTTTGCATATCTAATTGACTCCTGACAAACACATTAATTATTATTTAAATTATCACTTTGTGTGTCATTTAACTATGTATTACTGTCTTTGACAGTTCCTCTCTGGCTTAAATTTTAAGTTAATAAGTTCGGAAAATAATAAAATTAAGTCAATAATAATAAATGATAAAATTAAGTTCATGGTTCTCTGATGTTGGTTAATGGTCACATGACATGTTTTAAAAAAAAATTATTAAGTGTTTTATTTTGATTGTTCTTATTTTTTAATTATCTATTTTAATTTTACATTTTTATGATTGAATTACTTCATTAAAGAAGTCAAGTAATATTTTATGCACGTCATGCTGTTGGTAGCAAAGAACTGAAGAAATATATTTATTTGTATATATCAAGAATATGGTACAAGATTGTCATATATATATATGTGTGTATGTGTGTGTGTGTGTGTAGTCCTAAAGTCATGCTGGTGTGAATTTGGTTTTCATCACATGAGGACTGGAAAAGAGAAGCACATGCATAGTGGGGCCCGATCATTAGCAGCATGTAGCAGATTGAATCCATATGTGTGAAGCACACCTTGTGTGTGTGTGTGTGTGTGTGTGTGTGTGTGTGTGTGTGTGTGTGTGTGTGTGTGTGTGTGTGTGTGTGTGTGTGTGTGTGTGTGTGTGTGTGTGTGTGTGTGTGTGTGTGTGTGTGGTGGTTGCCCCTCTATGAGGCCCCCTCAATCATGGGAATGCGCCATTGAGAATCATTATTTCACAAACTACTTAGATTAAGAAAGGATGGACAGAGAAAGGTAAAGATAAAGAGAGACAGAACAGGAGGTCACACATTAAAGGAGTGTTGCACCTGTGAGGAATGGAGTGTATGAAAGGAATAAAAAGAAAGAGGGGCTTAATTATATCCTGCAGGAGTTGCTGAGGACAGTGTAGTCCTTCTAGCTCTGATGTATCTTCCTCCACCCTTGCTCTCAGGAGCTTAAGCCAAACTTCTGCTTGAATGCTCTTGATCCCTGCCTGGGCCTCATGATCCTACTCTTGTTTGTGTGTGGTGCCTCAGAGAGAGATCTCTGTCATTCTGCTGTCCATCTGTTTTCACCTGCCTCTGTTTGGACCTGTGGACACAGACACACACACGCACGCACGCACACACGCACGCACGCACGCACGCACGCACGCACGCACGCACGCACGCACGCACGCACGCACGCACACACACACACACACACACACACACACACACACACACACACACACACACACACATACACACACACACACACACACACACACACACACACACACACACACACACACACACACACACACACACACACACACACACACACACACACACACAAATAATTCAACCCACATCAATTTGAACATTTGTTTGTTTGTTTTTTCTTCATTTGAATTCCGTATTGAAGAGTGGATTGATTTTGGATAACGTATTGTTCTAGTGGATGAAAGTTGATTTCAGAAATAACACATTATTTATAATACAAATAGTATTCTGCATTCTGACTTGCTCTGTTGCTTCTATATAAAATATCATTCAAAAGTTTGGGGTCGAAAAGATTCACGTTTTTGAAAGAAGTCTCTTATGGTCATCACGGCAGCATTTATTTAATCAAAAATACAGTAAAACAGTAATATCGTGTAATATTAGTACAATGCAAAATACTTTTTATATTTTAATATACAGTATATTAAAAATGTAATACTCCTGTTATGTCAAAGCTGAATTTTCAGCATTACTCCAGTCTTTAGTGTCACATGATCCTTAGAAATCATTCTTATATGCTGACTTAGTGCACAAGAAACATTTCTTATTATAAATGTTGAAGACAGTTGTGCTGCTTAATGTTTTTGTGGAAACAAACCGTGATACATGTATTTCAGGATTCCCTGATGAATAAAAAAAAGTTCAAGAGAACAGCATTTATTTAAAATAGAAGTCTTTTGTAAAATTATAAAGGTCTTTACTTTTCATCACTTTTTACTTTTTCGTCACTTTTCATCAACTTAATTGCATCCTTACTGAACAAAAGTATTCATTTATTTAAAAAATCTTACCAAACCCACATTTTTAAACTGTACTGTACATATTCCAAAACAATAATCAGACATGTAATAGCTGTAAATGACAAACACAAAAACCACACCACAAGTAAAAGCAGCAAACGATAATCTGCAATCTGCATTATGTATGCTTCAGTGCATGCTGGGAACTGAAGTAGGATTACAGCATGAGAGGCAATTTACAGTGTTAAATTCATTACACTTAAACCACTCTGATTATACTTTTCATTTAAAGAAATCAAGTTGAAACTCTGAAAACTCATAAAATAAATACACATGCCAGAAAATATTGTGCGGAGATGAACTGATGAGAACAAACATGGTGCTATTAAAATAATGGAATGCATTTATTTTGAGGATCTTTAATATTGGATGCTTCTCTCTTTAATAGTGTCTAAATTTATTTCTTGGAAAATCTCCAAGATTCTGTAGGCCATGAGCTGTTCCTGTTTTTATCAGGAGTGTTATGGGATCAGCTTGTACTGTTGAAACAGAATGTGACAGTGCTTGATATTTTGGCCTCTAATGGCGGGGTGTGTGTGTGCGTGTGTGTGCGTGTGTGCGCAGAAGCCAGGATGTGACTTGATCTTTGGATCACAGCAGCAGGAGGACGCCTGCATGGTGTGTGGAGGCCACAACTCAACCTGCCTTCATCACAGGAGTGTTTATCAAAGCAACGGGCAGAACAATGGTCAGTTATGAATCCAAACACTCACTGACTCAGTAGAACAGAGTTTTATTTCAACATTAATATAAGAGATACGAATGAACCCGTGTGTGAATCGTGTTATTCAGAGCACTGAAACGTTAAAATCTGGCTTTCCCTCCAGTCTTCAGTGTCACATGATCCTTCAGAAATCATTCTAATATGCTGATTTGCTTCTCAAGAAAAGTTTTTTTAGTTCTTTTTTTTTAAATATTATCAATGTAAAAAACACTTGCACTGCTGCGTAATATTTTTGTGGAAATTGTGATACATTCTTTGACGAATAGCAAGTTTAAAAGAGATCAAGTTTTTCTGTAACAATGTAAATGTCTTTACTGTCACTTTTGGTCAATTTAATCCATTCTTTAAAATAAATCGTACTAACCTCAAACTTTTAAAGGGTAGATTAAGTGGTTTCTTGCAGACAGTGACCTCTCTTTCTCCTCTTTATCTTGTCGTTTCTCTCTCTCCTACACACTTAGAGCACTGACACCTCTGCCTTTGAACTTCTCTGCATGAAACAGAAGCTCTTTTAAAAGCGTCCTTCACGCTGGCCGACTGAAAATACAGAGCGTTTACACCGGGGAAAACAAAGTCATAATACTGTCATTGTTAGGCTATCCGAATACCACTCCGTTCCCCCCTCTCTTGCATGTGGATTTCGAAGAGTAGTATAACAGATTCGAGGTTGCCAGCACAACGCTCTGTAAAGAGGGTCAAAAGTCAAAGGAGAAAGGAAAAGTTCAGCCTGGGTCGTAATTCTGGAGTTCAGTGCCTTCCAGCTAGACCAAGTCCATGTTGCGGCTGCAGCAAGACACAGCATGGAAACACATAGTCTTGTTACGTGCAGGATTGCGCACCTGTTGGAAATAACTGTAGGGGTTTGTTGTTGTTTTTTTCAAATGGGCTGAGGCGCATTACTCTCTCATCTGTGTTTCCCTGCAGGACTGTTTGGGTATAGTGAGGTCACTATGATCCCGGCCGGAGCCACACACATCAGAGTGACTGATAACAGCAGAAACTATCTAGGTTAGAGAACAGCCTTGCATGTGATCTCTCCACCGAAGGTTCAACATGTGTTTCTCAAAGCAAAAGTTAAAAAAAGGTGCACAGTGTGAGATAGAACTGTAGATGACTACAGACAAAAGCATTTACTTCGCATTTATTAGCGCAATAAAATAGTTGGACAACTTTCTTGCAGTAACAAAACAGTTTGTGCACTGTATGAGAAGATTACAATAATGCTGTCTAGTCCAATGTTTTCAGGGGAAAAAAATTCTTTCTTTTTTTTAAAGCACTCCAGAATGGGCGCTCTCAGTTTGTGATCAATGGGCACTGGAAGATCAATATTCCTGGAGAGTACAACGTTGCAGGAACCAAACTGCTTTATCGCCGCTCTGCCGATACCTGGGAGAGTTTTGAGGTTCCAGGACCTACTCAGGAGGACCTGCACATCATGGTAAGCTTCAGTTCATGATTCTTAATGCCTAGCAGCCCATTTGTGTTTATTGGCACTGATTTGATTGTAGGTCTTGTCAACTGATAAGAACTCTGGGATAGAATATGAGTACTGGCTCCCTCCAGACCGCTATGCCCTGTACCATGGGAGAAGTCAACTCCGGCAGCCTCACCACACTGCAAACCACTTGCCATTTGAACCTCCAACCACTATGACTACCACAACCACAACCACTACTACAACACATCCAGCCACAAAACCTCTTTTCTGGGGTAAAAACCTTTCATTCCTGGTATTTAGGAATATATCAAGCATGTTAGGAGACTTTTGTAAATACAATTGTGATTTACGAGGTCATGATCTCAGGTCCCGCTGCTCGCTGGCCCCTTCAGCCCCCCTATCAACAGCAGCCAGTCCCACGTTTGGAAAGAGATGAAAACCGCAGGAACCGACTGCCTGAAATACATCGTAGAGGTCAGAACTTTATCATTGCCATTAGTGTTGTCACGATACCAACATTTTTGTCGTCCGTATCGATACCAGTACAATTTCACAGAACTCTGTTCCAATTTTGGTACTGTTATTGGAACTATTTAACTATTTTGAAATTGGAACGCAATATGGTGGTCCAACCTTCTAAAAAAAAGAGCCAATCGTTGCTTGGTAAAGTCATCACGTCACTGCAGCTGGCGTTAGAAGACGTGAGGTTTTTTTTGTCATGATTCGGGATATAGTAATTTATGCGTATTTGGCGTGCTGTCCGGGGGAGGGCTCCGAGCTCGGAATTTGGCCTGAACCCAGAGTACCCCCCCCCCCCCCTTTTGACTGGGATAAAAAAAACAGCCAAGAGTGAGGTGATGGGGTGGTGGAGGGGTGCTGTGAAACTGTCATGGGACAGAGGTGAGGAAAGGCTTGTGCTGATTGTTTGATTACCTGAACGTGCTCCTCAAAAACTTTGTTACATAAAACTTCATCAAATGAAATTTAATCGTAAGCTTGGCGAACAGTTTTGGAGAATTTGATGTTTCCCCATTCAAAGAGATTGGAGCTGCACTTGCATGACTGAAATAGATGCCCGAGAGAAGTTTCAGAGATGGCCACCGAGTGATATTGCGTACATGTGCTAAGATGTCAATGATTAGCTATAATTCTCGGCGCTTCATTAAACACATTGTAAATAGAAACCTCTGAAGCTTTTCACAGAGCACGCACAAAAGCACTGTACACACAGGAGCATTTGAAAGCAGCTGTCTATCAGCGATACTCTGTACTCCTGGGACTCCAGAAACAGTTTTAAAATTTCAGTATCGGCTTGGTACCGAAGTGTCGGGACTAATGACAACACTAATTGCCATGTAAAATCTAACCTACAATGGCAAACACATATTTTTTCATTAATGTTCATAGTTAATTTCCATTGTTGATTGTTGTTTGCACGAATGACAAAGTCTGGGCTTTTTTTGTTATGTCATTTCATCCTTTTGTAGGCCACTGTGGGAAATGCCGCCGGGTTCGAGGGAAAGGTGAGCGCCAGAGACAGTACTGCCAAAAAGATTTTGGTGAGTTCAATCAGTTTGTCTCCCAACACAACTGAAATTTAGGTTTAATGTACATAATATATTGGGTGATGGCAATACATGTTTCTGCTGTGACAGTACTTCGAGCAAAAGTGCTGGAAAAAGTCTATCATGGTGAGGAGACCCGCTATGACGTCCAAATCATTCACACATACCGCAACCGTTATCGTCTGGAGCACCGTGAGTTCCTGTGGGCCCCCAACAAATGTGACTGTCCCCTTCTAGAGGAAGGCCACCAGTACGTGTTGATGCTGCGACGGCATATAAATTACGAACGCACTCTCAATCGCATCCTGATAGAGGAGGACAGCTACGCTCAGCCTTATCGAGCACGTGAAGATGGCCTGCTGCGCCCCCTAGAGGAGCTCTGCGGTAACAGAGGGAGCAGGACTCAGTTTTAGGGTTAAACGCATGAACGATCACACTTTCACTGCACAATTATTCTGAAGCTCAGCTCCTATGCCAAAAAACAAGGCACAGACAGAAACCACGCTTTGATGCTGACTTGAAATCGATGATTTTACTGAAGCATTTTGCATTCCGCAGTAAGGATAATGGACACTTTGTCGGGATGAATTATGTCCATGGGGGCATGAGGCAAATCAAAGTAAAGAAAGTCACTAAATGAAGCACTTTAGGTGGACAGTCACCTTCTTTTAAAACGTATACACCAAAGTAAATAATTTACACAGCATGATGCCCTTTCTAGCACCACGTGTCTGTTAATGGCTTAAAATCACTTGACAGCATGTATATCTTTATCATGTGTATTTTGATGTTTTTTTATATATGTATTTATAAGTTGACAGTATTTCTAGAGGAAACATTGATTTATATATTGCCTTATAATTTTAAATGTTTTACCATATATATAATTGCTTTTATCTATGGTTATAAAGTCCCTTATAAAGTGAAATGGTAATGATTGTTTATGAGTCACATTTACACATTCAAGATAAGCAGCACATACATAGCCTATAACTGTCTATGGTGGAGCGATTTTGCCGATAAACAGTTTTTTTCCCTCTATTTTTGGCAGCTGTTTTCTCTTTAATCATTAGTAGACTAACTAAGATTATCCTATTACTTTGGTGTGGTTGTGAAATTATAGTCCAGCCTTTAGGCAAAACAAACAAACTCTAGAATGTGTTTTGTTAAAAATATATTTACAAAAATAACTTATCTTTTATTACAGTGACATAAAACTTTCTAAGATAAACATGCAATTAGAGCTAAACAGGCTGGCTGTCGCTGAGCTATTAAAGTAATTTTACTGTAGATAACAGCCTTTTCTCCATATGGCCTCTGATTGCCTGAGAGAGTGGGCGGGGCAATCCCCCAGAGAGAATATATATATATATATATATATATATATATATATATATATATATATATATATATACACAAGCCACAGATCACTGAAATAAAGCATTGCTCACATAATCTATACAACTTGATAAGCATAAATGTATCAAAGGGTCAAATTAAATAGGAAAAAGCCTATTTCAGGTATCTCTGTATGTCTACACTAAGCCAATGAAGAATTCTTCAACATGAAAAAAAAAAAATACCTCACTAATTATACAGACATCCAGCTTTTTAAAATATTAATGTCATTTTCCGTTTGGCAATTTTAGCACATCCCCTACAGATATGCTCGTACAGTCTTAAACATGGTTAACATTTTCCGTTCCATGCATGATGAATTGCATTCATAGTGCTGGTGATTTTAATCCTGACAGGATTATCAGGAGGATCAATGCTCATTTAATAGAGTCTACTCTTCAGCGTTCAGAGATCCTGCATGACCCATTTCCTTTGCGGTGGAAATCCCCAGTAACCTGCACCCATCCCCACTGTCTTTGACACTGTTGAACAGTCTGTTTTGCGTGATTCACACGCTGACGCTAACATGACGGTGCGAGGTGGTCCGTCTCTTGATGCGGGCGCGACGAGGTCGTTTGTGATCAGACTGGCAGTGGCACAAGGGACTCAGGAGGAGCCAGAGATACAGAACAACACATGCCCAGCAGGAAGAGAGCTTGACCCAGAATGTGGAGTAACTCCCGTGGGTGAAGGTTGTCTCCAGCACAGCAGTCTCATAACTGGGGGAGACAGAATGGCATTATGAAAATTGGTCAAAATTGTGATTTGTGTGTCCTAATCTTTTGGCAACAAAATTGCTTTAAAAAATCCCCAGATGTTAACTGATTTAGCAAAAAACTATTTTAGTAATAATAAATTGTAGTATAGTAAAAAAATAAATATATAAAGGAGAAAATAATTATCTTTTTATTTACCTCTAAAACTACCAACATTTTACTTCAGGCTCATCTATAACAAGGGTTTTTAGAATCCATTCAGACTCACAGCCAACTCAGGGATCCCAATATATATTTTTTTTCTCTGTTACACTTTATAACATTAATTGATGACAAATATTAACACCGTTTATAATATTTAAAAGAGCAATAATACACCACATATAGAAAGACAGAAATATAATAAAATAAAACATATATTTAAATAAAAAAAGTTTGGGGTCAGCAAGATTTCTATTTTAAATTAAAAAAAATCTTTTAAAAAATTATACTCTTCAAAGAATTAAGAAAAAACAGTTTCTATGAAAATTTTAAGCAGCACAACTGTTTTCAACATGGATAATAATGGTCTTTGAGCAGCAAATCAGCATATAAGAATGATTTCTGAAGGATCATGTGACACTGAAGACTGGAGTAATGATGCTGTAAATTCAGCTTTACCATCACAGGAATAAATTACATTTAAAAATATATTCAAATAGAAAACAGTTATTTTAAATTGTAATATTTCACAATACTGGTCAAATAAATGCAGCCTTAGTGAGAAATAAACCCTTCTTTTACAAAATCTTACTGACCCCAAACTTTTCAAAAGTGTATTTATATATATCCACCTGCAGGGTCCTCACAGACTCCTGAAACCCCTGGAAATAAGCTTAATTTATTTTTAAGAACAAAAGTAATTATATGTTTAGATAGTTGTGTGTCTGTGCTTGTAAACAAATTGGTTCTACCCACGAAACTCTTATGAGTGTTTACTGTTGTTCCAGGGATCGAGATGGTCCTCACTGCAGAACATGGAATCCACGGATCTGGATCCGACTCCTCCCACCTTACATATACCTAAACCAACCCTTCTCCACCCCCTAATCCCTAAACCCACCCCTAATCCTACCCATCTCCCCCCCTTGGATCTTGATCCAACTCCTCCCCGTGGATCTCATGTACTGCATTGAGGTGCTACTGCAGGGATCTCGAGACGAGCTCTTTAACAACTGACCTGAACCAATTAGTGAGGGTCATCATTACGTAGAGGGAGGCCAGAAAGAAAACAAAATGAAAGAAAAAGTAGCTGTAGGCAACACGATGGGTCTCGTTGTGGATGACTTTCTGACAGCCTTTGCTCTCGTCAATGACAAACTCCTCCTCTGGCAGGACAGAAACAAAGATGTTAATACCTTGACATTAAAGGCACATTTCACCCAAAAATTTCATCATTTATGCACTCTCATGTTGTTCCAAGCCCATATGGCTTTCTTTCTTAAGAAGAACACACACACACACACAATATATATATATATATATATTTTGAATAATGTTGGTAAGCAAACAGTTTCGGTTTTTGTCCAATGGGAACCGAGCTATCCCTTTATTATGTTTATGAAATCTATGGATATTGGAATTTGTGATATGTTTCTCACCATCTTCTGCCTCTGGGCAGCAAAAGCAACAGGAGGCTTTCTGTTCAAGACAGAGAGTGGCAGAGATTGTCAGAGACATTAAGAGTTAAAAAGCTCAAAAACATTTTTTTGTGTTTAAAACTATCTGAAAGTCACATACTTGGAACTCATAGCGGTAAACTTTTATCATCCAGAAAGGTCCAAAGACCTCAGCCAAGTATGAAGCCTCATTGCTGAGGAAGAAAATCAGCATCAATTGTATTAGCCAAAGTAGACATTTTATTAATATTTCTATTATTCACAACTCAATACTTTTTTTTTTTGCCTACCATGCAAAGAGAACACAGCAGTACATGATTGCAGCCCCAATAATGGCCACAGCATTGCCTTCATTTTGAATCTCATCTCTGCTGACTTTGGGGTAACACACCGTCATGTTGACCCCTTGATACTCCACTGAAAAACGAGAGAGAGAGAGAAATGTTTGTTATTTATCACTCATTTACATACTTTTCTGGATTAAGATTTATTTTCCACAAACCCATCATTTGGGGTTTAAAAACAACAGCGAATTGCATTTAGTGTCACGTTTACACGCTCCATTGCGGATTTCTGGAGCCTTATTGGTTCAGAAATGATTTAGAGGTCTGTGGATATTGTGCGTTGTGTGTCTGAGAGAATTCCTCAGAGATTGGATTAAACTCCCAGCATGCCCCAGGGCGCACTTCAGTCCTTTATGAAGTCATGCAGCACACAGAGGCCATAAACCCGCTGATAGTTAGGGAACAAGACAGGACACAACAAACACACATATACACACACAGTGCCATTCACCAAAAAATGGTTGCTAGGTGCAAGAAAGTCAGTAAACTGTTTCTCCAGAAAGCAAAAATACTGCAATATTAATCAAACCACATCCGTGATATTTCAACCCAAAAGCTCTTCATCAGACATTATGTAAATCATCCTAAATCAAAACCTTGCAAATGTAAGATTTATTCTGCAATCCTTTTACAGAAGCAGCTGTAATTCTTCTCCCCTGAACTTTACCATCAAGATCTGTATTTCAAATACCCACGTGAAACACCCTCAGCTACATCTGTGTTACATGCTTGAGAGCTTTTCTATGACCTCAGTCACTAAAGCTTTTCTTTCTGGTAATCTCATTCATCTCTGTCGTATATTGAGCACTCACCATTCATCACCACAGAAATGCACCACTAATGGATGAAATGATGTGAGATGAGATGGCGAACCAGGAAGAGTTTTGCAGGCTCCACTGATGACCTTTTGTTAATGACTATGTGATTACAGCCAGTTTGATTAACTTTGCTGAGGGATTAATTAATTCAGTTACTCTGATAGAGGTTTGCACGCATCACTGCGCTCTGACCTTGAAACAACAGATCAGTCTGTGATTCTATAAAGCATTTTAGAGTTTCTTAAAGAGTTGAAAGTATTCAAACAAGCCACCAATCACTCAAGTGCCCCTCATCATTACGGTGACTGACTGGTTAGTTACTTGGCTGGCTTTGTGTTGACAGGCAGAGACAGGCTCACACATGCTGGATCCAGTATTATGTTTTTCCCCTTTAACTATCAGTGTTAAGTGTGTAATGATCTTGCCAGTTTGATTAACTTTGGGTAACTGTGCCATTAAAGTGTTGCTTTCATCAGCAATATAAGTTATGATTATTTTTATTTTATATTTTGTTTATTTATTCATTAAGATTTTGTTTTTTTAAATATTTTCAGCTTTCATTTCAGTAATTTTATTATTGTGATTAAATAATCTCGTTTTTTAACACTTCAATTTAGCTTTATTTTTATTTTTATTTCTGTTTTAGTTATTTTAGTAGGCCTACTTTAAAAACAACAACATATTTTCAGTTAGTTACCAATTAATTAAACATCTCTAATTTTAGTTTTCTCGTTTATTTTATTTTATTACAGCTTTAGTTTTACTAACACATCAAGTTTATAATTGTTTAAGTCATTCTTGTGTATGCACTTTCTAATGGTCTGTAATATAGCATTGCAACTGCAAGCTATATCTCCTGGTTTTAATAGTTGAAGTTGGCTACATTCTTTCATATTAATATTCAACTAATCAGTGTGAGATTTTGAAGAAGAAAAGAACGGAGGGAGAGTATTCTGAATTGGGTTCCAGCATCTTGTGCCACTCATCGCGCCAGCCGCGAGTGTTTCCAAGTCAGCGCGGGTCGCATCAGCTGGTCAGCTGAATTTCGCTTCTACAACCGTCTTATGCGAGAACGCCACGCACAACGCGTGTGCACTGTGTGACCCGTGTTTACTGTGCGCTCACTCATCTGATGTCCTGTGAGGACAGCGATTGGGCTCTTGTCTCAGACCTTCCCGAGGTGCTAGGTTGAGTGACGAACACTCTGCTCGTGACCTTTACAGCAAGCTTTCCCCGCTCTGGCAGCTTGTGTTAATGGTGAGACGGAAAAAAAACATATTTGCAAAACAACTTATTATTAATATACACATTATACGCCGAACTGATTTATTTGTTGGATAATTATTGCTTGTTAACAGTGTTGGGGGTAACTTATTACAAGTAACTTGAGTTACGTAATCAGATTACTTTTTCAAGTAACTAGTAAAGTAACGCATTACTTTTTCAATTTACATCAAAATATCTGAGTTACTTTTTCAAATAAGTAACGCTAGTTACTTTTTCACATTTATTGACTGACAGCTCTCCTGTCCCCATGTTGAGAGAAATAAAGTGAGGTGTTGTGTGCATTTGCATTGAACATGCATTTACTCATCTCACTTGCACAAAAACATTCAGTATTCCTCAAAATGAATAAAAACAGTCAAATGCAATCTCAGAATTTTGTGCAAAAGTTTTATAATTAACTATGTTAAATTACACAAATATACTTTATGTATTTAATCTCACTTTATTAACCAATGTCTTTATTGCTGACCTACAATGATCTAATTCAACCATACTAATAAACAAAAATGACTTCAGATTAGGTTTAGAAATAAGAGTGTTGAACTTCCTTCTCCTGTATCCTATTGTTATTTAATCAAGAACAGCAGCAGCTGAAAGGTTTGTTTGAGCGGCGCCCTCTACTGTACAGTAGTAAATATGCATTTCCTTCAGCCTTAGGCTTATTCATTTAACTTCTGATGTGAAAGGGCCTTAACAATTGGCAAAAATAGATTGTTTTAGCTGTTATTAAAAAACAAACAAACAAGCCCATGCAGGTGAGAAAAAGTAACACAAAAGTAATGTAACGCATTACGTTCCATAAAAAGTAACTAAGTAACGTACTTAGTTACTTTTTTGGGGAGTAACGCAATATTGTAATGCATTACTTTTAAAAGTAACTTTCCCCAACACTGCTTGTTAATTTAGTTAATAAAAAGTAAATGCATCTCTGACTAACTCTGGAGGTGTGTTGTATGTTAATATATGCCAAGTGATTGGTCAAATCATTATGCTCAGCGTCAGCTCAGACCAATGCGCGTCTGTTAGGTGCACATGCATATTACTTTTCATTGGTAAAATTGAGATTTATGCATCATAACAAACATACATGTTATATTAAAATCACACTTCATTATTTGTTCACAGTTGTTTTAATCACAATTATTTTAATGGATTTGCAGACTCATGTTTACATGTAGATAATGAAAAAAATGCATTGGGATTGGCATTTAAAGGCATTCTTAACTCTATTGGAGTTAGACAACACGTCACAGGACCTACTCATTGTTGTAATCATTCTCTAGATCTAAGTTTATCACATGGAATCAATGTTGATGCTGTTGAAATTCTGCAGCAGAGCGATGACATCTCAGATCATTATCTAGTCTTGTGTAAACTTAATTTAACCAAGGGTGCAAAGCCGACTCTGTGTTATAAATATGTTAGATCTATCACTTCTGCCACTAAAGATTGCTTTATTAATAATATTCCTGATCAGTTTCATCATCTCAGTATCCCAGATAGCTTAGAAGAACTTGATATTGCGGCATAAACATTTAACTCTCTCTTTTCCAGCACTTTAGACACAGTTGCTCGGTTGCGCTTAAAGAAGATCAAAGAAAATAGTCCAACGCCGTGGTACAACGAGCACACTCAGGCCCTCAGAGAGCAGGCAGAAAAATGGAGCGAAACTGGAAGAAAACTAAACTAGAGGTATTTTGCATTTCATGGAAGGAGAGCTGGATTGCATACAGAGAGGCCTTAAAAGCTGCTATAGATCTGCTTATTTTTCAACCCTATTAGAAGAAAATAAACAAAACCCGAGGTATTTATTTGAAACAGTTGCTAAACTGACGAAAAATAAAGTTTCAAACCCAGAAGTTTCCAAGCAGCACAACAGTAATGACTTTATGACCTTCTTCACTTATAAGATTGATAATATCAGGGAGAAAATTATAACTATGCAACCGTGTACTACAGCATCACATCAGGGAGTGCATTGTAGTCTCTCTAAGGAAAAATTCGATTCATTCATTGCTATAGGAGAGGAAGAATTTTCTCATTAAACTCATTAAATCATCTAAATCGACAACATGTATGTTAGACCTTATACCGACTAAGCTATTGAAAGAGATGCTTCCAGAGGTCATAGATCCTCTTCTCAATATCATTAATTCATCTTTGTCATTAGGATATGTACCAAAAACTTTTAAGCTGGCTATGATTATACCACTTGTTAAAAAAACGCAACTTGATCCTACAGAATTAGTCAATTACAGGCCGATCTCAAATCTACCTTTTCTGTCAAAGATACTAGAAAAGGCAGTATTCTCACAACTATGTTCCTTTTTTAGAAAGAAATGGTATCTGCGAGGATTTTTAGTAAGGATTTAGACCGTATCAAAGTACTGAGACAGCTCTCATTAGAGTCACAAATGATTTGCTCTTATCATCCGATAACTGGTGTTACTCAATCTTAGTGCTGCATTTGATACTATTGACCACAACATTCTTTTAAATAGACTCGAAAATTATGTTGGCATTAGTGGAACTGCATTAGCATGGTTTAAATCATACTTATCTGACCATTATCACAGTTTGTAGCAGTAAATTAAGAGATGTCATATCGATCAACAGTTCAGTATGGCGTACCACAAGGTTCAGTGCTAGGACCGTTCCTGTTCACTCTGTACATGCTACCCTTGGGAGATATCATTAGGAAGCATGGCATTAGTTTTCACTGTTATGCTGATGATACTCAGCTCTATATTTCTTCAAGCCCTGACGAAACTTACCAATTCACCGATTTAACGGAATGCATAGCTGATATAAAAAATTGGATGACTAGTAATTTCCTACTACTTAATTCTGAAAAAACAGACATTCTAATTATTGGACAAAAAACGTCCTCACGTAATAACCTAGAATACTGTCTAAGACTTGATGGCTGCTCTGTCAAGACCTCGTCGTCGGTTAGGAACCTGGGTGTGCTCTTTGATAGCAATCTTTTATTTGAAAGTCACGTGAATAGTATCTGTAAAACTGCATTTTTAAATCTTAAAAATATATCTAAATTACGTCATATGCTCTCAATGACAAATGCAGAACAATTAGTTCATGCGTTCATGACCTCAAGGCTAGATTATTGTAATGCTCTTATGGGTGGTTCCCCTGCACGCTTAATAAACAAACTACAGCTGGTCCAAAATGCAGCCGCTAGAGTTCTTACCAGAACCAGGAATTGTGACCATATTAGCCCGGTTCTGTTAACACTGCATTGGCTCCCTATTAAACATTAAAATATTGCTGATTACTTACAAAGCACTAAAGGGTTTAGCTCCACAGTACTTCAGAGAGCTCTTAACGCATTATAGTCCTTCACGTCTATTGCAATCTCAAAATTCCGGCCAGTTGATAATACCTAGAATATCAAAATCGACTGCTGGTGGTAGATCCTTTTCCTATTTAGCACCAAAACTTTGGAACAATCTTCCTAACATTGTCCGGGAAGCAGACACAGTCTGTCAGTTCAAATCGAGACTAAAAACACATCTATTTGGCTATGTTAGGCAATGTTTGGCTACATCTATTAATTCAATGTTAGGCTGCATAGTTTAGATCAGTATGAACCGGGAACACTTCCCATAAATCCTGATGTACTTTGTACATCATAAGAAGGATGGCGTCTACGCTAATATTAGTCTCTCTGTTTATCCCGAGGTTTACCGCAGTCCGCCGGATCCAGGCCGTATCCGGATCTGATGAAGGACCTGCGCCTGGACACGACGACAACGCATCCCTGAAGTGTCAACTAGTCTCATCTTTGTGAAGGCCTCCTCCCCCTTACCTCTGTACTGATAAAACGCTGTCGGGATAATTCCGATTCACGTGGCTACACGGAAGCGATTAAAAATTCTCAGAGCCACCAGGCACTGTTTTATGCAAGAGAGCGGCCGGATCGCATTGAAGGTTTTCTGTTAGAATGGTGTCGTGTTAGCACCCCCCTAAGTTAATAACTAATGATCGTTGCGACGGAAGAGAATCAGTCAAAACTAACTTTAGCTGGACAATAACTTTATTCTAGAGCTGCTGTAAAGCCAAAACAATCTCTGTTACTTTAATTTCCTATTATCACTGTAAAGCTGCTTTGAAACAGTTCATATTGTTAAAAGCGCTATATAAATGAAGGTGACTTGACTTGACTTGACTAGTACCTTTTAATTTTACTGTCAGATGGAAAATTAAATATTTTCCTAAACTTTAGCTTCGAGTTTACTAATAATTCACGTTTTAATTTTATTGTCATATAGACAATTAAACATTTACCTGAACTTTAGCTTTAATTTTACTAAAATATTTAAATTCTACTATCTAAATTTTCATAAAAAAATAATGTAATCACTGAGGGTGCTTCTGAAATTAGTGAGGGTGCTCTTGTAAAAGTGCAGATGTGAGACATTTAATATTATTTACAAGTAATTTATTTTACAATTAATTGGAAAAGATATTTAAAAACTATTTTGATATGAATATTTTTTTTATTAATCTCATGTCTGTATTTATATTGCTTAATGCGTATCTACAGTAATTTGACATGTCAAATTTTTGTCTCGTGCTATGGTTATCACTATGGGTGCTTCTCAATCAGCTCCCTAACTGGCACCGGTAAGGACAGTAAGGACCCTGGCTCACTACACAGTGGGACACTGATGACTCTATTTCCGGCGACAAGACACCGTCTTCATTGTACAACATCACTAGGTATGCCTATTAATGAACAACAGCAGAAATGATATCTTATATTTTTGATAAATGCATATTTGAAATGTTTTCTTGCTACCATTCTGAAAGAAGGACATGTTATGGAAGCAAACTATAGCCTAAAATTAACCAGAGCATTACAAAAATAAAAAGTTCAGAAAATTTTCTGCATGAAACAAGCAAATCTTGCTTACCTTTTTCTGGTGGGCGGCTGGACAGAGCAGAGAAGGTCAGGTACATGACATAGCAGCAAATGATGGAAGCCTGCAGGAGTCCTGATCGAGGCTGCTCTGAGAGGGAGAGCGAAACAAACGGTCAACTTAAATGACTAATCATTCTTCATTTTTATACATTTTATGGTTAAATTGTTGCAAGAGTATTTATATCTAAACTACTGATATAAACTACCAAACTATTGTTTTGGTGAGAGAACAGAAACAGATGAAGCACTAACTTTGCTGCACGCAGGGAGTGACCGCAATAAAAGACATGAAGGTGCAGAGGGCCAGGTTAGTCCATAGCAGGGCTTTATTCAGGTGGCATCCCGCTGGGTGAGTGTAGTATTTGTACATGAAAGTGAAGGCCATGGTGGCGATGGTATAGAAAAAGAGGGTAGCGCACATGACTGCCACGTACCACCTTTTATTTTCAGCTGCACCGGTTAACCTGGCAGGGCAGAGACAGGGTGAGTGAGATTAATGACGCCTCACGTGTAAGTACAAGAATTCCTATTATGTCCATTGTGTTAAGATGACATTCTGCCTCAAAATGGCTTGAGGTAGATTCCACAAACATCTGGGATAAACTGGATGTCAGAGGGTGAACGGGGAGTGAGAATGAGTGCGTGTGTATATGAATAAGTGAGATACCAGAGCGAGAAACAGGAAGGGAGTGAAGGACAGAGATTATCTAAAACTCTACAACTGTGGAGGGTGATATTTTATCATTCCTGAGCGAGATGTGACTCCAGACATGAACCAGATGTGGTTCTTCATATTCTGGCAATGAGCACCTTCCTACAATAGTTATTGTGGGTTAGTGCAGGTTTGCCTAAAGAGGACATACTGGTGGTGTGTGAACCCAGTTTCCTCACTTACCAGTTTTTATTCCAGGTATGAGCAAAAGCTGTGATGAGAATGAGTTGAATTAGGATAAAAGAAAAGCCTCCCACTACTCCAACGTAATGCCAAGCTACATGGAAAGAAGAAAAAAAAGGAGAAAACAATTAAAAATAAGACAAAAAATACAGTGTATGTCTGAAATACAGTGAAATGAGGTGAACTGGGCTATATTTATGAATCATAACGAATTCTTTTGTAAATTACATGTAAAACCATTTGTACTTAAAATGTCTCACTGAATTGAATGCAACATTGTAACATTTATAAACTAGGCCCACTGACTGAGTTGATCCCCACTTTGTGTGCAAATGTAAAGCGTTCAATGTGTCCATAGGGCCACCTGGAGGATTTAAAAGAGAAGTGCAAATCACATGATCCAGACTGATCATCACCAGAGCCATGAGCCAAGACTGCAACATAATCACTTTAAGCACATAATCAGTTTAGATAGTCTATGACACATCACTATGTTTTGATCAATGCACCTCCTTTCCCATAACAGTAGGAATCCAAATATATGTTGATATTATATAGTCTATCTGCCAATATTAGATATTCATTTGTTGATATTGAATATTTATTTTTGCATTCATAATTGTGATGACCTTTGCAATCATGTACCAGTCATTTAAAGTAGGCTAAATATTTAATAATTTAATTGCACTGATAAATTCAATGTTTAGCGAATCTAAAAAAAAAAAAACAGTATGTGTGTTTCTTATGTTGTATTGTCAAATTATTCTAATAAGCTGATCAAGAAACATTTCTTGTTGTCAATGTTGAAAACAGTTGCTTAATACTTTGTGGAAACTGATGCATTTTTTTCAGGATTCTTTGATAAATAGAAAGTTAAAAAGAACAGCATTTATTTGAAATAAAAATCTTTTATAACAAAGGTTTTTACTGTCACTTTTTATCAATTTAATGCATCCTTGCTAAATAAAAGTATCAATTTCTTTAAAAACAAACAAACAAACAAGCAGACAAACATATTATTGAACCCAAACATTTGAATGGTAATGTTGTTCATTTATTTATTGGTCTCAGCCAGAATTTTAAGATCAGTTCATCTCTATTATTTCTTAAATATAAGCATTTGTGTCACAGATGAATAGCTCACCATGTAAAAAAGATTCTGTGGGAATAAAAAAGGCAGCAGCGATCATCCCAAGCATGGTGATGAACTTCAGAAACCAGAACCTAAGTGAGAATGAGGAGAATAAGTGTGTGTTAGTTTATTCATATGAAGTAACTTAATAAACCTACTGATAAACATGGATGCATGTACACCATATGGTCCAAGGACCTGGTTCTTCCAGATCATGTTCTTCCTCTTAAGAACTTAACCTAATGTCTCCACAACTGGTATCTGTAGAGCAATCAAAAGAAGTCGAAGCAACTTTCTGTTGTGTTACAGGCAGTGCAAACAAAATCAGGGAATAATGCAGTCACCAACCCGTTATGGATGAGGGCTCGGAAATCCTGACTGGACTTCACATCGATGAGGAAGATGGCCATCATTAAGTAGAAGCAAGCTGTGCCAAAACACACCCGGTAGACGGCAGAGTAACCCACCAACATCTGACAGTCTCCTCCACCATGAGCCTCATCACACACCACATTAAAGAAAGGCACCTGAGGAAGAGAGCTGTCTGTTATTGTGTGGCAAAGGCTGTAGGGTAAAGACTGCTGGCATGTGTAGCTGGTGTGTGTCCAGCCAAGCAGATTAGCCAAGATTTGATTGGATGAGACTTGATACAAATAAAGCAGAGTTTTGGCTGTTTACAGCACCAGCACAAATAAAAGTCGGTTAGGCGAATGAAGACCAGCTGGAGCCTGTGCAACTTATAAGAACTGTACTTACATTTTCCCTCACCGCCTCGGACACGGTCTTAGACAGCATGAGGCATGAGACAGTGCAGGCCAGGATGTGGAATAACGTGTACATGACCCGCGTGGTGGATGATGATTTGACGGGCGGACAGAAGGAGCAACACAGGGAACATGGTGCCGGGCCACAGCAGCAGCATATCTGATAGAAAGAAGAGAAGACCAGAAAGGGTTCAGGATTAATCGAGGTCGCTCAATAGCATCTGGATTTTTCCTGAGGGATCGGGGCTGGTTGTCTGGATGGGGTCCTAACATATTTTATCCTCAGCTAAACCCAGAAGCAAAGATTTGGCAGAAACTCGTTAGCAGTATAAAAAACACAATCTTTCAGTAATGTACTGTGTGAAGTACTGTGCTTCACTACGATGCCCCGTCACTTTCACTATGTGACTTGAGGGGGAAACCATCAAATTATAGAGTAATTAATGCCAAGATATATACATGTCTAACCCTTTTGTAGTAGTCTTTAAAGTGATAATTCACCGCGAAATTAAAATGATGTCATAATTTACTCACTCTCATGATGATCAAGATCTATATGGCTTTTTTTTCTTTTCAGGAACACAAAAGTATCAAGCTTGTTTCAAAAGAAACTAGTTTCCGCCACAAATAAGAAAAAATTCTGTGGTGGAAACAAGCTTCCAAACAAAAAATAAGATATTTTGTAATATGTATCAGTGTTTATTTGTTCATCCAATGAAAGTCAGTGGGGACCAGTGTTGTTTTGGACCTCATTAACTTTATTTTTTTTAACAAGAACAGTTGAAACATCTTCTTTTGAAGTTCCACAGAAGAGAGAAAGTCTTAAGGTTTTGGAATGACATGAAGATGAGTAAATAATCAGCAAATGATCAATACATATATACATATATATATATATATATATATATATATTTTTTTTTTTTTTGCTTTTTAGAGACATAAGGTCTCAAGTGCATAATTTTCTTTTGACCCTTAAATGTCATTCACTACCCTCCTCCTCATTCATTTTAAAGAACAGGAAGTATCATCAGCAAAACTTGAAATGCGTCAGCGATTTACTGCAGAGCAAGTCCTGAACGCAATCAAATATTAGTGTCACTGTCACTTGATGGTGGATCTGGTGTAGAAGCTGTCAGCGATCAAAATATTGATTTTGAAGATGTTGAAAATTATAGATTTAAGAACATGTTTGAGATCACAAATATGAATATGAAAATGAGCTCTAAAAAGGAAAGTGATGGTGGTATAAAACATCTGCTCAAACTGAACCCCTTCAAGCTCCAAAAGGTAACAAAAATGCTTTATTTTATTCTTCTGTAATCGTTATATATATATATATATATATATATATATATATATCAGGAGAGTTTTATCTAATCAGGTAGGGTTTCATACGTGTTAGATATCTGGGTCTCTAAAGACCCGAATATGTAATAATGATTGGCAAGACATTCATGCATTTAAGGGTTAATTATGACAATTTTGACAACTATATTCAACCAACAAACTACAGTGAGTTACAGGAACTTAATTATTTGTAACATAAACACAGTAAAAAGTAAAAATTAAGTCGGTTTAGCAACTTTTTTTAGTAGCCCTGGAACCAATCTCCATTTCAATTAAAATCCACAGCTAACATTGAACATGCTAAATATAACTTATTTAACCACCATGGCCTTCTTTACATTAGCAGGTGTCTCCCTTCACAAAAAAAAAAAAAAAAACACCACTAATAAGCCCCTAGAAATCCACTTCATTAAATTACTTTAACTTTACAAAAAAAAAAAAAAAAAAAAATTAACGCACAATTTTGAGTTTTAATTACACACAATATTATGTTTACGTAATGATCAACATTATGTCAACAGAACTCAAAATAATGCTCGCAACTTAAAAGTTAAAATTAAATCTCAGATTTTAAACTTGCAACCATGCATTAAAGATGTGATAACAGGTCCCATGAATTAAGTTTTAGAATGTGAATGAAGCAAATTGGTTTTAAAGTGATGGTGACAACTTGTGACAGCAGAATATTTTTGGTTTGAAATACCATGACTCAGAACATTTATACCAGCTTGTGGATTAGAAATAAGAATATAAGGAGTGACAACATTTGATCCTTTCTATAAATTAATTTACAAACGTTTTATTATTGATTATCACATCTCAGAAGTAAGGAGGGTGAAAACAAACTGACTCTTAAAGCTTATGATGATAGAAATAGTCATTCATCCTCTTAATTTCATTTGACAGAAAGCACTTTCCGATGCCTGTGCGTTTCTGTTGAGAGAGGAGTTTTACCTTCTTATACCAAACAACAACACCTGATCAATTATTTTAACAGTGCAATTATAATAGCAATTATAATTAAAATTATTTAATAGTGGATTATTCTTTTCAGTGACTGTTCCTCCTAATGCAGACAACACTGAACTCAATCTCTAGCCACCTAAGTTGAGTTATTCAAATGAAATGCAAGGTTAATTAGTTAAAACAATCAAATGAAAATATGGAGCTCATAAACTGAGGTCTATCACAGAGCATTATGACAAGTTATGTGACAACCTGTAGACATCTTTAATCTTTGCAAGCTTGTAAAATTAGGTTCTGCAGTATTTAAGCAAGTCTATTGCCTTGAATCATACTTATATGAGTATATATTCCACATACTAAATAGTGCTCAACTAATACAAATTATATCATATAATGATCTCTATTTTCTGTCAAATATTTCAGTGTCATTCTATGGCAACTTCACTCATATTCAGGATAAACAGAAAAGCCAAATCAGCAAAAAAGTGTGAAATCCACTAACTGAAAATGTTGTAGTCGTAAGATAAGTGAAATTGTCAGGTTCCTTATGTTCAACATTCGTCATAATTTGTCTTTGAGTTCTAAGTTCTACAAAGCCAGATTAGGTTGTGGTAAGAGAAGAATTGATGCTTGTGTAAAGCTTTCCTTGTGTTCCAATAATAGATCCATGAGAATCTGAAAACAGCTGATATGTCATTGCACATCTCCCATCACTTTGAAATAATATCCATCAATCTCTCTCTCTCACCTGATAAGCCACCATGTTGAGGAAATAGTTGTAGACACCGGAGTGGCGTAAAGCTTGAGCTGTCGACATGGCGTCTTATTTTGTCAAGGACGTTTAGTCATTAAAACAAGTCCTCCGAACAAAAAATGACTGGAGAAAATATCTAATTATATACTATAACCAGTGAGTCAATTTATCAACTGTAGGAGTCCCTCAGCTTTACATGAAATGGTCCTCAGCTAGTTTCCTCTGCAGGTGTGATTCCATGGATCTCCAACTGCACACCCTCATGTTCCTCGCGTTGGAACATCCGAACAGTCTTCCCATTTTCTACGAGCTGCCTAGTGGCATCAAATTTGTGCCAGTAGAGTTTGTGAGCAAGAGTGGATGCCCAGTTGCCCTCCCTCCAGTCGCCTGTACTCACCCAGTGAGATTAGTCAACAAGAGCAGCGGGAGGAGGGGGCAGGCTCCATCTGTCCCTCCCTTCCCCCAGGCCCTCGCTCCAGTGCACCGGCTCCAGAGCACCCTCATGTACAATAGGATTTCCCAAGGGTTCTAATCGGTTTAGGGAAGAATAATGTAATTATTTGCGATTTTGTGATTTCTCTCGCAAAGTTGTGAGTGACTTTCACAAGTGGCACCTTAGCAACTACTAATGTAATCTGGTCATTATGCTTTGACCCAGAAACAGTGGGAAATGAATTAAGTGGGTGTTTAGAGGAATGCACAGGAAGAGCAGCACAGGTCCTATCCCACATTCTTTTGCATACATTGCCCACAGTCTCAATGTGAAATGGGGATACACTTCAACAAACACTGGCAAACATCACATAATAAGTTTGCACAATATGAGACAAGTTGTTTCAGTTGAAGGAAAGGATTATAACGAAGCGGACATCATCATATGTGATAGTGTCTCATGTCTATGTTGTGTCACGGGATGTGTTATGAGTTTCTAGCGTGCAGAGTGCCCGGTAGCTCTATATTTGGGTCAGTGTGTATGTGTGCTGGGATTATCCTGGAGTTTTTAGTCCTCGTCTCAGCCTGGATGACCTTCTCTCTCCGGTAGAGTGACACACTAATCCAGACAGCAGGGTCTGACAAACATGTGAACTCATCAGCCTTCAGCATCATGCACAAACTTGACACCGTACATATGGTAAAAACAGTTGCGGTGTTGATTCAGAAATCACGCTTGAAGGGACAGTTAACATAAAAATAGAAAGTCTGTCATCATTCACTCTACCTCATGTCGTACCAAACCTGCATGACACTTATTTTTTTCTGTGGAACACGAAAGAATATGTATTAAAGAATGCTGCGACGCAAATGACATTGGACCCCATGTATGGACAGTTTTTCCCCAAAATATCTTCTTTTGTGTCCTGCAGTCAAAAGAATGTCTTACAGATGTGCAATGGACATAATAGCATGTAAATGATGACATAATTTCAATTTTTGGGTTAACTATCCATTTCCGCTGTTGTGCACAAAGATCATGGTCTTTACTTTAAAACTTTCTTAAAAAAAACGTTCAACTTTAAGACCGCAAATGTGGAGCTATTGTCAACCCAGCTAACATGGAACTTGGCTAACATTCTGTCTCTTTGGCTAAAGTTCCCTCAAAGTTATGAATGAACAAATGTTCTTCCAGTAACGTTAATACAATGTTCGTTCATAGTTATCTGGTCTAATGTTCTCAAATCGTTAGCAAAAACGTTATTTGGTCGGTGCCAATAGCGCCGTGGGCAGCACGACCACATATAGCGCAGTTGCTTCGGGCGTCCCGAGTTCGAGTCCTGGCTCGTGGACTTTTCCCGATCCTGTCCCCCTCTCTCTCTCTCTCCAACTTTGCTTCCTGTCAACTAACCATCCTATCATAATAAAAGGCAAAAAAAATAATATTTTTTTTTTTAAGATTTATGGAACATTTTAGGTTTTTCTTTGACATCTTAATCTCAAATGTAACGCAAACCGCTGAAAAACATGTAAGTCGCTGAAAAACAGATGCAACTGTCAAAGACCAGCTTGAAGCAAATTTTTTTGGTAAACAAACCATTTAAAAAGCAGCACAGTGAAATTAATTTTTTTGGGGGAATGTGACAGTTATCTATAAGAAGATAGAAAGAAATCTGTAGTAGAGGCAAAGGCTGACCTTCAAATTGGGGATATCGTGGGACAGGTACAGCATGGAAGAGGGGGTTTTGGGCTCGATTTAGCTCCTCCTAAATGGCACAAGGCAGGCCCAGCCCAAAGGAGGAAGCTGGTAGTCAACGAGGTGCGAAAGCAGGAGGAGAGGATGAGATGTATAAAGGCCATTTCCCAGGCCAAGCAGGGAGACGGGATGAGATGGGAGAGTGTGGAACAACGCAAAATGGACTGGCAAGACCTTTGGTCAATGGAAGAGAGTAGGATCAGTTTCCTTATTAGGTCAACATATGATGTTCTCCCATCACCGCAGAACCTAAACCTCTGGGTAGGAGAGGATCCATCTTGTCCTTTGTGTTCATCACCTGCCACATTAAGGCACATTTTGACAGGATGTAAGGTGGCTCTTAGCCAGGGTCGGTTTACTTGGCGCCATGACCAAGTATTGCGATGTTTGGCTTTAGCATTGGAAGGCAAGCGTAGTATGACCAATAAATTGCCGCCTGTTCTAGCAAAACATTACACGCAGAAGACAATATTCCTCCGCCCAGGCGAGCAACCACCAAGAAAAGGTGCTAACACCAATTCTCGCCCAGGACAACTGGAAGCTGCTAGGGACTGGAAGATGCTGGTTGATCTTGATCAACGGCTTATTTTTCCACCTGAGATTGCCACCACTAACCTAAGACCAGATATTGTTTTGTGGTCTGGATCAGCACGCATTGTTCAACTGATAGAGTTAACAGTGCCATGGGAGGATGCGGTAGATGAGGCATATGAGAGGAAGAAACTGCGGTATGCTCATCTGGCCACTGAAGCAGAACAGCGAGGATGGAGAGTCCAGGTTTATCCAGTGGAAGTGGGTTGTCGTGGTTTTGTGGCACACTCTACAACCCGGTTCCTCAGAGACGTCGGATTCAGTGGCCAAGAGTTGCGTCGTACAGCAAAGAACTTATCTGAAGCAGCAGAAAGGAGCAGCAACTGGCTGTGGTTGAGACGGAAAGATTCTAGCTGGCTGTGTACAGGCCGCCATGCTACGGTTTCGTAGAATTCTTGAAAACTTGAAAGGTCTGTTGGTTTATTTGTATAGGTTGTATAGTATTTACAGTCATTACGTTCCTGTGTATATTGCGTGAATGACGGGTGGTTGGGCAGATATTGTGTTTTGCGGTAGGTGGTATGCCATACGGAACCGTTGCCACTGAAACTGCATATTAACGCACCAGTGGGGCTCGACAGCCTTAGTCAAACGGGTTGGCGCGTATGGTTGGGTTGCGGAGAGATTGTGAGATTATGGTTAGGTCTCAGCAGCAACTGTTGGTTTATTTGTATAGGTTGTATAGTATTTACAGTCATTACGTTCCTGTATATATTGCGTGAATGACGGGTGGTTGGGCAGATATTGTGTTTTGTGGTAGGTGGTATGCCATACGGAACCGTTGCCACTGAAACTGCATATTAGCGCACCGGTGGGGCTCGACAGCCTTAGTCAAACGGGTTGGCGCGTATGGTTGGGTTGCGGTGAGATTGTGGTTAGGTCTCAGCAGCAACTGTTGGTTTATTCGTATAGGTTGTATAGTATTCACAGTCATTACGTTCCTGTGTATATTGCGTGGATGACGGGTGGTTGGGCAGATATTGTGTTTTGTGGTAGGTGGTATGCCATACGGAACCGTTGCCACTGAAACTGCATATTAACGCACCAGTGGGGCTCGACAGCCTTAGTCAAACGGGTTGGCGCGTATGGTTGGGTTGCGGAGAGATTGTGAGATTGTGGTTAGGTCTCAGCAGCAAGAGGGAAGTAGAGGTCAGTAAGCTGGGCTGAGTTGAGTGGGGGACGGAGGGGGGTGACTCTGGGACGCCAGAGTCACTGTCGAGCCCTCTTGAGGTGTCGTGGGCTAGTCGACGAAACACTGAGGACGGAAGGTGCCCACTTGAAGACCCTAGAGATGTTCCCTACTCCGCTCAATCCAGAGGGTTGTTATGGGGGGACCGCACTGTGGTTGCAGCCGTTGTGTGTGCTGACGCGCAATACACTGTATTAACACCAGACTGAAAATTCACGTCACCAGATGGAAAGAATGGATGGAGAAGCATAGGTTACTGTAAAGCTACGTCTTAGTTGGTGATTATCTTGGCGAAAGCCGAGTACAAATCAGCATGAAGTTTTAACATCTACTCTCGTGTAATGGAAACAGTCCAATCAACTAATGCTCTGTATCTGTGCAGTAGTTTGACCTATTTGTTAATGTTCCTGAAAATCCTGCAGGGAAATTAATAGGAGGACATGATTTTAAACAAGAGCTTTTCAAGCTTTACAAGCATTTCAAGTGAGTATTTGAGTTTACTGTAGTGTAAGTACTTCTCTCAGTACAGACTATTGTACTGTACAAGTACTGTACTATTTCAGTCTAGAAACAAAATTTCAAAGTATTGAGAGTTCCACAGGGTCATGTGGCCGAATCATTGTCTGGGACAACATCATTACGTAACATTGTTCATGGCATGCAGCTATCAGAGTGGAAGCACATTACAGCACAGGCATTGTATTAATCTCTCTTAAGAAAAGGAAATGTCTATGAAATACGAGAGAATCAAATATGACTTTTTGTACCTAACATTCTGCTTTATGAATCAGTGTTATTTGTTCTGTAAATAGCAGCATAAAAACAAAGTGTTAATAAGTAACAAAGTGTTACTAGGAACTGACCGTTTAATTTAGCAGCTTTAATCCTTAGTCAGATAAATGACACAGGCATGAACTTTTCTAAACCAATTAGAGTCTTTTAAAGTATACAGTGTATTCAATGAAGCTGTAATCTCTCCCTCGGGGGAAAAACAGAGAATGACTGGAAGTCTTTTCACTCCATAATTAGGGGCCTTGTGTGAGAGAAGGACACTAGCACACTGTTCGAACAAAAGCAGAATGTACAATGCAAATCACTCAGCAAGCTCCATGAGAAACATCTGATCTATGTTATTTAATGGGCTTTAGAAGGAATGATGGAAAACAATCAT
The DNA here is from genome assembly GCF_051911475.1 of Siphateles boraxobius. Lineage (NCBI taxonomy): Eukaryota > Metazoa > Chordata > Actinopteri > Cypriniformes > Leuciscidae > Siphateles > Siphateles boraxobius. The sequence continues at coordinate 39,623,382 of NW_027508734.1, read as the reverse complement.
CCACAAATACACACATAGAGGTGTTGTTCTACAATCTGCTCTACAATTACTGGTAGAACATTTGTTCATAACTTTGATAGAATCTTGCCAGAACGTTAGCCAAAAGATTCTGAGAACGTCCCTGTTTGCAGGGTTAATGCCTATCTTTACTTTGAGTTTCATGTTCTGAAAAACATCTAGTTTTTTTTTATGTTTCAAAAACTTTTTTCTTGGTTATGTGAATGTTGAAGGAATACAAACATTCCATTTTATAATTTTAGGAACAATAATAACAATAATAATAATTCATTACATTTATATAGCGCTTTTCTCTTCACTCAAAGCGCTTTACATGGAAGGGGGGAATCTCCTCTACCACCACCAATGTGTAGCATCCACCTGGATGATGCGACTGCAGCCATTTTGCACCAAACGCTCACCACACACCAGCTTACTGGTGGAGAGGAGACAGTGATGAAGCCAATGAGGATATATGGGGATGATTAGGAGGCCATGATGGATAGAGGCCACTGGGCAAATTTGGCCCAAATTTGGGGTTACACCCCTACTCGTTTCGAAAGACATCCTGGGATTTTTAATGACCACACAGAGTCAGGACCTCGATTTAACATCTCATCCAAAGGACGGTGCTCTTTGACAGTATACAGGTCCTTCTCAAAAAATTAGCATATTGTGATAAAAGTTCATTATTTTCCATAATGTCATGATAAAATTTAAACTTTCATATATTTTAGATTCATTGCACACCAACTGAAATATTTCAGGTCTTTTATTGTTTTAATACTGATGATTTTGGCATACAGCTCATGAAAACCCAAAATTCATATCTCAAAAAATTAGCATATTTAATCCGACCAATAAAAGAAGTGTTTTTAATACAAAAAAAGTCAACCTTCAAATAATTATGTTCAGTTATGCACTCAATACTTGGTTGGGAATCCTTTTGCAGAAATGACTGTTTCAATGCGGCGTGGCATGGAGGCAATCAGCCTGTGGCACTGCTGAGGTGTTATGGAGGCCCAGGATGCTTCGATAGCGGCCTTAAGCTCATCCAGAGTGTTGGGTCTTGCGTCTCTCAACTTTCTCTTCACAATATCCCACAGATTCTCTATGGGGTTCAGGTCAGGAGAGTTGGCAGGCCAATTGAGCACAGTAATACCATGGTCAGTAAACCATTTTCCAGTGGTTTTGGCACTGTGAGCAGGTGCCAGGTCGTGCTGAAAAATTAAATCTTCATCTCCATAAAGCTTTTCAGCAGATGGAAGCATGAAGTGCTCCAAAATCTCCTGATAGCTAGCTGCATTGGCCCTGCCCTTGATAAAACACAGTGGACCAACACCAGCAGCTGACATGGCACCCCAGACCATCACTGACTGTGGGTACTTGACACTGGACTTCAGGCATTTTGGCATTTCCTTCTCCCCGGTCTTCCTCCAGACTCTGGCACCTTGATTTCCGAATGACAAGCAAAATTTGCTTTCATCTGAAAAAAGTACTTTGTACCACTGAGCAACAGTCCAGTGCTGCTTCTCTGTAGCCCAGGTCAGGCGCTTCTGCCACTGTTTCTGGTTCAAAAGTGGCTTGACCTGGGGAATGCGGCACCTGTAGCCCATTTCCTGCACACGCCTGTGCACGGTGGCTCTGGATGTTTCTAAGATTGTCCTTCTCCACAATCTTCCTGAGGGTCCGGTCACCTCTTCTCGTTGTGCAGCGTTTTTTGCCACACTTTTCCTTCCCACAGACTTCCCACTGATGTGCCTTGATTCAGCACTCTGGGAACAGCCTTTTTGTTCAGAAATTTCTTTGTGTCTTAGCCTCTTGCTTGAGGGTGTCAATGATGGCCTCCTGGACAGCATTCAGGTCGGCAGTCTTACCCATGATTGCGGTTTTGAGTAATGAAACAGGCTGGGAGTTTTTAAAAGCCTCAGGAATCTTTTGCAGGTGTTTCGAGTTAATTAGTTGATTCAAATGATTAGGTTAATAGCTCGTTTAGAGACCCTTTTCATGACATGCTATTTTTTTGAGATGGGAATTTTGGGTTTTCATGAGCTGTGTGCCAAAATCATCAGTATTCAAACAATAAAAAACCTGAAATATTTCAGTTGGTGTGCAATGAATCTAAAATATCTGAAAGTTTAATTTTTATCATTACATTATGGAAAATAATTAACTTTATCACAATATGCTAATTTTTTGAGAAGGACCTGTATACTGGGGTGTTGGGACCCACAGAGACCACAGGGTGAGCGCCCCCTGCTGGCCTCACTAACACCTCTTCCAGCAGCAACCTGGTTTTCTCAGGTGGTCTCCCTTCCAGGTACTAACCAGGCTCAGCCCTGCTTAGCTTCAGCGGGCGACCAGTCTTGGGCTACAGGGTGATATGGCTGCTGGCAACATTACTTCTTAATGTTCTAACAACATTCTGAAACTAAAAATGTTATATACGAATATCCAACTACATCGTTACAGAACAAACGTTCCATGAATGATGCATGCATAATGTTTTTGTGCTTACATTTTGAGAACATTTTTAAAGCTCAGATAACTGTGAACAAATGTTCTATTAACATTATTGGAGGCACATTTGTTCATAACCTTGCCAGAATGTTAGCCAAAGTTCTAAGAGAGTTCCCTGTTTGGAGGGTTAATCACTTTTACTTGTGTTTCATGTTTTAGCACATCATCAGATGGAACAGAAGTAATCCAGCAAAAATATTTGGAGAAAATATCATAATTTAAAAAACAACATATTATATGTACAGAATTAATGTGCTCGGTAAAAAAAAAAAAATCATATAAATCATGAAGGGATGATTAATTCCAAATTTTTTCATCATAGACACAGTAGAAGAGCCAACACTTTCCAAAAAACTTGACCTCTATTCACTAATTTGATAGCCACAGCTCAATCCCATCCGCACTGATGTGTGCTTCCCTACTAAATGATAAAATTTTAGTAGGGATTTTAGGTCACAACATTTTAGGTCAATCTCTAAATGCTAAAGCTCACACAGTGCTATACCATCACATGCAGGAAAGCTTACTTGTGCCCAGCAACAGCGACAACGCATCACTTCCCACACTTGATCCAGCTGTCAGAGGAAATCTCCAAGTCAGAGATCAATCGTACAGTAGAATAAATAGACTGGTAATGATGGGGAAAGGCTTCCTATGAAACCTTTGTAACATTCCTCAAAGATTGTAAACATATTCGACAGAGAACAGCAGAAGAGAAGAGCAGGTGTGCTCTGAAAAGGCGTCCTTTTTGTTAAGCTGATTATAAGTTGAGGAGGTGGAAAACCCACGTGGATGAGAAAGGCTCGTAGTAACAGTGTTGCTTTAAGTATTTGTCACTGGTAAACCTATTAAGGGACAAAAATAGTGAGGTGAAAGCTTTGGAACCTAAACAACATCTGTCTGTTTATAAGCGGCTGTTTAATTGTGTGCATGGTTTTATGTCAGAACTGAAGTCTGGATGCTTACGATTTGGAACTAATTGAACTATTTTATGGCATCTCATACCCATAATCATCTTCAGCCTTGTGGGTGACTGTAATAATAAAAATAAAAAAAATCAACATTTTAAATCAATATAATTTTTTTTCAGAGATAACAAAAACTGTAATTTTATCTCTCTAAAAAAGCTCAGCATTGTACATACTAGTCAAAGGTTGAATTTGTCTCATGAAACGTTTAATATAAACTAATCCTAATGCTTAAAGTCTGCATGAAACGCAAGTTACAAGTATTTTGTTTCTATTGTAACACATCCCCAAAAAAAAAAAATGTAGGGCAGGATTTTTTTTTCCCTTTGGGAATTGATTGGATCATTGGATCAGAATTGATTGGATTTGCTATAGACCTTATTCACAACAGCGCTATTTTTGATTTTTTACAGGAATGAAAGCGAGGATGTGAGGGATAGACATACATCTCTTCCGTGGGTTGTACTGTTATTTTACGTGTTTCTGAATTGTTCTGCTGATGAAACACTGCGAATATATATTTCCAAGAAATTTCAGACCCACAAAAATCTCCAGAAAACATGAGTTATGGAAAATTATAAGTGATCTAGGAGCTTATGCATCTTTTTACAGCGGATGCCATTGAAAACACAGCAAGTCTCCCTCACAGCCTCACTTTCATGCCTATGGCGCTGCTCTGAATAAGGTCTATTGCTCATGTGAGTGACAGCTTGCCCTGCCCTCCCCCGTAACACATCATCAGAGAAGACTGCAAGTGGGAGGGTGAGTAAAAAGTTTTTTTTTATTAAAGGGGTGGTTGATTATGATTTCACTTTTCTAACTTTAGATAGTGTGTAATGTTGCTGTTTGAGAATAAACAACATCTGCAAAGTTACGACGTTCAAAGTTCAAAGCAAAGGGAGATATTTTATTTTACAGAAACTGCTTTTTAAGAACTACAACAAACGGCTGGGGACTACACGACATTCCTCACGGGTTAGTGACATCACTAACCCTAAAATTTACATAAACCCCACCCCCGGAACAAGATTTACAGATTATCAAGACAGAATAGGCTAGTTGCACGTGGCCGCCATGTTGGATTTACAATCAGCGAGTGTGCGGTTGGACACTTCCGGTTTCGCTTTACGCCGGTGCAGGGTGCCGGAGAAAGACGAAAATGATCTCTTATAGTTGTTTTATAGAATCAATTATATCACTTAAAATACTACTAAGATATATATTACTATCACACGAGCAAATGGCAATTAAATGCACAGATGCAGTCAGATTAATGAATGAAATACAACTGTTCACGAACAAAAGATTGTCTTGGACTCATGCTGCACTCGCTATACGCATCACGCTATATGCTAACCAATGACTAAAAGATAACTACACAAGTTACATAAATTCATCAACTAACCATTCAGAAATGTTGTCTACATGTTGTCACTTCTTCTTGAGTCTCTCCAACTTTCTGACTCCAGATTGAACATAAAAGGCTATTTTTTTTTAAATTTTCAGTGCATGTGTGTCATAGCTGCTGACACACACAAGCTCTTTAAGCTCCGCCCTCTGTGCCGGGAGCAGCAGCTCATTTACATTTAAAGGGACATACACACAAACGGTGCGTTTGCTCACCCTCAAAAAGTGACAATTTTAACATGCTATATAAAAATATCTGTGGGTTATTTTGAGCTAAAACTTCACATACACACTCTGGGGACATCAGAGATTTATTTTACATCTTGTGAAAGGGGCATTATACCACCCCTTTAAAGATTACAAGGGTGCGTAATTGCACGGAAAAATAGTGTGCATGGAAAATAATTAATACTACAATAATCCATAAAAAGGAAATTTGGATTTCATAGTGACTGTAAAAGATTGTGAGGGAAAAGCGGCCAACAAGTGTCCAGCTACTTGAGGACTTTTCATATTGTTAAAAATAATTAAGAAATGGTTTCACTGTTGATTTGTGTTTTAAAGTAGATTTTTAAAAGACTTCTCCTAACTTGTTATTATGTAGAGATTTAGAGTTTTAGAGAGTATTTATACTTTGTTATTATACTTAATAGAGTACACACACACGCGCGCGCGCGCACGGACCCGCAAACACACACACACACGCACGCACGCACGCACGCACGCACGCACACACACACACACACACACACACACACACACACACACACACACACACACACACACACACACACACACACACACACACACACACACACACACACACACACACACACACACACACACGTGTTACATTAATCTCAGTCCGGGTTTTTTCATAACTGTTTTGTGTTCCGGCTGCGTGTAGAAGCAAACATGGCGGCTGAGGGAGATGTGGATTTGGACCTGGAAGCTGATGAGAACTGCACGGGAAAACCAACAGAAAAGCCCCGAAAACATGATAGTGGAGCTGCTGATTTGGAAAAGGTTACCGACTATGCGGAGGAAAAAGAAATATCCAGCTCGGATTTGGAAACGGTGAGTTCACCGAAGTATCAGCAGCGAATGAAGATAACCTGGCTAGCTGAGTAAATTCACCATGTGCGGCAGGAGTGGGCAGTAGATTTCCGTATTAACACATAACTATGGTGCATCCTCTGCAATCACACAAATTATGATTAAGTTTTAGTATTGTCATTTTTCAGCAGTGCTCAGCCGGGTTTGTTGGTTTGCTACCAAGTGAGCACTGAAGTTAGACCTAACTTACCCTTTCAAAATGACCATTAAAGCATTATGTGTTCCTTAAAAGGAGATGCTCAAAAATCTTAAGTAGTATGAGGAATAAATGAGTTATGTTATGAATTTTAATGCGTATTTGACGTGCTTTTTTAAAGGCCATGTCCGTGATTGGAGACAGAAGATCCAGAGAGCAAAAGGCGAAACAGGAACGGTGGGAAATTTTGATCCCTCATCATCTTGTTTCAACAATAAAATAAATATTTTAGCAACAGAGGTTAATAAATGACCGTTACGACAAACCTCCTTTCTGTCACTTCCACAGAGAAAAAGAACTGGCCAAAGTAACAATAAAGAAGGAAGATGTGGAGCTCATTGTAAGTAAACAGAAGTGTATTTTTATCCGAGATTCATGAACCTGTTTACTTTAACATTGAAATAAAGAAACATGATAATGTCATCCTGATAGATGGGAGAGATGGAGATTCCCCGATCAGTGGCGGAGCGCAGTCTGAGGGAACACATGGGAAATGTGGTGGAGGCTTTGATTGCTCTGACCAATTGAGTGGATGAGACTGCTTTGAGATGTATGGACACATTGGACTGCCTTCTTCGTGCTCATGATCAACCCCTTTTCACACTGTATTTAGTCTCTAATAAAGGAACCTTTTTAAAAAAGTGTTAAACAGTACAACTTACCTCTTTTCATTTCTTAGAAGCTCCAGCCTCCTTTTTGGTCATGCATTCCAGATGAATAAATTGGATCAGGGTTTCTGCACAGTTTTTAAAGTCAAATTTAAGGCTTTATAAGACCTGAAGAAATAAAAATTAATACTGTACATTAGGGGTGTGCAATATTGACAAAACAAATTTTATTGTGATATTTCCAAAGTTTTGTTGATTATAATGTGTTTTTGTGCTGGTACCATGGCTGGTTTGGAACTGTTGTTGATAGCTGACTCACGAAGATATTCATATTCTATGCACTGGTCAGTTTACAGCAGTGACAGAAATTAACATTTTTATTAAGGGGCAATATTTGCCACCTTAAATTGATTTTCACGGGCATTTTTACCTATATAAGGGCATTTTTTCTAAATGTAGTAGATGAATGCGTCATCTTTTATTTCAAATTCTAACATTAAAATTACATTATATCAGAATAACAGTATACGGCTGTTCCCAGTCAATTTATATTATCAACAAAATCCATCTTTGCAGTGAAGAGGTGACACAGAAGCTGCATCAGAAGTGGCATTACTATATGTACACAGCATTTACAATTAACAAGATTTTTTTATTCAATATTTAAATATGAAATTATTTCTAATTTGAACTTTACAATTTATGGGTATTTTAAATATGAAACTAAAACCGCCAGTTGGTGGCAGCAAGTCCCTGTCTAAAGAGAGTTGAGGGAGTCATTCATTCAAATGATTTGTTCAAACGGCTGATTCATTCGGGAAAGAAGCAAGTGATGAGCCATTGAATCATTAATTAAACTGATTCGTTCAAAACGCAGAATCAGTCAGTAAAAAATAAATAAATAATCGCTGTCTTTTGCAAGGTTCTGTAGCGTGCAACTGTTTCATTTTTATTTTTTCTGTCGGCAAAATAAAGGAACAACAAACAATATGGAGTCCAAAATGTAACACAATATTAACTTGATCACTTAACTGTAGTATAAATATCACATTTCACAATTGTGCAGGGGAAAATGGCACCTCTGCTCGTGATATTGTAATATAACTACATAATATTAAATAAATATAAGACAAAAACTCTTTTGGGGACATAACTGCACGCATCACATAGTGAAAGCACGAGTGACAAATGCAGACATCAAAAGTCTCCCGGAAGTTCCGGGAGTCTCCCGCATATTGATAGCGGCTCCCTGATGCTTGCAAATTAGTTCGAATCAACCCGAGCAAGAGCGCGCACATACTGGGCACCAAACCGTGTAGCACGCGCACGGCAGAGAGGAAGAGAGCGAGAGACCTTCTGTGTGTGCCTCATGAAGCGCATGTAAGCGTGCATAAGATGTAAGCGTGCCTAAGTCAAAGTGTCATCCAAAGTGTAAGACCCCTCACAAGTAAAAATATGCCTTTTTATGGCCTTAAATATTTCAAATCTAATTTAAGACTTAAGGAAACCTGGAGATCAGTGTCATAGTAATTTATTACCATAAAACAAAGTAATTTTTTTTTCCATTAGAAACAAAGAAACTAAAGAGTACGAATTCTGTACACATGAAACATCTAGATGTACACAATCTAAATGCAATAAAGATTTAATGGATTTATGAGGTTTCTCCAACACTTGCATGTAAAATAAATGTGATGTGGGGGAAGGGGAGTTTAAAAGTGTCCTTGTTTGAGCTGAATTTGCTCTTCTAGCATTAATAACAGGATTATGTCTTCCTCTTATGCACTGTTGGCCGATCGAACACGTCCCTCACGCCCCCTGCCTTCTGTTTGAAGAACTTGCTGTTCTGAGCGCTCTCCTGAGCCCAAGCAGAGTCAAATGAAGTGGTGTCCTGATCCACCAGATGTGTGTATTTAGTGCGTCCAGAACGTCCAAAGTTTTTGACCTACAAAGTACATTGAATAATCAGTTATAATAGTATAAACACGGATGCTAGACTACTAAAGTTATGGGCCCAAAATGTGACAAAGCAGGTTTGCTAGAAGGTAGTACTACATTTAACTGCTAACTACTAAATTGAACAGACAATATCCCACATGATTTAGTCTGCTTTAACCACCTCTTTTTTTTCTTTTTTACAATTGACCACAAACTCGCATTCCAATCAACAACCATGGGAATTAACGGTCTTTTCCTTTTTCGATAATCCTTTTCACTCAGATGTATGTCAGAATACATCAGAAAAGATCTGCCGCTACTTCAATTTCATTGCAACTGCAAAATCTGAGATCTGATTGGCAGTGGTACTAATTTCCAAAATCTGATTAAGTATTTAACATTGCTACCTTTGGAAAACTAATAGCGCTTTTCCAATGCATGGTACGGTACGGTTCGGTACGGCATGCTTTGCCGCTTTTCCACTGCATGGTACGGTACGTACGGCTCGCTTTAAATGGTACCACCTCTGTTGAGGTTCCAAGCGTACCGTACCAATACTAAAATGTGACGTGGAAGCACTGTAGATCACTGATTGGTCAGACAGACAGAGTAATTACTGGCGGCATTGTATTTGCGAGACATCAAACCCGCTAGATTTAAATATCCAGTAACAGCCTCCAGTGTTTTAAAACTACTTGCTTGACTTGCTTGAAGAAGAAAAACTTCCAAAAAAGAAATGGCTGAAACGTGGTCAGTGGACGAGAAGCGCAGACGTTCCTCTTGTTGGTTGCAGAGGAGCGGATAAACTATAACGATCAGTCATAATCCCACCCACTTTGAAGCGGTACTAACTGCAGCGGAAAAGCAACCGAGCTAAAGCGAACTGAGCCGTGCCGCGCGGTACCACACAGTGGAAAAGTGAAGCGAGCCGAACCATGCCGAGCCGATCCGTACTGAGCCGTACCATGCAGTGGAAAAGCGCCATAACCCAACTCCGAAAATAAACTGATCTGAGGAATAAACTATACAGCTATAGAATGGCATTTATTTCTAAACCAGTATGATGCATTCAAAGACATGGCACTGACCTGCATGACTTTGGGTAAGATTGTTTTGTTGAAATGGTCCTCAAGAGTTGGAGCACTAAAGTCTCTCCTGAAGACATCTTGCTCTTCATCCTGCAGAAAAGATGAAATGTATATCAGACAAAACAACAAATTATAGCAATCTGGTAATGATGATCTGCTTATCACTCACCATGAAGAAAGCTCCTCTGTGATAATACTTCTGCAGAAACTTGTATTTGCCCTTTGATGCTTTGTTAGTGACAACTTTTCCATTTGTACGCAGTTCTGCTCTGCGCTCTTCCTCGGTAAGACTGTGAAACCTCTCGATTTCTGCTTTCTCTTTCTCCATTCTGTAATTTAAAGAAATGCCAATGTCAAATTTTGAACGACTTTTTTTTTTTTTAAATAATGTAATGTTTATGTTGTTGTTGTGAAAATGATGAGTACTCACGCTTCTCTGCATTCTCTGTCCCTCTTAATACGCTTCAGTTCTCTCACTTTCCAGGCCTCATATTCCTCCTCTTCATTTTCTCCATCTGTATCCAGTGCATCAAGAGCAGCCAGCGTACGTTTGTTCTCCTCAAACTCTTTCTTGGCCTCTTCCTCTACAATCTTCAGTGTGTAGCGGCGTCTCTCTTCAACTTGTTTTTTGGCTTCGACTTCCAGTTCCTTCTGTTTCTGCTCCTCTGCTTCTCGTTCTGCGACTGTCACCCTGTCCTTCCTAAAATGTCACATTGATGAAAAATTTTAGTATCATTAAAATTTAGTAATTTTAGTATAAGCTTTTATTATATTTTCATTTATCAAGGGTCAGCTGTCAACTGTCTAGCTTTATATATCTCAGTGTTAGACAGCACAAGATTAAAATAACATTCACCGGCACTGTAAAGCATGTAATGTAACAGCTGCCTGTTTGCTGAATAAACAGCCCCAATATACTTCAAGCGCAAATCGAAGAACGAACCGATGTGACGTCATTTCCAACAAAATCAGACAAAAAGAAACTTCGTTTGGAGTTCGAAACAGCTAAGGTAAACGCCTTTGTACTATCATTGGTCTTTTGCGATTACGTAATAGGTAGGTGTGAGTGGAGGCTCCGCCTTCATTCAAGTGAATATCTTTTCCAATTAATTTCTCCTCACGAATCCGTTGCGATCAGACATGACTCGCAAGTGAACAGACACACTGGAGAGCTGCTTTATAGAAAATGAAATTGTACTTCTGATGAAACGAGATACTGACACTACTTTTCATGTTTAATATGGTAATGCAAATTGATTTTAAGCAATCTCTTGTATAAAGTGCTATATAAATAAACGTGACTTCACTAGAGTGCTGAATTGCAGAGCTCATGCAAACATTCACATTGCTATAATAATATGCTTTTCTTATACTTTATTTAAAATGCTTGCGGTTTTCTCAATTTTCTTGTGTGTTTATTTTGTTATTGAGAGGAAAGCACACAGCACATATTTACATATTCATCTAAACGCTGCTCTCAGCAAAGTGGGCGGTGTCAAATGTTCGATATCAGTACATTGCTGCTTACGTATTTCAAATTTAGTTTTACCCATAAACGAAGAACGAAAAAGAACTTCGCCGTGAGTATATTGGGGCATTTAGAGAGGGGCACATATTGTGCCCTTTTACAAAATCTTGATTTTGCTTCTGGAGTCTACTAGAATAGGATTTTATGCTTGAATGTTCAAAAACAATTTTTTCACATTATTGCAGCACCTCTCTTCCCAGTCTGTCAGTAAAGCTCCGTTTAGTTCCTGTATCTATGAAGCCCCTCCTTCCAATAAGCACTATGTGCTCTGATTGGTCAGCTGGATCAGTGTGTTGTGATTGGTCAACTGCTTTAAACATTTTGGAAAAGTCACACCCCTTACCATAACCGTAAATTTCAACACAACTAACTATCTCAACCAGGGGCCTGTACCATGATGGTAGTTGAACAAACTCAGGGTTACAGGATTAGTTTAGAGTTGACAAAACCAAACCAATCCAACCAGGCTTTGTTGGTACCATGATGCCGATCATCAACTTTCTCTGTCAACTCAGGCTTTGATCCTGAGTTTAGGAGTTTAAGTGTGACATCAGTAGCGAACAGCCAATCACATGTTGAGAAAGAGTGAAACTGAGATTAATTTCTCGCGAGAGAGGCAGCGCAATTCACTTATTAAATTAAAGTATTAAAATTGGAAGAATTTAAACAAATTTACAGAGCAAGAAGAAAACTGTTCTCTATGAAAGAGGACAACTAAAAGAAAAAATCTCGCTACTGTATATCAGTGCAATTAAAAGTTGTGAAATTTTTTTTACATGTAGTCATTTTATAGCTTCATCTATTGATGCTAAAGCGTATTTATATTACACCTTTATATATTTATTAATTTAAACCGCGTAATAATAATTGATGAACTAAAATTGTACATGTGTGATTGATAAAGGGTATAATAATTACATAAATAATATCTAAATCATACAAATTTATTATTCTAAATAAGCATCACTAAAAACTAGGGATGGGCATGATTAATCGACGATCGATTATTGATCATTAAGAATTTCGTCGATCAGGTTAATTTGTTATCGATTATCATTTAACTAATGCTGCTGCGTTGCGTAGTGTGAGTGGAAAGTGAACGTGTTCCCCGGGCTGGTCAAGTTAGTGCGGAGGTACCTGTGCATCCGGCAACGTCAGTCCCCTCAGACCGGGTGTTTTCAGCGGCTGGACAGAAGTCTTGTTTACACTCGACGCGTCCGCACGAGCGCGAAGGTGAGCGCGGCAAAAATGACGTCATTGCGGTATTCGGTGTTTCACAGACGAGGCGCGTCGAGTATAAACGCCTCGTCTGTTTGGGGAGGTGCGCGAGCAGTCTGCGGAGACTCGCGCTGCAGAGCCAGGCGAAAGTGTAAACGAGGCTTGACGGTCAGGTTGCGGTCGCGTCTGACCCCAGATCATGTCATCAATGATGCAATGCAATGATCTTTCTCAACAAAAATCAGTAGACTGGTGTAGAAGTTGTATGTGAGTTACTAGTTATTTTTTATGAGGCTTTGTTAAGTGGCCTAGCCTAATTGATTGTTACTGTAGGTAGGCTAATCTCTCACCCTCTTTCTCGACTCCGTTCTCGGATAGTTTTGAGTTACATTTTGACAAAACCTGTCAGATCTAAGAATTATTATGTTTTTGGTTAAGTTATTGTTTAACATGATTTTTTTTTATTATTTATTATTTTGGAACAAACGAGGGTCTCTGTTTAAGAACGCCAACTCGCAGCTGCGGGTTCCGTTGCTTTCGAGCACCGCCGCGCATATATCTTCAAGTTTAGCCTAACCGAACGTCCAGTTTTACTGCCACAAGTTGATCATCTTGTAATAAAGATCTAATCGAGGAAAAACACACTGTATGTTTGTATTTTCATTGCATTTTTTAATTTATAAAAAGTTAAATAAATAATGAATTTGAATATAAAAATATTAATGATTAATCGATAGTCGATCGTTAATTCTCCCGACGATCGACTAAGAAAATTTAATCGAATGCCCATCCCTACTAAAAACCAGACGATTTTGTCTTTAAAATCATTTGCTATGTAGTGACCTTTAATTTGGAGTAGAAACAGGTGGAGTGACTTTATCGCATCAGTCATGTGACACTTTGCTCACAGCTGATTGGTCCAAGTTCAGTTTGCAACCTCTTAACTAGAACATAACCTGCCCCAGACCAGGTTAGCCGTGGAGCGCAAGTTACTATGGCGATGAACACTACTAAAAATCAAACCACTGTCATGGTCCCTAAAACCCAGGGTTGACGCAAACTAAACTGAAACATAGCTGGCTAGCCACCTAAACCGGCTTCATGGTATAGGCCCCAGGCCTCGTCCCCTTTATTTGCGTATTCCTTGGGCAGGAATTATTTAAATGAGGATTATTATGACGTGCTCCTTCGCCAGAAGAAAACTCAAGACTACAATCAAGGCATTTCAGGGAGTTCAGAAACAGTGCTTACTGATATAGAGAATAACTTCTTTTGGAGGGGAAATTGTGCTTTGTAGTTTTGCAGTATTTTTTCAAGCTCAAACGGAAACATTACACACATTGAATATGTTAAAAAAAACTAAAAACAAAACCCATAATAGGTTCTTTTTAAGATTAATTAAGAGAAACTCACTTGCGAATGAACACCGGTTTTAACCGAGGCTCAGCTTCATCCTCGCTGTCTGTGTATTCCTCATACTCTGACTCGGATTCAGACTCCTCACCAGACTTCCCCTCCTCCTCCACCTCCATGATCTCCATCTCCTCATTCTTCTTCTCTTGTGCACGCTGACGCATCATTGCTCTCCTCCTCTCAATTTCCTATACAGAAGAAATAACACCACTTATTTGTAACCTCATTTAATGCATATACAAGTCTTTTGTTTTCCTAAATATTTTGTTCAATTGACCCACTTCATCATCAACTTCCTCCTCCTCTTCATCTTCGCTGCTCTCCTCTCGCTCCGGGTGCCAGGTTCCTTCATCCGAGTCATCACTGCTTTGAACAATCAGCTCTGGCTCTGCTATCTGCCTGTGTCTAGCAAGCCTGTGGAAGTCATAACAGTGCATTTCACATTTACCGGTCCCCAGTACAAGAATAATATTTTATATAACATATATTGTTTTGCACAGATAGATAAGCTAGTATACCTTTCTTCAACATCTTCGGAGACTCGATTCAAGAGACGTCGAAGACGAGGATCAGATTTCTCCTCCTCTTCAACTTCCATTTCTGCTTCAGCCTCTTTACCTTTCTTAACAAACTGGAAATCCTCCTCTTCTTCATCTGAGGACTCCATTGGGGCATAATCTGGACGCTTACCCGACACATATCGCTTCACCTTCACCTTCTCCATAGAAAGCTCACCTGAAATTAAATAAAAACAAAACAATGATGATATTGTCATAAGCTGTGTGTCAAGTTATTGTGCAAAATGTTATTTGCTTTTCGCTTCATGCTCTCTCAGACATGAGTAACATTTAGAGCATGTTTCCACAACCACCACTAGACTCAATATACGAAAATACTCAGAATATGGGGTTACAGGTCTAATTACAGGGGTTTTATTATGTTTGAGACGAATATTTCCATTATAATGATTTCGTAAATTACATGCTAATAGTCAAAGCTAACTGTTTCTCAGTTTCTCCGAGAAATACCTTTTTCATTGCGGATCGGCACAGCTCCTGCCGTCGACTGAATCGGCGGCTGCTTGGAATTTAATGCGTTTGGTCCAGACATTTTGGACAGTTCAAGTATGTCCCTTTACACGTGAAGAATAAACGGTCGATGGAAGTCTGCGTAAAAATCCTGTTTACAGTTCTTTATCCACTAACATGGACGTCCCGGAAATATGAAGGTAACTGGCGGACGTAAAGTTCCCCCGCGGAAACACTGACCTTTTTAGTAGTTCCTACCTTTATTCACTTTTAATATAAACGACACAGTATTATTCATTTTCTCCTGTCCTTTTCTTTTGGTGGTGACTGATAAGTTATCAGATGTATAATAATAATCAGGTAAAAGTGATGCATTTTGTAAATATAATTGTATTTAGTAATTATTATACATATTCATATTGATATTAACTTTTATTTATTCTTTATCGAACATTTACTATGGAAACCAGTTACATGTTTGAAGCAGTTTTTTATTCTAAAATCATACAGTAATTATACTCTCTTCTTGCTCAAAATAATATCTCCTTCAAACAGTGCTAGAAGCTTATAGGATGGTTTAATCATCTCATTATTATTTTAAATTGAATTTAAAACCCACTGTGGTTGTTTTCACAAAGATACCAAGTCTAAAAGACTCTTGTACAGTTTTATTGTAGAAACAATAACTGTATATTTATAACAGTAACTATCTGAAAACTAAACTATATATATATATACATATATATATATATATGTATATATATATATTACAATACATATTGATACATTTCTGAAATAATACACAACACTTATCACATTTAACAAAACTTTAATTGAATTTCATAACTGTGCAAGTATTGTACACATTATTATTGTAATTATTATTAAATAATAAAATGATCTAATTGAAAAAAAAAATCTAACAATCTTTATATTAAAGGGACAGTTAAAAATTTTAATTCAGTCATCCTTTACCTACGCGGATGTTATTCTAACTCTGTATGACTTAACTAAGTGGAACACAAAAGGAAATTTCATTCTTCCTTTGTATAAATACACAAGAATCTCATACAGGTTTGGAGCAACCTCAGGGCAGGTAATGGTGACAGAATGATCATTTTTGCTGAACTGTCCCTTTAGGTTAAAGAGCATTCCATGTTGAGCAGTTGCGTCAAAAACACATCAGAACTGCACTCCTCTCTCCAAAAACAGCTGCTGCATTTTCTCCTCAAGTGCTGGATTGGTGCCACGAAGCCCTTTTGCCACCTGAGATGCCCATACAAAGTATTCTTGAACCCTTTCTGCCGTCCAACCTGTCAACATAGATGCAAGGCAGCCTTTTTACACTAACGGTAAAATTACATATTTAGAATATACTCATGCTTACGCAAATCTCCTGAGCAGTAGTTTCAATTTCTCACTTGTGGGAGTGCAACGATTGAGGTCCCGTAAATTATACAACTTGTCAGCTAGTTTAACCAGCTTGGCCTGATGACTGCGATGTGGCGCATGCACCACTTGCAGGCGTTTTCTTTCCTCTTTTGGCAGCGACTTGTCGTCTGTCACCTCCTGGACAATTCTTGCCACTGTTGTTCCAAACACACACTCCAGCTCATCAAAAGTTGTGTCAGTGTCCTCTACTGTGTCATGAAGCAATGCTGCCTGTATCAAAAGTGCACAGTTCAATCACATCAGTGCATTTGCAAACTTCCATTAGCCTCTGTAATAATCATTGCATGGCTCATGAAATAAACCTCTTGTTATTTCTCTAAAGATTACATTTATTTATAGATGAAGCACAAACGGTACCTTAAAAGTCACACAGAACATATATCTGACTCACTTGTAAAACTTCGATATCTGTGATTCCACCCTCATGACTTAAAATCCTTGCCACCCCTGTAAAGATAAGAAGAGCAGCTTATTTTCTGGAGTGAGACGTATTATACATAATTTGAAGTGAAGTGCCCCAGTTTATAGTACCTATGGGGTGATTGATATATGGTGTGGCATCAGGATCCTTACGGCGCTGATTACGATGTTTCTCTGCAGCAAAGTTGACCGTTTCCAGCAGCAATGCAGTCGACGATGAATTCATAGTTACTTTAAAGAAGAATAAGAGAGTGCACAGTCTGATAATTGTGTCTATAAATAGATTGGCCAGAATATACAGGTAACATATGTATTAAAACCGTGGACAATGTTACATTACACCTATGATGTTTGTGTATTGACTGCTGGTGTATTGTGTCCGCAAATCTAAGATGTCCGTACTGGAACAAGCGTCGCGATATTCGATTCGTGAAAGAATGGTTCGTTTGAGTCAAATCTTTTCAATGAATCAGTTCACCGGTTTACAATTGTGTACCGAATATTTGACAGGTGGTTCAAAAAACAAGTCATTTAACATGTTATTGTATTAATTTTATCAACAATAATTATATTTTTTAAAGAGTGCAAAAAGATTTTTAGCCAAGTGATGAGTATCATCGTAAAGAAGAAACATAAGTGATGTCATCACCTGAAACGCCAAAAGTACGTTTAACAAAGAATATTTTGTTTATTGTAAACAAATTAAGGTTGTAACTTGTAAATAACTTTTATGGTAAATTATGGCTACAACTGGACCAGATCGAATGAAATTACAACAAACATCGAAAAACGTAAAGGTGCAGCACATGCCACATCGGAAGACCACGGAACTGAGAAAAGGAATCACTGAATTGGTTTTGCTGTTCGAAAGAATCGATTTGGGGAATTGAATCGGACTTTCACTAAGCGAGCGTCATATAGCAAAAGCACTTCCGGAAAAAGGTAGACGAGGTATTATACGAATTCTCTGCCCTTTGTGTACATGCTAATTAAACGGAATTCGGATAACTACAAAAATGCTATTATTGTAGATAAGTTGGGATGTGGGGTTGGACGTTCCGATCGGTTTATAAACTGTGGAAACAAATGACAGTTTGAGCTGCTGGATAAAAAATCAGCTTTAAAATTCAGTCTCCACAGATCTAAGTGCCATTAATGTTATCCTGAAATGTTTGACAGGTTTATCCAGCTGCGGATAGTGTGGTAGGATCTCTCCATATGGCACAGACAGAGAGGAGAGATGCTCCTGAGCTGCCTGATTTCTCTCTGCTCAAAAGACTAGCCAGAGACCAGCTCATCTTCCTCCTTGAACAGGTGACATGGCCACCACCATTCGTTTCTTTAAATGCAAAGAAGTACTTTTCATTTAATAATTCTATTGTATGTTCCGCAGTTGCCAGGGAAGAAGGATTTATTTATCGATGCAGATTTAATGAGCCCTCTTGATCGAATAGCAAATGTCACAATCTTGAAGGTATGATAACATGTATGAAATTTTGGTTAAAAATTTGGCACTCTGTCTTTCTAAATGACTAGTAATTTATATCCTCTTGAAATATGATTGATATACAAATATGTAGTTGCAGCCTTATAATTCTAACAAGTCTACGCTTGATTTTTCCTTTTAGCAACATGAAGTCGACAAATTGTACAAAGTTGAGCGCAAGCCAATTGTCAGCAGTTCAGACCAGTAAGTAAACTTTAGTTCTTAACAATTGAAAAGAGTTTTGGTTTTATACATGCCTTATACATAATCAATAATTTTCACAGGCTGTGCTTCCTGATACGTCCTCGAATACAAACTGTGAAGTGGATTTCAGGTTGGCACTGTTTGCTGTTACATAGTGATAAATAATCTATTTAAAAAAAGCAGGAGTATAGTTTAATAGTTTGTCTTAACTCCGTTACAGAGTTAGTCAATTCAGATAAGACGGCCGGAAGATTCAGAAGATATAAGATCATATTTACTCCACAAAAGGTAACCAGTGATCTGAGATTTATGTTAAATTTTGCAAATACTTTATTTTGTTGTCCGATTCTAATGTTATCATACAACTTTACAGTTTTATGCATGTGATACGGTTTTGGAGGAGCAGGGAGTCTATGGAGGTGGGTTAAGTGTGCTTAGTTTTTCTAGCTTTGTTAACGCATCTCCTAAAACAGACATTAACTATGTTGTTCTTTTAATAGACGTTACAACCGATGAGTGGAATTTCTACATTCTTCCTCTGGATGATGATATCCTGAGTTTAGAGCTGCCTGAGTTCTTCAGAGATAACTTTCTGGTAATGCTGTTCTGGATGCTATGTACATATCTTTAGAGCTAAGAAAATCTTTTGTTTTGTAATGTTTCCTCAGTTTTAGTGCGATTTTTACCTCTTTTGAGATTTCTAGTATGAATGACAAGTATTCTTGATATTATTCTTGAAGGAATATTATTGATTTACGACACCAGAATTCAAAAGTTTGGTGGCAGAAAGATTTTTTAAAATGTTTTATTGGCAGTTATTTGATGAACAAAAGCAAAAATCATTAATCTTTTGAAATATTGAAATAAATATTTTCCTGTAATTGCAAAGCCATGGTCTTCAGTGTCACACGATCCTTCAGAAATCATTCTAGTATGCTGATTTGCTGCTCAAGAAACATTTCATATTAGTATTAGTGCTGCACTGATTATTTAATGAATAGAAAGTTCATTTATATGAAATCAGCATCATATTTTATAACATTATAAGTGTCTTCACTGTCACTTCTTATTCATTTATTGTGCCCTTGCTGAATAAAAGTATTAATTTCTTTAAAAATTATAATAATTAACCCAAACTTTTGACCAGTAGTGCAATTTTTGATAAATGATCATTGATATTTATGTGATTTGTCAGGAGGGAGACCAGCGCTGGGTGACCACTGCAGGAAGTGCTCTAAATCTTTTACAGTCTGTCTATGGTTCATTTTCAAAGATTTATGGGATTGGTAGATGTGCCAAGGTGAGGATTTGCTACAAAACCCAAAGATTAAGAGATTTTGGTGAATGAAAATCAAGGTAGTCTTTCGTTTCATATGTCTCTTGTTATGTAGATGGTGTATGAATCCTGGAGGGAGCTAATGGAGGAGGGGGAACAGAGAACAAGGCAACCTGAATTCGCAAAAGTCTTTCTTATTGACAGAGGTCAGTTATTTAAAATGAAAATAAATGTACCCATTTGATGTATTCTTATAGTTTTTTGAAACTTGAAAATAAAGCTTTTATCCTGTCCACTGGGTTTTACTGTTTTAGATGTGGACTTTGTTACTCCTCTCTGCTCTCAAGTTGTTTATGAGGGATTAGTAGATGACATTTTCAGAATAAAATGTGGTAAGTAGCCATTGTTTTTATTATGGAGTCTTCGTGTCTTAATAAGAAATTGTTCAAAGCATATTTAATGAAAACATCACCAGCTGAACAGTTAGTTCTGACATCTGCAAGTTCATCCTTTGTCACGTCATTTTTTATTTTGTTACTAGGTAGTGTGGAGTTTGGACCTGATGTCACTTCCTCTGACAAGAGTATAAAAGTGATGCTTAACTCTCAAGATAAAGTAAGAGTCATATAGACTTTATTAAATTGAAAGTGGTTAGAAACTTCTATTTAAAAAAAAATGACCCTGCTTGTTTTAATTCATCAGGTGTTCAATGAAATAAGGAACGAGCATTTCTCTAATGTGTTTGGCTTTTTAAGTCAGAAGGCCAAAAATCTTCAAACAGCATATGATGTAAGTGTCTACTGCAGTTGGCATGTGTTTCAGAGCGCATTAGTGTAAAGAAAACAGGATACATTTCAGCATATTCTGAGTGTGACGATTATCAACAAAATGTGTGTGAATTGGTAACAGAAACGGCGTGGGATGGACATCCAGCAGATGAAGGCGTTTGTTGCAGATGAACTGAAAGGCCTGAAACAGGAACATCGTCTTCTCAGTTTGCGTAAGTTTTGTATACACTACTGCTCAAAAGTTTGGGGTCAATGACATTTTTTAGAAAATAATAATTATTACGTATTTCAGCAAGTATGCGTTAAATTGATTGAAAGTAGCAGTAAAGTTACAAAAGATTTCTATTTCAAATGGTTTTCTTTTGAACTGTCTATTCATCATAGAATCCTGAAAACAATTTCACAGTTTTCCACAAAAATATATATTATATGTATTAAGCAGCATGACTGTTTTCAACATTGATAGTAATAAGATATGTGTCTTGAGCAGCAAATCATCATATTAGAATGATTTCTGAAGGATTATGTGACACTGAAGACTGGAGTGATGATGCTGAGAATTATGCGTCGCTATCACAGGAATACATTCTAATAAAATAGAAACAGTTATTTTAAATTGTCATATTATTTCACAATTGTACTGCATTTTTTTAAAAATCAAAGTTAAATATTTCCTCTGGCCTCATTCATAGAGCAAATCTTGTTAGTTAAGTAGCATTGCTTGAAAACAGTTTCTTAGTAATAAATAAAAGAACATGCTTTCATGTTCTTCCACTAGATATTGGTGCTAGTGAATCGATGATGAAGAAGAAAACAAAGCAAGACTTCCAGGAATTGTTGAAGACAGAACATTGTAAGTTGTCTTGATAAATGGGAGCTCATGATGTACAATTTCTACATAAAAATCTACACCACGGCACTGTAACCTCACCCATTTCTATATTTCCGCCCTTTATAAAAATCCAGCTTTACTTGAAGGTTTTGAGATCCGTGAATGCATCACCTGCATTGAAGAACATATCAACAGACAGGTATAAAAAAATAAAGATTTATTTTTATAAGACACTGGCAGGGCTTGACATTAACACCCGGCAACCCTCCAAATGTTTAATGCAGTCACTTCTACTAGCCACTTTGGCGGATTGAATTTTATATATATATACATTTTTCAATTGTAGTCTTTTAAAAAGGCATTTGAAATAAAAAAACTAAGTGCAAAGTAGTGTTGACAAAAATATCCATTTTTCAATAAATATCGATACTGAAATATCTGAAATGCTTCCAATACTCATTTTCCACCGAATAGATACACGATACCAGCTGTGCTTTCTCGCTCTCGCATCTCTCCGACGGCGAGTCACACACAACCCAATCTCCCCTCACTCACTTTATTCATTTGCTCCGGGTGAATGTTGTTGCTGTCACAGGGCTTGAATTACGGTGGGCGATTGCACGTATTGTGTTTTCACAACGTAATTTGTTCTCACACCCAAAGTGTGCGCACATAAAGCTATCTCTCATTATTGAGTTAGTATCACTTAAACAGTCAAATACGCACAACATAATGTCAAAATGCTTGGCGAGTATTCACATATGTTTTAAGTGAACGTAAACAGTTGAGAAAAAAAAACGCAGGTGTAACAGTATAATGGATCCGTGTTTCAGGTCTTAAAGTGACAGCAGCCTAATAAACCTGCTGCCACATTATGAGATAATATTAAAAATATCTATATGGGAGTTTTCTCCATGTTATTGATGTCAAAATGGTGGCCAGTGAAAATGCTGAGTGGCTAGTAACTTTGGAAAACCACTAGGCACAGTGGCTGGTGAGCAAAAAAGTTAATGTCAAGCCCTGGTATAATAACACTACTACAATCATATTGATGCTTGATTTAAAGAATGAGAAAACTCTGTCTATCAGGTGTCAATGATTGAAAGCCTTAGACTCCTTTGCCTGTTGTCCATCACAGAAAATGGTGAGACAGACTTACTCTTGAATGAAAGTTTTATGGCTCAAGTTGTTTATTCCAACAATTGCTTTTAAATATTGCATTTAATTATCCAACAGGCCTTCTGTCTAAAGACTATCGATCTCTTAAAGCTCAGTACCTTCAGGTATGTTATGATTTGGAATTGTACATTTGTGAACTTTTCATTTACATGACCCTTTATAAAGCCATATTTTTACTTAATAACAATGTCTCTAAAGTAAGCGTTTAAGTGAATCATAGGAAATTATTGAAGATGTTTTTGAGATTTTGGTTTATTTGTTGTTACTATATGTTGTCTCTTGTTCAGAGTTATGGTATAGAGCACCTGCTGACGTTTGCAAACCTGAAGCAGCTGGGTCTACTGGAAGAACAGCAAGCTGGAGAAACACTGACAGTCATGGAGAGTAAAGTAGGGAAACTTGTCAATGACAAGACTGCAGGTGAGAATCTTGAGAATCTCACTCTCTCCATCTCCCTCGCTCTCATATTTATTACATTGGCTATAATGTGCACATATTGTACATGCACTGGATAGTTACTTATGGTTTCTGTCCAGGGAAGCTGACAGATGCTTTCTCCTCACTGGCTAAGAAGAGCAATTTTCGAGCTCTGAGTAAAAAACTGACTCTGGTTAGTAAATATGTCCAGTTTTTTTAATTACTAAAAAATAAATTTATACAAAATTATCATAATCATCCGATCTACGTGTACAGGTACCAAAGTCTGGGGAGGAATATGATCTTCGCGTTCCACGAGACATGGCATATATTTTTAGTGGTGCTTATATTCCACTGAGCTGCAAACTTATCGAACAGGTTAGCTTTCCAAAAAGGCTTTGACTGATTGGCCAATATTTTTTTCTCTGTCTTGCTGAAAAACTTACAGTGTTTGCTTCTGGACTGTGCTCCTCGCAGGTGTTGGAGAGAGATGGTTGGACTGGTCTAGAGGAGGTCTCCCGTATGCTAAATGGACAGGAATTTGCTGTAACAGGTTTGAACAAAGTATTTGTTTGTATAAAGCTTTAAGAGTCAAAGGCCCACCTATTTAGGCTGATATGTATATCTAGTGAAATATGTCAGTTTAATATTTATCTTTATTTCTTTTTTAACATTTTAATTAAGATTATTTTAATATAACTGAATATAAATAATCCTCATAAGACGTATTGGGGGCTTAGAAATTGAGTTTTTTGCTCCTATCAAGCTTGCCTTTTACCCCTCTTTTCCCCATTTTTGTTTCAGGTGGCAGTAGTAGTTCAGAAGCCAGGACCAAAACTGATGCTCAAAGGATCGTTCTAGTGATGTTCCTTGGTGGCTGCACCTTCTCTGAGATCTCTGCACTACGGTTCCTTGGCAAAGAAAGAGGTGAAATACTCCTGAATGTTTTTTTTTGTGTTTTTATAGTTACTTATTAGTAAGTAATATTATATTTAAGTTTATATATTAGTATGCCTATAATTTATTAGTATTATTGATATATTATATATACATAAATATATAAGTAAGTGAACAAATTGAATATTTGATTAACAAAATTGTCCATTTGAAAGGTTGCAGATTCATAGTGCTAACTACAGCCATCACAAACAGTGCGCGGCTTCTGGAAGCATTACTGGATAACCACCCTTGAGTCTGTGACAACATTCAACAAGAGGACACTTTATGACTGATCCTAGGACAGCAAAAAGGACAAAATGTGTACTAATCATCCTGGCCATTTATATCTCCCAAAAACAAATGGATTGTTAAAAGGGGATGACAATAAAATGTGTTCAGGTATAGTTCACCCAAAAACTTTCATGTTCCAAACCTGGATGACTTCCCTTTTTTGCAGAACATTATAGAAGATATTTTGAACATTATTCATAACCAAAATGCTTTGGTTACCATTGACGTTTATACTATGGACAAAAAAACAGTGAGACATTTCTCAAAATTCTTTTATGATTTCACAGAAAAAAAGGGGAATAAATGATGACAGAATTGTCGGTTTGAGTGAACTATCCCCATTGTCTAGGAAGGTATATGAATTATGAACGGAGAAGTGGCAAACATAGGATACTAAATTGCACTTTTTAAAGTTTTTAAAAAAACTTTGTTTAGACTGTGGCAAGAACTGTAATAACTGATTTAAGACTGAACAATAAACAGTTACTGGTGTCAAGTGAATCTTTTATCTCCAGTTAACTATTAGTGAAGTGGCCCTGTTTAGCTGTGTATTTTGAAGTCAAAATTAATTAGTTTATTGTTTCAAAAGCACAAAAATATGGCATACAATAATGATTGGCACACTTCACAGATATGGATGGTACTTGTACACTTTGTTGTGAGACAATAGATATGCTTAATATTATCTATTATTTAACATAACATTTACCAAACTGAAAAAACCCCACCAAATGTCGGTACAGTTAATCAGAAAACGAATATAGAAATTTAATGCAAATAGTGCATAAACAATTAAACAATATATTTCTTATACAATATCGTGAATAAATGGAAAAATCAGGAGCGGTCACTTGAAAATGTTTCTGAGCTCATGGTGAAACAATCCGCGTCTGTTGTGTGACAAATCTTCACGCATGCGCAGGTATGCTCTAACCAGCCAATCATACGAGCGGCGCTGTTTTGATGCATATTTGAATCAGACAAACGGAAACGGTTACGAGTGCGAGGATTGTACAGTCATTCCTTTATAAAATAAAAATAAACAAGCGAAAAGCCTTGTATTGGGGTTCTAGGATGAGGAAGAGGTAAGTATGTTTACTGATATGTTATATTTTTGGAGTGTTTTTCTACGAATATGGAGACAGATTTTAGCATTTGTGTGACTTAAATTGATCAATTGAAGTTTGAGCAGTAACGTTAACGTTAGATAGTTTTGAATATGACATCCATTGTATGTTAACTTAATCAAAACACGCGATCAAAATGGCATTTGACTCCTGAGATTAACGCGGTAACGTTAATGTTATTGACAGCAGGTGTTTTTAGGACATTTGACTGACTTAGCTCGTATGGGTGGGTCTCTATTCGTACGTTAAGTTAACTTTAATGCCTTTAGCAAACATTATATATAAGTTAACGTTAATGCTCAGTAGAGCAGTATAATGTTAGTACATGTGCACAAAACGTTTTACATTTTGTAACCACCTGAAATTACAAAACGAAAGATTTGTGAAGTTAACGTTATATATAAAAATGATTTAAGTAATAACTTCTGTTACTGAATGTTTTGAATTAATGTTATCACTCTTGGATCATAGCACATATCTGTCAATTAATGGATGTTTATCAATAATTTATTCTTATGTTCTTTCTCTCTGTGATTTTAGTGAGGTGATTGCTGCAGAATCAGTGGCATGTCTGAATAAAGCTCTCTGCCATCTGAAGGATATCTGGGAGGAAATTGGCATCCCTGAGGATCAGCGGTTAGAAAGAACAAATGTGGTTAAGAATCATATCAAAGTGAGTGTTGAATGTACTTGTGCAACATGGATCCTATGAAATATTTTTCAGTTATAAACTAATAAAAGATGTACTGTAGGGTCTCCTTGACATGATGATTGCCGAGGAAGAGAGTCTGCGTACACGTCTAATGACCAGTATTGACATGTGTCATAAAGAGCTGAGTAAATTGTGCTCGGAACTGCAGCTTCCCCCATTTCAGGCAAGTAGGCTATTTCACATGGATACAATCTTTAGATGAGCCCATGTTAACCTCAAAGATCTCATGAAATTGCCTGACTAGATTTCTTTCTTGTGTTAATGTATTTCCTATTGAAATGGAAATTTTGAGAGACAAAAAGGAGTTCTTTTTATTTTTTACAAAATCTACAGAACGGCGTAACAGAAATGTCTTAAAAAAACTTTTTTTGTGGTTCCTAATCATTTTAGGAGGAGAGGAGTAGCACTGTGCTCCAGCAGGAAAAAGACCTCCGGACCCGCGTTGAAGTGTTGTTAGAAGAGAAAAATCAGAGAATGCAAGCGCTCAAAGCCTTAACCGAGCAGGATCAGGATCTCTGTGACCTTCTCTGCTCACAGACGTTTTCTATCTCTGACAATTCTGTTCCTTCTCTGGAACAGCTGGAGAATTTCCGTCAGCACATCTCCTGTCTCACTGCTGAGAAAGTATAACATTAAGTCTTTGTTTTAAACACTAGACTTTTTATTTATAAAAGTCATTGTGATTTATGAAAGTATTGTAATGTAAAAATTTTTTTTTTTATCTTTTAAGGAGCGGAGACATAACGAATTTGTCACATTGAAGAAGAAGATAATACTTTGCATGGATGATCTGGATCAGTTGCCTGAGACTAGTTTTGAAAAGGATGTTGTATGTGAAGATGAGGAGAGTTTTTGCCTGTCTAAAGAAAACATTGATTCGCTCAAAGTCCTTCTTCACCAGGTAACAATATAAACCTAGTCTAGCAAACTATAAACTTAAGCATTAACAACTGTATAATAGATTATTTTGATATTTTAGTTGGAGAGCAGAAAGGCTGAGAATGAACATGTCTGTGGCTCCTATCGGGAGAAGATCCAGGAACTGTGGGAAAGGTTGCAGATTCCACAGGAAGAGCGTGATGCGATTTCTGAACACATGACCCTGTCAAGGAAAAGGAATATGGAAGCTGTTAGTAACCGTTTTGATTTTCTGCTTTTCTTTTTCCTTTCTTCAGTTATACAATGCTGCATTAATTAAGGCTTTTAAATCGCTAACCATTGCATTGAACACACAAGTTAAATTTTAATGTCCTCTACTTCCAGTTACTAGCTGAGGTCCAACGTCTTGAAGAACTGAAGTTTAAAAATATGCGAAATGTTACCGAGGCCATCCGGAAGGAGATCGCTGTGCTCTGGGATAAGTGCTTTTATAGTGCTGACCAGCGGCAAGCTTTTGTGCCTTATTATGTTGGTAAGTTGTAAATTACACCATTGACTGTTCGAAATCTGCCTGTCATTTTCTGAAAATTTAAAGATTTAAGGGCTGCCTTTTCTCTCAGATGATTTTAGTGAGGAACTCTTGAGCTTACATGATGCAGAAAATGTGGGACTAAAACAGTATTACGAGGATCATAAAGAACTCTTTGAAGGTGTTCACAAATGGGATGAGAGCTGGAGACTTTTCTTAGAGCTTGAAGTAAGTTAAACTGGCTGAAAATCTTTGTCAAATGTGTTTGCATTAACTAACACTGCACGTTTTGTGGTAGGAAAAGGCCAAAGATCCATCCAGATTCACCAACAGAGGAGGAAACCTTCTAAAGGAGGAGAAACAACGGGCTGATCTGGTCAAAGGTCTCCCCAAGGTAATTATATACACACTACCGTGCAAAAGTTTGGGGTCAGTTTTAAAGAAATTAATACTTGCATTCAGGATGCATTAAATGTAATGTTTCACATTGTTACAAAGACTTCTATTTCAATGAAATGCTGTTCTTTTAAACTTTCTTTTCATCCAAGAATCCTGAAAATGTTTCACAGTTTCCACAAAATTAAGCAGCACAATTTTTTTCATTGATAATTGTAAGAAATGTTTTTAATAAGATATGTCTTACAAGATATTAAATATGTTCTTAATAAGAGTGATTTCTGAAGGACCATGAGACACTAAAGACTGGAGTAATGACTTCTGAAAACTCAGACTTGACATCACAGGAATAAATGACATTTTAAAGCATTAAAATAGTAAACAGTTATTTTAAGTTGTAATTATATTTCATATATATAACTGTTTTACTGTATTTTGATCAAATAAATAAACCCATGGTAAGCATTAGAGTCTTCTTTCAAAATTCTAAAAAAAATCTTGCCGTCCCCAAATGTTTGAATAGTAGTGTACATTTTACATTATAAAGCTAAGTAACGGAGTATCTCTTATTTAGCTTGAAAAGAAACTGAAGGCTGAGATTGAACAGTGGGAACAAGAACAGAACAGAGAGTTCCTGGTGAATGGCCAGAAGTTCATGCAGTTTGTTACTGATCAATGGGAGACTTACCGGCAGGAGAAGGAACGGGAAAAGCAGGAGCGGGTATGTACTTCACATTACTGGGCATAAGAAAATATGTACTCTAGACTAGAGCTGTGAATCCGCATCAACCAAATCTACAGAGTCGTTTGTACTTGTGAATGAATACATTACTAGGGAATGACCGGTTTAAACATTAAACCCATGAGAGAGATTTAGTTGTAGATTTTAGTAACACAAGAACTGTCTTGCAGCAACTGAAGAAGAGCAAGCAGACAGAGGAGGACATGGTCTATGGCACTGTGGTCCGGACACCGACTAAACGAAGATTTCTGGGCAACACAACACCTTGCAAAGCTCGAAAGGCAAGTACAATGGGAATTTATTTCCTGATGAAAACAGCATATTTAAAGTCCATGTGAAACCTAGTTCACAGTCCACTTTACTTGTAATGTGACATTTCTGAGTGAAAAAAAGTATTGCATTAGAAAACGTACTGAAAAATGCGTGTTTATACTGACTTTAAGTAATATTCTCATTACACAACACACCGTGGTGCACTGTACATTTTAAATGAATGCATGGCATTTGCAGTATTAACTGCAGTCTTTTCCTCAGCTAAATGCTACCTCCAGTACTGGCACTTCTAACAGCACTATCCGATCTGTCTTTGGGGGTACCGTCTGTAATTCTCCTATATCGCGCCCTCCAATATCTGCTAGCAAGGTCAGTGCATGCATGGCTATAATAAAACTATTGTTCTCAAGCTTTTAATTAACTAATTCGTACAATCATTTACTGATTAACTTGGGTAGTGTTACATTTCCTCTTCCCTTATATGTCTTATTTCAAAGCAGGGTAATGCAGTGAGGACTCCAGGCCAAAGCAAACCTCCTCATCAAGGTTTGATAGAACGCAATAAGGAAAATATCTGTCATCTAACTAGCGCCAGGACTGGGATGATGAAGGTGCCAGCTAGTCCACAGCGTAACTTCAGCATTAACTCTGTTGCAAGCACCTATTCAGAATTTCAGGTAAACTCCTGATCTTCTTCAGTAACTCAGTCTGGTCAAAGAGAGCAAGAGCTTGAACTTAAATGTCTTTTAAGTTGTATAAATTCCTATATAAATATTGGTGTTACTGGCACAATGTTTTACTAATTAAAAAAACTTGTTTCTAAAGCAAGTTGTCAAGGCTGAATCCATATAATCAAGGTTTGTTTGAGATGATGTATTTCCAAACAACCTAAATTTGGCAACTGCATGGTTTAAACAATGCACCACTTAAACAACAGTTTATTGGCTAACACTGTTTAAACTTTATTCTGTACTGTATAATATTAATAACACCTCTTTTAAAAAGTATGTAAGGGATAATGTGCATTCAGATTATTGAAAAATAAACCCTGACAGGGTGATCAGGACTCTTACAGTCTTGTAATGACTTGCTAACTGTATTATGTTAACTGAATATTTACCAAATTTGATCTAATATTGTATCTTTTATACAATATTGTCAAATTTTATTTATTATATTTACATTACCTCTGACTTTTGTAATGTTTTAATTTGCGGTGGGACATGCTTTATATGTTAAATGGCCAATTCATTATTTTATATCCTGAGATGTATCATAGGACGGCATTGTGTAAATAAAACCAAAATAAATAAGTAAATAAAATAAAAAACAACAATGAATGCATTTGCCTCTACAGTGGTGGATATATTAATATATGATTACTTAGTTTTCTCTTTTACATCCTCTTGTCCTCTCTTTGAACTGGACTGTTTTCTCCTAATCCACACTCACACTAACCAAGATTAGCTTTATTTACAAATCAGTCTAATGCCTTTCTGCCATTATCTGTCGCTCTTTTTGTTACAGTATATGACAGTTTTCATATTGTTTTCTAGGCTGTAAATATAATCAGTATCTATTATGAATACCCACTGTTCAAATCCACATTCAGAACATATTAACCAGTTAAAAATCTCTTAATGTGTGATTTTCTTGTCACAGCGAGACCTCTCCAAGTCATCTAAAGCAAAACACGTGCCTGAAATCCTGAACTCAACCATCATTCAACTTTAACTCTACCGCATGCAACACTTTGTGTTATTAGGACTGGGATCTTTACATGATGTTTGTGGGTTCTTGTTCTGTATAGCTATAGCTATGCATTTTATATGTAAATGAAGGTAATATATATTTAAATGTTTATGAGGGATTCTACATGTATGTTCACTTTAACACTAGAACAAGCCCTGCTTTATTTGTACTTGTACTTTAACAAATGAATGTGCATTTTAATGTTACAACTGGTCCGCTATCTCAAACCAATTAAGACATTAAAAAATGAAATACTTTATAGTTCTTTCTCAGTATTAGCTACTTTGTCAAAATCACAGTTTTTATGCTTTTGAATGTTTTGCACAATGTAAAAAAAATAATAATCTTTATTGGATTCTTTATAGTATTGTACATTTTACTACATAAAAATTCACATTTGAACATTCTGTGAATCCTGTCATTATCTTATTCAAACTATTCCTTATGTTCGCAATATCTAGGATTTTTTTCATCTTAAATTGTGGTTTTCTTCCAAACAAGTTACTATTTAATTTATGGACTTAAGTTATTATATTTCTCAAGCATGTAAATTCACATCCAGTTGTTCTTTATCTATTTGTTAGCAACTTACATAAAAAAAAGCAAATTCAGAAAATGCATAATAATAATCTTTCCTTTTTCAAAAAGTTATTGCTATGACTTTTCTATTTGTATTTTTTGTGCAGAAAACTGGTTAGTTGGGGGTTAAGTGTGGTTACTATCCATAAATATTCGAAATAAAATTAAAGAGCAGTCTTTTGAACTACTTTGTTGATTTTAAACTTCTGTATGTGTGTATATATTTATATTTATACACACAAATATATAATTGTGTATGTAAATTTACAAATATGAACCCCAACTCTATTTCTAATATGTGAAATTACTGGATACATTATGGACTCTTTAAAATAAAAATGCTTCCAATATTTGTGTGGTTAATTTGTACATGCAATTATTTATTATTTACTTTTTTTCTATTCTTAGTCTTAAGTAACGTTAGGTTATAAAAAAGGACTAAAACGGACTAAAATGGAATAAAATATAGAATGCATATAGTAGTTTGAAAACGAGAAGCGTTTTACCTAAATAAAATAACATTTGCCATGTTTATTTTATTGTTATGATGACATATTCTTTAATAATTGCGGGAAAAAATAAAATCAGTTAGTCAAATATTTACGTCCTGGGGAGAGGCGGAGTCACTCTGTAACCCGGAAGCAGATTGAGGTGAATGACGCGAACCTTTAGGGTCGAATGGACAGACGGTAGAAATATGGCGGGTGTCAAGAGCAATAGCTTAGGCAATCATTCCAGTAATAAAATCTTCTGGATCACGTCCGTCCAAGGACCTGCGTTCATTTTTATCTGTGTACTGTTGGCCGAGCCCGGGCGAGCTACGACGCACTGGGTGGTGACGGAGGACGGCAAAATCCAACAGCAGGTAAGCAACTGTGTCGTGTTTAGTCACTCCATCGCTCTCTAGATCATATTTACAAGACAAGAAAGACGAGAGAGCCTCAACAATCACTTTCTGATCTGATTGTTACCCACTAACACAGCTTTACACAGCTGTCAGACTGATGCGTGCGTTGACAGCTGTTGTCTGCTGCTTATCATGATATCACAGCGCTCTCTTGTGTACTGATTCAATAACACTGTTCTAATCATCAGCCTGATTTGGCTGCCTGATGTCATCTAACCTGTGACCTAATATCTATCAGATAGTGACTCTTGCTCTAAAGCATGTGTGTGCATTGATTCTGCCTTTGCCTTTCACACGCTCTTTCGTTTTCAGGTGGACTCTCCTCTTAACTTGAAACATCCCCATCATTTAGTTCTTTTCATGCAACAAGAGACTCGTGTGAACTACCTCAAGAAGTTAGAGGTGATGTTAAGCCTCACATTCAACATAGCCTAAAAGGATCTTTTATAATGTGCCTGTGCTCTAAAGTAAGCATGCTTCCCTAAACTATTAGCCTGACAGTGAATCATTGTACATTTTGCAGAAGCAACTAGTTGCTCAGAAGATTCATATTGAAGAGAACGAGGACCGGGATACTGGTTTAGAGCAGCGGCATTACAAAGAAGATGCTGACTGTGTCACAGCTAAGGTTCCTCTGGGAGACTTAGATCTCTATGATGGCACTTTTATATCCCTGGAAAGCAAAGACATAAAGTAAGTGTTTGCTTATGGAGGAAAGGTTTCCTCAGGTTTTTTTGATTTTTATTATTTTTTTTAATGTAATGAACATTTCAGTTGTTGTTATCACATACGTCATTCCATTTTGATTGTTGTGGTTTTCTAGTCCAGAGGATTTTTTGGATCCGATGTCAGCTCTACCTACAGACCTGGAAAAACCTGACTGCGCAAAAATTCTCGATCTCCCTTACAGCATTCATGCATTTCAGCACCTCAGGGTGAGTGTTTTGAATGTTTTAAGCCGGACCCTCACACATATCTTTCTCTTATTCTCTCACATCTACACTCATTGTCTTTGTCGCTCTGGTTTTTCTCTCTAAGGGTGTCCAAGAGAAGGTAAACCTAACATCACCCTTGCTTTCAAAGGATGACCCAATCTTTGCCTCCCTGCCTCTTAAGCTAGGGCAGAGTATGGATGAGGTTGGGCATCAGATACACCAGGCCCTATTAAAAGTAAGTTGATTTGCTTGATTTCTATTCTTCTGGGTTTCCACAATCATGGAAATCCTTGAAATGTTACAGTTATTTCTAAGCCTAGAAAAGTCTGGAATTTTTGGTCCCACTTTATATAATGTGTCTTTAACTACTATGTACTAACAATGAAATGAATCATTTGATACAATTAAATTGTGCGCATGCATGTTTTTACATTGTACTTCTATCTAAACAAATACATGCATGTAATTACAGCTGTAATTAATTTCTGTAAATGCATATATAGCCTAATTACACTGTTGACCTTCCCTTACCATTTAATACAGCCTTAAACTTACCCATACCACCAAACCTGTCCTTAGCCTTACCCGTATCCCACCTCAGCAAAAGTTTTTAATTACAATACAATATGAACACTATAAGTAATTTGTACTTATTTTTTGATGTAAGTACATAGTAGTTAAGGACACCTAGTATAAGTGTGACCAAATTTTATATAGTGACTGGAAATCTTTGTTGTTATGTTCTCCTCTAATGTAATATGATGATTCTTCTTAAAATGCAAGCAGCATCAATATGCGAGAATGAGGGAAGCAGCCTTTGTGACACAAAGCTAATAGTTTCTTTTGGCAGTGGTTCTAAACCGGTTTGGCCATGTTTTTAGGAATTTAAACCAAGAAAATGTATTTCTCAAAAATGACACACACACACACACACGCGCACACACACGCACACACACACACACACACACACACCCACCCACCCACCGTCCCAGTTTAATTAACATGCACATACATTGAAAGAGTATCACTAACACTGATAAAAAAGAAAAGGAAAAACAGTATAATAAGGTCAGGCTATTAAATGGCAGTCACAAACTAATTTATGTTGTGTTAGTAAGTATGTAAAGTTAGTAAGCTACCACAATCATTAAAAATATAGAAAATAACCAAAAATACCACTTTATTTTACATTTTTGTTGAGGTTACAGAAAATACAGTTACTATGGTACATACACAACACTTACACAAACTGTTTATGAAACATATGGACACTAATCCTGATGAATTGAATGAACATCATACCTGCATGCAAATCTCTCCCAGCTAGCTAACACACAACATACCAGTTATGTAATTTATTGGTACTTTTTGGTAATTTTGTAAGTACCACGTTGCATGCTCGTAATTTCATTCCCTGTTAATATATGATATATATATGAAGTGATATACAGCACGCCATTTGAAGATTGCGCACCGTGAGCACAGTGCAACGTCTGACAGGACAGGAAAGTTAGTTTTTCTGAGGTGAGAATTTTTATTGAAGTTACGAAAATAACATTAGAATAATGACAATGTCATATAGCCTGACAACATCTCATCAGATACTGAATCAGGACAACGCATTTTTCTCAGGCACACTTTACTTAAACTGCGTCTGACAGAAGAGTCAAGAGCTTTCACGCACGTCTTTTAAAATAAAAGTCTTGCATCAGTGAAACATTTGAATTAGGTTGTTTTTGTTTCTTTGACTACACACCCTCTCAAAATGGTCTTGCGACAATCCGGTCTTATGGTACACAAAGTGCTTTACTTTACACTTCGGTTATTAGAAAGTTGCTCTTCCAACCACATTAAATTATTAAATATTGGTACAATACTTTTTAATGGACAGTATTAGGGGTTTTAGTTTATTTATATCGGTTTTGGTTAATATTGGATATTTAATTGTGCATTCTCAATTTCTCATATCCCTAATTTTTACATTTAACCAACTCAAATTTTCATAAAGTTCATCTTTAATAACACTAATAATTTAATAACATTGTGAAATGTAATTTTTAGCAGATCTCAAAATGAATTCCCCTTTTTTATAATGTAAATTATAATGATGTGATGCTCTTATA
The DNA here is from genome assembly GCF_051911475.1 of Siphateles boraxobius. Taxonomy (NCBI): domain Eukaryota; kingdom Metazoa; phylum Chordata; class Actinopteri; order Cypriniformes; family Leuciscidae; genus Siphateles; species Siphateles boraxobius. The sequence goes on along the minus strand of NW_027508734.1, from coordinate 39,588,119 downwards.
GTGTTTGAAATTATTCATTTTGATTATTTATTTAGACAGAATAGTAGATCATTTTAATATCGGCCATTTATCAGCCAACTACTTGCTTTATTGAAGACATTAATAAAAAATTTTTTTTTAACTTATTTATTCTTAGGATTGGTACCTGAAATACAAATGTAAATCTATGAAAATGTACTCATAAGTGGAGAAGTTATTGAAATTCTTTAGTGGAAACTGGAATCTCTTCATTTTCCTCTATGATTGCAGTCTATAAACTTTCACAGATAACAGCAGAAGTCATCTGAAATTGTCATCCCTGAAGATTAATGATGACCGTCTTGCTTTTCTTTTTCAAGAATTCCTCTTCATGGGTGCTTTATAACTTGGCCTCTTTCTACTGGCGGATAAAGAATGAACCCAGGCGAACTGTGGACTGTGTGGTCCGTGCCCTCCATTTTTCTCCAAGGTAACTGGAAATGACACATTGATACAAATGGCAGATGTATCGCGTGCATAGCGTATCGACAGTGAAATGGGTCTTTCGTCACCTGCACAAAGAACTGCACAAATTGTGTCATCTTGTTTTGCATAAATTTTCATGTATTTCCACTTTTTTTTGTTTTTTTTTTGCAGGCAGCACAAAGACGTTGCTCTCATCAATATGGCGAACGTGCTTCACAGAGCACACTTCTCAGCTGACGCAGCCATCCTTGCCCACGCGGCTCTGGATCTCACCACTGATCTGCTAACCAGCCATTACACCCTGGGCAACATTTACGCTGTGAGTGCAGCGTTGTGAAGAAGAGGGATAGCTTCGTGAAAATGCATTTTAAAAATGTTTTTGAACTTCCTCATAATCCTCTGTGCTCACACTTTCTGCTGGACAGGAAATGGCAGTTTTGGTTTAGTATCTGATTTCCTTGTTTTGTATCAAATGCCACTCAGTCCCTTTTACATCTCTCTCCTTCCTCCTGTGTCTCTGGTAGATGTTGGGGGAGTATAATCACTCGGTGCTGTGCTATGAGCAGGCCCTGCAGGCTCAGCCAGGCTTTGAACAGGCCCTGAGGAGGAAACATGCCGTTCTCTGTCAGCAGAAGCTGGAGCAGCGGCTTGAGGCTCAACACCGGTAACATTTGTTTTCTCATGGACTGTCACTCTTTTTCTATGCAATCTCATTAGTAAAACCTTCAGAGTATGAAGTAGCCTTGTTACTGCTAATGAGTGGCTCCTCATACACTGTTTATAATGAGGAATTGATTTTGGATCATCGCAGAGCCGTTCAACAGGGGATCCGTGACCTCTAGGGTTGTACTGCAGGTCTCAAACCAGTGATCTATATCTGATTGTTAAATGACTGGATTGATCATGCCGTCATAAAAATTGAATCCACCGCGCTTCTGAATTGGTATTCCCCAGTATTCCTTTGCATTCTATTGAATTAAAAAGAAATCATCTGATTTTAATGAGAAAACCTTACCTAACGAATCAGCGCTTTTAAGTCTGAAGACTCCCTGTACATTCTTACAAGGCAAATGTCCTAAACAATGAATGGTTTAAAAGTGCTGTATGTGACTTTTTCACTCTACTAAAGCAGATATTTAGAAAACATGCGGAATTCACATACTCGTTTCTCTAAAAAACGCTTATACAGCCAGTTATTTTACTTTGAAATGTGCTTTCCGTGTCAGAATGTCTGGTTTTTTTGTTGTGGTCTGTGTGATCTCGCCACACTGCCACTTTTGACACCCAGTTGGCAGGAAACACAGCGTATTGCAACCAGCAAACAAACTGGGTCAGAGATTGTAGATTCTACCCAACCTAAAAAGCCTCTGTGTCCATCCAAAAATCTCTATGAAGGAGAGCATATTAAAAAGCGGATAAATCAACTCAACAACTTACAGTCTGTAAGTCTCCTCGACTTTCATTGTAAATTGCGCTCGTTCCTGTTGCGTGTCCTCAAACTGGCAACCCGCGTGAGCACCAAGTCTGAGGTGGAAACAACAAACTCTGATACCTTTAATTCCCAACTTTAATTTGCTTAAAGTAGGGCATTTTCCCCACTTATTAAAAGTTACGTTCATTTTCATTACAGTAGCGAACATCAGATCTGCTGATGGACGAGACACCTCAACATTTGTATTACAAATGTCAAAATGATTCTTCTGAAATCCGATTACAGATTTATGCTTTGTAAGGCTTCTGCATACAGTTATTCACTGTGGTTATGTAGATGTTGTGTTATATAATATTGTTTTTATTTGTATAGTAACTGTAAACAGTTTTCAATAACATGTATTTCGAAGCAGTAAAGATAATGACGTAAACATTGGTTAAATGAATTATTAGCTCAACAATATATACAAATAACACTGAATTCATATGATTGAGCATAAAGTTACTTGTTTCTTGTAGATGTTGTCTTACAAACTAAAAACCACATATTCGGTAGTAGATATTTTGTCAATATTGACACAATATTTTTTGTTTCAGTCAATATTTTGGTAGTTGCAACAAATAAACGGACTAGAATGACTACTGTTCTGCATTTCTTAAATTCAAATTTTAACATTTGGAGTGATAAAAGTAACTTATAAATGTTCTCATGTTGATGACAAGGAAGGGAGCACAAGTGAATTTGAGTTTGTGCTAAAACAAAAAAAAAACACTGTGCAAGTGTGAAATGAACGCACATCTTCTTTCACTGTTTGTGCAGGTCTTTACAACGCACCCTGAATGAACTGAAGGAGTACCAGAAGCAACACGATCATTACCTGCGGCAGCAGGAGATGCTGGACAAGCACAAGCTCATTCAGGAGGAGCAAATCCTGAGAAACATCATCCACGAGACCCAGATGGCTAAAGAAGCACAACTCGGTTAGACGGCTTATCTTCACCTTTCAGTTCCATTCATACAGTTTCTGTTACATAGATCCACAAACTCAAGGTCCTATATAAGATTGCGCAATATACTGGATAAACAACTTTCGCAAGCCTGCCAGATCTTGTTGACGCCAGGTTTATTGTCTCTCCTTGTTGCTCGCATGAATGTGCATAAGAGGAATGTGATTTTTTTTGTTTCAGGGAATCACCAAATGTGTCATATGGGCCAGCAGAAGTTCACCCTGCACTGCCCATTTGATTTGCCTGTACGGTATCACCGTGGAGAAGTGTTTGAAAATGTCCACTACATTCAGGTGAGATTGAAAACATGTCACAATACTGATATAATGTTGGTTGTAACTTCCGGTTCACGTGCACTTTTAATAGTGATACTACATATTAAGCAATTTTCTGACTCTTAAACATCATCACTGCACAGCTGTCTAGAGCAGTGGTTCTCAACCTTTTTGGTGTCTGATTAGCTGAAATAAAAAATTTTATAAACGTTTTATAAACAAGTTCATGAAAGCAATATCTCCTGCTTGTGCGATATTACTTTAGATGCATTCTCTGACATGTTGTGTGTGTTTGTAGTTCGGTGAGGAGGTGTCGATAGCCAACAGTGTTGCTCTGGTGTCCGAGTTGAGTGTGAATGAGAGTCACAGTCCTCAGCAGTCCTACACTGTGTCTTTAGGCCGGGAACCTGCAGCCCACTGGGACAAGGAGATCACCTCTACTGATGTAAGATCTGATGAAAGTTTGAAAGAAAGATGAAAATTCTGTGAAATGGGTTTAAATATAGTCCAGAGCTGATAAGCACTCTTATGGTTAGTTTATTTTATATATATATATATATATATATATATATATATGTACCCTGATCAGCCACAACTTTAAAACCACTGAGAGGTAAAGTGAATTATCTTGATTATATTGTTACAATGGCATAGGGATGGGATTGATTAAGCAAATTATTGAATTCCATGTATTAGAAACAGGAAAAATAAACTGAGTGATTTTGACAAGGGCCAAATAGTGATGGTTAGCTAGACGACTAGGGCAGAGCATCTCCAAAACGGCATCCAACCAAAAGTGCATCCAACCAAAAGTGGTGCAAGGAAGGACAACCGGTGAACTAGCGTCAAGGCTATTAGTAGTGAACTAGTGAAGGCTAGCCCGTCTGGTCTGATCACACAGAAGACCTCCTATAGGCCAAAAACTTAATGTTGCCCATAATAGTTGCCCATGATAGAAAGATGTAAGAACACACAGTGCATCGTAGTTTTCTGTATATGGATCACCGTAGCCACAGACCAAATTCCCCAGATCTCAATCCAATCGAGCACCTGTGTGATGTGCTGGACCAAAAAATCTGATCAGTAGGAGCCCCACATCGCTACTTGTCGGACATAAAGGATCTGCTGCTAATGTATTGGTACCAGATAACACAGGACACATTCAGAGGTCTTGTGGAGTACATGCCTCAATGAATTAGAGCTGTTCTGGCAGTACGAGGGGGACTTGCACAATATTAGGGAGGTGGTTTTATGCTGTGGCTGATCAGTGTATGTTAGAAAACAATATAAAGGTGTGTTCACACTATGTTTGGAGTTATTACATTACAATTACATTATTCTGTTTTTTTCTGTCATTATTCATTATTGACCATTGTAACGCCATGTGAAGACAAATTGTGGTAGCTTCAGCAGTAAAATGTAGTTCAGTAGTTATCTCTGAATTTTTCTGTTTAACAATTCCAACAATTGGTAATGTCTTAATAATGCAAGCATAATCTGAAAAATAAACGAAAAACAGTTGATAACTAACTAATTTCCTACTAAAGACAAATGAACAATAGCATTTTAAGACATTTGCATAACTTCATTTTGCCTATTGATTACTTAAATTTTGCTAATTAATTTTGTGTTGATAATGTTGCCACAGAAACGCATAATCCCCATTTCTGAGGAAGTAAAGCTCAGTGTAGAAAGTCCAGGTTGTCATGTAATCTAGTAATTACTGTAATTGGTGTGAAAGCACCATTTTTCTGTACTGTCCTGTATATCTAGAGGTCACATTCTCTCTGGTTGTTGTGTGTGAACAGGAGAGTCAGACGGTGCTGTGGCCCAGGAGGTCTGACTGTGCACAACGATTCCCCACAATTCCTCCTGTGCACCTACTTCCCACCTATTACCTGGTCCCCGAGTCCCGCAACATTAAGTAAGACACGTGGAACTCTTATGTTACATTTCATCAGTATAAACCACTGACACAATGTATAGTAGCATAACCTTTCCAGATGTTACATCATTTATTATAATTGATGATTTATTATGACGCTATTTTAAGGGCAGAAAGCTTTAGAGTTTTGGCTGGATTTGGAAGCTGGAAACCAGGTCTGGTGTATTTTTATTTCTCTGAATTGTATTAATTAGCTTTTTATCGTTGTTACCAGGGCTCTGAATATCCTCTTGGACAGCAAAAGTCCTCCACTACCAGAAAAGACACCAGACTGTAGCTTTAAAAGTCTTGTCACCGCTAGAGACCCGCTGGACTCTCTGGCCTGGGCATTGCAGAAGGAGCTGCCAGACAAACATGCTGCCGAGGTATAGGCCGCTGGCAACACGTTCCGTGTAAAAGAAGTTCTGTACCACACCCTTAGTTTAGCTGAGCTATTTGTGTGGGTAGATGTTTGTGTGGGTATTTAGGAGTGTTGTGTTTTCTCAGGTGAGTCATTCTGTGTATGTGTGTGTGTGTGTTTTGTGCAGGTGCTGCTGAAGCGCAGTGGTGGGAGGAGTTTGGAGCAAACCGGAGCACTCATTGCTCAGGCCCTGGACAAGGTAAAGGAATCAAGGTTGCATATGGCTAATGTCGAGTGCATTAGCAGTTGCACAATTTGCTTTGTGTCGATAATTGGAGACCAAATTACTCCATTGAAATGTAAATTAAAGATTTAAACATTTGATTTAAAAAAATGTGTAAAAAAGATTTGGTAACACTTTATTTCGATAGTCTACTTTAGACATTCTACTAACTATAAGTAACTTTTCAGCTACATGTCAACTAACTGTCATTAGAGTATTAGTAGACTGTCTGCTTAATATCTGCTAACACTTTATTTTGTTGGTCCCCCAGTAGATATTCTACTGACTATAAGTAACTTAGCAACTACAAGTCAACTTGTTCTCCTAACCCGAACCCTAACACCTAACCCTAACCTAACAATCTACTACACTCTTCTAATACTCTAATGAGAGTTAGTTGACATGTAGTTGAAAAGTTACTTATAGTTAGTAGAATGTCTAAAGTGACTTTCGAAATAAAGTGTATCCAAAGATTAGACTAATAGTGTAAGGATGGACAGTGTGGAGCTGTACAGATAGAATTGAAGAATCAATCAATTTAAAATGAAAATGTAGAAAGTAATAGATATATACCCTAATGTCATTCCACACCCATATACTGTTCATTTTTTTCATAGTTACAATTGACTGTTCAGCTAGAACAGCTACTGTTCATTAATTTATTAAAAAAAAATCTTATTAACCCAAGCATTTAAATGGTGGTATATATGGTACACACATAGGTGGTGAATGGTGTTTTTATGGTGATGAATTGGCCTTTTAGGAACTGAACAGCAATCTTGATAGGGAACATTTCAATGTGAAGAGCCTTTAAAAACATTTGTGTATGTGTGTTCCACTGAATAAATATTGGAACCTAATGCAGGTGAGTAAATAATGACAGACGTTTCATTTTTGGTTGGATTAACATCTTAGAAATTGTTATCAATTGGAAAGTCTCTTTCTCTCAGATGAGTGGACCACTGTGGTTGATGCAGAATGAGGCAGGTCTTTTCTGGCGTGCTAAAGGAAATGGCTCACAAGCATTGCTGTGTCTGCGTCAGGCGCTCCATTCTACCCCTCCTCAGCACAGAGACATGCCTCTGGTCAACACTGCCAACCTGCTGCTGCACTACGGCCTGCATGAAGAGGCTCATGAACTGCTGCAACAAGCCCTGCAGATCAACCGCTCTGAGGTACGTACTGACACTGACCTACAATGGAGACCGTTGAACAACACGCCTGTTATAGTGCAGACTTCAACCACCCACTTCACACTGTAAGTGATTACATTACTAGATTTCAGTGTAGACAGCTTGTTGATTATCTTATTTTGACATGACACCAAAGACTATAGATATGCAAAGACGGTTCACTCATATCACAATGAATGGAGGAAACGGCAACATGCTGTAAGGGGATTTACAGTTTAGGACCCATGGACCAGATGTTTGAAAGAAGATCCGGAGTCATAATTATTATAAATTGAAGAAAAATTATACTGAAGATCAGTGTTGGGAACGTTACTTTAAAAAAGTAATTAGTTATAGTTACTCACTACTTGTTCCAAAAAGTCACTGAGTTAGTAACCGAATTACTCTATAATAAAAGTAACTCGTTACCAGGGAAAGTAACTATTTGCGTTACTGTTAAAAAAAAGTTGCTATATGTCAAAGACTTTGGATTTTTTTGAGCAGTTTTCAAAAGTCAGTTGAAATGAGTAGAACAGACAGGTGTTTGTACATAACTTTTGATATTTATTGCACGTCGACAGACAGCAAGAGGTTTATCCTGCACTTCAAGTATTATCTATGTAAGATAAGTAAACAGTTACACCATATAAAGTGTTAAATGCACTTTATATGGTGTAGCTGTTTACTTATCTTACATATATAATACTTGAAGTGCAGGATAAACACTTTATATGGTGTAACTGTTTACTTATCTTACATATATAATACTTGAAGTGCAGGATAAACTTCTTGCTGTCTGTCGACGTGCAATAAATATCGAAAGTTATGGAAATTAAAAGTTAGCAAATTAAATCAAACTCTCTCAACCTGAGACAACTGGTCAAGTAAACAACCTGTACTTCCAAGTGTTTTGTTCACAACAAAAGTAAACTTTTAAACAACACAAAAGTGTGTTTAGCTCTGTAGTCTTATTCTTAATTAAATAAATCAAACTCCCAATGTCAGACAACTGGTCTGGTAGACATTCTGTACTTCAAGTATTTTCTTCAAAAGTTTACAGTTAAATAATATAAAGCGTGTTTGCACTAACTGTAGCAAATTAAATAAATCAAACTCTAACAACGCCATGTGTTGCCTTTTAATTCTTTATTAAATAAGAGATCTAGCGCTAAAATGAGTAGTTTCTGAAATCAAGCTGAGCGCTCGTTACCTAACGCTGTTCTTTTAAACGGCGTTATTTCAAACACTGCTGAAGATAGTTTACAGTTTCATCAGCAGAAGTCAGCTTCAAGACTCCCACATGAGTTCGTAGGCCGCCCCGCTTACAGTTACAAAGATCACAGCAGTTATACCCTACACCAAGGTCTAAGATACGTCCTTGCTTCAGTTTGCAGTTTGTGATTGGCTAAGAAATAGATAAACATAGTAATGTTCCACACATATACAGATAGACTGAAGCATATCTCCATCAATTATGCAGCTGACACTCAGAACCTGAAGTTAGGCACAACGTGACCAATCCAATTTGGATTGCTGGGCGCCAACATGTCCAGAACAACAACTCAGTCAATCTTCAATAATGCCAGTGGTTCCTTAACCTGTAAGCAAGAAGACTAACACACACACCGACACACAGCTTTTCCAAGGTTGGATTTGGCCAGGCTCTAACTATAAATAGGAGGGTCATCTCAAAACATCAAGATAACGCGTTCTTTCTCTCAAGGAGAGCTACACTTTAGTCTAACTGGAAAGTAAGGCTTTAACAAAGAAATGGTCCCTTAAACAATTGGCTTCAATGTTTTAACGTGTTGAAGACCTCTCTCAAACACAAAACAAGTCCATATCTCATTTCTGGAAGCCGGGCTAAATAAGCACCGTTACTGCATTCAGATATCAAATACAGACATTAAAGAAAATATGAAAAGAACATTTCAGCGATCACACTGGTAACTTCTATAACAAAGTAAAATCTCCAGAGAAGTCATTCAACTCATTTGATATTTAGAAGGAAACATTGATTAATACCTTGATTATTATCACTCATTACATGTACATTGAAGCAGCAGTGGATTCCAATCCACCCCCTTCAGTGCAATATGGCAGATTACACCGTCCATGATCTCCCATGTTTCCTCTCCATCTCTGTACATCTCTGTTGGTGGCATTGTTTGTGAAAATGTACATAAGTCTATTTACTTCTTCTAACTATCATTGGTTGCGTTAATTTACAGTGTCACATGCCTGCACGTTGAGCGTGATTTTTCTCCAATGAGGGGTCTACAGCACTTGTATTATTGCACTGATATTGGCTATTAGCTGTGAGCAGACAGTGTTGATCAATGTATTGGAGGAAACAGCGACCATAAATGTAAAGAGAAAAAGTTGCTTGTCAGATTTAACTAACAAGCAACCATATTTTTAAAATAGGCCCAAAAAAACAGCCCATGATTAAAAAAAAAAAAAAAAAAGACTTACCAAAAAAGGAAGCCCACAGTCACCTATTACAAGAGGACTTGGCATCTCTGGTCTAGTTCATGGCTGAACTAATTAGTGCAAAAAAGTTGTGAAAATAAGTGCATGTGTTAGGTGGCCACATAGTCTGCATAGTTAGAAAAAGTGAGTAGGGTATTCCTGCAATTCTGGAGGCTGCAGTTTCAGAACTGCAGTCCTAGGAAAGCATTTCTCTAGGAACCTAATTTTAATAATTTAATAATTTATGTACATTTAAATTTAGAATAGCTGCTCCCGCCGGCTCTTATGTTCGTGAATGTGCATAGCTGCTTTTAGTAAGTGTGGCTTGTTGATTGTTAGCTTATCCGCGGACATGCATGTGTCACTTCAAACTTGAATTGAAATTTTAGTATTTTGAAGTCAGAGGGCATTCATTTTTTTCATCATTTTCTTTGGAATCATTCCCACCAAAATGTTTAATTGACAACCCTATTATAAATGTATTTTATAAATTCAACATTTTTAATGAAAGAAATTTGGATGTACGCTTTCTTTTCTTACTTGTGAGTCTTTCAGTAGATGCCACAACATAAGCTTTATAAAAAAAAAGTTTATCATCTGTTTCTATCTCTCTCTCTCTCTCTCTACATCAGCCTCACACTCTGTTAAGTCTGGTCAACGTTCACCTCTGTCAGGGTAACCTGTCTGGCGCTCTGGCAGTGTTTCGTCGGGCCCTGACTCTCACGGTTCACTGTCCCCAGTGTCGTGCCAGCCTGCCTCTAATGCGCTGTCTCCAGTTTTACCCCTTCCTTTACAATCTCCAGCACCAGGCCTGTCCATGTAAGTATCCTGCTATGTAAACCCATAGGACCCTCCCATCACCGATCCAAGAGTTTTCCCCCTGGACAGCTACCCCCCTTCATCACTTACTCCTTCCTTCTCCCTGATGTTGCAACCTCAGCGGCAGGGCGCTCAACACTCTTTTTATAGCCCAGGCACTGTAATCTTTGAGCCAATTTTAGACTTTACCGTTGCATCTTCTATTCTGGGTTTGCTCCATTCCCTCTCCTGCTCCCCTTTTCTCTTCTCCTCAGCATCCTGTGCTGCTCCCCTTCTCTAGCTCAGCTCTCTCTCCCCCGGCACTCATCTTAGTGAGACGCTTTGAAATAGCGAAATCGTGTCCTCAATAATTCAGGGCACTAAAAATAGCACAGGCTTTATTTAGATGCCGCTGCGCTCTGCAGACAAAAATGAACTCATTGTCCTCTTCTCATTTGGGGGAACTCTGAGCTATTGATTTAGGGATTAATTTGGCAACCCTCGTTTATTCAACAGTCCAAATGATAAAAATGTGTCCAAGTATCCAGTTTTTCTACATTTTTGTTACTTTTTTGTATAAATAATGCAGTTATATTGATTTGAATGCAAGTTAAGCAACGTTTGTGTGTGTGTGTGTGCGTGTGTGTGTGTGTGTGTGTGTGTGTATAGCTGGCTCTGGCTGTGAGGCAGAAGAAGACTCTGAGCTGGAGGACTGGGACTCGGGCAGCAGCGGCAGGCAGGAGGCCTGGGACACTGATGCCATGCCTGTGTCTGCTTTAGAAGACTCTCTCCTCTTTGAGAGTAAGATTAATAATGGAGCTTATGTGGCTTCTTTCTTTGTGTTTGATGTTCACATAAGATGCAGTGGACTCCATCCAACAGTCTTGAGACCACTAGCAAAAATGTTTTTATTTTTCATTTTTGTAATTTAGTTTAAAAAAATAAAATAAAATATATATGTGTATGTGTGTATATATATATATATATATATATATATATATATATATATATATATATATATATATATATGCGTGTGTATATAGATAGATAGTGTGTGTATATATATATATGTACATACAATATATAATATATATATATATATTACAAATTATGATATTAGTATAACAATTTAAGTGCGTTCACATGCTCATTCACAAATGTATTTATTCCTTTAGTGACTTATGAATAGCAATGAATCTTAAATATCTCCTATTCATTTTTATGTTGTAGTATTTCCTTTTGACATCCTAAATCTCTCTTTCCAGGTTTAAATTTATTGTGTAAATTGAGGTTAAATTGGTCCATTGTCTTTTGTGAATAGTGTAGCAATGTAAGAAGCACAACACACACGAAAGTCTTTTTCAAACCAAGCAGCTTTTTGTTCAAATTTGCTCAACCAACTTGAACACATTGAATTAACTACGTGGTTAACTATATGTTATATGTAAATATAAAAATATTTTGCTCTCACATGAAATTCCTGGTCTTTTAGATTCCTGTTAAAATGCCTGGATTCCGTACACTAAACTTCATTACAAAATAGACGTGACTGCATCTTTAGGGTCTTAAATTGGCTCTTTGCAGGAAAGGATAGTACCATAGTAAGCATACTATATCTGTGATCTTTATTATCTTTCTCGACACATTTAGATTATTTTATCAAAAATCAAGACTGCCTCAAGAGACTGCATTGAAATATTTAAATGTGATTTTCAAACAAAAAAACAACAGATTCTATATTTCTTAAACTGCATCAAAACGCATTGAAAATGCAAACATGGATCTCAGTGTAATAGTTTTGTAATACAACAACTTTCCCCATGCTTCATGGACATTTTACTCAAGATTCAATTTAAAAGTGTGAAAAACAGTATCTGAGGTGCTAACTGTCCTGTCCTTGATAAATTAAACATACACTGTTGTCAGGTCATGTGATACAGCAGTATAGCACACTACTATTTTAAAAACGTATGGTTGCATAATTTATACTGTTACATATTTCATGCTGTTTCACTTACTATTTTTAAACAATAGCTGGCAGGACATGTGGCGTACAATAGTATTTTATTTCAAATAGCCATTATCACATTGCTGATGTCAATCCACATGGAAATAAATGAATTAAATCATCTGAATAAGGACTTCTGCTTAACTCTTGATTCTAATACAGTGTGCTTCTAAACAATAGCTTTCCTCTTTACTTTTATTCTCTTGTCTTGTGCAGAGGTGGTGGTGGACAGTAACGGCTCAGGGGAGGCGAGTGGGCAGGAGAGGGGCCGAGAGCAAAAGGCTGAGGGGGTGGAGGAAGAGGAACAGGACTGGCGTCTGAGAGAAGAGCTGATAGGAGCGTTTGAGGGGGCTCTGGACATGAACGGGAAGACAGGGGACCTACGGGGCATCCGCGTGCTGAAAAACGACAGGGTCATGGGGCCGAGAGGGGGAGGACCCTGCTTTGGCAACTGTGAGGATGATGAGGGAGCTGAATGGGTACGTCTGTCTGTTGTAAAGTTCAGGAACGTTTTGCATTCGAAATCGAAGTGTATTCGACTCCTGTTCTTTTCTATCTCTTCAGATAACATTCCAGGTGAAACGTGTGAAAAAGCCCAAAACTGATACCTCAGAGGGTTGGGTGGGAGATGGAGATGTTCGTCAGAGTGAACCAACATCAAGCAACTCCATCCTTGAGATCAGTGGTCCCACAATCCCCTCACCTGGACCCTCAGGTGCTGAGAATGAACTGAATGTGTGACTATCAACGCAGAGCAGTGCTATTTTAGTATTATTTCGATACAATTATTGTGTTTATTCATATTTTGAATATTCTTACTTATATTTTATATTATTATCAGCATTTTTATTAATTTTTTCTTATTAATTTGAGTGATTTTGTTATTTTACTTTGTTTTATTCGTTTTGTTTTTAATACTTCTGTTTAACTTTATTTTTGTTTTGTTTTTTAGTATTTCCACTTCAGCTTAAAATTCAGTTAGTTGTTTTAAAATCATTTTTGTTAACAAAAAATCTTTTTTTCTTGACAAGATAAAAAAAAGATAAGAAAAAAAATCTTAAACTTAAAACGTAAAGATTAAAAGTGTTGCTTTGGAAACTCTGAAAAGTTGGTTTCCAAGGCAACACTTTTAATCTTTATGTTTTAAGTTTAAGATTTTCATCTAATGTTTTTATTTTTGGTTGCAAAAGGTATTGAGACAACATTAATGTTTTGTGTTTATAGAGCGATGGAAGGACTACAGCAGCCTGGGTTGGCCCGGTCCTGAGGAATGTCAGCGCACACGTCGTGTGGACCTCACAACTGTGGCTAGTACCTGGTTGGCTGTGTCTGCCAAGAACATAGAGTAGGATATCATTCCTAGGGTCATTCTGTACTCTTAAAACACAATTGGGATGCTTTCACATTTGGCTCTTTTCCACTAACATATGATTCTGAACTCCTCACAGTATCACAGAGCATATAGATTTTGCCACTCCACTTCAGGAACCTGCGATGGAGCCGGTGTGCAATGCCAACCTCCCTGCCAGTATGCACACACTGGACCATCTGAGCGGTGTGGCCAACCGCGGAGGCATTCACTATACTGGAGAGAGTCAGCTCAGAGAGGTGCTTTTTTTCCTCCGGTTTACATCCGTGACTGATTCTGCTGATCTGAAAGCTTCTGATGTTTGTGGATGGCTGCCTTGTCTTGTCTCACTCTCGTTCTTCTGTCACAGGTGTTGCAGAATCTGGGAAAAGAGAAATTTCCCTCACTGTCCTTTGAACAAGTGGGAACACGTATTGCTAAGGTGTTGGAAAAGGTATGACACGGAGTGTTGTCTGCTATGGGAATGTAACCAAGTGCGGTCACATGCAATTTAAAAGTTGCCTTCAGTTCGATTAAAACTATTTGTTTTTTTATAATGTCATGTAAATGCCTTTGTCTGAATGATGTCTGAAATGATTTATACCAGTCTGGTTTTTGCAAAGTATATGACCTACACTGCCATTTAAAAGTTTGAGTTTGGTAAGATTTTGGTTACCAAGGCTGCATTTATTTAAAATCATGAAATATCATTACTATTAAAATATATTTATATTATAAAACTATCTATTTAAAAAAAAAATTTAATATTTAATTTATTCCTGTGATGCAAAGCTGAATTTTCAGCATCATTACTCCAGTCTTCAGTGACACATGATCCTTCAGAAATCATTCTAATATGATGATTTGGTGCCCAAGAAACACATTATTATTATGATTAATGTTGAAAACAGTGTTAATTTTTGTGGTTGTTGTGGAAATAGTTTTTTTTTTTCAGGATTCTTTGATGAATAGAAAGTTCAAAAGAACAGGATCTATCCTAAATTTAAATCTTTTGTAACATTATAAATATTTTTGCTCTTTAAAATTCAATTCTTTTCAAAAAAGGAAAATCTTACTGACCCCAAACTTTTTGAACAGTGGTATAGATAATGTGATAGTGTGGCTTGGTTTTTATCCATCATGTATAATCGGACAAAAATTGTCCTTACAAACAGACAGGACAGTAGCTCAACTGTGCAAAAAAACACTCGATAACAACTGCGTGTAAATATATTTCATGACTGTTTGTATTTCTAGCTGAGAACAACTTAATGGAAAGTTTATCAGTGAAAAAGATTTTGTTATATTTCGTGATCTGGTTGTTTGTATATCCATTAGAATCAGACGTCCTGGGTTCTGTCCAGCATGGCAGCATTGTACTGGAGGGTGAAAGGTCAGGGAAAGAGAGCCATCGACTGCCTCCGCCAGGCCCTCAACTACGCTCCTCACCAAATGAAGGTTCTGCTCATTCACTTACTATTAAGGCCCCGACATACTTCAGGCAAAATCAAAGAATGAACTGGTGTGTCGTCATTTCGAACAATATCAGGCCAAAACGAAGTTCATTTGGTATTTGTGTTCTGGCTTCAGTTTAAAGCCTGTGCAGACCTCTACTCTGTGGCTCCACCTTCTTTGAAGTGGAAACATTCCAGTTCATATATTCTGTTGATCTGTTCAGTTTGTTGAGGTCAGACGTTCACGAGGAAAAACATGAACACATAGGAGAGTTGCTTTATAGTAGGAATTGAAGTCGTAATTCTAATTGAAAGAGACCCTGACACTTTTTTTTTCATGTTTAATATTGTAAAGCTGCTTGATTTTAAGCAATCTATTGTATGAAGTGTTATATAAATAAATTTGATGTGACCTGGCGATGGCTAAATTACGGAGCTTGTACAAATATATCTACATCGCTGTGATCAGATGCTTTCTAAACTGCTGTTTTCTTGCCGCTGTTATTTTGTTGTGCGCTTTTTTTGTTTTGTTATTGAGAGTAAAGTGCGCAGCACATATTTACATAATGATCTAAATGCTCTCAGCAGTGTGGGCAGCGTTGGGATGTTTGCTAACAGTATATTGCTGCAAAGGTATTTCAAAATTCTTTTGACAGCTAAGAGAATAACAAAAAAGAACTTTGCCGCGAGTATATCGGGGCCTTTGCAGTCTCTTGTCCATTGGTTGGCTTGACATAAATATTTATTCCTGTTCTTTTAGGATGTGCCTCTCATCAGCCTTGCCAACATCTTCCAAAATGCGAGGCTATGGGAGGACGCCTTGACTGTGGCGCGCATGGCAGTGGAAATTGCTCCTCACTTTGTTGTTAATCATTTTACTCTGGCAAACGTCTATATAGCTATGGTCAGTGATTTTGTTTTGTTTTTTGAGACCTACTATTATGAAGTATTTTATTGTTGTTAAATGATGACTGTTTCTAATAAATACTTAAATGATATCTTCATAGGAGGAGTTTGAGAAGGCCATGCAGTGGTACGAGTCAACCCTAAAACTCCAGCCAGAATTTGGGCCAGCCAAAGACCGTCTGCATACCATCCAGTGTTACCTCCTCTCCAAGAGGGACCGGCGAGCTCCCTGAGAACACACACACACACACACACACACACACATGCACACACACACACACAACTTGAACATGCTCCTTAATCTTAGCTATCAGTGAGGAACAGAGAGTTTGTCTATTTGTTGTCTTAATTTCATACATATAAACCATTACTGTCTATAAGGTTGGCTTTCAATTGAGCAATGAAAACGGTTTAATTTTTTCAGATATTTAAGAACATTTTATGTTTTATGGCTTAAGGGTTGTTGGTTTTTTTTAGTGAAACATCCTGATATTTCTAAAAAGGGATTTTTTTTTCTGGGGTTGAGATTCAACGTGCCTGACATGTGCCAGACTGTATTTGAATGCGAATGTTTTTTTTTTTTTTTTTTGCAATAGCACAAATAATACAATGAATCTTTTAGTCCCACCATATCCATATGTCCCTCTCTAAGCAATAGCTGCTAGGTGTATAAAGGGTGTATTAAAATGTTTTTCAGAATACAGATTGTTAAAAGAAACACTATAATCCTTTATTTTACACATCCATTTAGTTATTGCTAATGTTAACAGTTCAGACCCTTACATCTTGCTGATATCTAGGCTTGTATGCTCTGAGGATTTCCTTGTATCTACCATCAAAGCAGGGTGAAGCATCTTGTATGTCCTCCTGTTGCTTTATCTTAGCTAAAAATATCCACTACTGCAAACATGTGGAGAGGAGAATTTCCCCTGATCGTTTACTGCACTGCTTTCAAACTACTGTTATAGCTGACATGGAAACAATCTTTAGCGTTCAGGCTGAAGACAGAGCCACTGACAATATTTAAACTAAGCAAAAGATTAATAACAATGTGGTTTGTGTTTTTAACAACCTATTTATTGTCGTTTTTTTGAAAGGGACCTTCAGTAAGGAGATTTTGCTCAAAGTTCTATAATACACTTCCAATCACTTTACTTTTCACAGCTGAGCTGTTAAGTTTTGAACTGTATTTTTCTATGTAAAATGCTTGAAAAGTCGAGATAAACTTCTTTTTTTTTTGGTCCATAGTCTGTGAAAGCATACAAGTTAATCAAAAATTAAATTGGAAATGGACATGAGGTTTTTAAAGATATGTTTATGATTGTTTTCTGATTAATGACCTAAATTAAACTTGAATCTCACGTTCAGTATTGTTAAGCAACAAAGAGAATATCATTCATGCTAGTGTGTCTCTTGTAAAGCGTTTACCCCAACAATCTTGTGAATGGGTCACATTATAAAATGTTCCACCAAATCAAACCCCTTGGAAACGTCTAGCTTTAAATGAATTAAAAGTGTTAGTTGGGATGCAGGATGGATATGTTGTAAATATGTTTTGACTTTTTAATATGATTGCAGGCTAATTTTAACATTGGCTGCAGAGGTCGAAGCTATACATTTATGCTATCCCGAGTTTGACCAGAAGGTGGCTGTGAAGCCTCATAACATTCACTACATAAAAACATGCAATGACAATAAACATACCGATAGGTTGTTTTTCATGCTTACTACAAGGTGTATTATTGACCATTTAAAAAATAGTCTTATATTACTCCATGGTAAATAATTGCTATTTAAAATGTCAATAATATTAATTTAAGATTAGATCAAGATGCAGGCTAATCATGATAACTTACCCAATATACAGAATATTTAAGCTCCTTTGCTACAAAAAATGCTTCTAACTACACACTAACAATTGGACTTACCCACCAATAGATTTTGCTTGTCACTTCGGTAGTAACACCGTGTCTAGTTGAGTGCCACACTTTTAGGAGAGCCCCCTACTAGCCATCCCCATCAAACCCGTTTTACCCACAGTCCCGCCCCCTCTCTTTGTCAGCTGAATTAATTTGATGCTATTTTTGAATTTCTGCGTTTCCCAGGGAAACCTAATGACGCAATGACGTCAATGCGGGTCTATAGCACAGTGATAGGCTGGTGGCGGGGAAAGCTGTGCTCTCCACCAACAGAAATGACACTGCTGTATCTAAGAAGCCCCGGTGTCCATTAAATTAAGCAGACGGAGTATGCACATAAAGTAATTGAATATAAAGAATGAGAAAAAACACGTTTTAAAAATACGTGCTCTATACAGTCTGCTTTATCAGTACTCAAACTCGGGGTGAAACAATGATTCTAAAATCATTCATTTTGTTTAGCAAAACTAAGTAAATTCTTACCTTGCATGTGAAGATACACAGAACATCGTGTTCTGTCTATGCAAAACAAGCTTGTGGGATGCCTATAGCCATCCTTTAACTTATCAGGAATCAAGTTCAACCCCCCACCCCTAAATACACTGGGAAACTTGATGCTTTATCTGGGTATTTCTATTCATTCAAAAAACAACAACAAAAAAGAAGAAGAAGAGTGCTCATTCACGCAGTGAGCACTATGGTCTCACTGTGGTCCAAATGCACGCGCGCGTCCGTATAGGACATCCTCTCAGAACGCGCGCTGTTTGTAACCGCCACTTTTAACCTGGAAGACTGAGAATGCATACGGTGAGTGATATTTATTTCCGTTTCAGTTTTGAACTCATTCTGAACTTTAGCGGGGTTTATTATGACTTTGGTCGTTTTTTTAAATGATCAGGAACTGATTAGACGAGAACTACTGAGTTTGATTGCTTGTGGTTGAATTGTACAGGCATTTGGAGTATAAACAGTTCAGATCAAAACTAGATCGAAAGATGCTAACGTTACTTTTTTGTTTGTGTTCAGGATTACAGAGAATAAGCGCACGTGCCACTTAGAGTCATGCTCTTCGGTTTGCATGAGTCTTTCATTTAACTTTAAAATGAAAAGTATATAAATGAAAAATCACTTTTTATTTATCGTGATGCACGGCAGAGCAGATTATTCGTCATTGATATTATGTGGCTCTTTCACAAGTTTAAATTCACTACTGAGATGTTCTCAAAGCTGTTCTTATTGTTGCCGAGTGGTCACGATTCGCGCTGTTGTAACATTTATGAATCGCACTGATATCTCCTGTACACGTTCAGAGTCCGCTCTTACGTTTTAAAAGAGCAAACAAACGGATGAAATAATAAAACAAAGTTTAAAAAAAAAGAATGTTTTATCTCATGTCAGTGTTCCAGTCTCAAGGTTATGATACACAGGGCAACTTTTTGAGCAATGTTGCTGGGCAATGTTGCCGTCAACGGGCAACCAGCTGAGACACAGTGCACACGACCGATACAAATTATCCAGATAGAAATGTATTGCCCATTTTCAATGGGAAAGTGCCCAAACAACAATCGCTCGGCAAGATTGCCCAGTAACATTGCTCAAAAAGTTCCCCTGTGTATCATCTCCTTTAGGCTACTCCTCTTAACTTGCTACAGTATTGATAATGGTTCGCATGTCCCTCACCTGCTACATCTTAAGTCACTGAATATGTAACCTGCAATGTTTATAGACCGTACCAACTCTGTCCCCCAGTCACAACAAAGAAGGGTAAGAGAATCTGTTCTCTCGGCTGAAATGAGCGGACGGCGGATTCAGCACCACAGACAGCGACTATACCTCAGGCCTCAATGCGAGCGCCTGCGTCGGACTACATTTGACATGAAACAGTATGAAATAGCCTAGCAAGTCTATTGATGCATAAACACATTGCAACTACGGAATGCGTATTTTATTGGCTTTGTCACCAGTGATCACCTTGCAAACCATTACCCTACATTTCCATTTAAATAAATCACTTACAATCGTTTTGCGCGTTGCGTTAAGGTTTTTGCAAGGGCCGAGTAGCTAGGCTATTTTGGGCTGCGGCCTCAAATGTAGCTATTACAAAACAGAGTTTTAGAACTTGTGATTGATTGCTGTGTTTGAATGGATGCCGCCTTTAACATATTTATGATAAATTGAACAGGCTAAACTGTGGCTTTTTGCAGTCTAATCGCGATCAGATGGACGCAGTTTGGGTCTTGCATGAGGCCTTAGACCCAGAGCTGGATTTTCCTGGCAACGTCTGCTAATCATCAGCAGCCATTGGCACAACCATAACTGTCTGTGTCAGGTTTTATTACATGTAGTCTGGTTTGTACTGCGCGAATTTAAGATTATAGAAACAATCGTTTTTTACTTGGTCCTTCTGTTTTCAAGAAAGAGTTTAATGTCCATTCTTGCTCTTACACTGACAGTTTATAGGCGTGTTTATGTGGTTAGCGTGAGGAGCGTGTGTGTGTAAAAACTCCTCCTGATATAAATAGCCTAATGTTAAAATGTTTGCCTCAAGCATTTATCATACTATCGCCTTATGCGAAAAAAACAGCCACCGAATACAGCAGTAATGTCTTTCATTACGGCATCGGCAAAAGGAGGAGAAAGTGAACGTGACGTCAATTTGCAACTGACGCAGCTTTGGATAAAGGAAGAAACATAAAATACTTATTTTCCATACATACATTACATCCATCATTGTATTTATGTGCGATAATTACGAGTTTGTCTGTGATTGTATCTGTCAGGCTATTGTTAATAATTATCGTTTTGATGCCGTTAATTGGGGCGTAACAGTGGCTCAAATCAGTTCAACAGCCTGTCAAAAAAGGGAGAAAAAACATCCGCATCCATTCGAATAAAAGCAGAAATCACGATTAGTCATTTCTAAAGGATGCCGTCACGACTCACGACCCTTTACGCAAACCGCGTTAGAGAGTAGATGTGAACGCGCATGTCACGGTGATCACGTAGGCTATTGAGGAGCATTTGTGAGTGCTTTTTTCTCCAAGTGCTCTAAAAATAGTAACAGCTTGATCCAGAAATAGACAGGGGTATCACCATCATATGCAGCCTTCGTTTTAAGTCATAAAAACACACCAGGGCGGCACGTTATGTTCTCTCGTTTTGTCCTTGAGTTATTTCCGCGTGTTATTGAACGTTTCATTCAGTACTGACACGTATATTTCTCTCATCGAGGGCTCCCTCCACCGGCGAGATCTGTTGCTCTCCTGGTGACCTCAGTTGCATGGTCTGGCTTTAAAGGCTATGTATATTTTTCTTCTTCTTTACGGATCTGTATATGTCACTCAATTCAGCACGCAGAGGTTTAATATCGCACGCATCATGTCGAAGTCAGGGAATCACCCTGTCTGCATTCAGTGAATGGAGATGGAGGAGGATCTCGTTGGAGCTTGATTTAATCACGAAAACGCTCAAATAAGAAAACAACGGTTCTCTGAATAACATAATACATTTGATAAGTGTCATTCGTGGCCGATATCACATGCTGAAGTGTCTATAATGCAGCGGAGCTGTCCACCACGAGTGGTGCTGAAATTTCAGTCACAATGCTGCAGCTTGCGTCCAATCCAAAGATCCAGTCATTCCAGAAACGCATGAAACACGATTCATCATAGACATTTAGGCTATAGACCTCTCATGACCTCCGTCATGAGGGAATTGTATGTGGTAGAGTGTTTTCTGGTCTTTACAGCCTACACAGAAGACTGCTTTTGAGCATCTGACCATTTCCTCAATAATTCAGAATATCACATATATTTAATAATTAATTCCCTGCACGGGGATCCTGAGGTTAGTCTGGGAACCCTGCTGAAAACACCAGCCAGAATGTTTGCTCGTCCTAGCTGGCTTAATTATGACCAGGCAAGCTGGTCATAATTAAGATGGTCCCTCATCCGCAAACCTAAAACCAGCCTGGGATCCCTCTCACAAGAATCTGTGATAAACCATGGCACCTCAAGATCACGTCAATTGTGGCACTTTAAAAAAAAAATAGAAACAGCCATCAATGACCTGTACAGGAGCCAAAGCATCAAATCTAGCATCGCTGATTTGTAAACAGTCCGGTTTGTTTATAGACCAAAGCGTGGTCTTTGTAAATCCAGCTCGTCAGACTAAACACGTAGCTGGGAAATTTCGGTCATACATATGGTTTGTATTCATCACTTCAAAGACCAATCAATTCTGCACAATTGCCAAACGTATGAAGTGCGTAAGAGCCTAGCGCTCCTTGGTAATTCATTTTTGGCGTGCGGTTTAATCGGAAACAGCACAGATTGGCGAGTCGTGACTGCTAAAGTGAGTAATGCGCGTCGGCTGCGTCAGTAGGGGCAAAGCGCTGGGTGCCGGAGACAGATGGAGGGAATCGTGACTGACTGGAAACTTCCACAAATGAAACCACAACCTCATCATGTCTCCACGAGAGCGTTATCTGTTAAGACTGGACTTAAATGTTAGGCTCTCGCTGTTCTCCCCTTGTCACTCTCAGTCTGACCTTGGAATCCGGAAATTCTACACATTGAGAGAAAAGCGACTTTGAGTGTAGGCTCTCTGGCTAGAGAGTCTATGTGTGCGTGTGCTCGTGCTTGGATGATGAGGTTATTTTATGGTTGTGTGTGTGTGTGTGTGTGTGTGTGTGTGTGTGTGTGTGTGTGCTAAGGGCGCGCGCGCCCGTGCGCGCGTGGGGTATCCAAATATAGCCAGACTCCGAGAATGGTGTTCATTATTTTATGAGACAAGGAAAATAGGAAGCAATGTGCAAGCTTATACACAAGGATCTTGAGGAACTTGTGGTAAGTGTCCAGCTGGATCCTTTTGATATTTATCGGCGGTGGTGGTGCTTATTATTTGATATGGATAGATGCATTTTGTATTTGAATGGATCATTCCAGATGCTTTGAGTTAATACTTTTAGATTAACACCCGGTAAACAACCGAAACCCGTATATCACTATCATTATCAGATATGTGGTAGGAACGACATGATGACACATTCGGATTAAGAAAACGCGCTTTGCAAAGGCAACACTGAAGCGAATTTATTAAATGCATTTCGCACTCCGGTGGAGAATTAGTTTTCTATATTTTTCCTTTTTTCAAAAAGGGGGGTCCCTGTGTGAGAAGAGCACGGATTGGTCGAATGACGAGTTTTTGCATGCTCCAATGAAATCCTTCACTGCTCTCAATTTACTGTGAGCTGGAGCGCAGTAATTCCCCTCCTTCAACAGATCTATCGACTGACAGGAGTAGATCAGCTTTTTGCTTAACCACATCACGAACAGGATAATATGTACAGTATGGCCATAGGAACGGCATCAGAACACGGATAAAATGACGGTGCACGGGCTCGGATGGGAAGGGAGTCGTACACTAGAGCGGATTCCGTGCATTTCTCCGCGAATGTGTAGAATTGGAGTCTACTGCACACGGTCCGGCCATTGGCTACAACAACATGGACTGTCAGTAATTATGGACCAAGCCTACAACTCAGATGCCACATTCAAAGCCAATGAAAAAGTCTTTCACGAATCTTTTTGCGGTCTGGGCTTGCTGTTCTCAACTATCAATGGGAAGCCCTTACCCCAAAAAGCATTTGCGGAGGGCACACACAGCGAATAAAAGAAGAAAGCTCTCTCTTACTTCTGCTCCTCTTGGACTATCATCATACTCATTGCCAGAATGGTTATGTGATTTTTTTTTAAACTGGACAAATCCTCGGTCTTTACTATTTTCATTCCTTCTTCTTCTTCTTTTTTAACCTAAGTCTGGCACACCCTTTCAGTATCAAGTGACTCCAACCGCGCCTTATCAATTTAACATGTGATTTAATTCTGAATTTTAAGAGTAAGGGTTAGGGGCTGCATGCTTACTACAACCAACATAAACGATGCGATGCTTGACGGTTTTCCCATGTGAATAAACAACTGAATTAAAGCACAAATGCAATAAAAATAATATTACATTTGGATCGTGACATCTTATTTGGAGTTTTGCAGAGACGCAGCTGACGCGCGTGCTGGTGCTATTGCATACAGCTCGTGGAACATCAAGTGTGTTTGCAGAGTTACCATACAATTTCTAAACACGACTCGTGGCCTCCAATGAGTTTACATGGAAATATAGTCAACAGTAAACGTTGAATGGACGGACCGGTCCTTGAATAACTGCTTGCTTAATTCAATAAAAACACGAGTGAAGTGCTCACTGTAGCAACATGTCAAAATGTTTGCTCAGAATCAGCTACTAGTGTCACGTGCCTTTACCCGTGCTCTAAAATAAAGCTTGTTCACACTTACCTTAACACCTTATAGACAGATTGATTGCATACAAGATAAGGTAACCTAATCTTCACAAGGGAGCCTTCATAATCAATTCAAACTTCTTAACATTATTTATCCACATCAGGCAGCACCTACACTCTCTTAATTAACTTTTAAGAAAAAAAAAAACCTTAACTGAATAATTTTATCATCATCATCATCATCATCATCATCATGGCATGGTATGAGACTTGTGCACAGCTTCTGATAATATACTGTGCTACTGTACTGTAAAAACGCAAAACAAAAGGTGCAGCAGTGCTGTAATGTAAAACCCACAACAGTATTATAAAATTTTACATGCACGTTTTTTTTTAGTTTTATGCTGCATGTTCTCCTCCAATATGCTTTGAGATATGATTACTCATTTTGAAAATACTGGATAATAGGTGATCTTGCTTGTGAGAATATTGTTTCAGAACATGCAATGTAACGATTGACTTTATGATAGTTTATTGAATGATTAACTTACAATTACAGTAAAACAATTGTTCAATTGACCGGGTGTCAACATTACGTGGTTTTCAAAAAAGAACACTAATTATTTGATATATACAAATGCATGAGTCATAAGTGTGTATGAGTGTTAAGGAAATGACAACACTTTCCTTAATTTTCTCTTCTAATTGTCATAGTCAACTGAAATGCCCCCAACAAAAACTTTTTCTTTTTTTAATTCAGAATGTTTTTTTTCATGACAAAATTATGTTCAGGGGTTCTCACTTTCCCACTTTCTCCATTTCATTTTCCAGTCTCGTCCTCTAATCAAGCAGAAACAACCAATTAAAGCAATCCACGTTGTCTAGTAAAGTAAGACATTTTAAATAAAACTAATGCAACAATGCATGTTCATTTGTGTGCAGGTTATTCCAGCCCCAGGGTCTGAGCTAAAACAGAGAGACGCAGACAGACACACACACACACACACACATAGAGAGAGAGGGAGAGAGGGATGGGAATCCGAGTCAACAGACCAGGAGAGTCCATGCCTAAATAACAGATACCAGGCACGTGTATAATGACATTTGTGTGTATTTTCTCAAATGCTTGTTATCATGGCATTGATTTAATAGCTACTGGATACCTACTATGTAACACGTATGGATTGTTTTTTCTTTGTCTTCTTCTTACAATGCTGTAGATTGTAAACAGGTGCACTGATTGCATATTTAGTTTAAATGTTCAGAATTACAGATCTGTAAGCTTTTGGAATTGTTCCTTTTTATGCTTTTTAACAAAAAATATGGCATGAGGTTGACTCCCGTCCTCTGACTCTATTTAAGAGGTGATGCGCTCATATCGCAACCACTCTAAATCGCATGTGGATTGTTATTTTGTATTAATTCATCAATGACAAAATAAATGTTTACAACTAAAAATGAGGTTTTCACTCCGATTCATTTTTGCAGTGTGGTAAAGTAGACGGTCAAACTGGTTAGTTTGTTTTGGTAAACACACCACGGATAAGGTTCAAAGCCCAGACAAATCTCATGTTGTGATATCCAGCCCAGTAAAAATCTAATGATAAAATCTGCAAAGTAAATTATTAATCATGCAAGAAGCAAAGCAATATATAATCTTTATATATATATAACCAATGTATAATATATTTTTAATTACATTGTTTTTTCTTTCATTACATTTTTTTTTTAAATTACATAAATATTTTATAATATGGTAGATGTTATTTAGACAGTTTATTTTCATGCTTTCATTTTGATTTCCCCCTACCCCTTGCAGCTATAGTCTTTGCATGAAGCATTTGCCTCAAGACTTTGCTCTGAAAGCTTGCTTAACCTTAGGTTGATGTAAGCCAGCATCTATACACTCATCTACTATAGGCACACACAGCCTCGAACATTTTCTATAGCTTAACACATTGTTTAAACTTGCCGTTTCATTACTTAAAACAGGTTGTGGTGTGGGTGTTACTGATGATTCAGGGTGTTGAGCAATGATTCCTGACTTCTGCTAAATAACATGTGTTGTCAGTCTACATCATTGTATTATGATTTTACAATACAATACTCTTTTTTTGGTTTATTAAAAAGACTAGGTTATAGACTTTAACATCCTTCTTAACATCCTTGTTGTTCAAACAAGAGATGCTTTTTAATGTTTTTCTTCCACAGAACATACAAAGAAGACAGATTTGCTTTTGTTTTCTGCTAGTTTTCTTGTATGGCTTATCAAAACACATTGTGATTCAGAATATGCTGGATTTATTTAAAAAAGATATGAATTCCCAAAATAAAATTACTTGTACACATTTTTTAAAACATTTTAATGGACATGCTTGATATACAGTATGAATATATGTATGTTTATATATATATATATATATATATATATGTGTGTGTGTGTGTGTGCCTGTGATGTATTCACTCTCTCTCTTTCTCACACACACACACACACACACACACACACACACACACACACACACACACACACACACACACACACACACACACACACACACACACACACACACACACACACACACACACGCGCGCATTATATATTTACAAACTTTTATGCTATATGCGATTAATTGCATTAATCGATTTGACACTACTCATTTTAATTAAATATGAGGGAAGAACAAACACTAAACTTGGTTAGGGTTTTATCTGACAAAATTATTTGGGGAAAAAAGAGGAAAACTAAAGCTACAGGTTTTATTTTACAATGCAAAAAAAGCATAGAAAAATAAAAAGCTCACAGGAAAAAGAATACACTGACAACATATTCAGTTATTAATATTTCATAGGTTCTCTCTTGTTTTTGCACGTGTTTCTTTGTATGACAGCCTGGTCAAAAATTATGTATGCACAATTTGGCATGTTTCATGCGGAATCACAAATAAAGTCCAAGCACAACACAATATGCTTACAAAATCTTCAACAAATGTTTAATAACATTTAAATAAAGGGCAAAGATGCCAATTTCTCTTGGCCATTCATCACTTTTGGCCACTTCTGTAAGTTTTATACAAACCATGTACCTTATTCTCTGCCCTTTTCTTTGCTCTTGACATTGTGACTGGTTCAATATTACACATCATGCAATTGCAAACTTACATTAAAACAATTCAGGTGATTTAAAATTAAGCATTTTTCAGGATAAACAAAATTCTGAATATGAGTGAACCTGCCAACAATAATACTCAAAGCGTAGATGTGCAGAGAACTGGCTGCATTTTTTTCTCATGTGACACTTTAGAGATCTCCTTAAAGATTTCTTTATATATTTGTGAAATAGAATGTGGGTTTATATAGATCTTACATTAGACAGATTTTTTGTTCACTGTATGCTTGAAATATGTCGGTTGTTCAGGAAACTCCTCAGTAAACCTCCATCTCCTGACCTATACAGACTGGACAATGATAGAGAATGCAATTTTTTTAAATTTTAATTTAACAATGTGGTTGCAGTTTGCATATAAACTCTGCATCACTACACACACCAGTCGTTTCTTTCTGTCATTTTACAGATTTTGACATTTTAAATGATAAGTTCAGAGTTCTTTGAATGGTTGTAACTTGATAATGATGAGACTTGGGGTTTTCAAAATGACAGTTTACCTTCTTTTCGGAAGGCACTGAAATCTAAATCTAAATATGATAACAAAAAATATCCCCTTTCCACTTTAATTTGACATCAAAGCTTCAACATATAGCCTACTAATATATTAAAATGAGCTGAATCAATTGCAGCTGCCAAACATCCGTGTACTGTGTTTGACATAATTATGTACACTCATCTTCTGCTAACAACAATGTTCAGAAATTACAAGTCACTTCATTTTGATTGGTATTTTGTTTTAGTTGTTATTTATTGGTGATGTTCCAAAAAGTGTTATTCTAGTTTTTATTTAATTAAATTTTATATTATAGTTTAAATTAATTTGTTGTGTTTTATCTATTTTTTTATTTCAGTTTTAGTTTTAGCTATACTGGTTCCACATAACATTAAAAATGCCACCCTTGCATACATAGACACCCGAGGACTCAAAGAAAAAAATTTATATAAAGAAAAAAGTTACAGATTATGGAAAACATTTGATATGTCTCTTTTCAATGTAAAGTTTCTTTAAAGATGTCATTGTTACAGTGTAATTATACATTTTAGTACTGAGAAATATTAATTAACAATTTAATTACTACAGGGTTAGAGTAGGATTAGGATTTGGTTGAGGGTTAGTTGCATGTAATTATGCATAATTTACAGTTATTACTGTGGTAAGTACTTGTAACATTTGTAAAATAAAATGTTACCCATTATCCGTATTTTTTTTACTATTAAAATCATTTAAAATTATGTAGATTTGTTTATATAATGTCACCACTCCCACTCACACACTGCTGTAAAGCAAACAAAATCTATGAGTTTGGGGGGAATTTGACAGATTGAACACACACACCTACACATGCAGCACGTACACACACACACACACACACACACACACACACACACACACACACACACACACACACACACACACACACACACACACACACACACACACACACACACACACACACACACACACACACACTGAGACTTGATCACATCTTTACCTATTAAAAATATTTTAGTTGTCATTACTCTCCATTTTGTGTGTAATGCTGTGAATCTAATATTTTTACTCATCATGTTATTGTATGTATGTTTAAATTAAGGTTTTTAAAAGTCATGAACAATTTTTAACAGACTAAATGTGGTAATAAACGTGTCCTTTCTTTCTGGCATGCAATATATGGAGTCAGGTTTGCCAATACAAACCAAACATTTTTTATTAATAGCATTTATATGACCCAATTTTAACTGTGGCATATTAAAAATGAAGGCTCAACCAGAACAATCAAAGCAAGCATTTATATAAACTGTTAAACAAGGTGTCCTGCACAGTATAAGCAATACACATCAGACACATAAGAAACATTTTGTCCCATTGTGTAAATACAGATTACGGATCATCAAAATATTCAAACTTCACACTGATTTGTCCTGCGTTTCCCAAAAGCATTGTAGAAACCATCTGCACAGTCTGTGTGTGTATTTTGTACCCAAACACTATGGACAAAATTGCTGAAAATCCCTGAAGTTTGCTTAACCAGACAAAGCATTTTGTGGATGCCCAACAATAATTACAGTGGTTCAAAAATAAAGCAATCGATTTTTTCTTTTATTTAAATAAATTGTGCTTGGGTTAAGCTTAGTCTGTAGTAATAGTTAAATACAGACTAGTGTATTCCTATGTAAATGTGTGTTTTAGGTGTGTGTATCCACTTTCAAGGATCTGAGATTTATTTTCTATTAGCTTTCTTTTTATGTTTAAAGAGTCAAACTTTTATCCATGTCTTTTGTTATAACTCTGGTTGTCCAGTAACTTAACCTGCCCACTTACAATTTTCTTAATTAGCATTGTCTTTTGTTGTTTGCACTTTATTTGATACATTTGAATGACGAGTAATAACTACCTCAAAAACAAATCTGGCAGTAACGGGAAAATCGAGATGCATTTTGAAAAGAAAAATGTACATAATTTGTTTATTTTAGACATTGTGGTCGAGAAAATAAAAACCAAGACAAGAAAAATGGAGAAACAGACAGCTCAAGCCCAGGGGTACAGGTATGTATAATCGATAAAGCATAGATAGGCCTATTTGTTAAATTTATAAGCAAAATAATCATATTAAAAAATAAGAGAGAATAATAGAGCATTCAGGATATCTTGCTTTGAAGATGTATATAATATTTGCATGAAATATGTCATAAATAATTTGTGTTAAATTTCACATGAAAAACAGCTATTTTGACTATTCTTACGCCAGTAGTGGGGCAATGGCATCTCTATGGAATAATTTTACATTTTGTTCTATAACAACTAAATTAGCAAATGTTTCTATTTATTTCCTATAATAACATCATCATCATCCTGCATAGGCTAATTTATACCTAAATATTTTACAGATTAAAAGTAAATGCATTGATCTTAAAGGGGGCCATCTTCCCCAATCTTACCCTACATATTTAAATGTATAATTGTTTCCGCGATAACGTATGATTCTGATCAAACAATTTCAATTATTTTAAGTCATATGAGAGACGGTCCATATTTTTAAACGATGTTTTATTCACACCTTGAATCTATCTCGGCGTGCAAGGGGTAGTGTACGCTGACGCGTAGATCTTCTATCCAATCAGAAAGCAGTCTGCAGAATAACGTAACAACGCGTAATCAACACGGAAGCGGATGTGCTTGAATAAATCCAATCCTGCACACTACCAAGCCGACAACGTGTAGCATCTCGGCTATTTGTATTCGTGCAGAAACTGTGAAAACACTTGTGATCTTACGTGTGTGAGACACCGAGGCACATTGATTCTGTTATCATGGAGCTGCTGACAGATGCACTGTTTTGGATCGGTGTTGTCACTGTGGCCTGGGTGTTGGTGTGCACTCTGTGCTGTCTACTTAACGGGATTCGTGTGTGGATTGTGGGGAATGGAAATTTGATGAGTTCATCCAAACTCGGGAAATGGGCAGGTTGGTACACACACTGCACTGACATTATTCAGGCGAGCCGCTCCAACAATCAGCCATCAGTTACTGTGTCATGATGGTAACATGATGGGCATTTGATGATTCATTTGTGAAGCAATTTAAACAATTTTTTTGTCTATCAAGATGAGGACTGGAGCTTAAATTTTTTTTCTTTTACTAACTTTTTCTACTAACTTTTTTCTTTTTCTTCCACTTTCCTTTTCTTATCCGCTATACGTATCCACCGTTGACGTTTCCGGGTCTTTTGCTGAGGCTCTCGTTGCCACAGTTAAATAATTTTTTTTTTTTTTTCTTTTTTTTTTTTTTTACAATAACGTATGCACAATTTAAATACAGACAAACACGAGTTTGTTAATCGATTGGAAAATGTTTTTGTTGAAGCCATTCGTTTGCAGTTAAATGCACAGTTAAATCATGTATAACAAAATACTGCAATATTCCATCGAAAACAAAAATGGTATATTTGATTTTATGGTGACTTTAAAGCTGCAGAAGCACATAGAAGCCCAAGGTAGTAAATTAGTTCATGGCTTTGGTTCTTAACTGACATGTACTCTGTGACTTTTTAGCACAGGAGGTGGAGTGATCCTCACATTGACTGTAGTCTTTTTGCCTTATTGGTAGATCTGACTTTTGACCATGAGCTTATCATACGTGGAGTTCCAAAAGTCCACCATCCTTAGACCAGTCACCACTATCATGCTTGTTTGCTCTGATTTTGCCTTAAGCTCATATCTAATGAAGTGTCCTCTCTTGTCGGTCATTAAACGTTAAAACAATGTTAGAACGGAAGATGTCGATCCTCCACTGACAAGCACTGTAAAAAAACCCAATACTTATTCATTTTTGGTTATTAATGATTGATAGGGATGCTTCAATATTAAAAATTTAGATAAACGATATACTGGCTAATAAATCTAAATCAGAATTTTTATATAATTTTTTTATTTAAAAAAAAAGTTTTCTGTTCTTTCGGGTAAATTAAAGGGATAGTTCACCCAAAAATGAAAATTCTGTCAGTATTTACTCACCCTCATGTTGATCCAACCCCGTAAGACCTTCGTTCATCTTCAGAACACGAATTTTGATGAAATCTGAGAGCTGGATCACTCAGGATCACATACTAGTCTAGGCTTCTTCAGGGATTGAAACTTGCCGGCCTCGAAAAGTTATTAAAGACATCGTTAAAATAGTCCAAGTGACTACAGTGGCTCAATCTTAAGTTTATCAAGCGTCGAGAATACTTTTTGTGCGCAAAAACAAACAAAAATAACGACTTTATTTCAACTATTCATTTCCTTCTCTCTAGGCCTCGAGTCAGTCCCCTAGTTTAACAGCGTAAGCTTCTGTTGTTGTACGTCACACGCATCACCCACATGACCAGCGTCGGCCAATAGTGAGCCTACGTGTGAAGTAGCACTACGCAATTATACTAAGTTAACTGACTCGAGGCCCACAGAGAAGGAAATGAATAGTTGAAATAAAGTCGTTATTTTTGGCAAGTTTCAATCCCTGAAGAAGCCTATGGACTAGTATGGAGGAGTGATCCAGCTCTCAGAACGAAGGTCTTACGGGGTTGGAACAACATGAGGGTGAGTAAATACTGACAGAATTTTCATATTTTGAAAACTATCCCTTTAATCTTTCAGGTAAATTAAGTCAACGAAACGCATCCTATATGAGGTTAATCAGATATTATACAACAAAAAGATATTACTACTTATATCTGCATAAAATGTTGCGAAACCACAAGTGAACTTGAACTAAGTTGCGTGTTTATCAGAATGTTTAACTCCTGTTGTGGATCCACTCTTCCCATAACAATGCACTGAAACAATTCACGGTGACACAAAGAATTCGCAAAGTTTTATTACAATTGCATTCTCATTATAATGTTATGTTATATGACAGTCCCAATCATAGTTATTGATGTCGTGCATTGCCGTTTGAGCCGCATGCGCCGAAGCTAAAGAAATTCACTGGTGCACTTTACTACTGCGTCTAATTCTTAACAAAATGCGTCCTATATTAGACAAATCAGATATATATGCACAAAATAAACATTAATACAACTTACAATTGCACAAAACAAAAGGCTGCGAATACACAAGTAAACTTATATTAATTCTGTTCTGGATGTGCTCTTCCCTTATCAACACTGAAACTTGGGCGTACAAATAATTCACAACATTCTTATACAGTAGTGTTTTCATTATAATTTTATATAGCCTATGTGACAGACTTGCGCTGCACATGTTGCACTTAAAGGATGTTCACTTCAGAATTAAAATCTCCAGATAATTTACTCACCCCCACGTCATCCAAGTTGTAAAAGAGGTTGAAAAGAAATTAAGGTTTTTGAGGAAACCATTGCAGGATTTTTCTCCATATAGTGGAATTCAATGGAGTCCAACGGTTTGAAGTTCCAAATTGCAGTTTCAATGCAGCTTCAAAGGGCTCTATACGATCCCAGACGAGGAATAAGGGTCGAAACGATCTCTCATTTAAAAAAAAAAAAACCCAAACATTTATATACTTTATAACCATAAATGCTCATCTTGCACTAGCATTGTGATGCATCACACATTACGTAGTCACGTTGAAAGGTCACGCGTGAGATAGGCGGAAGTACCGACCTAGTGTTTACACAGCGAAAATGCAAGAACATGCAAGTCAAAGGCCATTTATAAAAAATAAGAGGTAAAATAACGATGTCGGACAATTTTGAAGTTAGAGGAGAAAATGAGATGTTTTTTTTTTGAGATGTGAGTTTTTCACCTTACCTTTTTGTACCGGAATGTACGCAACCTTTCAACGTGCTGCTTACGTAATGTGTTGCGCATCGCAGTGGTAGTGCAAGATGAGCATTTGTGGTTAAAAAGTGTATTTTTATATTTTTTTGTGTGAAAATGACAGATTGTTTGGCTAGATAAGACCTTAATTCCTCGGCTGGGATCATGTAGAGCCCTTTGAAGCTGCATTGAAACTGCAGTTTGAATCTTCAAACCGTTGTACCCATTGAGGTACACTATTTGGAGAAAAATCCTGGAATGTTTCACTCAAAAACCTTATTTTCTTTTCGAAAGATAAACATGAACATCTCGGATGATGTGGGGGGTGAGTAAATTATCAGGCAATTTTAATTCTGAAGTGAACAAATCCTTTACCTGTATTTTTCTTTTCAAAGTGATTTCAATCATATTTCAAGAAGTTCAAAAGCATTGTGGCGAACAGTGGTCATCTGAAGTCTCTCAGCTGAAGGAAATTATCCATTATTTATCTGCTTTAATATATCAGCCAAAATGTCTTATTGGGTCAATAACTATAACATTAAAAATTCAAATATAACGTCCGATACCGATATGGTGGCTGATATATTGTGCATCCCTAATTATTGATTTATTAGTAGTGTTAGAACATTTTAACATATTAATAATGATGCCACTCCCTTAGAAATGTGGCTCCTTGGTTGTGATTGTGAACCACTGATATAGTAAAAATAGCTATATCTTAAGTATCATATAGATAGTTTTGTATATCTTCATAAATATGCCCCTTTTAATCTTCAAAAGAGCATCAGCATATTTTAATATAATATTTTCCAAATATTCTTAAAGTATGAAAGCCAGTAGGTTAGTCCATGCCACTTGTGCACTATATTTCAAATTTGATTGCATAAACTCGCTTTGTGTGTAGAATAAATTGAATTTCAAGTTGTTTTTCACTGATAATCTTACTCTGGTGTGCTGTTTAAGTGCCTCTATTATGGATGTTTTAAAATTACCTTTCACACAGTGTGTAATGGTATAATGTAAACAGTCTGCAAAGTTGTAAGTGCATCATAAAGTTATTATATCTCAAAAGAAAGAGTCGACTCTGAACCGCTCAAATGAGTCATTTGGAGTTCGAATCTTTTTTCGCGAAGTTCACACGTCACGACTTACTACATTTGCATAATGCCTGCCTACGTTCTGCGTGGACAGTACATCTTGCTGTAGCTCGTTCATGTGGATATCATGTCATCAAGACGCTGTGCTCTCCGCTGTGAGAGTGAATTCGTTGTGGTTAAAATTCATCTTTACCACAATACCACAGCAGTATAATCCCAAACTTTTGCTGTGTTCCCTTCATTTTACTGACGACTGCTTCTCACATCTCAGAGTTCAATGCGGGATTCGCAAAACGCTTGCTCTAAAAAGATGGGTCAGTATACAGTTAATTCGGACCAGCTTGCTCCTCAGAATCACAACCTCGAAGTATGACTAATTATTGATGTATATATTTTCTACCGCTGTTCAAAATACTTGTGTTTTATGTTGTGTAGGTCTCCTGCTAACTGGCTAAATCACGTTATTACTGTCTTACTGAAAAAACTTCTGCTAATCAGCTGTGGGCCACTATAGGGGCTCTCGCACTGGATAGTTCTAGGAACTAGCCACCAGGGTGCTTCCCCGAGAACTAATGGTTCCTCTAGGAACGTTTTACTGTTGGATTCGCACCACAAGTGGGAACTCTGAAGTGAGGTAAGCCGCGCTCGTTGCTGTGACTTTTATTTTGACAGCGCTATGAACCCCAGAGCCTGAGCAAACCAAGTACCCCAGAGTGCAGTCTGGATCATGGGGCGGGGCGACACTTTTAGGCGGGGCAACACGTGTCACTCCACCCACCCCCAATTTAATTGGTTTATAACACCGCAATCTTATTGGTGTAGATGGTTCAGGTCTCAGCATGCGCATTCTTTTATGTAGGATTTTGTGAATGATGTGGCCGTATTAAAGAAATATTAAATGCTAACTTTAATCGTATCTTATTTTTGGTTTACCATGGTCATTTTTAAGATCTATTGCTTAATACTTTATTATACTTAAGACACAGAATAGATGAAGTTATTGTTTAAAAACGAACGCTTGGTGACGGCACCTGTACTTCAGGGATGTTTTACAGTAGCGCGTCATTCACTTGGCTTCTTTCTATCAGGATCGGTGGATCAGCACAAACTCTGGATTCTACGCAAATGTAAGAATTTAAGCAGCTGATTTTAAATTCTAAAGCACGACCGTTTTTTGTTGTAATTCTTTTAACGAGATTTGTTATCCAATGCTGGCATTATTTGGTACAAAGTGCAAATAAAATGTTTAATGGCAAACATGTTTCCTGGTTGTTTACCTATTCATAAAATATAAGGGCCTATTGGTTCTGAAAAGCCCTATGTTATAGTTTTTAAAGATTCATGTTTTCTAATAAGTGTAAACCGGTTAACATGTAGGCTACGACTGTCTATCTGTGACTGTGACATCAGGTATATTAAAAATCCAATTGTTCACCATTACCATCGTGTTCATTTTTTAATCATTGTATATGTAGGCTACGGGATAAAAATGGTTTCAAATATTAACACTCACATATAGGCTAGCTGCATTACCATAAAAAACCCACTGCTGTAAATCTGTGCAATTATAATAAAATAAAATAAATAAAATGCCCAGCAGAGAAGTCATATGAACATGTACTAGGCCTATTGCTTGAATACGCTCTTGACCACATACATTATAATATTTGCTATAGATCGGTTATTTTCCTGTCTGATATGTTATTAGATAGAACTGTTATACATAGAAAGTAGACACTCAGTATATGAAAAGTTATTAGCGTATGCCGTGTGGTTGATGTCCAGTGTCACTAGCTGAGCAGAAATACATAATCATGTTTTTCTTGGTCCCCTCAAAGTTGCGTTGGATTTTCTCCAGGTTAAGAGTTAAGAGGTTAAGGTTAAGAGGCCCATTTATCACTTTTTTTTCATTTGTGTATAGTTTCTGGAGTAAACATAGGCTATAATCTGTGTTTACATAGCTTTTTAAAAAATTGCAGGTGCTGGGGTTTCGCATGCGTTTGGCCAATCCGTGAACACTAACATCACTGATAGTTCCTGTTGTGCTGGTTTAGACCCGACTCTGAAGTAGGAGCTAAATTAGTTCCTCCAAAAGAGTTCCTAGAACTAAAATCGTTCCTAGTTCCTGCGGTGTAAACTCAAACTGAGTAGTGTATCGCTGAGAAACGTCTTGCTCAAGTCGACGTCCTTGTGATAGAGGTTCGGGTTGAATAGCTCTTCCACTGTTTCATCTTCGGACTCGCGCTCAGATTGATATGGTAAAATCGACGTCATTGTTCGTTACTGTCTTTAGTTTACGGTGTACAATCAGTGAGCTGTAGGAAGCCTCCAGATGGAGCTGAAGTTCAGTTATGGCAATGGGCGTTTTTGTTCCCGACACACGTGCTGTACGCGGTAGACCAATCACAACAGACCGAGCTGTCTGGCCACTCAGAGCAGAGTTGCTCTCGGAAAGGAGGGAATTAGAGAGATTGATTCATCCATGGAGTCGTTTGAGAATCATTGAAAAAACCTGTTGTATGAGACCTCCAAAACAAAATTAGGAGACTTTAAAATAGCATAATAGGGGCACTTTAACATCAGAGAGCTGTGATCATTGACTTGAACATAAGAATTATTAGGTCCCGACTGTTTGTAAATGTATCATTCAATGTCTGGTTTTGTGAACCAAATAGTTAATCGAAAAGATCTAATTCCAAATTCATTCGTTCATGAATCCTGCATTGGCACTTTCCTTTCACCAAGGAGAACTGGGGAAGATGTGAACATTTTAAGCAAATAACAGCTTAAATTTGGCCTGTTCTTCAAACCTCACTTTTGAAGCCATACGCTAGCTTTGTCATTTGTATCATTGTTTTTCAAGTCAGATTTTTTCAACAACACCTTCAGGGATGTGCACAGGGGGGTTGCCCAGGCTCAGGTTGCCCAGGCAACTGCCCATATGCCCTTCTCGACTCACGTTGCCCTTCCGAGGAAAAAATAAAATAAATAAATCGTACAATGGATGCAGAATTTCACGTAGGCCTAGATAAAAAAATTAAAAAAAATCGCAAAGCCTCATTCACTTCCATTCGGGCACCGAAAGTGAAAATCAGTAGGGGAAGGGCAAACTCTGTTTACATGGCTGCAGCGCTACACGCGACCGTTGTAGCAGTCTATTCTGTTCCCTACCGGAATTCCTGTTCCCTTTACGCAATTATACTACAAATCATGCGTAGTTGCCCAGTTACCATACGTACCATCAGAACTGAATGCGAGCAAGAAACTGCCCTTTTTTCAGGTCAAAGCAACTGCCCCTCAAAATTCCTGTGCACGTCCCTGAACACCTTGATCGATTCAACACACTGATTTAGTGACCCAGTTGCAGCAGTTAATATTTCACTGGAGATGAAGATTATCAGTGAATAATAACTTAAGTTTTGGTTTGTTCCTAATAAAGCTGTAATATGAATTCAGAAGACTTAGAATATATTGCAGAAATCTTGTGAACTGTAATATCCTCTTTGAGGCTTGAAAGCTCAAGTCCCTATTAGTTATTAATTAGTGGTTGCATGGATTAATTTCGTCAAAAGAATCCCTTGAAGGCATTTAGACAACCTTATATAACATAATAGCTTGCCAAGCCAGACCCACATCAAGATGTTGGGTCTGGGAACAATCTGAGGGGCGGGATAAACGGTTGTCTTTCAAATTCCTTCTGCTTGCAATAGGATAGCGCTACAACCATCCAGAGCAATGAAGAAAGCTTAACTCCAAGTCTTCCAGAGTTGCGGCCGAAGCCGATTTGAAAGACCGCTGTTCGCCAGCAGCAGCAGCCATCTTTGTTTTCAAATAGCAGGAAATTCACGCGAAACCGTCGGAACTCTGCCGTCATTATGTTAAGCCCGCCCACCGACTCTATACACATTGTGATTGGCCTGACTAGAGTTTGTTTTTTCCAGCTCGCAAGCCAACGGAGTTGCTTCAAAGAGACACTGGCTAGAAATATAAATTTGCTGCCGCTAGGGTGCGTCTAGATTTCTAGGCTAATAACATAAAAGAAAATAAGAAATACAAATATGCATAGAAAATACATTCTTCATACCAGTTATTGTCCTCTCAATAATTGTATTATTTATTTTGTGAATTAATGCATTTAAATGACTGAATGAGAGCTGCAGTTGGACATTTGAGTTTTTGCGTGTATTTACATCTCTCACGAAGAGCACCCTCAGTAACACGTGCCTCGTCTCGTTTTGCATATTATCTCCCTCCGTTTAGCTCTCTTTTATTGTCACTCCCTCCTCTTTCTTATGGAACAATGTGCACAGTACTTCCTGCCTCCTTTTTCCTCTCTCATCTCCTTTGGTGCTTTTACACTACTCTATTATTAATTGATAAACACAGAACAATGTATGTTTTTGTTAACCAGTCAGTTGAAAATTATACTTAATATAGACTGACTTTGAACCCTGAATACTGTTTAATGCCTGAACATGAACGGAGGAAGTGTGTCTTACCTCAGCTCATCCATGTCTGCTATAAATGTTTGTGATTTATGTTTATTCCAGGGAATTCTAAATTTCAAAATGTAAATGAGAATTTGAATAAAAAATACTTGAACGTGTTACATGCATTTCAGCACAACGACGTGACATAATTACGAATATTTGTGCGATATTTCAGCAAGAAATGTGATATCGATTGCAATTCCTTTGCTCTCCCCTAATTGAAGGCTCTTTTCCTCTTGTGCACATTGTTCTGAATGCTGCCTGCTACATTTATATATATGTATGAATTGCTGTAATGCTACTGTACTGCACACTGGATCGCAGAAGACATTCACATAGTTCTCCCCCTTTCTGAAAATACCTTGCCTTAGGGAAAAATAAATGCATCTCGGTCTATTTTTAGAGCAGCCGATTTTAAAACCGTCCTTTTGAACAGCGCTGCTGATGTGAAGCAAATAAAGCCGTCGAGAGAGGCACGTGGCACCCCATGCTATTTAAAGAAGCATGTTACTGGGAGTGGGGGCCCAGGAGACACTTTGAATCCTGTACTGCGGCATCCAATGAGGAGGGAGGATCCCGGTCTGCGGACGGAGATGGGTGTGCTATTACATAACACAACAAACATGGGAACATCCAAGGGCAGTGAGGGATTGCACTTTTGTTTTTATCAAAGTTTTCCAGGTTTGAGAGAGAGGGAGAGAAAATTGCATGCTTGTTAAAGAACAATGCCCTGTTCCAAAAAATTGACTTGCAAGTAAACTGTAGCTTGAGCTATAGGCATACTGTTAACGAACATTCATCTGATGATCAAACGTTAACGTATACGCCTGCGATGATAGCGGCAGTATATGTGGAATGAAACAAAAACCAATCCATTATTGACGGACGGCAGCTAGCAGTCTGGGTATTGCCTACCATTTTTCTCGAGCTTCATCCTTGTCAGTTAATTCACTAAACGGCTCTCCATTGTGTGACATGCAGCTGCAGTAAATGCACGGTTCTTTGACGGCATGTATACGGCCTGGTCGGCGAGTGCAGTGCATGTGTAATGCCGGGGGAAGCTGAGGCTCGTTTGTATTCAAGTGCTGCAGCTGTTCCAGACGAGGCTGCAGTGCCTGCCTGGTATTTTTAATCTCCTGTTCTTTTTTTAGCCTTCAGAATATTTAGCGGCAGCAGCAGCATCAGTGTGCGCTGTGAGTGGGCGTCGTCTTCACTCTTATAACATCATTTCTCAGTTGACCAGACTCCAGCATTTAATGTCTTGATATGTAGCTCGAGAAGGTCGACTACAAACACTTTTTTTTCATGCTTGTGATAACCTGCCAGTTACGGATGTGACATTTACAAGTTTCCCTGTCGCCCCTTTGCATGTTCGCAAAACTGAAATGCTTCTCCAGGTTTTAGTGAAGGTTTATTTAGGTTTTCTTTGTTGTTTTTAATAATGAATAATTTAATTCATTGGGCTGTTTAACGTCATTGTTTAGCTATATACGTTAAAAATAACTTGAATTACACTGACCCAAATTCCTCATCGTCAGGTTTCTGAAGATTTTTTCTCTGACATTTCCAACTGATGTTGCTCATTCACCATCAGTCTGTGAATGTTTTCACTCAGATGCAGGCTTATATTATTTCATATTGTGCCAGATTTTTAGAAAGTAAACCGGATGGTGCTGCTACCCTTTTATTGGAGGAACTTTTTTTCAACAAAATGTAAATTAA
Organism: Siphateles boraxobius; assembly: GCF_051911475.1. Classification (NCBI taxonomy): domain Eukaryota; kingdom Metazoa; phylum Chordata; class Actinopteri; order Cypriniformes; family Leuciscidae; genus Siphateles; species Siphateles boraxobius. The sequence continues at coordinate 39,547,270 of NW_027508734.1, read as the reverse complement.
GTGAAAATGCTAATTTCTCAGTAAACAAAAAGTCTGACTATTAAATACACTACCCTTTTTTTCAGGAAGGATGCATTAAATTGATCAAAAGTGACAGTAAACACATTTATAATGTTACAAAAGAAAATTTCCATTTAAAATAAATGATATGCTTATGAATGTTCTATTCTGCAAAGAACCATGAAAAGAACATCACGGTTTCCACAATGTTCCACACTTCAACTGATAATAATAAGGAATATTTCTTGGAGTAATGTATGCTGAAAATCCATCTAGTAAAAGAGAGAACAGTTAGATAACAGAGAATGAAATAGATAACAGTTATTTTAAATTATAATAATTTTACAGTATTACTGTTTTTACTGTATTATTAATCTAAAAATTGTAATTAAGATCAAGTAATAAATCATTTAGTTTGTGTTTTGTTTATTTATCTTGTACCATTTGTATGTCATTCTCAGTAAAAATAATTCAATAGAATGATAATCAAATCGTTTTGGCCATGCAATTGTATACTATAGTCATGATCCATTGCATATTGTGGTATTTTAATGTTTTTATCAATATATTGTGATTTTTAAATTAAATTGTATATAATTTGAATTTAAATCGATAAATGGGTGAACTATCCCTTTAGCTGTAGTAAGCAAGACCTTGACTGGTACGTTCCATGTCTTATATTAAGCTATTTGTGTTAATTTTTATGAACTAATGCATCAACTTCATTTTTCTTCAAAGCATTGCCTACATTTAGATTAAGGACAAGGTTATTTTATGGAATTCTAAATATGTCTTGAAATGCAACATAATCAAACAACAAATTTAGTTTTGTACAAATCAAGTAATTGTACTCAAATCAAGATCTTTTTTACAATTTGTCTGCAGACTTGATGTGAACGGATGCGTCGTCTTTACATTGGATGTCTTGTTAAACTAAAGTACAGATGTGATGTGATACCACAGCACTAAATGCGTGAGAGCAGAGTTTTTCTGAATACGACTCCCATTCATTCACATTTCCAGAATGTGTAGTAGAACATTGCTCAGGGTGTGTTATGAGACGGTGGCAGTTCGCCATACAGCAGCATTCATACAAAATTTCACTCTCTCTGCATGTCCTCACCTAGCAGTACACCCTCTGAGCGTTTCGTCCCAACCAGTGTTTTTCCCCTCCGCTCATGTGGAGTAATGTATTGTAAATGTGCTTAAAAATAACTGGGAAAATGGTTCCCTTGCCTCTAACTGTGTGCCGCCCCCTCCCAACTGTACTCTGTTAGCTGCTTTCCTTTCACTCTTCCCTTTCTATTTTTAACTGCCCCCAGGATCAGTCCTCATTCGTCTTATTGTTCGTCATCCACTCCTCCCTTTCCACACTCTCTTGTGTTACTCCAGCTGGTGTATGCGGGCTGCCCATGTAAATCTTTAATCAGGACTGGCATCTCTGACACCAAAGATGCCAGGCTAAAGGGTGGGGATGTTTGTCCCGTGTCCTTGATGCCCAGTGAAGAGGGAACCATGCATGAATTCATGCTTTTCTGCTCTTTCTAAAAATGTGAAGACGTTTCCCTCTTTGCTTGCCCTCAAGCTGTTTTTACAGAGATGAACCGCATATGTGAGGTGACAGGGCCTGTGTTCTAGGTGAAGCCAGGGCAACTATATCTTAAAGGTTCTTTATTGGCTTTTAGACTCTTGAAAATAAAGTTTACAAAAGGGGTTTTCACAGTAATCCCATAGAATAACCATTTTTGGTTTCCCCAAAGAACCTTCAAGTAAACCGATCCTAAAAGAAGCATTTTTTTTCTTATGTTGAAGAACATTCTAAAATTCTAAAGAACCTTTTTCTACTGTAAAGAACCTTTTGTCCAATGGAAAGGTTATTATTAATGTTAAAGGTTCTTCATGGAACCATTGATGCCAATACTACCTTTACGACTATCTTTTATTTTTCATCAGTGTGAATGTTTCCATGAAGAACCTTTAACAAATAATTTCCCAAAAGTTTCTTTAGACTGGAAAGAAGTTCTTTACACTCTTAAAATAAAGGTTTTGTGGTGGGGTTTCACAGTGATGCCACAGAAGAAACATTTTGGGTTGCTTAAAAAACCTTCCAGTGAACATTTCTTCTAAGATCTTTCTTTTTTTTTTTGTTGAAAAACATTTAATAATCTAAAGAACATTTTTTTTCCGTTGGAACCATAGTCACCCCACATATGGAACCATAGATACCTATAAAAAAAACTTTAGGTTTAAAAGTGCAGATTATAAAACGTTCTTCACACAAAGTTTTTACTGAAACATTTGGTGAACCTATAATGATTTGTTTGTGGCATCATTGCAAAAACCTTTTGGATCATTTATTTCTAAGAGTGTAATAGAGAACGGTACAGGAACATGTCGTCTGTTTTTCTGTCGTTTCCATGGTCTCATCAGCTCATACAGCATCATGAGAGTCCTTGGATACTTTAATTTTTAATTCCAAAGTAATACGGTTAGTTTTTATTTAATGAAATTTATGGCATCATCTTTCTTTTCTCACAAAAGTAATAGCTTGTGTTTTAAGCACTGTTTATCAATATGTATAATTACACTTGCTGTCGAAGTGTCTTTAGACATAAGCTGAGATGATGTGTGTTTAGTGTGATAATTTACATTTTCTCTTCCTCTGACTCTGTCTTTTTCCATATAGTTGTGACTGGGGCCACAGATGGAATCGGAAAAGCCTATGCGGAGGAGGTAAGATTCCTCAGCTTTTATTTGTCGTTCACGGAAATCACAATGAGTCGTCAAACTAGAGGTCTCAGTCAGAATTCAGGGAGAACTCCTATAAGGGTTTGCCTCGTACAGTCGCCAACCGGGCAAGCATTTACTACCCTACTGCTTCTCATTTGTACTGTTTGATGGCCTTTATGAAATTGCCATTTTTATTATATGCTATTTTTAAGTGATTGTAACAATACATCAGATTCTGATAACGAGATCTGATTCTGTAATAATACACATAAGGTACCGATACATTCACAGCAAAGTTTTTTTTCTTTCTTTTGGGTGTAAAACACAATTTGAAATATCTTTGCATTGATATACTGGTAGCGAACATCCCAACCCTGCCCACACTGCTGAGATCCGCGTTTAGATGAACATTTAAATATGTGCTGCATGTTTTCCTCTCAATAATAAAATAAACACACAACCAAAAATGACAGCGGTGAGAAAACACCGGTTAAGAAAGCATCTGATCATAGTGATGTGGATATGTTTATATAGCACTTCATACTAGAGATGCGCGGATGGGCTATTATTTCATCTGCAACCGCATCACAAAACTCATCCGTCCGCCATCCATCCGCACCAACGTTTTTGACCAATTTTCCCGCCCGCCATCCGCTGATACAAGGCGCTGCTGATGACAGCCGCGAGACTAGAAACCGCCCGCCACCCGCCCGAATTTAATTAAAATATTTTTTTTCGTCACGTCATTCGCCCGATCCGCGGAGTCCGCGGCTATAACCGTCAACCGCGGATCTCTACTTCATACGATAGATTGCTTAAAATCAAGCAGCTTTACAATATTAAACATGAAAGAGACCCTGACACTGTTTTTTCCAAGTAGTATTACGACTTCAATTTCTACTATAAAGCAATTTGTCAGTGTGTTTGTTTTATGCTCAATTCTGACCTTGACAAACATAAGTTCTGTCTTTAATTTCACTCTAAGTATATTGGGACCTTTAGAGTAGGATCCTTTGTATAGTAATGCATATAGAAATATATATTGATTGTGAATGCTAGCATAATTATGATCTGATATGAATGTGTTATTTCAGTTGTTATAATATTGTATAGTTATAATGTGAAATGTTTCTGATTCTGTGCAGCTTGCTCGACAAGGTTTTGCTATAGTTCTCATCAGCCGTACACAAGAGAAGCTGGATGAAGTGTCCAAAGCTATTGGTAGGTGCTTGCTTCGACCTATGGGTAAAACACTCTACAGACCTCATTTATGAAACACAAGCAGAATTATTTTTTTGTGTAAACCATTCATACATTTTCAGGAGTGTTTGTATTTGCAAATTGTTAGTTGGTCCAGAAAAAATATATATACCTGCTTTCAAACACGAATTAATGGTGTGTAAAACATCAGAACGTTTTGTGTTCTTTTAGGTAAACTGGTGACACTGCATTTTGATGACACTATTTACTGTGATAACATATTATTATTATTATTATTATTATTATTATAACAAAATCATTTAGTTAAATGTGAAAGTTAATTTCACTGATAAACAAAAATTATTGAAAAAATCCGCAGAGACTATTTTCATTTTGTATTCTAGATTGCTACTACTCTGAGTGTGTGTGTAGAATTCGTCAGCAAGATTAACAATTTAATTAATAAAGTTTTATTAGGCACATGGCCAATAAGTCTGCCAAACCTGATAAGGGAGTCCAGAAGATCCCACAGCATTCCTGTACACATAATTCATGGGTGGGGTTTATTCTAATTCTGAATGAGTGTGCATATTATGTGCCCTATTTATAAATGATTGGAATTCATTGACATTTACAAAGGGACAAAAATGAACACTCGCCAAATGCGAGGAAAAATCGCCGTTGGCGAGTATGATGAAATGGTGCAACAGTTGGCCAGTAATATATTTATGAATTCTAACTATGCAAGATTGTGAGAAGATGAACGTGAACTAATGTGAATGACGCTCCTGGCAGTTGCCTGGGCATTTTCTTCTTAAGTCACCGCCCATTGGCCGGTGTGGCAAAACGTTAGTTTTAGGCCCTGTATGCACACGTTTAACTTCCGAATCAGAGGTTTATGAAGCATTTGTGAATTTGGAAGAGAGTCAATTTTTACGTGCAGATTTAGTGATATATGAAAGGAAATTTCATGAATGAGGCCCAATGTGTCTTTTTCTTTTTCTTTTTTGTTGCTCATATAATATCTAGAGAGCAATTTTACCAATGTTTGATATGAATGCATAGGTGCACATGCTGCAATTTAATTTTAGCAAATGAGCTAATTTCAACCCATTAGAATGGGTTGAAATGACACCAAAACTTAGTTTACGCAATATTGATTCAAATTAAAATTTTACCAAAAGATTTAAAACCAAAAATTTTGTAATTCTTAAAATGGCCAAATATTGTTTGATTGATTGGTCTTCCACCACTCTATTTACCTATTACTTATAAATACTCTTATAAAATTTGTATTTCTGATTTTCTTGTTTTATGTACATTGTGTTGCTGTAAAAAGAGATTTAATTCGGTCCCACCACTTTTTATTAAGAGTCTTTAACTACTGTACTTTACTAACATTTAAATTGATCATTTGATACAATGCATTTATTGTGTACATGCATGTTTTTACATGGTATTTTTTTATATATAAATACATTCATGTAGTTACAGCTGTAATTTCTTTAATTAGATCTATGCTTACTCTGTTGACCCTTACTTTACACTGTAACCCACCCTAAAGCCTAACCATACCAAACCTGTCCCTAACTTTACCCATATCCTCCCTCAATAGCAGCAAAAGTGTTTTGCAATACAACATGAGCACAATAAGTACATTGTGCATGAGATTTATTGTTCTGATCCAAGTACATCGTAGTGGACGACACCTATAAAAAATGTGACCTTTATATTTAAAAAATAATGATTTTCATAATTTACAATTGTATATGTATAGTCTACTGTTGATTGTGTTTATTGCACTCTTTATATCACTGGCACCGCAAGAACAAAGCAAAGGCAGGGCCTCAACATTGCATGAATAGAGCGGCAGTGGCTGAATCGCAGATGCACCCCCATTCATTTCTTCTTGTCCTTTGGTTGGCTGACTCCTGATCTAAGGAGGATGGCATGATTTAGAGCATGCACGCACGTGTGTGCATCCATGTGCTGGCAAATGTGCGTTTGTGTTTGCTTGTGTGCAGAGGACCTGTGGGGTGCCTATTTGTGTGTGTATGGTGTGCTGCTCCTGTTTGTGAGGCAGCGAGTGTCTCCCTTTGCTAAATGAATGCGGATGTTAATGAGCTGAGTTATTTTTAGCTCTGTGTTGAAAGGCAGGCACTCTGCCAACTGCCTGGCTTCTGCAGCAGAGCGCGACTTCACAGATGGAGGTGGATCCTGGAGATGTCATGGCGGGGATGTGTGAGAGAGAGAGAGAGCATCGAATGGAGGAAATCAGCCCAGTGACCTCCACTGAACACTGGCAAATATAGTCAGGCGCACCTTTCATCAGACAAAAGTGACAATTGACAAAAGTCATGAGATAATTGACAAAAGTGTTACATGATGATGACTCTTGCCTTACATGTGTGGCCATACTGGTGTTTGACCAATGTTTATATTAACATTTATCATACTCAAACATTTGTTTTATGCAGGATTTATTAGGGCTGGACAATTAATCGTAATTGCTGCGATTTGATTAAATATATGTATGAATTGAGGCACTGTGCTCGTTTACACACGAGCAGCTCAAAATCCCTTGTTTTCAGTGTCTCATAAGCTTGGGTCTCTTATAACGTTCATTTGGGAACTTGACAAGCGTCAACTATCTTCCCAATCTTGTAATGAGAAGTGCTTAAAAACTAGCTGTTGCCAACTAAAGAGAAGCTTTATGGTCTTCCTGTGGTTTTCCGCCAAAATATATTAATATTGTAAAATATTAATATTGTAATTTTACAGTTGCTTATATTTTTCTTAAATAATTGTTTCTATTTTATAGTGAAATATTACAATAGGTATAGTTTAATACAATATGTATTATATAAATAAAATGTATGAGGCCCTAGAAACAAGCACAGCAAACCTGAAGCTTTAAAGCATTTTTGATTCACAAACACAATTTTTACCAGACGTTAAATTAGATTTTTTACAAATCGTGTTAATCAACCAAGTGGCCATCAACTAATTATAATGATGTCACAATGATGACAATAGTGGCCAAAATAGTGTACTTGTAGTTTATACTGATGATTGTGCTTTAAGTAGGGGTGTGACGACACCCTCATGTCACGATTTGATACATATCACGATACTGAACTCATGATACAATATTATTGCGATACAGCAAGACGTATGATAAAAGGTTAACAAAAAATGGACTGTTGATTAAAATGATCAATTTGGCATTACATTGTGGGTGTAAATGAATAGGCTTGGACTTGGTGCTGATATCCCAATGCATGGGACAGAATAAAAATATTCATGATTCTGAAGCTGAATACAGAATTATTTAGACGAATATGCTTGCACTCTTTCTCTGACTAGATATATTTAATATAATAGGCCACTTTTTATTGATAACATAACATTTGTCTTTATCAGGACCCACACATATTCCCCCATTGCATTGTTATACATTATATTCAACATTATACACCATAGTTTAATGCAGTACTGACACTAAAACTCTTTTTTTCACACAGTAATGTTCATTTTGGGTAAACTATACACAATACATATTGTCACAATCCACGATACATATTGTTGCATTTTTGTGTTGCGATATATTGTGACACGATTTATTGTTACACCGCTAGCTTTAAGTACTCTTTACAAAATGACAAAGTGAACTGAAAATGGTCAGTAGGCATTTAAGATTCCTCTAGTGGTTTATCTCAAATGTACCCTATTGATTTTACTTTCAGAGCTGTTCATTGAATCTGTGGTCTGTTGCAATACAAATTTGATCCTAACATCAAATACATCATTACAGCTTATGACCTGCGTATCTATTACTTTAATAGGTACCAGTATCCACCAGTACAAGAAGTTCTCCTATTCTCCTGTTGAGTGTAGTTTTATTAAGATTTGGTGTATTTTTTTCTTTTTTTTGGCTGCATTTTCCTGGTGGGTCTTTTAAAGTGCTACCATCTATACACGTCACATTTCTTTCAATGAAACAGTGCAGTGTCTAATAGAGCGAGCATGTGAATGGAGTTCTTTTTGTGCTTTTTTTCCATTCTTCTCTCTCTCTTTCTGTTAGTTTCTCCTCTCCACCATCCATTCTCAGACATATTTAGTAAATAAATTACTTTTACAACAGAACATCTTAGTGCATTTCAAAGAATTGAATGATGCACTGCTCATGTGAAGAAAAAACTGCTATTTTAGTTATTTTATTCTAAAGATATGCTTTGTTGGAATTATGTTACCAAAAGTTTTAGTTGATTTATTGGCACTTTTACACTTTCATCAAATCAAACCAGAGGAAGGCAAATTAGCATCATGTTGTTAACATTCTGTGACATTTCATAAAGCACCTGCATTCCTAATGTTCGGCTTTTCCTTTTCTTCCAGAGAGCAAATATAATGTAGAGACCAAAACCATTTCTGCTGACTTTGGATCTGTGGACATCTACACTAAGATTGAGTCTGGACTGGCTGGACTGGAAATAGGAGTTTTAGGTATATTACATCTCTGTTTTTAGGTGTTAGTGGGATAATATTTGGATAGGTTGTCTTATTTTTTTTCTGGAACAATAGGTTCTGGGCTCAAACAGTAAAACTTTTTTACTCTTTTTTTTTTTTTAATGATCAATTGTCTGTTTAGTGACACTTTAGTATTTGCTGCCAGCTATGGGAAAGTGGAGGGAACTACCCATCTACCTATCTTTCCACATCTCTTTCTTAACCTGTTTTTTTTTATATCGCTCAAGCGCATTGAAAGTGCTTTTATTATGTTTTTTATAATAATCTCCCCTTAAATTATTTTGTCTCTTCTACCTACAGTTAACAATGTTGGAGTGTCTTATTCCTACCCAGAGTTCTTCCTCAACATTCCTAATGTCGACAGCGTGAGTTTATGTAGCCATTTGTAAAACACATTATGCAAAACTTCCATTTTATTAAAAAGAAGTGTAATTGTCTGTTGTTTTAAATTGTGTTTTGGTTGGTAACGTATTGACACTTGTAATTGCAGTTCATCAACAATATGATCAACATCAACATTACATCAGTTTGTCAGGTAAGACGCATTTGCTCGAACCACGAACGCCGTGCTACATCCTGGTCGATAGTCACAGTTCAGCTCACGTAGCACGGCGTTCGTGGTTCGACTGGTCGAGACTGTTTTCCAAATATGGCTTTTGCCTATTTATGCGAAGTGTACTGTCTTTATAAAGTATCTTCTTATTATACTGTCTGTACACTTACAAAATTCTCAATGCTTCGGTTTGTATGTAGAGACCCTCATTTATGCTACCGTGTTAGTGTGGGGCTATTTTGAGCCTTGTTAGTGGAATTAACTAGCGATTTTTATTTTTACTTATTCGATGCCCCAAACACTAGCATTATAAGCTAATCTGTGGTTAAACTTAAAATGACAAACTGGGTACATTCGATTATCATGAAAATCATTATCATGTCCTTTAAGTCTTAGAAACGGCCTTTACATACCCACTGTAACTCTGGTAACAAAGTGTATGTGTGAAGGACAGAAACAGTCATAACCTAGTTTTTATAATTTATAAAGTAAATCATAATTTCGTTTTTGGTCATTTTTTTGTTGTTGGTCTGCTTTTAAGACTCCTAGCTTACATTTTACTAACTCTGTATTGTGTCTGGGTGGGGCAAGTTTCTCAACACAAACTGCTGTTGGTGTGTTAATATGGGCTGTGATGTGTAAAAATATTCATTGTTTTGGTATTAGATATTTACAGAACTCCTTTTAGGGCTGGAGAGAACATTTTGCATCCTGAATGTTGCAGTGTCTTCATACTACAAGAAACTATTTTATCCCAACGTATCCAGGAAAATTTGCTTCCTCATGATGCGACTGATTTGACTAATTTATACAATATACACTGAACAAAATTATAAATGCAACACTTTTGTTTTTGCCCCCATTTTTTATGAGCTGAACTCAAAGATCTAAGACTTTTTCTATGTACACAAAAGGCCTATTTCTCTCAAAGATTGTTCACAAATCTGTCTAAATCTGTGTTAGTAAGCACTTCTCCTTTGCCAAGATAATCCATCCACCTCACAGGTGTGGCCTATCAAGATGCTGATTAGACAGCATGATTCTTGCACAATAACCCCACCGCCACCATGGGCCAATCGATCCACAACGTTGACATCAGCAAACCGCTCACCCACACGACGCTATACACGCTGTCTGCCATCTGCCCTGCACAGTAGAAACCGGAATTCTTCCGTGAAGAGAACACCTCTCCAAACATGTACTGCCAAATTCTCTGAAACGCCTTTGGAGACGGCTTATGGTAGAGAAATGAACATTCAATTCACGGGCAACAGCTCTGGTTGACATTCCTGCAGTCAGCATGCGAATGGCATGCTCCTTGAAAACTTGCGAGATCTGTTGCATTGTACTGTGTGATAAAACTGCATATTTTAGAGTGACCTTTTATTGTGGCCAGCCTAAGGCACACCTGTGCAATAATCATGCCGTCTAATCAGCATCTTGATATGCCACACCTGTGAGGTGGATGGATTATCTCGGCAAAGGAGAAGTGCTCACTAACACAGATTTAGACAGATTTGTGAACAATATTTGAGAGAAATGGGCCTTTTGTGTACATAGAAAAAGTCTTAGATCTTTGAGTTCAGCTCATGAAAAATGGGGGCAAAAACAAGTGTTACGTTTATAAGTTTGTTCAGTGTAATTACAGCACTATATATAAACTAATAATATGTATAGCCCTATATATAAACATTGTGCTCAATAAGTTGTGTGTAGCCAGCTGCCACTGCAGTTCAGCCTGAATTTTGAGTCTATGCTGCCTCCCTCAGGATCCAAAATGTATTTCTCTGTATGATGAAAATACATGTGCAATTTATAAGACAGAAATTTTAAGGGATTGTCATGTGCATCGTTTTGCATTTATGAAATATTACTGAAAAGATCATTGGAAGTTATCCGAGTTTATAATCATGTTCTTTCATTCATCATGCAATAGACTTTTAAAACATTGTAGATCTGATTCACATGTTTTGTCCCTGCACTATTATAGATGACTCGATTGGTACTGCCCAGGATGGTTGACAGGTACTTTCAGAAATCACTAAAATGTGTTTTTGGTGACATTTTAAATTAGTGTTTGTTTGGTCATTCAAAGCAGATGGAATGATTTTCATGCATGTAGCGATATGACTAGTATTTCCCACAGAAGTGTGTCATGCAAATATTTACTGGGTTATTTTTATACTGTTTGGTCATCTCATGCTTACGTGTTGGTTTTGGCCTTTTAGTTCTTGCACACTTCAGTCCAATAATCATGATCCATTCTTTTTACTTTTACATTTTCTCATTGGCTATTATAAATGCATCTTGATAGAAAGTATTAATTATTTCTTGTGGCAGAGGCTGACTATGTCGAACCAAAATGAAACAAATAATGGAAGATTGTTAAGTTTGTTCCAACCTATGTGCTAAGTTAAAGTCTTTAGAAGAATTTTCCTCAGTTTTGAGAATAAAAGCCATACTGAAAGTATCTCTATAGCTCCTCCCATCTAGAGCCCTAGAGTCTGGTGTGCACTAATACATAATGCAACAGTATGTACACTGGCACGGGCACCGGTTGCTATAGAAACAGGGATGCAAGAATCCGTTAGAAGGGATAATTCTGTGCTGTCAAAATAGTCGAGTGAAAATGGGAACAAATATAAGGGACATTACATGCACTGTTGTCTTTATTAAACATCCTTATGTGCTGTTCTACGACAGTTTGAACATGAATGTGTGAAAAACTCCTGATTCTTTGTAGGTCTAAAGGAGTGATCTTGAATGTTGCCTCAGCGAGTGGCATGTACCCAGTTCCTCTCCTCACCCTCTATTCTTCCTCGAAGGCAAGTAATTTTTCTCTTTTTCTCTCTACTATGGATCAGGCCTTGGAAATCTTTCTTAGAAAAGTCTGTCTTTTCGTTTGTTGCTAATGTTCTCAGAGGAAGTTTCCTGAAATCTCATTGTGTTTAGCAGCACTTTTTTGAGCATATTAGTTGTTGATTTTAGAATAGTAGAGCAGCTCGATGCTTTGGGTTATGTGAAGGTTAATGAGTTCACGATGTTGAAAGACATGCATTAGATGATTATTCTCTCTCCTCCAGGCTTTTGTGGACTTCTTCTCCCGTGGACTTGACGCTGAATACAAAAGCAAAGGGATTATTGTACAGGTGAGTGAATTTATGACAGAGTAGTTTTAAACCATGCACTGTCACATGAAAGTACACTATCCAAACTTAAATGGTTGTTATTCAAGAATGCTTTTGAATGTAGACATAAGGTTGATCTTGTTTTAAGGAAGACACTTGGCAGATTATTGCAGATGTGAAATAAATTCACAAAAAAAGTTATAGAAGTTTAAGTTTATGAAAATGTAAGAATATTATGTTTACAAGAAATGTTTTACTCCAAAACTGCAAGATAATCGAAGTAAAAAATCTGAATAAGCTGTGTTCCAAATTTTAGCTTGATATCTCAAAACAAAAGTAAGATTTGATTTGGGCGCAGTACCAAACTTTTTCACTAGATGACAACTAAGCTCCATTACGGACCATATAAAGGCACCTCCATTTCCATATGGTTTGAGTGATCTGAACCATATATTTCCATAATTTTCATACAACTTATGAAATAGACATCTTTTTCAGAAGTAGTATGGGCAGTTTGGCAGTGTTTGATTTGAATTTGACCTCGAATAAAAGCATAAAATGATCATGAATGTGCGTTAAAGCTCGCCGTTGCATCACAAATGGTGAATCTATTATTTTTTCTTTTTATTTAAAATGTTTTCAGACTTTTTTTATTTAACCATTTTTTACAGACTATTTTTATCGTTTGAACTCATGAAAACAATCTGAAGTTTCTTCCAATTTTTCATGTTCATCGCTTTTTCAAAATAAAGGTCGGAACACGCCTTTATAAGTATGTAAATATTCTTGTTTCAAATGAATAAATTACTACTCTTGTGTAAAATACTTTGGAAATCAGTAACCAAATATGAAAACTAGAATCTTTAAGCTTTGTAAGCCTTCAAATGATATATAGTTTGTCAATATTACTTTAGGTTTTTACTAAGATATTATTGTTTTAAATAATGTTTTAAGAGCTATTTTCAGAGTTCAGACTTCACTATATTTTATTGTTGTTGGCTGAAAAGAAGTACATTTAAAGGTACACTTTGTAACTTTTCTTAAACATGTAAAAATAATGAGATAATGCATCATCAATCCTTCCTCCAAAACTTGTTTTTGTCTTACCTTGATTCACTATGGTAAGCTTATTGTTAAGTGTTTGTATTTTAGACCTAACGGGATGGTTTTCGCGGGAAATTGTGAACATGCGTCACTCGCCCGTCCGTGTCTTGTCATATCCGTAAATATAGAAAAGTTGCTCTGCCTACTCTGATGCGTGAATGGTGTGGGAGTGGCAAAGGTTATTTAAGAAAGGTTGAGCTAGAGCAGCTAAATCTTGAACCCCCGGGAAATCACCTGTCTTAAAAAAAAATGCAGAATAGAGGAGAATTTGCTGGCAAAAAGAGAACGCGACAGAGCTCGTAATAAAACGAGAATCAACATTGACGAGAATTTGAAATGTTGTAAAAGCGACGTGGAGTTGCCATTTTATTACTCAACAGGTGAGTAAGGTATTTTATTAAACGGATAAATTACCATATGTAGCTCTCTAACAGAGTTCATTGTAAAGCATTATCTATTGTAAAGGGTCATAATCATCCGCAGAGTCGAAGTACAACCAAAACCATGTTCTTCCGCAAATTTTTTTTGCTTTTTTAAAGCTAGTGGGCCACAAGTTACATAGTGTTCCTTTTAATAATGCAACTGATGATTTTAAGTGAAAAAACATTTGAGAGATACTGTATAGTGTTTGGGTTTTTCTACTGGTGATGTGGTGTGTTCTGCTCACCCAGACTTAGACTAGTTCAACTACTTACAGTGATGAAGTGTCTTGTGTATCTTCTTGAAGAGTGTGCTGCCGTTTTTTGTGACAACCAAGCTGAGCAAAATCAAGAGGGCATCTCTCGACATCCCCACACCAGAACGCTACGTAAAAGCCCAGCTGAGTACCGTAGGATTGCAGACTCAGTCTAACGGTTACCTTCCTCATGCCGTCATGGTGAGACCCTCTTAAAATGCCTTCACCATCTTTAATTCAGTGTTTAGGTCTACAGTGAATTCAAGGGGTCAGTAAGATTTTTTGATGTGGATAAGTCTCTTATGCTCTGCCAGGCTGCACTAATTTGGTCTCATGATCCTTCAGAAATCATTTTAATATGCTGATTTCTCATTATTATCAATGTTGAAAACTGTTGAGCTGCTTAATATTTTGGTTTAAAATGTGTCATCTGGACTTTTAACAGTATTTGTTTGAAATAGAAATCTTTTGTGACATTGTAAATGTCTTTACTGTCACTTTTGATCAGTTTAATGCATCCTTGCTGAATAAAAATCCTACTGACCCCAAACTTTTGAAGTAGTGTAAATCCTACAAACTATGCTTTAAAGGACAACTTGGAATGATGGAAGCTTGTATATGGTATAAACTATAGTGCTAAAGCCAAATGTTTTAGTCTTCTGGATTCTGACAGTCTAATAAGTCTGTTATTATGTCATTGCTGCAGGGTTGGGTGACTACTGCTCTGCTTCCTGCAAAGCTGCTCAACAAATATGTTATGAGCATGGGGTTGTCCCAGCGTGCACGCTATCTGAAGAAACAGAAGCAAGGTTAGAGACAGAAAAAAGGACAGACAGAGGGATGAAGGAATGGTGTGATGAAATGAGGGACCAGCAACAAAAAAAATCCTTAATCTCTCTTCCCTCTTGCTGTCAGGGGCCAAGAGCAGTCACACCAAACTGCTCCTGATAAGTCTGTTTGAGATGGTACGAATTTAAGCAATGTATTTTCCAGACATTAGAGTGCTGTTTTGAGTCGTTGCTAACCAAAAATGATTTGCTTGAACAGCCTTTGCTGATTAGCTCGATTGGACAACCACAGAATAGTTGAAGTCTCTGTCTCTGTTCTTTGTGTCCTAACAGCATCGATCAGTACAGTTTGTTTGGTTTTCTTTAATGTTTATAGAGAGTTAATTAGTAGTTTTCTGGTAATAGTCAAAAATGTTCTTAACCTGAATGAAATGTCTTTTTGCGCAGCACTTAGCAACAAACCCCATTACCATAATCAAAAGATATATGACTTAAATTAGACTGGTTGGAACGTCTACAAAATGGTGCATTTATTTGTGGTCCATATTTGCTTTTTTTCTTCTTCGTCTGACGCAGCAGTTGTTTACAAATGAAATGCACTACATTGACTATTTGTGCCCATCACAGATGGCACTATGCATTCTATCGTCAGAGCATCTATTTTTGAAAGGAGTTTGTTGTGGAAAGTGTATGTATTGTTCACTTTGTAATGCTTGTGTTGCTGGGGTTTTAAGGAATTTGAGGAAGCAAATTTCAAACCTGGCAACAGCTTATTTGAAAGCTGAGTCTGTGGTTCTTTTATTATGTGGTCAATGATAATACAGTATTTTCTCCAAAACAACACTTAAAGTTCCTAAATGATTGGCACTTTCAGGTTTCATTTTAAATTACTTTTACAAAAAAAGTCTAAAGCCTGCAGCAGCAACCTAAACGCAATCCAATGCCTGCTTGTGAATTAATCTTGCATTTAAATAATAATAATAATAAAGAAATCTTTCTAATACCGTTTCTCACTCATATTTTTGATGGAATTTTCATACACAAAAAGGGAACGTTAATTGACCTTAATATTAGATTTCAGATAAGTGTTTGTGGTAAGATGGAAGGTCTATAGCAGGGGCATTCAATTAATATTACAAGATGTCCGGTCTCTATATTTCCCTATTCCCTTCCAGCGGAGGTCCAGACCATACTTTTTTTGGAACAGTTATACATTTCGATCAAGGCAGACCCTAGTACTTTATATAATGAAAAAAATCTAAACCCTCAAAATAGTCATCAAAGATTAGAATCTTGGGCACAGAGAGCCAAATCAGTGATGTCTTAGAATTTTTACCAAAACTTCCCAAAAAGTAAATATTTCTTCCAAATGGATATGAATAAAAAAGGTTAGATCAGATCTTTTTACTGGCTATTTTTGTTCTTATTATTATATATCAGATAAGTGTGTTTGTGGTAAATTGATAAAGATGGATGATGGACTATATTGTCATGATTTTGGCATGCATGGCTTAATTCCCTTAGTACATTATACTTTCTCATGATTTCACAATTTTTATAAAATATCTTACGCTCAGCTAGGCTGCATTTTTTTTTTTTTAAACAACTGTTTTCTGTTTGAGTATATTTAAAATGGTCATTTATTCCTATGATGGCAAAGCTGAATTTTCAGCATCATTACTCCAGTCTTCAGTCACATGATCCTTCAGAAATCATTCTAAAATGCTGATTTGCTGCTCAAGAAACATTGATTATCAATGCTAAAAAAAGCTTGTACTGCTTAATATTTTTCAGAAACCTTGATACACTTTTTTTTGCAGGATTTCTTGATGAATAGAAATTGAAAATGTATGAATTTATATAAATGAGATTTAAAATCCAAGATTTCCAATCGGATAAACAAAGTAGCAATGAGAAGTGTGTGTTTTCATCCCCTCTGGGATCATCTAATTAGGCTATCTTAGTTCCAATCAGTCAGGATTGCACTCCTGAGTCCTGTCCTTACACAGAGTTTTCCCCGTGCCCTTTCTCGCCTCTGTCTATTTCTCCCCTGCAGGCAGGATCCATCTGTGTCCAACACATGTCCATGCCCTTTGCATTCAAATGCTACCGAGATTGTAATCTTTGAGCCTTGGTACAAGTGAATTCCTCCCTATGTTGTATAGCTTTGTAGTGATGTTATAAGCCCATCTACCCAAAGTCACGTCCTCCTCCTCTGATACATGTGCACGATCTCTCATGTTGTGTCTGAGTGCCAAATCCTCGAGTGCCATCCCTCAGCTTGCACGCCGCATGCGTGTTTGTTCCAGGCAGTAGTGGGGGGTGATTCCGGAGGATAGGAATGGAAGTCGGAAGCGTGACAGTCCTGTGATGTAGGAGGAGCCGTGAGGAGTGAGTGGGAAGAGAAGGCCTATATAAACCCTCGCAGCAGCTCTGGATCACGAACACTCAAGACGGATACAGAGCAAGAGCAGCAAACTGACCTGTTTCTTCATTTACTTCTACCGGCAGAAAGTGTGGATTTGGAGGACTGACTCACCTGGTGAAGAACGTTGTTTTGAAGAGGAATTTAAAAACGCCTTCCCCACTCATCCAAACCTATAACCTCACAGGATGTCCGCACATGCAGTGATGTTGAGCCACTTGAATGCTATGGCTGTTTACCGGATGTCTTTGGCTATGGAGGAATTCCCCCAGCTCCTGGGGTTGTCCAGGACCCACGACTGCGCAAGGGCCCGGTCCATGCTGCGGATGAAGAGTCAGTTCAGCTGCGGCAGGATTGCAGAAGAGGTGGATGAGGAAGGACGGTTCACAGTGGAGGAAGACAAAGCACGGCGCTCCTTCTTGCAGTCGCTTGAGAGTCTGCGCAGATGCACGCAAGGACGCCAGTAACTCCAGGAGCCTGAAGGCCAGCTTGAACCTGTATGGACTGAGAGACTGAGATTCAGTGTAGAATGGAGACTATTTTAAGGGAACAGTCAGGGTAGATGCTTCACAATGAAGCCAGACTGACTGACCCAAACTGTTTATACCTACCAAAGATGGGTCATTTGCTGGTTTATACGTTTCTGTTTGGATTTTTTTCCTGCACTAAATATGTGGAGCATGCTACTTACTGTTAATACTGGTAATGTGTTACGTGTTTGTCCATCTCCCAAGAAAAGCTGTGGAGTTAAAGGGCCTCACATTAGCACTATTATGGTTTTACCAAAGGCAAAATCTATTTTAAGACTGTTTTCTCACATATGCATTTGAAAATAACTGCTTTATATTTTGTCTCAATTTGTCTTTGAAATGATCTGTGCTTTCAAAATAAAGTTTTGAAAATATATTGATTGTTTTAAGAGTCTTTCATTTATAATCAAGATTTCCGCGAATGAGTTTGGGTCTTATGCTTTTATGCTCAAACGTTTTCTGTACATTATTACAATGTTTTAAAGGGTTAGTTTATTCAAAGTGAAATTCTGTCATTATTTGCTCACCCCATTTCCTATATTCTATGGTGGTAACCAAAACTGTCATTCTTCAACATATCTTTTGTGTTTAGCGGAACGAAGTAAGTCATTGGTTTGGATCAGCATGAGTAAACAATGAATATTTGGGTGAACCCTTTCAGTGTTTCATTCTGATATTCTTAGAAACAAAATTATCATTGCAATGTGAAATAAGCTTTTGAGATAGGTATACGTGACAGCATCACACTCTTTTCAAGTGTGATTCTTGTAAGTTAGTCGGATGATGTTTGTGTGCTACACTTTTTAAGTGGCTCACAGATTTTTAGCTGGTTGGAAATCAGGACTTCTTGGTATAGGCTGGGTGGGTTATTTTATTTTCTTGGGATCAGGACTTCTCTTGAGCTTCTCTTCATCCGAGACTTCTCTCAAGTGTGTTCTGCCCCTGTTTACAGACTTGAATGCTTGCCTCCAAACATTATTTAATTTCTTCTATGGAAGACAAAGGATTTATTTAGCAGAATGTCTAATTTGCCCTTTTCCATGCAAAGTCCTGTTACATACAAATGCTGACAGTCTCAACAATTGTAATGCCTTCACTAACAGCTATCTGATAGTTAGGTGGCTATTAGTTTTTGCTAAAAAGGGATGATGCTCCTTTAGCCAAATTTAATAACTTGCCGCCCCTGTGAAACTGACTTTGCTTTTCAGTTGAAGTTATGAATTGGTATCACTCGGCTCCATTAATGCTCACTAAACATAATTCTACATTTTTCTCTCATTCCATATCCTGTTTCACTCAGACGTTTGTCACTTTACTGAAGAAAAGAGGTTGTGAAATGTTTCGTTGATTTTAAATTGCTGAAAAGGTTTCTCTCCACCATATATATTCTCATTCACCCTGTTCAGTCCTGGCAATGTTGAGACACACAAACCACTGAAGTTTGTGCAGATTTTCTTTCTTATTCATTTATCGATTATTCCAAGCTTGTATCATGATCTAAACAGACAGAGGGCAAATTTTTTGGTGAATATTGATTTTAATTTTGTACAATGTTCCTTTTAACCGGAGTAACGTAATATACATAATTGATGTTCATGTTTATTGAAAGGCTAACAAAGTTGTATTGAGAGAATAATTCAAAATCTTAGCATTTTTTTTCTTTAGTTTGACTCTGATTCATTCTGGAATTGGCATGAAGTTGAGATCCATTACAGTTAATCGATAAAAACGGGGGTTATGCGGCTCTCTTCATGACACTTTTAATGAATAGTTTGGCTTACAGTCTCCATGCTCATTCCCTGCTTATGAAAACGCCTCAGCATAAATTGTGTTTTAAGACCTGGATGTTCACTTCATGAGTCTCTCTATCTTTTGGAAACCCAAATGTTGTAGGTACAGGGAGAACTAATACAGTTGTGCTCTTGAGCAAAACAACCCCATGTTGCTCTATTGGTAGGCCTATATAGTGTAAAGTGTCTTATAAATAGAATAGTCAAACGCATTTTTAGTGGCCAGTGTTAAATCTAAAATATCGTCTAAGCAGGTGGTGCAGTGGTTGGCAATTCTGGGGATGTTTACAAAAGGTCAATGTGAATAAACCACTTTCTTTCTTTTTTTCTTTCTAGGCAATAATGGTGGAAATGTTAAATAGCTTTTTTTTCATTAGAACTAATAATGCATAATTTCTGAAAGAAAAGTTTTTTTTAATTTAATTATAGCTTTCCTGTAGCTCAAACAGTAGAGCTTCGAATGCCAGGGAATCAAGAACTGATAATCATTTAAATTACCTTGAAATGCAATGTAAGTCGCTTTGGATAAAAGTGTCTGCCAAATGCATACATGTAAATGTAATTTCTTTCTGTTTTACTAACCTTTTGTGATTATTAGGTCTTATCTGTTTACTTTCTAATTTGTGCTTCCACGGTTCAAAACACTACTTAGCTGAGCTCCACGAGTAAAGTTATTAAAACTGTTATAAAAATCTATTACAATCCTTGTGCTGAAATGTTTTTGTAGTTTAACATTTGTGTTTGAGAACAAAAAATATTTACAATAACCCTAAAAAAATATTCACTGTAAATATCAGTTTATTTCTTTTAGTGTTCTTATTTTAAAAGGACTTAAAGAACCCTAAAAAATAAACCTGAGAAATATTCCACTGAGTATGTATCCACACAAACCTTAAACTATAAAAACATTCCAGAACATTTAAAAAAATGCCTAATAATCATAAAAGGTTCATGTGGAAAACAGAAAGAAATCATTTTTTTCAAGGTGTTCATTCAGAAATTATGCATTATTAGTTTTTATGAAGTAGTTGTCAGTCTAGGTTCATCAACACCCAGATTTTAGTAAGAACATTTATTTTATTTGTTAGTTTATTTGTCAGGAAGACTTGCAAATATGTTTTCATACTCTAAGATGCCATATATCTGATCTTTGTTTTCCAGAGCAAATAAATCATTACAGTAACTGACCATGGCAGCAAATTGTTATTTACTTTTATTTTTCTTTCCTCCATTAGGGGTCTCTGTTGTCACATCGAAATTCCTGTCGCACACCACCTCAAGTCCTCGAACAGACATTTTGCAGACATTCAGCATCACCAGAGCTTGACTCTCTGCCTGAAATATATGACTTGCAGACATTTCCATCACTGCACCTCTCCGGCTGCCCTGAGCCTTTAGAAATGCTAATAAATTCACTGTAATATGGTAAACCCCAAAACATTAACCAGTGAAAGCAGCAACCCCTGTCTGTCTGTCTGTAAAAGGGCACTATGATAGACTTTAATGACGGTAAAACCAGTGCCAGCTCTTTGACTTAAGAGTAAAGTCCCATATGGCCTCCTGGTGCCTAATTTGCATGTAATTTTGAGGGATGGCTTAGATTCAAAGTCTGCTTCTTTTGGGGGTGGGTGGAGAGGTTAATTTATTCATTATAATGGTTCAGTTTTTTTTCTCCTCCTCCTCGAATGCCAGTCTCATCTTTCATTTGGCCACCCACCGGAATTAATGATAAAACATTTGTGCGTTGATCGCATTAATACACATACAATTAATGTTTTCCAATCAACACATATTTTCGAATACACTTGATTTATGAATATTTGGAATAAAGCGGTGAAGCAATTTAACTATCAGCAGCTTTCAAGGCATATGACTGGTGAGAAAAGATAAACTTGCTAGAAATTGGACAGTTTTGTACTTTTTAAAGTTATTCATGAATTTCACCCTTCACTTCGTAGGATGCAGGCATAGAGAAAAAGCCTTTAACAAAATACCCAAAGCGGAACTAAAAGACCTAATTATTTGAGCTCTTTGCTATTTATTGGTTCATTCCATTGGCTTCCATCCCTCCATTCACCGCTTGTATCCTCAGGGAAGAAGGAACACATTTCATAATACAAGACTCCCCACACGTAGCTAGGGGTATGATTAAGTTTTTTCTTTCTTCTTCTTTTTACCGTATAATTCACCGCCTCTAATTTAGAGGACCAGGCATATCGGCAGGGACATTTGAGAATAAATTGAGTGTGAAGATTGAAAGGAATTAATGTGTACTTGACTGTGAGCAGAAGGCTTCTGCCACATGAAAAAGAAGCAAAATATAGCGAGGATGGTATTTCTACGGTGATTTATACATTAAAGGTTCACTTAGCAAAGTCAATTAATGTTCCTTACTCTAGAGACTCTTCTTTCTCCAAGCCACAATTCTCTTTGTGCAGTAAAATGAACAGTGGACAATTCTCACTATAAAAAGTTTTTTCTTTACCACTTTTTATCACATTTCATACTCTATAGAACAAGCAATGTAATATACTTACCCCTTACTGATGTGTTCAGGTCTCTCTTCACATCCGCCATATTACAAGAGCAATAATAATAAAAAAAGCACATATGCTGGTTTAATGACTTCGAGGTATTACACCACAGATTAGTTTAGTGCCAACCTTCAATGTAACCATTAACACAAAGAATCATTGGAATTCAGAAAACAGAATAAGAGTCTGTGAATCTAGTCATGTTGCTACTAGAATGACAATGAATCTCATATATTTATTTATTTATTTATTTATTATTTATATATATATATATATTTGTAGATAATAAGGAAAATACATTTTGAGCCAGAATATTTTGTGTTCTTTTCATTTTGCAGCTGCAGACAAACGGATCTATGATAATGCCGGTATGGGGAAATACTGATAAGAGACATTTTGATAAGAGGCATCAGAAGAACCAGGAAATTGGGAACAGGGCTATTCAGATATTTGTTTCTATCACTTCAAATTATAGCACACCACAATGGATTTATATTAACAAAAACCTCAAAAGTTTAATGAAATTGTTTCAAAGAAATGTTCCCCCTTCACAAGCATTAGTATTAATATTTGCAGCTCATTGGCTCTGATGACACGGGAGAATGAGGTAAAGCCCATACTGGCTTTTCAAATGCATTTAAATGAGAACTAAAACTAGGCTATCTACATATTATGCTATAGTAGAATAATTCAAGTATACACATTTATTTTATTTAAGCATTTGGTGATCCTTTACTTCCCTATTCTATGCATAGCTCAAAATTTTGGGGTTAGTAAGATGTTTTTTTTATTTATTTTTTATTTCTGTTACATTTTTATTTCAAATAAATTGTTTTATTTGAACTTTATTCATTAAAGAATCCTGAAAAAAAGAATCACTGTTTCCACAAAAATATGAAGCAGCACGACTGTTTTCAACATTGACAATAATAAGAAATGTTTTTGAGCACTAAATCAGCTTATTATAATGATTAATGATTTCTGAAGGATCATTTGACTCACTTGCTAAAAATAACAAATGAATAAATTGTTAAATAAATGTTAAATATAATGACTGAGTAAATCCCTAATGTGAATTCCTTTTTTTCTTCCTTATAATTTTATATTTTGTTTAGATTTTACTATGATTTTTACTTTTACTATTGTCATTATTATTTTATTTGTTTGGTTGTTGCATGCATACGTATAAATATATATGTTGCATATGTTGGGTTGGGAAGATGTTTTTTTATTTATTTTTTCTTTCTGTTACATTTCTATTTCAAATAAATTGTTTTATTTGAACTTTATTCATTAAAGAATACCTAACCTAATTGGTTGTTTTTGTATTCTTGTGTGATTTTTGGACAAAATGAATAAAAATAGAATTGAAAAAAAAAATGATGCTGAATATTCAGCTTTGCCATCACAGGAATAAATTACATTTCTATATATATATATAATAGGCTATTAAGCAACATCATGTACTTAGGATAGGGTTAGGATTTGGTTGAGGGTTAGTTGCATGTAACTATGCATAATTTACTGTTATTATTATGGTAAGTACATGCAACATGTAACAAATACTGTCAAATAAAGCATTACCAAAAACAGTTATTTTAATAATATTTCACAATTTTATGGTTTGTACTTGTATGTTTTTTAAATGTTTTTTGTATGTATATAAATGCAGTCTTGGTGAGCGTAAGAGACTTCCTTAGAAAAACATCTTACAGACCGCAAACTTTTAAACAGTAGTGTATAACCATCTATGAAGTTTTATAGAGACATGCTCCCAGTAAAACTCTCCTCTTACTCGTCTCTGTGCTTTATCCCTGAGCTTCAGCCCTTGAAACAAATTCTCTCATCCTCTGTCAGTGAGTTAATTATAAAATCCTGCCACCTAGACCCTTCCCTCCCCTCCCCCTCTCTTAAAAAAACTGCTCCCATTAAACATTTGATCAAATGCTGTCTCTTTTCTGCTTGTGTCCCAATACACCTGAAAACTGATGCTGTCTCTCCTATCATTAGGAAATGTGGCTGGGATCCGTCTGAACTGAACAATTTCAGGTCCATCTCAAATCTTCTTATCTAAACTCCTTGTTGCTTCACAACTACGATCGCATCTGCTCACAGTCTCTATGACCCTTTTCAGTCTGTTTTTCACACTTCCCACAACACAGACACGGATCTCTTGAGGATTATCACTGACCTTCCTTTAGCTGCTGATTATGTGTCTCGATCTTAGCGCTGTGTTCAATACTTTCTGCATCAACAACATGCATCTTTCGACTCCAAATGGAAATGCAGAATTTGCTCTCTCGTGGTTACTACTATCGCATTGACAGACTTTGCTTTTCAATTTTTAAACGCTTTTCCCTGGGTCATGTTGTCTGCTGTCATAGCCTCAGCTTCCACTGCTCTGCTGATATTTTTCCGATCTGTCCTCCCACTCTGCATCAGTGATTTGAAAGCCTGGTTGCTTTAATTTTTTCAAATGATACATAGACTGATGTTATGCTATTTGAACCACCAGCCTTTCTCATTTGATTGGCCTATACAGTACCTGCAATATGTTCAAACCTCTTCAGCAAAAGTCACCCACACCAAACAATGTGCCCACATGACTCCCATCCTTTGTAAATTACATTGGCTGGCTGTTTCGTCCTTGTATCCATTACAAGCTACTTCTCCTAACCTTTAAATGTCTCAATGGCCTTTTCTCTCACTATCTCTGTGAGTTACTTCATCCCATGATTTCAAGTTTCTTTTGTGGGTGGGAGTTAATTTTGTATCATGGCACCAAAACTCGGAATCTCACTCCCATTGAGTTGATTTTGATTTGCTGCATCCTTTCACTGTATTGTTTCTCTACCTCTGACTCTGAATGTGAATGTGTGTTTCTCACTGTCTTGTGATGTGAGGTTAGTCATGTCTGTCAGTTGCATTTGTCTCTATAAAGTTCATTCTTTGACGTGAAGCGACCTTGAGCTGTGGGAAAGGTGCTTAATAATAAGGCACATTATTGTTTCATATTATTATATGAGGCTGTGACATTCTGAGTGAGGCTGATCCGTTGTTTCTTTCTATTCTGGTTTTGTAATCTTTGGGCCTAAACAATTGGAAAAAAAACCATAACACCTACTTCACTAATGTGAAATGTAAATGTGACATTCTCTATTACGACAACACCATGCAGACCCATTTTCCTTTTTCTGGTTTGTTTTCCCTGAAGACCCTCCTTTTCACGACAATAGCTCAACTTCTTTTTCATCAGGTTTTCATTGATTATCTTGAGGGTTCCCAGGCAGCACATTATACTGTGCATAATGAAATCACAACATCTCTGTGTGATTAGTTTTTTTTCACACACCTGAGGAAGGAGCTACGCAAGAAAAACATTTATCTACATAAATACACATTGATGATGTGCCTATGCAAGTATCAAATTAAGTTATATGGACTTTAGTCACAGTTGGATGGTTTATTTTCACTGACCTAATGACACTTTGCCTGTATAGTATGGTGTAGCCATATGCCAACATGCAATTTTTCTTCACTTTCTCATCTTTCTGAGAAAAACCTACAGCATACTGCATTGCTGGAAATAAAAGGGCATTCTTTAAAGTGACCAATAATATGCACTTTTTAAGTTACACAACTGTTGACTTTTCTTTCAAAAAAGGGGACACGACCTGCTGAAGTGCTTCACAGTTGCTCTATTAAACACGTTTCTACAGTGATTACTTTTTAAATAAGATTATTAGATGTTGTCAATTTAACAATTTTAATCTAGCATAGTTTTACAGAGCATAACAACTCTACCAAAGTGGAAACATTTCTGTGTTGCCATATGATACCTCTGTACTACAGTGGAGTTGCACTCATGCTTTTTCTAATTGGGAATTTATACACAGTGTCATCAGATATTTTAATAAGGTTATTTTATTTATAATCAATTTCTAATGCTTCAGGGACACTATTGATGAACCCAAGATAATAATGGTCCCAATTTTAATTTGGTATAAATATTTAGATTAAATTAATTAAATGAATATTTAATTAAATGAGAAACTGATAAGAAAAGCTAATTTTTGGCATATGGGATAATAACTATATCATTAATAAACATATAGACATCTTCATAAAAAAAGAAAAATCATATTTGTGTCCTGAACAATCTATTCTGGCTATGTTTGCTAATTTATCAATGCACAAATGATAGGCTATATTACTTATAATTATTATGTATGTTAGATGACGAAATTATGAAGTGGAAATGATTGACGGGGAGAGGGTCTCGGCACAGAGTAATCCATCTTGAAATTACTGGCATTAAGTTCACATTGTGAGAGATAATGTCATTTTACAGCTAATCAGCTAATGGAGCCCAAATCCATTTTCGCCTAAATAGGACACACACATATACATATACACTAACTTAATGGCAGTGCAGAGACAAGGGATGAAACTAATGAATGCAAATGCAATTTGTAGCCACCTCTCACTCAAGCCATCTGAAACACAAGACTAAATTGAAAAATGGTACGAAGTGCGTTCCCAGCTTAGACATAACCTAGTCATAAAAAAAACACCATAAAAAAAATTCCTAGAAGAAAATAAGTTTGAATTCCAGCTACTCCAATTTTCTTAGCTGTTTTAGTTCTCTAATTATGAGGTAGCTGACTTCTGCCCTTGAGGACCTCAGAAAAAAGCTTCTTTTTTTTGTCCTAGTACGAACGCACCTCTATAGCACCTTATTCAGTTAATTAGTTTAACTCTTGAGTCGGGTAGTATACTTTTGGACGAGAATAAGGACACACGTTTTGGGCTGTTGTCTTCTACAGGAATGGAAGAAATGTGATTCCTTTTAGACCTTTTACGTTTAATATGGAGAGAAATCCTGAAACATACTATACTGTGGGTATAATGCTTGTCATTGAATGCATTTTTATACATACATATTTTTAATTTTCATTTTAAATGTGCAAAATTATTCAAATCAAAATTTTCAGTTAATCAATGGTTGTTATTGGCTCTCTGGAATAATTTATTCTTATTGGTCATTCTAATTTAATTGTCACTGCTGTATATCATTCTGCTCCTCCGGTGACTGAAATTAGTTCACAGTGACTCTCACGTCACACCGCAAACTCACTATTGTTGGGGACACATTGACAAACATTTAACTTTACTGACACTATTGGATGATGTCATCACTTTTTTCTACAGAGCTGCTTTGTAGCTGAATTGAACTAATTTCATATTTGATGATCTTGATGAAAATCACAGTTATTGAATGGAACTGAATCATCTGAACAATGAGCAGAACTTATGAATTAGGATTAGGGGCATGGATATGGTTAGGATAAAATTTACAGACAGGAATTTTGTTCCAGGATCAACAAAATATGTTGACCCAGTAACGCGTGTAACGCTGCAAAATTAGAATAAGCAAACAATGAACAACTTTGGATACTAAAACTATATGCATATCAGCAGTAGTGATATTGATGTAATTTTGAAAGGACTGGGTTCTACACATAATTTGGGATGATGTAAAATAGATGCTAAGTGTCTGCAGTGATATCATCCTGTTTTATCTGATGAGACCCTCTGGCTCTGGGCTATGTTTTCTCCACAGTAACTCCAGTAGCGAGTGATCAAATAAAAATCGTGCGACTGTGGAGCTAATTAAGCCAAGACAGGGCAACATTTGCATGTCTGACAAGAGGAAAAATATGACAGTGGTAATAAACAACGTAAAAGTAATTTTTGGTGTCATATTATTCATGATTAGTCTGCTCTATGCAGATAGCTCTAATCTTGCCCTTTAGGTGCAGGATAACTCTTGCCAAACATTCACGCAATCTGGTTGATTTGAATTGTAAATTGACAGTCCCAGTTTCTGTGCCATAAGTCAAGCTAAGTGTGCAGCAAGGTTATCTTGAGTTTGAATTGCTTTGAGTCCAGAAGCTGCGTCCCAGATCACATTCTACATTTGAATTTGAACGCAGGCTACTTCCCGACCGCTAAAAAAAATTAAAAAACAAGAACATTCTATGTATGAATATGGGTAGTATGAATGAAATTTGGGCGTACCATATCCGCCATGTTGTTACAGTCACGTGACCTGTCAGTTGTATCGTCTTACACTGCCATTCATAAATCCTCTCCCGTGGCCTCATGGGGTGCTTCTCAATATCCCTCCTTGTCTCCTCCATCCTCCATCATATGACCCGGAAACTGATCGAGTTCAGCCATCTTGAAGGACATCTCAATTCTCTAATTACACCGTGAGGACGCAAGGATCGAGGAGTTAGGAGGCTTCCAGAGGAGTTATGAGCGAGGATACATGGATGTAGAAGTGAACATTTGAATCTGTATATATATATATATATATATGCCTATGTATGTTTTCTTTTCTTTTCATATTTCATTACATTATTAACACCCAATACTTGAACAGTTTAAAGTTTAATCCGGCGATTCAGGAGTCAGGACGCAGCCTCTGAATTGGGACGCAGCAAACCAGCTCTGACCATGGTCTTGGGTAAGCCGAAAATAAATGACCCGGCGGCGCAAGGCGTGAAACATCCTCACCATGTCCTCCAGTAAAATATAAAACACAAAAATGACAATAGCCAATTCTAGCTCCATAGCTGTTTACTCAATTATATCAAATCAATTATCAGGATGGCAGCTGTACTCTTGCACCATTGCTTGGCGCCAGGAGCGGTAATCGGGAACACCTGGTTGCGCAATTAGGAAATCATATGAAGGCTACATGGTGCGTCCTTCGAAGGACGCATAGGCTGCATCCCTCGGAATCCGTGGCCTTCGAAGGATGCAACTTTCACATTGGGAGACAGCTGCTATGTTTATCGAATGCACACTTCTTAGCGAAAGTAGTTAGTCATCCGGGGACATTTCACCTACTGTTTTTCAAAAACTATGTATTCGAACATACTACTCTGTTGGCGCACTGTTTTTCAGATACTATATTAGATTTTGGACGCAGTGTCCAGACCTGGAGCACCCCCTAAAACGGCACATTTAGAATGTCGTCTTTGTCTGATTTCAAGTCTTGGAGTCTCTATAATGATCTGATGACCTGATTCAGGTGTGTTTGATTAGTAGATCTTTTTGCTCAGGTTATAAAGATGTTTTTGGCAAAGATTGTGCATTTTGGCTAGTGTTGTTATCTATCTGCTGGTGCCATCTCTTTCATTAGTTCTCAAAAGAGAAAATTCTTTGCAGTGGCAAAAATGTTTTGTTATATAAACGTGCATTAATGTCCATTGGAGTTTGGCCATGCATATTTCATTATCATCTCATTACAAAGGCTGGGTGCAGGGGAAAAGCCCTCTGAGACAAGCTAATTATTATTGCAAATTATCTGAGCAGAATTGTGAAATAATTTTTTCTTTTTATTGAAGTTCACGGAGCGTTTTATGAGTAATAGAGTTCAAAATAAAGATTTTATAGAATGTGATCTCTCTCTCTATCTCTCTCTCTCTCTCTATATATATATACATACAAACACATATTTATAAATGGAATTTATTCTCTTCCCCCATTCCTTCTCTCTCTCATGCTGAGATCACCAAAATTCACCCAAAAATCTATATGGTTTAATGTGAATAATTATCATACAGTATTAATCATGTTTGGTATCATTTGAAATGTCTCATTGCGACTGGTACAAATGTCTCATTCCCAAAGAATTAAATCAAAAGGTAAAAAAAGTTCTTAAGAGTTTAGAGATAATTCTCACACAGAGGGTGTGTCTTCCAGGCTAATGGCCTCCTGCTCCCAAAAGGTGTAAACTCTGAATGCAAATTCCCATTGTTAGCAAATGTTTCCATGTGAAAGAAGTTTATGTCTATAGGCACAGGGCGATTTGTAGCTCAAATTAGCCCATTATGTGTAGGGCAAGATACTCAGCATCATGTATTTCTATATATATCATGAGTCAGGTTCATCTTTTACTCTTTATCTCTGTGCACTTGATGTTATTGTATTGATTATCTTTGAACTGATTATGAAATTGGCATGATACATTTACTTGACAAAATAAATTGTTACATTTGATTTTATCCTGACTTGCTCTGAAATTGCTTTCCCAAGTAGGTTAAACGGATTCGTATGTTACCGCAAAATCTGCGTCAGATAGGTGACAACTAATATTTGGCACTAATTCAAGTGTACGTGGTCTTGTAAAGACAAGAAGTGAATTTCCGTTTAGGACAGCAAAATGCTGCTTGACCATGACCAACCTAAATTTGGGTGTTTCTTACCTCTGTTTTAATTCAATGTTCCTTTAGATGAGTGTACGTGGAAAACCACTGCATGGGCAATCCAAAGCTATTATAAGAGAAGTAATGTTGGTCGACTTATAGGCCTATCTGTAGTAGTGGCCATGCCTCTGCCTGAAGTAAACGTTACTTTAAATTCAAGTGTACACAAAAACCACGGGGGCTATACATATCTTTGACTGTGTAAGCGTGATACCATCTCAGGTATATAGCCAATTACCTCTGTTTAGTGACCGAAGCTGGCGAGTTTGTGATTGTGAGACCACCTGCGTTAAACAGAAGGCGTGAGGACCTCAGAGCGACATAGCTTCCTAATATGAACGGGTAAAATATAAAAAAAGAGTTGAAAAGAATAATCAAATGTGCTGCTACTATTATATAAATGACCATTAACCAACTGGCATTCTAACCTAAATTCGAGGTTGTGATAAAATTGAGTCAGATAAGTTTAATTGGAACTAAATTACTTTGCAACACGGAAAAGACAGTAACGCGCAGAGACCTTCACCCATTCTATCGGATGCCGCCATTGAAACGATTTAGACGGGCTTACAAAGTATGGCCCTTGTGTGTGTCACATAGCAGGAAATAACCTATATGACACGCCCTATACTGAACAAACCTGACTGAACCAACTTTTAATTTTTCAAGGTCTCAGTGAGATTCTCTCTTTATAGGATGCGGTTAGACACAAGCAAGATATTCTTTGAAGTTAAAGTGTGAATTAAAAGTATCGGTTCTAAGCATTGTTGTCAGTACTTTTAAAAGCCAAGGTTACTCCAGTTCTACATGATGGCTCGGTAATCACATGCATAGCAGATAATTTAGATAATTTAGCAGCAAAATGACCTTTCTCATGCCTTGATAATTAGGAAGGCAGATAAGGAAATCAAGCCCAGAGCTCAGAACCATTACTATGCATGAGAAGGGGACCCACATCACACAAAGGCCTGTTAGAGGTTTACTTTTGTCTGGAAACAACTGATCAGGGCTTCACATTTCCCCTCACTGCATTTTCATTTATACGGGGCAACAATACCATATAACAAACAAGCTTCTGGCAGGGATTTGATATTCATGAAGTGAATCATCTATAATGGTGCTGTCCATTGGTCTTACATGCAAAGAGACACTCTTGCATATTTATGTATGAAACTTAGATTTCTGGCTTATTGCCACTGAAAATTCTAATTGATCTTTAAACCTGTATGCTAACACACTTTGATTTTTGGTTCATCTTCAAATGACAGACCAGATGTATTATTATTTGAGTGTTCAATTCATTACACACACACACACACACACACACACACACACACACACACACACACACACACACACACACACACACACACACACACACACACACACACACACACACACACACACACACACACACACACACACACACACACACACAGCTTAGGCCAAATAGAGTTTTGGAAAACATTAGCATAAATTATTATTTTGTTATGACTTTGCATTTATAAGCGACAACACAAACTATGAAAACATAAAAAAAAGAAAGAATTCACAACATAGTAATAGGCGGTTGCAGTCAAAGCTCATGACAAATAAACAGAAAATTAACACAGTATTTATTTAAACCCACAAACTAAAAACTGTTACATGTATGTACTGTGTTTTTCCCTTTCATTGTGCATTTGGTTCAGTCCTGTTCCCAGTTTTCCCGCTCATCATTAGTGTTCAGTGTTTTCACCTGTTAATCTGTCATTATCAGTTCATTTGCCCCAGCTGTGTCTTGTTTCACTTATCTGTTCTCTCTGTATTTAAGCCCTGTGTTTCAGTCTGTTCCTTGTCTGTCGTTGTCGCTTCATGCGTGGTTGTTTCTGTTCTCTCTGATCCTGTCCGTGCAAATCTAGTTGGTATAAATAAAAATGGCTGCATTACGATCCAGCTTCTGTGTCTACCTCAACCAGCCCATGACAGAATGACAGACCAACTCAACAATATGGATTTTGCAGCAGTCCAGATCCTTCTTTCACAGGAGGATCAGTCCCTCGAGGCCCACACACAGAGGTATTTGGACTTGGTACCTCTTGTCCATTATGATGACACCAGCCTCTGTGTGTTCTTCCGGGCAGGTCTCAATGCTGAGACCAAAGAGACCCGGAGATGGGCCTCGGGGGAACTTCACGGAGTATTTGGAGTGGGTACTATGGCATAATGGTTCTTCGTTTACCGTTGGGCTCTGCAACAACACTGAAGATGAGACCGTCCTACCAGTCTCGTCCTGCCAAGAACGTTCAGCCAGAGTCTGTTCCCGCCGAGACCGTCCAGCCCAGAGCCTTCACCCCGCTGGCCCCGTCCAGCCCAGAGCCAGAGACTGCCCCAGACTCTGTCACTCTCCCCAAGAATATTTTTTTTGGGGCCGCCCAAAGGCCCACGGCCAACCGAAAGGTCCTCTCCGCCATGGCCGCCCGAAGGGTCCTCTCCGCCATGGCCGCCTGAACTTCCTGCTCCGCCCGCTCTGCCCTGGAGGCTTCCTACTTTGAATTGGCCACACCCTTGTCAGCCTCCAGGGCGATCAGCCACTATTGATGTTATACGGCGCGAGGTCGCGCCTTGCAGGAGGGGGAGCTTCTGTAACATGTATGTCCTGTGTTTTCCCCTTTCATTGTGTATTTGGTTCTGTCCTGTCCCCAGTTTTCCCGCTCATCATTAGTGTTCAGTGTTTTAACCTGTTAATCTGTCATATCAGTCATTATTTTTTTATATATATAAAAAACAGTTATGTCCGGTCGAACAATGTTTAAATTAACTTCAGATTGGATTATGTTGTTAATAGGCACTTAACTAAGGCTAAAAGATGTTTCGTGGCTCTAACAATTGCTTTCGATATTCTTTCTGATCTGAATGGTATGTGGAAAACACTTGAGTTTTGCCAGACTTGTTCCAGCAAGAACGCCACTGAATGCTTTTTCAAGCGTCTCCATACTTTGAAAAACTGCGGAAAACTACTTTTAAACACGAAATGACAAAATATTTAAGTACATTTACAGTGGGTCCATTCGCACGGGATTAGTATTACCTGAGGGAATTTTTCTGGACCTTTTTACTGAAGGTAAAAGTCGCTGTAATCTTTACTGACATTGTCCATAATGATTACTGAGATGGCACATTCGGACGGGACTAAAATCACAGAGGAGCTCTGGTAATTATTACTTTACCCCACCTCTCCATGTTTAACTAGTCCCGTCTGAATAGGGCTTAACTCTCATTAGAAAACTGTTAATAGACTCATAGGTTAGGGTTCGGGTAAGTAGAATAAGTTGACATGTAATTGCAAAGTTGCTTATAAGCAGTTAATACGGTTGCTCAGTAATGCACAACACAACGAAATTTAAAAAGCAAACATAAGTTGACAACACAAACAAATTAAGTCACAACACCACGGAAAATGTAAGTTACAACACAACGGAAATAAGCCACAACACAATGGAATTGAGCCACAACACAACGGAAAATGTAAGTTACAACACAACGGAAATGAGCCGCAACACAATGGAATTGAGCCACAACACTACGGAAAATGTACAACACGACAGAAATAAGCCACACCACAAAAAGAAAATGTACAACACAACGAAATAAAGCCACAACACAACGGAAATGCTCCCGACCACTAGAGGGCTCTCGGAGCGCGGAAAAGTTAGTTCCCTTTCAGTCGAGAATGTCAGACGTAGTCGACGTCGATTTAACGGGATCACGCCAGGGAGCCAGTCTTCTTCGAGTACTATTGGAATTGGCGTGCGTGATTAATGCCGCGTTCCAGGCAACCTGTAACCCGTGTTTTTCCAACTCGTAACTGGGAGTACATCGATCTAGTACGAGTTCACGGGTGGGAAGTCAAGGGTTTGACTGCCGTTCCAGTGCACTTTCATAGGTATAAGGTTGGAAAAACACGGGTTACAGGTTGCCTGGAACGATTTACTCCCAGTTACGAGATGGAAAAACATTGGTTACAGTTGCCTGGAATGCGGCATTACATCACACACTCCGCCCCCGCGGCGTGGGTATAAATACGGAAGTGGATGAACACACTAGTTGCCTTTCGCTTCGGAGCTGATCGTTTGATGTCTCTGAAGAATGCTGTTGTTTACAACGAGCGAGTGTGTCGGTGTTCTTCTGGAAGACTTTCCCAGTGTTTGTGGCTTCTACAGCACGAGTGCAGCGGTGATCGTGAGCTTTGAGCTCTCAACTGCTGTTTTAACAGCAACAGCAATTTCTAAAGGTGTGTATGTGTTTACGGCTGGTTGGAGGGCAGAAAAGTGAGTGCTGCATTGTTTCAGTTCACTGTTCAGTGTTGCCGCGGTCATTCCCCTGTGTGCTCCGGCGCTGGTGATGGGTCCTATTTCCTGAAAGAGCAACATGGGTGCGTTTGCGTCTTTTTCAAGATGTCATTCCACCTGTGCGTTTCTGGTTGCGATCGTTCCCTTTTTCTCTCTGATGGTCACAATTGTTGCATTACGTGTTTGGGCTTACAGCACGCTGATGTAGCTTTTGTAGACGGTTCATGTTCGCATTGAAACAGAAATATGACTTTCGCGGTGTTGAGGTCGAGACTCGCCTTCGTCCGCGAAGCGCGAGTCCCCATTACCATGCCCCACCCCGGGTGCCGTGTGGGATGGGTGATCATAGGATAGTGATGGATGTCTCGCCCGGTAACCAACAGTTCGCCGCTCCAGTGCCTTTCTTTCCTAAAGTGCTGCAACACCCCTTTTCTTTTTAGGTGTTACTCTTGAGGGGGTTCAACAGAAATTCGACTGGTACTGAAAAATACACTTCACTCAACAAATACTTGTTTTCTCTATTTTATTCCACACGTGCATATATATGACTGCCCCAACAAAAAAACAATATACGAAAACAAGCAGTCTCTGTGTGAATGTAACAATATAGAGAATTAAACTTATCGGCAATGTCCAGTCTTTAGATGCGTTCCCTGATGATGGAGATGATGATGAATATAAATCCATCAGGTTATTTGAGAGCGAAGCAATGATTTAATCCCATAATCCAGGATCAGGGTGAAGTGAAATAGCAAAAGGTGTTTGTTGCGTCGCCACAGCGTGGTAACACCCAGATCCCTACTTCTCGCTTCCTAGAGACGTGTAGAGCATGGGTCACCAAACTAAGGCCCGCAGGCCGACTCAGGCCCGCCACCCCCCTTTGACTGGCCCCCCAGGCTCTCTGCCCCCCACTACTTGAACCAGCCCTATGAGGCAATCCCCAAAAGTCATCATGGCCTATTTTTTTTTTAATTGCTTTTTGGAAAATAACATGTTTGCATCTGGTATTTTGTTGATTTTTTTCAGTTAAAAATTGATATTTAGTTATAAAATGAACTATATTTGTCACCCGATGAAAGACATCAAGCAGATCAAGCAGTGACAGACAATGCACGCGCAGAGAACTGTCAGTGTTCAGGACAGCAAAATGGCTAGCGTTAAACGAAAACTTGATAGAGAGTGCAGCGTTTTCAAAGAACAGTGGACCAACGATTATTTTTTTGTTCAGTGTAAGGACCGTGCAGTTTGTAAAATATGTAAAGAAAGTGTGGCGGTTTTCAAAGAATATAATCTGCGTCGTCACCACGTCGTCTATACTAATTTTGATTCCCATTATTCTTTATTATTGTTGTGCTTTAGTTTTGAGCCTACTGCTCATTTCATTTTCACCTTGACCTAAAAAATATGTTTACTGAACATGCTCACCTGGATAGGCATAAGAGCTAGCTAGTTGTTCTATTACTCATGTTATTATAATTTCAATGTTTTTTTAATTAATTAATTTATTTTATTGGCCTATTTATTTGACCTTTATTAAGTGCTGCACACAATTATTATTAATATCAACAGGCCTACCTATAATTTATAATTTTTCACTCACCTTTGCCAGTGTCAATCACCTCAACTAGGCAGATGTTTCTTACCTTGACAGCTTTGATGTTATTTTTATTAGAATATAAATAAATTGAATATCTGGTATTTCAAATTAAAACAAAGTGTGAAGACTCGATTACTAATTTTGCAAACCACTAGTAAAGATAAACAAATATGTGCCAGGAATCAAGTGTTGATATAGTAAAGTTGACATAGTAGTGGGGATGGCTGTGCCAGGCTAGTAACTCTACTACACAATTAGGCCTACTGGTGGTCATTTTGGTCTGGGTCATACAATTCTATGTTATATAC
Source organism: Siphateles boraxobius (assembly GCF_051911475.1). Taxonomy (NCBI): domain Eukaryota; kingdom Metazoa; phylum Chordata; class Actinopteri; order Cypriniformes; family Leuciscidae; genus Siphateles; species Siphateles boraxobius. The sequence continues at coordinate 39,510,767 of NW_027508734.1, read as the reverse complement.
AGCTCACCCGGCCCCCCCATCACTGTCAGGAAAGATAATGTGGCCCCCAGAGAAAAAAGTTTGGTGACCCCTGGTGTAGAGGATCATCCCAACAATGCTCATATAATGACCACAGTGCTCAACCACAGTTGGTATGGTCCAATAATGAAGTGATAAATATATATATCAGACGTTTCCTTAGGGATAAGCTAGTAGTGAGTCAGAGGATTCTAGAGTATAAATATGCAGCTATAATGCACGTAGGTGATTTTGAATTAATAAATGTTGATATACAATGGTTAGCTACATACTGTTAAAACTAATGGTGGTGTTGATATATTTTTAGACTGCTGAGTCTATAGAACAGTGGCATGGAAAACTAACTTTACCGCACTCCAAGAGCCCTACTTTTTCAGGAGCATTTCCGTTGTGTTGCGTCTTTATTTCGTTGTGTTGTACATTTTCCGTTGTGTTGTGGCTTGTTTCCTTTGTGTTGTACATATTCTGTTGTGTTGTGGATTCATTTTGTTGTGTTGTGAACTTATGTTTGCTTTTTAAATTTAGTTGTGTGTTGTGCACTACTGGGCCACAATAATTAAACTGTCTGTTGGGGCACCATCAAAATAAAGAGTTAGCAGATAATAACAGTCTACTAATACTCTAAGACATGTACTGTAGATGAAAAGTGACTGATAGTTAGTAGAATGTCTAAAGTGGACCATCGAACACACCCAAAGTGTGTGCACATAAAGTCGCCTCTCAGTATTAAATTGAGTTTGTTTAAACACTGCTTATTGTGTATAAACAGTCAAATAGACACAACATAATGTCAAAAAGCAGGTCTTGGCTAGTATTCATTTAAAAACAGTCAGGTAATATTTAAGTGAACGTAAACAGTTCACTGTTAAACACATGTGAAACAGTATGATGGGTCTCTGTGTTAGGTGTTTAAGTGACAGCAGCCAAATAAACCGACTGCCAAATTAGAGATAATACTGAAAATATATATATGACAGTTTTCCCCATGGTATTGATGTCAAAACGGTGGCCAGTGAAATGCTGAGTGGCTAGTAACTTTGGAAAACCACTAGCCACAGTGGCTGGTGAGCAAAATTATTAATGTCAGGCCCCAGAGGACACTATATACCCCATGGGCAAAGAGAAATACAAAGATTTGTCCAATATATTTATAATTCTATACAGTTCTTAATTAAACTTGTATTTAAAAAAAAAAATTGTATAAAGCAATATATTTTTTTGGAGTTTTAAATTATCCCAATTGAACAGCATATCAAATCTTTGTGAGTTTTAACAGTAGGTGGGTTGGGTTATAACATAGATGTTTAGCGCTTTGTGAATAATTTGATTGTGTGCTAATCAAATTTACTTGTTCAAAATAATGGTTTTGCCATTTCTCATCACCAACCATTGAAGCATTTTAATTAAAAAAAGGTAACTATATAATCACTCTTACAAATGTGGCTTATATACTGTCCAGAATCCAGTGGAAGTACAAAATAAAGTATTACAACCATTATATTTCTAGAGATTTTTAAAATACGAAGATGAAAGTTCTGTCATTCAACATATGTTCACATGTTCTACATTTTGAACATATTACGGACATTGTAAGGCTGCCCCTTATACAGCACAAACTTTTTTTGCTTTTATAAAATGAAATGATAAATATTAAATATTAAAAATAGTAAGAACACAATTGTCTATTTTTTGTTAAAAATATATGATGATTTTCAAACGAAGTCTATACTGCATGCAGCTTATTGTGTAACTAACTGCAGATTTGATTTTGAGTGTTTTCCAATGCCAAATTCTGAGCCCTATGCAAACAACCAAACACACACACACACACACACACACACACACACACACACACACACACACACACACACACACACACACACACACACACACACACACACACACACACACACACGCTTTATCTGGCAGTTCCTCGGTCACCCATCTGCCTTTTAGCCTACATATCCGACTGTTCTGTTCTACCTTATTCACACATTGCATTCAACACTTCATTTTGATCTCAACACAATCTCGCTTGCTCTCTCCCTCCAAGTCGAGTAATGGTCATAAATACAATTATTTTAACGAAACTGTTGTAACGTTTTACATCTACCACTGTTATATGTGTGTGCCATTATGTAAGAACGAGCCTCAGTCCGTATGCAGTGTCATTGTGAGAGTGAATGTGGGTGCAGTTAGTGAAGTTATTGCGTGGCCTGTGAGTGAGATGAAAATTGTTTCTATGGCAACAAGTGCGGTATTGTTAGGAGGTCAGAGACAAAGACAAGGAGGATACAGATTAGGGCATTAAAAAGAGAATAACAAAAAGGCAAACATCGCTTAGGAAGTATTAATGCCTAATAATGAAATGTTTGATTACTTATTCGAATTAATTTCCCTTCAAATTCATCTGGCAAATAAAACAAATGTAAATGTATGTCTACCTGTTTGTCTATGACATTCCCTTTACAGCCTTTACAGTTCAGTCCAGATTTTTTGCTCTCATCTGATCGTTTTGCTTTGTCATCCTACACGCTGACACATTTAAAAAAGATTTATGTAATAATCAAGTCAAGTCAAGACACCTTTATTTCTATTGTACTGTATACAATAAATAGTTATTGATTCAAATAGGCTTTACAGAAATAAACAGGAAAATAACGATCAGTGATGCAAACGTCAGACTTAAGACAAGTTAAAATTTTGCTTTAAAGCAGCTATACAGAAGACAATATTGGGTCACACTTTAGATAAGGCTCAAATTCTCACTATTGACTATGATTTTTGCCTCAATAAACTCCCAATTACTGCTTAAGTTAGTAAGGTAGTTGTTTAGGTATTGGGTAGAATTAAGGGATGTAGAATATGGTCATGCAGAATAAGGCATTAATATGTGCTTTATCATAATAACAGCCAACATCAGTAATATGCATGCTAATAAACAACTAGTTTAATAGTGAGAATTGGACCCTAAACTAGAGTGTTACCCAATATTGTCATTATTCAGCTCAAACAATTTCAATCTTGATTCAGTCCAGTACAATAACAGTGTCAATGTAGCAATTTTGTAAATTATGAAACAGTCGAATCAGCTATAAAGCAGCTCTGCAGAACACAGCTTTCATAATCACTGGCTCATATAAGTAAAGGTCTGATTTTTATTTATTTATTTCTTTTGTTTTAAAAACTGCTGAGAAACTAAACCCGGTCACATGTAGGCAGAAAAAAACTCCTATTCTCCTATTCCGGTATGTAGTTTTAGTGTAGTCAATGAGCCTGTAAGTGGTAGTTGCACTAAACTGTCACCACGTATCATGGTTGATTGATACGGGGCCACAGAAATCACCTCATACTGTATCTTGCTATCTCACATATGTCTGTTTCTGCACTACTGTCCATGCAGAGGTGCAATCATTATAGTGCCCACCAGCACCCTTTTTCTAGAACCCAATGGAGGCTGTGCAGGGTACATCAATATCAATACTGAGCAATGGCAATAACAAAAGCTCTTTTGACACCAGCATTAGTCTTCCAAATCACCCCTTCTGCCTCTCAGCATAAGGCTGTAATGTTTGTGATTTCTCTCGACAGCACAATTTAACACCCACAGTTCAGGCAAGGCCATTGCCTTGGGCCCTAAATCTGGTAGACCGATCTCACTGAACTATTAAAACCCAGTGAAAAGGAGTGAATATGAACTTAATTTAAAATAAATGTCTTTGCAACATAAGAAACTAAGCAGAAATTTGCATGACCACTAATGAGCTGATGTGATGGGAAATGCATTAAGAAAGAGGGGCATAATTAATCATAGAGGAAAAATGTTGCTCTGATGTTCTTGTTGTTGATGCGCATAGTAGCATTTTGTTAATTTACCCCAATATGATTTCAAATCCAGGACTGATCCCAAATGTCAGTCTCTGTTTGTTGATGTGATTAAAAACCAAACGGTCAAAGTTTTATTTGGACTGAAACCTGTACCTAAGCCAAGTTTCAAAGGAGACTAATGTGCTGAGTTAGACTTCCGACTGTAATTCCAGGTTATTATTATTTACTCAACACAACCAATCCCTGACGACAACCAAAAAAAAATTTCACCAACTATTTTTTTTAAAGGGACATGCTCACTGGGACGGCTGCTAATCAGCCCCAGTATCTTTGTTGCTTTCTAAACAAGCCCATTTCACAATCCTGCTTCTGTATTTATTATGGTTCTCCCATTTGGCAAAAAGATTGGACCTAATTGATCTCATTGGAGCACAAGGTCCTGCCTCCTGTTTGTTGTAAAAAGCAGAGAAAAAAGCATTAAGGCTTACAAGCTTTTACAGGATTAGGCATCATAAGCTTTTACCTCTGTTGCTCATATTAAATAGCATTGAACAGTTAAAAGACAGACGTTTCAGGGGATTAAATAAAGGAAACAGTTAATGTCCATGTTATTCTCTATAAGGCTGCTTAGCTAGCTGTAGATAAACAGTTTTTTAGAACAGTTAGTTGAGATCCTCTAATCCATGGGGTTTTTAACTTTCTCTGTCCAGGACCCAATACATTTTGTCTTAACCTGAGAGCCACAATTACTGAAACCGTATAATGTGCTACACTTGCTATATACTTTAAGTTAAAATCTTTTCTCTTTGGGATCTTTAGGATTAAATTAAAATAGCAATATAGACACATTCTTATAGAAATCATCATTCTTCCATGGGTTTATAAAACATTAAATTAAGTTTATATAAAAAGTTCGGGATGAGCACGTTCAGGTAATCCAACCAATCTTCGCAAGAGGAAGCTGGTATATATAGTTGTTCCTCACATCTGTCCAGCGACAGTTCCGCAGCATTCCTCCACCACCCCATCACCTAACTCTTGGCTGGTTCCTATCCCAACCAAGGAAGGGGAGTACTCTGATTTTGGGTCAAACTCTGAGCTTGGAGCCCTTCTCCGGACAGCATGCCAAATAAGCATAATTTACTAGGATTACATGTACATGTGAACTTGTGAAACTGGAACCAGATTGACTTGCAATAAATCCTCATGTTACTTTGTAAACCCTAAACAAAATTTTACCATGGTACCCATAATTTCTGCCCGAAATACCATTGTTTATTATCTATTTCTGGCATGAAACTCTAGATGGTGCCGGATGAGTCTTTGACTAATTTGGCAGTGATCACATTATCTACATGGCACAGCTGTTGCATCAACGTCCAATGAGCTGCGGCTCAACATTCAAACAAATACCGGTGTGTTGCTGGTAGCAATATGCAGCGCACTTTCAGAAACACTCCACCTTCCCCAGCTCCACATGCAGGTGTAGATGTATATACAGTATACATGTCTGCCACGGGGTTAAATCATGTAAGTTACATGTGCAGAAGCAGCAGCATGTCTTACATGATCACAGCAATGTCTGTGAAGGTATTCACAGTAGGAAGTCTATGTACTTGCTCTGCAGCAGCGTAGCGGATCTATTCCGCCAAGACCAAATACATTAACACTGCCATTTCCATTACCATGCTAATCTCTATTACCTATTACCATACCAATCTCCCAAAAGTTGTCATGACAGAGCTAAATTTATTGTGTTGGGAAGATAAGAATTATCTTATCTATATAAGTAACTATATGGCAGTTAGGTGAAGTTAGTTAGTATGCTTTGCATGCCAAAATTACATGGCAAAAATATGACTCAAGCCTCTACAAAACTTCATGAAATGTCAGTCAGCTTAATTTGCGATCAGCTCTGAGTTCTTTGATCAAAATCTGTGTATGTCCTCAGCTCCAGGTTTCATCAGGCCGGTAACAGGCAGAAGAATGACAGCTACAGTAATACCCTTGGGGTTTCTCTGCTCATCTCAGGGCACTATTGCTGTCTCTCCCAGCGCTAACCATGCACAATTCCATTAAACTGTCACATCTTTCTGAATGACTTTCCTCTGTCCGAGTGAAAAGACCCACATCTTCACTGGCACAGTACTGAGAGAGAGCAAATAAACAGTAGGCCTAGTTGCTCAGTTTTACCATCAGCATGATTATGATAAAACAAAATAAAGGTCACTTGTTTTGAAAGCAAGTTTAAGTGCACAGAATATGCTAGGCCTAATTCATTTGCCGTTTTTGCATCAGTTGCGATCTTACAAACATCAGCCTGTCAGTTATATTAATGCCTGTTATTAGAAACTCAGGGACATTATTCTGCAGCTGGTGGAAGCACAGTAAGCTCAATAAATAGGGCTTTTACAAGACGAGGAGGGAGCATCTACGGGGTGTGTAGCGGACCATGGTGATCTCATTCATATTCAAAGGTGCTCATGTGTGAAGTGTATACATGCAACAACATACTGAACCCTTTTATACCTGTACAACTTTAGAAATGTACAGATCGTTTCTGATCTCCTGAAGATTTGAAATAGCCAGAACCGGGGGCACTGGATGGTGGTGTGTTTCACTCATTTATTGATTTGTGTGTTTGCTGTCACAATAGTTCAACTAGTCTGTATAAATCCCAAGAATGAAACTGTCATGATGTCAAATTAACTGTGTTAAATGAACGTGATGCTGTTAAACATATTTAAAATCATGTTGAGCAGACAGATGCTAAGGTGACAAGAAGCATCTGGAATCCATTATTTTGTCCCTCAAAATATGACCTAGCAGTTGGAAATTTCCCTCACATGTTGTGTGTTACAGAGGAACAGTCTCTTATGGTTATGTCTGCCAAACAAGAGCTTTTGCAAATCCTTGTAGTAGTAGTGTAAATGGGTTGTTAGAGCAAGAGCTGTTATTTACCATCCCTGTGTCTTGGAAATGTAATGTCATGTGGAGCATGAATTAAGTGTCAATATCAAGTGAAATAGTTTTTCTTGTAATGAAATGAGTTGTCTTTAGTCAATGGCAAACAGATTGAGTTGATGAAATGCTTATTTGGGCATCCGAGCCTGACAATATGTTTGCCTGAGGATTGCTGCTGTTCAAGCTTTTGACATTTGCTGTAGAGGCATTGAAATACTGAGTGAATCTGGCTTTCCTGGGTTTTCAAAGCATGAAGTCTTCCAAGATTTAAAAGTACCAAACAGGACCTGCTTTAGTTTTTGTGTGACAATAAATTTGATAAAGTGTGCAATCATGTGCCACAAAATCATTACATCAGATAATACAGCAATGTCTCAGAAGGTTACAATTGGCAATTAATTTTTCAAATCAGTTTTACATTTAGGGGACATATCGATTTGTTTATATGTACTTTGAAGTCAAACGAGTTTAATTTGTAAAGTACAATTGACTAATCCCATAAAATACATGCACATTCAAAAAGGCTAGTATGAATTATAAAGTGCAACCGTTTTTCTAATCGCATCTCCTCCTCACAGACATGCAGTTATTGGATAAGCACAAAATATCTCGTTTTACTCAGCCTTTCAAAAAAATAGCTCTGGGGTGTGACATCTAAAGATATTGGTCTGTGCATTGGAGTGGCCCTCAAATATTTCAGTTAGTTCCAGAGTAAACTGAAATTGAATGTGTATACAGTGGGTGTTGTTTATTCTAATGCAGATTAGCATGAAAATCATGACAATGAATTTAATTACAGGCAAGGAAACAGTCCAGTGGTTATATTCGGTTCCAAACAATTCCAAGATAATTGCTTTATCATACTGATTCCCCTCATAATTTCTAGCCCTTCCATTAGTAGAGGATTTCATTTTAAAAAATTGGACTCTATTTTTATCCTGTATTATGGCACATGCCATTTCAGTCACCTTTTTGTCTCCTTACTATGTTTTCACATATTTTGTAGTCTTTCAAAACACAAATAACCTAATTTGTATATGAGAGCAATTCTATCAGCTGACAGGTCATAAAACGGAACTGTTCGTTCCTTCCCAAACTGCATAGTCTTATTGATGACGGAAGACTAGGGTGCAGTTTATCATTTGTGACCTGGATTTTCTGCTGAGTAAGAGACTCATTCCACCCAGCACTCCACTGAACACAGATAATACGTTACAGTACCCTTTCCCTTCTTCTATTAGGCTTATAAGGAAAAGTGAGTTCTGTACACATAAACATTGCACATTGAATACAACATCTGCCCTATTGGATTCACGTCCTATTGAATTAATTCTTGTTTATTTCACCCAAAAGCAAAAGAAAATAAGCTCAATGCATATTATGCAGGCAAAAAATAATGTGGGGTCCTATCAGGCTGGTAAGTGATACATGTCCATTCTCTGTTTTTCATAACTGTATTATAAATCATAATGTCGCCTACAACGGAGCATCATCTTTGCTTGTACATTTGTTTTGCTCTGGTACATATTTCATATAAATGGAGAGTGATGAGAGGGCAGAATTTCACAATTGAGATATCCATTTCAAATGACAACACTGCATGCTCTGAAGGGCCCTTTATTTTTTCTCTAGCCTCTGCAAACCAATGAAGGGAGAAAATAATATAGAATTCAGCAGTGGCCACTGGTCAGTGTGTTGCAGCAGCACAGTTTGCGGGCACATTTTTGACCCACCTTCAAAAGGAGCTGTCAGGCTATTGCTGCCCGACACCGTGAGCAACTAGCTGTTACACTCCAGTAATAATATTTCATGAGCCAAGGATCATAAACAACTGTAAGCTTCTGTCAAGCAACCAAGGTAAACATACTTTTCTCCATTCCGAATGGTTTAGAGTTGCCATGAAAAGATTGACAGTTTAACATTAGAAGCATTTGGACTTGGAAAATTATTCTGAAGCATTATTGCATCTCTGTTTCATCTTTCAAAAGATCTTTGAAAGATGAAATCCCTTTAGATTAATCCTTTATAGGAAGGAGTGTCATGATTGATAGATAGATTGAAGTTAATTTGCTAATCCTTTAATTTTCAAACTCTTTTAGACATATTGAAGCTTTGAGACTCTTTGAGGCTTCTCCAAGAGTACTTATTCCTGAAAGATAATTGATGATAGATAAAGTAATTAATTTGATAGTGACAAATGCTCTTCCTCTTGGGCCTCTGCATTTATAAAAACTATGAATAGATGTCACTTTAATATTCTTCTTTCATGAAGCCTTTTTTTCTCTCTCTCAACCACATCTCTATCAAAAGAAATGAAAGCACCAGTGACACCTCTTGACATGTCCCAGATATCATTGGCTGACAGGCAATGTGTGGCGCTGCAGGCACCTCACTCCCCAGCGTTGACAATACTGTCTAAAACTGCCGGTTCCATATGTCCATTGAGCCCACTGCGGAACGAGGCCTGAGTGTCTTGGCTCGCAATGTGGATGTTCACACATTAATGCCAAAAACTCTTGAGAGGTTGTCGAGGGAATGTGTGATGGGGGCAAAAGGTTCAAAAGGAGAAAATGGCCATATGTATTTAAAGGAACCATTTCTTTTGACATGAACATCTTGAGTGGCTGTCATGCTGAGACTGTTTTTGTGTTGTTGTTTGTTTGTGTGTGTGTGTGTGTGTGTGTGTGTGTGTGTGTGTGTGTGTGTGTGTGTGTGTGTGTGTGTGTGTGTGTGTGCTTGTGTGTGTGTTTTGTTTTTGGAAAGCCCACCAAGCCACTGGCAGATTTAGGTCTCTTCTATTGTGCAGGAAATTGCTGTGCTTTTTACACAAACTTGGACAACCTTTGAGTCAAATCAGCTACTAACAAGTCTGTTGATGTTTATCATATTTTACAGGACAAATGGGCAGCTGTACAGTACATCCTGCAAATCACCAAGTACATATTTCCCTCTAATTGTTAGTATCCTGATGCCATTCTTTTCAGTAGTACTTCTTTGAAGATTTTGATATAATTTAAAGTGTGCAAAATTCATGCCATGCAGTAGCTGTACTCTTTTCTTACTAACTAAATCAGTCATGCGACAAATCACTGCTGTTGCATCTAGCAGCATCTGACATTTTACAAACACCTAATTATGTTCTAGCATCACTCACTCATTACTGTTTGATCATCAAATGTCCACTATTGAAGTGGATAGCAGCTTTGTCAATTGACTGCCGCTACTGACCTCTGTGTAGCAAATTGTACAAATCATTTATAGACTCACTTTTCACCTGTCAGGTTTACAACGACGTGCAGAGTTGGTCTAAAAGATTTCTGCTCAATAAATCGAGAGAGAAAAAAATACAGAAGAGAGTGAATTATGTGTAAGGTAGCCATTTAACAAATATAAATATGATAAGTGATACTGGCCCTCACTCAAAAAAGATTTTTGCTGCTTATTTAATTTACCTAAATAAAAAGAGCTAATGCAGCATAATTCTTGAACATTGATTACTCTTAACAGAACACTCGGTTATGGAGATATAAATGTCTCAAAGGTAATAAAAACATAACGTTTGATTATGCAAGGTCCTTATACACCACTGAAAACATAGTTGTGGATCTTATATTGCATTTCTGTCAATAGATCCTCAGAAATATTACACAATGCACCTTTAAGGCACACATACTTGTAAACATAAATAAATTGAAGCATGATTGCTTATATAGATCAAAATAAACTGTGTACCATTAGGCTGACCACCATGTGTTCGTACTGAATTTCGAGCTGGTGTTAATGTTATTGGATTGGTTTGGCATTGCATTGACATCTGATATATTATATAATCTGTTTACACCGCTGAGCTGAAGTTCAATACCCCCCCCCCCCAAATTAAGAGTACTGTTAACCTGGGCTAGAGTACTGATAATCTGAAAATGCTCAACACTATTGGATCAGAGCACCACACTGTAAAAAATTGCTGTTATAAAAAGGTCAAAATCTGACAGTAAAATACTGTTTTCCATTAAAACAGTAATGTACTGTAAAAAACATTGCATTCTGGGCATTATTTTGCTAATTAAGGAATTCTTGTTAATTTACAGACATTTTTTTAACAATATTCTACTGTATTTAATATGTTTTTTTACTGAAGTATTTTTTAATTTGGTGTTGGATTGCGATTACAAGTCTGCCTGTTTAGTCATTTAGGTTAATTTTCAATTTTCGAGCATCCAAAATAATTTCAGTTGGGCATTTTCCAGCACTTTTAACATCATTTTTAAAATACTTTTTTCCCCGACACCCGTTCGAAGGAATCTGCATTGACCTGCATCTGCACCTTCAACTTACATGGTAATTAATTTTTTTTTTATATTCCTTGTCAGTATTTTCAGTTAGTATTACCATGAAGTATTTAAAAATCGATGCTCTGCAAGCTGTCGAGCTAGTGAGTGAGTGTGTTGTTTTAAAATGTCTCTTCAGCCCTGAAATGAGAAAAATTCTAAATTATATATTTACACTCATTTTAAAATCACCAGGTTTTATCAGCTTGTTTTAGATCATCTATACACTAGTGGTTGTTGTTGCTAACTGCAAGTTAATATGTTGCCCGCTGTAAATAGCTTTTTAACACATTGATAAAAAGTTATTTAAAAAAAAGTAAAAGTGTGCTAAAAGGAACAAAAGCAACACAACTTTTGTCTAAAACAATGAAAATCTAAAAACTTAAATGAAATCAATTAGACCAACCACAGCTGATTGGCATTGTAGCTGAATATCTGTTCAGGTGTTAGTTATTCATTTTCATTTCCATCTATACAAAAGGTAACATCTTAGGAATAACGTTGAGCTGTAATTAAGCAGTGAATCTGAACAGTAGAAACGTGTACAAAAATGACTTGAAACATATAGGAAGTGTTTTGTTAGGCAACACAATTATTAATCTCCTTGTTATTTGGGTTGTACTATACATTGACATTTCTTGAGTTATTTTGATCAAATATTCTGTTTGCTGCTGTTTTACAGGTAGTGCAGCAGATTAATGGCATATCTCAAGAGAATCGTTCAAACTGGTATAGAAGCATGAAATTTGGCACAGATACTCTCCAAGGGTCATTTTTTGGGAAAAAGGCGTTGGCCACCGAAAAATACAACATGGCGGACATTTTTTCAAGATGGCCGCTATTTCTGTCAAATGCTCATTATGTCAATCGTTCAAACAGTGATATCATGTAGGCATAACATTTTGTGAAAATACTCTCTTCAGAATGTTTTTTTGGAAAACAGTGCTTGTCCCTCAAATTCAAGTTGGCAACCATTTTTCAAGATGGCCGCCATTTTTCTTGAATCCTTACATATTTTTTTCAAATGGTGATGCTATCATGAAATTTGGTACAAATATTCTTCAAGGAACATTATCATGGAAAAAGTTGTGTGCCAATCAAAAATTCAAGATGGCAACCATTTTCAAGATGGCCATAGAATGTACATTTCCAGAAGAAAATGTGAGTGGGTGCTTGCAGTGGCAAAACTCGCCACTCGGTTGCTAGGGTGTGGTACATGATTGCATACGAGCCAACAAACATGTCTGTACGATGTTCTGGTGCCGAGATATGGCTTATTCATGTGTTCAGGTGGTTGCTAGGTGGTTGCTAGAGTGTTCTGGGTCGTTGCTATGGTGTTGGTAGCAAGGTTATTATAGTTTTGCATTTTTCATTAGTTTTTATTTTTATTTCGTTTTGAATTTTTGTTTTCAAATTCAGTTTAGTTTTAATTAGTTTTTAAAGTGGGTTTGCTAGTTTAGTTTAGTTTTTATTTTTTGAAAGTGCTTAGTTTTAGTTTGGTTTTTATTATTTTTAATGTTAGTTTTAGTCTTTTTTTGGATTTTGGGTTATTTGTCAGGGGCAAGATTCAAAAAGGTCAGAAAAAGAATTGTGTAATAATAACTCAACGAAAACATCATACAATTTTAGAAATATCTATTCAACAATAAAACCAGTACATAAAATGTACATATGGGCACAAATATGTAAACAGTCTGCACAAGACTCCGCTGTAAAGTGCAAAATGTGTAAGTGACGTGTGCCAGGAAAAAAAACTAAATAGCAAATAGACTAAAGACGACATAAACTGCATTTCTAAATAAGTAAGAAATATTGTGTATTGCCTATCTTGCTAGGTAAGTCTTGCTAGTCTTTGTCCTATTTAAAGTAGGCTAATACTGAACGTGAAACAAAATCTGGAACAAAAAAGTGGATTAACAGTTTTCTAGCAATATTAATTATTAAAATTAAGCACAAAAAAAGAGTTCATACCCAAACAGAGTATTAAAAACCTCCTTGCAAGGTAAGTATTGCTAGTCTTTGTCCGATTTAAAGTAATACTGAATATGAAAATAAAAATTAAAAAAATCTGGAACAAAAAAGTAGATTAAAAATGTATTAAAACAAAAATAATACTCAAGAGTATTAAAAAACTCAAAATACATGGAGAAAATCATTGAGCAAATACAGGCTATTTCTCATTAAAGAGCAGTGAATTCTTTTCTCTTTTTATTTTGTTGTTTGATTGATATTAAGTGCACAGACGGCATTAGGTTTATTACGCACTGTCACTTTAAGACCGAGTGCAGATCCAATTGCACTGATGCACATCCGATATTCTCACAATTGTATGTTCTGTAAAGACATAACTGACTGTGTTTGCATGAATACTCTCCAAAACGGACATTTATACATAATGCTGTGTATTTATCCATTCAGACGCGAAAGAGAGCTCAATTCAGTCCTCGCGCGCTGTATAGCTGTCTATCATTTGTCATATAGTAATAACACCTTGTTTTATTTTATTTTTTATAAGTTATGAGCTATAAATAATTAAAGTGTGATATTTAAATTACGCAATTGAAAGTAGGCAGCTCTGATTGCACGAGCTCTGCCTAGCACACACAAACTGACAGCTTTACCGCTTGTTTCGCTATTTGTTGCGCTTATCAAGTTAATGGTTACATTTCGGAGATATCAAGTAGCTATATAAAGCTACATTAAACATTCCACACACATCGCAATGACGATGATAAGTGTTATTTTTTATTAATTGACCCACGGATTATCCAAAGCGTCCGACTCCGCGGTATTAAACATATAGGCTACATATAAGGCACACTGTCTAACATTCGCACAACCTTTGAACTAAAAATAAAATAAAAAGTGCATTCATCTTTTGCATGACGCGGGCCATAAAATTAATGTCGGACCGGCTACTCATCTGTATTGAATAATGACATAACATTATTTAATATTTGAATCACAGCTTATATATTTGACATCGACAACCCAAGTGCATTTTACCTCAAATTTGCGACTAGTTAACTTTCTAAAGAAGGCGCAATCGCTTCTCGGGTCGACATTAACACACAGACAATAATGTATTCAGAATTAAAAATATTTTTGCACCACTTTTTAATTTGTGATTGTGTAAAGGTGTTCACGAGATACCAACCTTTCGCGAACTTGCTTTCAACGTCGAACCCTCGTTTTCATGGAGACGCGGTGTGCACGGAGGGGAGGGGCTGTGTGTGTGTGTGTGTGTGTGTGTGCGCGCGCGTGCATGTGACAGAGAGACGGAGGGAGAGCAGGGAAAGGAAATGCAGCTGAACGAATACACTGCGTGTTTTAAATAGCGTTAAAAATGAAAGACATTGACAAAGACGAAAACTAAGGACATTTACTCTATTATTTTATTTTATTTTAGTTAGTTTTGCCAAACACACATTACAGTTTTAGTTAGTTATCGTTTTTTTGTAATGCCTCGTTTTTATTTTTATTTTAGTTAACGACAATGTTTTTTCCCACCTAGTTTTCGTTTTTTCGTTCGTTTTCGTTAACGATTATAACCTTGGTTGGTAGGCGGTTGCTAGGGTATTCTGTGTGGTTGTTATGGTGTTGGTAGGTGGTTAGTAGTTGTCACAGATGGTCACTATTGGAGTTCTTAGCATTTTCTTGGCATGCTTGAGCACTTACTTAATCGCTATTAGCATTTAGCTGTTCACAGCTAGCATGTGTAGCATGTTGGAACTCCTGTTTGCTAGCATGAGTCAAAAGAGCCAACCCCCATCTCTATACGATGTTCTGATGTAGAGATATGCTGCCGTGCAAAGGCAAAAGACCGTAACTTCGTTTTTGGTTGAAAATGGGTTATTGATATTTTTGGCACATTTTTGGCCTGTGTAATTACAGCTGCCATCAGTCCCTGTAACTTCTGATGTCCTCAAAGCCTTGTCCTGCACTGATGCAGTCAGATAGTATGCTCTTAACCCGCTCCATCGACAAACGTTGATATCGATCGCGAAGGATATATGCAGAGTTGACAGAAAAGTGTTACACATGCCTTAGCAGGTGAATACAACAAAGAACTAAAGCCCCGCCTCACCCAGTTCGGGTACCGGACCTGGTTGAAACAATCATACATCTAGCTGGCAGAGTGCCAAAACTTCGCCGGCGCCTTCAGTAGGGCTGTCGCGGTGAAGGAATTTCCCTTGCGGTAATTTTAAGTGGCTCAATAGAGCGATATGCGGTATTACCGCCATTTATTTATTTCTATTTATTTGTTGTTATATAAATACGTGTTATGATATGGTCAGCATTCACAAAAACAATGTAACCGAACTAAACAGCGTCTCTGCGCATTGAAAGGCTGTCACTCAGCGCGCAGTTACATTGTTACGCCAACGGACTGTCGAGTGAGTCATTAAACCGTTCATTCAACGAAAACGTTCAAAAAGCTGATTCCTTAAATGATAGATGTAATGAAACAAGGTGTTAATTATTTTTTAACTTTGAGCTCCACTTTTAAAGGTTCAGCTGGCCAGCAATGCTTCACTTTTGGGCAAAGCCGAAGCAATGCTTCACTTAATAGAGACCAATGGCATTGATTCAATGCGTGACTCGCTGCTTTCCCGCCCCACGGCTTCCTCGCGCTGTGTAATGCTGACCAGCGCTGACGCCATTCATGGTAAATACCACACGTTAAAAGGATGATACGACAAATCTTTCGCTTTCCTTGGAAACGGCAAACTTTTCACGAATATACTTGACTTCAAAGAGACGTACGCAGGTAATTGCACGCGCTCAGTCGATCTCATTCACTGTCTGTTTAGGCTTAAGTCCAAATCCACAAAGCCTCTGTACAAATCACCATGATAAACAGTCTTGTTATCATTATTAACTTATTTAACATTCAATACACATGGTACGAACTACGAAGGGTGGCCTTATGAAAAAAGAAAACGCGGTTTGCGGTTGCTGCGGTTACTTGCATTCCTCTGCGGCTGGCCTGTCAGTAGCGCGGTACTACAATATTGCGGTTATCGCGACAGCCGCGAATCTCGGTAAGCGTTACTATAATGATTTTGTTAAAGGTGATCAGCAACCAAATATTGATAATGTGGAAGTTACTGTCTTTTGCCTTGGCATGACTTCTCACTTTTTGCTGACAATACAAAGGCAGAGTACAGTAACTTTAAAATAGAGGTCAAAAGTAAAGTTTGAGCTCAAGATTTTTTTACGTAGATAATTTTTATTACTTAAACATCTAATTGCCAGATTTCCAGTGTCCTACCTATAATTAATTTGGCGGGACAACTAAAAATATTTAAAGTCATTTTTCTTAGTTCCACACTCTAGCGAGTTAAGGTCTTTTGCCTTTGTAGGGCAGTATAGGTCTTGCAAAATGGTAGCTAGGGTACTCTCTTTGGACGCTAGGGAGTGGCTTGGCAGCTGCCAATCATGAAACTCTAAAGGCTGCGTGTCACTATGAATGATATAAACCAACACCCATGTCTCTGTGACATTCAGAATAGAAGATATACCTCTTTGGATTTTGGTTGCTAAGGTGCTCAACAATGGCTGCTAGGGAGGGGCTAGAAGTGTTCAGGTAATTCATGATTGAATGTTTGCTGCCCCCGGTAAAACGAGACCACACTCATCTTTCTATGATACTTCTATCCAGAGATATCCCTTTTATCTCTTTCAATGGAAGTCAATGGAACTTGTTGCTAAGGTGCTGTAAATGGTTGCTAGGGCGTGGCTTAATAGCTTCACAATGATCCTGAGGGACTGATTGGTCGTCTGAGTAAAATGAGCACGTCCCCTTGTCTCTATGACACTGTGATCCAGAGCTATGTTCAATACAAAATCCCTATGCAATGTGTATGACTGCCCATTTCTGTCAGGGTTCTGTCACTTCTGTCTGGTCTTATCTTAAGCCTGGTTCACACGGGGCGATTTTAAAACTGTCGGCAGATTTTCCAAAACTGAGAGACCCTACACACGGCGATAAAAAATCACGGCTGTAACAGTTTTGGTCGTACAGTATGTGGTGCGCAGCCACACGGCAAAATCAACACATCACACTCGAACCGATTTGACTCCCGAGCAATCCCAGGTCAGACGGAAAATCTCGCAAAATCCCTCGAGATC
The DNA here is from genome assembly GCF_051911475.1 of Siphateles boraxobius. Lineage (NCBI taxonomy): Eukaryota > Metazoa > Chordata > Actinopteri > Cypriniformes > Leuciscidae > Siphateles > Siphateles boraxobius. The sequence goes on along the minus strand of NW_027508734.1, from coordinate 39,493,494 downwards.
AAACGTGACTTCAGAGTAAACAATCATGGCGGACAAGGAGGATGCAGTGGCGATAGTTTGTAGTTTGTTTTTAACCGAAAAAAAAGTTATCAAAAGAAAAGTCGATGGACAAAGAAGTGGAGACAACGCGAGCATGGACGGCTGTTTTGATTTTGTTTCCCGGTGCTTCCTCTGCGCCTCGTCACCTCGCTTTCTGATTGGCTATATGCCATAGTCCACAGGCTGCGTGCTCGTTTGTCCCCAGGGGACACCACACACGAGGAGAAATCGGGCCAAAAAAATCCAACATCATGGATATCCCCGATTTGAGATCGGAGCGGTCCCGACGTCCTTTCGAGCAGATGTGAGCACTCTTAACACACCACACACGGCAGGAATATCTGATCAGATTATTTTACGATAATCGGAGCATACTTAAGATTGTCGGAAGAGGTAAATCGGGGCTAAAATCGGCCTAATTATCCTGCCGTGTGAACCAGGCTTAAGTTGGTGACAGAGGTCTGACATTCCTGGTTTGTCATGTTCTTGTGTTCTAGTTCTGTTTATTGTGAGCACATGGCTTGTCATGTGTTTCCTTTGTGCCATGTGCTCTCCTGTCTATTGTCAGCCCCTTCCATCTCGTTACCTGTTAATTGTATTATCTCCCTCACCTGTCTTGCTTGTTACCTTCTGTCATTTGTTCCCTATTTAGTCTCCTTGTGTTTGCAGTCCTGTGTTGTTTCGTTATTATCCGTTTCCCTTGTGTTTCCTGTGTCTGCCTGATAGCTCTCTGGTTTTCCCCTACGGGGCAGTTTTGGTTTTCAGTTTTCATGTTGTTGTGTAGTCGTTTAATTAAACTTACCTTCCTGGACTTGAATCCTCGTCTTCCTTATTTTCCTCATCACGTGACAATTTCATGGGCCGTCCTACACCATAGTAAGTCAATGGGGCAACTTTGGGCAGCTCCTGCCCCCCAGGGGTGCAACTTTTACCCCATTGTGAGGTATGTTCTTACAGAGCCTGCCAGCCTCTTCAAATGTGCTAAACCGCACGTTTCTGCGAAATCCTCGCTCGGAGCTATGAATCGTCAAAGTTTGTCGCAATGTTAAGTCTATGGGATTTTTTTCGGCCGCTTTTTCGCCCCTGGGGCGAACATCGTACCCCCGATCACTTATAAAAGTCATAGCACACCATTTCCTAATAATCCGCACGATTTGATGCCTCATTCGTGGGTCTGTGGCAAAAGCTGCGGGTGGAGACGCGGGTTGGGGACAAAAGTTGGGGCTTTGCCTTCGGCAATGGCGGCCATCTTGAAAATTGGCCGCCACATTGAATTTATGAGTGGCCAACGCCTTTTTCCAAAATAGTGGCCCTTAGAGAGTATCTGTGCCAAATTTCATGCTTCTATACCAAAGTGAACGATTTTTTTACTAATCTGCTGCACTAAGGAGACAATATGCAGCCAGGTGATGTTCATCATGGTTGGTTGGGTGTAAAATTATTAAAATTTCATCTTTTAGAAGATACACATGCCTTCTCACTTGAACATTTTCTTAAAAGTGGGGAAAATCCCTGAACAAATGTTTTTCTTTTCCACTAAAATGTTATTTGTTGCATGTTACATGTTCTTAGTAGTGCAAGTTAAAAAACAACCACTTTGAATGTGTTTGGTCACAGGTTGTCATGTTGTAAAATACTTTGTTATTTATTTATTTTTTATTGCCATTGTTTTTATTTGTTAGCCAAAATCTGTCTTCTCTGTTTTTTACCTGGGTCATCTATATTTGGTTTAAACTCCTTGTTGAATGTTTACTGCTCTTTGAAATAAAAAATTATTTTGATTTATGTCCTTTCTCAAGTGTTTGCTTGTTTTATATATCATTCAATATAATGTTTTTAAAGTTGATGTATGTAGCTCACAGAACAATAATGTTATTCTGTTAATTGGATTAAAGATTCATTACTTATTTTAATTTACCTTTTTTTAGATAGATTTTAAATGTAATAAATCTGAAAAAAGATTTAAAATAAATTAAATAATAAATCTTCAGTCCTACTTATTTCAACCCATTATTGTATGCCTTTGTACAAAATGAATGAATTTAAAGTAACCATAATGATGTAGTAAATTGAAATAATCACAGAAACGGCATTTAATTTTACAGAAAAAATCTGTTAAATAATTCACAGTATGATTACTGTAGAATTACAGTAGATTACTGGTGAGACTGCTGCCAGCATTTTACTGTAAATTTAGAAAAATACAAAATTGTACTGTATTTCATGTTTACGGTAAGAAACCGTAAAATATTTACAGTGTATGCTTTGGCAATGAAACGTCTCTGTTCATGTTTTTTAACACTCAATTATATATTTTTAAAGTAACACCAGGTAACTTTTGCTCTCGGGGTCCCCCTACAGTTGGGAAACAGTATTCTCCTCTACTACTGTCGTAAACTCTGTCATCGTGCATTTGTTGACAACCATGATAGCCCTGAACACAGTACGAGGAGGTCACATGCAGGTGTTCTGCTTGCGTCGCGTGTGAAATGTCTTCATCCCAGGTACAGTGGCATATATTTCAGCATGTCATATGAATATAATTTCATGGGTTTTATTTTTTTTTCTAACGACAAATGATCGCGATGATCACGTTTACAAGCCAGTGTCATTATAGTAGCCTAGTCTATTGGTTACCATTTTACTGAATCTAGTATATGATACTTCAATGCAATGTTTGAGTGGTAGATAATAACCATATATCGTCAATATTATATCAAGCTACCATAAATAAATCTGCAAATTTTACAAATCGATTTGCATTATAGCTTGAGGCAAGACGAATAATCATTACCTGATTCATGAAGATAAACGGAGGATAAGATAGCTTCCGTACGGAGCCCCTAAAGGGACGTAGTGGTGGAAAAAAATTTAGGATGGGAGAATTTTTTTTTTATCTTTTGCGTTCCCTCGCAAAACTTTTGTGTTCCCCCGAGAAACTTTGCGTTCCCTCGCAAAGATATTTGCGTGCACGCAAACCCTGTTGTGAGCTCGGACAGACACTTCCTGTTTAATGTCCCGCTGGTAGTGCTTCAGAGCTCCGTACGTTAATGGAGCGTTTCATAGTGTTTGAACTTGGACTCAAATATAAAGAAATGCTGGCAATATTCAAATAGGCTATTCGAAATTCCCGGATCAATATTCTTGAGCTAAACGTTGTTAAAACACAAACGACACCTATTTACAAGCACGGTAACCTAGACAACGAGCTAATTCTCCTCATAATATAAATGTATCTCTAAACAGCCGATTGAGGGACAAATCCAAATAAGGGGCCGTCTGCAAAGTTCAAATCCCAAACCCATCTTCACATTTTATATTATTAAACATATTCTATAGCTTCACTATGACATTGTGGCCAAATTCAGTTCACACATCACCACTCTCCTGCTGGTTATACTACAATACTTAGTTTGATTTAAAAAAAGCATAGTTGTTATGATTTTTTATGAAATAAAATCAATAACTTCACACTGTTATGTGTAATGCCATCGAAATTCAGTAAGCAAATATAATGCATAAGCTATGATTGTAACTAGCTGCGCACAGTACCAATATAATTTTGTGTAAATAATAGGCCTACTTATTTTTTATGTGCAATTACTTCCCATACTAGCTTTCCTGTAACTCAAACAGTAGAGCGTTGGTGCATGCAATACCAAGGTCATAGGTTCGATTCCCAGGGAAGAGCAAGAACTCATAAGAATGTAAATACATTTACATTCTTATGAGTTCTTGCTCTTCCTTTGGATAAAAGAGTTACATTTACAGTTATGCATTTGGAAGACAAAGTGTTGTATAACCAATATTAGAGCAGTGATGCGTGAACTAAATTTGGTGTGTTACAGTGGAGTTATTGAATATTTTTCATAATATAAAATGTGCAAAAGCAGTGTAGTATGACCAGTGGGTCACCATTGATGTGTAAGCTGAATTGGGTGCACTACAGTTTGTAACATTGAAGTTAATGACTATTTTTGTATTTTTGAATATGAGTTGATGCTGTAGTCGTTTGTTGGGTTATATTGCACTTTGCAGATGGTCCCTTGACTTGTCTCTCAGCCGCCTGCACATAAAGATCCATTTAGCCTATATAATAAAGCTCGTTTTGAGGAAAATTGGGTTGTAGCTCGTTGTCTAGGTTACAGTGATTGTAAATAGGTGTCGTTTGTGTTTTAATAACGTTTAGCTCAAGAATATTGATCCGGGAAGTTCCTCGTGGGAACGCAAATAACTTTGCGAGGGAACGCAAAACTTTTGCGAGGGAACACAAAACTTTTGCGTGGGAACGCAAATATCTTTGCGAGGGAACGCAAAGTTTCTCGGGGGAACGCAAAAGTTTTGCGAGGGAACGCAAAAGATTTTTTTTTTTTAATTCTCCCATCCTCATATTTTTTTCACCACCACGTCCCTTTAGGGGCTCCGTACTACGGTACAGAGCCCCTAAAGGGACGTGGTGGTGGAAAAAAAAATGAGGATGGGAGATTTATTTATTTTTTAATATTTTGCGTTCCCTCGCAAAACTTTTGCGTTCCCCCGAGAAACTTTGCGTTCCCTCGCAAAGATATTTGCGTTCCCTCGCAAAAGTTTTGCGTTCCCTCGCAAAGTTATTTGCGTTCCCACGCAAAAGTTTTGCGTTCCCACGCAAAACCTGTTGTGAGCTCGGACACACACTTCCTGTTTAATGTCCCGCTGGCAGTGCTTCAGAGCTCCGTACGTTAATGGAGCGTTTCATAGTGTTTGAACTTGGACTCAAATATAAAGAAATGCGGTCAGTGTTTAACTCAAGGAACTTCCCAGATCAATATTCTTGAGCTAAACGTTGTTAAAACACAAACGACACCTATTTACAAGCACAGTAACCTAGACAACGAGCTACAACCCAATTTTCCTCAAAACGAGCTTTATAATATAGGCTAAATGGATCTTTATGTGCAGGCGGCTGAGAGACAAGTCAAGGGGCCATCTGCAAAGTGCAATATAACCCAACAAACGACTACATCATCAACTCATATTCAAAAATAGTCATTAACTTCAATGTTACAAACTGTAGTGCCACCCAATTCAGCTTACACATCAATGGTGACCCACTGGTCATACTACACTGCTTTTGCACATTTTATTTTATGACATTTATTCAATAACTTCACTGTAACACACCAAATTTAGTTCACACATCACTGCTCTAATATTGGTTATACAACACTTTGTCTTCCAAATGCATAACTGTAAATGTAATTCTTTTATCCAAAGGTATACATTTACATTCTTATGAGTTCTTGCTCTTCCCTGGGAATCGAAGCTATATGACCTTAGCATTGCATGCACCAACGCTCTACTGTTTGAGCTACAGGAAAGCTATGGGAAGTAATTGCACATAAAAAATAAGTAGGCCTATTATTTACACAAAATTATATTGGTACTGTGTGCAGCTAGTTACAATCATAGCTTATGCATTATATTTGCTTACTGAATTTCGATGGCATTACACATAACAGTGTGAAGTTATTGATTTTATTTAATAAAAAATCACAACAACTATGTTTTTTTAAAATCAAACTAAGTATTGTGGTATAACCAGCAGGAGAGCGGTGATGTGAAATGTATTTGGCCACAATGTCATAGTGAAGCTATAGAATATGTTTAATAATATAAAATGTGCAGATGGGTTTGGGATTTGAACTTTGCAGACGGCCTCTTATTTGGACTTGTCCCTCAATCGGCTGTTTAGAGATACATTTATATTATGAGGAGAATTAGCTCGTTGTCTAGGTTACCGTGCTTGTAAATAGGTGTCGTTTGTGTTTTAACAACGTTTAGCTCAAGAATATTGATCCGGGAAGTTCCTTGAGTTAAACACTGACCGCATTTCTTTATATTTGAGTCCAAGTTCAAACACTATGAAACGCTCCATTAACGTACGGAGCTCTGAAGCACTGCCAGCGGGACATTAAACAGGAAGTGTCTGTCCGGGCTCACAACAGGGTTTGCGTGGGAACGCAAATATCTTTGCGAGGGAACGCAAAACTTTTGCGTGGGAACGCAAATATCTTTGCGAGGGAACACAAATAACTTTGCGAGGGAACGCAAAACTTTTGCGTGAGAACGCAAATAACTTTGCGAGGGAACGCAAAAGTTTTGCGAGGGAACGCAAAGTTTCTCGGGGGAACGCAAAAGTTTTGCGACGGAACGCAAAAGATTAAAAAAAAAATAATCTCCCATCCTAATTTTTTTTCCACCACCACGTCCCTTTAGGGGCTCCGTACTTCCGTAACATAGTCAGGCAGACAAAAAAACACCCCAGACTACGGGGTGTCATTGGTTGTTGCGTTAAATGTTACCCAGATACAATAGTGCTATTTTCTGATTGGCTGTCACGCTCATGGGCTCAGCTTTGGTGGGGACATCCCCCCCTTACCCCCCATTCTATTCTTAAAAAAAAAGTGCATTAGATTAAACTGGGAAGGGTCATAAAACTTGCATATTGTTATCCTAGGTTTACTGCTTCTATTGTTCTCAATTGTAAGTCGCTTTGGATAAAAAGTGTCTGCTAAATGAATAAATGTAAATCTGTTGTGGTTTGATGCGGTCTTTCCAGCATACAAAATGGTTAATTAATTTTGTAGTCTATCCTATGGCTAGCAAGTTTAACCCTCCTACCAAATATTGTTATTTGGATATTATCAATCAAATAATGATTCATTATATTTGAATAACCAACAGTGTTAACTTTCGCCTTTTAACATTGCCAACATGTTTTTCCAGCACATGTGTCTAGCAAGTAGGCTACAATCACAAATACATTGCATAAACAGAATGTAGAAACGAAAAATGTCTCAGATGATCCACTGTTTATGACTGCAAGATTCTAAGTTAAGGTAAGCTAATTAACATTCAGTGACTTGCTAACGTAGCTTTCTATCATGATAGCACGACTTCTATGAGTCTATCCGTGCAGCACACCCCTTATTAATGCTCCTAACCTTGAAAGATTGCAGAAGCTAGGTTTAACTGTAATAATATCCTGGGTAACCAGGATCACCAGTTAATACTATTTTCCACAGTAGATTCTGCATTTGAAAGCCTGGTCAGTCACTACTACTGCTAGTTATTTGTGTGGCTAGTTATTTTTGCCTACTTACACTCTGCTTTATGAAAAAGCTTTGTATGTCCCCTTTCTTCTTCTTGGGTGACATAGCTGATCTACAAAGTACAAAAAGGGGCAAAAAAACCGGAATATTAAAATGTTTTACTCTGGCCTTTGTATATGGCTGGCAGAGAGACAGCCCTGGTAACTTACCGTCGGCGTCGTCGCGCGCACACACGCACACACCACCCGCTCGCTGCCAGTGAGTGCAAGCACAAAAAGTAGTCCCGGCCCACGCGTGTAGCCTGCCTGTCAGATACCCCGCCGCCAATTGTCGTCCTGGCCGTTGGAATCGATCCAAATAGCAGCGCAACAGATCCAAATGCAGCGCAAATATCAAAATAGCAATTCAAAGGAGCTTGCTAAATATTGGTGGGGACAAATTTGTCATCTCAAAATATTGATTTGGACTAGTACCTAGCATCCCCCCCTAAACCTACGCCCTCACGCTCAATGCGTGACACTTGACAGCCCTGCGATTTTAAGGAAGTGGGGGTGGTGGTGGAAGTGACGTATATGCCGTAAAGCAGTCGAGTTTTGTAGTTCTCTTTGTTCGCCGTTTACTACCCGAAACCCGAAGTTTAAAAGTACGATTAAAAACGCTACAGACCCCGTCAGGCTATGGCAGACGTGTCATTCAACCTATTGTAAGTCGATGTACCATCACAAGAGACTTGGAAATATATTATGAAGGTTGAAAAGTTACCTGGTGTTACTTTAAATGTCGTCCTGGTTGATTGTCAATATTGTGTCAACAACTTTCGTGTGACTGATCAAGTTATTATGTAGCTATGAGTAAGAAGCTATGAGTAAGAAGCTATGACTTCTCTGTGTCCAGATTTGACTGTAATGCAAAAACTGACATTTCAAACCAACATAAAAACTCAACTTTGACAAAAATGTGTCTTTAATAATGTCCTAATATACATATCCAAATGCAAAACCAAACACAAAGTAATTATTTATGTCTGAATCAAATGTTCCCAGCAACCAGGTACATAATATACACGTTACAGTTAAGACTATAATTGATCTTGGCATTAACTGAAACTGGGCATGCATTTCCTGTTCCCAGCATGCTTTGCATGGTAATGGATGAGGTAAATGTTTAAAATAATGTTATTTGTTTGTGAGCAAGATTTAATCTTTTTAGTGTTTAAAGTCAGCATGAAACTGTAATTGTGATTGTCTTTTCTTCCCTATTGTGACATATACAAGTGAAACAGCTTCTCAAACGAGGGAATGGGACTTGATTTGTCCATCGGGAATTGATTGGATTGACAGGTTTCTGGAGGGGATGGATTATTGTCCTGCCCTTGCATCGTTGAAGAAGTCATCAGAGAAGAGATGTTGTTGCATTTATGTTAATGATAATGAAGTTAATGTTTTTTATGAGTGCACATGAATTATGTGCATTGATTGATAATTTATAACAACAAAATTATTCCATAAAAAACAAGAATGGTTGATTTCATGGTGACTTTGATGTCCTAGTTAATTTGGGATTGAGAACTTTTAATTTTAACAGGATGTAAGGTGGCTCTTAGCCAGGGTCAGTTTATTTGGCGCCATGGCCAAGTATTGCGATGTTTGGCTTTAGCATTGGAAGGCAAGCGTAGTATGACCAATAAGTTGCCGCCTGTTCTAGCAAAACATTACACGCAGAAGACAATATTCCTTCGCCCAGGCGAGCAACCACCAAGAAAAGGTGCTAACACCAATTCTCGCCCAGGACAACTGTAAGTTGCTAGGGACTGGAACATGCTGGCTGATCTTGATCAACGGCTTATTTTTCCACCTGAGATTGCCACCACTAACCTAAGACCAGATATTGTTTTGTGGTCTGGATCAGCACGCATTGTTCAACTGATAGAGTTAACAGTGCCATGGGAGGATGCGGTAGATGAGGCATATGAGAGGAAGAAACTGCGGTATGCTCATCTGGCCACTGAAGCAGAACAGCGAGGATGGAGAGTCCAGGTTTATCCAGTGGAAATGGGTTGTCGAGGTTTTGTGGCACACTCTACAACCCGGTTCCTCAGAGACGTCGGATTCAGTGGCCAAGGGTTGCGTCGCACGGTAAAGAACTTATCTGAAGCAGCAGAAAGGAGCGGCAACTGGCTGTGGTTGAGACGGAAAGATTCTAGCTGGCTGTGTACAGGCCGCCATGCTACGGTTTCGTAGATTTCTTGAAAACTTGAAGATTCTGTTGGTTTATTTGTATAGGTTGTATAGTATTTACAGTCATTACGTTCCTGTGTATATTGCGTGAATGACGGGTGGTTGGGCAAATATTGTGTTTTGTGGTAGGTTGTATGCCATACGGAACCGTTGCCACTGAAACTGCATATTAACGCACCAGTGGGGCTCGACAGCCTTAGTCAAACGGGTTGGCGCGTATGGTTGGGTTGCGGAGAGATTGTGAGATTGTGGTTAGGTCTCAGCAGCAAAAGGGAAGTAGAGGTCAGTAAGCTGGGCTGAGTTGAGTGGGGGACGGAGGGGGGTGACTCTGTGACGCCAGAGTCACTGTCGAGCCCTCTTGAGGTGTCGTGGGCTAGTCGACGAAACACTGAGGACGGAAGGTGCCCACTTGAAGACCCTAGAGATGTTCCCTACTCCGCTCAATCCAGAGGGTTGTTATGGGGGGACCGCACTGTGGTTGCAGCCGTTGTGTGTGCTGACGCGCAATACACTGCAGCTATTAACACCAGACAGAAGGAGATTCACGTCACCAGAAGGAAAGACGCGTAACTGGATGGAGAAGCATAGGTTACTGTAAAGCTACGTCTTAGTTGGTGATTATCTTGGCGAAAGCCGAGTACAAATCAGCATGAATTTTTAACACCTACTCTCGTGTGATGGAATCATAATCTTAATAGGGAATCCTTAAACTTAATTACAAAGCTATATTTTTATGCAGATTAAAGAAAATAGACTTTCTCCTTCTAAATGAGCAAATCAACAATGTATAAAGACAGCTGTTGTTTATCCTTCTACAGCAGCTTTTGATAAAGGTGTAGCGTCTGGACCAATCACGTACACACAAATTATTCATTATATTTAATGAATAGTCCGGCAAACTCACTCTCCCAAATGAGGTCTATGTTTCCCCCGAAACTAACATCACAATGAAGCTAAAACCACTGGCAGAACTCAGTGTCCTGTTACACTGATAAGACTCTACGACACCAAAAAAGGAATGTGCAGAGGGCTGTGACTGAATTCTTACTGAGAAGGAGAAATAAACCCTGTTAATCCTATATATTCTATATATATAACCACTTGAGAAAGGTATAAATTCTGTATCTAATTTCCCCATCTCATGATTTTCCTTTTATGTTGCGTGGCCTATGTTTGTAAACTCTAATGGGTTAATGTTTCAGACTTTGCCTACTATGGTTAACCAAAATCATATGTGTGGCATGTTTGGTCTCTATAAACTCCAATCTTTGTTCCCCATTAGTTAATTTACATTACATTTTGCTAACTTTGTGACGCCTGGGTATTATAAGAATCTTGAAGATTCTTTTTCTTAAACACCCAATGAAATTATAGATTCTAACGCCTTGCTCAAACACAAAGGGTCGTAAAATCTCCCTCCAAAGGGACAACTTCTTATTGGCTCACACACCTCCAAAGGGTAAGACATCTTCACACTTTAAAAATCACTGATCAAGATCAGCTCGCTCTCTTAGCTCTCTTAGCTCCCTCTCTTACTCTATTGGTCCTTTCTGAGAAGTCCTGATGTGAAGATGATTCTAAACTAGAAGTTTTCTAAGGACCCACAAGCTTGTGCCAGGCTGCGGCCTTGTCTTTCCATTCACCAAAAATCCTCTGACTCCAACTGGTTCTCTCTCATCAAAACAACATCAGCAAAGATCAACTGGAGCCTCAACAAATTGCATCAGGACAGTTTATTTAAAATGGGCAAGACATGCAAGTATCAAACTTAGTCTCATTATTTAATACATTAAGTATCTTTACCTCTTTTAAAGAAGGACGTGTTATAACTAATCTGATGGTTTGCTCAAGGCTGTTGATCTGCTGAATTTCAAACAATGCTACAACTTCTTGCTTTCCTGTATTATATAGTAGTTTCGCTTTTTTTCTTATCAGTGCAAAAGAGACTCAAAATACTCTGTTGATTTTGATCTTACGTGTTAGTGTTATACATCATTCGATCCTTTTAAGTTTCTATTTTTTTTGTGTATCCACCTTATTCTGCTCTAAACAATTGGCGCCGCCATGACGACGACTCCGGTTGCCTACTTCTGGTTCGTACTGTATTAGCAGTGAGAGAATGAGTTCAGGCTCTACATGTGCTGTTGTTGGTTGTTTTAACAATTCAAAGAAGATAAAGAACTTTTTAGAAACTGGGTGCTTTGAGCATAAGATAAAAAGGAGAGAATGCCTATGTCCGGTTCTGTATCAGCTACATTCAATACCAGAGAGTAGACGTTTTTGGTTAGCTGCGCTAAAACTGAAGCATCCAACGAAAAGGTGTAATGCGTTACCAGTAGGGATGGGCATTTCAAGCAAAAATAATATTCGAAGATCGCTGGGTATTATGCAATTAATATTCGAGAATCGCACCCCTCCATCACATCACACACACATGCATGTAAAGGCTATAGGCTACACACCAGAGCACATGAGCAAAGCGGAGCAGTGTGACGCTTAAATATAAGTTAAACAAAAAAAAAATAAACATACGTTTTATATTTAAGTTTCACAATATAATGTTTTTTTTAAATTTATTTAATCTATGTTGATTATATGAAAAGGGAACCGCATAAGATGAGTCAGATATGATCATAAGATGCCCAATATATCGGAAAACATTTGGAATGGCTCAGACATGATTTTGACCACTTATCAAGTTTTGTTTTGTAGAAAGCCTTACTTTAAAGTGAATTTCGTTTAGTATAAATTGTATCTTCATTTTTATCAATGTTTTATCAACAAATTGCCAGGAATAATAAATGAGAAGCACAAATAGTAGATATACAGGACACGGAGGCACGGGGGCGTGAACTGGAGCGCGTATTATTAATCAACGAAACTCAGCGTATAAGTTACTTGCCTCACATACATGATAAGTATATCTATAGAAAGCTTGAAATGTGTACTTTTAAACAAAATAATTAAAAACGAGCAGAAATGGGCTGCTCTCTGCTTATGTATAGGTTAATTTGTATGAAGTGTGCATTTCTCTCTATAGGCGCGTTCACTACTGCGAAGATGGCGAGTCAGCATCATCAAATTTATCTTTGCAGTCGACACTTACAGAAAACACTAGTTATTAATAAACAATTCAAATGTTTAATGCATAATCATTACTTTTGCCGGGGTTTTTTTGTGGCAAGCTTATGCGTGCGTTGAGATGCAGAATAGGCTATATATTACGAAAACGCTCATTATGGTTTAGCATTCTCTCCCATATAGTATACATAACTTCCAACCCAACTTCAGTCATGCATGGGCAGCCCTACTTATTTCACATTTTTTCTAACCAGCGCATCACTGCGGCGTTCTGAGCAAGCGGGGCTTAATCTTCATAAAGCTTCGAACCGGAAAAGGACAACCGGCTTCCAGTTCAAACCCGCTATGAATCATGGGTAAATTCGCTAACCAGGAAAAGGTGGATACTCACAATATAAACAAAGTGTGCTTTTGGTCAAATAAAGAAAAATAAACATGATGCTAGTTTTGCTTTCTCTCTGTCAGTGAAGTCCATTCAGAAACGCGTCCGAAAATTAACTGTAATTCCGCGAAAACTTGTCATACAGGCACGAGTGTTTTTCCACAATGAAGCTTGAACTGTCTTTTTTTAAAATAATTTAATTTATATAAAAAAACAAATATTCTCAGTTTATGTAATCTGTATGTAAAGAGAGAGATGTCAATCTTTTTCTTTCCAGCTCATACCTGATTATGCGTTAATGTGCCACGCCCACGGAGAGCGCGCATCATTCAAACAAGGCAAGCCATTCAAACATGCCAACGCCCACCAGCTGGATTATAAAACACATCATGTTTAGGAAGTATCTTACTACCGCTGTGAGGAATAATACTATCTAATAACCCTGGAAAATGTACCAGAAGTGCTGGCAGTTTCATGTCGAGGAGCTATGCTACGCGTCCACTACGCGAAGTCACCTGTGCTTGACGATTATTGACACAAATGTCACGCAATAATGATACATTATAAATGAATACATTGAGGTTATGTATTAACACAAAATAAATACTTAATAAAAAATAGATGCCTACTTAAATAAAAAAGTTTTAACTTTTATGTTACTCTTTTACTAACTCTTTGAAACTTCTTAAAACAAACTGTCTCAAAACATATAAAATAAATTATTTGCTAAAATAATGACAAAACTGAGAAATCAGAAACATAATAAGAGCAAAGGTTCAACAATGACAATTATTGTTGAAAACTGTAAAAATATTATAATTTCTCAACTGTCTCAATACAGTGTAACTGTTCTCAAAATCTTTTTTATTATTATTATTATTGTAACAGACTTTGTTGGATTGTACATGACAGAATCCAACAAAGTCTGTTACTATAATACCGGTAATGATCCACTGGCGCTAGGTGTTTATGCAATCTATTTTTCCCCTCGGGGCTTGCCGTAGATAGGAATGGGTCGTGCGCACTTGGTACTGGAGTGTTGCGGGTTTTTGGAGTTAGTGATCTGATGTGTGGTATAATAAAGTGGAGAAGAGTTCAAACTGCTATGTTTATTATTTATTCAAACTGCTACCCTTACACCTAGAAGGTTAAGTTCCCCTGTGGCTATTTTCTCCAACTTAAACCGATACCGTGCGCAGTTGCGCACGAATTGTCTATGCATTCGCGAGGTGTCTAGATTATGCGCATGACTTAAACGCTGGCAGACACAGCAGCATTTATTGTTCCTGTATATTAATCATGAAATCAGAATTTTCTTGTCTTGAATTATTCATTCATTCATATTCATGCATTCATTTATGTCACTTGTTTAAGTCATCTAAAAAAAAGAAGTTTTTTTTAAACTCGATTGGGGGGCCCTCTGGTGGCCAGGGGCCCAAAGCAGCCGCTTAGTTCGCTTATGCCTCGGGCCGGCTCTGTTTACTTCAGTTATACAGCGCGTGTCTGTGCCGTTCATTCACTCTCGCACCTACATTAGTAAACATGTACATGAACACATCCAAACTATATTGCTATAGCCTACTAAGATGAGTAAAAATAGACTGAAATATGTTGAAATAAAATGTCTGTATAAGCAACAAACTGCAAATTAACATGCTAATATAATATCAGAAACACGATATGTTACAGACTAAATATGAATGTTTAGACAAGATTTCGTGATTGTTTTTGGATAGATTATAAAGTTTTGACTGTAAAAAAAGACTACTGTCACATTAAAAAGGTACGCGTTTGTTCACCAATTTCTGCTCATAGTTAAATATACTATAGTATGATGTTTTTTCAAATATAAAGTAGGTATATTGAACTATCAACTAAGATGTTATTATAGTGTTTGTTCCAATATTCAAACCAATGAATCCTTACCTTTTTTAATACGTATGATAAAATGTATACTTTTTACAAAGAAAGAATACACTTGAAATATTGTTAAAATTGTAATTGTTGTTGTAATTGTAACCTATTTGTAATTGGTTACAATTTGTAATTGTAATATATATATATATATATATATATATATATATATATATATATATATATATATATATATATATATAATTTCTTTAGTATGTGTTTTGTGGCCTTATTTCAGACACTTTAAGTTTTAGTTTTTTCAATAACCATGCATAAACAATATGCCAATATGCTCTCAAAAATACAAACATGTACATACATCTTGCTCACATATTATGGTAGCCCTGTTTGTGCTAAATAGAGTGTAATTATACCTTTGCAATTAATATGTTTATAAGCAACTGAAAAAAGCACAAATGTCAGGGCATGTCAAAACATTTCAAGGACCCCAAAAACACCCTAAACCTTAGAGGGCTAGTTAATAAAATCTTGTTCATGTCACACGTAAAGTGGTTGCTCTTAGTAGTACTTAGTAAGTAAGACATTTCCCATGCCCCGGAAATGTACATTTCTATTAATTAATTAATAACCAATATTGAGGGTTCACAGGATGAACTAATAATAATTGGAGTAATTGGTTGTAATGTTAATGTAGCTACATCAAGTTAATCCGATTAACTGACCCAAATATTCATAATCAATTATAACAAGTTATGATTTGGTTATTAATATTTCATAGAGCTAATTTGCTACATAGGATATGCATTATTTCTCATAGGGAGCAAGTAACCTTGATTTATATTTCATTTAACAAAAGCGTGTTGGTCAAAGCTGTCAATCTGAATATTATAATGATAGCCATGCACTGTGAGAGTGAGCACCTTTCTATAAAAGGCTGAAGCCAACAATCGACTGCCTGAGGCCGGAGAATAGTTTCACTCTGTAAAATGGCCTTTTTCTCAGATCTCAGAGGTCATTTGTATCGTATGTTCTCTTTTTGTAACATGTAGCTACAGGCGAGTTGAACTGTGAACGCAAGTGTAGATATTAATGATTTTTCAACATGGAATCCCAAAAATGAAAAAAATCAGCAAACAACTATAAAAACAAGACTCGACAAAAGACAAGGAAATGCAAAGGGTAATACAGCTTAGATGTCAACGATAACAAACATTATTGGTTCTCTCAATTCCTGGGACAGGTGAATGAGATATGACAGCTACTGTTGAGGGCTGGATTTTTTTCATTTCCATTTATGTTGTGATTCATTATGATTCCCAACATAAATGTAAATGGTAGTAGCAGGTGCCAGAATCTCAGCAGTGTAAAAATACCGTTTGCACAGAGATTAATGGCATGCAGTACATAATATCAGCCTTGCTCTGTACTTCACAAACAAGCACGGGTGACAAATGCTCTGAGCACAAACCTCCATTACTCATTCCAGTATCAAATGTCCATCTCTTCCACAGTGAGAGATGACAGCACCACCATTGTGTCTGTGTCAGACACCTCTCTTTGAACCGCAGAATCTTAGTGCTGAGGTGGATCTGTCCCACTCCTCTCTCGTTCAAATTGGATTTCTTCCCCCTCTTTGTTCCTATTTAAGCTGCAGGGGTTGATGTCAGATCTCAGGCCTGCTGTCGAAATAAATTCCTGGTAAGCGGAGCTTTTACACCATGCCATTTGCAGGGATTTAAAAAAGGAAGCTGTTTTGTTGCATGATACATACATTTCTGTTCTGCATTAGGACACTTAGTGCTTAAGGAGCTCTGCAATTCTGGCCTCTTATATATTTTATATAGCGCATGTGTTTAGCTCCTCATTTGCAAATGTCACACAGAGACTGTTTTTTTTCACAGAATAGTAGAATAGAATAGAATGAATTTAATCAATATCACATAAGCAAGAGTGCTCTTTTTATTCTAAATATATATGCAGATGCTTATGATCCAGCCATGCTGATATTTAGTAAAACAGCACTATTGTGAGTGTGACATTATTTTTATTTAAAAGTTCAATTAACAATATGTTAAGTAAGGGTTAATGTCTGACGAGGTGTCCATTGTCAGGTATTAATGGACGATGGCGAGGCGTGAACCGTCCGACGCGCAGCGGATGGCATCAATAATGCCTCCGCCGAAGTCCATTAATACCAAGACAATTGACACCTCGAAGGGCATTAACCCGCTTATACCATGGTCACTTGCCAAATAACACATTTTTTAAAACATTAGTTATATTTTAATTAGTTTACAATCGAAATCGATAATCGGTTACTAACGTAACCTCGGTTCTCTCTAGAGAGGGAACTAGAATTGCGTAAGTTTAGCTTACGCTACGGGAAAGATTCATCTTCTCGAGATATTGAAGCCAAAAAATTATCCTTAATTTTGTATTCATTGTCAACGCAGTGCAGCAGCTTGCAGACCTAGAGCAGGCCATCTTGCGTGGTCATTGGCTGCCCTGCGGGCAACTGCTGCAGCCTACCAGTGAGCCCGGCGTGACGTCACGCCCAATGAAGGGCGCTCGCGCCTTCATAACGTCACAGCCCGCCGGAATGGGGGTGGCTTAGCGTATAAAAGTAGGGGCTGTAGGCTGACTTGTCTGTGTTTTCGTCGACTGAAGCGAAGTCGCTCGTGGCGCGAGCACGGCCGGTTACGCAATACTCGTTCCCTCTCTAGAGAGAACCGAGGTTACTCTAGTAACCGAGCATCGTTCTCTTACGAGAGGTTCTCTCGTATTGCGTAAGTTTAGCTTACGGTAGAGGAACACTTTGTCAATGCTGTGCGCGCCAAGCATCCACCATGAGACCCCGAACTTTCAGGGGAACCCCAAAAGTGGAAAAAATAAGGTGGCCAGCCACGCGGGCCATTACTTGTACATAAGCACGCATAGGGAATACAGAGCAGCGCGCCGGTCTGTATAGGCACATGGCACATACCCTACTAGTGCAGCTCAACCAGGAGAGCTGAGTCACGTGAGAGTGATCTGAGCAGGAAGATCTGGGCAGAATACACCTCTCCTTCAAACTGACAAAAGTTTAGCCTGCAAGGCAGGAACTTCTAGGTTATAAAACCTGACAAAGGTAGACGGAGAGCTCCAGCCCGCCGCTACACATATGTCATGGATAGAAATCCCACTGGACCACGCCCACGACGAGGCCACGCCTCTCGTGGAATTAGCCCTGATGCCCAGAGGGCATTGCAGACCTTTTGACGCGTAAGCAGCTGCTATAGCGTCCACTATCCATCTGGACAGGCTCTGTTTCGAGGAGGCGAGACCCTTGGTGCGCCCACCAAACGAAACAAAATGCTGTTCTGAACGCCTGAAGGAGGCGGAGCGCGTAATGTAAAATCTCAGTGCCCTGACAGGGCAGAGGAGATTCAACTCACCTTCGCTGTCAGATGCTGGCAGAGCTGACAGGGAAATAACTGGAAATAGCTCTGAATGGAGTGCCCATCACTTTAGGAACATAGCCATGTGTAGGTCTGAGGATGACTTTAGAGTAATTCGGCCCGAACTCAAGACACGACGCGCTGACAGGCAGTGCATGCAGGTCCCCCACAAGTTTTACTGACCACAGTGCAGTCAGAAAGACGGTTTTCAGTGATAGATGTTTCAACCCCACGGAGTCTAGTGGTTCAAATGGAAAGGCTTTCAGGGCCTCGAGGACCAATGAAAGATCCCACATAGGAACCGACGGGGGGCGCGGCGGGTTCATCCTTCTAGCTCCTCTAAGGAAGCGGATGACCAACTCATGACTTCCCAGTGACTGGCCGTGCGTCGATTTTGCGAACGCTGCCACGGCCGCCACGTATACTTTGAGCGTGGGTGGGGACCTCCCCTTATCCAACAGCTCATGTAGGAAGGTGAGCAGATGCGCCACCCCGCATGTCCGTGGGTCCAGACCTCTGTCGGTGCACCATCCGGAGAACACCGACCATTTAGACGCGTAGAGCCTTCTCGTGGAAGGAGCTCTAGACTGGTGATCGTGTTCATCACTCCTTCTGGCAGGGCAACGAGTACCAATTGATCAACCATGCGTGCAGAGACCAGCGCTCTGGATGGGGATGCCAGATCGCGCCGCAAGCCTTAGAGAGGAGATCTGCCCTCACCGGAATCGGCCACGGAGCTGTAAGTGACAGCCGTGCTAGTTCCGGGAACCATATCTGATTCTCCCAACGCGGGGCTATGAGGAGCACCCAGTGGCGCGTTTCCCTGATTCTCGTTGAACAAACCGGCTCGTTGGCTGCTAAATGAACCACTGCAGTAGCCTGTTTGAAGGGGACTGACAGGGAAATAAACTTTGACGGTGGTCCGGCCGCAGCGGGACACGCTTTTCTCTCTCTTTGTTAGGATGGCTTCGCGTGCTCAGACTTCAGCGTGAACTTCTGCTGAGGCCCTCTGGGGGGCGGCGGTCTGTGACGGCTGTCTGAGCGCGACCTAGGGCGGCCGCCCTGACGTCGCTGCAAAGGCTGAGGCTGTGCTGGATGCTGGGCGCTGGCTCGCACAGGAGGCTGTTCTTTCTTTGTCTCTCGTGAGAGCGGCCTGTAGCGGAGCTCGAACGTCGCGGCAGGAAGAGGTTCATGGCCTGCGTGGTCTTCTGTACCTCAGAAAAATGGTCAACAATCCCGTTCACCGCTGGGCCGAAGAGACCAGTGGGGGAGAGCGGCGCGTTCAGAAAGGTGGCTCGCTCAGTTTCCCTCATATCCGCAAGCGTCAACCAGAGCTGCCTCTCTGTTACAGTCAACGCGGCCATGGCTCGTCCAATGGCTTGAGCTGCGGTTTTAGTGGCGCGGAGAGAGAGATCCGTCGCACTTCTCAGGTCTGTTACCCGCAGCTGGATCCCGGCCCTTCTCATCCCATTCACGGAGGAGGTCGGCTTGCAGGATCTGTAGCACAGCCATGGAGTGGAGAGCAGACGCGGCCTGGCCGGAGGCGGCATATGCGCGGCCGACCAAGGCGGAAGTGGCTCTGCAGGCTTTTGACGGGAGGGCTGACCGTGACCGCCATCTCGCGGAGGACGGGCAAAGGTGCGCTGCGACCGCCTCTTCCACAGGGGGAATAGCCGTGTACCCTTTCTCGGTGGCCCCGTCCACTTGGGAGAGCGACGCGGAGGCCTGGGACTGAAGTCTCGCGTTGAATGGAGCGTTCCATGACTTCGTCAGCTCCGAGTGAAGTTCCGGCAGGAATGGAGCGGGCCTGCTTGCTGAAGCTGCACGGCGGCGACTTCGAAGGAAACAGCCACAGAGCCTGTTCGGCGCGGGTTCCTTCGGCAGCGACCACTCGAGCCCGAGACGGTCAACAGCTTGCGTCAGCAGGCGCATCAGTTCCGCATCAGCTCCAGTGCGGGTACGGGTGGATTCCTGGATCGACGAGGAGGCGGAGTGAAGCGACTATTCCTCGCTGTCTGATGCCAGGATGGAGCAGCAGTCTCTCGTGGCGTGTCCCTCGGCCTCATCCTCAGATGCGACGGCAGTGAGGCTCGTGAGCGGCAGCTGCGCGTCGGTGAGGGGGGGGCGTGGAAGGCGAAAGCGTGTCCATTGTCAGGTATTAATGGACGATGGCGAGGCGTGAACCGTCCGACGCGCAGCGGACGGCATCAATAATGCCTCCGCCGAAGTCCATTAATACCTAGACAATTGACACCTCGAAGGGCATTAACCCGCTTATACCATGGTCACTTGCCAAATAACACATTTTTTAAAACATTAGTTATATTTTAATTAGTTTACAATCAAAATCGATAATATATATATTCCAGGCCCAGGCAGAGAGCGCAGATCAAGTGGCGGTCTCCGGCGCTGAGCAGGGCTCTACACGAGCCGCAGGAAGCGCGAGGCATCTTTAAAAAGTCACTCGCTGCTCTTTTAGAATATGTAGCAAGGTAAAGGATACGTCGCCGGATAGCTTAGCTCGAACGGATGGCTGAAGGTGGCGAAGACGGCCGGCTTCCTCAGCGCTGTCCTAAGCTGGCTGTTCGCTGTTCGATGGCGTCACGCCGGGCTCACTGGCAGGCTGCAGCATTTGCCCGCAGGGCAGCCAATGAGCATGCGAGATGGCCTGCTCTAGGTCTGCTAGCTGCTGCACTGCGTTGACAATGAATACAAAATTAAGGATAATTTTTTGGCTTCAATATCTCGAGAAGATGAATCTTTCCCGTAGCGTAAGCTAAACTTACGCAATACGAGAACACCTCTCGTAAGAGAACTAAAGTTTTTACAAACAATAACTTAGATTCACTGGTTACGCCTGACGGTTTATTTAGCAACTGGAGATATTTATTGTCCGGTCAGCGGTGTTCTCTCCTTGTGTCGTTTCTCCGTTGTACTTACAATTTTTCTTTCTTCAGCAGCATCCCAGTCATCAAAGTTGTCAAATTCTCCAAAAAGGTTAAAAGAAATAACGAAGTCGCTCATTGTTGTATTAGTAGGCTATGATGTATAATGGCTAACTAGATGTTTGTTTTGATACAATCAATTGTAAACGGATACTTCTTTGACTGCCTGTTGCTACTCACACCTGATGTAGCCAGCGCATTTATTTATTAATTTCGAACGGTAAACAGTCAGTTTCACCAGAGCTCCTTTACTAGGTGTCCTCTATCACTTTTTAATGGACACCGTGCAACCAATCAGAATCGAGTATTCACCCAGACCATGGTAAAATTTCAAGTAATTTAAATTTTAGACTCGCAACAAAGTTGTTGCCAGTTACTTGGTCTAGTTCTAAAAAAATAAAAAACACAATTCCAAACAAATTGATTCTTTATGACTGAACTTAAATCAAACCGCACGCTTGCAAAATAATTAGCTCTTTTCTGAGTTGTTAGATATTATATATTCAAATTATTATTATAATTGATGCATGATAATATACTTCCAGTATATCTACTCATTTTCATTTATAGCTATATGTTATACTTAAAATATATTTTAGTGATTGATTTTTAGCATTACAGTCCATCCGTAATACATAAAAACATGGCATGCAATACATAAAGTATAGAGAGTACTTTATAATGGTGTATACAGCATTTGTATTGATGCAGCATTTCTAAACACATTCTTTTTGCATAATTCTCTTTTTCTTTCATGTTATCATTACTCATTTATAGAAGTGCCAAGCCTGTGCACTTAACTTAATATCTGTTCCAATAAATGTGGTTTCATAATAAATACTTCATTATTTCAGAAAAACCTGAACTAAAGCATCTATACACACTTTTATTGAATAAAGAAGTTTTTAACCAACCCAGTCTTCACAGTTTTCATAAGTTCACAGTGTGATGTTCCCAACAAAGAGGATGAGGCAATCAGAGGCAGAAATCAAAGCCTAAATTATATTATATTCATACATGAGATTTACAAATGAATGCGATGGTGAAGTTCCTATGTAATCTGGAGTGCACAGCAGGTGTATCTATCTACAGATGGCAAATACCCACTGTTGTCTCTGTAGTAAGCCTGGAACAAAAACACTCACAAAGAATGCCAATTCTGGAGGCAACACATCATCAAGAATGCGTAAAGACAGCACTGTATGTGCCAGAATATCAAAAGAGTGTCCCAGCAGTGCTGGCACTCTTTGTGTAGCCACATGTTTTTTTTCCCTTTCAATTCTTGTCTTAAAACATGAACTCAAATATGGCACAGACAGAGCAATATTCGTTATTCCATGCATGGGATCTCTATCTTACCCATGAAGAAAGTCCCATATGCACGCTGAACTGTGGCGGTATGCTTATGTTTTCCCATCTCTGACCAAGAAAAAGTGATTGCGCTTAGACACAATTAGAGGAGTGAAACGAAGAATTAAGCAAGGACACTGGCCTATGCGGAATACAAAACAGGTAAGCAGAGAGAAAATCATATCAGGCAGTATTGCATTGGTCTGAGTAGGGATTCATTATTGAGAACAATGAGAATATGAACACTTGTTTTAGTCTTACTCAAAAACAAAGCCACTTTTAAATAACAAATATTACACATTTAGAATAATATTACATTATAAAAGCTGTGAAATTTCAGTATCGGTACCTTCTAACGTGGCTACGTGGGACCACACATTATGGTTATTACTAGTGGACGTAAACAAGGTATCCATTTTTTGTAGATAGTTTTAACTCATTCACACCAAAGCTTAGGATTCTTCTAACACTGTCAATGGCTCTGGAAGATGACTGAGCTATACAAACTGTGATTATTGTCCTCCTGTAGCTTTTATACCAAATTTGAACCATCCAGATTATAGGCTAAAGTGAAAGGACTATAATATCTATAATACCATAATCAATGAAAGGACTATAATTTTATGTTATAAAATGGACTATATAGAACATCTGTGTGTAATTCAGTTTAAATCAAAGTGGGTAAACATCAAGCAAATCTCCGCTTAAATTCTTGGTGGTGCAACAGTTTGCGTGCATCTTCAGAATGTAACGCAATCAAATTGAATGAAATGCTCTCATCTTTCTTTTCAAACCTCTGTATGAGAAATGCTAATTGCTTTGAACGCCCCCTTGGAGTAATGGGACTTGTAATTACGGTTTAGCACCAGACAGACTCTTCTTGCTAGCTGTTAATTACTCTTTGCTAAAGATGAAGAGACTGAAGATAAGCGTTATAATCACAGCTGCTGTTTGAAGAAGGATGTTGTGACTTCAGAGAGCAGGGAACATTATTTGCCAAAAATGTCTGCCCCCCGGGTCGCAGAGAAATCTCTGTGGATGTTCCAGGGTGACCCTGGCCTCAAAATCCCAAGCGCTCAATAGAAGCTGCTCTCAATGGGAGCTATACAAATTCTGCACATCAAATAATACGCAAATTGCCATGTCAGTTGCTTAATCGGTAACACTTTACAGTGGCCCAGTATTGAAAAAGACAACAAAATTTAAAAAGCAAACATAAGTTTACAACACAACAAAAACAAGCCATAGCAAAACAAAATCAAGCCACAACACAACGAAAATGCTCCCGACCACTAGTGGGCTCTCGGTGAATGACCTTTTGGTGAATCACAGTAATTTTTTTTTAGAAAAATAATTATTTACTGTACATACATTAAGGCAAGTATTGGCAAAATTTCACCTTTAGTAAGTCAGTCTGGTCACTTGGAACGTACTACAACCTTTGGGACATGAAAAAAAAACTTTTGGTGTATTACAGTAATTTTTTCCTAAAATAATTGTTTACTGTAAATATATGAAGGCAGGTGTTGGTAAAAGTCAGTCTAACCAATACAATGGAATTTGAACATGCTTGTATTTAAATGTTAAAAGTAATTTTAATTAATACAAATTATACATTTTAACCCCTTGGTGGAATTGGCAGACGTTCCCTTAGGCATCATGCGCCGTGGTAGGGCGTCAAAGCATTCTCGAGTATAAATATATAGCTCTGTGGCACGGAAAACAAACTTTACCGTGCTCAGAGAGACCCCTAGTGGTCCGGAGCATTTCCTTTGTGTTGTGGCTTGATTTCGTTGTGTTGTGTTACATGTTTGCTTTTTAAAAATTTTTTGTGTTGTGCACAATGTTGTGTGTCTGGGCCACCATACTTTACAATGCTGTTCTGCCATTAATGAATAACTACACAGGAACAAATGAGTGACACATTATTAACATTCTAGTAACTAACAAGAAACTCTGATTAACGATTTCTTCTGATGGATTTGGTTACACTTGAATCATTACTAGTGGGTTACCATGATCTTTACTTTAGAATACTGATCCAAATAATTAGTAATTCCTTTACAAGGATTTTGTATTCCTTTAGACATTACTAGTGGGTTACCATGATCTTCACTTTTGAATTAATTTTACATTATGCATGATTCACATTAATTATTAACCTGTATATAGGAGTTCTTAGTAATCCTATGGGAGGTATGAAAAAAAAAGTTAGCCAGTGAACTACCTCATTCAACTGAGCGCTACTACTTACTAAGTCGTTAATCAAAGTTTCTTGTTAACACTTGAATGTTAATATTGCGTTCCTCATTTATTCCTGTGTAGTTATTCATTAATGATGGAACAGTTACCCCTTAATCAAAGAGGAGGAAATCAGACCTGGGAATTTATGCAGCATTAACACTGAGAGTTGGGTTGGTTCTCTGGCATCGAGACAGCTTTTTCTCATGAAATAATAATGTCAAATGAATAAAAACAAAACAGTCAGAATTTTTGCCTACAGCAAACATCAGCATGGAGTTTCAGCCAGTAAATCAATTTATTTACCCATTCTGTGGTTCTCTGGAATACTTGATTCTGATTGGTCAATCGCTGTGTTCTGCAGTCTGATATTTTCTAATATTCGTCCTTATCATGGCAACGCTGTATATCAGACCACACTTCGGACTCACTCTCTCCATCATCATTTAAATTCCATCTTGTGACTCAATTAACGCTTTTTGTGAAAATGGCCACAGAGGACTTCGGTAATAATATTACTGTTCCTGGGTTCGTAATGTTGCATGGCTGATTGCTTTGTACAATGTAATGGATTATTAATTTTTTTATGTAGAAAAAGATAATTTACAGGTAAATTATGAAATAATGTAAGCAATATTTAAAGTAAACCATAATATATAAAAAATATTTTTTTACTTTTTAAGGAATATTGCAGCATTTTTTGGTCATGATTTATCCGTTCTCATGTCGTGTTTTTCGGAGCGAGGCCGGGACAACCTTTCACTCACATGAGACCACAGCAATATTAAAAAACAACAATCAATGATTCAATTAATTCCAGATGGACAAAATCAAGTCCCGCCCTACTGTACATGTTTGGTTGTTAAAGAAGCCTTTGAACATCACAACAGAAAAAAAACGATTGCAAGGTCTGTTTCATGCTGACTTTAATGACATTTACTTATAATCCACAAGAAAATATTTTTATTTTTATTTTACATGTGTAATGTGTTTTTGT
Source organism: Siphateles boraxobius (assembly GCF_051911475.1). Taxonomy (NCBI): domain Eukaryota; kingdom Metazoa; phylum Chordata; class Actinopteri; order Cypriniformes; family Leuciscidae; genus Siphateles; species Siphateles boraxobius. The sequence continues at coordinate 39,467,819 of NW_027508734.1, read as the reverse complement.
CAGATTCATCTATTCATATCTTCTCCTCCAGCAGCCTTGCCTAAGAATATGAGATGAAGATGGCTTGATGTGTTTCTGCAGAGGGAGGAGTAAGTGGACTTCCTGGCAGAGGCAAAGCTTTCCGTATTTCATTGCCTCTTCGCTGCCAATACAGCAGAATCATAACGGCAGATAACTATATCAGCACTATTTAAAAGATAAAGATGCCAAAGTCTGCACAGTTTCTTTGTAGAGGAACCAGTCATCGCTCAAACGATATGTGGTTGTAGCTGATCCCTTCCATATCACAGTAATTGCAGTGATGGAAGATACTGCTACCTGTAAATATGACGAGGCCTGCTGACAGCTTGAGTGAATCATTGAAGAGATTAATTATTACAGGCGGCTCTGTGGGCTGGGACATGCAGACACACAGACTGCACCTGTATTCTCTTCCAACGAACACCCGTCCTCTTCCTGTGAGGCTAATGGCGTTGTCCTGGCAAAATTAATTAACTGATGTACTTCCGTCTGTCAGGAGGCCCTGCACAATGAATCACGTGGGGAACGAGACAATGCAGGGCACCTATAAATCCAATTCACAAGTTTGTAGCGCTGTGCACAGCCCTCAGTCTAAGCCCTATGGATTAGATGTCAAGTGGCTCATAACTCAACAGAAGGTGCAGTAAAACCAAGTCCATCTTAAACCAAAATATGCCTTTGGGTGTCTGGGGGTCACTTGTCTCTCAATTTGATGTTAGTGCTATGAAGTGTTTACTGAGAACTTGTGGCTTTGCTTCATGCAGGCTTCCTCATTTAAATGAAATAATGCATGTAGACGGCTTCTTCTTGGCATGGAAAATAAAGTATCAATGGGCTTGCAGATCCACAGGTGCACAAAAAACTTGCTTTCAAAATCATCCTATATGAGTAATAACCTTAAATAGACAATAGATTTTGCACATATGTTTGTATGTCAATGGATGTTCCCTTTCGCCCTCTGAACTCTTTGGCACCTCCGTAGAGGCGGTGGTGGGAAAGATCAGGCAGGCGAAGGCGCGCTCAGCAGCATTTAAGACCTGTATACTGCTGAGATCTGGGTCCACGCCCACGCAGGCGGGAGGACCTGGCCCTTCACGGTCTGAGGACTGTAGGCAGGGCCAGCGAGCCAGCATTGCCTCTCGTGCGCCCCTTCCTTGGAGGAGCAGGACATTTCAATGGATGTTCCCTTTCGAAAGGGAACGAGACACTGCACCGAATTACGCTAGAGGAACGCCACAGGCATGACAGTTGTCTGAAATCACTATCAAATCACGGCAATCACATTGACCGGCGACAGCCCGTGAATCATTAACGTGAATGATTAACGTGCGACCTGCAAATACAAATCATCTTATCGTCTTCAGGGACTGTCTGTTTGAAAACGCTTCAAAGAAACGGTAAGAACGGTTTATAATCAGGTAGCTCCTGAACCCCCTCAGCCATCCTGCCCTGTGAATACAGAGCTGGTGGATGTTGTGGAGCACGTCGCCGGCAGGCTGCAGCTGCCATGGCAACGCGCTAGAGGAGAGACCGCTGATGGCAGGCTCCACGATCGGTTTCTCCCCGGCCATACACCACCAGCTCAGGTGAGGCTTCCATTTTTTCCCGAACTTCACACTGAGGTCGAGAGGGCATGGAAGAACCCATACTCTGCCGGTATCAACCGACATCAGAGGGGTAGTTTCGCTGATGTTGAGGAGATTGCTGAGCATGGGTATGTGTCGATGCCGCCCATTGACGAGCCATTTGCGAACTATCTCGTGTCTGGGCAGGCATCGACACTGAGAGCTCCAACCCTGCCATCCAAACCGCTGAAAACAATGGCTCGTTTGAATGGCAGAGCAATCAGGGCAGCAGGTCAGGCCCGTGCTGCACTGCAGACCATGGTGGTGCTGACCAGGCCGACCTGCTGGGGGATCTCGACCAGGGGGCAGGAATGTCCTCTGAGGTGGTGGCTGAGTTGCGCAGTACCACAGATCTTGCTCTCCGGGCTACCAAACAAACAACTGCCGCGATCGGTCGGTCAATGGCGGTGATGGTGGCCACCGAGAGACATTTGTGGCTAAATCTAGCAGACATTGGGTAGAAAAAGAAGGCCTTTCTCCTCGATTCACCGGTTTCGCCCTCTGAACTCTTTGGCACCTCCGTAGAGGCGGTGGTGGGAAAGATCAGGCAGGCGAAGGCGCGCTCAGCAGCATTTAAGACCTGTATACTGCTGAGATCTGGGTCCACGCCCACGCAGGCGGGAGGACCTGGCCCTTCACGGTCTGAGGACTGTAGGCAGGGCCAGCGAGCCAGCATTGCCTCTCGTGCGCCCCTTCCTTGGAGGAGCAGGACGCAGAAGAGGCGTGACTCCAGCAACAGGAATGATTTGAGGAAGGTTATCCAGCACATACTCACACAGCGTTGGTAATGGATAACCTCCCTGGAGAGTCATGAATCTGCCCTCTCCTCTCTTCTGACTCCCCAGGCGTTCATTAAATCATGCCTGGGGCTGGGCCTATAATGAGAACGATGTTCTGATGTCCCGCCTAGACTTGGTTAGTGGAAACGCCTCTTTCAGGCATATAAAGTGGTGGACCCCAGGTTCATAAAGAACTATCTGGCGAGTCTTCACTCCGCACGCCGCAGGTGAGCTGACTGGTCTTCTCAAGAGTAATTTTTGTGAATTAAATACTGAGCTATGGGGTCATGTCAATGTACAAGGTAAGGTAAATTTCGGATTATTTGGGCCCTGAAGTTCCCTTTAGGTGGCTAGAACGATAGGGAGAAGCACCAGTTGTATGGCTTCTCTTGCGATGTGAACTATGTTAGCCCTCGGGCTGTTAGCCACCTCAGGGTAGCAGGGTAGCAGGGTTGGTCTTTCTCTCATAGGATTTTTTACTTGGAGTTTTGACTGACGCTAGAGCTTCAGATAGATCTTATGTCCGGCCCACGGGACCGACTTCTTTCCTGAGTATTTCTCCCCCTTGAGGTCTGTTGGGTTTTCAGTGGGCTGAGCGATTCTGCAGCCCCTTTTATGGAATAATAATGACTATTTTTTAGTAAGGCTGTGGCTCCTCCGAGCCCTCTGGTAGATCTATGCTCGCAGGCTGGCCCTCACCAGGGCCGCCTCTGTAGCTGGCCTAGGGTGTGGAAGGTATAGTGGAGGCGCTCTGCTTAGCATTTCTGCCTCTAACCCTTCACTTTGTGTATGTAGGTTTCTAGCATCCCTGTATAACAGCCTCCTCCTATGGGAATCGTTAGGCCAAGGCCCGCCCCCTTCCCTGCATTCTGGGGCGACAAGAGTAATGCAGCGTGGTGCAGAGGATGGTTTATAAATAGGCCTCTGTTGTACATATGTCTTTATTGAGCAGGTTTAGTCCATCTTTCGCCTCATGAAGAGACTGGGTCTGTCTGCCCGACCCTGCAGTGCAGAACTAGCATACGAATCTAGGCCGCCAGTATAGGCTTCACTCACCTCGCTGAGCTACTGCTCAAGCGTCGGGTTGTAGGTGGTTGGCTCACAAGCCCCACTCCCCTTGGGTGGGCACAGATAATATTTCTGTCACCCCTAGAGCCGCTGGCAGGCCCACACCCTTGTAAACCTCAGGGTGGGATGGAAATATTCCCCTGTGACACAGGGTAGGTCTGAGTACTTCGTTTCAGTTCTGTATGTTCCTACCTCGCACCACTAAGGTTCGGGTCGAGCGGAAAGTCTAGTCATCCTTTTTTGGTCAAAGTACGCTCCTCTGAAGCCAGAGCATTGCCATGAGCTGACGCCCATGCATACAGATGGTAGGCCCCTGACTCTGGGGCCTCCGTTGAGGTATAGTGGTATATGTTGTACTCCCCTGCTTTAAGGGTTTTTGCTTTATTGCTGAGTAGACTTCCTTTGGCAATGTGATTAGGTACCAGGATGCTGTAGGTGCTGTTAAACAGCTTTTCTGCCAACGAAGGCTGCGTGGTTAGCTTGTAGGCCTCAGCAGGCCTCCTTGACCGGGCAGCCCCCAAGAGGGCCCTTTAGGCCAGTTTACCTTGGTGGCTGGCCTTAGTAGTTCAGGCAGTAGACTCACTGATGGGTATTAGGCCCTTAACAGGCCTCCTCGGAGGTGGGTCTCAACATTGTGGGACATACATTATGGCCGCGACCAGGTAGCTAGCCTTATTAGGCCTCCTATGGGTGGGCCCAATAGTTATGTTGGTGTATTATGGTTCGGGGCTCATAGCATCCAGTTGTTTAGATTGTTATCAGGTAGTAGGCCTCTTCAGGCCTCCCTGAAGGTGGGCTCCCACATATTGTGGTTATGAGATAGTAGGCCTTATCAGGCCTCCCTGAAGGTATGCCCCCACTTTTTGTGGTCGTCAGGTGGTAGGCTTCACCAGGCCTCCCTGAACTTGAGTTCCCACCTACAGTGGTTATCAGGTGGTAGGCCCCACCAGGCCTCCCTGAAGTTGAATTCCTACATATGGTGGCTATCAGGTAGTAGGCCTCACCAGGCCTCCCTGAAGGCAAAGCCCCAAGGACAGACAACTGGACAGCCAGCCTGGCTTGCTACCGGGTAGTAGGCCTCACCAGGCTTCCCTGAAGGCAAAGCCCTAAGGACAGGCAACTGGACAGCTAGCCTGACTTGCTATCGGGTAGTAGGCCTCACCAGCCCTCGCTATAGGCGAGTTTCCACATATGGTGGTTATCAAGTAGTAGGCCTGTCCAGGCCTCCCTGAAGGTGAGCTCCCACATGTTGTGGTTGTCAGGTAGTAGGCCTCACCAGGCCTCCCTGAAGGTGAGCTCCCACATGTTGTGGTTGTAGAAATCCCACATACTGTGGTTATCAGGTAGTAGACCTCACCAGGCCTCCATGTGAGTGGTTTCCCAGCAGTGCTGGGCTCAGGAAGCTAGTGGCCGCTTGCTATCAGTTCAGCTGGCCTTAGCAGGCAGAAATGCCACCGAAGAAATGCCACCGGAATGGTGGCATTTCGGGTTGTACTTCCCCGAATAGTGACTGGCTGGAGTTCCTTCGGGATTCCTAGCCACATTTCCTAGAAGGGACCCCTTCTAATTTGAAGTTGTGGTCTTACGCCCTTGAGCAGGCCCAGTTAGGACTCTCATTAAACTATGTTTTTGGAGGTTTTCCTGTGGAACATAGCTTGGGCTATGACCGTAGGGAATGCTGTCACTGACAGCCCAGTGTGACCTGAGGGTAAATGGTTCTAGCGTTTCATTTGAATTTTCTGGTTCTGACAGTTGTCACTGCCATAGGGCATGTTTGCAGGGCGCCCTTATATACTTGCATGTCGCACGTTAATCATTTACGTTAATGATTCACGGGCTGTCGTCGGTCAATGTGATTGCCGTGATTTGATAGTGATTTCAGACACCTGTCACGCCTGAGGTCGTTCCCCTATAGCGTCATTCAACGCAGTGTCTCGATCCCTGTTCTCAGGGAACATAGGTTACAGTAGTAACCTGAGACATTCTATCCTAACTATGGTAGTATCCTAAAGTGGTAGTGCACACATCTTGACCATAGAGATATGCTAAGGATTCATTATCAACATCTTATTCCACCCACATACTGAAATGCTATAGTTTCTGACCTGTGTGTCTAATTTTTTAAGATGAAAACAGTTTTATAGAGTAACAATAGGTGACCTGATATCAGCTATTGTGACCTTATTGTGGAGGACTTCTGAATAGTATCTAAATAGTTTTTGGTTCACATAGGAAATCATGAACATAATATGGCTTTCTCCAAAGTCCTGTTAAGGCACATCAGTTAACTTATTCAGACAATGTTTTAAATGCCCACAGGCAGCTATTTATGAGTGGCTCATGGCTGTTCAACTCATATTTACTTGAATGTGGAAAGAGAGAAATCTATTGCAGTTTGTTGAAATTATATTTAAATAACATATTCCAAATCAGGAATCAAATCTGACAACTACAAATTCATAAAATGTGCTAATGATTTTGTCTATTCATATCTGTACTGTCTCTTTGTGCTTTTCCAAACAGACTTATGTTGACTCTGACTTACTAACTATTATGCATCGTTTAATTTACTAGTTTAAAAGTTATTTATGTGATTTGACACCTATTTAATACAACAGAAATGATCAATGAATATTAACTTTTAAGATTACTTGGTGTAATAACAACAAAATATAAAAAAATTAACAATTAACAGAGCTAATGCATCCTATGGCCCAAGCCTTGATTTGTCACACTCCCGATCAAGGCTTGAGCCACAAGTCAGGAATATTTCCATTTCTCATGTTATTCCACCTCGGAAACATTGTATTATTAAAATGTAGTTCAAGGCTTAGAAGAGGTAAACATTTACCCCTGACCATGAGACCAAATGGCATTGTATGGTATGGCTGGTTCTGAGTGTGATTCTCCATTGGTCTGAAATATTTTTTTTTCTTTTTGTAATAGACAGAGAAAATAAAGAAATATGGGAATTATAGGTTTTGTTGAAATGACCACAAACAACCAAAGCAAATCATTTAAAACACTGAAAAATACATAGTCCCCAAACTTTAGAAAAACATTTTATTTACATTTACAGCATGTACCGAATGGACTACAATCTCTGGTATTTTATATATTTTTTTCACGGTTAACGCTTAGTTAGCTGTATCCCCATAGCATTATGAATTGATCAGCAAATAAGTAGTTTGACAGAAATATTATTGGTTATTTTCAATAACAGTTCTTGTAGAAATATGTCAATAAAGAGACATTCTCTTGCCAAAAAATCGCTTCAGTTCAGAAATCTAATAACAAACAAACAAACCAACCACAAGAAGAAAACAAAAGATAATCCGCTTAGTCCAACACCACATATTTTCCATGTAGGCCATGTAGGTTTCATTGAGCTAGTCATAGTAGCTTCTGTAACTGATGCAGTGCTCAGGAACACTGAAGCAGATAGGAGCAAGCTAGCATTCATGTACAAACCCTCTGAAAACAGAGACATTTTAATCTTTTTTCCCCCAACAGTACAATGCTGTTTTTTGTGTCCCAATTTATCCCATCGATTATGTACAATAAAAATGGTAGGAACATTTTTTAATCGGATACAAAAAATAATTAATTGATTAAAAAAACACATATGCTGGGAAGCAACAGTTTATCCTTTATGAAATGCTTAACATGTGGTTTCAATTCATGTTCCATATATGAATGGCAATGAGGGTGAAAATAAAAGACTGGGGCCACCAAAAAATTCAACATTTAGAATTAAATATAAAAGGAAACATGTACGATAAAATTTGACACATTCAGTAGACGCTAAATGCTAAAATGTAAGAGTGCATCTTTACATACAAAATGCGGTGTGATGAATTCCCTGCTGGCAAACTCATCTACAACCCCATATCCAGAATAGTTGGGACATTTTATCAAGAATCTGTGATTTGTGAATTCTTTTTCAACTTAATTTAACTGACAAAAGTAGAAAAGATTTACAATGTTTTCACTGAACACGTAATTGCATTTTGTCAATATAAACAAATTCTGATTTTGATGGCTGCTACACACTCCAAAAAAAAAAAGTTGAGACAGAGGCAAAATAAAAATGAAAATCTTACAGAATATCCAAGTTAATCTCTTTTGAAACAGTCCACAATAAGGTGAATTGGTAATAGGTGAGGGTATCATGACTGAGCGTAAAAGGAGCATCTCAGTCTTTGCAAGCAAAGATGGGTCATGGTTCATCCCTTTCTGCCAAATTTCATGAGATAATTGTCACACAATTCAAAAATCACATTTCTCAATGCAAGATTGCAAAGACTTTATGTCTTTCACCATCAAACATAATATTGTGAAAAGATTCAGGGAATCCAGTAAAATCCCAGTACATGTAGAGCAAGGCAGGAGACCTCCATTGAATGTGTGAGCCATTAGATGGCATTTCATGAGAAACCGCCATGTTACTGTGTAAAGTATAGCGATGTGGGCTCAGGAGTACTTTGAAAAAACCATTGTCACTTAACAGAGTCTGCTGATGCATCAAGAAATGCAACTCCAATCTGATACGCATGGAGAAATCTATACATCAGTTCAATGCAGAGATGCAGCTGAGTTCTCGGGGCCCGAGCTCTTCTCAGATGGTCCAAAGGAGAAGAGTCCACATTTCAGCTTTGTTTTTGGGAAAAACGGACATTGAGTTCTCAGGCTGAAAGGGACCAGCCAGCCTTTCAGCAGCAACAGGTGCAAAATCAAACATTTGTCATGGTATGGGGGTGCAAACGGCATGGGTGACTTGCATGTGTGTGAAGATACCACTGACATGAAGGCATATATTGGGATTGTACAGAGACATTTAATGGCATCAAGATGACATCTTTCCTGGGAAGCAAGACAACGGCAGGCCTCATTCTGTACGTGCTACAACAGAGTGGCTTCGTAGACACTACACTGTAGAGTCGATGTGCTTGACTGGTCTGCCTGCACTCCAGATCGGTCTCTTATTGAAAATGTAGGGCCCATAATGAAAAGGAAAACGACCATTGACCGTTGAGCAGTTGTCTTGTATCAGGCGAGATTGGGCAAAAAGTCCACTTGCAAAACTGCAACAATTAGCATCATCAACTCCCAAACTATTGAAAAGTGTAATTAAAAGCAAGGGTGATGTGACAGTGGTAAAACATGCCTCTGTCCAAACTTTTTCGGAGTGTGTTGCAGATCAAAAATGTTTTTTTTTTATATTTACAAAATATAATAAAGTGAAAACATTGTAAATCTTTTTTTTTTGCACTTCTGTCAGTTTAATAAAGTTGAAAGAGAATTCACAAATCAGATTCTTGATTTTATTGCATTTTACAAAATGTCCAAACTTTTCTGGATTTTCTTTTTTGGGGTTGTATTAAAATGAAACTTGTCAGCACATGTGATGAATTAGAGGTATATTCTTCATGTACTTTCCTGATGCCTTTGACATATGAACCTATTAGGTTTACTTCAGCCGTTGACTGGTGAGACCAGTATCACATCTTCTTATCATGCCGTCGAAAATGATTAAAAGGGGGGAGAGAGATATCACACATAAGCTTTTATCAATGTTTTGAGAAAGCAATACACAAGCTGGTGAAAAACAGAGTTTCATGGTAGAGCAAATAACCCTTTGCATGTGTAGACACAACGACACGTTCACTCACTCGTCATCATCATCATGTTAGGTGAGGTATGCTGTTGCCAGTCAAATAAACCATACAAGAGTTATTTTCAAAATACAGAAAAACAGAATGAACGTAATATTCTATAGACAATGGTAAAATAATAACTGATGGTACAGTATAGGGCAGATACAACTCACAAACATACAAAAGCACACATTCACAGTAAAAAACGTGGTTAAAAAAATCCCTTCTGTTGAAAATAATACAGTTCTCAAATAAACAATACACGTTTTATGCACTAGGCGCACTTTGATTTTGTCCAGTATGTTTTTCACTAGGTCATTGGTTTCCATATTGACATTAACAGGTTATTTTTTGTTTCATTATTTCTTTCCTCATACCCATTTTTGTCTTAAAGCCGCAAAAATCTTAGAAATCATATTCTCTCCTCCTCAGTTACTCAGGGTTTATTCATATCTTGTATTTCATTATCATATCCCACACACATGTAACATTGGGGCTATATTTGAACTACCCTGATATTCACTGATGTAAATATATAAATAAATTTTTATATTTATAGGTCTGTGGCATTTACAGTTATACATATATTTACAGATTTTGGGGGGAAAAACAGCAACAAAATGCTGAATTTTAAATGCCACGTTTTATATAATAACTTGACTTAAGAACTGTAATTCAAGGCAATTATGCAAACCTATTTTCTGAATTGAAGTCAATTGATGTGTGTTCAGAACAGTAGCTTCTATACATAGAAATGTTTCCTTTCACACTAGCTGCATTTGCAGAATAATCCAGGCCCTGATAATGAAAGCTTTCCCTATTTTGTTCAGTAACAGGATTTTTCATGGGGAAATGTAACCATTTATACACCTCTCTAGAGTCGCTGCATCCATCAGGCCCACCATTCATATCTAAGTGCTCTATGCGATTTAAAGTCTGCAGTTTTCAGTGGCCACTTTTTGTTTTCACTATCTCAAAAAAATTAAAACACAGTGGAGCAATAGGATATAATATGTCACAACTAAAAAGAACAAACAAAACAAAACAAAACAAACAAATGAAAAAACAACAACTGTTGTCTCATTGCTCTCAAAAGCATGGCAGTTGACCTTAATTCTACTAGCACATTTAAGTAAACCATTGATTACCCCAGTTTACAAAATATAGAACTGAAAAAGAAAAAAAGAAGACAATATTAACCTTTTTTGTCTTATGATTTCATGATTCAGTCACTTCACATATCTTTAAATAAATAAGATTTGTAAAGACACTTGTTAAAATAATGACATATACACCATGGCTCTCATTGACATTGCTGAATGTCTTAATGCACACAGTCATCTTCATGACGACAGCATGTCCACAACCAAAATTTAAACAGCATTGGTAGAATTCATTTCGTCCAACATGGTCAAATTTGCGTCTCCTGTACATTATCCTTCGAGCTGGCTTGGATTAGTAAAGGTTCATGCACTGAACTATGCAGTGAGCTAAGAGCAGACACATGGTTATAAGCAGTTTTGTAGGAGTTATAGTGGTTGTAATGCTCATGCTCCAGTGGAGGAAGAGTCAGGTGACTCTCCATGGCCGGAACCCTCGTCAGCTCCTCGTGGACGTTGATGATCTCAATGGTGCGGGTTGGCCCATCGTGATCCTGCTGGTGGTGCTGCTTGCGCATCTTGTAGAATATTATAAGCATGACGGCAGCCATGAGTGTGATGGCCACAAAGCAGCCAATAATAATCTTTGTGGTTTTCATCACCTCCTCCAAACCATTGAGAGCGCCATCAATGTCTATGTCAGTCACAGGAATTGTGTACGCTCTCTCGGTGGCAATGGGTGTTCCCCTTGTGGTTGAGGAGGATGCCCAGCCAAAAGACGGCTGAACCGGTGTCCTGCTCTCCCCATCGATAGGGGTTTCAATTGTCTCTACGGTGACTGTAGTGAAGTAACTAAAGCCACTGTTGTCAACGGATGTCACGTTGAGGACAGCAGAGGCTGAAATGTTTCCTTGCATGTTGCTTACGATGCAAGTGTATGTTCCTGTGTCCTGGACGGTGACGTTGGTGAAGTTTAGCGTTCCGTCGTTTTGGACGGAAATGCGCATTTTGAGCACCCCATGTGTTATGATGGAGCCATTTGGTGTTAGCCAGCTGACCGAGGTCACTGAATTTGTCCGACATTTGAGCTCTGCCGCCATTCCCTCAGTCAAATTGAGGTCGGCAGGTGGTTCGACGATAACAGGGGCGTAGCATTGAAAGTAGCTCTGGTCCAGCTCACCGATGTAGCGCCCCTTGAGGCTGGGAGGGGAATTACAGCGTGCGCAGCAGCTGGTGTTCGTTGGTACGGTCTCTCTCAGCCACCAGCTCAGCCAAAGAATATCACAGTTACAGTTCCAGGGATTATGATGCAAATGCACTCGTTGCAAGTGGTGCAAAGGCGTGAAGAGATCATGGGGCAATAAGGAAAGGTTATTGTGAGCCAGGTTGAGCTCTCGCAAAGAGTGCAGGTCATCCAAGGAGTTCCGCTCTATGATTTGGACTTGGGCATGCATCATCCACAGCTTCTGAAGATGGACAAGACCCTTAAAAGAACTGGGCTGGATGACGGTGAGCTGGTTCCCGGACATCTCCAGCTCATCCAGGCGAATCAAGGGCTGAATGTTGGGGACCTCTTTGAGGTTACACATGCCCAGATTCAGGTAGCGAAGGTTACCCAAGCCCTGAAATGCTCCACTCGAGATGTAGGAGAGACGCTTCAGCTCTCCCAAGTCCAACCGCCGCAGGGATGGCAGGCGACTAAAGGCATCAGACGGTATGCTCTCAATAGGGTTATTCCTAAGCCACAGCTCTTTTAGTTTTGATAGATACTCAAAGGCGCCATTTGGGATGGTCGTGAGGCGATTGTCAAAAAGCTCCAGGGTATTAAGGCTGGCTAGGCCGTTGAAGGCGCCAATCTCGATGTTGCGGATGTGGTTTCTGCTAAGCTGAAGAATCTCAAGGTGTCGTAGATGCTTGAAACTGTCTACTTTGATGACCTGGATTTGATTGTCCTGAAGGTTTAGATACCGTGTATTGGTGGAGATGCCATCAGGGACATCCTTTAGCCCTCTGCGTGTGCAGATGACCTTACTAAATTGATTACTGCAGGAACATACAGAGGGACAGGTCTGGGCTCGCACCAATCCGGCAACAACAAGCAACTGTAGGGCTAAAAGCAGGAGAAACAAGGGGTCAAACCAAGCCCCTTTCCATCTAGGACCTCTCAACATCTGGCGCTGATGGTAAGAGGTCATCTTGTTCAACATTCATAGTTTAATGCCAGCAGATTTTCTCTCCCCAAACATTTATAGGCAGTCTGAAAAAGAGGAAGAGGAAAATAAATATGTTAGCAAAATGTGTCATAGTGAATGTCAGTGTAACATGATGGCAGTCAAACAGAACATCAAATTCCGCTGATGTTCGGCAATTTTTTACAACAAAAAGAACATTCTTCTGTCAAATGGCTGCATGTACATTTCTGATATTCTTATGATGTCGAACAAAAACAAGTATTGCTGTTTAGGCAATGTACATGCAAGATATAGTTCTCCAATGTGGCTGATAAATTGAGCATAATTACTGTCGCAGTAGTTTAATGAGCCTGCAAACAGAAACACACCACAAATAATTCAAAGAATAAGGGACGGAAAGATGCAATTTTCTTGATTGTTTTTTGTTTGTTTTTGCCCTGTATATAGCAGACATGAGCTTAGTCAAGTATTGAATTTTGACAGAGTTTCTTTAGGGTGGGGGTGGGGGGGGGCTAGTTGGTTTCAAACGAGAATATTAAAATGTCACTTTATTATAGGAACATAATTTTTCAGGGAAAAACTAGCCACACCCAGTAAAGAAAATGCCTTTTTGATGTTCTTGTACTGTTGTGCTTTTACTATAATATTATAAGTACAAACACTCCTGAATCTTGTATGCTATGCGCTAAAAAGGGATATATGGAAATCCTGTCACAGCAAGCTTTCAGAGGGATGGATTAAGCTGCAGACATGCCCATCACTGGGCATATCTAGGAGATAAGGATGTGTCTTTGGCTTGTATATTCAGCACTCTATGCTTGCACATACTATGAAGATACATAGAAACTGAATTGTCAAAACCCACAAAAAATGTGCCACTGCTACAGCACACACTAAATTTAAAATTCCGTCACCCCACAAGTCTCTGCTCTCATTATCTGCTCAAGTGTTCTTATGAAAAACAAGATGTCTTATCCACTGTTTGCAAATAGGTTACTATAATCAGTATTCTCGTTAATAATGAGAGGGAAATAAAAGGAGAGAGAAATTTAGGACCCCTGACACAAGTCTCTTACAAACTCACGTTGACAATCGAAATTTAATTTCAGTGTTTTATGAAACTGAAAGTAAGGCAATCGAGTATCTTGAAATAAATAGAAATGCTTTAATTTACAAGATCAAGCAAGCTCTGTCATAATTACAACATTTTACTCTCAGAATCTGCCACCACAGTTGGAAAGTAAATAAAGTATGAGACAGAGCTTTCCGATCAAAATGGCAACAGGAGCTGAAGTCATATGGAATTACTTTTGTGCCAATAATAATGAACGTAACTTTTCAAGAGACTAATGCAAATATAAATTGAAACTGAATAAAATATCTGTGAAAAAAAAAAAAAAAAAAAAAAAAAAACGCAGGCAAATCTTTTGACTTTAATACACTGCATGTTTTGCTAACTGTTTTCACATCTCTCTTTTGATTTAATAATCTTATAGATATTTTGACTGGAAACAACAAGACAAAAATGCTAAGTAAAAAAAGCATTTTTTGCAGTGCTGTACTTTCATTCATTGCACATTTTTCTATGTAACATCGGAGAGAGCACATTAGTAAAGCTGCTGTATCAGAGCGGGAAGGAAAATGTGCCTCGCTCTCACGCTCTTTCTGAGAGTTTTTGTGTTGTTTCCTGTACACAAACGCATGAGATCCATCAAAGAGAAGTTTCACAGGATTGCAGGACAGTGTTGTAGAAATCGGTTTAAATGAGGCTAATATGATAAATGACGTTCATTTCATAACATCTTGCTGTGACCTCTAAAAGTAACCTAATAATTCGATTAATTATAGACTACTGAAACCTATGCCTTCTTGCTGTTGGCCCAGTAGAAGTCAAATGTTAATTTCATTAGCCTAATTAAAAAAATGTAACAGGTTGGATTAGAGAACATTTAATTATGTGAAAAGAGCATTATACTATGTGGAAACAGCTGCTGCACATTGAAATAGACACTGAATTATATTTATTTATTATGTCAAATGTTTGTAAAGTCCTGTAGCCTACAGCCATTAAGCCATTTAACTGATTGAATTATGAATGTATTGTTCACTTTTAGTTGATGACACGTTTTTTGTTTGTTTGTTTTTTGCCTGTGGGATACCATGAAAATGAGTATTAGTTCAATAACTTACCTTCCTGTCAGTTTTCCCCTGATAATATAACAGTGAATAAAAATCATAGTTGTGTATTGACTCGGAAGTATGTGGAAGTCTTTTTTTTTTTGGGTGCTGTTGTCATGGTGAATCGTAATTTCGGAGCTCCATTGATCATGGCTTTTCATAGTCGTGGTGCACGTGCTTAACTCAGTCAACCTACTCAAGAGTTGATTGAATTAGGTCAATTCAGCTGTTCTGAAACCGAAAACTCAGAGTTTCATATCCCAGGATAAATCAACTTTTAACTAAGTTTTAACTCAGAGTTGGTTGAATCTCCTTATTGAAACAGGCCCCTGGAAGTGAAGACGTCAGTGTTGTGTTTACATGTGTGGATGTAAGCGTCTGTAAGCGCAGCTTTCTATTTCATTTTAGTGATATAAAGTTACTACATTGTTGAGATGATTTCTTATAGAATGAATAGTTCAGACGAATCAAAGGGGTGGTAAAACGATTTCACTTTTCTAACTTTAGCTAGTGTTAAAAGTTGCTGTTTGAGCATAAACAACATCTGCAAAGTTGCAATGCTCAAAGTTCAAAGCAAAGGGAGATATTTGCTTTTAAAGAAAAGGACTACAACAAACGTCTGGTAGGGACTACATGAAATTCCTCCAGGGTTAGTGACATCAGCAACCCTAAAATGAACATAAACCCCACCCCCGGGAACATGCAGTCCATGTTGAGAAGAGGAAAAGTTGTTGTATAAGAGTACATTTGTGAGTCAGCTCAAACTTTAGCATCCTTCTTTTCACATGCAATAAAAAGTCACTCTGTGTGCATCTCACAACAGTTCCTATACGAGCGATTTATATTTATCATGACAGAATATGCTAATTGAAGATAGTTAACTCTTCATCAGCAACATAAATTCATCAGCCATTCAGAGACGTCCTGTTGCATTCTACATGTTGTCACTTCTTCTTGAGTCTCTCCATCTTTGTCTGACTCTGTTTTAACATTAAAGGCAGAACAGTTTCTGTCATTTTAGTGTCTGCGTGAGGTAATCGCTCTGCTAACACACAAGAGCTCTTGAAACCCCACCCTCTGAGGCAGCACATTGAATTCATTCAAATACATTTTTAATTGAGCCAGGCACAAAACGGTGCATTTTGCTAACCCCCAAAAAGTGACAACTTTAACATGCTATATAAAAATATCTGTGGGGTATTTTGTGCTAAAACTTCACACACACACACTCTGGGGACATCAGAGATTTATTTTACATCTTGTGAAAAGGGCATTTTACCACCCCTTTAAATCATTATCATCAATCATCGTCACTAACAGGATACTGGATACTCGTGGTAAGTTAGATTTTTAAAAACGTTTTAATATACTAATACTATTTATAATACAGTACTTGTTTTTTCAGGTGGAGAGGTATTTTTGAACTCAGTGAGACCCCATAACATTATACAGCAGTGTTGTCTTGATTTAGCCCAATCATTACAGGGCCTGTTTATCTACATACGGTTACAGTCTTCGATTAGATCATATTTGCTTCGATTAGATAATATTTCCCCCCAGCCACCCCAAACAACATACAGTTGTTACAAAAAGTACTGTGTCTAACAACCAATGCTATTGGACCAGAGCGCTGTCAATCACTGCCTGATTCAACTTTGGCAATGTAAAGCCTTTTTACCATGCCAATAAAGCTATTTAAACCTGAATTTTGAAATTGCTGATTAATTTGCAATGCAGAGTTTTTGAAAGAGGAGAGACACGACCACAAACCACGTCTCTTTTCATGATATATAAACACTCAATTATTTTGAAGTATCGCCCTGTTTGCAGTGAGTCAATATTTATTCTGATTACTTTTGTGTGACTGATCAAGCTATTATATGTAGCTAGTATGAGTAACACATTTTTTTTATGTGTCTGTATTTGAATATTAATCATTTAAAAATGCTCAATTCAAATGAACATTTTGGAAGAAAATGTTTAATCTTTGATAGTCTTTAATAATAAATATATGTCCAAATGCAAAACCTAATACATGCAAGTAATTATGACTGAAAACATCCAGCAACCAGGGAATACACACAGCCATGGATATATATATATATATATATATATATATATATATATATATATATATATATATATATAAAATGATCATTGCATCATTTAAAATGTATATGAATTTTAAGTATGTATTCTGTATTTGTTCTTGTGCATTTTTTATAGTAATGTATATCATGAGAATACTGTGCATTTTATGCAGGTACTGTTTTGTGGATTCTGGTATTTCCTGTCACAACATAATTGCATCCAAGACTTTCACTTTGATACTTTTGTATATGCTGTAGTGACAATGAAGTAATGTAAATTTATTTGAATTAATTCATATTTTTAATTACATTCATTCAACTGGTTTAAAGTCACAATTGAAATAGTTGATGATTGTTAAAAATGTAATTCCAATTTTAAATGTTAGAAGATAATATTAACTAAATGAAATAACTAAATCAAATTATCAGCATGAAAAAAAAATGGCAACAAGAACAAGCTAGCGAGATAGCATCAACTATCCAGTTTGACAGACTCTGGTTCATGACCGTACAACCTCTGGTGCGGCCTCCGTAGCACACGAAGAGCTGTTCTGACTGCCTGAAGTGGGCAGAACGCTCCAAATAGACTCTGAGAGCCCTCACAGGGCAGAGTAGGTTTGTCTTCTAACGAAGGAAGAGCTAACAGTGAAATAACCTGCGCTCTGAACGATCTCGAGAGCACTTTAGGAACATACCCGTGCCTTGGCTTCAAGACGACTCTAGAGTCGTTGGGCCCGAATTCAAGGCAGTAAACGCTCACAGAGAGTGCTTGCAAATAACCCAATCGCTTGACTGATGCCAGTGCTAGCAAGAGGGCAGTTTTGAGGGAAAGCGGCTTCAGGCCAGCAGACTGAAGTGGCTCGAAAGGGGCCCCTTTCATGGCCTCCAGGACCGTAGAAAGGTCCCAAATAGGTATAGAGGGGGGTCGAGGCAGGTTTAGCCTTCTTGCTCCCTTGAGGAAGCGTACGACTAGGTCATTTCTTCCCAGTGATTGCTCAGCCACGTGAGCATGAAATGCTGCTATGGCCGCGACATATACTGAGCGTGGAGGGGGTGCGACCCGCGTCCAAAAGCTCATTTCGAAAGGAAAGTACCCTTGTTAGTCCACATGAGTAGGGGTCCAGGTTCCGCACTGTGAGAACCAGCTAGAGAACACTGACCATTTTAGAGCATAAAGATGCCTGGTTGAAGGCGCTCTAGCTTTAGCACCTTATCCGGAAGGTTCCCGGATACCCGTTGAGGGGCCATACATGGAGGGTCCACAGGTCAGGACAGGGATGACAGATCATCCTGTTCGTCTGCGTGAGGAGGTCTCTCCTCAGCGGTATCGGCCATGGGGCTGATTCCAGCAGCTGAGCCAACTCGGAGAACCATGTCTGGTTCTTCCAGAGCGGGGCTACCAAGAGCACTGCACACTTGCTCTCCCTGATCCGTTCGACTGAGGTAGCATCGTGATTCGTGACCGGCTGGAATGCGTACAGCGGGCGGTGTGGCCAGTTCTGCGCCAGCATGTCCCTGTCTTTGCAGAAAAATGTTTGGCAACGAGCATTGTCTTCTGAGGCGAAGTGGTCGACTTCTACCTCGCCGAATATACTCCATATCATCTGAACCATTTGCGGGTGAAGAGACAATTCCCCTGGGAGGACATTGTCTCTGGATACCATATCCGCACCCTGGTTCAGAATGCCTGGCACGTGCGCCACTCTTAGCGAGCGCAGGTTGAGCTAAACCCATAGCAAAGGGTGTTTGGCTATGATGTACAGGTTGCTTGACCGGAGATGGCCTTGACAATTTGTATAGGAAACCACTGACATGTTGTCCGACCGTACCAAGACATGGTGACCTTCTATGTATGGGAGGAAAGCTTTTAGTGATAGAGCGACTGCTGTCATCTCTAGACAGTTTATGTGTAGGCACCTCTCCGGGCTCGACCAAAGGCCGGAGATGGGCCTGCTCTCGTATACGGCCCCCCAATCTCTGTTGGAAGCATCTGCTGAGATCACTTTCCTCCTCGAAATCACGCCCATACTTACGCCAGACTGATACCTGTCGGCTGCTTTCCAAGGAGCCAGGGCTCTGACACAGCCGTGGTTCACTTTGATTCGTAAGTGGCCAGATCGCCACGCGTGAGCTGGTACACAGGGTCTTAACCAGCGGTGGAGGGGACACATATACAGTAGATCCAACTGGAGTACTGATGATGCTGAGGCCATGAGGCCTAACATCCTCTGAAATCTCTTGAGAGGAGCGCAAGCGCCTGCTCTGAATGATGCCGCTAGACACTGAATGGCAAGCGCGCGCTCTGACGTCAGCCGCACTCTCATCTGTATAGAATTTATGACTGTTCCCAGAAAAGATATACTCTGGCTGGGAGACAATGTGCTTTTTGAAGCGTTGATCCTGAGACCTAGGCATTCTAGATGGCTGAGGCTATAACCAGCCAATCGTCGAGGTGGTTCAACACTCGCACTCCCCGTTGTCTCAGGGGGGTGAGAGCTGTGTCCATGCACTTCGTAAACGTACGAGGTGCTAGTGATAACCCGAATGGTAGGACTGTGTACTGATAAGCGTTCCCCTCAAAGGCTAATCTCAAGAATGGCCTGTGATGGGGTGCAATCTGAATGTGAAAGTAAGCATCTTTAAGATCCACTGAGAAAAACCCCCAGGCAAATCTGCGCGAGGATTTGTTTGGTTGTCAGCATTCTAAATGGGCGCGTCAGCTTTCATGCGACGCTTTCTGAGCCTCTTTGTAACGTTCCGCAAAACCTTTGACTGCTGGGCCGAACAGACAGGTGGTGGATCGCGCGGGAGCGAAGCGTCCTGATTGGTTCGCGCATCCTAGCTGACTCGCCATAGGTTCATGCAGTTGCCGCAGCACAGACAATAAGCGAACTAAGGAGCTCAGCTGTATGTCTGCTGTGCAGCTGCACTGCGTTTTAAAAAAATTGCTTCAACATTCTCGAGAAAAGGAGTTTTCTCCATTGCGTAACTTATACAAGAGATCTCTCTAAAGTGAACTCAGGGAGCGTAAATGAAAACTTAGAAGCATAAATGAAAACTATAAGAGCACATTTGTAAGTTCAGATTAGCAAAAAAAAGATGTGTAACAGTTAGAAAACATGCAGTGTATAAAAAACTATTATAAACGGCTGCAATTTTTTTTCTTCAATTTCACAGATATTTTATTCCATTTCAATTTATATTTACATTCGTTTCTTGAAAAGTTACAATCATTATTATTGGCTCAAAGGTAATTCCATAAAGTCGCATGGCACCAATAAGACCTCCTCAACAACCTCAATGAATGAGTGAGCTGTATGTTGGTTGATAAATGGTATTATACAGTAAATAAACGTTCCAGATGATTGTGAGCTTGACTTTTGTCATGAGTATTAGATTGCATTCTGTTGTTAGAAGCAGTCTAAATCCTGACTGGAAATATCACATGCTTCTGCCAGTGATGATCAAGTCTAAATAGTATGTGTATCTCACATATGTCTTCTTAGCATACAATGAACGATTCAATTTGAATAAACCTTGTCTTTGTCCCCATTATACAAATTAAATGTCTCAGATGGTCTCACAGTGCATCTGTGCTCGTGATCATCTATAAAATTGTTAAAACTGAGAACTGATTGATTTAGTCACAGTGAGACGTTAATCTCGCTGGTAGGCAATGAATGTTAGTTAGCAGCAGCGTAATTGACACCTTACTGTGAGAAGCTGAGAGAACTTCCAATGGACGCACATTTAATGAGATGCGTGAGGTAATCAGGGCATGTCCTGGCAGGAGCCTCTTTTTCATTACCAAAAATAACCAAGGAATTTACAGAGGAAGCACACTAATCTCTCAGGTATTGATTGAGTGATTGAGGCCTGCAGTAAAAATCAGAAACACGAAAATTACTTCAAACTCCATTGTATCTCATTAATTACACAATAGCAATCCACACATAATCCTACAGTAAGTTTTCTGACACACATTTTCAAAATTGTCACATTCAAACTCATATGTATTTTACATACTGTATCTCAAACCAGTCTATCTGCAAAGGCCGCATTATATGCTGTTATATACAGATCTTTTTTCTTTCTTTTTTTTTAGAAGAAATTGTATAATCTAGAGTCAAAACATAAATATGCTGCAGGGAAATATTCAAAATAATTTGATGATATACAAACACTTTTTGAGTCACATAAGAAACAACAGCAGTTTAATAATCCTCCAAATGCATATGCAAGGCTTATCCTTGCCTTTTGTTGATGATGATGAATCTTGAGAGTGATATGCTAATTTAGTGCATTTTGGCTGAATTTTTCCCTGCAGTGCTCTTTCCAAAGCCTGCATATTCCTTAATATGGAGGCTTATAAGGTCTCTTATGCCAATTAAATGAAAGACCTGTGTTTCACAGATAAAACTCTAACACATATATAACACACAAATAAAGATAAAGATTAGGTTTAATGGAACAGGCTCTTTGAGTAAACAATTTAAAACAAGGTTCTTTATAAAGTTCAAGATGAATATAATCAAGGGACATCAGTTTAAAAATCTAATAAACATTAACCTCCTTCAGCTAGCTGATGAAAACAGTTTTTTTTTTGTAGCTTTTAGACAAATTAATTTTAATCGTGTCTCAAACTGACACCCTACCCTTGCTCAAATATTATATTCACATGAATGCTACAGTCTAGGCTTATTCGGTATCAAAAAATACAACTGAGAGTCTCTTGTATACACTAGTGGCTATAACTTGTTCTCTGGCATCCTCTGCATTTTACTTCACAATCAATATCTGATAACTCTTTCAAATGCGTTCTAAGAAATCAGAGAGAAAGCATATGATGAAGGTCTATTTTATAACAGCTCCTGAAGGACACTGGGAGGGACACTGATTAAAGTCATTATACCAACTGCACTCTATTCATCCACTATTGGTCATTATTTTATGTTTGTTTATTTTCAGTAAAAAATATGTAATTATAATATAATACATATAAAACATAGTTTCAAAATAATCTAAATGTTTAACTGAGATCTTTTTTTTCTAGCAGGGTTATGTATTTGGTGGTAAATCATCCAATTAATATTCACAGAATCTTATAGCTTGTTCTTGGAAGCAATCCTTCGATATACTCTGTGCTCCTCTCGTTTCCTACATTTAGGACACCAAGAGTCTCCACAAGGACAGCAATCGATTCAGTGTTATGGAAGAATACACATCCAAATGCAGTCATGTCGTGGTTGTGCTGTGAATACAAGCAGTGAACATCTCTGACTGTAAAAGAAATGTGCACCTATAAAATCTGTGTAAAATATTAAATGCCGTCAAAAAAGATAAATAGCTTATGCAGAATTTCCTTTTCGCATTTTCATCGGTGGGTAAGAGGTAACATAAAATTGCATAATCTGTTATTAACTAAATTGAAATATTATGTTTAAAACACTTACATACACAGTACAATGTTCTGGAATGTGCTCTCCTTATTTGCCCTAGAAGTAAAGGGCAAACCAAAACAACACACTAAAGTGAGTTCTCAGGAGACATTGTGTTGACTCCTCAGGACCTGGAAACAATGGCATACCGAAAGGATTTTGCTTATGGGATGCCTGCCAAGGTCTTTACTTAAATGGGGAGACTGTGTTGAAGCCAAAGAAGAGGCTTTACAAATGGAAGCCCTCCATTTAAATTTGCAAAGACTGAAGAACACTATAAATACATGTCATATTCACCTTGAGTAGACAGTAACATTAAACAATGGGATAAAACTGACTGTTTTATTTTGAAAGAGTGCGATTTTAAAGTAACTTTGAAAAGTATGATCCGTCTGCGCTTTATTTCAAACACATTAAAATTATCGCAATGTTCCAGCTCAACGAAATACAACCAAAATGCACTGCATTAACAGTAGGGTGTCTAATACAATTTAATTCAGCATCTGAGCTTCAGTATATTCTAAAGAGAGTGATGCACATCTTATAAATGATCGAAGCCCTATCCTACCGGTGTGTTTAAACAAGTAAAAAATCAATACCTTACTTGCCTCTTAGAAGGCCTTTTCAAGCAGTTTAGCCAGAGAAAATAGATACAAAATGAGGGAGTAATGCAAATTACTCCCACATAGATCTTCCTCAGCTCCTCTACTTCCCCTGCGTATCCAGTAGGAGTCTTAGTTTGTAATGCAATTTAGATCTAAGCGTCTATGGCCAGGTATAATCAACACAACTGTTGGATTGTGCCAAAATAACTTATGCTGCCTCCATTATCATAATGACACTGATGAATAATCAGATGAAATGGCCGTAATCACTCGTCTTCTTCTTTTTCTCGCTCTTTTCTGGCTGTGTGGGTGGATCAGACTGCAGGGAGATCTTGTCCATGGATCTAATGTTCCCACCAAATATGTCTGAAGCCAAAACTTCATAATGTTAGTATTAGGATCTCCTTAAGGTATCCTGCTTACAATTATTTAATACATTCATGTAATTACTATTGATATTTTATCATTTCATTAGTCTTGGAGCTTTTAATATAGTAATTGTATTAGTCTGATGAACTTGTTCAAGAAAAATTATCATTAGCTCAGCCCAGATTCCCTTTGGGCCTTCAGCTGAGAGCAACTTTCAAGAGTTTGAATCTACAGAGATAAACACAGGAACAAACAGAGAGAGAGAGAGAGAGAGAGAGAGAGAGAGAGAGAGAGAGAGAGAGAGAGAGAGAGAGACAGAGAGACAGAGAGAGAGAGAGAGAGAGAGAGAGAGAGAGAGAGAGAGAGAGAGAGAGAGAGAGAGAGAGAGAGAGAGAGAGAGAGAGAGAGAGAGAATCACTTGCAATTTAATTGTTTTCCTCTGGCCTATTAAATCAAGAAAATGAAATTGCAATCATTACTTGTAAGCATGTTAGCAACCCTCACTTGGGAAATTATGACCTTCCGCATTTAATTTAGTCACCTGTTTATATTCAAAGCAAAAAGAGAACTTGCATTCTCTAATGAACAACACTTAGCTGTACAATACTACAGGGAAACTCAGAGTTATAGATGAGTTACAGATATTGACTTAAATCAAATCAGCTGTCTATATTTATGGCCATTTGCTAAATCATTAGAGGACCTCATGCCGATAGTCAGTTTTATGGTATTGCGATGGACTTAAATATTGACTGGAATCATTTAACCATGAGATATGGTATGTAAGCATGTGACTGCACAATTTCAGGCAGAGGCAGAAGCCGTGGGGGTAATTCATTGGCTGTGGGATGGTACACCCCCATGTTTCCTGACGTCGTGAAGGCCTTGTTAGCAAAAATATTGCTGCACTTTTAAACTGTCAGGACTCCTGCCAAAATCACATCCCACAGCACTGCAGCAGGTTAGTGGGAAAAAAAGCTGGTTACTGAAAATTTAATCTCTATCTTTATCATATTGTTGCGCTGAAAAGGAAATGAAGCTAAAGCACATATAGCACTGTTGTGCCAGTTAAAGGGGTTACTGAAAGCAGCTCTCGACGAATTGATGTCACTGCGGCATTGCTGCATCTGAATATTTCAGTCTAGCTATATCTAGTCTAGATACATCAGGACTTTATCAGATTTGCCCATTTAATGACATCAGTCATCTTCGACACAATAGACCCTAGCAGATAATCTTTCAGAGCGGAAGTGTACGAATGACTCGTATGTGGCTCTCCAACCACATCCCTGGGAGAATATCCATATTGTAATAGGCTAAGTTGTTGAGTAAGAATACAATTACAAGACAAAGAGAGTCTTGGCAGGAGACGACCTTGTTGGAAATACACAGCTGGAGGGACGGGGATCTCGCATATTCTCATTGTGTTCTGGAATTTTTTAGTAAGCAGCTCACAACTCAATTGTCTTAGCGTGCGATATAAAAGTGAATGCATTTTAAAAATAAAAAGTGCAGAGAAAGGTTGAGGAAAAATTAGTTAGTAAAACCTGGTTAGTTAAAACAGTTATTGTGCCTGCTGTTTCCCCCTAAATTAAAGTACTTGTAGTGACGGGGCACAAGACGCTTTTCTTCCAGACTATGCAAGTAGAGCGATCACTCCTGAGCCTGGCTCCTTCAGTTTACTTCAGTGTTCAAATTGAAAATCAGGGAGGCAGTGTGCTGACCATGCTAAAACACAGCAGACAGCAATCTTTAAAAGCGCAATGCTCTGACCCCTGAATGCAATATAAACGAATCCAGAATCACAGGGACAGTACCTCATGAAATATGAAATGGAAAATCAAGAGTCACCTTTCAACATTTACCTACAGTATTCTAGACCTTACCTCTGCCCATGTACACAAAATATGCTGTACAATGAAAATCTTATATACTGTATTTGTACTGTTGTACAGTTTTTTATTTAAACCTGGAAAGTTTTTGCACTGAATTGTTTAAACAAAAAAGTTACTCTTTATAAAATGTATAAACAATATTGAAGATGGCTATAGGTCACTAATTAAATCAGTTAAATATGCCATTAAGTGATTTAATGCTCAAGCTTTAATTTAGTTTGATGGAGAACATTAGATTTTACACAAAATTGTTCATGCAGCTCGAGTGATGGTGTTGTTAAAGCAAAAAAATAAAATAAAATAAAAAATATTCTATGCTTTTACTTTTCTTAAAGCAAATACTAAGTCATTAAGAAATTCATGTTTAGGTTCACTCTAACTGTTATGCTGCCAATGTATTTTTAATAATAGAAAAAGGATTACATTAGAAAAATGCAAAGAAATTGTTTTTAGTACCAGCCACAGTATATTGGTTATATAAGGGATCATACTGGAATAAGATTTCATACCAGTTTAAAGGAGGCAAAACTATGAATGACAACATTCTTGACACCACATGTGACCGAAAAAGTTCCAAAAACTTCTATTTCCAAAAACTTCCAACACAATTTCATGAAAATTCGTTTTGGCAAATTGGTGGCTAATTTGTGTGAATTTGTTCCATCTCATGGGTGGAACTTCATTCTTACTTTCTATCAAAAAATCTTAAAATTTTCAAATACACTTTACATTATACACATTGACACAAAATTGCCACCTCGTAAGTCATGTGAGATCAAGTTGACAGTTCCTAAATCGATATCCTAGCAAATAGAATAGCCTACTGTATTGTCTCCTAATGGACATCTTACAGAACATCCTGTGATCTTGCCGCCTCTCATATGTACAGGTACTTTTTACATTAAAGAAGCCTGTTTATAGTGAAAGCAAATAGTTGCTGTGGTAACAAACAATGGTACCTGCTTGAAGAGTGAGGTAATATCATATTCTGAAGCTATCAGTAAATATCGAAAAGGGATAATCAGCAACATTTTTATTTCTCTATATTGTTAGATCGCGCATATGCTACTTGTTTCTGTCAGTGACTCAAATAAAGCAGACACATGTGCAGTTCCTTTGATCTTTCCATAAGGCACTCTACTCTCTCAGACACACCACTGTACATGTTTCTTTTTTTTGGTTGTACTAATTCTAAGTGTTTTTTTCTTTATCTTTATGTCAAAGCTTATAATCAAACTATTTACGTTATTGTGTAGACAAAATAAGTAGCCCATAGCAACTCTTAGTGTCAAACCGGCGTCTACACGTGTCATGCTGAAGGCAATAGAATGATAGGTTGTGAAAATTAATTAGGATAGGACAGCTACTCTAGTACCTGTAGTACTAATATAATTTATTACTGTGTTTTCAGTGAAGATATCTAGCTATATTAATATGCATATACAGTAGCATTTGAGCAAGGCTGGCCCTTGAGATCCACTTTCCTGCAGAGATTACCTCAAACCCTGATCAAACTCACCTGCCTGTATCTTTTTAGTAATTCTGAAGACCTTAATTAGCTTGTTCAGATGTGTTTGATTGGGGTTGGAGCTAAACTTGCAGGACAGTGGATCTCGAGGGCCATATTTGTCCAGCGCTGATTTAGAAGGCTATGCATATTTAGATTTGATTGTCTTATATGATATGATTTGTTATTTGGCCTATCTGCAGTGTATGTTTTGTCCACCTGTTTTTGTCCTGCTTGTACTACCCTTATTTTGTTTTCTTATTTATGCTTGTACATACTTTGCACATTTGAGCTTGGAGAAACGCAATTTCATTCTGCTGTACTTTATTGCTGTATGGTTGGCACTTTGAACTTGAACTATGTACAGACAGCAGGCAAATCAACATTTTTTCTCAAAGTGATTAAATAAGATTTGTGTGTCCAGACATAACCAATGTATCTGCATCGGTTGCTTTGGTAACGACATACAGTAGGCGTACCCACGTTTCTGACGAAAAAACGGATGCAGGAAAAATGGAGGTGCATCATATCTCCCTGTTCAAATTAGCGAGGGGTGCCTAGGGTTCACCAGTTTTGAAGTTATCATTGTGTGTCAGGTTAAGAGTGATGCAAAAGACGATTTGGTAACACTTTAGAATACTGTTCCGTCATTAATGAATAACTACACAGGAACAAATGAGTAACACTCTAGTTACTACTATCAACTAGCAATACACTCTTATTAACAAATTAGTAAGTAGTAGTGCTCAGTTGTGTGTAGTAGTTCACTATTATTGAATCAATAACTACTACTGTTTTTCATACCTACTAGAGTACTATAATAACTACTATATACAGGTTCAAAATTAACACAAATAATGCATAATGTATAATTAATTCTAGAGTGAAGATCATGGTAACCCACTAGTAATGACTCAAGTATTACCAAATCCTTCAAAAGGAATTATTTGGATCAGTATTCTAAAGTGAAAAACATGATAAGTCTCTACTAATGACTGAAATCATTGTAAGCCTTTGAGTTTTTTGTAAGCTTTTGGATAGTAATTGCTTCCCGAAGGATTGGTAACACTTGAGTTATTACTAGTTGGTTACTATGATCTTCACTCTAGAATACTGATCCAAATAATTAGTAACACTTGAATCATTACTATCCAAAACCTTACAAAAATCTCAAAAGCTTACAATTACTTCAGTCAGTATTAGGGAGTTATCATGCTTTTTACTTTAGTATACTCATACAAATAATCTGTAATTCCTTCTGAAGGATTTAGTGATATTTGAGACATTACTAGTGGGTTACCATGACCTTCAGTTTAGAATTAATTATACATTGTGTATTATTCACATTAATTATGGACCTGTCTATAGTAGTTCTTTATGGACCTGTCTATAGTAGAAAAAAATTGTAGTTACTGATAAGCTAATAGTGAACTACCACATTTAACTGAGCACTATTACTTAATAATTCATTCATCAGAGTTTCTTGTTAGTTAATAGTAGTTTCTAGAATGTTAATAGTGCGTTACTCATTTGTTCCTGTGTAGTTATTCATTAATGACACAACAGTATTATTATAAAGTGTTACCGACAATTTGAAATCTGTTTTGAGCAGCCAGAGTGTCCAGACTGGGACGCATCTGTAAAAATCTGATTTGAATTGCATTTCAAACCACCAGATTTTGCTGTCCAGACGTATAAAAACCTATCTGGATAAAATCTTGATTTGCAAAAAAAAATCAGATTTTTGCTGGCAGTTTGAACATGGCCAAGGTGTATGTTTAATAGCATACTGACTAGAAATTAGAAACAATCAAGCAACTAAATAGACCTAGCTTAGCAAGTGTCATGTATTCTGAACTGCCTGAACTGATATCATTTGTAAATGTAAATGTCATTCTGATCTCTAAGAAAAAAATAGTGCATGCGTAGTTAGCCTATTGTAGAATTTAGTATCTCACTCTATTAAAATATACTAAAATATTGAATATACTCATTATGCTAATAAAATCTGTCTTTGTGTGACCACTAAATTAAAGTCTGTTTACAACTTTCCTCAACCAGTCACATAGTGCAAAGACACGCTAAAAATATAAAAAAAGACATCTAAAACCCAGGGCTAAATGCATGACCAGCTCTGCACTGCTGTGGCATCTGGTTGACGGTAGAATGATTTAAGAAAAAAGGGGGCAGAGTAAAACACAGTAGTATCTATTATGATTTTTCAGAGAACCATGCCATGGTTTGCGGCAGTGAATTCAGGCTTTCCTCTTTCAAGTTGCTGTGATTTTAATTCAACGACTGGACCCCACATTGTGTCCAGGCTGTTGCACAGCAGTTGTGAGTCAGAGTGTACACTCACTCCCTCTCTCGTCCCTCTGTCTGTCTACTTCTTTCTGTCTCCCTTTCTCTCACACAGACAGCTTGCTTAGGAATAATTCATGGCTTTGCATTAGAGCCTCTACAGTCACTGCTAAACAATTGCAAAAGCAAATTGATACTGTTGTTTACAGTTTTTATGGTCGGTATCTTCGAAATGGGTGTTTTAATAATGGCTGAGATCAACCAAGTTCAATTCCACTTTGAAGTGCTTGTCATTGTTTCCTGTTAAATCTTTTGCACAGCCAGTGCATAAAGCATTGCGCTGGCAACGAGAAAGAGATACTGTCAAAAGTGTACAGCATGACTGTTTTCATCTCACATCAAAAGGAATGGGAATTTACAATGCTGCTGGCACACTACATTATGCAAACACATACGGTCCTTTTCCATTTGTGCAAGATACCTCTCATTTATTCAGTGTCCCCCTTAAGACAAGTCAATCGGCGACCATCATGGTTACACCCCCAGGGATGCTATTTTTTAATGCGGGCAATTGGCACAAGTGCAGCCACTATCTACTTGAATGGGGAAATCTCTAAAAACGGCAAACACTTTTATATTTTAAATATACTGTAAATATATACTCTCACAACATCATTACAATAAATTGTACTTCTATAGCACAAATAACACTAAAAACTGTATTTATCTGTTTGGACCAGTGAATGGGCATCCTAGAGTGAACAAACTGAAGCAGGACTTTCCATCCCTATAGTTGCTATATTTCTATGAGTGGTCCATCTCCATCTCCTATAGGCCTATACTGTCTCTGCCACTCTAGTAACGCTCATACAAATTTGTTGTAGCACTTCTTGAATCAGCAACTTCTGAATGTTTAAATGAGTGTGAGATTAAAGTGTTGTGGTGGAGGGAAAGATTTTCAGTGAATAACAATGTAAAGGCACAGTTCAACCAAAAAATGAAAATGCTCTCATCATTTACTCACCTTCATGTTGTTTCAAAACATGACTTTTTTCTTCTGTGGAACACAAAAGAAGACATTTTTAAAGAATGTCTTTTTTTTGGCCAAATACAATGAAAGTTAATGGGCAGCAGTGTTTTTGGACCCCACTGACTAAAATATCGTCTTTTGTGCTCCACAGAATAAAGGTAATCATACATAAAGGAATAGCCTACTTTATGATACTTGTGTTGCAATAAAAATAAAAAGTATGATAAAGTAATTAGTAAACGATGACAGCATTTTCATTCATTTATTGTTTACTTTGTAACAGTTCTGCCTTGGGTAAAGTAATGGAATCATTAAAAAACTGATATTCAGCAATGGTGCATTAAACAGATCAACAATGACATTAAAGATTTTTAAATTGTAACACAATATTTATATTTCAAATAAATACTCTTTTAAACATTCGGTTTTTCACAGTGATAA
Organism: Siphateles boraxobius; assembly: GCF_051911475.1. NCBI lineage: Eukaryota > Metazoa > Chordata > Actinopteri > Cypriniformes > Leuciscidae > Siphateles > Siphateles boraxobius. The sequence continues at coordinate 39,437,523 of NW_027508734.1, read as the reverse complement.
TAATCACAAGAAATGTTGGTTGCACTTTATTTTACAGTACATAAACTTACAGTGTACTTACAGAAGAAAGTACTGGTAATATAAGGTTACTACATGGGCTAAGGTTAGGTTTAGGGGTAGTACCTAGTTATAACTCAGTTATTGTATAGCAAGTACATAGTATGTACATGCGGAACGTCCTGGTTGCGTATGCAACCCACCATTCCCTGAAGGAGGGAACGGAGGACGTAGTCAACGTCAACTGAAATGGGGATCACGCCAGGCAGCCCATTTCAGTTGACGTCGACTATGTTTGACGTTCTCGACTGAAAGGGAACAGGACTGTAAAACAAAGTGCTACCAAAATATTTTTTAAGCAGCAAATAAGCATATTAGAATGATTTCTGAAGGATCATGTGACACTGAAAACTGGAGTAATTATGTTGAAAATTCAGCTTTACCATCACAGGAATAAATTACATTTTACATTAAAAACATATTGAGTTACATTATTAAACATATTATTAGTTTTTATATTAGTTATATTATTAAACACATAAGTAGAAAACAATGTCTTTAAATTGTAACAATACTTAGAAATATTACTGATTTGGTGTAATTTTGATCAAACAAATGCAGCATTTGTGAGCACGTCTTTTAAAAAAACATTTAAAAAATGTGATACTAACCCCAAATTTTGGAATGGTAGTTTATTGGAAACACAAGAGTGACATTTTGGTGGTGTAGCATAAAAGTCTCTATAGAGTGACGTTTCCTAATAAGACTATGCTACTCTGCCCACAATCAGAAAGAGCCATTAACTTTGCTTCACTTTCCTTTCAATATCTCTTAAAACATTCTGCAGATGTGAAGTCATATCCATCCTGTCTTCCTCTTAAACTGAACTCAAGAGACAGACGAACATAGAGCAGAATAGAGAGAGTCAGGAGACTGAGGCAAAGAGTGATAGTGGTGCATTAAAAGGCAGAGCACATACAGTGCAGAGCCACATTCATTATTCATTAGCTAAGTTACCATGTGTAGTAATTAAAACAAAATCTTTGTCTAAAACAGAAATTGCTTTAGTAGACGATTCTATGCTCTCAATTTTAGATTCATAGGTAGGTTGTCGGAATGTACATCTGGGTTTTTATTGCATTCAAAAGAATCATTCGATGATGATGTGTCTCTGCACAGATACTACATATGTGGCAGTTTCAGTGTTGCATTGAGAACTTGGTGTTTTGCTTTGTGCATCTGTTTAAATAAAACTACAAGATTGTTGAAGGCAAAAGTAGAGCAAGCAAGAATGAGTGAGGAAAAAGACAACAACAGCCTGGCACTGCTGGTTGAGCACAAATGAAGGAGCCACAGCTAGCAAGGTGCTCATCCCATGCATACAGATTGCATTACACAGCCAATCCACTCAAAGAGCCTTTGCTCCTCTAATGCACTGACATGCCTTAGTGTGTGGAAGCGGGCAGTTTCACTCAGTTAAGTGGTCCCCCATGGTCGATTAATACAAGGGAGACTGTTTTACTCATCAACCACCATGCTCAATATCGATGAAGGCCCCGTTAGCGAGATACTAGCTGTTGTCGTTATCACACCTACCAATGTTCCTCTGAAAAAGTAGGACATAGGGGCTGACGCTTCATATATCGACTCGCGGTGGATGAAACGAGGCCTGTGTTTAAGTCTTCAAATGAGATGGGCTGTCGGTGATGACAATCTTGATTAATTTAGCAACATATGGAACATATGCATTTGTTTGCACTCCTGCAAGCAGAGGTGTTATCCGGCTGGACACTCTGCATCCACTTGCGGGAATGAGATGTGGCTGAAGTGCCGCCTCTGCCGAGGTATCTATCACACCGACATGGTGCTGTCACATACAAAAAACATGAATTACAATGCGAGCTTCTGCTGCATGCGCATTCAAGCAGCAACGCTAACTCCACCGAAGTGAAGGGAACGCGCTACACCAGACCAACAAGTTACTTCTGGTGGAGGAACATGGTGTGAAAGCACACTGCCCCAAATCTCATTCAGCACACCTACATATTCCCGTGAGCTATGTTTTTCACTGTTCAAAACAAATATATCCACCTAGTCATTAACCTTAATGACTGCACAACACAGACAATGCAGAAGAGAACAGGGGAGGTAAACCGTGGTAAGCATTACTTTCCCTGCTTGAGATGACAATAGGAGCAGCTGAGGGCCTCCAAGCTATAATCTGAATGTGGCCGTATAGTCTCCTCTGTCATTAGTATTGACTCTGCATGAAGCCAGGCCAATTGAAGCACTCAGCTGCTAGCATGCCGGCACACATAAATCCAGTATGTTTTAAGCCCCTGAGTGGCTCTCCGAGGAGGCTCGCACATTATCTCAATTCATTCTGGTTTTCAATTTTATAGAACAACTGGAATATTTGGATAGTGTGTGATAGAATCTCCAACAGAAACTTACCCGAGTGGCTTGGGATAGATTCAATTCTGATGCAAGACTTTTCTTACTTTAAAAAAAAAATAGAATAGAATAGAATAGAATAGATTGTCTCATTTTTGGGAAATTTGTCTTGGACAACCATAACACGGCCAATGCACAACATTGGACTCACATAACATATAATAAATACCATAACACACAATACAATAATAATAATGCAACAGTACAATATATATTAAAAACCTACTACCAATCTAAAAATCTGAGTTTTGGAATTCTCTATTCAATAATTTAGGAATTTTTATAATGATTTGATTTACACATCAAAATCTTAAATCATCTCCCTGAGGGTAACATGTTAAAATTCTCATGTAAGATGTGTGTTGTCAGTAGCAGTTTTTTTTTAGCTTGTTTTAAAATAGACACCTCGTACAACTCTTACAACTCCTGTATGGGTTGCTTCTCTTCATACCCTATAATTTTTAGGGCAGCATGTACTATTCGTGCAAGCTTCGATTTCGATTAAACAGTTAAGTTTCCATATCATGCTGTAAAACCATATCTTATCAAGCTCTCAAAAACTGATTGATAAAACAGAGAAAACAAACCCCACCTGGCTCCCCCCAAATGCTTTTAAACTTCACAAAAAAATTAAGAACAATTTTAAAACAGATCTACCTCTAAAATCTGATTAGATGAGTGAAATTTGAAGCCTATGACTACATATCAGCTGCATTCTATATTGCAGTTTTTGCCAACACATTTTTTTTAAACGGTCTCAAGATTCTCTAAACTAAGTTTTGTCACAACTGTTTTATGGGACATCACAACTTTGCATGTCTGCAAAATGTAGTAACTCTAGTTAGATGGTTATTGTATCAGCAAATTGGCCAATGCAACTAAAATGAAAAGGGTTATTCTTTTTTTTCTTTTTGGCATCGTCAATGTGTGAAACGTACTGGTCAAAATGTTTAGATTTCTTTTCACCCTGGCAGTCAATCCTGTTTGTTACATAAAAAAATCATGTTGTTTTATTTTTTTGTTGTTGCTTGACTGCTTATATTATATAATACAGTAATACATAAGAATGTCATTTTGTCTAGCTGAATGCTATTGTGTGTATTATAAGACACATATTTTAGCAGTAGCTAAACATTTAGGTTTCACTTTATTTTGATGTTTCCTTTAACAGATTCTGTTGACTATAAGTAACGTTGCACCTACATGTCCACTAACTCTCATTAGAGTGTTAGTAGAGTATTAGTAGACTGGTAGTATTAGGCTCAGAATAAGCTGAAATGCAGTTGCAAAGTTACTTATAGTCAGTAGAATGTCTGTTGTGGAGCATCACAATAAAGTATTAGCAGATATTAAGCAGACAGACTACTATTACTCTAATGAGAGTTAGTTGACTTGACGTAGTTGCAAAGTTACTTATAGTCAACAGAATTTTCAAAATCAACCATCAAAAAAAAGTGTTACCAAAGTTTACTGATAAAAAGTCAATACTGTAGTACAAAGAACATTCACATTTGTATGTTACAGTACTTTTATTTCTGTAGCAATATGCTACTTTCAAAAACATTCTATGTCATAGATATTTATGGAGTATAGATGCACAAAATCTGTCTAACAGATTTTGATAATTTAATGGATCGTTTTGCATGTGATGGCTCACACGATGAAAGAATGTTTATAAGTATAGATGTCAGGGTTGTTGCAGGATGCCGAAGACGAGGACACGGGAACTGAAGTATAGTTGATTTATTTATAAACTAAACTTACAGGAACAGACAGAAACAAAGGAAACTCCAGGACTTCAAAAACACACAACCTTACATCGACGACGACCAACAAACACTGAGGGAAAACACAAGGCTTAAAAGAACTGGGACTAATGGGATGATTAACAGAACACAGGTGAAGAAACTGAACACAAACGAGGAGCGGGAAAACTAACAGGACTGAACCAAAATCACAAAGACGGGGGGAAACAAGATCTCAAAACTGAACTAATAACAGGAGTAAACCAAAATCACAAAGACAGGGGAAACCAAGATCACAAAACAGAACTCAAACACATTGAAACATGACAATAGGCTACTATAACTATAACTATTTTTCTCTTTTACACACACGTGCCAAAAACACATGCAATTTGATTAATTTAATTGAGAAATTAAAATCTGCTGTGGAGAAGAAACGTATCGTTTTTTTACTATACATATTTGACAGGGTTTTTTTTAACTTATGAAAAGTTTAAAAGCCTTTAAAATTTAAAGCTTTATTGGCCTTACAGGCAAATTAAATCATAAAACGATAGTACAACAGTACAACATGGAATGAGAGAATGATATAAAGATAGATAGAACAACAACAACAGAAAGACAGACATAACAGATAGATAGACACAGACAGACATAGACAGACAGACAGACAGACAGACATAGACAGACAGACAGACAGACAGACAGAAAGATAGATAGATAGATAGATAGATAGATAGAGATAGATAGATAGATAGATAGATAGATAGATAGATAGATAGATAGATAGATAGATAGATAGATAGATCTGTATAAAATAAAATTAAAATTCAATAAAGTCAATGTATTTATTATTTACAGCTGTTTCGACTTGAGCGCTCTGTTCAGACACTGGCTCATGTATAGCAGTATGCCCTAAAATGATGTGTCTGCGGAGATCCAAGCTGTTTCAATCTATATCCGCCTCTGCCATCATATTAGGAGTCTGTTAGTTGGCAAATGTTTTTATTGTGGAACAGCTTCGATCCTGGACCCTGTCACAACAGTATGTATTCTAGGAAGTCTGTGATTTATCAGCCTCAAAGACATGGATTCTTTGACACACTTGTGTTTGTGAATCCAGGCCAACTGATCTGAGAGGCTTGAAAAAGCCAACTGCCTTCAAGTTCCTCTCCCATATCCGAAATATGCTGAGAGTAGGAGAAGACATCCTCTAGGGGAGGGGAGGGTGGCTGTTTGAAAAGGGGTTCCAATATAATGAGAAACCCAGATTTGTACTGTGCCTTCCACGGCAGTGATGACAAACATACAGTGCAATCAAGGCAAAGTGATATTTATAAGCTGAGCTGAGCTGAGCTGAGAACACCTCCCTCTCTGTCTCCACTGACTAATCTCACTGAAAAGTACTTTGGCTCATCTGTAGGATATAGTGTTGACATAGTATTCCTGAATTAACAATCAACACAGAGGTTGTCGCTATTGTGTGACAGCACAATCTCTATGATGGCTCTGACGGAACCGCAAAGGCTGAGTATTTCAAATGCACAGACATTTATTACAGTTACTAAGGCCTGAGGATATGGGAGTCAATTTTCATTTTCACTTAAAAGAAAGGTTTGCTTAATAAGCTGCTCAAAGGACCTATCATAGATTTAAAATGCACAAACGTTCACCTCTCTGTGCCTATGCATCTATGCAACACCCTGGCTCCTCTCCAGCGCGCCAAATGTCTCTCAGAAAGGGTTTTTGTGTCCGTGTATGGCATTAGACATCTGCTGCAGAACTAAAACCAGTGCAGCATGTTCGCTCCATCATTTATCAGTAGCCATTTGGGCTGCATCCTGTTCTCCAAGACCTGCATCTTTTGCTTACGTAATTCACATTAGTCGTTCTGCTCCTTGCAATGGCCACAGGCAGACTAATTATAAATCACAGACTGATATATCTACATCAACAACTGATTCATTGCACTATCACATAATAAAAGAGACGATAAAGAATCTAAAATGTGTTTGAGCTAAAAACATCAATAGGGCGTGCTTATGCAGTTCACACAGCTTCATCCTTCATTTTGGATGGATCTAATTGCTAGATTGTGTCACTATGCAGGGTAGCTCATTACATATATGCTTGATGAATTTTACTATGGCTCCAAGTGGGATTTGAACCAATGACCCCAATATTGCTTGGTAGGCAATGAGCTAGGAAACCAGGTTAGGCCATTCCAGGAGCACATTCACCTCATTGCAGTCGAAATTGTTAAGGGAGATCTACTGTGACAACCAACATACTGCAGGTAATAAACCACGGTATCTTCGCTCCAGTACAAATTCACAGAAGACTAATGTGAACAGGCATTCACAGAGGCCACATGACCCAGCAACAGCTTTTGGTGATTTCCAAAATTATCATCAGCAGGAATCTGCCACTGGAGACCTTATTAAACATAAACATAAAGCATGAATAAAACACATAAAAACCAGAGGAGTTTTCGTAGCTCTGTCATCTGTGGGCACTAGATCAGATATGGGGATTGTTAAAAGTTACAGGATAAACAAAGCTTTACAAGCTTGTGCCTTGAAGTCTTCTTGTAAATATTTTAGCACAGTGATTCTTTAATGTATTGGCAGTATACTAATACACAAAACATTTCAACAGAAATGTATAATTCAAAAGATATTCTTTTGCAATTTTTTTTGAGTGACTATCTTTGCTAGTCTGGCATTAGCGATGTATAGAGTAGCTGATATTGTCTTCAAACATAACAGAGAGATTTCATCAATAACCACAAAATAATTAAATGTTTGTTGTTGTACATTTCACAATGGCTGACATAAGCATGAATACATCTAACAAGCGCTATCGATTCTACAGTAGTGGTCCAAAGGTCAAACATTTTAGCTAAAGAGGAAGTCATACATTTATCCCACTTAATATTCCATAATTGTACTATTGTTACTTTAAATTCTGCTGGGACGGAGTAAAAGGGACGCCACATGATTAATAAAACACCATTTTTAAAGAGAAAGCCAGTGAGGCTGTGTGTTTGGCAGAAACAGGGCTCACTGTTAGCTGGATTATATCTTGTCTAACATCACTTCCTCTGACCCGAGAACAGTACACCACGGTGCGTTCATTCATTAAGCCTTACTGCATTAACACTCCAGCAATGAGATAAAAAAAATGCATTTACAAATTTTGCTAGCAGAATCCTCCTCGTTTTTTGCATATACAGTTGTTTTTGTTGCATTTTTGAAGAAGTTAGTTCACACAATCCCTTCAGTCGCTATCTTTAAACTTTTTAAATTTTTTACAGCCTAACCCACATTAGATATGGTCTTTATGAAGCATCAGGTTGAGCAGAAGCATTTGAACTGCTTCATTTTTCTCTAAATGGCAGAGATTACTGAGGTTAATGTGTGTGATATTGGCTAAATGCTCTCTCGTTTACAGGGTTCTCCTTGCCTTAGGGGAACTGAATGGTATCTGACATTTTTTTGGCTCAGAAGAAACATTCAATACATTAACACTCATCCTCATGACAGCACGTCAGTATCTGCATCACACATTGAACTTTATTTCTTTGAACTGCTTGTGAAATATTACCAACCAAACAAGAGGGGATAATGAATGTCTAGGAATTAATTTCAGGACACAATCTTACAGAAAAAAAAAAAAAAATTCACACAGAAAGTTGTGATTATCAGGTGATACTTTACTGGAAACAGTATAACTCCATTCTTTACAAATCTTTTTTTTAATTTTTTTTTTAATAGTGACCCCAATGGATATACGATTTTAATCACATATTTAATTTTAGATAATTCATTTTTCTGTAATTAAGCTATCTGATGCTTTCATTTAAGCTGGCTAAGATGATTATGGTCCACAGTGGACTGAAAATGCTCAGAACATCTGTCATGGATTATTTGCAGTAAAAGGCAAAATTAAAGCCCATCTATATTTATCTAAAACGCAAAGAATCATTATTATATCTGCAAGCATTAACTTGTCAAATATTATTGCTGTTCTGTTATTATTTGTTAATAATAGGATGTCCTATACTTGCCTGTCAACTTATGTATTTGCATACCTCCGCGCACCCTGCTCGCGCAGACCTCACACATCATCAGTGCGTTCCTTAAAGGAGAACTCCGGCGCAAAATGAACTTGGGGTGTAATAACACATTGGTACCGAGTCGACTGTTCTCAGGGATTTGTTTTCATGATAATCGAGTGTAAAGAGTTTTATCTCTAAAAACTGTTTATTTTATAACGCTAGTATATGGGGCATATAATAAGTAAAAAGAGATCGCTAGTTAATACCACTAACAAGGCTCAAAATAGCCCCACACTAACACGGTAGCTTAATGAGGGTCTCTACATACAAACCGAAGCACTGAGAACTTTGTAAGTGTACAGACAGTTTAATAATAATATACTTTATAAAGAAAGTACCATCGCGGAGCCATCTTTGGAAAACAGTCTCGACCAGTCGAACCACTAACGCCGTGCTAAGTAAGCTGAACTGTGAGATTCCAAGTCACAGTTCAGCTCTTAGCACGGCGTTCGTGGTTCGACTGGTCGAGACTGTTTTCCAAAGATGGCTCCGCGATGGTACTTTCTTCATTTTGCGCCGGAGTTCTCCTTTAAGGCTATGCAGAGAGCTGTAGACAGTCAGTCACCGAGCGCTGCAAACAATACAGCAGCCACCTTTTATAGTTCCTCCTGAACCAAAACAACGAGCTTATGCTTTGTTCACACCTGAAGAGATGGCAACCTGTGATGTTCTACCTGGGGCTGTTCAGATACCTGTTTCAAAGATGAAATCAATTTGCAGCAGTCAGGTGGTACAAGTCCGAGCTCTGTAATTTGTTAAAGTTCATATTTATTGTACTGTTATGTGCTTTGAGAAATAAGGTAATTTAATGTCATCTCTCATGACACTTTGCAGACTCTGCTCTGTGTGCGTTCATGTGGGATCTCATGTTTTCTAAGCTAGCTTGCTGCTAGCCTCTATGAAATTGTCTACTTGTCTAAGACTTATAGAACTAAATTAGCCAATACTTGTTTGTTAACATTGATCAGTACTAAATGAATAAGAATGTTTTCACAACGGAAATGTGTGTTTATCAGGTGATACTTTACTGGAAACAGTATCACTCCATCCTTGCAAACTACAAATTAATATCATGACTTTTTAAATTACCACAAATGATTTTAAATTTGAGAGAATTAATTTTCTCTAAAATACTGTAATTGAGCTACTCTGAGGCAGTCATCTCATAATATGCTTTTCTGCGATGGTTTTCAGCACCTTCCCAAAAAAAGATAGCTCCTTAATCCTCAATACCTCTGGTGAAGCAACAACCCACAAACCCATGAATCATCCATCAAAAATTGCGTAAGCTCTCTCAAAAACCAATACATGGCTCAGAAGCTTTCCCAAAGAATCAGACTTGCTTACAGTGTCCATTACAGCACCTCATTCTCTACCTAGTGAAGTTCTGAAGCCTTGTGAGGCTTGAATGTTAAATGTAGATTAGCACCAGTGTGAGATGCCAGCCTTCCTGGAACTACACTGCAGGGAGTTTATTTTTATTTTTTTTTATCACAAAATAATTATAAAATGGGTTATGATGCAAGGTGTTTACTAAGCATTACTTGCAGTATTCAGGAAGCCTCAAAAGTCACTGGGGTCTATTAGAATGAGGGACAGTTGTGTCGACCATCATGGATACACTGCCTCTTTCCCCTTGTCTCTTTAGAGCATAGCAATGCACATGTGAACAGAATATGAATGACCCAACGCCATATTCTAGAAAAAGTAATGGTAAGTAGAGCAACAAAAAAGCATAAGACAGTTACAAATGCACAATATTGCACAATCTACCACATTACAGCCACAGAAATAATGCAAAACCATTACCCCCTGCAGCATATATATATATATATATATATATATATATATAGATAGATAGATAGATAGATAGATAGATAGATAGATAGATAGATAGATAGATAGATAGATAGATAGATAGATAGGAAAATGTTAAAAAAGATTAAATTTATCCATTCAGGATCAACTCACTAGAAAATAGGTTCGTTTTAAAACAGATATGCACAGACCGGTTAGATTAGGCTACGGTTCCTTACCCAATATTGTCAGGAAATGCGAACTGTGAAGCGATATCAGTAAATGGGAGCATTACTGCAGCCCTCACAAAACCCCAGTTCATGTAGAATCCATGCACGATGTACGGAGATGCAAGTAAGAGCAGTGCGCTCTAAAGCGCTCGGTGAGCTTTGACAAAGCAAAGCAGGTGCAAAAAAAGGGGGAGGGGGGGCTGGAAGAGAACAAATCTTCTACAAAATCTGTAAAGAAAACGGGGTTAAATCTACCACCGTTGGCATGTTTTGCTGGACACATAAAATAAGCCTAGTATCCACACCCGGGAATGAAATGTCTAAACCACATGGGCTTTCAACAGCCCCTCTTTGGGTAAAATCCAGTAGAGTTAGTAGCCTACTTGGTAGCTTTCTCTGATCGTTGATGTACCCTTTAAAACCACTGCCATGTACCGCCGTTCTTCAACGCATGCTGGCCCCTCGCTCAGATCATGCCCACATCCACCACCGCAGTCCATAGATGTAACATAACGTGCTGACTCCGCTGAATGCTGTTGAATGTGTTACAGCATCATCCCTCAGCTTCCTTCCTTGAGTCTGCACGCCTTCTTTCTCGTGAGCGATGTCCACTGCAGAGCCACCTCAAAGTTGAACCATAGACTCGAATGAACACTTGAGACTCAACATCCATCCAACAATAACGTGTTAAATCGTGTTGGTAAGGTATCTTTTGGCAAATTCTGTCGTTTAATGTCAGCGTATTAACTTAATACGTTGCCTTCGTGAATCTCATCTCACAGCGTCTGGGTTCATTTAAAGCGACGTATGTTTGGCGCTGCAGTTTTCCCCTTCTTTAGTGTTGCTTACAAAATATCGCTGTTGCGCCGACCAGCTCTATGTTTCGTCAGAAAATGTAAATAGAAAGTGTAAACACACGAAAAGAGGCACCGTATGTGAAAATGTGGCTCAGGAGAAGGGAATATTTGCAGCGATTGACGGATGATGTATTAAAACTGACACTGCGCGTTTGAAACGCATCTGTTGCTGAATGATGCGCATCATAATGTATGCGCGCGAGCGCGCGCCCAGTCTTTACTTAGCCTACTCATTTAGTCCAAAGCCAGAAGAACAGCGCGATATATTTATTTAAACTTGGCTTTTATTAAAATTTGTGTATTTTCTCCGTAGTGATTTTTTTTGGCACAAATTGATGTGGGATTACCACTTACCGGCATTAATCGCCCTCTCGATACTTTAAGTCTCTGCCGAACACTTTGTATAATTGTTCTGTTGGATTATGATCATTAATTATCATGCTATTAGGAGATACCATGTCATATAGCCTGGAGAGTCCTAACATGCTATAATAGCTAATTGTAGCAGTGCTAAAGCACACTCGTGTTCCCTTCTGTAAAATGCAGCTTATGATGGCAGCTGGTTTGACTTCGACCAAGCTGGTCTAGATGATTCATTTGGACCACCAGGACTGACATTAACCTGGTCTGGTAGAGTCTATCATACCAGGTCAATGTCAGCACTGTTAGCCCTGTCAGGCCTCATTATTGTTTTGATAAATTTATTTTTAGGAGGGTTGTGGCATCATAAACCTTATAGGCTGAGAATATAAAGTTTGTTTTTTAGTGCTCCGTAGCAAATCTACCTGAAACTGTTCTTTTGCCTAGTTCACCTTAAGTTAAATTGTAACATCAGTTGTTTGTGGTGACATGGTCCATTAGATGTGCCTTCAGTTTAATCAGTGCAATATACTGTTTACCCTATTCCATTATTCTGTGGTCTAATGAAAGGAGAGTTATGGATAACACTGGCTTTATCACCATTATGGCTTAGAGAGGGGAATAGCTAAACTGCCGTACCTAACTGTCGCTACAGTTAATGTAAATAGAAAAAGCATAATATCATCACTCCAAACTTTTACAACAGATAACACCAATCTCATCCATTTATATAATGTGACCCTGCTGTGAGTTTGAACCGGGGTAAAGAACCCTGCATTGCTGGTATATATTTCTAGTACATTTTGTATTTCCTGCATAGGTACATAAGCAGTGCCGAGAGGTAACTTTTTCATCCGGGTGTGCTGTAATGTCCCAATGGCCCACTCCCCTTTTCCACGATGCATACAAATGCAGATAGTAAACTTTAATGAGGTGCAGTGCGTCAACTGAGAACAAACTCAATCAACAGATAAAAATCAAAGATGAAAAACCATAGCAAGTGTAAATTTTAAAATATAACCATTATTCTACCTTATTTGTACACAAAATCCATTCTCTGATCATTCTTTGCGATTGAACTCTCACTAAGAACTCTGCCTAAACTGTCATTATGTTACGATAGTTATGTTAGCTATACCATTTAAACCATGTCCAGATAATGTGTACTTTGCATATATGAAAAATGTTTGCAGGGAATTTTCACAAAGTTTGGGAAAACATGATACTATACAGTTTCTGTTTACTTTGTGTTAATTTTATTTAATTGAGTTAGATTGGCATCAGCTGCATCTAGGTGATTTTAATCCATTTCAGTCAACTGCATCTCAAATGAACAGTAGTTGTAAGAACAACCAACGAGAATGCATAATAATGATGGTGATTCCTAGCCATAGAGCGTATAGCTGTTTGATCAATAGCTGTTTGATTTGCCTGAATCACCTCGCAACAGAATGTGGAAATCTATCGTTCGGCAAAGGAATAATTTGTGGACTAAGACATGCATATTTCCAAAATTTTGTTAGGTAAATACATGTACGATTTATGGTACACATCAAATTACAATAAAACAAATCCCTGCACTAAATCTTTTGAATATTTTATGTATGAAGAAAATCTGCTGCTTATATTAAAACAAAGAGTTTTAATATTGTGTTTGTAACTAGCTCTTCGATGATTTCATAAGGTCTGGGGTAAATTTTGTTCTGGCCCCAGCCCACACACTAAATGAAGGCCAGTGGGTGACTGTCAGTATACATTGAACCTTATTACCCCCTTACTGTCTTATGCGCCTGTTGCTGATAATGATTTGATATAGGATGGCTATAGGATGTTCCCTTTCTGCGGGTTCTGCTGCCAGTGAAGACAGTTGAAAAAATGCTATGGTTGGTTCATCAGCTTTGCAAATAAACAGATTAAAAAATATTTGTATTCTTTGTTGGGGCGGGAGGAGGGATCTAAGACCTGTAGTAGAGGGAGAAGACTAAGTATGCCGCATAAAGTAAGCAACTGTTAAAATGAAATTCATCAATAAGACTGTACTTTGAATTGATAACACTTTCATATTCAAAATGCAGTTATTTTGCTTTCTTTGATTCAGTTTTATGAAGCTCAGCAGTTTATGCATATGTTGACAGAATGAATGAATTAATTTTCTGATAAAACTGTAGAGTGAGAAAATGCTACAGCAGGTAGGCTTTGTTTATGATTTTTCTTTGCTATATGGTGCAGTGCAGTTTGTCAGACAGGAACAGCTGCATGGATGGATGGATTGTAATATCTGTTGTAAAATCTGTCATTTTTCAGCAGTTGGTTGTTTGATTGTAGCTGTATAGCATTTTGTACCTCACAAATGCTTTACTCGCTTGCATTCAGAAACCTGTCAGGTTTCTGGGACAGACTTCAAAAAGTAGAAAAAAAAGACAAGAGGAAAGACTTTCTAAAGATACTAAGGCTATTGCTTTAAATCATTAATACTGCTGTCCCACTGCTCTTTTTTTCCCCTGTCTCACTTTAATATTAAATGACTCATACCTCAACATAGAATATCCATATGATAAAAACCATGCAGAGAGCAGAGACAAGGGTGCTATTTTTGCCATCTGGGATTTATACCATATATATCTCCTAACTACAAACTTGAAGAATATGTTGGTGAGGAGCACCTTTCTTCCCCAAATAAATGTATACAAATGGAAACAGCAGAAGGGACCATTAAAAGATGATGCGTTTATTTTTATTTTAAAAATTACATTAATGTAATAAATATTTCGGTTATATAAGAAAACATTTCTCCTGAATACACTGTGGGAAATGATAGGATTTCCTCAAATGCTTAAGGACAGTTTTGGCCAGGAGCCTAAAAGGACAAATAATGAGCAGGTCAAATAATGAGTCACAGTTACTTTCCTAAACCAGCAGGGATTTACGTGTAGCAAAGTTAAAATAACTTAAAATCCATCTCAGATACCTCATGAAATAAAAACAATTAACCTTTGATAAAACATTTTACAATGAGGAACAACTGTCTTTGTACCTATTGTGTGCCCCTTAAATTTGAAAAGACTCTTGATTGGTTCTCCTTTCGCCTTTTTATAATTAGCATGCTCTACACATGTTCTAAAATACCAAGTCAAGTTTATGACTGCTATAATAGAACAATTATTTGTACAATGTGTTATTAAAATATTGCTTGAGGACATGGTTTAATTCATTGCTTTCATTTTTGTGATAAATAATTATATTCTAATGCAATACATTTTATAATTTATTAAATTGAAGTTTCATTCCTTTTTGTTTTCCACTATCTTTGTCTTAAAGATTTCCCTCGCCTTTGAGGCATGTGGGTTTAAATCAGTGCACTAATACACACAATTAAGGAACCAAACAAATTAAATAGTGCGCATCTTTGAGTTGAAAGCAGGTACTTCAGTCAGTAAATTGATTCAGTTCCCAGAACTATACTAAAAAAAAAAAAAGATAGGTTATTCCTGCCTATAGGGCATGTGTCACGGTTTGGGTTTTGTGTCTTGTTCCTTGTTCTTGTCTGTCATGTGATTCCCTGTTTGCCATGTGTCTTGTCAGTTGTTCCCAGATGTTTCTTATTAGCCACGCATTGTTATCTTGTTTGCCTGTTTATTTAAGCCCTGTGTCTAGTTCAGTCTTTGTGCGTTCTTGATGTTCTAATGTTTGCTGTTAGCGGTCTCGTTGTTCCTGTCTGAGGTTCTTGTTCTGAGTTTTCCCTGGATTACCTTTTTGTATTAAAAGTGCTTGCTATTGGATTCACTCTTTGTCCTTGCCTCAATGTTACAGCATGTAAGAGATTTTAACAATGAACAACGGAGCTCTATACCATTCACTCTTTATAAAAATGCAGTTTATATATTCACTAATTCCATTACCATAATCACATTGGTTTATAAGGAACATAAAAATGGGCATGAAAAATATGGCACATAAAAATAATACTGCAGCACTGGCATAGAGATTTCACTTACATTAATAGTGCAACGAAAGATTGCACTGACATTAAAAAATAATCTCATGGGTAACAGAGGAATATCTCAATCCACTGCAAATTCATTAGAATTCCCATACTGTGCTCATCTAAGTAAAAATCATTTATGCTGAGTAAGACTAAGTTTCAGCTGTTTTTTAAACAAAAGTTCTGATGTGATGCCTCATAGGAAGTACTTTGGAAATTAGCTGTGACCCATGTTAAGCTGAAGTTGGTTGAAGTGGATAAGCCCAATATTAATTATACTAGAGTTGGCTGACTTTTCAGTGGTGAAAGAAACTCGCTTCCCTTTATATGTCTCCTCTTGTAATGAGCCATTAACTCTTCAGATGGGCTTTCATGATTATGCAACACTAATATGTCAGCCATTTTTTAAAGTTTAGAAAAAAATCTTTAGTCTCTTAATGATAAAGTGGGTTCCAAAATGATATGATCATATAATTAAGGAAATCACAGATTGCATAATGGTGGTGATATTATTAAATATAGTCACACATAAACACAGGCAACTGTCAATTTCAGCACATTTAATTAAGTATATAGGACTGATATTTAAATAAAATCATGCAATTTGCACTTTTGGAGACTAGTCCAAGTTTAGCGAAAGGAAAGTAAAGGCACAAAGCGGTACAGCAATAGACTACTTTAAAACATTCAACATCAAGCCACATTCAGTATAGCACTGAGCGGTGTAGCAAATCACAAGAACCAAACACTTCATCTATAATTCATTCAAAGGGAAAGTACATCCCTCTCAAAAAGTCCAGGGTGAAGTTGTGCTAAGGTGGAAGAGGAATGGCAATGATGTGTTGTGACTTTATCAAAACATTGCAAATATTTAGCAACTTCATTAAAATCCAAAAATGTTCCAAAATAAAACCAGTGCAGGGCCTTTTGCTCTAATCATAGCGTAAAAGATAACTGGATCTGAGACTACGGAGCCCTAGAGGGCCTTTCTGTTCATTTTGCTGAACCAGTGTCTTTTGCATATTCGCTACATTGCATAATAAACTTTAAGATATTTTGAAGTTTGATGTTGCTCCTTTTAGAATTTTAGATAGGTTTAGATTTGATCATGTTTGTATTACATAATGTTTATGAGGTTCAAATGTAAGGTTTCAATGCATTTATACTTGTAGTAAATCTCATTGAATGCATCAAGTGTTTTATGTGTTTGAATATCATTACATTGTGTTTCCTTTTGTATTTTCTAAAGTGTTGCTTGTGCTGTTTTTACAATCTAATTTGGATTATCTGAGATGAAGCTAAGTTTTCTTGAGGATTTGTCCTAAAAATAACTGCACCATGCTAGTATTGAGCAGATCTAATGTTGTCTGTGTTGCCTTTTTTTTTAGATCATTCTGTCTTATCAGTTACAGCAGCTGTGACCTCTCTACTGGAGCATAGAGACAAAATGAACAAAATGAAATAAGAAAAGAGGCAAAGAAAGGAGCATAGATTTTGTCTTCAGTCGCCAGGGTTTAGACTGCTCTATATTGCAGTAAAACGCGTCTTGCCTCACCCAGAGATTGTCATGAAATTAAAGCAACATTAAAAAGAAAAGCAAACCTTCCATTTCTCAATACTTGATTTATTCTGTTTGCCTTGAGAAGTACCACACAATCACCCTTCCAATTTAAAAAGGTGCCCAATGTATTATGAAACAAGTGGGCTGTGAAACTGATGTTTCACACATGGAAGCCGCTCTCTGGTCATCATCTGGAATTATTCTATGTTCTTGATACTTCCTGTTACATGCAAGGAAAGTGGGTTTGATCTTAACCCAGAAGTGTTTTGTATCTAAGTTTAGGAGCCTATTAATTAGCTTGATAGACATTCATTTCCTGTTGGGTTAAAAATGATGGTAACACTTTAGCCTTTATTTATAATAGTATTCATAATGTACATTACAATGAATTATATCTTTTCAGAAGTATTTGTAACCAAAATTAAAAAAGCATTATAATATTTGTAGATTATTTGTTATACTTTATATGTTTTAAATGGGTTGTTTGGAATGCATTTGAATGCATTAAGGTGTGTTCAGTCAATAATGTATTATAACAGTGGTTACAGTTATTCATGAAACCATACAATGCACTATAAGGTGAATTACAAGGCATTATTAATCCATTAAAATACTTTCATATGTTATATATAAAGCCTTTAACTAAAGTGATACCAAAATGATGTAGTGTATTTATTGAGGTAAAGTCAGGTAAAAACATTAAAAAGAGTTTCCAAGAATCAAGAGTCAGTTAGACAATAAGGATGAACGGATAAATAAAACTGAACAGAACTGAAAACAATGTTCATTTATCATTTTCACAAATTGTGCCAATCTCTGAGCTATAGTAACTACTTTTATCCATTAGCCTTATAGCTGTCACAAATCAGAATGACACAAACAGGTAAAGTAAACAAGAGGTTTATTTACAGGCATTCAGGGACAGACACGGCAGGTGAGTAGCTGGTTTGAAGTTTGATATGAATGTGGATAGAAGCGTTAAGGTTGACTGAGTCTCTTATATGATGCAGGGTGGTGATGATGCAGAGGAAGGAAGATGGAAGACTGGCTGCAGACGGACCGGACTGGAGAAGATGACTGGATCTTGAGAGCAGACGGGTAAGTAAGTGGCAGGTTTGTAGATATCCACGATAGAGAGTCAGGTAGTCGTGTGAATCGACGAGACCATGTGAAGGTGAAGGTGTGAAGGTGAACTGGTGTGGCTTTTAAGGTGTGGGTGAAGTGAGTGCGGATTGCAGACAGGTGGTGATAACAGGTGCGGATGATTAGAATTCGGGTGAGGCGAATTGTAAATATCTAGGTTTAAATATATAGCCTACATAAAAAGCATAAAACGTATTTTTAAAATTCTCAACAGAGGTGGATTAGTTACTGGTTAGTTACTTGTTTTTTGTTTCAAATCACAAGCATATCTGTGTTCAAAAAACAAAAGTTTGTCACCCCTGAACATGCTTGTTACTTTCACATACAATTTCATCAGCAAAAGACATACAATAACACAACAAAACCCCTGAAGAAATCCATGAGGTTTCTCCGGTCCACTAAATAGACTGGCAAAATAAATCATTCAAATCTTTACCTCAGGGCATTGATCATTCTCTGGACTCTTCTCTCTTTTTTTCCAGTGTCTCACCCATCCAGGTACAGTAGCCCATGAAACTTTCATCTGGGATGGTGCCTTTTATCAGCTGTATCCCGAGGCTACGAAGGCATACCAGATGGTGACTAGAATCAAAGAACACTTCTCCCAAAAAAGCAGTCCTCTGGTGACACAGCCTTACAACTCAAGATAAGAAGAACTGCTGTTGATCAGAATTACACTTGTCCGAAGTTATTCCCATTTGAGCATGTGAAGAGACAAAAATGAGATGTGAAAGAAAGAAACATTGTACTGTGGACTAGTCCAGTCTGGGATAATGTTACCTGATTACTGCAGCATTAAAGAATGGCACAGCTCTCTGTGAAGCACTTCCTAGATAAATGACAAAATGTTGCATTGCATTTTGCACCAAATCCCCAACCGTCCCCATCATCACCCTTCTATCTCTCTCTGTTGCTCACTCTCTCATCAAGAACATGTAAGGACAAGAGGGGACAGTCTAGACTGCAAATTAGATCCGTGGCCCATATGTCTTAAACACAATAAATCAGCTTTTTTTCTCCCAGCCATGTTGCATTATATCAGAAAAATAAGAACAATATTTGCAAACAAAATTTAATTAAGATATTTGATCATTTTGTTTTGTTTAACACTCTGACTCTGGAGAACAATATATAAAGGGCCTCATTTAGAGCACAAATAATCTTTTTTTATTGTACCGATGCCACATACTGTAAGTGCTAATTAGTGCACAACTTCAAAGACCTGATATGTGTACTTTCATGATCCATGATTTCATGAGATACATGAAATTCACACATTTTTACATTCATTTTATTTTCACACACAACAAAAATGTTGTGTATAAAATATATTTTCATGAGTCCTAAGTCAAAACAAATAAAAACAGCAACATAGCAATTTAAGATTCATATACAGATTATTGAAAAAAAGAGAAATATTTACAAATACAAAACCTTCGTTAAACATGAAAATGTCACTAATAACACACTCAATAACTATCACAGTTATGCTTAGTTTTGGTTTCATTCAGAATTCTATTATATTAACCTGTTTGCCTATGGATCTTTGTTCTCCTTTTCCTGCCATAATCAGTTTCCATGGATATTCATTCAATCATTACAGCTGTTCATTATTTAGTTCATCACCATGTGTATTAAAGTTCCTCACCTTCAGTCATTCTTTGCCCGGTATTGTTTGTACATGGCACACTGTTTCTAGTTGTTGGCCCATGTTTAATAAAGACTGTCGTTATTTGTACCTTCTGCGCTCTGTCTCTCCACCCCTTGGCTCCAGCAGGCTTCGCCATTCCCTCCAACTTGGTCCTCAGTCGCACCAGTTCCACTTCAGTCCTCAGGCACTAGCTCCACCTTGAACACTCGTTGCTGCCACTCCGCCTCGACCATCGGTGTCGGCCGTCTCTATCTGCTATCCATCTGTGCCCAGGGCTCCACTTTCTACGGCTTCATCTGGTAGTCTTCCCGGGTGTCATCAGCCAAAGCTCCATTATGGCTGCTCCCCCCGGTGATTCCACCGTGTGCTATTGTCCTGGCTGTGCTCTGGACCACCACCTGGCCACTCCTCCTATCCTCAACACCTTAGTAACTTTCACCAGGGCTTCATCTTCCACCAGTCCCTCGAACACCTCCCGAACCACCTCCCTGGTTCCTTGCACCCTTTGTTTTTCTCCAGGCCCTTGTCTGCTGCCAAAACCACCTCCTCAGCCATTTTAAGGAGCAAGGCTGCACCTTGCTGGAGGAGGGCGTTCTTTCAGAGTTATGCTTAGTTTTGTTTTTGTTTTCTATCAGTCTGTTTAATCTCCTGTTTGCCTGTGTTCCTTTGTTCTCCTTTTCCCACCATAATCCGTTACCATGCATATTCATTTAATCATCACAGCAGTTCCTTATTTAGTTCATCACCATGTGAATTTAACTCTCTCACCTTCACTCATTCTTTGTCTGTTATTGTTTGTGGCAGGACTCAGTGTTGATTTGTCCCTTTTCTCTTGCACTACTTTTTGTTTTTGTTTTCTTTCTGCACATGGCGGCCACTCTCAGCTGATAGCCGATCACTTTTCGCCAGTGTGTTTTGTTTCCCGTTCGATTCACAAATACGTTTTGTTCTGTTAACCAAATTTTTGTGTCTCTTTCAACTGCCTAGTTGTTCTTTTGGATTCTCGGACTGTTTGAACTCCTTGATCAGCGAACTTTAAGCATTGTTTAGGGACTCTTACTTCTGGAATTCCCCCTTGCTTTGGTTCCCGGTCTGGACTGATCTTTGTTAACGATCGCTGCCTGTCACTTATCACAGACCTGGATACATTTTATGTTTGCTCACCATTCGCCAGGGCTTTGACTGCTCTCCTGCCTGATTCTTCTCCTTGCTTTTCCCTTGGACCAGACATTTCAAGGACTGATTTTCTGGTTATCTGGACTATTGCCTAGACTGATTATTCTCTCCTCTATTGGGTTGAGCCCGGGCCTGAGCACTACGGCTCGCTGACAGTTATTTGAGCTTAATAAAGATTGTATTAAGCATCTCTCTGACGTTGGGTCCTTCATTACCAGAAACCTGACAGTTTGTGCATGGCACACTGTTGAGTTGTTGGCTTATGTTTAATCAATACTGTCTTTATTTATACCTTCTTCATCCTTGGACTTACACCATTAAAATAACAAAATTTGGCTCTTAGAAATATAATGCAACTATTCAAAAAATATTTAACTTTAGCACCACAAAAATACTGAAAAACTAAAAACTGGGGGAAAGAATACATTCCATAGTCATAGAATTATATAAAAATGGAAAGACAAACTAAAACTAAATTCAAACCTATAATAACCCTGGTACACAGCGGTGCTGGAGCATTGGTCCATGCCTGCCACTGTCCTCTCAGAAGAATACTGTACTTCTCTCGCTCCCCCCAATTACAACGAATGTGTAAGTTGCCCATAAATGGATTAGATTCTAAGATAAAACTCTGATCCACCACTGCGACTGATCACTCAGTATTTGAACTCACTGGCCTTTCAGTTGGCCTCTTTTGAAATAATAAGAATCCTATGTGATATGCTCATCCATCACAGCTTGGAGTGGCTGGAGGAGAGACTCTCCAGCTGAGCTCAGTGCTAGGTGATGAATGTCCTCCTCCTTGGCCTCTTGAAAGCCCAGAGACTCAGTCAGGTCCTCCCACTGCCATCATGCCTAAATCAAGTTGCAGGCACCCATTCTTCCCCAATTTCCCCTCAGTCTGGACAGGGAAGGACAGACTGGTGACTTAAGACTCTTTCATCAATTTGATCAGACCTGATGGTGACACAGTTCAAGATAAACGACATGGGCATAAACTGACAGCAAATGTCAAAATCACCCCAGCAGGTTGGAAAACGACAAATGTACATTTCTTCAGCACCTCAGAACAGCAAGTTGACAAGTTTACATTAATCTTCATAAATATGTTTTTTTTTTTTTTTAAATGGCATTAGTAATATTTAAGAGAGAGTTTGGGAGTTGCCTGTGGAGCACTAAGATGTTGTGTATAGCACTGGTTAATGTATAACATGTTTATCCATGACATTTACACCTAAATGGCAAGATTCATGTCAAATAGTATTTTTTTTATCACAAGGTAAGGTTCTGAAAAATGTGTTCCTCTCAGATTAATCTTGAATATGAATCATGAAGCATTATTCTAAACACACCACAGTGCAAAATGCTTTACTCTGGCCTATATTGGAACAAGTTACTGCAAATTCAGAGGTAATTCAATATTAGTTGTGGAAATGCACCATTTTATTGCAGTTGTTAAGCGGGTAGCGCAAAGCCACAGAATGAAGAAAAAGGCCTGCAGAACAATTTCTTAAAGTTATGAGAAAATCATTGACTCAGTTAGCCAAGAAATCTGCCATTCAGCACACAACATAAACAGACATAAACAGACACAACATAACCTCAGACTCAGAGAGAACAAACAGATGAACGTTAATAGTGATCTTTATTGATCAGCAATGAAGAAAATCAAATGAGTGAGTATGAATATAGTAATGGTACTAGAGAACAGTAACTTGAATAAATTGAACACATTCTTTCTATTTTGCAGGATATTGGTGGATATCGGGTCTGCAGGAGTGGAGTGATGGATAGCACACCTCAGTTGGAGACAGGAGCTGGAGAGGAGAACTTGGAACGAAGGAGCAGGAATAATAATCTTCACAGGTAAGTACAGCGCAGGTAAGTAGTCGTGTATCCACGTTGAAGACCAGACCAGACAATGGCTGTGTCTGAAAACTGATAAATGCTGCCTTCAGAGGATGCATTTCAAGGTCGGAAGGCATCAAGGCATGTCTGAATGCAATGTTAGTTTTACTTCCTGTCTCCTGAGATACCTTCTTCTGATCAATTTTTTAAGGCAGCATAGATGTATCCTTTGCTCCCTTTGATATCCCACAATCCTGTGCTTTTCATTCTGTGACAGTTGAGCTAGATACATATGGAGTCTGAAAGTTGTGGCTGGTCATCAGTTTGTATATAAATATAAATTGTTGATCAATCTTTCAACCCAGGCTCATGGGAAATACGTTACTCTGCCTACATTTTTGCAAAACCTAAAATACGTACCTCCAGGTACGTTTCCCTGCACTTTTCGGGTGAAAAGTCCACTAGAGGCGCTAAGTGGTATCATTTTTTCTCCGTTCCAGATGGTTAAATAAAGGTTATAAAAATGACAATACCAGTAATGTTCAGACTTCTCAGTAGGCCTATACACTCATTTTAATATAAATTAGGAATTATTTCCACGCTTTTGAGGTGCCACACAGCTATAGTCTCATGGCAGTTCATGATATGGTCACGTCATTTAATCTACTGGTTCGTGATACGGACACGTTTATTTCGTTATCTTCGTGATATCAGCATTTTTATTTATTTATTTAATTTATTTGTTTACTAATGTAATGCACGATTCGTTCTGCCAGTCGGGCAGCTGTTTAATCGACATTTATTCACGATATCTTATCATGTTTATATATGTATTTATTTTAATGTTATTATTCGGTCTTATTGCCAGGGAAGCTGGACTGCTTCGCTGTTTATTGATTTAAAAAAAAAGTATAAACGGCTACGCAAATTTTATCAGTAGGAAATCGCGTTGAAGAAGTCTCCTGCCGAACACATCGTGATATTTGGCATCAGTTCACGTGTGCCAGATGAGATGTTGGTAAGTAGTCGAAAATACAATGTCCTAATAATGTTTGATATAATGTATTTTCTGATGGTCGAAATGAATCAGATTAGCTCATGTTCAGTCACTGCATTATCTGTCATCTCCACGGAGGCTTTGCGTTTCATTGCTTTCTAATTCAAAACAAGGTGATTAAACACCATCTGTCACGTGACGTGCTACAGGCCTAGACCTTCTATCAGTTAATCATATTCATATTAGGTTTAAAGTAAGTTATTACAATTAGTTCCAAAGTGGTATTTGTAGTAGAATCACAGTAAAAACAACACTTACCTTGCTTTTACCACAGTAACCTTAGTTTTACTGTGATAGGTGTGGTAAAAGGACAGTAACCACAGAACTTACCATGCTTTTACCACATTATTTGTAGTTTTAATGTGATATTTGTTGTAAATGCACAGTAACCACAACACTTACCTTGCTTTTACCACAGTAGCCTTAGTTTTACTGTGATAGGTGTGGTAAAAGGACAGTAACCACAGAACTTACCATGCTTTTACCACATTATTTGTAGTTTTAATGTGATATTTGTTGTAAATGCACAGTAACCACAACACTTACCATGCGTTTACCACCGTAACCTTAGTTTTACTGTGATAGGTGTGGTAAAAGGACAGTAACCACAGAACTTAACATGCTTTTACCACATTATTTGTAGTTTTAATGTGATATTTGTTGTAAATGCACAGTAACCACAACACTTACCTTGCTTTTACCACAGTAGCCTTAGTTTTACTGTGATAGGTGTGGTAAAAGGACAGTAACCACAGAACTTACCATGCTTTTACCACATTATTTGTAGTTTTAATGTGATATTTGTTGTAAATGCACAGTAACCACAACTCTTACCATGCGTTTACCACCGTAACCTTAGTTTTACTGTGATAGGTGTGGTAAAAGGACAGTAACCACAGAACTTACCATGCTTTTACCACATTATTTGTAGTTTTAAAGTGATATTTGTTGTAAATGCATATTAATCCCAACACTTATCATGCTTTTAATGTCTAATAATGTAACAACAAATATTTGTAAGGTAAATCAGTAATTTTTCCATTAAATAATCCAATATATTATATATAATGATATTTTCTTTTCTCTTTTTTTTAGCTGAAAAGACCAAAAGGGCCTTTCGGACTCAGTCAGCTCATTATTGTTTGAGGAGAAGTAAAAGGGGGACGAAAAGCTACAAAGGCAAATATTCGCAATGGTATGTATGTGTTGGTTTTAGCCCTAAATCAAACATTTTATCAAGCATTTGTTGTTTCTTAAACCTTTTTTTACAAAACCCATAGCCCAATCAGTACAAACATAGTCTCAAAGACGTAATAATTCACAAGATTTGACAAGTTGTCAAATTCGTACAATACTTGTACATAATCATGCAGGTTTTACTTCTAGTGCTTTCAATGGCTAGTGCCTCAATTCCTGTACATATTTATCTCCATATTTGTAAATCAGTTGCGCACCTTCTTGGAAAGTAGTCGGATGTCCCATACACTGTCAGAAAAGTTTATATTAATTGCATTGTATTCATTAAAATTATTTATAATATATAAATACAATATAAATTGGACCCTGTCTGTTGATTTTCCAATGATACATGATGTCTCTCCACAACTCATAACCTTCCTCTTTTTGCAAGAGTGGAAAAGCTAATTTGACTTGTCACATGACATCAGATACTCGATTATTTTGTCGTAATCATATCAGTTACACTGCTGATAACTGTCCCGTTTGCATGTAAATCATGTTTTTTTTTACATGTTATCATGTAACATATTATATCATGTTATCATAATCACTTTTTTAAGTTCATATGATTATTGCATGCTATTAAAGACATACTTTTATTCATAGAAATGCTCACATATCAGTGAACTTATTACATAAAAATGCTTTTAATATATAATTATGCAACACTCCTTACATAAATAAATCCTACAGTTATATATAAACTGACTACTTGCAAGTAATGTATTAAAATTACCTTCCTTTCTGTTTTGCAGGATTATCTTTTTTAAAGCTCTACAATATCAAACTCAACAGCTCTTTTAGGAACCAACCCTCACAAGATCTACTAGTGAGTCGCAGCAAATCTTGACGTGGTCAGCCCTTCCCAGGTAAAGTTTCTACAATATTTCAATCAGTATTTACTCATCAAATATTCTCCCCTGAATCGTATGGTAAATTAACTTAATTATAACTGTGTTAATTGGTATGTTTCAAGAACAATAGTAATTGCACATAGAGTAAGTGGAGACTTTCTTGTTTTACAGCAGAGAAGGAAGACCAGTCCTTATATCAACGCAAGCTAATCGAATAAGTCCTTTGTTTCGGGTGAGGAAGAAACATCTGGTGCCCAAAGAAGACAGAAAGGTGCGTAAGTCCATTGGTATGTCTTGTATTTAACAATGCTGTGTATTACATAATTTGATCTTGACAATTTTACATTGTACAGATTATCACTCGATTTTTATATGGGTAAAACTGTTTTTCTTCAGTACTTCAGTACAGTATATATATATATAATACTTCAATGTGTATATTATATAATGTACTGACTGCTGCTTTGTAAATTTAAATAAGGAACAGGCAACTCTGGCCCTTTTGCGTTCTCCTTTTTGAGGTGGAGAGTTTACCTCCAACCCTAATTGAGCACATCTGAAAATTTTAACCAAAGTCTTCAGGTTTACTTGTAGACAATAGGCAGGAGGGTTTGAGGTTGGAGCTAAATCTGCAGGACAGTGGACGCTGAGGGCCAGAGTAGCCCATCACTGCTTTAAATAAAGCTACACTGTGTAATTTTTTATGTTGATTCTTTGCAAAAAAAAAAACTTTGTTCTTTCAAAATTATATGTGCTCATTCATGTGTAATTACTTCCTCCAACTAATCAAGTACTCTCGTAAGTGTAGAATTTGCCATTCAGAATACATATGAGTGAGTCGCTCGAATGGCGGCAGCCATGTCGCGCCTCCATCTTGAAAATACATTAGCCAAAGAGGGACATACCTGGAAATTCAAGCTTCGCCTTTCGCGCCTTTACTTAGTGGCACTGTGACGAATGCGAGGGGGAGATTACTCATAATAATACGGCCACCGTAGGAGTTAAAACGCCCTCGGAATGGGAGGGGCTAGAAAGTAATATTCAGTTGGTAGTCTTATACAATTTCACAGCTATATGGGAGAAAATCTTACACAATGTAGCTTTAAATAACACAGAACATAAGCTGACCTGACTGTCCATTAAACAGTTTAATTTGAATTGTTTGTGTTTTTTGTTTTACTTTCAGACCAGGACTGGAGAGCGCCTGACGATGGGATGTTGAGACTTCTTCCTCTGAGAAAAAGCTACACCACATCAATGATCACATCTTCTGTTCATCATTTGTACTGTAGGGCACAACTGAACAAACTGTTTTCACGAACAAACTGAAGAACACGAACACGATAGAGACAGATAGGGAAGGGTAGGGAAGAGCAAGAAACCAGTTCAGCTGTGATAATGAATTATTTTTTCCAACACAATATAAAATCTGTTTCCTGTATCATAGGTGACTGAATATGATTCTCTGGCACTCATTTGTGTGGCTTCAGCAGTTGTGAATGGATTAATTTGATGTTAATGTATTTTTGAAGGCTCATTGTTATTTATCTTGAATCTCATTTGTCTTTATGCTACTTTATCAACTTTATGTTGTGTACTCAAATAAAGTGTTGTGTATTAAAGTATGGTGAATATTGTGCATTGAAAGTGGTGTTTGGGACAGAATTTTATTTGAGAAATTTGAATTTCTTATTTATTTAGCTTAGTTCATAATTTAAAAACAACTAAATATAATTAATTACCATAATTATTTTACTTAGGACATAAACATTTTGTTGTGGTTAATGATATTTGGGACAACAATGCAGCAAAAGTTGCACATACTTGCATGTATGCCAGTTTTCAGTGAAATAAAGAGAAGGTGTGTGAATAACAAGAGGCTGTAGTGGGCTATCTTGCTACAAACACTTTAAGTATAATCGAAGATGATCCATGTTGATCATTCTAGTACATCTACTACTGCATTTAAAATGAAAGCATAGGCATTACTGATGTCAGGCAAATAATCAGCAGTCAGATGGGGTGAAAAAGATATTTTGGAACTGTTTTGTTGTTTTACTGAATGGTGCATTATCCTTGTGTTATAGTAATAGTTCAAAATCTAAAATCTGTGTAGACTGTACTGCCCGTCCACCCTCATGGGCCCAGCAATGGCCCCCAGAAGAGCAAAAGAATGCACATTTCAAATGGCTGTAACTCAAAGTCGGATTACTGTATCAAAGAGACAATATAAAGTACAACTGCTTATGCTATGTTTACTAAATAATGTTGGGCACAGTTTTCAGACATATATGGCAAGCTGGCATAAAGGTTATTTTAAAAGTGCTCACAGTAAAATATCAAATTGCAACCTATCCCTCATATATATCATAAAGGTTTGCACAATTAACAAATTTAGATATCCAGTTGCCCATTAAAGATATTATTTATTTTCATTTACTGTTTCATTACTAAACGTTTTAAACTACATTACCCATAGATCTCTGTCATTATATCAATGGAACAGGAAACATTGTGCTGTAGTTCATTGAAATGTGCAGACATGCTTAGGGTTAGGGTTGGGATCTCGGTAAAGGAGAAATTTCTCACAATATAGAGACACTTTCTAGTTACCTTAATGTATAACTAACGTAATAATAACACCAAAACATACTTTGTAACATGAAGCGCTGTTTTATATGGGTTAAAAGATAGTCCAATCACAGCGAGTTCTGCGATAAAGTCACAGGCAATAACAACCCAGCTGAACAGATACATCACACTTACTTGCCCAATTATGGTAAATGATGACAGATCTCTTCCGGTTCCGGCTGCTGGGATAGATTCCTTAAACATTTAATATTTGGGCTGTTAAATATTTATTGCTTCTAATTAAATTATAAAACTCACATTTAAAAACAAAAAGACTCCTTTACCATCCAAAAACGTTGTATTCAAATGATCATGACACAAATTTGCTTATTTGATTAGACTGATGCATACATTTGAAAGAGAAACTTTTTTTCTAAGCAATGGCACAATGGCAGGGTAGTTTACAGTTTTTTTTTTAATGAAAAATAATTGCATGTACTAAAGTGCTTCTTACATTTACAGTGCATGTATAGTATATAAAGTATATTATATAACAAAATGTAACAAAAACATAATGAATGCACACAATTTTTAAAGCAAATTCCTATATTTAATGTCAAACTGTTTAAAGACAAATGTAGTGCCAAAACTACTGCACAACAGAATAAAAATCAGTTAATTGTAAACAAAACATAAAATCCAGAAACAAGGGCAATCTATTATAGTGACACATACAGTTATATTAAAAAAAAAATTGCTGATGAAGTTATATTTTTACAAACCACAAGTTGAGATTCAACTTTGTTATGTGAAAATATATTTGTTTCTTCCCTTTAAAGAAAAAATAGGTGAAAACTTAAGCACAAAATTTTACATTCTCAACTTTAATTCTATATCCTTGTGATTATTGGTCACTTTTGTTGTAACTACATGAAAGGAAACCTAAAATAGTTAATTATAAATGTCAGCAAGAAAATGCTTCTATAAAATACATTCACAGGTAGGCCTGTATTACAATTACATTAACCAGGTAGTCATATAATGATAACATAGATGTAGTTATGGTGGATAAATAGTGACCACTGTATTTGAAGGTTTAATGAAGCTAAATTTAAGACATTGAGTCCATCTAAATGTAAAGGTAACAAACTCACAGAATAATGTCCAGTATGTCAAGTGTGTCATTTCTGTAATACTCTTTCAGCACCAAACAGAACTCCATAAATATTGCTTGTTTCAAAAGGTTTTCCTGAACACTCTCACCATCTTCAATTGTTCAGAAAAACACCTGCTATATACACTTGCAGAAATACATTTGACTATTGCACCATGAAGTCACTGCATGACTAGAACTAATGGATGTCAATGAATATGTCCTTTACCAAAACACCTGATGAGCACTGACGCTTGTTTGATAAAGGCATTAGGCAGACCTCAAGTACAGTTTATGAAGATGAAACGAGAAAACAGAATTCTTTAACAATATGGAAAAAGATAAATGACTATTTTAAATAATGGTTCTGCATATATCAGAGATCATAAGAGTGGGACTCCACATAAAGACTTTCAGAAACTGTGACAGAAAAAAAGGGAGCACCTCGCTGGACACATCCTACGCATGCCCAAACTACACAACAGAAAAACAGTCATGAAGTGGACACCACTAGGAGGATGCAGGAGACAGGGAAGACCAAGGAAGACATGGAGACAGATGTTTCACGAAGACCAGAAGAATGTCAGTGTCCCATGGGAAGATGTGGAGAACTTGGCCACGGATCGAATACGTTGGAGGACACTTGTTGCCCAATGTGCCCAGCACAGGACTTGATGATGATGTTGTGAGTTTATCCATAACTGTGGGATATTTTTCTGTAAGGAGTATTGCATAATTAAATGTTAAATGCATTTATGTAATAAGCTCACTGATATGTGGTCATTTCTATGAAAACAAGCATGTCTTTAATAGCAAGCAATAATCATATAAACTTGTTTAAAAAAAACATGATTTACATGCAAACGGGACAGTTATCAGGAGTGTAACTGATCTGATTACGACAAAATAATCGAGTATCTGATGTCATGTGACAAGTCAGATTAGCTTTTCCACTCTTGCAAACAGAGGAAGGTTATGAGTTGTGGAGAGACATCATGTATCATTGGAACATCAACAGACAGGGTCCAATTTGTAATAATTTTAATGAATACAATGCAATTAATATAAACTTTTCTGACAGTGTATGGGACATCCGACTACTTTCCAAGAAGGCACGCAACTGATTTACAAATATGGAGATAAATATGTACAGGAATTGAGGCACTAGCCATTGACAGCACTAGAAGTAAAACCTGCATGATTATGTACAAGTATTGTACGAATTTGACAACTTGTTAAATCTTGTGAATTATTAAGACTTTGAGACTTTGTTTGTACTGATTGGGCTATGGGTTTTGTAAGAAAAGGTTTAAGAAACAACAAATAATAAATAATAAATAAAAATAAATAATAGATAAAATGTTTGATTTAGGGCTAAAACCAACACATACATACCATTGCGAATATTTGCCTTTGTAGCTTTTCCCCCGTTTACTTCTCCTCAAACAGTAATGAGCTGACTGAGTCCGAAAGGCCCTTTTGGTCTTTTCAGCTAAAAAAAAGAGAAAAGAAAATATCATTATGTAAAATATATACGATTATTTAATGGAAAAATTACTGATTTACCTTTCAAATATTTGTTGTTACATTATTTGGCATTAAAAGCATGGTAAGTGTTGTGATTAATATGCATTTACAACAAATATCACTTTAAAACTACCAATACTGAGGTAAAAGCATGGACAGTTTTGTTACTGTCCTTTTACCACACCTATCACAGTAAAACTAAGGCTACTGTGGTAAAAGCATGGTAAGTGTTGTGGTTACTGTGCATTTACAACAAATATCACATTAAAACTTCAAATAATGTGGTAAAAGCATGGTAAGTTCTGTGGTTATACTGTCCTTTTACCACACCTATCACAGTAAAACTAAGGTTACTGTGGTAAAAGCAAGGTAAGTGTTGTTTTTACTGTAATTCTACTACAAATACCACTTTGGAACTAATTGTAATAACTTAATTTAAACCTAATATGAATATGATTAACTGATAGAAGGTCTAGGCCTGTAGCACGTCACGTGACAGATAGTGTTTAATCACCTTGTTTTGAATTCGAAAGCAATGAAACGCAAAGCCTCCGTGGAGATGACAGATAATGCAGTGACTGAACATGAGCTAATCTGATTCATTTCGACCATCAGAAAATAGATTATATCAAACATTATTAGGACAGTGTATTTAGCTACTTACCAACATCTCATCTGGCACACATGAACTGATGCCAAATATCGCGATGTGTTCGGAAGGAGACTTCTTCAACGCGATTTCCTACTGACAAAATTCGTGTAATCGTTTATACTTTTTTTTGTTTTAAATCAATAAACAGCAAAGCAGTCCAGCTTCCCTGGCAATCAGACCGAAATAATAACATTAAAATAAATACATATATACATGATAAGATATCGTGAATAAATGTCGATTAAACAGCTGCCCGACTGGCAGAAAGAATCGTGCATTACATTAATAAACAAATAAATTAAATAAATAAATAAATAAAAATGCTGATATCACGAAAATAACGAAATAAACGTGTCCGTATCACGAACCAGTAGATTAAATGACGTGACCATATCACGAACTGCCATGAGAATAGGCTGTGTGGCACCTCAAAAGCGTGTAAACAAATCCTAATTTATATTAAAATGAGTGTAGAGGCCTACTGAGAAGTCTGTACATTACTCATATTATTGTTTTTATAACCTTTATTTAACCATCTGGAACGGAGAAAAAAATGATACCACTTAGCGCCTCTAGTGGACTTTTTACTCGAAAAGTGCAGGGAAACGTACCCGGAGGTAGCCTATGTATTTTAGGTTTTGCAAAAATGTAGGCAGCAGTGGCGCCACCAGGGGGTGGCCAGGCCACCCCTGGCCGACTCCTGGCCACCCCACTGGCCACCCCAATGACCAGTATAAATTTTAGTAGCATCAGTTATGCATTTCATAAATAAGTCAAAAATATTCTTTAGTAAAAGAAGACGGGGAATTATGTGTCGTGACGTGCTTTTTAAGTGCCAAATGGTTACAGTATACTGTTACAGCAGCTTTTCGATGTGTCTTTGCCACGTTTTGACAAGCAGGGATGCAAACAGCGCGCTTTTCGGCGCCTCCCGCCTTTTTCACGTCAGTTTGGGTGACAAAGTCATCTGAAGTCATTCCACGGATTAATGTGAGGGACAGAAGTCTACTTACATCATTAAAGTATACGGAAACTCGTTTTCCCTCCTCTGCGGCTGTCAGTCATTCTCCATTCATATTCAAACAGCGCGCGCGCCTCTTGGATGCACGGTAAAACTCTCTCCAATATGATATATTCACATTATAATGCATGATCTGTAGATAAAAGGCTTACTTTATTTTGGTGGAGTTTGTTGCTGCTGTTTTTAAACGACTCACTACCGTGTGCTTGTTGGACTATGAATTGGCATCAAACGCACAATAACTGGAATTTAAAACTTTGAAACAAAGGAACAAATCGCACTAGGATTTGTGCGCTCGACATTTCTTCGCTTTCTGACGTGAACTTTTAAATGCGCACTTATGCAGCGCAGCGCTGAAGTAATGTAGCCTACTATTATTATAAAGTGTTACCCATCATTTCTGCCCCCGCGAATCCCGCGATGCGCATACACGCTGTGTGCGCTCTGTTTTTTCATGTTATCATGGGTTTGCGCACTGGAATATTATTAAAGGCCAATATATTTCGTTATACCTAGCCTGCTCAATACATTTAAAATAAGCATAATTTAATTGTATATTATTTCTTTGTAGTGTAGGGTATATATGCAATTCTGAATTCTTGACATTAATAGCCTATATAAATATAAAATTGCGAAATGTATGATTGCCTGATTGAATTTTATAAGATAACTAATAGTAATTTGTTTTTATTAACATATTTAGATTTTATAAAATCACTGTGCAGATTTTTTCAAGAATTACTTTTTGATGCTAATTTATACACTCATTAAGTTTATTAAAAATTCATAATACATGTATGTAATATTTAAAGGTGTTAACTGTAATCTTACACTGCAAAATAATAACTTAAAAAGGATTAAATTCATCACAATTATGTAAGTATCTGGAAATTTGCCATGGGGCGAGGGCCCTTATATATATCATATCTATATAATATATATCATTATATATAATATAATATATATTAGTAGGGCCCTACTGATATCATTAGTAACATTAAATATAACACAATAAACCAAAGTATATCAGGAGGAGTTTCCTTAAGTCTTTCTGATAGTTTTCTACAGGCCGGTTTACTACAACAGTAGAATAAAATTTTGAAATTATGGTTTATAGTTTTGGTGTGCCACCCCAAGATTTTAAGTGGCCCCATCTGGCCACCCCTATGAAAAATTTCTGGAGGCGCCTCTGGTAGGCAGAGTAACGTATTTCCAATGAGCCTGGGTTGCAATGTTTTGTTACTCGAGAAGTTACTATTGTAGTCATTAAATATTCACTTAGTTTTCACAAAATCTCGCTCTATTCTGCTGTAGATCATTAAATTGTAACACTGCCTCAGAAGTCTGTCCGAAATCAGTTTTGCGCAGGGCCGGCGCCACGGGGGGGGGGCGTGAGGGGGCGACGCCCCCTCAACGGGACTCTCCCGCCCCCTCAGATCACCATGAATGTAAACGGGATTTTACTGATAAAATATGCTATTTAAAAATCACATTTTGCCAATTACATTTTCACATTTTCGTGAATATTAACCTAAATTTATATTTTAGTTAGCCCTTTCACTCGTAAGTTTAAAATATTCTAACTGACCACCCAGCGTGAGTTTTTCAAGGCGACCGTTATTTAGAACCTGTCGCTTTAATGTTTCCATGGTGACGCGTCATTGCTTGTCACGTGACAGAGCGCAACCGCAACACAGCGCTGAATGAATGATGATCTGCTTTTATGTCATTTTTCCTTTTTTATTCAAAATATTCACAAATGTATTAGCTATAGCATGAAACACTGATATTCCGATTGTCAAATATGTGCAAGTGGATGTGTTTTGTTGTTTGTGCGATGAGCGGCGCCATGTGGTTTGTGCCACTGCCACAGTTCAGAGAATCAGATCTGTTGGATTTACAACACGTAATTTCTCCACTAATCATGAAATACATAAGTGGCCGGTGAACTGAAGAAGAAAAGAGCAAAATGTAAAGCTACTTACAGAGTGTGTATCCAACATGTAAAACGTGTCGTCTTATTGTTATGGAAAGGATTATTATTTATTGCCGCTTCCATAGACATTAGTGTGTTTTAAAATTTCACTGATCGAAGCGGCAACGAGCACTTTGATCACTTGATTTAAAAAAACTACACATTTCAGCGCTATAATGACTCTAATTTGACAAACGAACAAAATGAATGCTCTGCTAGTTAACTGGAGATGTTTTATTATTTGTATTGGTACAAATTGGTACATGCCGCAAAGATGTTTTAAAAAGTGGTGGGGAGAATATCGACCCTGGCAAAAAAGTGGTGACGTGCGTTAATGTGAACGCCCCCTCTCGGTATTCCAGACGCCCCCTCATCAGTTCTCGGCTGGCGCCGGCTCTGGTTTTGCGAGGAACCTTTGTGCGCAAACGCTGCCTGCAAAGTCATTTTTTTTTTTTGATGGATTTTTTTTTATTTTTTATTAATGCTTAGAACGGGAACATACAAAAGAGAAAGCGTACGTACATCACATAATATCAACCAAAACAAGAAAGGAGACAATAGCGAGAGAAAAAAAAAAAAAGAAAAAAAAAAGGTAGGGCCATTACATCACATAAAAAAAACAGTTCACATGAAGAGATCAAATGCAGCCTGCAAAGTCATTGCCTGAAAGGACAGCAAGGCAACACATCAACTGCCTATGTTTTCGGGTTCAGCAAATGAGGCTGAGGTGTGTGCTTAAATAAAAGGCTGATTGGTTAGAGATGGATGTCAGGTGCAGGTTATCGTATATTCTCTGTCAAATCGCGGGCTTACTCACCTTTATATCTTTATATGTAAGGGCATTATAGGCAGGCTTCCATGTTACATATCTGAATTTCTTACTTTTACACAGAGTACCTATGGTTTACGGTCCCAGAAAACTATTTTATTGAATGTACCTCAAGCCCAGACAGAGTTGTTCAAAAAGGCTCTCATGTTTATTGCACCTTCTACTTGGAATGATTTACAGAAAACACTTAAACTACAGTGTCTAATTTCCTTAAATGATTTTAAAGGTTATGTTAAAACTATAGAACATGAGTCGATCCACACGTGCAAATGTTTTAATTAATGGCACTTATATTTAAATTGAAATGTACTTGAGTTGTCTTTGCCTCTTTTGTGTTTGTTCTGTGATTTTGTGACCTAATTTGTACTGCTATCTTGGCCAGGTGTCTCTTGAAAAAGAGATTTTATATCTCAATGAGACAAACCTGGTTAGATAAAGGTTAAATAAAAAAAATATATATATATATTCTGTCAATGGGGATCGTTATAAGGAAGTGACAGTGTAACCTGGTATATCCGTGAAACCTGGCCTGTCAGCCTATTTTAGTGTTTTATAGAGTCAGAGCACAGGGCACAATGAATGCTTTCATTTGACTCTTACTTTCATTGATCTGGCCTTATTTCTGATGGCTCTTCATGTTATTTAAAGTTTTCAAAATTTGATGAAATGCACAGCAGACGTACACATTATTGCTTCTGGTTTATGTAAATTTTTCAGTCCGAAAAACTCCATGAAACCGTTTTAAAAGTTGTGAAAATTACTTGTGATCTAGGACACATTTTGTGATCTTTGTAAATGTAACGGAGGCCAACTAGTAAGAGCTGTGCGGATAAACCTTACTCCCCTAGCCTCAAGAGGTGCACTGTCGACTGCGTCAAGGCTGCGGTTTTTAGCTTCCTTGTTAGCGTCACAGCCTCCCATGCCGGAAAGGCTGGTTCAAATCGCGATCGGAGCAATGTGGGTTGAACCAGAGGGGTTACATTGGTGCCGTGACCCAGGTGGGAGTAAGGTTCAGGGGGTGACTGTAACGGTGGCCAGCTAGTAAAAGCTGTGCGGATAAACCTCACTCCCCTGGCCTCAAGAGGCGCACCAGCAACTGACGATTAAGGCTGTGTGCTCGCCACGAGCAGGACGAGGCAGAGGACCGTGAGAAAGTGGCACGAGGCCGGTAGCGTGATTATTGATGAGCGCAACCTGCATGATGCACCGGTCTCGTATCTCTCACGGAGGAGCGGAAGCATAAAAGGAGGAGCAACGACAGTGAAGATCAAGAGAGGAACAGGCCTGAACCTGTGTTTTGTTTTGTTTGTGTTTTATTATGTGACAGCAGTCATCCGTGAGGGGCTGCTGTCTTTTACTTTCATTTTGTATTTGTTAATTTTATTATTAAAAGTGTTCAATGTTCGCCAGTTCCCGCCTCCTTCTTCCCATAAAATGTGAACCTTGTTACACTGTGCTTTTTAGCGTCCTTGTTAGCGACACAGTGCGAGTAGAACCGGTGGTGCGAGTAGAACCGGAGGGATTACATAAAGATTACTGTTCGGTTTCACAGACAAGGCTTAAACCTAGTCCCAAATTGGATGTTTGAGCTGTTTTACCTGAAACAACTTGCACTTGCATATCTTAAAATAGGTCAGTGCCATTGCTTTGTCTCAAGATGCACTTCAGAAATGTTTTTTTTAAGGTACGCTTAAAAAAAATACTCGAATGTAATAATTCAAATAAACCCTTATCCTGGCTTAATCTAAGCCCTGTCTGTAAAGCCGGGCCTATAAGTCTGTGAGGGATACTTCATAGCCTTGTTTTCATCCATGTAAAATGCTACACTTACTAAGGTCTATTCAGCCTCAATTTTTTATTTTTTTAACCTGAAAATGTCTCATTGGGGGCTTAATAATGAACAGATGCCATCATTTTCTCATTCAGTCCTCACAGCATTATAATTATAACATAAATTCTACTTTAGGCTTGGGTCAGTTGAGGGAGTCTGAGATGGTGCCTGCTAACCATCACAACAGTGTGGAGTTCAGTTTGGCCTTGGATATGCCTAAAATTACATTTGGCTCCAGAGAGAGAATATATGTCAGGAGATACACACGTTATTATGGCACCAAAGGAGACGCTGCCCCGTCTCTATCTCACTACGCACTCACACTCTACAGTAAATGGGAGGAGAGCATTGATGAGTGGCAGAGGCCGATTCTACAGGATGGGTCTCTTCCTGCTCGGTATAAATCTGCTCTGTTTAAGAGGGCTGGATTACAAATGATCCTAATCTGATTCATAGGTGCTAACCTCTTCTATAGCATTCTATTAAACAATGAAACAGCATTTTTATTCATTATCCGTTGTGCCCAAGTGAAATAACCCAGTGTTACTCTGGTCTTGCTGAACAGAGCGTTTGTTTTAGAATTGAGACTGGGGAATAATATTCTCAGAGGATTTCCACACCCTAGGGACTTTCAGTCACTCATCTCTAAAATCATATGCCGTGTGATCTCATTTGCATTATCTCAGGCTTATTATGGTGGACTCTGGAAGGTGTCTGCTGCCCGGAGACAGAAATTGTCCCCACAGTGCAAAACACCTTCCTAAGCTAATTGACAAACACATTGTTCTCAGCAGGAGCGAACAGACCCCAGGCTGAATGAGGTGGGGATGGAAATTATTTTTTACACATCAAGCTCTCCAGTGCATTGCTCACAATAGGGACCTCTGGATAGATATCACTGTCTTTTCCCAAGATGCTGTTTGGATGTTTACAATTACTGTGTCTTTGAGATCAAATTTTATGTTTTGAGTGTCGTCCATGCAGTCAGGAAGAAAGAGGGAAGGGCAAAATTGCTTGTCAGTGATGAATGAAATTGAGCAGCTTAACTTGACCAGAACTTTACAAGGGATTTGGGTGGATTCAGAACATGTTGCATACATTTAGTTTATTCCTATTTGGATGTTATTCCTATTTGGTGCATTTTTATCCATGGACTAGTCTCACATAGCCAGACCTTCAGACTGACGGCAGAAGGTCTGGACTCCATCGCAGATTTCATTGGCCAAGGAACGCCCAAGATCACATCTGACTGAAATATAAAGCAACAAATCACAGTTCATTTAGTTTCGTGTCATGTTTAGGCGCATGGAAATGTAAAGTTGATGTCTACGATAACATACTCTAATAAATAATTAATTCAAGAACATTGTTCAAATTTACTTTACCAGCATTTAGTTGACCCTGATCATTGTTGTAAACACAACGGCTTTCTTCTTCCATGAGGGTTTTGGCATCACGGCACCTTTCCAGGCTTTGAAACAAAAGCATAGAGATATCAGTGATAAGATCTGACTCATTAAATCAAGGTGTCATCCACTATATCATCACAAAATTGCCACAATCATAATGTTCAGGAGTCTGACTCAACCTGACATCTGTAGACTTCTATAAATCTATTTAGTGTCTTGTCTGCCATGAAACATAACTATCTGTCATTGAATCTCCCTCCTACCATTTGCCTGAGGAATGAAAGGCACCTTTACTCTTTTTTTTTTTCCTACACAGAAATTCACAGAGAGACTGCTATAAATCTCACAAAAATGCACATTCAACAGTGCAGGCATAGATGGGCAGAACGTGAACTCAACAGACAGATCTCCCTGTCATGGGTGAAGCTGCAGTTTTCTGGTTCACAATTTCGCTGAAATTGATTGCAAAGAGAGAACAACGAATTCATCTTCAGACACGCACACACGCACAGCACACACGCACGCACTTACAGTTTTTATACTGTACAAACTGTATATTCTATCCCCTTACACTAACCCTACCCATCACAGAAAACTTTCTGCATTTTTAGGTAGGTAAAATGTCCAATAGCAAACATGTTTTTTTTTGTGTGTGTTTTTTTTAGTAAAACCATTCAGTAATGTTTTAGTGTTTTTTTTTTCACTTTGAAAGTGATCGTTCCCCACTAGGTCCTTCAAGGTCACTCAAAGAGTTCTGAGCGATGACTAACAACATCATCCAGATGATCCAGATTCCAGGCAATATGTAGGTGGTTTGATGTAGCTTCTGCTTCCTAAAAACTGAACTAACAGAGCCTATTGGGACATCCAAATACTACATTTACATTTATGCATTTGGTAGAAGCTTTTATTCAGAGCGACTTCCATTACATTCAAGCTTCCTTTTATCAGTTCATGCATTCTCTGGGAATTAAACCCATGAACTTGGCACTTCTTTGCTTTACTCTGCATGTGACATTTGTTAAATGAACTTTAGTCTTCATTTTATTTTCACAGCTGTTCAGGATTTGGATTTTAAAGGGTTAGTTCGCCCATTTAAGACATGAAGTTGTATGCAATCCTTACCAGCACTACAGTGCATACACACTGACCCACTCTGTCCCAACACTATGGAACAGCTGATCGGAACGTGCGCACTGTTGACGTTGACAGCAGCGCGGATTGATAGAAATGGATAGAAAATAATGCAGATTAAAACTGAGGTATGAATTTTGACCGGCGTGTTTTTTGTGTGGTAAATTAATCAAGCTTTGAAACGCAAATAATTTTTTCACGTAAAAACGCACAGTTTTGTGGCCCCGGAAAATAACCGGGAGTACTTTCTTGAAAAACTTCCAGCGGCCAGAACTCTGACCAGGGAGGTGACAACAGAGTGGGTCAGTGTGTATGCACTATAATGCTGATAAGGATTGCATACAACTTCATGTCTTAAATGGGCGAACTAACCCTTTAAGAGACTTTTCACATTTACATTTTCAATGTTATGCATTTCCTGGGAATCAAACATATGACTGGCATTGCTAGGGCTATGCACTACAGTTTGAGCTACAGGAATGTTTTAAGGGTGATGTGAAACTAGTACAGTGATGAAGGAAATTACTTGCCTGTGATAATGACAAGTTATAATGTTTAGCCTCATTATACAAAAATATTTGACTGCAATATATATTGCCATATACTGGTATAATGATATGATTCATTCATCATTGCACTTCTATAACTCCAAACAAATAAATGCAGATATTACATTATATTCCTTGTGTCCATTCAATGTATACGTGTTTAAATATATGATTTAACCATTTAAATGTGTGAAGTAGGCCAGCAAAAGGCACAGACTCTAGGGCGAAGCTGTAGGGTTCTTGGCATGGCATCTCATAGAAAAGCATATGGCCATCATATGGTGCAGGCAGAAGATAACTACACTATTTAGCCTGAACACAAGTAAACCAGGTCAAATCACAGACACATTGCTCAGCAGTCACCTCTATTTATATAGCTAGCTGCTCTGAAACTCAAAAGAAATGTGGAACGCAGATTTGTGTTTTACTGTAAGTGTTTTGAATTAAAGCTTGATTGGAAGTTATTGTTGTGAAGCAATCTTAATGAACTCTGTTGAGGCACTGTTTGTTCAGTGTTCTTATTACAGAGAGCAAAACTGGAACATTTACAAAAAGGCTTTTACCTGCATTTTGGTTTACTTGCAATAAATAAATATCTTGAGATTAGAACCTATCCTCAGGAAATAAGTCTGTGTAATTATGGGTGATAAAAACACAAGGTGAAAAACACGTTTAGCATAAATTTAATCTCTACATATAATTTCTGAATAAAACAGAAACAGCTGTAAGAACAACTGGTGTCAATTTATATTAGGTGTATTTTACGCCTATGCTCAAACATAAAAAAAAGATTGTTTGGTACAATGCACTTATTGTGTTTATGCTGTATCGCAAAACACCTTTGCTGCTATTGAGGTAGGATAAGGTTGTGGTATGGTTAGGTTCAAAGATAGGCTAACAGGGTAACACTTTATTTGAAAGTGTCCTTGTTACATATGTTACATGTAGTTACTGTAGTAATAACAGTAAATTATGCATAATTGCATGCAACTAAT
The DNA here is from genome assembly GCF_051911475.1 of Siphateles boraxobius. NCBI lineage: Eukaryota > Metazoa > Chordata > Actinopteri > Cypriniformes > Leuciscidae > Siphateles > Siphateles boraxobius. The sequence goes on along the minus strand of NW_027508734.1, from coordinate 39,395,807 downwards.
CCTCAACCAAATCTTAACCCTTTAGTAAGTACATGTAGTTAATTAATATTACTCGGTTCTTAACAATGACCTTAAAATAAAGTGTAACCGCTAACGGTTATAGATGTAATTACAAATTAGTTACAGATTTAATTACATGCAAGTATTTTAAAATATAATATAACATAATATGTATGTACACAATACGTGCATTATATAAAATTATGAATTGAAATGTTACCACATAGCAGTTAAAGACATCTAATTTAAAGTGGGTCATTCATACAGTATCACTTTTAAATTCTGCATGTCACTAGATTTAAAATACGTATTATACCTTGCTGAGTATGCTGACCACAAATAATAATAATAATAATAATTAAAGCTGCAAGCAGCATTTAGCGGTGTTCAAGCAGTTAAGGCCTTTAAGGCCGTAAAGCACAAAAGCACCAAAAGACATTAAGTTTTATTTAGCATACATTTAAACACTGACATAATAGATGGAAAATACCATTTACAGCCAATACAGGCAATTTTAGCATGATTTACCATGATATACCCCATTTCAGTGTGATTTTCATGATTTACCATGAATCTAGCATGATTTACCATAGTTTACCATGGTATACCAAGTTCTAGTATGATTCACCATGATTTACCCTGTTCTAGCATGATTTACCACAACTGAACACATTCTAGTATGATTTAATATGTTTATAGCATGATTTATCTTAGTTTACCTTGATTTACCATGCTATAGGATGATTGACCATGATATACCACATTCTAGAATGATTCATCAGGATTGTAGCATGATTTACTATGATTCGTCACATTGCTAGCATGATTTACCATGATATACTGGTGAAAATCAAGTCTGTCAAAATGAGAGTGAGCCAATAAGTGGTCTTCTACTGCCCTCTGCTGGCCATTATACTTATTAATAAAGTGTTTTCACAGGTGCTTTTGTGACTCATATCTAGACACACACACAAGTCATTATGAAAATATATGAAATGCTTATAGACCATTAAAATATGTCTTTGCAAGCTATTAATCAGATTATTCAGGATTTATTCAGAAACATGGGACTACACACACACATTCTGTTGTAGATAAAGTGATCTGAACTGTGTCTCATTCAGGATTAACATTTGTCCGTGACACAATGGTCAATAGAAATACTTCAATAGATGAATTTTGACAAAATGTGAGTGTAAATGTTAAAATAGTGATTTTATAAACTCTAAATAAGAATTATAGAATATTAGTAGTTAGTAGCATGACAAAATGACTATTTTAAACAGCAGGGGGCAGTAGAATACCACTTATTGGCTTAATATGCCATTATGTTATAACTTTAACCTTTTTAACTGTTATAGATGCATTATTTCTTATCTTATTTAGAGTCACATGTTCTGACTTTTTTTTAAGAAGATCTGAGCATTCATTGAAGAGATATAGGCTTTCCTGGTGAAGGCTTCATATTGAAGTGACCCTATTATAGCCATCCAAATGAAGAAGTTATAACTTTTCTGATGATTATTTATCTAGAGAGTCCAGAGAATTGTACTGAACTGATTTTGAACATTGTGATATAAATATTATATGATCATAGATGGAACACACCATTTACAGCCAATACAGGCAATTTACCATAGGAAATACAACCTTTTCAACTGTTATAGCGCCACCTATTGTCCGATCTCCATAAAACTTTGCATGCTTGTTAATGATGTTATGTCACATATGCTCACCAGTTTTTGTGAAGTTCTGAGTTTTAATTTAGGATTTATAGGCTTTTGAGTGTGTTTTGACACGCCCCTTCTTCTAAATGACCCTGTTACAGTGAATCAAAGGGTAAAGTTCAACTTTTTTTCAATAATTATTGATCTAGAGAGTCCAGAGAATTGTCCTAGACTGGTCTGGTTCCGATCGGGCAAAAAACCAGGGACTAGTTCGCAAAAGTAGGTTTTTAACATATTCGTGAATATTTAATGAACGATTTGATTGACAGCAATGGTTCTAGAGGCAAAGTTGTTCATCATGAGGAGATCTATCAAATGATATGCATTTTGTGGGGATATGTGTAACACCACGTGATTACAGAGCCATAAAACTCGTTAGCGCCAACTAGTGGCCGATTTCTTTCAAAACTCTTACAGACCTCTTGGGCCATGAGTCGAACATGCCCATTGAGTTTCGTTCCGATTGGCCTCCGTTAACCTCGTCTCACAGGTGCTCAAACTTTATTGGCCGATGGCGGCCATGTTTTTTGAGATACGCCAATATCCTTTTACACATACATGGGGCCTTGGACCAAGACACTGCATACCAATTTTCAGGTCAATCTGACTAACGGTCAGGTGGCCACACCCCCTTTTATGTTTTTTTAATGTTATAGCCCCACCTAGTGGTAGATCGACGCGTTTTTTTTACTGTGACCCCAGACTGTCCTCAGACACATGTGTGTCAAGTTTGGTGAAGATATCTCATTTACTTCTCGAGTTATAGCCATTTTAGTAAAATAGGCTCCTCCCACAACGTTCATTTTGCGCCCCCTAGCAACCGGAAATCGAAAATTCAACTTTTTTTCAATAATTATTGATATTCAGACTCCAGAGAACATTTCTACACTGGTTTGGTTACGATCGGGCAAAAAACCAGGGACTAGTTCGCAAAAGTAGGTTTTGGACAAAATCCGACATAACTTTTTTTCTTTTTGCTTAAATCGAAATCGGAGATATACATATTGTCCGTCTTGAGCCAAGGATTACAGTGGTGTAAAATGCTCCGATCGGGCAAAAAACCAGGGACTAGTTCGCAAAAGTAGGTTTTTAACATATTCGTGAATATTTAATGAACGATTTGATTGACAGCAATGGTTCTAGAGGCAAAGTTGTTCATCATGAGGAGATCTATCAAATGATATGCATTTTGTGGGGATATGTGTAACACCACGTGATTACAGAGCCATAAAACTCGTTAGCGCCAACTAGTGGCCGATTTCTTTCAAAATCTCTTACAGACCTCTTGGGCCATGAGTCGAACATGCCCATTGAGTTTCGTTCCGATTGGCCTCCGTTAACCTCGTCTCACAGGTGCTCAAACTTTATTGGCCGATGGCGGCCATGTTTTTTGAGATACGCCAATATCCTTTTACACATACATGGGGCCTTGGACCAAGACACTGCATACCAATTTTCAGGTCAATCTGACTAACGGTCAGGTGGCAACACCCCCTTTTATGTTTTTTTAATGTTATAGCCCCACCTAGTGGTAGATCGACGCGGTTTTTTTACTGTGACCCCAGACTGTCCTCAGACACATGTGTGTCAAGTTTGGTGAAGATATCTCATTTACTTTTCGAGTTATAGCCATTTTAGTAAAATAGGCTCCTCCCACAACGTTCATTTTGCGCCCCCTAGCAACCGGAAATCGAAAATTCAACTTTTTTTCAATAATTATTGATATTCAGACTCCCGAGAACATTTCTACACTGGTTTGGTTACGATCGGGCAAAAAACCAGGGACTAGGACCAACGGTCTATGAGTTATGAGCAATTTAGTACTTGTGGTTGCTGTAGCGCCACCTATGGGCCAATCAGGGTCATACTCTGATAGGTTCTCCCCAAAAGTGTGGCCTACCATCTGGCCGAGTTTCAAGTCTCTAGGCCTTACGGTTTGGGCTGCACGATGCGTTTTAGGTTTTTTTTTTTTTCAAATAGCAATTACAATAGGTTTTCAGCACTTCGTGCTTGAACACCTAATAATAATGAGACCTTTTTGACAGTTATAGCGCCACCTATGGTCCGATCTCCATGAAACTTTGCATGCTTCTTCACCATGTTATGACACATATGCCCATCAATTTTTGTGAAGTTCAGATTTTTTATTTATGATTTATAGGCTTTTGAGTGTATTTTGCCTGGCCCCTTTTTCTAAATGACCCTGTTACAGCCACCCAATTGCAAAATTTCAACTTTTTTTCGATAATTATTGATCTACAGAGTCCAGAGAATAGGCCTAGACTGGTTTGGTTCCGATCGGGCGAAAAACCAGGGACTAGTTCGCAAAAGTAGGTTTTGGACAAAATCCGACATAACTTTTTTTCTTTTTGGTTAAATCGAAATCGGAGATATACATATTGTCCGTCTTGAGCCAAGGATTACAGTGGTGTAAAGTGCTTGAGGCTGTGGTGTTTACGGTTTGGGCTGCACGATGCGTTTTAGGTTTTTTTTTTTTTCAAATAGCAATTACAATAGGTTTTCAGCACTTCGTGCTTGAACACCTAATAATAATAATAATACATATAGTAGCAGTAGTTTGTTGGAAGAAAAAAATTAAATAAGATGATTCACCCACAGTGCCACTCATCAGTGGCCAAAGGACCCAAGAGGCTCTGACACAGGGAGTGACAAGATTTAATAATTTCAACAAATTTATGCTTTGGGCCTCTCCTTTACATATAGCTGAGGGAATACCATATATATTGAACTGTGGTGGCATGAAACCAGACAACAAACACATGACTCATTATTTGACTGAGATATTAAAAACAGACATTTTGTAGATTTGTAGATAGATTAATTATTATTTTAGCAGAAACAGATGTTTGGGACAGGAGCAGATGTATATAGTTGTAGGGAGCACAGACAATAGTGTTTTGGCTGTAATTTACTGTGTCAAAATAGGAAGCTCCATCTCTTTACCAGTACAATGGTGTCATGTGTTGTTTGTCTTAATTTCTGTTTGTATTTCTGTTCTAGCCTTTTGCTGTCTTTGTTAATTAATATCAGTTTCCCTTCCTGTTTGTCTCCGTGGTTACAGATTGATTTGAGTCCTCAGTTCAGGTGTGTTTTGTTTATTATCTTATTATGTTTGCCCTGTGTATTTGTTTTTTGTTTTGTTCACCATCTGTTATCATCTCGTTAGGTTTGGTTGTTCTGTTCATGTTAATTGTTCCTGAATTATATGTAAATAAACTTAAACTGCTTGCGTTTAGATCCAGCAATTTTCATTATTGGAACCAACTGTGACAATGGGAAGCCAAGTTCTTTGTTTTACTGTAAACGGACTAAAGCTTACACCCACAAGTGCATATGGATAATGTTCAGTCAACCTATCATTATCGTAAAATAAACCCTACAGGGTGATCAGGAGCGCAACGCAAACAAACAAAGTTTTGAGTTGAAATTATTTCCTGTATATTACCGATTGGTTGAAGCATAGGAGGAAGCAGGACCAACGTGCAATAGGTATTGAAAAATCTAAAAACTTCACAAATGTAGCAAATTAGCTCTATGAAATATTAATAACCAATCATAACTTGTTAAAATTGATTATGAATATTTGGGTCAGTTAATCAGATTAACTTGATGTAGCTACATTAACAATTACTTAGTTCATCCTGTGAACCCTCAATATTGGTTATTAATTAATATAAATGTGAATTTCCGGGGCATGGGAAATGTCTTTCGTACTAAGTACTACTAAGAGCAAGTAGTCAAGATCGATATGATTAGTGACTCCAGATATGAGCTTGAGACACAGACAACTTTACGTATGAACAAGACTTTAGACTATGTTAGACTAAACATTTAAACTACTCTAACATACACATACATGCATGCACACAGTTAACCAAGGGAAAGAGAGCTGAAGAAGAATACAGTAAAGCAAGAAGTTTTAGCATTGTTTGAAATTCAGCAGATCAACAGCCTTGAGCAAACCATCAGTTTAGTTCTAACACACCCTTCTTTAAAAGGGTTAAGGATACTTAAGGCGAGACACTACAGGTGAATATGGTAAAAAATTTAACTTACAGATATCACCATGAAACTTTACCAGTTGATTACTCACATGAATAGGATAAAAAAATGTTTTGCAAGTTTTCTGTAATTTTATGTTTAAATAAGCTAATCAGGTTATATCTATAAATGTTTAAATACTGTATGCGCTAATTTGCATATATTTTGAAGTGACATTTTTTGAAAATGAAAAAACAATGTTCAAAATTATTTTTGCATTTTGTTGATATATTCAATGAAAAGACATTACCAGAGGGGATTATGAATATCTCCTTTTGTTATCCGGTAAATCAGAAAATACTGCCAATAGCCTTAAAAAATTGATTTCCGCCCTATTTTTTAGGCATTAAATGTCATATAAATCAGGCCAAGAATGATATATCAACAAATCCCTCTGTACAAACCTTCACAATATAGTTAGGAATACGACTGTAAAGTTTGGTGTATGTAGGTGCTACAGAAGTGGAAAATCATCACTAGGAATGTGAGAAAAAACTAATTTTGAGAAAACGGTCTTTAAAGATTTTTATGGCAAAATTCCATTAATTTGTATTGACAGCCATGAATTACAGACATAATATGCTTTAGGTCCAAGTAAAATCAATGTATCACACTGTTTAACATCCAAAACTCATCATTGCTTCATCCATCACTGATCATAACATCCAAAACAACACTTCAAAACATCAAAACAACACATCAACAGTCCATCACACAGGTGAATATGATCTGCCTGAGGGACTCACAACCACTTTAGGATCCCACAATTACAGATTTGATTGGTATTATTTAGTAATTATATTATACAAAAACGTCTCAGGTTACGTATGTAACCCTGGTTCCCTGATAAGGAACGAGACGCTGCGTTTGAGACGCGCTGGGAACGCTCTGCGTGATTACGTCGTGAAGCACGTGTAAAATCTATAAAAAATAGATGGGCCAATTTGCAAAGGTGACGTGACCTCAGACCCCCCTGATGGTTGATATAGGAGACCACCGAAGTGTTGTCTGTGCGGACCAACACGTGATGGCCTCTCAGGTCTGGCAGGAAATATTTGAGTGCTCGAAATACCGCCATCAACTCTAAACGATTTATGTGCCAGGAACATTGATGGTCCTGCCACAGACCTTGCGCCGAGTGGCCACTCATGACCGCCCCCCATCCCGTGAGGGAAGCATCCATCGAAAGCGTGACGCGTCGACAAGGAGCCCACAACACTGGGCCCTGGGCGAGGAACCAAGGTTTCTTCCACAAGGCCAAGGCACGAAGGCATAGCCACGTGACCTTGATCTTGCGGAACGGATTTCCCCTTGGAGAAAACCCCTTGGTCCTGAGCCACCACTGCAGGGGTCTCATGTACAGAAGGCCAAAAGTAATAACGTTGGACGCAGCTGCCATGAGACCCAACAGTCTCTGAAACTGTTTCACAGTGAGTGACTGGCCTAGTTTCACATTCTTTGCGGCTGTGAGAATCGCAGAAATACGAGCAGGAGACAGGCGTGCCTGCATTGTGGTCGAATCCCAAATTACACCTAGAAAAGTGGTCCTCTGAGCAGGGAGGAGCACACTCTTTTTGGTGTTTAGCCGCAACCCCAAACTCTTTATGTGGGACAGAACAGCATCTCGATGCTGAACTGCCACCTGCTCTGACTGAGCTAAAATCAACCAATCGTCGATACAATTTAATACGCGGATGCCCTGGAGTCTCAACGGAGCCAGAGCTGCATCCACGCATTTTGTAAAAGTGCGGGGTGATAAACCTAGGCCAAATGGAAGAACCCGATATTGGTATGCTTCGCCCCCGAAAGCGAACCTCAGGAACCTCCTGTGATGAGGATGGATAGATACATGGAAGTACGCGTCCTTCAAGTCTATTGTGACAAACGAGTCCTCGGACTGAATCTGTGATACAATCTGTTTGAGTGTAAGCATTCTGAACTTGAGTTTCTGAACCCTGCTGTTTAACTGGCACAGGTCTAGAATAGGACGCAGCCCTCCATCCTTCTTTGGAACAATGAAGTAACGGCTGTAAAACGCTGACTCTCTGCTGGGAGGAGAAACCCTTTCTATAGCTCCCTTTCGAATAAGTGTCAGTACTTCTTGCTCCATTACCAGAGCCTGATGTGAGTCCACCACCGTGGGGAGGACTCCTTGAAATCTGGGCGGACGAGAACCGAACTGAATTCTGTAACCCTTTTCTATTATGTGCAGGACCCATAGAGAAATATTTGGCAGAAGTTTCCACGCTGCCAGAAATTCCGATAAGGGAACCAGTCTCTCGAGACTGGCCTCTGGATTTGATTGAACAATCATTTCGGCGCCCTGAAGCGGCGAACCAGCAGGGAACAACCGAACTAACCGTTCTACAACCCTCCTCAGAGGATTGCACGGGGACGCTGACACCTCGGCGCCCTGAAGCGGCGAACCGGCAGGGAACAACCGAAGTGGCAGCGCTGCGGCTCTCCTCGGAGAGTCGCCCCCCGGAGGGTGCCAAGGAGGGACGGTTCTTCGGAACCGTTCCTCCCTGGAGGGGACCACCCTCAGAAGCCTGATAGCCTTGGCGTCAGGACTTCTTCTTAGCCCAAGCTCTCCTAGAGATAACAGTCCTCAGATCTTGTCTACCCCTAACAGGTCTGGGCTGCGAGCGCCACTCAGGAACCGTAGATTGAGGAGGTGCCCGAGCGGCGACGCTCTGTTTTTGTTGAACTCTGTGAGCGGAGCTCGTAGACGGACGAGGCTGCTCAGACTTTATACTACGAGCAGCCTCGGGGACAATAGACCGACGAGGAAGAAACCTCTGAAACACAGCCGCTTGTTTCTTATTTTCTTGAAACCTATCGACGACACAATCTATAGCGTCGCTGAACAGACTTGTAGGTGACAGCGGTGCGTCCAGAAGAACAGATCTATGTTTATCCTTTATTTCTGACAAATTTAACCATAAATGGCGTTCCGTGGCCACCAAGGCTGCCATAGAGCGGCCCACAGACTTGGCCGTCTCCTTGGTGGCTCGGAGAGATAAATCTGTCGTGCGACGCAATTCTCGAATTGCGTCAGCACTAACTTCCTCACTATCGTCTATGTCCTTCAGCAGGTCAGCCTGGTACGCTTGGAGAATCGACATAGTGTGCAAACATGCTGCGGCCTGCTGCCGAATACGCTTTACCCACCAACAAAGATGTATTTTTTAATGGTTTGGTGGGAACGTCGGGGCTTTCAGAGAAGAAGACGACTCAGGGGAGAGATAGCTCGCTAGTGTGTCTTCAGCACGAGGCATAGTCAAATAACCATAATGATCAATCCCTTGAACTTTACTATAATTCTTAGTTTGTGGGTTATGCACTCTGAAAGACGCCGGTTTAATCCACGATCTCGAAACCTCGGTGTGGAGATCGGGAAAAAACGGGAGTTCCCGACGAGGAGGTCGTGATCTAGATGGTAAATAACTTTCATCTAAAAGAATCTTTCTAGATTCAACATCGAAATCATCGGCTGGCCACTCAATATTTAATTTAGTAACAGCACGAGATAAAACCTCCATAAGCTCCTCATCAGCAGGGGTATGAGCTGGCGAACACTCAATATCCCCCATACTACCGACATCCAGATCCTCAGAACTGGATAGCCGTAATATTGGTGCCTCAGCCTGGGAAGGAGAAGCCGCAGAGCGGGCTCCTTCCTGGGCAAAGAGAGCGCTTGCTGAAGGTGCAGAAGCTATCGCGGTCTGATTTCAGGGTTGCTTTATAGTTTCCTGGTCTATGACGTCACCTATGTCGTAGCGGGCTTCCATTGGACTGATTTTACACGTGCTTCACGATGTAATCACGCAGAGCGTTCCCACCGCGTCTCAAACGCAGCTCGAGTTCCCTTGAAAGGGAACTGAAATGTGTTGTGTAATGTAATTGTTTTGTGTATATATAGTGTGTAAAAGTATAGTGTAAAGTATATGATGTATCAGAGCGCGTCACGTGACGATTCTGAACAAATCACGTTGTCAGAAATTGGCATCAGCCAACGAGATTGCGCATTGAGTTAAATCGCCCGTTTTACTTTCATGATTGGTTGCTGATAAACAGGAAATTACCATATTTGGATCCGACAGCATTGCGAAGGAGAGAGAGCTTTCTAACGGTGTGTGATGACAGGGTGCAGACAGCGATCGCGGAGCAGTGGGATGATTTAGAACGCAAACTTTTATTGAATTAATGCAAAATCTACACACGCAAAAATAAAAACCTAAATGTGCATTTTGGGCTTTTTTCAGCACAAGTCTGAAAGAAGACAAAATCTCAAAATTGACCAGTGAAAAAAAAATGATGTTTTTGCCTGCCGTGTCTCGCCTTAATGTATCAAATAATGAGACTAAGTTTGATACTTGCATGTCTCGCCCATTTGAATTAAACTGTCCTGATATAATTTGTTGAGGCTCCAGTTGATCTTTGCTGATGTTGTCCTGAGAAAGAACCAGTTGGAGTCAGAGGATTTTTGGTGAATGGAAAGACAAGGCCGCAGCCTAGCAACAAGCTTGGGGGCCTTAGAAAACTTATAGTTTAGCATCATCTTCACATGAGGACTTCTCAGGAAGGACCAAGAGAGAGTAAGAGAGGGAGCTAAGAGAGCTAAGAGAAGCTAAGTGAGCTAAGAGAGGGCTAAGAGCGAGCTGATCTTGTGTTCAGAGAATTTTAAAACATGAAGATGTCACACCCTCTGGATTAACAGGGTTTATTTCTCCTTCTCAGTAAAAATTCAGTAAGAGTCGCAGCCCTCTGCACATTCCTTTTTTGGGGTTGTAAAGTCTTATCAGTGTAACAGGACACTGAGTTCTGCCAGTGGTGTTAGCTTCATTGTGATGTTAGTTTCGGGGGAATCATAGATATTTGTTGGGAGAGTGAGTTTGCTGGACTATTCATCAAATGTAATGAATGATTTGTATGTGTGTGATTGGTCCAGACGCTACACAAATTACAGACTTAGACTAAGTAACAGGACTAGGGAACAGAACAACCAACAAACAAAGTTAAGGACTCACAAAGGCTGAAATAGACACAGGGCTAAATACACAGGCAAACAAGTTTAACAAGATAACTAGGGGGCATGGGTAATCAGAAACACCTGGGGAGACTAATAAACAAGGAAAACGTCTCGGGTTATGACTATAACCCTTGTTCCCTGAGAAGGGAACGAGACACTGCGTCGAGAATCGACACTTTTGGGACGCTCACTTAGCGTGCGCCTCTGAAGTTAGAATGAAACTAATCCAATCCTGATTGGTGTTGCGTCGTGACGTAACATGTGACGGCATAACCGGATGCATAAAAGTGACGCTGACACACACACACATCAGCTCCGCGGTGAAGCAAGACGCTCTAAGGCCTCGAGGGGCGTGGCAGGACGACGCAGTGTCTCGTTCCCTTCTCAGGGAACAAGGGTTATAGTCATTACCCGAGACGTTCCCTTTCGAGGGAACTCAACACTGCGTCGAGAATCGACACTTTGGGGAACGAATGCCCACTAGGCCACGCACCGAAAACAGGCCTGCCCCGGAGTGAAACTGATTCAGGCACTCAGCTAGGACGAGAGCACATGTGTGCCAGGCGTACTAGGGAGGTGCAGACTATATAACCTAACAAAAGTGTGTGGGGTAGCCCAACCGGCTGCCTCACAGATCTCCTTGATGGGAACTCCCGAAAGGAGGGCCCTAGAGGACGCCATGCCTCTAGTAGAATGAGCCCTAACGGCCAATGGTGAAGGCAAATTCCGCACCTTGTAGGCCTACTTATGGTTTGTATAGCCGGGAGCCCCTAATAGGTGATCCAAAACACACTACAGTAGGTCCGACCTCCTCCAAGAAGAGGACCTACTGTAGGTAATACTCGGAACTCTGACTGGCAGAGCAAGGAACCTCTCCTTTTCTGCCGACACATGAGGTGGAGGATGAAATACTTGCAGGACCATGGACCTAGCCATGATAAATTGCACTTAAAGTTGCAGTAGGGAGTTTTGAGAAAATGTTGACTAAGCCTGAAAATTTGAACAAGCACAACTTACAGGCCAACCCCCTTGCTCTCTGCTACGCTACAGCCCTCCCTCCACAGCTCCTCCCCCACAGCGGAGCCTGCCGTGAACGCGCAGGCTAGTAAGCAGGACCACCGATGACGGCGGATTATAAACAGTTATGGAACATTCACTAATAGGGACGAAACATCAACAATATGCTTTACATTGACTATGGCCTGCCCATACTTTGACTACACACTTGGTCCTCAAATCATTATGTATTTTGCAATACATGTAACTTTATAACATTGCACTCTTTCTATAAGTTATAAATAGCTAGTAAGATAACGTTAAAGGATTAGTTCACTTTTGAAAAAACTTTTGCTGATAATTTACTCACCCCCATACTATTTAAATAGTAAAAGGTTAAATTGAACTTTGTAAGTAAATCTATTCACAGCTAACCCATCCAACTCCTCTGGCTGTTGTTCAGAGACACAAGAGTGTGAAAAGAAGTTACCAAACGAAGATCTGTATGTAACAGATGGACAACACTCTTTTTCTTCACATGCAAACCAATCAAGAAAAGTCCCCTCGGTCTGGTCTTGTTTGTTCAACCTCCTGTGAACATGTTTGCTGTCTTGACCTTGGCTCCACCTTGACAGATAGATAATCTTTTGACAGCATGCAATCGACAGCATGTCAGAGGGCTTACTCAGATGCATGTTGACACACAATGCATCTTTACACCCTAGATTACATTTAGCCCCACATGGCACTTAGGACCTGTTATATTTAAGCAATTGGATTTTCATTTGGACAAAACTGCACTTTAAGAGAAGTCAAACATTAGAGTCAAATCACCCCTGAGACAAGATGTTGCACAAAATCCCTGGTTCATAAGATTTATGCAACATGTTTGCACTATCTCAGCTCATATCCCATTACAAGCCCTGTTTATAAAGCACAAATGGGTTTAGCTGAGTGATTGCAGCCCTGCTTGCAGTATTATAAATGCAGACATTTTTTGTTTTTCACCAACATTTGCTTGTTGTGCTTGTGCTTATCCTCTGGAGCTCCATTCTTCAAGCAGAAATAATTAGTACTGAAAACCAATTGAGAATATGCCAGACAATTACTCAGTTACTTTTTCAAGAGTAACATCACTATTGATATATCTCTTAGTTTTGGATAGAGAACAGACCAGTATGAAATATTTATGACAACTTGTTTGACAAGCAGAACAGAAAAATGTAGGATGTAGGATAAATTATGTATAAAAGCAGCTTTACAGGGGACAAAACATTCAGTCAATGACCTCTAACACTCCCCATCTGTTTTATATTAATGCTCACTGCATTATTTTTTATGCACACCATCCACCATAGTTTCACCACTTCACCATTTGTTTGTATAGTCTTGTCTATTTCTTATCTATCTATGTTCATGAATGCTGCATAAATGCTACAATGGCAAAAAACAAAACAAAAAAAACACTCATTTGAATACAGTAAATAACCGTTTGCAAGAAAACAAAAACTCTCTCTTATATGGTTAAGTAAGGAATTCCATTGCATGTAGCAGAGAAAAACAGGCATTTGGTCAAAAGAGAACATGTCTCTGTAGTGGGGAAACAGAGATGAGTCTCTCACTTTTTCTCTGTTTCCTTACCCTAAAGCAGGGATACAACTTCTAAATAAGGCACTGGAGGAGCCATCAGGACCCCTCACCTGATAATTGAATCAAGATTCAAACTGAGCGATGAATGGCTGCCACTAGTCAGTTGGTGTTTACCATTAAAGGCAAGTTGCGAATTTGCATAAATACAGTAAAATTGGATTGATTTGGTTTTGGTTGGGTATTTTTTGTAGTGAGACTCATCAGCTATGTTTGATAAACCATTATGTGACAAAATTAACCTAGGATAAAAAGTTTTAAACACAACAATTTTGGGAACATAGGGTCAATGGAAAAACGTGACTCTACCTACATTTTTGCCAAACTCCAAAAACGTACCTATACATACAAATCACCGCAGTTTCTAGCTGAAATGACCGATAGTGGCAATAAAACACCAATATTTTTTTTTCATTTTCTCACAAAGTATAATTACAAGGACAGATTATTGATTAATAAAGAGTCATTTTGCATGGTTCCTTGCACGATACATAACTACTATGCAGGAACTAATACATTATGTCATTAGAATCACATAACCGGCTCCATATTTATGGCTTTTCTGATGTTGTAAACTTGCTCAGTAGCTCACCTGGTACAGCACCACACTGAGCACCTTGAACCACGAGTTATGATAAAAGAGCTGAAAGACTTGTGGAATCTAGCTAAAATGACATGAATGCTTCAACAAATGCTTTTTGTCTAATGTTTTCTTGGTTAACACTATTGGTTAGGTTTACGGTAAAGTTTAGTGTAGGTGGTATGTTATTTTCAAATGCCATAGAGCATTAAGGTTTTAGAATTTCAATACGTTTAACAACCAACGTAATAAAACGCTGGCAGATTAATTTAATCTGTTTCGCATAAAGCTGAATGTGCTTTTATCTCCACTCACTGAACATGTTACTTTGAAAATGTCATGAAATGTATATCTTTTTGCAGAAATGTTGCCAAAGGCACATTTTGCCAGTGAGCTTGGTTTTGATTTTGGACTGTCCCTTGACTGTATCTAACAATTAAAACTCAAACATTTGATATTTATCTTCTAAATTGATATTTAATTAATTTTATTAAGAAATAAATATTTTAATTATTGCCAAAAACACATATTATTGAGCTGTGTCCCAAATTTTTCCACATAGTCCTTCCTGTTACAGCAAAAATTTTAAATTTCTTTAAATTGTGACACACAAGGATTTCCACCAATTGGACCCTTTCTACAGTATGATGAGAAAACAATAACACATAATTTCCTCAATTTTACACAAATTCTGGTATTGTCACACCTACACCGCACTCTCCCTCTTCACTGACACGCAATTCTCTCTCTGGACTATTAAACGCCCACACCCGTTCCTCATTTCACCTGCAATCACGGACTGCACAAATACTCACTCTGGTCACCCTCAGTGTTTGGTCTCATCTCTGTTTCCAAAAAGCCTGCACAGACTCTGCACTTATCTGTAGAGTACCTACCTTTATCTCCATCATTGATCTTCATTGTGGTTTTCTCCCTCATTGTTATCTTCCTCCCGCTGACTCTCCTGCAAAAACACCTTGTTATTCCTCAAGTCATTTCCAGTACTATTGTTTATCTGTTTACTCATCTGTATCAGTTAACAAGCCTGCAATAGACTCCCTGAGATTGGGTTCATTGTCATCCAACATCTGTGTTGTCCTGACGTGTGTGTGTTTATATATAGTTTTTTTTTTTTTTTTTTTCATTTTTCAGTATTTGGATAAACTGTATATAACAAAATATAAACCAAAATGCAGAATGTGCGAACTGATTTGCTAGCCACATGAATAAGTCACATAAGAATGGAAAATAGAGCAACAATAATGGTAAAAGAATGAAAGTGGAAATATGTAACCCGCCGAGGACTGGCAATATGGTGGTCTTGAATAGAAAAGAGGAGAGCTAAGATAGAACACATCCGCCTCTAAAGGACACAAGTTGTTGAAAGCTCAGATCAGGTTGTGGATGCAGCTGCGCCTCTGTGACTGAATTATGATGTGACTGCATCTCATGGCTGAGACAAGAACCTTTTGTCTTGGAGATGACAATTGTGTTAAGAGCCAGCTTGAAGTCATAGCTTTGGCAGACTGGAGAGTTTCACAGTACCAAAACAGCAAGAGCACAGCTGCAATAGACAGACTTCAGCAATGAAGACAACACAGATATAAAAGCCATGCAAAGATGGATTGTGTGTGTGCTGCCTCTGAATCCACATTACAGTGACTTCCAGTGACTTCCAAGTTTGACTGTGTATCAAGATGTCTTGAAACGGATTTTTTAGGGCAGTACAGTTGTCGCTTGCAGAAGCACTACATTTCAGTGTAGCACAATAGCCGATGCTGTCTGAAGACCATGTTATGGCAGCAGGGCTCTCTTAAAATATGTAAAACACACGGGGTCTGCTCCAGTGCTGATGTTAAACAATGTCCTGTACTGAGCTTTCCTGAACTTTGAGCTGAAGACATTTTAGCCAATGAAGCTAATGAAGAATATTTCAATTACAAAATGAAAGTGAATTGTTTTCCACATTGAGACAAGCTTTTAAATTTTACATTGCTAAAGTAATTTCATTTTAAAAAGAGGTAAACTGCAATTTTACCCGATTTAACCTATATAAATTAGTTTGTTGAAATGAATCAATGTATTTAGGCTGATTTGTTGATGCTAAATAATATATAATTTAAATAAAAACCATTTCGATGCGTATCTCCAGGTCCCTACAACCACAGCAGCTGAATTTGTGGCTACGTCAGCTGTGGACTGAAACATACAAATAACCTTTACTACACAGAACAAACTACAGATTGAGCAAATGCTATTAACATAGCAAGCATCACACAAACCTCAGCGTCTATCACAGGTTCACGTTAAAGTCTGTTTAGAGAGAACGGTGTCGTCTTAGCGGCCCCTAATTTAATAACAAATGATCATTTAGACGGAAGTGAATCAATCAAAACTAACTTTAGCTGGAAAAAACATTTTTCAAGAACCACTATGAAACCAAACCAATCTCTGTTACCTTAAATTATATGTTTATCTCTGTAAAGCTGCTTTGAAACAATCAACATTGTTAAAAGCGCTATATAAATGGGGATGACTTGACAAACAAGCAGTCACATGAGTGAAAACCAAACAAAATTAGCTGACACCATTCAATGCTACACCATACAGATCTCAATACTGCAAGGCATTACCATCAATCTTTTCAAGTTCCCTTCAGGGAGGACGGGAAACTCAGGTCTGGCTGTCACCCTGCAAAGTGTGCTCAGTGGGAAGTAAAAGACCCTCCCCTGAGACTAGCAAGCCTTTTATCACTTCCTGATTAGCTATAGGTCACATGACCTGGTCATGTGACTATGCATGTGCACCAAATCACCTACATTACCACATCCACCCCCCCCCCCCCCCCCCCAAAAAAGTGTCGTCGTCCCGACACTCAACTCACTCACAACCATGGCCTAAACTGGGAATTACTTGCTACCTCAGGCCTCAGGGGAGCAGCAGCCCTTTCCACCACCATATTGTTACTTGCCACTGTGGACCTGGGCAGATTGTGTGGGTTAGGAATTTTTCCCAGCAGTAGCCCAGTTTGTTCACCGAAGGGCTGACGTCTCCTGCCTGCCAAGAAATATGGCAGGATCATCCTCAGGAGCCCCACAATCCGGTCCTCGGGGACCCATGTTCTATTGGGGATGAGCTCTTGAACGTCCTGCGGAGTTACAGCAGCCGGCTGACGGAGCGGTTCTCTTACCAACCATGCCAGGGTATCCTCATCTTCGCTACTATCGATGTTACTGTCTTGAGGGCTAGATGGTATGAGAGGCGTAGGTACCACTGCTGCGGATGGCAGAGTTTCAAGCTGTGCTGCCCTCATCTCAATCCTATTCACCCGTCTCACATTGCCAGTGCCATCAGCTATTGTAATGGTATATGACCCACCAGGTTCTGTTGGCACTCTAACCACTTGATAAAGGACTGGAGACCAAATGTCCTGGATCTTGCGACGACCTTGACTATGATGATCCTTCAAGTAGACCAACTGTCCTTCTCTAAAACCAAGGTCGCATGCATGTTGGTTATGATGTTGCTGGCGGTACTCTGCTGCCTCTTCTAGGTTTCTCCGGGTCAGATTTCGTGCTACCTGTAGCCGTTCCTGGTGCTGCTGGATCCACTCGTCACAAGAGATGGTCGTTTCTTCAGACGCAAGTGCCCCCAAGAGAAAGTCCACCGCGAGATGGGGTGTAACCCCAAACATTAAGAAATAGGGGAAATGACTAGTAGATCAATGTGTGGAGGTGGTATATGCCCAGACCAGCTGAGAGATACACTTTGGCCATACACGCTTCCTCTCAGGGGGGAGAGATGCTACACCATACAGGTCATGAAGTGTCCTGTTAAATCTCTCACATTGGCCATTTCCTTTTGGATGGTATGCTGTGGTCCTGGATTTCTCAATCCCATATAGCTGGCAAAGTTGCCGGATAGGGGCGCTCTCAAAATTTCTCCCCTGATCAGAGTGTATCCTTCTGGGCACCCCAAACCGGTTAAACCAGCTGTCAACCAGGATCTTCGCCACTGTGACAGCACTTTGGTCCTTGGTTGGCACGGCCTGTGTGTATTTAGAAAAGACATCAGTCATGACCAACACATTCTCCCTCCGGTCCGTTGCAGGTTCAAAAGGAGTGAAGTCAATGGCAAGAAGGGCGCCCTGGTAAGTCTTTACCTTAGGTTGGACAGCTTTGGACAGTACACAACGCTGGCAGTTTTGACAGTACTTTTCTATTTCTGCCCCCATCCCTGTCCAGTAACATCTTTGCCTCGCCAGATCGGTGGTCCGCCGCACACCCTGGTGTCCATGTTGGTCATGAAGGCTGTTTAGAATTTCCTGATGAAGGCATGTGGGCAGAAGCAGTTGAGTGTATGACTCACCATGAGGAGCAGTGGCACGTCTATACAGCAAGCCGTCTTTTTCCAGGATGCGATCCCACTGCCGAAGTAGACGATGGACATCCTCTGGGAGATGCAAACGCTGTTCTTTGTTTGGTGGCTTTCCCACCCTCCAGAAAGAAAGACCCTTAGAGTTGGATCAGCGCTCTGCAGGGTTGACAGTTGAGCCACTGATCGACTCGGAAAGGCCCCAATTTGCTGCTGTGTCACCAGCTCACATCTGTTAGGGGCATCGCAAGTGTCTAGAGTACTCCTGGCCAGGCTCCTCGTGTTCTGCCTGGTCACTGTACTGGCGGGAGAGAGAATCAGCATTACCATTATTCTTTCCTGGTCGATAATGTACAGTGAAGTCAAAAGCCGCTAGTTGGGCTGCCCATCGTTGTTCAGTTGCACCCAGTTTGAGGCTCTGAAAGTGACTTAAGGGGTTATTGTCAGTGTACACTGTGCTCTTGTTACCTAGCAAATTTTCTCTGATATTGCCCACTTCAGTGCCAAGAACTCCAGTTTCATAGAGCTATAATTTTCCATGTTACGCTCAGAACCTCGCAATGAACGGCTAGCATAGGCAACTGGCTTTAACTTGCCCTGCTGGTCTTGTGAAATAACTGCCCCTAACCCCTGATGACTAGCATCAACCTCTAAGACAAACGGCTTGGTGAAATCACCAAAATCTAAGATGGGTGTACTTGTTAGCATCTTCTTAAGATCACTGAAACTTTGCTCACACATCTCAGTCCACATACTGGGTAGGACTACAGCTGGCCTTGTTCTGCTTTGTTTGGCTACTTTGATCACATCAGCCACAACTGTGCTAACTGTGCAAAACCCTTTACAAAGCGGCGGTAATAACTACAGAAGCCAAGAAATTATCTGACTTCTGTAACATCCTGAGGTTGCCTCCAGTTCTCCACAGCGGAGATCTTCTCCGGATCAGTGGCCACTCCTTCACTGGATACACGGTGCCCAAGGTACTGCACCTCCTTCCTAAAGAAATGACATTTGCTTAGTTTGGCATTCAGACCCTTCTGTTGGAAGCGGCTGAGAACCATCTCCAGCCTTTGCAAATGTTGCTCAATGGAGGAGGAAAAGACATCCAATGACATGACATCCAAATATAAGAGGACTGACTTGAAGCTTTGATCACCAAATATCCTTTCCATGAGCCTCTGAAAGGTCCCAGGAGCATTGCATAAGCCAAATGGCATTCTCTCAAATTCAAAGAGGCCAAATGGGGTACAAAAGGCTGTCTTCGCTTTGTCTCCTTCAGCTACAGGGACTTGATTATAGCCACTTACCAAGTCAAGTGTAGAGAACCACTGAGCACCAGAAAGGGCGTCCGAAGACTCTTCGATGCGGGGTAATGGATAAGCATCCTTCCTCGTTTTAGCGTTGAGTAACCGATAGTCAACACACATCCTTAGCTCTCCTGTCTTCTTGGGTAACAAGACAATCGGCGACGCGAAAGGGCTGCTGCTCTCCCTAATCACTTTACTATTAAGGAGCTGCTGAATGTGATCTTTCACTGCCTGCCACTGTGTAGGGGGTATTCGCCTATACCTTTGACGGACTGGGGCCTCATCAAGAAGTGGTATCTCATGTACAATCTCATCTGTGCACCCTATATCCCCCTCATGTTTAGCAAAGACATGATTATACCTCTCCAATAACTCTTTTGCCTGTTTTTCTTCTGCAGGTAAAAGCCCTGGCCATCTCAAAGCTGCAATGGTGTCAGAGATGGTAACAAGTGGGCCTCCTGCAGCCTGTACGCTGTTTACAGTCACCTGGGCAACCTCTTCACTCCCTATCTCAAAACTCAGCTGTTGTTCCACTATCCCCCCAACTGGATGCAACATTCCCAGCACTTGTTTTGAGTGAACTGTAGCCCCAGTGGCTCCCACATTAACCACAGGTACATAAGCCAAGCCATTGTCGATGGTCACAAGAGAGGGAGATAGCAACAGGCCTGGAGCAAGATCTGAACCACCGGGCTCCAAGAGCATGGTGGTGGGCGGAATGTGTGGGACTTTTGGGCAGGTAACCTTTACAAACTTTACCGACCCAGCTGGAATAAACTCCCCAGTTCTTTCAAAAACGCGGACACGACCCTCCGGAACACATGGGCCAACCTCCAGCCTGTGACAATGGCGGAGAGCTGGCTCCCAACCTGCTTCTGCCTGCGTAGCAGACAAAGAGGAAAATTAGGCACCCCCTTGTTCTGCAAACAGCTCTTTGTAGCATTCTCTGATTACATTCATCCCCAATAATCCGGGAACAGTGTGTTGCTGCAATGCACAGGGGGTATCTTTCACAACTAAAACCCCCCGACCTGGAATCTTTCTACCTAGCACTTGGATGTCCAACTCTAGGTATCCCACATACGGAATATCCAACCCATTTTCTGCCTTTAAGGCCAGCCACCCACATGATCTAAGTCTTGGAGTACCCCAGCACTGGAACACTTCTTTAAAAAAATGACTCGGTAATGGTAGTTCCCATCGAACCCGTATCCAACAAACACTTGACCCCCACACCACCATCCCCACCTCTAACACAGGACATCTTCCTATGAGGGGTTGTGAAATGTTTGCAACAGGGGTTAAAACAGCCTAAAATTACTCTCATTCATTTTCTCACAATTACTTACATTACCACCATTTGCATTTTCCACAGAGCTCGTACCTGAAGGTCCCATGGTCGCTGGAGCAGAGTTTGATTCTGGCTGGACACTGGGCACACTGGATGCTCGTTGCCTCGGCCCCTGGCGACACTAGCGGAGGACATGTCCAGGCTTCCGGCAACGGAGGCAAATGGGTAAACCTTCTAAACTGATAATTGGGGTTACAGGAACGAGAAGCAGCCTTGTCAAATGCAGATTCCATCTAAGATAGACTCTTTATGATGCTTTCAATTTGCAACTGTTGTTTGTTAAATTGTTCTTGCAAAACAAGGAGCTCTGATCCCTTTCCAGCCCCCACTACATGACAGACCCCCTCTACATTCACATCAACCCCACAACGATGAAGTCCAACTCGAGTTTGCCTAAGGGGTCCCTCACCCTCCTCCACCCACCTAATAGCTTCCTGTCGCAGGGCTAAGAAAGAAATGGATGGGCGTTGTCTTATAATGCTCTTCAACTCTCGCCGCAATGATACATCATGCACATGTTCAACAAACAGGTCTCTAACCAGCATAATTTTTGACTGGGTCAGTCAATCTATCGGGATAAGCACGCTGAACATTTTCCATTAATGCACACAGGGAAAGAGATAATTCTTTTAAAGACTCTCCATCTTTCTGTTTGCGATCAAAGAACTGTTTTGCAGGCTAACAAATGAAACAGAGGAACCATAAAGCTCTTTCAAAATTGTTAAAAAAAAATCTGGATCCTCCCGCTCTGCCAATGAACGAAATCTGATCTCTACTTTTGCCTCACCCTCCAAATGATCATAAAGGAAGAGGGCCTTTTCTCGGGCAGTCGTCTGCCTGTCTCTCAAACATGATTCTACATTTTCTATCCAATCATAAATTGATAGGTCAGATTTAGAACCTGAGAAATGGGGGCATTTTCTCTCGCTCTCTGAATATAGATAAAACGTTCTGCTTGTGTTACAAGCAAATTTGGTGAAGCCAAATTATCCCCGAGAGACTGGCCATCAGCATTAGTACTAGCAGAAATAGTACCTATATCTGAGCTGGCGCCTCTTCCTTGATTGAGTTGCTCATTAGCCACCCGTAACCTCTATACCGCCTCACGCAGAGCCAAGAGTTCCTCCATTTCCTGATCCACACTCATTTTGACAGCTTAGTTGACGACTTTAAAATGAGAAACAAAGGGAAAAAAAATACAATAAACAAAAAACAAGCAATGAGATGAACTTGTCGTCACTAGCCTTTAGTCCCGATCGCAGGTTTATCTCAGCAGTCCAACAGCCTTTTTCCGGTAGTCCAGCTCCAGCCACTGTTTCTATTCCAGCAAAAATTTAAAATAAACCAAAATACATAGATAAATTCATGCCCCTTTTTTTAAAAAGTAAACCCTGCCGACTGCGCCAAAATGTAGTGTCTAATAGGGTTGAAAGAACACCTTTTTTTACCTGACTACGCCACCTCCTGGTAAGGGCAGGAGGAACCCTTTTGAACCCTTAGTATATCAGGTTGTATGTTGTGAACTCTGATTTACCCCCGAACAGGAACAAGAGGCATGTGTTATACAAAAGTAAATAAAGTTTATTACAAGTGTTTCGTTAAAAAAAAACATTTAAAATACCAACAGCATAATTAAAATTAGCCCGGAAATTCATTGGTTGGGGAAAGCAGTGTTACTCTCCTCAGGATAAGAAGGTTAGGTCGGCTCGTACACGCCACCCGGATCACATCACACATGTCACCCTGCAAAGTGTGCTCAGTGGGAAGTAAAAGACCCTCCCCTGAGACTAGCAAGCCTTTTATCACTTCCTGATTAGCTGTAGGTCACATGAACTGGTCATGTGACCATGCATGTGCACCAAATCATATACATTACCACATATATATATCATTGAAGGCAAATTGGGGCAAGTCTGGGGCAGATAATAAAGGACAAAAGAAAACTGGGGGTAACAAATAAGGATCGGAGCCTAAAATTAAAATTGTATCCATGTATCTCTGTCTTTCTCTCTCATTCAAATGGGCAGTTTGGGCGGCCACCGGGCGAGATCGGTTGTCAATATGGCGGCGTTCTATTTCTGGTGACGTAGGTGGCATCTATGAAAAGGTAGGTGGCATCTATGAATAGGTACGTTGTGAACAGAGGTGGGCACAAATACATCAAAAACTATTTTGTTACAAAATACAAATACTGGCTCATGAAATGTAACAAAATAAAATTTAAAATACTGATGTGAAAAATGTATTTAAATAAAATACAAGTAATTAGTATTTTGAAAATACAAAAATATAATCTTAAGTCTTTTTTTTATTAGGCTACTGAAAGGTCAATAACACAAATAGTAGCAATAACACCAATATGGGAAATGTGTAAATTCAAAATGAAGTAGCAAAATAAAAAAGTATGGGCATTTCATTAAATCTCTACAGGGCCTGAAATAGCTCCATCTGACGTAAATGGCATACAGTAATGGCTAAGATCACATCTTTTTTTACAGTCTATGGTGCACATCAATGGTGTGGTATAGGCTGCCATTAATAGCAAAACGTGTTTGATGTAGGCTACGTAGCCATATTGTCACTGTAAGTCTACTCGTGCCTTAAAGGACAAGTTCGGTATTTTACACTTAAAGCCCTGTTTTAAGATCGTTTCTGATGAAATACAGGTCCTTCTCACAAAATTAGCATATTGTGATAAAGTTCATTATTTTCCATAATGTAATGATAAAAATTAAACTTTCATATATTTTAGATTCATTGCACACCAACTGAAATATTTCAGGTCTTTTATTGTTTTATACTGATGATTTTGGCATACAGCTCATGAAAACCCAAAATTCCTATCTAAAAAAATTAGCATATTTCATCCGACCAATAAAATAAGTGTTTTTAATACAAAAAAAAGTCAACCTTCAAATAATTATGTTCAGTTATGCACTCAATACTTGAAAAAAACAAGAAACACACTTGACTGAGGTGACAGAACCCTGACAATCGCTTTAAAATGATTACCATTTAAAATGATACCAAACGAGCCCGATCTCATGAAAGTGCGTATCTATACAACGAATGTTATTTCTCGTGGCATTTATACTCCAAAAAGAATATAACTGCTACGCACTTTATGGCGTGTAATTCGGACGCACTCTAAAATCTTCTCACCAGATTATTATATATTTTTTTTTTTTTGTTGCAGGGTGTTTGATCCCAGCTTTTGTCTTAGCGGGAAAACCAAGTCTTACATTTGGAACAATCTTTTGTTTCTTTAAAAAAAGGAAACTAGATGATTTTTTACTAGATTATTATCTACTTTATTTCATACTTCATTATTTTTAATTTTTAAGTATGACGTTTGTAGTCAATACCGAGATGTTTCAACACCCCTACGTACAATATTAACAATTAAAGATAAACATGTAGTTTAGGTATGTAAAGCTACTATGTGTACCATGCTGCCCATTTGCAGAACCTAACCTCTGCTAAAGCTGCAATCATTTTACATTAATTAAAGCTATGATTTGGATTATGTTGCCAAACAAAAATAAGCCTGTTTATCCAACGGCTGATAGACTGGGCAGAGGTCTAATTTTAGGAGCTTGTCTGAGGACTAATCCACTCAGCAAGCCAACAGAAAGGAGCACAGCCTGTCTTTCTTGGGGTTAAGCAGGTATCATGCGGTCTAGGACAGTCCCTTGTGCACTACTCCACATGTTATAATTTACCACAAGTATATCTGACAAAACATTTGTCTCATTAACCGATAATTTAAAAAAAAGGGAGGGACAGTGGAGAGAGTATTGAGAACAAATGCTTTGATGCATGTCTGAGAGTGACGAGCTTTTACAACAATGTAATGAGAGGAACATTCGCCAACTGGGAGCTTTTTGATGTCATCATTGGCTTTGATTCCTGAAGTGTTCTAATGTCATGTGCATATGGGCAGTGGCTAGTTTTTGATTCCATTAAAAAGGAAAATTGTACCTATAGAATTATGAAAATAAATCTGTAAAACATTCCTTCCTGTTTTTCACTTGATAAGAGTGCTGCTGAGAGCTCACGTATTGAAATATTGAGTATTGAAAAGATTCACTTTACAGCTGTTTACAATTAAAGAACCTGTTGTTTGTATAATGATACCCTTTAAACTCGGATTCTCTTTATCCTGGTATTTACAGTGCAGAAAGCCTGGACTACATTTTGTTGACAAAAGAAAGTAGTGGAGTTTCTGGTTGCAGTATAAATTGGTTTCTTGTTAGATACATGTTCAGTAATCTTTAGGCCACCCAGCTATTGTTCCTGGCTTCCCTTTGTACAGTTATTTTAAAACAGCCTTTGTTATCTGTTCCAGTTTGCCAGCATCTCCCTTAGCAAACATTTTCATTAAACTCTGGCTTGATTTTGGATTTACATGAATACATATTAGACGATTTGGCCTGTCAAGATGCTTTTAACCAGCCTGATGCTCATAATATAATATTGAGCCATTAATTAGCACTGTTAAAAATTACTCTAAGGTGAAGTAAATACTACAGATAAACAATAAAAATAAAATAAAAAGTAATTTACCTTAAGTTAGTTCAGGCAACAATTTAAAAAACAAATGAAATTCCGTATTAGTACTAAATTTAAGCTAGAAGAAATTAAAGCATAAATTAGTCATTTAAAGTAACATAAATTAAGTGTTTTATCATTGCTTTTGTTGTTAGGTTTAGTAACTTGCTGTTTTGTGACAAACAAAATTTGACCAAAAAAATAAAAACGTTTTAATCTGGAGTTCATTTTCTACTCAAAATGACATTCATACTCAAAAATGATTCAGCGAATGTTACTTTTATTGAGTTATGTTGTACCAAGTGAGGTCTCTGTGTCGGATGCATGGGTACCTCATTACTTCTATTTTGTAGATGTTACTCTTCACAATATTTACTGTATTTTTTACTTGGATGTTTCTAAGTAAATCATAAAATTAAAAAATATGATAAATTCAGTGTTACAGTATTTTGTTTGAGCAAAATCTACTTTAAATAGAGTATTGCGAAGTAAACTTCAAGTATGCAGTTGTGGTCAGAATTATTGGCACCCCTGGTAAATATGATGAAAGATGGCTATAAAAATAGATCTCCATGGTTTATCCTCAGATCTTTCATTAAAAAAATCTAATCTCAAAAATCTAACCTTTCATTGAAGTAAAATAATTGAAAGTGGGGGAATAAATCCCATTATGAAATAAATGTTTTCTCCAAAACACGTTGGCCACAAATTATTGGCAACCCTAGAATTTATTATGAGTAAAATAATCGCAAAATGTCCTATTGTATGTGTGTGTTTATACACACACACACACATACATATATATATATATATATATATATATATATATATATATATATATATATATATATATATATATATATATATATATATATATATATATATATATATATATATATATATATATAATTATTATTATTTTTAGCAGACCAGGATGAATAGGAACATGAAATTGTCTAGCCATGACTTCTTGTTTCAAAGGAGTATAAATATGAGGAAACACAAAGGCCAAATTCCCTTAATCATCCATCACATTGATTAAAACCAAATAATATAGTTCTGATGTGCAGCACAAGATTGTTGAGCTTCACATAATTGAAAGTGGCTGTGGGAAAATAGCTAAAGCATCGACAATTTCCATTTCCACCATCAGGGCAATAATTAAAGGGACAGTTCACCCAAAAATGAAAATTCTGTCATTAATTACTCACCCTCATGTCGTTACAACCCCGTACGACCTTCATTCATCTTCGGAACACAAATTAAGATATTTTTGATGAAAACTGATGGCTCAAGGGGGGCTCCATTGACAGCAATTTAAAGGTGGGGTATGTGATTATCTTTTTTGTCCATTTTTTCAAAATAACTTGAAATCCTATCCTTAACCCACTTAGGGCCACTGAGTTAGAAGCACTGAAATGAAAATTAAGCAATTTAATCATCTGTGGAACGGGCAGGACTCGAAAAACTCCAGCCAATCATTTCCAAGACCACCTAGAATCATTGGACAGTAAGTTCGTCAATCAAACAGTCGTACCATACCCCCCTCCCCCCAGCGCGCTTGACCCCCTTCGTGCGCATACTCAAAGCTCGTGACGCATGCACATCTCGTCAGTAAAGCCGGTTCCAAGATCAGTAGTAAAACGTCATTACAATCTCTTGCGCATCTGAGTTTTCGCTCATACATGATTGCGTGTCCATGTTCTTCGAATGGGTGGAGTCAGGGGCAGCGTTGGAGGAAAGAAGGTAGGACCATTTGAATTGTATATTTTCAAAATCTGCCGGTCGTTTTCCAAATCACATACCCCACCTTTAATTAACACTTTGAAGCCCCAAAAAAGTAGGAAAGACGTTTTTAAAATAGTCTATGTGGTTCAACCTTAATTATATGAAGTGCAGAGAATACTTTTTGAGCGCCCAAAAAAAATAAAAAAAATTCACCTTTATTGTTACAGGTGAGGTGGTGATTTGAAGGAGTTACACCGCACTCATGATCATCAAGGTGCCAGACAAACAAGACTCAAGATCTCAAAAAATAAATAAATTGTCCGCACACTTAAATCCTTTAAGCAAATTTAATCGCCAAGCTTTCGGTCAAATGACCATCCTCAGTGCATACAGACAATAAATGTAACAATCAATTTAACTGTGTTTAAACACATCAGGACAATCAACAGTGATTACCAACAGCTGTGAAAGCCAGGTAGGGTGAGGTGGTGGAAATACCGCGCACGACAAAGGAGATCCAAGGAAAGACTTTAATTCAAAAATATCACCACACATCAAGTAAAAGATACCAGACAAGGAGTAGAGAGAAACAGAGGGTGAGGTGGTGGAAATACCGCGCACAACAAAGGAGATCCAAGGAAAGACTTTAATTAAAAAATATCACCACACATCAAGTAAAAGATACCAGACAAGGAGTAGGGAGAAACAGAGGGCTTAAATACACAGAGAACAGATTAGGGAAACAAGGCACAGCTGGGGCAAATTAATTCAATGACAGAAACCATAGTAACAAACAGGCTAGGGAGGAACTAATGAAGGAGGAGTGGCTAGAAACTGAACACAAAGAACATTGTGAAACTCACACATTAATAAAATCGGAAAACAGATTCAAAAACAAACATAATCCTTATATTTATGAACTTCTTCTCTTCTGTATCAGTCTCCGACAAGCGTTCACGAGAGCACCACGACGCATTTGTGTGGTCATAAAATGATTTTGGGGGCTTCAAAGTGTTAATTAAATAGCTGTCAATGGAGCTCCCCCTGAGCCATCGGATTTCATCAAAAATATCTTAATTTGTGTTCTGAAGATGAACAAAGGTCTTAAGGGTTTGTAACAACATGAGGGTGAGTAATTAATGACAGAATTTTAATTTTTCTATCTTTCACTATTTTATTGTTCCAATCAACTAAAGATGTTACGAATCTGTCAGGAAGAGGACGTGTGAAGGACTCGAGAAGGAGAGTTTGAGTGGCCAAAGACTCTCCAAAGATAACAGATGGAGAATTGCAAAGATTAGTTGAGTCTTGGGTCGAAAACCTAAACAATATTTTAAAAAAACAACCCCTACATAACCACATGTTGTTTGGGAGATTTCAAGAAGAATCCGCCTTGCTCATCCCAAAACAAAAACTCCAGCATATTTAGTTGTCAGACACGACTGGAACTTCAAAAGGGTCGAGATTATATCTCCGCTAACGCCGTGCAGCCCAGAGCCCTAGCCGCTGACGCCGTGCAGCCCAGAGCCCTCGCCGCTGACGCCGTGCAGCCCAGAGTCCTCGCCGCTGACGCCCGGCAGCCCAGAGCCCTCGCCGCTGACGCCGTGCAGCCCAGAGCCCTCGCCGCTGACGCCGTGCAGCCCAGAGACCCTTTCACCGCTGGTTCCGTCCAGTTCAAAGACTCCGTCACCACTGGTTCCGTCCAGTCCTGAACATTGTCCTGACCCAGTCACTCTCCCCATTAACTGCTGGACAGAGCCCTCGCCGCTGACGCCGCTAAAGCCGTGCAGCCCAGAGCCCTCGCCGCTGACGCCGCTGACGCCGTGCAGGCCAGAGCCCTCGCCGCTGACGCCGCTAAAGCCGTGCAGCCCAGAGCCCTCGCCGCTGACGCCGTGCAGCCCAGAGCCCTCGCCGCTGACGCCTTCCAGCCTAGAGACCCTTTCACCGCTGGTTCCGTCCAGCCCAGAGGCCCTTTCACCACTGGTTCCGTCCAGCCCAGAGGCCCTTTCACCGCTGGTTCCGTCCAGCCCAGAGACACTTTCACCGCTGGTTCCGTCCAGTTCAAAGACTCCGTCACCACTGGTTCCGTCCAGTCCTGAACATTGTCCTGACCCAGTCACTCTCCCCATTAATTTTTTTTTTTGGGGGGGGCAAAGACCCTCCCCGTGGGCGACCAAGGACCCACGGCCACCAGAAGGGTCTCCACCACCGTGGCCGCCCGAAGGGTCCTCACCGCCACGGCCACTCGAAGGGTCCTCTCCGCCACGGCCGCCCGAAGGGTTCCTCACCGCCACGGTCACCCGAAGGTCCGACTGCTCCGCCGTGGTCACGCCCACTGCCTGCTCCACCCTGGATGCCCGAAGGTCCAACACCTCTGCCCTGGACGTCCGAGGGTTCGTCTGCTCCGCCCCACAGCAGAATGGCCACGCCCTCATCAGCATCCAGGGCGCCCGCCCCCCCCACCCTATTGGTGTTGTACGGCGCGAGGTCGCGCCTTGCAGGAGGGGGGGGGCTTCTGTCACATGTATGTCCAGTGTTTCCCCCATTCTTTGTGTTTTTGGTTCAGTCCCGTTGCCAGTTCCCCGCTCCTCGTTAGTGTTCTAAATTGCATCTAAATCGAGTTCCTTTCGTCCTTGTCTTCCGCATCCTGCACAACGCCTGACACACTGAGCACAAAACAAAGCTTCCGCCAAGGTTCCCTGGCCTGAACCGTATATAAAATGAGGGGGCTGAACTGAAGAGAAGAAGCGCCAACATGGATCTGGGAATCTGCAGGATCTGGAGAGATTCTGTATGGAGGAATGATCTCTGATCTCTTGTCAGTTGTTCTCCAAACTCATCAGGCATTATAGAAGAAGACTCAGAGCTGTTATCTTAACAAAAGGAGGTTGCAAAAACTATTTTTAGTGACAATAATTATGTCCAACGTGTTTTGGATAAAAGCATTCATTAATTATGATTCCCCATCCCCCACAACCCCCCAACACACACACATTCACAACTCTTTTACTTCAATGAAAGGTTATATTTTTGATTGGAAGATTAAAAGGATAAACAATGCAGATTTATCTTTGATCATATTTACCAGGGGTGCCAATAATTCTGACGATAACTGTAGAAATTACTCAACAAACTTTAACTGACCAAATTAAAGTTAAGTATTTTCTTTGTTAATTTACCTTAACTTAGTTAAGTAGATTTTACTTAAGTACATTTTACACAATGGAATTATTAAGTAAGTAACTTTTAAAAAAAAAAATTTCTTCACTGTGGTAAATAGAAATGTACAAGGACAACTGCTTTTCTTCACTTGTCATGATTTGGTGATTAAATATGTGCATGTGATTTACACTTTAATTGTTTCTAAAAGTGTATTTGGCATCCGTATATTATTTCTGAAGTGGTATTTACACTTGGTAACTTCATGCGTTTTTATTGGAGGAATGATACTGGTTGAATCACGTCATCATAAACTTGAAGCACGGGCATAAACTTAACTTCTTCCAAAAAGACTAATTCAGCATATATGGAAGTGGGGGAGTCTTATATTCCACATGTGAGCGAGCAATCATGATAAACAATTTTAGCCGCCTGCTGTTTTAAGTTTTAATGAGCCACATCAAGTGCAGCAAAATTCTACTGACCGCTATTGCATCAACACGGTTGAACATTTGCATATTGCACATGAATAGTAGATCAGATTTATGTCGGTTTTCTGGAGACACATTTATGTAATCAAATGGAATTTAAATACACAGATAGCAATATGATAGATGAAGACGTTTAAGCGTCATCTAAATAGGAGAAATCTGTAGTGGTTTGTCCTTAAGAATATTCCAATTCAATCCATAATGAATGAAAAAGTGCGAGTTCATAGAAAACACTGCAGGCAAAACTGAAAAGTTTGTTCAGGGTATCGGATAATGGATTTAATCATAACAGCTGAAAAACTTGCTTGAATGAATAATAGATTTGGAGCGGAGTAAAGACACAAGGAGATAGAAAGTGAACAAAAGAGCAAAGGAGGGCAGAAGCTGTCTAAATTTTTGCCAGGATTTGTGTCTCTGCAAGGCACATGCTTTTTAAGCACCCCAAAGATATAGCTTTGATGGAACACTGTTATTTCCTACTCTCACCATGTTCCATGTCAGACACTGTTGCTGTAAATGTAATTCAGCACGGTAGATGCTGCACTGCAGATATTGCCATACTGTCTGATGTGTAAGCATGGCAACTGCTTTTTCTTAGCCCTGCTCTTGTCCAAATAAGTGTGTGTGTGTGTGTGTGTGTGATGATTATATCATAGATTATCATGACACATGATTATATATTTATAATCGTGTTTATTGTAAGGAACTTAGCTATATGAAATATTAATAATCAATAATAACTTATGATTTATTGTGAATATTTGGGTCAGTTAATTGGATTAACTTGACATGTCTAAATTAATATTACAATCAATTAATCAGTTCGTCCAACGAACTCTTTTGATTATTAATTTATTCTAAGAAAAGGGTATCTTCCCTGGCCACAGAAGAATTATTATTTCTTAGCATGTACAGCGTTTTGAGCATGTAGCAAGAACAAAAACCGTAAAGGGATTTCGTATTGCAAGCAAATCAGAACCATATACATAAACTGCATAAGTTTTATTAACTAAATCATAAACATAAATAAACTAAACACACATATATACAGAAATACAGAAATAGGTTAGTGATAGGATTAAATTGGAAACCGGAAAAAGGGACTGTGAGAAGAACAATCAGAATTTCATTTTCACATTTCATTGAATTGAATACTTGCATTTGTAGTGGGAACAATTCTTGAAGTTGTTGAAAATTGAAGTCGTTGATGGTTCCGGCAATGTCAAGTGGAAGTTGGTTGAGAGTTCTCTTTCTCCAGGAATGCATGGCTGGTTTGGTCAAGGCCTGGGGCCCTGTGCCACGCCAAGCACCCAGGAAGTCGGAAGAGTGGGTGATTGGAGTCGTTGTTGGTTGGAGTCTTTGTTCCAAAACTCCTGAGATTGTCCTTGGTTCTTTGTGAGAGAGTCTTCTCTCTCATGCCTAAGCCCATATCTGGTTGGATCGAGGCCTGCTGGGCCCTGGGGCCCCCGTGGAGGGGAGGGGGTTCCCCAATATCACCAGAACAGTGTTGCGGCTGGGTGAAAGAACTAAGAGAGGGAGGTCACATGTGGACTGTCTCTAATAAAGGCTGGAAAGGTTCCACCCCCAAGGGTTGAACTCGACCAATAAGATCGGTGACATGTCTGAGAGGGAAAGTGGCTCTAAGTTGATTTACGAGTCTTTGTCTCAAGCATGGTTATACCTTCATTAATGCTCAGATAGCTATAACACATCCGCACTGCATTTTAGAAAAAGGTGATGTAGATCAAAGTGTGAGTCATTAAATGAGGATTAATTAAGTAGGAGGCATGATACAGGTGAGGTTACATTGATCGTTAGTTGGTGGTATACCAGGGTACATACCATACATAATAGTCACACAGTCACATAATAGTCACAATAGTCATCACAGTTTTATGCATGTTCATTTATAGATCAGTTAGTCTATGATTAATGCAGCAAACTCTGTTTTAAAGAGGGTTTCTGTGTTCCCATTGTATCTCTCTCTTGTGCATGTGGCCACATTCCTCGGAGGTCGTAAAATCTCCTTATCATGCCCTGTAATATGACACTGTTTCTGCCCTTGTGTTCGTTCATTTGGGCTGTTAGTTTTGGAGTTTCATAAACCTTTGTATATAATGAATAATTAGTGTGTGTCTGATTAGTCCATACCCTACATTATAAATATTTTTGTTATGAGGTTATTTCAGGGCTAAATGTGCTCCACCATTAGAGAAGCAAATTGAAGTTAATATGGTTGCGTTTTTTCCCTTCATTTTACATTCATATTTACGAAATACTCCCTCTGACATTATGCATAATTACTTTTTTGTTAGGGCTATATGAATATTCATGAGGACCCTCACTTTCAATCTTGTTCATGTCAGTCAGATGTGAAGCACAATGAGTCACCGCTCAGAGTATGATAATATCACAGGAATGAATATTCATGAAGGAGGAGTGTGTGTGTGGTGAACACGCATGTGTATTATGAGCAGAGGAACCATGTCAGCTATAATTAGAGAGTCTGAGCTGTTTTTATGCAGGTAGCCCAAATCCTAAACCATTAATATTAAACCAGGTCCTTCATGTTCCTAAAAATTGTGCAAAAAGAATTTGCAAGGCTTGTCATCCTAGGTTCACTGTCCCTTCATCAACAAATGACATTAATTCACATTCACAAGTGTAACAAAACACACGCTAGAGACTTATTTTTCTTCCTCCTCTGCAAGAGATTTTCCTGTTTAAAACCAGCCAATCAACAATGTTATGCACCAGTGGATCCTGTGAGACCACAGCACATGGTCTTCCTGATTCACCTCAGTCATATATCTGAGATGGAAGCACAATGGAGGAGAAGCTCTGTGAATATTAGGAGTGAGTGGATGGTACATCTTTAGAGCTGTCTTCCCACAGCAGATAGTGAGATTAGTGAGTCCTCTGAGAGAAGCACCAGGAGGAGCAGTTAACCCAATAACTAATGCTTTACGGCATCTTTACACACACACACACACACACACACACACACACACACACACACACACACACACACACACACACACACACACACACACACACACACACACACACACACACACACACACACACACACACACACACACAGACAGACAGACAGACAGATAGACAGATAGATAGATAGATAGATGGATAGATAATGGAACCAAAAATAAAGAACCTGTAGAGTTAGACCATCTGTCAAAAAAATCTGTTGTGAAGGGACAGCAATTACGACCAGTATTTATCCCCTGAACTCAAAACACCTTAAGAACCATAAAAAATTAAAACATAACATAACCTCCATATGAATTTCATGTTGGAAAAATATTTCTTTGACCTTATGAACATCACTTTTCTGGCATGTAATGGATTGTTGGACTATTTAATGCTGACTTCAAACTAAGAGCAAGACAATGATTAAACAAAAAAAGACTGCTTTTATTCAGCTGTCTCTGGGCTGTTCTTCAGTATCTCATATTCTCTGGCAAAAGAAAGAGGTGTGGAAGCATAATATTTCAAGATTGAATTATTGGCATTAGAAATATCCTCCATCATTCCTACAAGGAAGGATTTGTCCCAGTTTGATAGCAAACTTTAGTCCAGGCAATTGCCAGATATCGAATCCCGAAAAAAGTCAAATATTATTAAATCACTGCTGTTAAATGATTATAAGGGATTAAACTGCTTATCTATGTCTCTGAGTCACATATCATCCCTCTAAACACATTTCCTCTCATGACTCCATTCTTATTTATGAATACTTCTACTTACTCTGCACCTTTTGATCTGTTCTCTACAAATTGGAACAAATTGAATCCAATTCATTATCTGAAACAGAGAATATGTCACAAGTCCAAGGATGGCACCAGTCCTAAATCCACAAGCTATTTTCATGTGGCTGGTCTCACCTCTCTGAATGGGAAGGACACTAACAGCAGTACAGACGTGTGAACCTGCAGCGTGCACAGCATGCATTTGGAGGATGGCACACTGCTTTCTGATTAATGAGAGTGATCTGTCAGCTTCTCTGTATTAATTTTTCTCTTGCTTTCTTTTTTTAAAACATTTATTTTTTTCAATAATGTCAGAGACTTGCTGAATGTGCAGTTGTGATTAAATTCCTCTCAAGCCTGCTCTGATAATGACAAACTGTCCTCATTTCCCCTCCTACAGAGAAAGCTACCCAACCATTGCAATCGTGAGACGCTGGTCGAGCTCACCGTGAAAGAGGAGCTAGGGTTCAAAATACAATAAAGATGGAACAGTCAATATTAATGTGCCAGTGTCAAGAACAATATGCCTGTCATTAGCCAAATGAGAGACTGTGTTTATTATCATTCAGGGTGTTTAGCAAGCTGAGATAGCAAATGCATATGGAGCAGTCATTTTTATTCATTTCACTTTCAATGTAAGCTGCTCCTTTGTTTTCATTTGGATCACGACTTTTTAAACGTGCCTCTGAGAATCATTATTTACAACAGATTGAAAAGTAATGCTCATCAAGATAAGGAAATAGATTTATGTGATTGATTATGTGTGTTTGCTCCTCTTCAGCTTTATGGGCTATAAGAACCCTAGTCAGAAGCAGATGACGGCAGGTAGGACAATTCCAAGCACCATCCGCGGAAATCTATGTGCCAAGTTGCATCATGAATCAACAATATACAACTACAGACTCAACCTTGTTTCTCCATATATAATTCAGCTAAATGGCATTAGAATACCCTTTATCTCGCTAACAGCAAATCACAACTTGGATTTCATTTTTTGTTTTTTTTTTGTGATAAGAAGCATTAAAGCATACAGCAGAAAAATATATTTGCTCTGGCAATATCTGGTTAAGATTATAAGAATGAGTCCCATGGTAAGCAAAAACAAAAAATAACTACACATAAAGTGGACATAACAATAACAATAAGTACAAAAACTCCTTTATACTGTCAGCAAGCGCTATCTCAGGGGGCTCGAGGGGAAAAATGATCTGGGCTTGTAATTCATCTTGAGCAGACATGTTTATTTTCGTTTGTGCTCTCTTTTTAAACCTATGAAAGCACATGTAACGAATCGTCTCTTGGGCTGGAACCAAAGTCAAGGAAGTCATCCTTTTGGATATTTAAAGGGATAATGAAAATTCTCTCACCATTCACTCACCCTTATGGTGGCCCAGATGTACAGTATATGGCTTTATTTCTTCAGATAAACACAAAGATATTAAGAAAAATAATAAATCTCGTTGAGGATATATAATACAAGTGTCTGTGACCCCCAAAGTTGACACTTCATAAACCACAAAAAGAACATGAAAGCAATCCATACGACCCTTAGTTGATAAATCAATGTCTTCTGAAGTGAAGCAATAGATGTGTGTAAGAAAAATTATTTTTAAACTGTAAACCATCGCTTCCAGCCAACAGGTTTACCATAGCGTTGTGAAGCCTGACATACGCGCTTTCCAAAGTTAGAGAAATTAAGTGGAAAAAACAGAGGACCACCACTTCTGATGGCATGAGTGTGAATAAATGATGAGAGAATTTTTGGTTAAGTATCCCTTGAACTCCTTTTTATGCTCAAAATGCTAGTGCCAACAATGAAATGTAATTGCCCATTTAATTTAACTGCTGAGTCAGCTCCTTCATCATCTAGCCATCATCTTAAACATGCATGATATGTTATGAAAAAAACAGACATTGACTTCAAGGACAATATCATGTTGTTCAGTATTTGCTTTTCAATTTATTTCTCTCTTGGGCAGTTTATTTACACAAAAACCCCGTTTTTATCACAGAAAACGATTATTTCTAAAAACTCCGGCCAAAGTGGAGATTTCTGAAAACACCGGTTATGTGTTGCCGTGTCAACTGGGAGAAACAGGGTTTTAGGTTCTCTCTTGTCGATTCTGAGGATTCTCGAGGGTATTCGTTTCTCTAAATAACCCCGCTATGTGTAAACGTAGCCTGAGATGCCATACTGATCAGAGCATTTCTGACTGGAACAAACACAGAGGAGACCCATTTCATCTTTAACAATCAATTTCATCTCAATTTGTTTGAATCTAAGCATCATCTTGCATTTAGGATGTAAGAGTGTTTTTGAAGAGCTGTGAGATATAATGGCCCAGAGTGGTTTTTAAGCAAATATGTGGCCACGTGGTCAAAGGCTAATGACAGGCAGAGTATTTCAATGCTCCTGTGACACTTCCTCTATGGATTGTCTGATTTACAAGGGCTCTGCAGGAGCTTTGCCCATGTAGCCATTCCTTCATGTCCTTTCAAATAATAGAAGGGTAATGACTTCCCAAGGCATCTCTGTTTAGTCTGATTAAGACTCAGCAAATTGCAGCATGTAGGACCATATATCCTTCTATTCACTGCAAAGATCGTATAAGTGAGAAAAGTCTTGTGTGGCAGATAAAAGGGACCAGCAATGTCGACAACAGCATTTTATCTGCTTATCAAAAGGGAACCAATCTCTCTGTCGCCTGACTCCTCACACATGATACCTATCCCTCTCGAAATAAGAACAAACCGAGCCGTCAGAAGACTTATGGCACTATATGGAATGTTAAAAATAAGAAGCTCAGGAGAATAGCTCCCAAAAGACTCACAAATTGACGTCACCCTCCTATCACTCAATGAGTCTTCACAACCTTCTGGTGCAGTTTGCCGCAGGCAATGACTATACTTGGCAAACACTGTCATTACTAGGAAAGTCACAATACCTTCATCTCTACGCTACGGAGTTCTCTCGATAATCCAATGGTTCAGTAATGATTTGACTGTGGAATGCTGTCACAATCCCATAATTAGCAGTAAAGGAGTGTTATGAAAAGTATGACTGTAAATCAATTCTCGAGTTTTCTTCATAGAAGACGTCTTGAAGTTTCTGAAACTGAAAACATCAGTATGCAGTCTTCAGATCAATACATTATTACCTTTAAAACCTTCTAAATTCCAGAATTAAGCCTGAAACTAAGCTTAATGGGAGACAAATCACACAGGCGCTCACTAACTGGAAGGCTTAAAGTCTAAAGAATGTGATTTATGCAGGAGCACTTGCTGTTGGCTTACACTTCTAGATAGTCCTTCTTCTCTAACGGTTTTGGCTAAGAGATGCCCACTTTAGGGTCCTTCATGGACCTTTCCTTGGAAAGCAATGTCCACTTCTAGCCTAGCATGGCAGAGAAACTCTGTGGTGTGCATAATGTTTCATTAATAGAGACAAAACCTACACACACAAAAAATCCCCAAAGCACTTCTGCGTTTTCATACAGAGGGAATCATCTCATTAATAGTATCAAATTGAATTTCCGTCAAGGCACCTGCGTCCTTGTTAAGAAGCGAGTAGCAAAACTAACAGAACATCATGAACAACAAATTGGAAAGCAGGCACAGACTGAGAGACTGCAAGAGTTATTTGTCTGATGTTATGTAACACTGGGTTTATTTCAATCCTGGTTTATTTTTGTGTCTGGAAAAAGTCTCTGCAAAATGAGAGTGGTGTATCTAAGCACCAGGAACTCGCTTGTGCTGCATAACAGTCTACTGTGTGAACACAACTCCCTGCAGTTATGCATGATGCAATGACAATTTATTGACTAAAACTAAAGATAATAAAATACTTTCACTGAATTTGTGAAATACCGAGCTATGCAGACAACCCCCCACCCCCCATCAATTTCAGAGTTTAAAGATGTTATCCTCCTCACACCAAATTGAAACATCTGAGACTCCTGAATGTTACGTATTGCCTCTTCTCTGATGGACTAACCTTTCCATGGCCATTATTAATGGCTTCAAAATCAAAAGAATAATATTCATGCTGACATATGCTAAATACAGCAATGGCAACACAATACCTGGGGACTCTTTCAATAAGATAATATAAGAGCCAGAGCCATGGCCTCATTGTTATTCTACAAGTGCTCTGTGTCTCCCCTCGGTTCAAAACCTGTTCTGATAGGAATCTCCCAGCAATAGCCAGCAATTTCAAAGAAATACAAAGGGAGTGGAGAGAGGAGCAGTGGGCAAGGAAAGGACAGGAGGATGAAAAAAAGAGGCTGAGTTAGGAGAGAGAGAATGAGAGAGAGAGAGAGAGAGAGAGAGAGAGAGAGAGAGAGAGAGAGAGAGAGAGAGAGAGAGAGAGAGAGAGAGAGAGAGAGAGAGAGAGAGAGAGAATGTTCATCATAAGACCTAGTTTATTTGTCAAATCATGTATCTTTTTTTAATTAATTGGAATGTTGAATAATAACAGACATGAACACACACGTAAAAATACATGTGTGTGTGTGAGTGTGTGTATATATATATATATATATATATATATATATATATAGGTTTTTGTTTGGTTTAGAAATTGTCATTGGAAGGTTCTGGCTTATTTTTTATTTTTTTTCAATAATATATTTTCACAGAAAAAAGAAAGTCAGAGCTTTGGAACAACATAAAGAGGAGAAAAATGGTTTTGACAATGATGAATGTTCATTTTGGGTACACTATCCTTTTAAAACATCATTTATTAGCCATTTCGCTAATTGGATGAACCAATTTGGATCATCTTGACATAAGGCAAAGCGTCACGTTGCATGGTTTTATGCAGTGACTCGTCAGACAAATGGAGATCAAATTTAGATTATAGAGGGAAAAAACTCTCACAATCATTTGCAAAGCTTGAAGTAATATTAAATAAAAATATTATGTATAAAAATTGCTATATATTGGTTGGGGGGAGATGCTATCACAAATTTGACAAAAAAAAAACATGAATAGTTTGCATGACTGGACATTACTGACATAAAACAGTTGTCAAATATTAAAAGCTTAGCTACTAACAAACTTTTTGTCTTCCTAAAAACAAACAGCACCCTTAATAATCTCAAATACTAGGGGGGATCATTTGGCCATATCCGATAAGGAGGGACTTGTCCATCTCAAAATTTATGGTTGGTTGAGGCCCTATGTGTTCAGGTACTGTTTACAGAGTACTTTAGGAATATTAAACTGAAGTATTGTGCATTGTTCACTCAGCTGCATATCTCTGTTGCTATGGATGCCTGCCACTAGAGTAATGTAAGCATTGTTACCTGCAATTTGACTGCTCTGAGACACACCTCATGGAATCGAAATCTCACTGAAATATAGATGACAGGTTTTCCCTCAAAATATCTCTCACCTTTATCAGCTTATTTGCTAATACACTTCTAAAATAAATAAAAACATGAATCAAAAGAAATCAAATAATTTCAGACAGCTAATTCACACATGCCCACTTGTCTCACAGCTTTAATCATCAGTGCTCTAGTTTGTGTTTTACTTCAGTGTTGGCGAGGGATAAAAGATGTCACTCTTGTAATTGTGGGGACATAGCTGGTTGATTCAAGGCTTTGAATCGATGGGGCCTGAATCAATCTGCAAATGAGCATGTGTGCAAAACAAGCAAAGCTGT
Source organism: Siphateles boraxobius (assembly GCF_051911475.1). Classification (NCBI taxonomy): domain Eukaryota; kingdom Metazoa; phylum Chordata; class Actinopteri; order Cypriniformes; family Leuciscidae; genus Siphateles; species Siphateles boraxobius. Next base: position 39,355,364 of record NW_027508734.1, on the reverse strand, counting down.
GAAAGGGATCTGGGATGATCGATGTCTTTAAAGACGCAGCTCAGTGAGAGCTGAACACCCCGATTTTCCACAGCTAGGCATAGACGAAGCGTAGCCGAAAAAGCATCGTGATTACCCCCTTAATGTATCCCGGCACCCTTGCCCATTCCACCAGATTCCTTTCTTTTAGCCAAGCAGGAGATGACCACATCAGACCTTCATTACAAACTAAAATATCTGAAAATATCAAATATCCTGCTGTATATTCATTGCCCACCTTGTGTGACCCATTTCAAAACTTTTCGGTGTGGCTCAAAATTAGTTTTACAGAAAGTGTTGATGTAAAACTGAAAAAAAATAGGATATTTTATCCAGGACACAAGGCTTATTGAGTCACAGAAAAGTGAATTGCCTTAAATCTACATAAAACTAAATAATTGTTCAGGGAGCTCCCAGCATGCATTGCAGCATTAATTAATTATTTGGTTACTGTTATTATTGTTTTTGCTGTTTGCTGACTTCATTTATACTGTTGTTGTCACTGTTTGTTATTTGTGATGTGTTGATGTCGAGCTCATCTTTTTACTTGATGTTTTTGATTGTCACAGTGATTTATGTCTGTGTGTTTGAGTATTGAGCTCTATGCATATCTAAAAAAAACTATTGTAAATAATGTCTTTGCTTTGCATGATTTTCTCTTCTTCAGAGTTAAAAAAAAGTTCACTTCATATTAAGAGTAATTTAAAACCATGCATAAAAGGGATATTTTGGCTGAACAAGACATTAGGAATTTAGCAAACAATCAAATTGTTGGTTAAATAAAGTTGTAAAGGGACAATATTAGGACTATTATACTGTATGTTATATTATATTCTTATTATATCATGACAACTATAAAAAAAAATTGCTACGTGTTAGATTAACTGGTCACAGCACTTTCATATCATTGCCCTTTTATTGGTTTTGGTTTAACTGCTTGTTCTCCTCATTTGTAAGTCGCTTCTGATAAAAGCATCATGCTAAATGATTAAATGTAAATGTAAAACTGAGATATATCTATGTATCAGTTTGGCTTGATTTTTTTAAACTTCTGAACAATTCCCTTTTTTACAGTGTGGTAACAATATCCCGTTATAACCAAAATATTTTCATTCACTTTAATATCTGATTCTAGACTGATTCTATTCTAGTTGTACTGCAAGTATTCAAGTATAAAATAAATTAAGCTGAGTGTCAGGATACAGGCTCGGAGACAGAGGTAAGTGAATGAACATAAACTTTATTTCGTCACATACAAGGTGCGTGCTCAAAGGTGAATAGAAGGAGGATACTCTGACGTGTAGACTTTCAGGTGAGCAGGTCCTCTTCAGTGTGCTTTACATCAAACTAACTCAGTTCTGTGATACTTGCTTTCTTTCTTTCAGGTTATCCATAGGCGAACGATATTCAGGAAGGATACATGGGTTCAGGGCCGGGCAGGGACCGTAGCGTGGATCCTGAGGACATCAGAACATGGATAGACAGGTTAGTATACTAAAGGTAAGTATACGTTACATTACTTGCTGCTGAATGACACGGAGAGTTTCTTAGTGACTGGGTTTGGGTCTGTTCCTGTTGGAGGCTTGACAATGACTGAGGTATCCGTGAGAGTTTTATAGAGCTGGGTGATGAGGTAATTGATTGGGTAATTCAGCCCACGGCAGACATTTTCAGCCTTTTGATAAACAGATTCGGTGGTCTCATAACCTCCTTATTCAGGTCATTAGCCACATTCCTCTCTCTTGGATTCATTGAACACTGCAATTTTCCCTTAGAGAGAGAGAAAGAGAAAGAGAGAGAATTAGTTGTCCATCTTGATAGATGGTGCTCAGTGGGAGCTACGCACAAAGACAGCAAATTACGCTTGACCCCTGATTGCCTGCTATACGAACCCGCTGTTTTCAACAAGTGCCCAACCTTTTCCTTCATCTCTGGACCTATGCAGTTAGAATCAAACCAATTTTTTTTTTTTGCTTTGATCCATATGTTTGGAATAGATGTTTGTCTTAAATAGCAAAACAAAGTTGAAAAATACTAGGGCTGGGTAATGATGGAGATTTCACAATTTGATTTGATTCTGATTCACAAGCTCTAGATAATCAGATATGATTTATGGAAATTAACCATGGTTTTACTATAGTAAAACAGTAGCAACCATGGTTCAATTTTCATACAATTTTTTTATTCAGTATTAATTCAGGTACATGTCAATTTTTTACACAAAAATGAAAATTCTTTCATTAATTACTTGTGTCGTTCCAAACCCGTGAGATTTTGTTCATCTTCAGAACACAAATGAAGATCTTTTTTGATTAAATCTTAGAGCCTTCTGTCCCGCCATTGACAGCTACGCAACTACCACCTTGACGCTTCAAAAAGTTCATAAATGGATCATACAAACTAATCCATATAAATAGACTCGATCACTTTATATGATGAACAGATTGAATTTAGGCTTTTATTCACATATAAACATGTATCAAATCACACATCAGTTGTGGTAAGCGGAAGCTCAAGCATGTTCACTTGATTTGTGAGAACCAATGAGGTTCATTCACGTGTGTTACACAGGATGTTTGAGCTTCCGCAAGAACCAACGAAGTTAATTCTCATGTGTTACGCAGCAGGTTTGAGTTTCCGCAAGAACCAATAAGTTTCATTCTCGTGGTGTGTTGGCGGATGGATGGAAAGTGTTTGAAGTTGGAAATGGGCTTTGCAGTCGAATCGTTTAACCGAAACTTTGCAGCAAAACTTAACTTAGATCTGAGACTCTAAACAGAAAAGAAAAGAAAAGAAAGCTTAGAAAGAGAAAGAAAATTGAGACGAGAGTAGTTAGATGGCTTGAATGAAGCTGTTCTTAACACATGTTCTTCTGATCTTGATTTGGGTTCTATTGGTTACTCATCTGTCCGGTTACCCCGTCATGGCTTCTCACTGACTTCTGTAAATCTACTCTAGCGAACAACTCAACTCTGGCTTTGTTCGGGTCCTAAGATTTTAAACTCAAATGTTTGTCCAGCCTTCTGGATGAGTTCGGACCAATTCGGCACTGTCTTTATTTGAGAGGTGGCATTCTCTTCACCTCTCATCGTAAATCATGCATTATCTGGGATCACTTCACTCTCCAGAGTCCAGAGGGTACAGTTTAGAAATGATTCCTATTTCAAGAACACAAAACATTTTACACAGATTTCAATCAAGCCATCTTCTGAATTAAGAACATAGGATCATACTGATAGGAAACAAGAAAACCTTTCATTCAAACATATAATAGTTACATGACTTGTATGTGATCTAAGAATAATAGACACATATAGAGGTTGTAGATTCAATATAGGATTATGTAGATGAACAATGTTTGATTATAAGTCCATCAAGAATTGTTTTGGAATGACTTTATATATTTTTATATGTGAAGTATCAGTCTCTGTGGTTTTAAGACATTTCACCCCTGGGGTCGTTCAGAGGTCCTTAAGAAGAAGGAGGTCTGTTTTAAATCCTTTGTCTTGGGATCAAACAACCTCTGCCGTTATCTTGGTGGGTCCCGAGCCGTGCCATCTCTGAACCAATCAGTCTTTTCCTAACTATCTAACGTTGACAACGTTCTTCCTTTAGTTGGGCCCATCTCTTTGAAGCTTTCATGGTCATAAAGTTCTTAGCTGGGACTGGCTGGAGCCCACTCCATTTATGGCCCTAGATTAGACTGGTGATTTGGGGGTCTGGAGTGTTGAGTTCTGTGTGGAATTATGTTTGAACGAATCACCTGGAAGATTCATTTGTGTTTGGTTCGCCCTCAAATCCTACAATCTTTTCATCATATAAAGCGATCAAGTCTCTTCAGAAAATTTGGACTAAACTGCTTAATTCATATGGATTAGTTTTACAATCTCTTTATGAACTTTTTGAAGCATCAACGTGTCAGTTGCGTAGCTGTTTATGGAGGGACAGAAAGCTCTCAGATTTTTCTAAAAAGATCTTCATTTGTTATCCGAAGGTGAACAAATGTCTTACTGATTTAGAACGACATGAGGGTGAGTAATTAATGACAGAATTTTCAATTTTTGGTGAACTAGCCTTTTAAACCTAATCTAACTAAACCGTTAGGTTGACACATTTACATTAAAATTAAAATTCTCTCGTCATTTACTAACCCTCAAGTTGTCCCAAACCTGTGTGAATTTCTTTCATCTGCTGAACACAAAATAAGAAATTTTGAAGAATATGGGTAACCAAACATTGACTTCCTTTGTATTTTTTTCTCTCCATACTATGGATGTCAATGGGCCTGGGGCCCATTAACTGTTTGGTTACCGACAATCTCTGCTTGTGTGTTCATCAGAAGAAAGAAATTCATACAGGTTTGGAACAACTTGAGGTTGAGTAAATGATGACAGAATAATGCTGATCCTAAATAATGTTGTAAATTACAATATAGTAAACCATCTTACTTTGTTTATTACTGTAATATTACAGGATAAAATAACAACAGAGCCTAAACAATTCAATTCAACAAATTTATTTTTAATAATCAACATCACAATAAAAACGTTAGGTTATATATATTGTAGGGTATACAGCATTTAAATTGCAGATGGCTGTCCTGAGGTAAATGTAATTGTAGCATTATTATCTTTCCACGGTTGAAACATGATTGCATGAGATTAAGCATTTCAGTAAGTTGTATGTATCTTTCACCATACCTTCTGTTGTTTTTTAATGTTTATTTTGTGCTTTGCCTATAACTAAGAGTAACCTAAAGGGGAAGAGATGATAGGTTTACTCTCCACACTGCCACAATCTGTCAAACCACAAAAGTGTCAAAATAATTTGTTTGGTGTTGTGATATAATTGACAGAAATTTAAACTGAAACTTTGTTTCTTATCAAGGGTAACAAAGCATAATGCTTTTTGCGATTACATGATAGGAGTGTTACACATAGGCCTAATATTTGGTGAGGTATTGTTCACAAACCAAAATAAAAAAGAATGAACTAGACTAGAGGATCGATCTCAAGTTTCCAAACAATGATACTGTTATCTCCCACAAGGTTCCGACCCATAGTCTAAGCCCCTTTTTCTAGTCGGGTGATTACCTTGCCCTTACTTAGCCCTACTGCACTCAAGGCCCTTATATTAAGTGTCTTAAGGCAGGAACACACCAAGCCGACGCCGACAAACTAGCGCTGATGAAAGCCGACTGTATTGTCGCCTCGCGTCGGGGTAAAAAGCTGTACTTGAACACACCGAGAGAACTACTGCCGACTGTTAGCTAGAATGCGCGTTCTGCGCCTGCGTGTGAATGGACAACTGTCTATATCTGCAGATATATTAATCTATATTCGACATTCAAAAAGAGAAACCGACGCTGAAGGCTGCAGATAAGGTTAAACAAACCATAAACAAAACAGAGCATGCTTACCGTTTTGAATATCAATCCTTCCATGGTCCGTCATGTCCGTGCTACCTCAGGTAAGCGTAAGGTGCGCACTCACTGCTTTCCTGGTGCTCGTGTTCTTGATGTCGCTACACAGATTCCCGAGATCCTGAACGGTGACGAGCACGTCGGAGCTGTGGTGCTACACGCGGGAACGAACGACATCAGGCTGCGGCAGACGGAGGTTCTGAAGAAGGACTACAGAAGCCTGATCGAGACGGTTCGCAGCACATCGCCTGAAGCAACGATCCTCGTGTCTGGACCACTTCCCACGTACCGACTAGGACAAGAAAGGTTCAGTAGATTATTTGCTCTAAATGAATGGTTAATGTCATGGTGTAATGAACAGAAACTGCTCTTTGTAAATAATTGGAATCTGTTCTGGGAGCGACCTAGGCTCTACCGTGCTGATGGCCTGCACCCCAGCAGAATCGGAGCGGCTGTTCTGTCGGACAACATCTCCAAGACGTTACACACCATATGACTAGTAAGTCAAAGTCCAAATCACAGTCTTTGCTGTCCCAACTTAATTGATATAAGTAGTGTAGAACATTATATAGAAACTGTGTCTATTCCTCGCTTAGTGAGGCCAAACAATAAATCTACTGTAGGATCTAGCAAAAATCTTATTGTAATTAAACCAGAAAATCTAAATATCAGTGAACAAAAACAATTTCTAAAGCTAGGTCTTCTAAACATTAGATCGCTCACACCTAAGGCGGTCATTGTAAATGAAATGGTCACAGATAATAGTTTCGATGTACTTTGCCTTACTGAAACCTGGCTTAAACCAAATGATTATTTCGGTCTAAATGAGTCTACTCCACCAGGATACTGTTATAAGCATGAGCCCCGTCTGATCGGTCGTGGCGGCGGTGTTGCAACAATCTATAGAGATATTCTTAATGTTACTCAGAAAACAGGTCACAGGTTTAATTCGTTTGAAGTACTTGTGCTAAATGTTACGCTCTTAGATGTAAGAAACAAATCCATATTATCTCTAGCCTTGGCTTCCCTATATAGACCTCCAGGGCCCTATGCTGACTTCCTAAAAGAGTTTGCATACTTTCTTTCAGATCTATTGGTCAATGTCGATAAAGCAATAATTGTTGGAGACTTTAACATACACGTAGATAATACAAATGATGCGTTAGGGGCTGCGTTTACAGATTTATTAAACTCCTTTGGGGTCACGCAAAACGTCAGTGGTCCCACTCATCGTCTAAATCATACACTAGATTTAATTATATCATATGGAACCAATCCAACTGATATAAATATTATAACGCAAAGTGACGATCTCACTGATCATTACATGGTATCTTGCGTAATACGTACTGCTGAAATTTGTCATGTTGCGCCACGTTATCGACCAGGCAGAACAATCCTTCCAACCACTATAGATAGATTCTCAAAAAGCTTACCTGATCTATCTCAGCTGCTCAGTGCACCCAAACAAACAGATGAACTAGAGGAAATGACTAGCAGTTTGAGCACCATGTTCTCTAGTACACTAGATATTGTTGCACCAATTAGATTAAAAAAGGTTAGAGAGAAAACTAAAGCACCATGGTACAACAATGCTACGCATGCAATCAAGAGAGAAACTCGTAACTTAGAGCGTATATGGAAACAAACTAATTTAGAGGTCTTTAGAATCGCGTGGAAAGACAGTATGTCACGTTATAAAAAGGCTCTAAAAGCAGCCAGGGCTGAGCATCTCCGCAAACTAATAGAAAATAACCAAAATAATCCAAGGTTTTTATTCAACACCGTGGCTAGACTAACAAATAAACAAACATCACCAGAGCAAAATATTCTGTTACAATATAGTAGTAATGATTTTATGAATTACTTCAATGAGAAAATAGAAAGCATCCGAAACACAATTGTAAATATACAATCCTCTATGATGTCTTATGATTCAGCCTCAATTATGGCCCCTCTAGAACAACTACACCGCTTTACAACTATGGGGCAGGAAGAGCTAAATAAACTTATCATTGCATCTAAACCAACAACATGTTTATTAGATCCAATACCCACTAAACTACTGAAAGAAGTGTTACCTGTACCGGAAGAGCCTCTTCTTAATATTATTAACTCATCTTTATTTTTAGGTCATGTTCCAAAAATATTCAAGCTGGCAGTAATAAAACCTCTCATTAAGAAACCACAATTAGATCCAAATAACTTAGCAAATTACAGACCCATCTCAAATCTTCCATTTATGTCTAAAATACTAGAAAAAGTTATGTCTGCTCAATTTTGCTCTTTCTTGCAAGAAAATGATATCTATGAAAAATTCCAGTCGGGCTTGGCTTCAAGTCGGGCTTCAGACCGCATCATAGCACAGAAACTGCGCTAGTTAAAATGACAAATGATTTCCTTTTAGCTTCTGACCAAGGCTGTATCTCAATACTAGTTCTACTCCATCTCAGCGCTGCGTTCGACACTATAGATCATAAAATACTCTTGGATCGACTACAAAACTACACTGGTGTTCAGGGACAGGCATTAAGCTGGTTTAGATCGTACTTATCAGACCGTTACCAGTTTGTCTGTTTAAATGGGGAAAAATCAAAGATAACGTCAGTAGACTATGGAGTGCCGCAAGAATCGGTGTTAGGCCCTCTGCTATTCTCAATATACATGCTGCCACTTGGTAATATTATAAGAAAACATGGAATTAATTTCCACTGTTATGCTGATGACAATCAATTATATATCTCATCACGACCAGATGAAAACACTAACTTATCTAAATTGACAGAGTGTCTAAATGATATTAAATGCTGGATGACATGTAATTTCCTGCTATTAAATTCAGATAAAACGGAGGTACTACTTATTAGTCCAAAAAACTTCCCACAAAATCCCTTACAATACAACTTTAATTTAGAAGGATGTCCTGTTACTTTATCCACTACAGTAAAAGACCTGGGTGTTATACTAGACCCCAACTTGACTTTCGAAAATCATATTTCATATATTACAAGAACAGTCTTTTTCCACCTTAGAAACATTGCTAAGCTACGTAACATGCTATCTGTTTCTGATGTAGAAAAGTTAGTTCATGCATTCATGACCTCGAGACTAGATTACTGTAATGCTTTATTAGCTGGTTGTCCTGCATCCTCAATAAACAAGCTACAGTTAGTCCAAAATGCAGCCGCTAGAGTTCTTACTAGATCAAGAAAATATGATCATATAACACCTATTTTATCATCTCTACACTGGTTACCTATTAAGTTACGTATCAATTACAAAGTATTCCTACTAACCTATAAAGCCCTAAATGGTTTAGCTCCTGTGTATTTAACAGACCTTCTATCGCCATACAATCCATCGCGCTCTTTAAGATCACTAAATTCGAGGCTTCTGGTCATTCCTAGGATATCTAAGTCCACTAAAGGAGGGAGGGCGTTCTCACATTTAGCTCCTAAACTCTGGAATAGCCTTCCTGATATTGTTCGAGACTCAGACTCGCTGTCCCAGTTTAAAACTAGATTAAAGACGCATCTCTTTAACCAAGCATTCACTTAATGCTTAACCTTTAATACTACTGCTGAATCAGTTCGAGTGCATTAACATTGTGAACATCAGCTATGCTAATTATTTCCCATCTGCCTTTCTGCTGTTATCTCGGGACGCTAGTCCCGAGGTAAATAGCGTTCATCAGCTCCAGTTTGTATCCAGCCTCTCACGGAGACTTCAGATGCCCCAACGCCTGTGAAGAGACGATTCGATGCCTGTGAAGAGACGACTCAAAGCCGGCGATATGTTATGCCATAAATTACTACTTGATTAACTAACTGTATTTTTCTATGTACATTTCCGAAATGCACTTTCTGTAAAGCTGCTTTGAGACAATGTGTATTGTGAAAAGCGCTATACAAATAAATTTGAATTGAATTGAATTGAATTAAACACTTTCTTTATTCCACTCCACTCATGTTAATATTTAAATATTTGCCAAGGAACACTCATGTAAGATGACGTAATATAACAGCAGCCTTCTATCTGTACCGTTTTGACTTCTTTGCTCTCTGTTTTGCTATTATTCTCGTGCTATTATTCTTGCACACAAAGAGCTGCTCTGACTGTCTGAACTGGGCAGAGTGCTCAATATGCTAACGCCCCAGTATAGTGACGGGGAAACTATACTGTCAAAGAGCACCGTCCTTCGGATGAGACGTTAAACCGAGGTCCTGACTCTCTGTGGTCATTAAAAATCCCAGGATGTCCTTTGAAAAAGAGTAGGGGTTTAACCCTGGCATCCTGGCCAAATTTGCCCAGTGGCCTCTGTCCATCATGGCCTCTTAATCATCCCCATATACTGAATGGCTTCATCACTGTCTCCTCTCCACCAGTAAGCTGGTGTGTGGTGAGCGTTCTGGCGCAATATGGCTGCCGTCGCATCATCCAGGTGGATGCTACACATTGGTGGTGGTTGAGGAGATCCCCCCTTCCATGTAAAGCGCTTTGAGTACCCAGAAAAGCGCTATATAAATGTAACAAATTATTATTATTAATATATACTCTAAGAGCCCGAATGGGGCAGAGTAAGTGTAACTCTCGCTCGTCTTCCGAAACAGGATGAGCAGTCAGCGAAATGACCTGTGCCTTGAATGGAGTAGAGGGCACCTTAGGCACATAGCCATGTCTAGGTTTGAGGGATGACTTTGCAGTCGTTAGGCCCAAACTCAAGGCAAGATGCGCTAACGAAGAGCACTTGCAAATCACCCACTCGCTTCACCGATGCTAATGGTAGTAGGAGGGTGGCCTTAAGCGAAAGTGGTCTTAATTCCGCAGACTGTAACAGCTCGAAGGGAGGTCCTTTGAGGGCCCTAAGGACCGTCGACAGGTCCCAGCGGGATGAGCCTCCTAGCCCTTTTCAGAAAATATACCAGGTTATTCCTGCCTATAGACTTGCTGGCCACAGGAGCGCGGTATGCTGCTATGGTTGCCATGTCGACTTTGAGCGTAGAAGGGGTGCTCTTTTAGAAAAGACAGTACCAGTGGTACGTCACAGGAAGTTGGGTCTTCATTCCAGACTGTACACCAGTCGGAGAAAACAGACCATTTAAGGGCGTAGTGGCGTCTCATGGACAGGGTTCTAGTCTCAGAGATAGTATTCAGAGATGGCAGGGATGGCTTCCCAAGCCTTGGCCCTGGTGGCCAGGGGCTGAATAAGCGAATTAATTACGAGCTAATTGTAACCTTGTTTTTACTATGTTTAGAACCCAGTTCGACCGTCCTGGGATGGCTTCCCAAGCCTTGGCCCTGGTGGCTAGTGGCTGAATAAGTTCGGAAGACAGGCTGCTTCAGGTGCACGATTGGTTCGCGCAGATACGCTGTGACGCCATAGGTTCGTGAAGTTGTCACTGCTCAGCCAATAGACTCGCGTAGATTCCGGAAACTCTAATGGCTTAGGCAGTTTCACTGCATTATTTAATAAAGGCTTTAACAATCGGAGAAAATTTTTTTTTTCCCCATAGTGATGCAATACGAATGAACCATATCGATAGGGAACACACTTTATTCATATAGAAGGTTTGTAGTACACAATCACATACACATTTAGATTCTACAAATAATAGGGTCTAATTGCTTAAACTGTATTATCAGTTTATTATATATCTTTAATGACCTAGTGTCAATTTTACAGGACACTGCAATGAAATAAGATTGTCATACTGTATTTTTGGGATCACTAAAGATTATGGATATTCTTTCACCGCATCAGTTGCATTTAGATCCGTGCCAGTGATGGTCTGCAGCAGTTTTGAAAGAAGGGTGCATCAGATTTGATCATATTTTGATTGCACTGAATAAGCTCATACAGTATATGACTGATGAAACCTGCTCTACAACAAGAGGCATTCCCTCAGAGATGAACTGCTGCAGCATATGGAGGAATGATAAAACCAGCCACTGAGGGGGTTTGAATCACCCAAGCTCAGTTCAGACCAGCCCTGTTTGCTTCCAGCAGGTGCGGGTAGCTTGCAAATTACAGGGCCTTTGAGAATAATGTTCATTCAAATGGATGGGCAGGCAGAAGCAGTATAAAATGGATGGCAGCAAAAAAAAATGGCTACATGGATTCCCTTAAACAGCATTTGATAGAGTCTTTCTCTGAGTCCTGACTCTGGTACAACACACTTGTTTTCATATTTCACTGACACTCAAGCTGTTAAATGCAGACGTACTAAAAACAGCTAAATACAAACATGTTTGAAGTTACAAAGGGCACTTCCACAAGAATTCTTGCAAAGTACAAAAAGGCCAGAGACAACACTGCCATCTCCTGGCAATATTACCCAACAGACATAATGCTATGGTTTATACAGACCATATACCTGTATGTATAGCCTACACACATTACTGTTCAAACTTCTGTGTTTAGTATGGATTAGTGCTGTCAAATCGATTAATCATGATAAATCACATCTAACATAAAAGTTTTTATTTTCATTATATGTGTGTGTATACAAATTCTATTTCTGTGTGTGTGTACACTCTACACACACACACACCCACACACACATTTCTATATATATATATATATATATATATATATATAAATATTTAATGTATAAATATAATATACACATATTATATTAACAAAAACATTTGTTAGATGCAATTTATCGATCTGACAGCACTAACAAGGATGCATTAAATTGTGACAAAAAGGTGTATGTAATTTGTTTTTATTTATATATTACATTGTTTTTAAAAATGGTATTCTTTTGAACTTTCTATTCATTTAAGAATTCTGAAATTAATGTATCACAGTTTCCACAAAAATATTAAGCGGCACAACTGCTTTCATCATTTTGAGCAGGATATCAGCATATTAGAATGATTTCTGAAGGATCATGTGACAATGAAGACTGGAGTCATGATGCTGAAAATTCAGCTTTTCCATTACAGAAATACACTACATTCTAAAATGTATCAAAATGGGCCACCGTTACTTTAAATTGTAATAATGTTTTACAATATAACTGTATTTCTAATCAAATAAATGCAGCCTTAATGAAAAACTTATTTAAAAAACCTACTTAAAAAATCTTACCCCAAACGTTGAATGGTAAGTGTATATAAACATAAAAGCATAAGCATTTGAGTGGACCCTACGGAAGAGGATTAGGGCCAAGCAATAATAAAAAAATAAAACCATCTCGAGATTAAAGTCATTATAATGCGAAATTAAACTCGTTAAATTTCGAGAAAAAAGTGGAAATACAACCTTTAGAATTCTTAAATACAACCAATACAGAAATACAACCAATTCTCAAGATTGTATTTCGAGTTTTTTTTCTCGAAATTTAACAAGTTTTTTCTCGAAACACAACGACTTTATTCTCGAAATGTGATGAGTTTATTCTCAAGATTGTATTTTGAGTTTTTTCTCTCGAAATTTAACGAGTTTAATTTCACATTATAATGACTTTAATCTCGAGATGTTTTTATTTTATTTTATTATTGCTTGGTCCTAATCCTCTTCCGTGGTATCCAGTGTAAAATAATACAAGAATAAAAAAACACAATTACATGTTTTTACTGTGTATTTATAACTAGCTATCAATGTATATCATTATACAAACAGCTGTCAAGATTAATGTTAATTATGACATTATGAGGCCATTGTTACTAAGCATCAAAATACCCAAACAAAAAGAATGACACTCATTAGCTTCAGAATGTTAGCCATTCTAATCTGCATTCTTACATTTCATTCTGTTTGCAGGTAATTGACATTTAACTTTCTTTGTAAAATAAATCTTACATGGCAAATGCTGAACTGTACATTTTCAAAACAGTGCGATTTGCAATGAGGATTTGTCGAATGATGGTAACAGTGGTTAATTGTACAAAGTCAAATGTGTTAAACAATGCCTTTATCTTCAGTGGGAAGAGCAGAAGGGTCCAGGCCACACTGTTTCATCTGAACAGCTATGTCAAATAAGTAGTCATAACATTCACACCTGAAAAATAATACAGTTTTAAAAGATAAATAAATATTGTATACATACACAAAATTAGGTGTGCATTTCATTTCGTAGCTTACATTGTCTTTGCTTTTTCCCAGGTCTCTCCCCAGACGTAGACTCCGTGTCTGCGGACGAGAACAGCGCAGGAATCGGGGTACATGTCCATGGCTCGGGCCATGCGCTCTTTCAAGTCTTTCTCCTCTGGGGTGTTCTCAATAATTGGAACAACTAGAGATTCATCATACCTGGGGCCAAAACACATACAAACAGCAAAGTAAAAGCAGGATATTAGATGTTCACACCTATTAATATCTTAACATCACAACTGTTCTTTTTCTGAGATTTAGTATTATTTGACAAGAACACCTTACATTTTACTCATGTAAAAATGGCATGAGTGGGATCAGTGACTAGTGAAGCATCTTGGCAGGATGTACAACCTGTAGTTTGTGTTGGAGTTTCCTTTTCGAATCCCCTTGATCATCTCTTGATGTGTGATGCAGAATTCCTTCCCAGGAAACATGAGAGTTGCCATGACAGCAGACTTTGAGTGTGTATGGATAACTGCCTGAGCTCCTGTGAAAGAAAATGACAATGCATTGCAAATACAGTACAGAACTGGAACAAAACACTGTGTGTGGACACGTACCTCTCATAATGTAGGCGTTCATGAAGAGGGGTGTGCATTGACTTTTTTTTAGCTTCTTCTGTGGAGGTGGACAACTGATGTCCTTCTCATCAATGTCACACACAAACAAGTCCTCAGGCTACAAACACAGGAGTGGAATTATAGTTTCTTGCGTTATTTCTTTATACACATCAACACGCTACTGATGTGTGGTGCATATGACTCATGAATAAAAAAAGCCTTACTTGTATTCTCTCCTTCTGAACACCTGAGGGAGCTATATAAATGTGCTCACTGGGAGAAGAAATAATTAGTTTATGCTGTGTAATGAATTCCATATATAATTAATTACATGAGTACATGAGTTAATTTATTAATTACAATTAATTTTAATATTTTTGGCAGACATTAAGTCCAAAACATCACAGTGATACAACCACACTGATATTATAATGTAGAAATTTAAATAATGACATTTTGAAAATAAAAACTATTAGACAGTTTGGCATAATATTTTATGATTGTTTATTTTGGAGGAAAAAAAAACTTTTGTCTGCCAAATCAAAGTCATGTGGTCCAACTAATATTCATACAAGGGGGAAACAAAACAAAACAGGAAATTATTTCATAGAGACCCTGCAGACCCCCAAGGCTGTGTCGAGGTCAATAAGATAATAAACGTTATAATTTTACACCGCAAATCATGTTTATTCGTCATTAAATATAAGGCAAAAACGTGTATAGTCTATAATACGTGAATATAAGGAGTCCGTTTCTAAGATTTTTAATACCTTCCCATTCTTTACTGTAGACATTTGTATTACGTCACTGTCTGACCCAAATATCAAGTGAATATTGCGGAACACCGTGTATTTTATTATTGCTGTTGCTGTAAGATGCCTTGACTAACCCATGCCGAAGGCTTATTCCTCCCCCGGTTCCTGTCACCCAGCCCAACTCATAGAATAGTCTGCACAGCTCTGGGATGAGAACACGAGGATGTTCCTGATCCTTAAACGATAATATGTCGTCTCGTTAAGAGGTGTAAACAATATCGAGTATGCTATAATATTGACAAGAACAAGAACATTATTTATAGTTTACCCCTATCTTCTTCCCGTTGCTCTCCGCGTGTGCAGTGTTCACTTCCGCCGACATTCTTAAAACACTGAAAGAAGACTGTATAAGATAATTCTGATAAGTTCAAGATATTTACGACATTTCTGTTAGTTTAAGGCGCAAGCCCAAAACAGCGTGATCAAACTATTGCGCAACAGCGGAAGACGGAAGTGCGGAACTTTAAAAGATAAAAGACTCCCAATCAGGGACGTCGGTAAATGTCTAAAAACACAGTTATTTTAATTTAGTTATTTTATCGGACAATCTGAAACCATAGTAATTATGAAACACCGTCTAGTATTCAAGTACCACAGAGTACAATTAAAGTATAGGTTATGAGCATTGCATAGGGCTGCACTTTACAGTATCTATCTACAGTTGTAGGAATGTCTTAGCCTATTGCATGTAGTTTTGGTGTGATCCGTCTTCATATTAGCATGAAAATGTGTTTAGTTATGGTTAAAAACAATATTCCAACGCAATATTTTTTTACATTATTTTTTGTGTGTGCGTGTGGGTGTGGGGTGGATTAGATAAACTTGTGGGTGTGCAAATAAATGTCTATAATTTTCAAAAAGTTGTAGCCTATATTTACATTTCAAAGCAGGAATTTTGTTTGCTCAGATGCTAAAATAGATGGATGGCATTTTCTAGGTACCATAGGCTAGTGCTGAATTTTCTGTGTAACATGAGAAGTGGTCCTTATATATGTTTACAACTATCTTTATGATGACCAGTTTGAGTTTTAGACCATCGGAGTGAGTAAAGTGAGGACATTAAACCGATTTGTGTTACCCTCTCAGATTGTGCTACCGACTATCAAAACAGATAGCTAGGTAGCACAAATCAATAGTGAAAAATGCTATATAGCCTATAGCATACCGACCAGATTATGCTACCAGTATCATATTCATGTGGTTTGAAGCTTTTTGTCAACGTCCACATAGCTACCCATCCATACCTAACCCTTCAATGCAAATATATTAGCAGAATCTGATAGGTATGTTTCTTCAGTACATCGGTCCTCACTGTCTGATACCCCTTTAAATGCCTGTTTGAGGGTCAAGATCTGGTTTTAGGGATACGGTCATTAGCTTTAGGGTAAAGGTTAGGGTTAGGCACTTAGTTGTAATGGTCAAGGCTAGAGTAAGGGGCTAGAGATTGGGAAAGGGGTTAAATGTTCCCACAAAGATAGCTGTACAAACGTGTGTGTGTGTGTGTGTCTGTGTCCATATTTGTCTAATGTAAATACCTGTAGAATAATAATGAAATAGGGGGCTTTTAAAGATTATCAGAAAGAATGAACTGTCTGTTTATATGTTAGCTCCACGTTCAAGACCATTTTGTTTAGAATAACAATATAGTATAATAATATACTAGGAAAAGGACTGATTTTGTACATGACTGTACAAACTGAACTCTATTGATCCCCATCTGTCACACAAGTTATTAGGCACAGTCATTTTGATATTGGCCACTTGCAAAATTATGCAGCTCATTGTCTTCTCAAATGATCAATCAGTTACAGAAAATCAATTTATTCCATTTCCTGGAATTACAAAAAAATATTTTATCTCCTTTTTGTCACCAGTTTCTTTAGAATTTCTTTAGAACGCATGCTGATTCATATTAACTTCATTGATAAAATGTCAAGGAAATATTGTAAAAATATATAGTAGTTCTTAAATTCCATTTAAGATCAACAAGTTCCAACATGAAAAACCAAAACCGCAGGTCTGGCTGGTGATAACCTCCTATGAGCCACCTTTTACTTTCTTACACACTTGAAGCAGGAAGTGAACGTGTATCAGCACACATGGGGCGAGGTGATTTTTCACACACCTGAGTCAGCCACACACTGTAATGTTTGCAGTGACTCATCATAATACATGAGGCCAAACTAGCTTCTTACTCCCACTGCTCAGCCTTTTCATTTTGAGAAGAAGAAGAACACAACACATTCTTCCAGACATGCATTTAAGTTAGTCCCAATTTATATAGATGCCTTTATGTAATTACATTTTAAATCATGTTGTTCATGTTGTAAAACACTTGCTGCTGATGTGGAATACAGGTAAGGTTAGGGACAGGTTTGTGTTAGGGTCAGGATTAGATGTAGGGTCAACTGTGTAATTATAGATGCAGTTACAGAAATGTATTACAGTAATTA
Source organism: Siphateles boraxobius (assembly GCF_051911475.1). NCBI lineage: Eukaryota > Metazoa > Chordata > Actinopteri > Cypriniformes > Leuciscidae > Siphateles > Siphateles boraxobius. Next base: position 39,337,992 of record NW_027508734.1, on the reverse strand, counting down.
CTTGTTGGTGTTTTTTAAATATACATGAATGAAGACACAATTTGAACATTTATTTAGACCATAGAAACTGCAAATAGTGCAGTACAAAATAGTGCCTACACATGTACTTACAAACCAATTGATCTCAATGAAACTCCATGAGTTTCAAGGTGTCTGGTATGTTAATGCTGGCTGCACAGATGCAGAGCGAGAGAGAGAGAGAGAGGAAATGTGAGAGACAATAGTGAGGGTGTGTTCTTTATAGCACCACCCATCATTGCTCATCAAGTAGCCTACTTTAGTCTGAGCATATAAAAGAGGTGAGACACATTTCTAGAGGGTTCAGAAAATTACAAAGGAGAATCAAAGTGTTGAAAGAACCAAACCAGTTCAGGGCCAACAAACAGGTATACTTCCCTTCACCTAGCACATGACACAGCACGGACCATGTGGACTTTGTTACTTGTGGTACTAGCTACTGGATCACCAGCTCTACTTCAGGCAGCCCCGGTTCAGGGTGAGTGATGGCGAATGTGTTACTTATTGATCTCAGAGGTGCCTCTGGCATAGTCTTGGTCAAGACGTATACAGGCAAGATAAAGATATATTTACGATTTTAGTGCATTGACGAAATTCTTTGTAGATACATTTCAGATTTTGCGATATGGTTCAGGACAAAGGTCTTGGGTTGTATTACAGAAACTTCATATCTTTGGAATGAAATTAAGATCTGACATGTTTCAACTGATACCGCTATGGTTAAAGATAAAATAGGATTCCAGAGTTATGATGTTTCTGTAATACAGCCCCTGGCATGTTAAGTTTATTTTACATATAATACAATATAATAATATAATCTCCTTTACTCAGGAGTTTATTAATCTCCTCCTCTTTTATGCCCGGTACACATTGTATGATTTTGGGCTGTCCCAGACGAAAGATGACCAATCGTTGTGATTTCTGTGGTCGTGACTCCTAAACGTTGGTCCTAAGTAGTACAGTGAGGTCCAGAGACATCTGTTGTCAAGGTCTTGCAACCAAAGATAGCCTGCGATACATTTCTGACAGTGATCGTCTCACAGTGTTTACTGCTACAAACTACGTCTACTGACCAGCCAATAAAAATGCAACATGAAATGGAGTATTGATCAATGCGACATGCCGCTAAAACTTAAAACTACTTACCTCAAGCTCCATTTACAAAATTGGCCTCTTTTCCCTAGCCATAACCACATATTCTCCTCTCTCGCTTCCTCTTTTATTTCAGCGCACATAAAAACCACAATTGCCAAAGTGCACAATTCATCGTGCTCAATTTGTTTACCACTAGTGCATGCTGATGACGTTTTATACTTCTATACTAACTTGCGTCGTAGCCTATGATTTAATATGTGTCATCAGCGTACAGTCTACATACATGTCGTACCCAATTTATTAGATCCAGTGTGATTTGTAATGATCTTGTCTGCTACAGACTGCGATTTTGGCAATCCTATAAGATCATACAGCAATCTCGGACCATCAAGTAGTATACCTGGTGTCTACTTATTCCCTCTTCTGCACACTATAGGCCTATATCAGTTGTTCCAGTAGTTAATTTCTTTAAAATCACTTGCTGGTCTAAACATGCTATTTTGAAACAAAAACGAAAGGTCCTTTTACAAAGTCGAAGGCTTACAAATGGTCTTGATGTTACAGATGTGCTCATGTCTGCACATGCAATGAATCATTAAGAGATTCATCTAATGATACCTAATGCTAAATTGCTCATCCATCACACACAAAGCCTACATTTGGCCCTCATTTACAAGCTAGTCATTAGTGTGATTATACATGGAAAACAATTAATACATAAATTAAGATTTCTGCCTTTGAATATTTACATTAGTCTCTCTTTCGACAGGTCATAGTGGCAGATGCAGCTTTGCTGGTGTTCTCCATGTTGAGGGGACCAGCTGTTACTCTCTGACTTTCCAAAAGGCTGTCGAATTGTGTCAGAGTTTAGATTACAAACTGGCAACACAGGAACAGATCATTGAAGCTTACCAAAAAGGCTTGAGAACATGCAGGTAAAGAAAACATTTTGAGAACAATAGCCTTAGCCTAGAGCTAAATAACATGTTCAGACATAAACGCACTTCTTTTGATTTTGCCTAATGGCAGTACTTAATTTTTTTTAATGAACCCCACACCTTTGTTTAGATACGGCTGGATTTATGGTCAAAATGTCACGTTCCTCCCACACGTTAATGCTCCAAACTGTGAATCCAGTTCCACGGAGGTCACCTTCCACCCTAAACCAGCAGAATATCTTTCTGATGTTTACTGTTTTAACCCATCAGGTGAGTGTAAAGAGAATAGAGTGTCTTGAGAAACAATATAAAAATATATATCTTGTTGACTTTTAATTTTCCTTCTCTCAAAGATTCATTAAACTGTGAAGATACTGTTAAAAGTAACTCAGGAACCAATGGAATCACGGCCACAGAAAGTAAGTTCCATTTCTTATTCCATGCATTGCCTCGATTTACATTTTGACACACGGTACTTTATTGAAGACATTTTGATTTAAATTGCTTAGAATTAGTGTATTAGCTTTACCTTTTGAGTTTAGGGGTGTGTATTGTGAAGAAGCAAGACATGCAGCAGACATACACTTCATTGTTCATAATCCAACCACGCCTAATCCAGAACATTAGTCATATCTCTGTGACGTCAGACATTTTTACGCACCTGTAGTACCGCAATGAAGGAGGAGCAAAAAAGTTGCTGATTTGATTTGAATACTTAGGATGTAAATACGTGTTCATTATTGTTTGCTGTTTGACCATTCACTCTGTACTAACATAGCAAAGTATCTGCGTAGTTTAACATTAAAACTTGACCTTCCGATCTTTTATTTTGTTTTTGGTGTAAGCACAGCAATGCAAAACACTGATGTATCACTTAAATATTTAAGCTTTTTGGCAGTAATATTTTATGTGATTTCTTGCAAAGATGAAGAGCCACATGAAGACATTCTTAAGGAGGTCAAGACTGAGGGCTTTCTAGTAGATTTGGAGGAGATAATGGGAAGAGTAAAAAGAGAAACTTCCCCTTTGGATGACATGGAGGTCCCCAGAACAGTTCTTCCTGATGTGGACATAAAACCTTCTACTGTTCCTACCTTGGACACTAAAGGCCCTGCAAACAAGCCTAGTTTTGAGAAGAGCTCATCCTCTGTTGCCCCCAGTGTTTTTTTCCCTGATACAGAGGGGAGTGGATCAGCATCACCTGAGCCTAGTCAATTCACAGTAAGGTCGATTACCACAAAATCCACACAAGATACAGTTGGGGTTCCAAAAGTGGCTTCAAACTTGAACACCAGTTCTGGAGGTAAATGTCCCCACAAAATCCCCACCACATAGCCCTCTTATATTTTCAGCCAACATGTTTCTGCCTCAGAGTAACAATCAATCAATCAATCAATCAATCAATCAATCAATCAATCAATCAATCAATCAATCAATCAATCCACAGATCAATCAATCACCCACATGTCCTACATGTTGAATATTAGTAGACTGTTAGGTTGACATATACTTGCAAAGTTACTTATAGGCAGTCGAATGTCTGTTGGGGACCAGTCCACTAATACTCTAATGAGAGTTAGTTGACATGTAGTTACAAAGTCACTTAAAGTAAACAGAATGTTCAGAAGGGATCATCACAAATAAAGTGTTACCCATTTTTTTTTTTACCTGGAAACAGGCTTCCAACGGATTTAGATCCATCTTTGCACATATAGTTTGGCCATTGATTATAGTTACATAAATAAGCTACATTTTAATTGACATTAATGTTTAATATCATCAAGTGGTACATAACTTAGATGCTTATATATGTTGGTCAATTTTGTAATACATAATATTTTGAGTTATCATGTCTCATTACAAATGTATCTTCAATGCAGGTCGAGTTCGAATCCTTCATCCAAAACAAGCCAGACAAGCGGATGGACCATCTAGTAAGTTGATGTGAAAGCACTGCAGATGCTATCAGTTTCTTCACTTTTTATTCAACTGACATAATAGAATAATGTTTCTCTCCTCTACAGCTTGGTTGATAATATTTGCATTCTGTGTGGTTATTGGAGCCATTATATGCATACTTGTTGCTATTGCCACTAAAGACAAGTAAGTTTACTTCTAAGATTTTTTTCTTCTTCAGTAAATTCTTTACAATTATCAGACATTGAAGCCTGGCTTTAGTTTACTCAATGTAACTCCTTACTTAGGTGGTATGGACCGAGACAGAGCACAAACATCACGACTGAGGAGCACAACAAAGACTACAGTAAAACAGAAACACTGCCACTGTCAGAGAAAGAGCAGGAGATAGTGGCACTGATGAGTGTTACGACCCTGAATGATAAAACAGAGGACATTACAGCTACCTGTCTGGATGAGCATGAGAAAGAGTATTTAATGTAACACAGATGAAGCTGATGGAGAGAAATGGCTAACATTGCCAGAGCCTGAGTTTTAAATAAAGCTCTCAAAATAGATCAAAATAATAATAATAATAATAATAATACACAGTATGCCAAATAAAAAGTATCTTTAAATACTACCGGTAAAAAAAAATAGTGGATACTGTGTAGGTTTGAATACTCTGCTGTTGCTTTTATTTGCACTGATGATTTTTTTTCTCCAAAAAATAGAGTGTGATTTTCTTTCATTTTATTGCTTCAGAATTTTTTTTGTTACATTTCATATTTCTTTTCCTTTTTAAAGTATTATTTCAATAATAGAAAGTGCTTATTGTCTCTTATTGACTGACGATTAAGAATGATATGGTGAGAAAACATTTTATACTGGTTTTCATCTGTTTGTAAGTACTATGTACTGTGTGAGAAATGATGCATTTTTGATTGTTAGACATTGCCCTGTCTTTTATAAATAGAGATACCATATCCAGTTTTTATTGCAATGAGGCAACTGTAAATCTTTGCATTTATTAAATTGCCCATAAAGACATATTTTGCCAGCTCTCACAGCACATTTCTTTCAATAAAATGTATGATATGGCAAATTTACATATAGTAAAAGCATATTTACACATTTTAATAAAATAAATTTGACACCTACTACCTAAAGAATTGAAAACTGAAGAAAAACAAGAAACACTTTGAGACAAGAAGCATTGCCTTTATTTACAATTTGTTATATGTATTTAATAGAAAAATAGAGGAAAAAGACTAATTTAAAAAGTGGACAGTTTGGTAGGCAAAGTTATACAATGTCTTTGTAACCAAACAGGGTTGCACAAATAAAAAGAGCAGGATAGTCACATTTATACCATACATCACAGTACCTCTAGACGTGTCAGGCCCTGCATAAACAGATATTCCAACAGTGCACACATTTATATTACAGATACTGTATCTACTGTAGGTTGCACTTTATTTTCTCTGCACTCTATAGGGCTGTCAAATCTGTACCAAGCCTGGTGTATAATTATTAGTAATTAGACTTTTCCCCCTAGTTTCATTATCCCTAACAAAATGTTTAACAATACATAGATTTTGAGACAAAATAACAGTGAAAAATGTGCTTACATTCCATACATACATTTTTACTCATCAGTCAGTGTTTCACAACCACCTGTTCCAAGTGGCGTATCCAGTACATAGTGATAACTAAGACAACCTGTTACACTCTAATCTACCAAGTAAAATAATATACTCAAGTGAATACACGAATTGCAGTTGTTTTATAAAACAACAGACAAAAAGAGATTAAATAAACACCACACTTAAGTTTGCATGAAAAATTTATCTAAAATATGACAGCATATATATGTGTATTTATTTATTTACAGAAAGTGCAAGGAGGCACTTTAATGAGACATTTTAAGATTCTGGTGCAAAAGAGGAATGTTTATTGTGGTGCTCTAATAGTAATTAAAAACTACTAAATTAAATGGTGCAGATTTAATTATAAATCTCAATTCTGTCGTCTCTTAACATGCTGACAACCTGAGCACCAACCAACATAAGAGCCTCTATTATCAGCACATATAGAATCCATTCAACTGGATTTAATATCTATGTATCCAAAATGGCTCCTCAGAGAATCAAACACTATTATTGATCTACGATGCAAGACAATGGGATTGCGTTTGATATTAATGTCATAAAGTCTTCTGGCTGCACCGTTTGCAGTTGATGTCTTCAAGGCAAGATTGCAACTTAGCAAATAAATACATAAATAAATCAAAAACTTAACAAAGCACACAGATACGTACAAAACCTACACACATGCAAGTCCCTTCCCTCAAACAAAAACACGCATAAATATCTGAATATCTTCTCATGTAGTCCACTATGTAGTATATTAAAGCCACCATTCCTTTCAGATAACGCCAATCAACCAATGTCATACTTTATGTCTAATCGCTCTGTAATTGCTGACGTGGCATTTACGTCGGGTGGCATCTAAAAATAAGTGGCAGCCTTTAGAGGCAAACCACTATTTCAGAACCTCTAAGTACATTGGTAAGCTCTTATAAGAGGCTGATCTGGAGTGCCGCCAGCAAGGGTTAATCCACCTAAGCCAAGCCAGTCAAAGGTATCTTCAGCAAACAAACTGCACTTCTCTCCTCCTGCCACTAGTAGTGCTCTAGGGTCAGTCTGGGGTCCCAGGCTGGACAAGCCATTGTGATCCTTCTATGGGGTAGCCTTAAGGCAGCAGGTTTCAGATCGATCGCCAAACCCAAGGCCTAGAACTATCAAAATCCTTGAGTGTGAATAATAATGTATGAGGCTGAACCAGCTAAACCACTACGAGCACCAGCTACTTTCGAGCTACATTCTCTTCCCTTTGTGAATCAAATTAACTGAGATTGTCATACAAAAGTCAACGCTTGTGCATATGTAAAGTTCTGTGGTAACTTCTGATTGTTTATGTATATGTATAAAATTAGCATTTGGTTTTCATCAGAAAGGATAAACTTGTGGGACTCAGGATAAGGCGGAGCTGGATCTGTGTGCTGTGTTACTCGCGTATCCATGGTTCCTCCTCAACAAGTGAGAACTCCGCAGGGGAACCATTTGAGGCCAAGGTTACCTGAAAGCAATTATCAGGGACAACTAACTGTTGGACCAAGGCACAGTCAAAATGCATTAACCGGTGCTAACTAAACTGTTTATGGTTTGGAGCAGAGAGTCTGATATTTTAACAGTATAATTTATATCCAAATTCACAGAAATGTACCCACCACAAGACAGATAATAATTAGCTGCAGCAGGATTCCTTACAGAATGCTGAAAGACTGAATACAGATAGAGAAAATCATTTGAAATACAATAATTTGTATATACAAACTTTGCATTGTTTTCCTTATTGCAGTGAATCTCTGCCCAAAGCTAATCTTCTAAAAGTGCCACGTGTGCTACCACACAGACCTATGCATTTTTGAAACACAGGGTTAAAATTTCTACTGTGAAAAAGAGGCAAACACTGCAGTTTTCTTACTGATGGAAATCAATCACTTTTCTGTCAAGCTTAAAAACATTCAGCTTGAAAGAATGAAATAGCAGCCTTTGTCATCTCAAAATGTAGATAGTAAAAATGAGGTGCGCATTAATGCTTTGTATCACTTTCATTTTTTGTTGAGAACCCCCAAAGGCAGCTTGGCATTATTACAATACAAAAATGTAAATGCATAACTGTACACACTTATATAATTGCCAAAATAGATCATATCCAAATACTGATAAGGATATACAAAGCCTGCACAAAAACTGCTATTTCACTGAGTACCAGAACAAATAAATAAACCATATTTATTTATTCCTTTGTTTTGTTTCATTTCTTATGCCTTCACATCAGGAATGATCAAAAAATACAAAAGTGTAAAAAAAAATTTCACAATGATACATACAATGTCGGGGAAAGAAATAAAAGCATCTACATACAGGTTTCTATGTCTGTGAGAGTGAAATGTACCTTGCAGTCATCTATCTGGACCGGCTGATAGGAGTTGTGAGATGTATATACACCGTGGTTAGTGTTATTCTCAAAAAAAGATTGTGTCTTGGCCATCTCAAAGTCATCTGGCCTTTGCTGCGCATCAAATAGGTCAAGCTCATCTTTGGAGAGGTGGTACACAATTCCCGCCCCGTACGAGTCACCAACGACATTGACTGATGTTCGGAAACGATCCCTGTTTGATAAAGCAGGGGGAAACAAAGAAAGGTACCACATCTCTCAAGGTTAAACCACTCCAAATGCCAGTAGGGCTTGTATCAACATGCAAAGCAAATGGTTAAACATGCCATGACACTAAATTGAACTGGAGATCATTTTTGATTGACAACTAATCCTTGAGCTAAAATTTGTGTTCCACTTAATCAGCAGGGAAAGAGATTGATTTAACTTACAGTAACCAGTCGACTGCTACCAGTAAACTGATGTCTTGAGTCGGTAGTCCCACGGCTGTCAAGATAAGAAGCATCGTCACCAGACCAGCACTGGGAATACTGGCTGCTCCTACGCTAGCGAGAGTCGCTGTAAGGCTACAAACAAAACATACATTTTCATTTGATTATTTGCAAACTTTAAGAATAATACATCCCTTGGCTCTAATTTGTTTCAAACAAGTAGAATGCAGACCACTAAAGGAACAATTCTCCTAAAAAGTAAAATTCTGTCAATATTTATTCACCATCATGTCAATCCAAACTGATACTCTGCATGTGATTTTTCTTTTCTGTGGAACTCAAGAGAACGTTCAAAGAATCTTCAAACAGCTATTGTTCATATAGCAACAGGTCATAGTGACCACATCTGTAAAGCTATAAAACATACTACAGTACATATTCCCAAGCCTTCTAAAACACTATGATAGCTTTATATGACAGACACACTGAAATTTAAGTCTTCATTTACTGATAATCGCTGTTACCAGATCGAGTTCTCAGAAAGAGGACCAGAAAGAGTTCTCGAGAACCGGATCAGTCCAACTCATAAAAGGAATCACTATTTTGAGCTGATTCTTTTCAATGAACCAGTTGCTTGGTTTCACAAATCAGATTGTTCTATTATTCTTAATGATGTGAATGTACCCAAATAATATAAGTAACATAACATGGACAACCTTTATAATTCTTCTGTAATTTTAAGAGCTTGCAGACGTGATCACTAAGAATGTTGTATGGCAAGAATCTTCTGTTTTTGTTCCACAGACAAAAAGGCGGTAAGCAGGTTTGGAACAACATGAGGATGAGAAAACCATGATTGAATTTTTATTTAATTTTATGTAGCCACCAGTGAAGAATATTAGTGTAAAGCACATATTTACATGCCTAGACGTTTTTTGTTCTTACCTGACTGTCACTATCTGACCAGGATCAAGTTCTATTCCATTCATCTGGGCAATAAAGATGGCCGCTACTGCCTCATAAAGTGCTGTACCGTCCATGTTGATCGTTGCTCCAACAGGTAATACAAATCGAGTGACTCTCTTGTCAATGCCCAGATTTTCCTCCAGACAGCGGAAAGTGACAGGTAATGTCCCAGCACTACAAGAGAGGCATATCAAGATTTCCGATTTACTCGTACAATATTCAATTTCTGAAGATGCCAAATGAAACAATAGCCTTCCCTTTCTTTAACTCGATGTGTCTAAAAATTCTCAAAGGTAAAACCATGGCACAACTAGAGGAAAAGTTATATAATTTACCTAGAAGCTGTTCCTAAAGCGGTGACCCAAGCCTGGAAAATTCCCATGAAGAATGTATATGGGTTTTTCCGAACAATAACAAAATATATTAAGGGAAGGAAAATTGCTCCGTGAATGATAAGTCCAACGATGACAGTGACCATGTACATTCCAAGCTGCCTGGCCACCATCTCCAGATCATTAATTGAAATAATCTTCCCACAGATCAGACACGCAATACCAACAGGGGAATACCTGTTACAAGACAGAGACGTGCAGCTAAGTCAAGATCCTACATAACAGATTAATCAGTAATACAATGGCAGGAAACAAACTGAGACAGAAAGTCAGTTCAATAGAGTTAAAGGCAGTTAAACAGTTTCAATCACCACCATTAACACTACTGTTCAAAGGTTTATGGTCAGTAAGATTTCTCAAAAATAAATGAATACTTTTATTCAGCAAGGACGCATTAAAATAAACACTATTAAAGCACTATTGAACAAATGTGGCATGAAAGACATTTATTTTATGTTGCAAAACAATTCTGCTTCAAATAAATGCTGTTTTTAACTTTCTTTTAATCAAACAATCTTTTTAAATAATGCATCACGGTTTCCACAAAAATATTAAGCAACTGTTTTTGACATTGATTATAATAAGAAATGTGTTTTGAGCAGCATATTAGAATGATTTCTGAAGGATCATGTGACACTGAAGACTGGAGTAATGCTGTAAATTCAGCTTTACCATAACAGCAATAAATTACATTTTAAAATATATTAAAATAGAAAACAGTTCTTTTAAATTGTAATAATGTTTCACAATATGACTGTTTTACTGTATTTTTTTATCCTATAAATGCACCCTTGGTGAGCATAAAATGTATATATGTCAGTTAATAAATCAGTCAACAAATGGACTACTAAAGGTAGAAAATGGACATCATGTAAACTTTACTCATTAACAATCATAAAAGCTGACCACATGATCATGCCGACAAGCTTCATAACGATCTCGTTGAGAACGTTGAAAAAATCGAGCATCAGCTTGGCTTTTTCTCCCATCTTTCCCATACAAATGCCGAATGCCACAAAGAACCCAATGATACCTAGAGAAACACACAATGCCACCATGTTAATGTGAAGTACATGACTATATATACAAACGACACTTTCATGCCAATATCACGGAATCAAAGCCATCTAATACCTAACACATTCATGCCGCTCTTGAATTGAAGAGACTTCTTGATCACATATTTTGCTGCACCCTTGGTAGAATTTCGCCCAAATCGAGTTGGAACTGGAGGAGGAGCTACTTCTACTTTGTTAGTAACAGTCTGGATCTACATAAAGAGATTGAAGAACTGTTTATTATTAATAATTCTGTCACTGTATATTAATGAAAGACTAATGAGAAGATGAAAGATTGACAAAAATAGTATTAAAAAAAGTAAAATTATATGAAGTCAAAAGCACATTGGATGCACACACCTGCTGGAAACAAGCCTGAACAAGATTTTCTGGAAACAGATTTCTGATGAGATCAAACAAGGCATCTAAACTGGACACTTCATCATTCTTTTTCCCTTCGCCCAGGTTTGCCTTCAGTTTGGGGTTACCGGGGTGGATGAGGAGCACCAAGATCACCCCAAGCACGGCTGCGATGACGGTGGTAGACATGTAGTACACCATGGCCCTTGTGCCCAAACGCCCACTGGACTTGGCATCCAACCCTGCTAATCCTAAAAAATAAATAATAAATAATAAAAAGTAAATACTACTGATACTAAAAGTTAAAGGCAAAAGTTTATCAGATTAAGTTTTATAATCATTCTCTATGTGAATAGTGAATGAGTAACAAATTTGGAATGTTTTGAATTTATTATTTACTTTTTTTGTTGTTGCTAACATGTTTAAACATGTTCTACTCATAAACCACTGAAACTGATCTGCCCTAAATTTAATAGGCATGCTTTTTTATTTGATCTTTTACTGAATTACCAAGGAATAGTTGAAAAGACAAAAAATGGCTTAGCCATTTCAAAATCACAATTTCTGTAGCTATTCCATTTAAAATTGTAAAAGCTATCATAAAAGCTGTAACATTGTGGTTATTACTTTGACTTCAAAGTCATTGCATGCAGGTTATTTCTGTGTCTGAATTCATTGCTGATGGTCTTTGAGATCCATACGCATATTATTGGTCAATATATCAATATCGCATTGTGGATGCAGCTATATTTATGCTGGTTTACCAGCATATACATAGCAATAAAAAAAGGTATTATTTTTTACAATGATACCATTGTTGGAGGTGTTTAGCAAACAGTACCTGTGATCAAACTTGAGATGATCAGAGGCAAAATCACCATTTTTAACATCCTCATGAGAATGTCACCCGGGAAGGCAATGACCATAATGACATCAGCGGGGAGTGGTGATATGTACCGCAGGAGCATACCAGCTACTGAACCTGCTATCACACCTGAGGTAGACACAGAGAAACTCAGTGAACATCAGCGTACAGAAATTAGACATTTCAATGAGAAATAACTCTGATAAAAGTACCATTGAATAGGATTCTGAGATTTCATTTATCCTAGATAACCCACTCAGCCAACTATATTAGTGAGTGCACTTTGATACATGCATGTCACATGCAAACAACAACAAAACCATGGCAAAGTTAGTATTAATAAGCTCGACCATGATCAGAAAGTACATGTAAAATAATTAAATGAATAATGTATTATACTAACTGTAACATATATAGCTTGAATAGCTGTATAGTTTACATTTTAAAACATTGATGTCTGTAATCCTTAATTAACACACATTGAGTGTGCACAGCAAACAATAAATGAAATAGGTAACACTTTATTTTACAGTGTTCTTGTTACATATGTTACATGTACTTACCATAGTAATAACAGTAAATTATGCATAATTACAGGTACATGCAACTAACCCTCAACCAAATCTTAATCCTACCCTTACCCTATAGTAAGTACATGTAGTTGCTTAATATTACTCAGTATAATCTATTAAAAATATTGTCTGACTAGTATCGTGGAGTAATATTGTTTTAACATAGTGCTTTAATTAAAAAAACTGAGTCTAATAAACGGATGGCTGCATGGCCATATTGCATGTGAAAGCTTTCCGGTAATTATAATGATCATATCCATGCATATTTGACCACAAATAGTAACAAGTGTTATTCCATTAGCAAATTGTCAAAGTAACAAAAATGCTAAAGTAACTTGCCAAGGATTGTGAGCGTAAGTAGCATGTTCTTCATGAGTTTGTCACAGAAGCCTCCACACATGGGCTCTTCAGGTGTTGTAGGAGAGTCCAAATGATTCTCATGCATTCTGATCTCCACTTGTTTCTGCATTTTGTTGGCACTGGTAGACGGAAGAAGTGGAGCAGACAGTAAAGTATGTCAATATAAATGATCTAATCAAGAAGCTCTAGTACACAGTATGAGCTAAACTTGTGAAATCAAGTCCTTCATGAAATTATCACTTGAAGCAAAATGTATTCATTGTCATAGATACAGATTGTTGTTGGTGTCAGTTTGTGGGACCAAAATATGTTTGTGTATGACATGTGCTGCAGACACATTGACACAGAATGGCAATGCTGTGTAATATCTTGCGTTTGTATCTTACATTCCATTTTGTACAGCTTACAACTGCACGTATTGTACAGATCCAATCGATGTCCATGAACCACAGAGTGGAATGCAAATACAAATGTAATGTTATCTGTCCAGGTAATGTTTGATATAAAACCATAACCACACTAATAAAATGTAATAAAAAAAGCACTATGACATATTTTGGACAATTATATAATTGGCATTTTTCACTGATTTGGGGAATTTGAGAATTTGAAGATTTTGGGAAGTGAGGGTATCACATCAGCAGTACTGGGTTTTCTAGGAATATGACTAACATGCCTGTCATTCTTTCATCACCTTTACTGTTGTCTACCAGCTGAATACCAACTACTACAGGTGGTCATGTCATGTCACATGTCACGAGAGATGTTTAGCTTTACTCTGGTCTGGATTAAAAGGCTTTAAGAAGTCAGCTCTCCTCTCCAACAGAGATAACCTTGTTTGGTTACATAACCATAGGCTTGCAGTACTTAAGCGCATGCATGCAACAACAGTATATTGCAACAGGATGACCATTGACAGTCCTATATGTTATGTATCTCAAAGGCTATCTTTGGACCAGTACTATTCAATGATCATTACCTGCATGGAAAGATTTAAGGAAATGCAAAGAAAAATTGTTAATACACATGCAACAAAAAAAAACATCTACCAAATCAGAAAAGAAACACAGCTACTCTAATGACATAAAATGTCTTCTACTGTTTGTGTACATTGTGAACTCTCAAAGTAGCTGGAATCCGGCTCATCTGAACACGATTAAAAAACTGAATGATGCCAAAGAAATCAAAGACTGTCTGATACACACAGCTCCAGTCCTAATGAGATAGAAGCCTGGAGAATGGTTCATTTTAGCCATTCGAGCACAGCAATAATTGCGTTGCACAACAGTTGAGAGTATGTAGCAAAAGTCAATGCGTGAGTGAGTTTTGGTTTCACACTGTAAATAATAGCATTTGACTACTTTAAATTGATTAAATTATTCAAAAAATTCCAAAAGATTTGATTGGTAATTGTTAGTGCTGAGAATAGCATTCAACAAAACAAACAAAAAAACATACTGTGTGTGTAAAGGATATGTGTGTGTGTGTGTGTGTGTGTGTGTGTGTGTGTGTGTGTGTGTGTGTGTGTGTGTGTGTGTGTGTGTGTGTGTGTGTGTGTGTGTGTGTGTGTGTGTGTGTGTGTGTGTGTGTGTGTGTGTGTGTGTGTGTGTGTCTATATTAGTTCTCACCAGTGTTGGGGGTAACTTATTACAAGTAACTTGAGTTACGTAATCAGATTACTTTTTCAAGTAAAAAGTAAAGTAACGCATTACTTTTTCAATTTACAACAAAATATATGAGTTACTTTTTCAAATAAGTAACGCTAGTTACTTTTTCACATTTATTGACTGACAGCTCTCCTGTCCCCATGTTGAGAGAAATAAAGTGAGGTGTTGTGTGCATTTGCATTGAACATGCATTTACTCATCTCACTTGCACAAAAACATTCAGTATTCCTCAAAATGAATAAAAACAGTCAAATGCAATCTCAGAATTTTGTGCAAATGTTTTATAATTAACTATGTTAAATTACACAAATACACTTTATGTATTTAATCTCACTTTATTAACCAATGTCTTTGCTGCTGACCTACAATGATCTAATTCAACCATACTAATAAGCAAAAATGACTTTAGATTAGGTTTAGAAATAAGAGTGTTGAACTTCCTTCTCCTGTATCCTATTGTTTTTTAATCAAGAACAGCAGCAGCTGAAAGGTTTGTTTGAGCGGCGCCCTCTACTGTACAGTAGTAAATATGCATTTCCTTCAGCCTTAGGCTTATTCATTTAACTTTTGATGTGAAAGGGCCTTAACAATTGGCAAAAATAGATTGTTTTTGCTGTTATTAAAAAACAAACAAACAAGCCTATGCAGGTGAGAAAAAGTAACGCAAAAGTAATGTAACGCATTACGTTCCATAAAAAGTAACTAAGTAACGTACTTAGTTACTTTTTTGGTGAGTAACGCAATATTGTAATGCATTACTTTTAAAAGTAACTTTCCCCAACACTGGTTCTCACTGACATGAAGTCTGAGGTGAGCGACAAAAAGAGTTTGTCTGTAGGTTATTTAGAGATTAAGTGATTGTCATTTGGATCTTTTTAGAAATCAGTTAATTTAAGGCAATAGCAACAAGGCATATATAGTACATGCTTTTCCTACAGACGTTGTTGACTTTGTTAATTTTTATTTGCTGGAAACATACACAATCTTATAAAAGATTAGCAAAAAAAAAAAAGCTTTTCAGACTGACCGTAACCATTAAGCAAAAATTCACCAGGGTAAAGCTATTCAAAAGTTGTAAAATAAAAATAACAACATTGCAAGGACAAGCAAGATGATCCCGAGAGACTTTTCATCATCCATCTTACCTGTTGTGGTGCAGTTACTAAAAGGGAAGAGTTTCGCAGCAGTTTGCTAGACAGCCATGGGCTATACAAATTCCTTTGAATGAAATACTGCAATCTACAATTTATCCATCAGGAAATCCGGTCCAGGTCATTAGAAATGTCAATCAAAAACTCGAAGCAACAGGTGGATAGCAGTGCAATAAGTGATAGCTCTGATGCAATCAGCAACTCTTCCTTTCAAGATCAATCAAATTGACGGATAGGAGATTCCATGCACAATCCTCTGTCTTTGAATCGATCTTATCCCACCATTAGTACTAGTGAAATGGGCTAAGAGGTGCTGCTCAGGGCTCCGTGGGGCAACTTGGAGGAGGAGTCTAACACCCAGATTATGTGTAAGTAGCAGGTAATATGCTTGAGACTCTTCGTCCTCTCTCTCATCGTTTCAACCCCTCCATCTCACTCCCCAGGTCTGATCTTCTCTAATGAGCTCTGAAATGAATGAACGGAATCAAAGAGTGATACATGGCAGAAATACAGATTCAGGCGAGCTGTCAGGCAATAACATTTGCAAAATAAAGCCATTCAAAATCTGTGAACTAGATTCTGACTCTGATAACGAAAAGTTAATTGGTTGTATGTGTGATTATTTGCATATAACCAGGGCAAAACTGTGTTATACATTTATACAGACTGTTTGGTTCTTTCTAGGGGGACATAATGACCTTAACTTTGCATTATTTTAGGAAATCCCAATCTTGACCTGTGATGACCTTTCAGTTGTGCAGACTCTGGCCTAACATGACAGAAATTGGCAGGGGCATCTCATGATCTCTAAGCAGGACGCCGTCAAATCCACCTAACAAAATCAAACAATTAGTAGTGCATGAGAACAGAGGTCTTCTCAGTGATATTTCAGGTTTAAAATCATTAAAAGCTCCATTTTAATTACATTAAAATGCAACCTTACGCTTTTATAAATATTCTTATAAATACTCAAAAACTGGCCTGCCTTTTCAGTCACAAAATGATGACTAAATACAGAAAATATTAAAATATTGTCCTTGTTAAACATACTGACACTGCTTTATCTGTCTGTAGTGAATCTGCAGGTTACCTACTGTCCCACCAGATGAAACACTTGTTTTCTGGAGTGTGGCCACATGCAAGGAAAGTGCACAGGCACATGGTCTCACATCTGCGGTCTACCCCCCACCTGTGCTACACCATGCTGAATGCAGTCCAGCACACTTTTCAAGCTCATCCACCTGACTCCAGTCTCCATGCTTAGCAGACAGGTGTCTATAATTAACTAATCTGTTCCAAACCTCTGTAATCCCTCATACATAGACATGGTTCACACACACACACGCACATACATTCTCAGGTGAAAGTACTGCATGTACACAAGCCTCTCATGTGTTATTTCAAACATACATTTTACATTCCTATACATGACATTGCTATGGAAATCTAACACTTTAAATGACCTTGATTATGTGGTCTTGTGCTGGTGTGCAGTGGCATGCATCTCTAGGAACCTGAAATTGATCTAGAACATGATTGACAAATTTCAGATTTCCAAAATCAGATTTTTCCTAAATTTTTTATTTGAAGTGATCAAGTGGCACTGCTCAACAGTAAAGTTTAACTATACAATTACTATGGTTCCCAATGGTCATGTAGCTGGATTAAGTAACACAAGCATGTGGTGCATCACACGTGTGACGTCTGTCCACCTGATGTGGATATTTGAAGGTATAACAAAACATACAGAACCCACCTTAAAATGCGCCTTTTCTCACTTACAACATGTGAGCAAATTGTGGATCACATAAGAAAAACAGACAGGCCCATACCAGCCTTGCCAGCGTCATTGAGGTCAGTGGTCTGTGTTGCTCATGCATCATGCAACAGTGAGAATGAATCACAAAGTAAATTACAAGATAAATTCACATAATTGAACAAGTACCAAACATGTTATAAGGAGTTCAAAGCTGATCAAGTGCTACAGGAGTATATGGGTGTGTGCAGGTGTAGCTGACATTCTGGCTGCGTCCGAAAACGTCAGCTGACTTGTTGCCTCACTGCTCTATCAGGCAATGACTTTGCAGGCAGCATTTGCACAGAAAGTATCTTACAATACTGATTTCGGACAGACTTCCAAGTCAGCGTATTTTGTGGAGCGTATTTTTTCTCTTTTGGGGCTGTTGGGTGCTGAGGAACGGGCCTGTCTGACCAGAGCCCTTAGGATCGTGCTAATCTTCCCCCAATTACGGCACACCTGGATATCCTATGTTTCTCTGAATACTATTTTAATAAAAAATTTCAACAATTTTGTGACACCACAGGACTATTTCAAAAAGTTGCAATGAAACAGAAGCCATGACAGATTGTTTCTTCCCTATTGTGCTGTGTGTCTGAATGTAAATGATTATCGAAGAAGAAATAAAATGTAGGGTGGAGACTTGTGTAATATGTATTGGTTG
Source organism: Siphateles boraxobius (assembly GCF_051911475.1). Taxonomy (NCBI): domain Eukaryota; kingdom Metazoa; phylum Chordata; class Actinopteri; order Cypriniformes; family Leuciscidae; genus Siphateles; species Siphateles boraxobius. The sequence goes on along the minus strand of NW_027508734.1, from coordinate 39,319,735 downwards.
TTGAATAGCTTTTGAGATGTGGAATTTTCAAATGAACACAAGCTTGCAGTGGCAGGGTTTAAGCACACTAAATGATTAAAGAGTCTGAGAGAGAGAAGTACAACTACCCATAATTGGAGAATTGTTGAGCATTGCCTATAGTGCCTTATGCACACATTTTTCATTGTAAATGACTTTGTCATTCATTTAAAATGTTTATTTTTGAGACCATACTTGTATTTATTTATTTCGGTGTCTTTCAGCTTAAACACATTTTTGTAGGATTTAATTAAAACCACTCCCACAACCTTCCACTATGCAATAGTTTCATATGTGATTCTTAGTCAGAGTAAATAAATTCTGCAATGTTTGTCATTACTGAGAGGAAGGCTTTAAAACTTTAACACACATTTTCACAATTCTTAGCAAATGCTTTTAAATACTATTTGCTAAGTATGAGTCAACTAAGTACATAAAAGTATGGGGCACACACTTTCAAAGGAGATAAAAGACTTTCAAGTCGAATATTTGGATGAGGGAGAATATCACCCTCATTGTTCCTCAGATTATCTTTAGAAATAAAGATGTTAGATAAACAGACAAACCTAGAAACCATAGACATAAACATATAGCTCTGCCTGGACTTGCCCAGCTTTATAACCCCCATTTCACTCTAACTCTCTCTCTCACACTCACTCACTCACTCACTCACTCACACACACACACACACACACACACACACACACACACACACACACACACACACACACACACACACACACACACACACACACACACACACACACACACACACACACACACACACACACACACACACACACACACACACACACACAAGCATAAGGTCAGGATCCTTCCCTGCAGGTTATAGGTAGTAACAGATTAGCAAGCTTCTACAATTTCTATTTTCAGATGCACAACATTACAGAAGAGTGTGGAAAACAGAGAACAACTCCCAGGGATGCCCAGTATCATGATGCTACACCTTTGCATTGTACACAAAATTATTGAATTGTTAAAGTCTATCTGAGACCCAAAGGAACCACACAGTGGAATATTCCCAGTGTGTTATTCACTGCCCGGCCAAAAAAGAAAAGAAAAAAAAAAGAGGTCTGTTTGGATTTAAGTTTATGATAATTTTTGCTGTGATTATAGTGTTTCTAGCATGTTATATGTTTGAAAACAGTTCTTCTAACCCTAATTGATGGAGTGTGTAGCTTTTCATTTCTTAAACAACAACAATGTAAGACATATCGTGGCCATATTCCAAGATGACAATGTCAAGATTCATCAGGCTCAAATTGTGAAAGAATGGTTGGGAGGGAGAGTGAAGAATCATTTTCGAACATGAATTAGCACCTTTGAGTCCAGACCTTAAATTCTTTGAAAGTCGATGGGATGTGCTGGAGATGAGAAGACTTTACAAAGTGCTCGGAACTGTCCATACAAGATCTTGACAAAAAATAGATGGACCTCTTGATGGAAATAAATGTTGTGATGTTATTTCCATCAAGAGGTCTATACATTTTTGGTCAAGATCTTGTATTGACAATGCAAGAGTCAAACACTCTGTAAAGTGTACTCCAGCACCCCAGCTACGTTTATGCAAAATAGATTCAGCAAAATCTGTAAATGAGATCCTAACTATATGAAACAATGAAACAATTTATTTGGTTGTATGTGTTGTTATTTGCATGACCCTGGCAAAACTGTTATACATTAATGCAGACTGCTTGGTTCTTTCTATGGAGACATAGGCTGCGTCCGAAATCGCGTACTTCCCTTCTATATAGTATGCGAAAAACAGTACGCGAGCAGAGTAGTATGTCCGAATTCATAGAATTCGAAAAATAGTAGGCGAAAAGTACCCGGATGACCTACTACTTCCGGCGAGATTCTGAAGTGCGCATACGATGGACACTTTACTATCCCATGATGCCACGGGAGAGGAGTTGTTGCCGTTATATTTGAAAATGGCGGAAACCGGAGACGCGGGAGTTTACAAGTGTAAGTACTATAAACACTTTTTGTTTAACACTAAATAGTTACAAAACTTTTATTTTTTATTTTACAACGATCTTATTTCTCCTTTACCTGTGTTGTTATTATGAAATATTTGTTGGGTAACTGTACATAGCAAGCTAAGTTACTGTTAACAAGTGTACCTCAGCTTGTCCATGTAACATTAATAGATTGACCATGGTTCATCACTAATGTTAAATCCTGTGTTGATGTTGCAGGGGCTGATGAACACACGCGTGTTCTGATTGAGTGGAGAGTGGCTAATGAAGCCCTCTTCACTGTAAAGCGAAATGCTGCAATAAAAGGTTTTGAGTAAGTATACAAGACCAGGGACGTGCACAGGGGGGTTGCTCAGGTTGCCCGGGCAACTGCCCATATGCCCTTCTCGACTCAAGTTGCCCTTCCGAGAAAAAAAAAATCGTACAATGGCTGCAGAATTTCACATAGGCCTAGATACATTTTTTATTTTATTTTTTTTAAATCGCAAAGCCTCATTCACTTCCATTCGTGCACCGAAAGTGAAAGTCAGTAAGGGAAGGGCAAACTGTTTACGTGGCTGTAGCGCTGCACGCGACCGGTGCGTAAGACCCCACAAATTACTTAAGGCCCCGCCTCCATCTCGTGTCATAGCGTGTCAATTAATGTGTACAACATCCATGACAAAATGAAGCGAAACTATCCTTCTGGTCACGAAAAGAGGAAGAAGAAAAAACCCATGAGAGTGAATTGCGGGAACAACAATCAGGTAAACTTGTGTTCTCTCCTCTCTAAGTTTGATGTCAGCAAAGTTTGATGTTTTTCGGTCTTGCTAACCTAGCTGGGCAGGCAGTGCATCTCTTGCATCACTTTGTGCCTGACAAAAGTGAGAGTAAAATAAAAAAAAATATTACGTTTGTTTTTGATAAACGACAAAGTGCAACGGTGTTTGTTTACTGCAGCTCGGAAAACATAACCGCGTCGCGTGTGTTATCGTGCGTTCATATGCGCGTGCACGAAATGAAACTCGCATTTTTCAAGCAGAAATATGTGGAGACCAGACATACTGTACAATACATGCACGTGAATGATGGCACTCCCAATCAAAGTCACATTTATAAAACAAGAAACTGATGATCTAGTCTCAGTGTAGTTAAAAACTCTAAACAACTGCACTAATTATGCAAGATAGAAAGCAATGTATTGACAATTTGACATTGATTGACTATTGATTTATAGGCTATATTGAATTTAAAATGTTGATTAGCTGGACATACTGGTCAATATGGATGCACATCCCTCAGTAAATAATAACCATAAATCAAGAATTGCTTCAACATGCATAATAATAAATAAAAAAAATCATACTGATGCCGAAAGTACCCAGGCTGTAGAGAGAACCAAAGTTAATCCCAAAAGCCAAAGCTCAGGGTTATAATTTATTATTTTCTTCTTATTTATGTTTACGTTAATATTCACTTGTTATGTTAACATTCTATAGAAAATACTCTATTCAATAAATATTGTTTGTTTGAACCTCATTCTGTTCTATATTGTTGTACTTATTCTTTGACTGTTTTGTTTAAAGGAGGGAGGATTGTATTGGGAGCACTGAAGTGTCAGGTGTGATTGTGTGGCAATGGCAAATGGTTTACATAGCTCACGGCGTCACAGGTCAGGTAGAGGGCCCCTTTTGCTTAGGGCCCCAGGGGGAGTTCAGGATCGGCCCTGGGTTTAGCAGTCGATTCTGTTGCCTACCGGAATTCCTGTTCCCTTTACGCAATCATACTACAAATCATGCGTAGTTGCCCGTAGCCTACCATCAGAACTGAATACGAGCAAGAAGCACAACTGAATGTACAGGAAGCCCTTTTTTCAGGTCAGAGCAACTGCCCCTCATAATTCCTGTGCACGTCCCTGTACAAGACAAATGTAATTTGTAATTTTTTATCAAGTGCTGTAGATTCAATGGTAAGTTAGTTGTAGATGTAAACATTTCTACTCGAGCTCTTACTGCACTCCTTATATGCTTGATTTCTGTGCATTTATTGCAGAGTTTTTATCACAGAGCAGAGGCTAGAGTGCAAAATGTCTGATGCGCAGATAAAAAAAAAGGGAAAATCTTAAACAGAAATATAAAGTACGATTTTTTTATTATTATAGTTCACCCCAAAATGAGAATTCTGTCATGATTGAATCATGCTCATGTTTGGCCCTGTAATGCAATAATTTAACGAATGATATGTTTTACAATATAATTGACTGTCTTTATTCTGTTTCCAAATATGTGTAGGATCTGAAATGTCCACAGACTGGGGTGAGCACTGAGGATGGGGGTGTAACAGCAGCGTCCAGGAAATGGTATTCTGCCATGGATGAGGCAATAGGGGGCAGACCCTCCACCACACCACCCACCCTTATTGCCTCATCTGGTCCAGATGTTGCTGTTACCTCTCCATCCTCAGTTAGGTCAGAGCGTGTAAGAGTAGGGAGGAAAAGAAAAGAAGTTGAGGAGCTGATCCGAGATATGGAGGAGAGGGAAGCTGAAAGAGAACAAGATGCCATTGAAAGGGAGGAGAGGCGATGGAGAGAGATGGAGGAAAAGGAGGAAAGAAAAGAAAGAGAGCGACGAGAGCATGAGAAGAGGCTAGAACAGGAGGCCAGAGAAAGAGAAGAAAGAAGAGACCGAGAAGTGAGAGAGAGAGAGAAAGGGAGACAAAAGAGAGAGAGGAAAGATTCCTTCAGCTATTAGCAATAATTGCAAAAAAATAAAAGTAAGAAAGAAATTAAATGATACACACTCTCTCTTTACAGTCCTTACACTTTACACTTTACTATTTACAGTAGCCAATTGTCAGTTGTAAAGTCCTTAATGTGTGAGATGGAGTAATTAATATTTTTAAAGTGTTTTGTGTGTGTATTTTGTAGCAGATTCCAGATGTTTTTTGAAACAGGCAAATTGCAGGTATATCTGAAAAATATATTGTCTGAATATGAGTGCCACACTGTAGAGAAATACCCACACACTCCAGACACCTTTGAAATGTATTTACTTTATTTTTGTGTATTTAACTTTTAAATGGATACAGAATACAAAGCTTAAAACAAAATCACATAACTTTGGCATAAAGTAGTATTATAGAGCTTAAAGCAACACCAAAAGGAAAAGTATTTAAACATTTTTATTATAGTGTCATCATGATGAAAGAAAATGAACTTCAGCAGCTTCAGTAAGGTAACTTTCACAGGTATCTTAAAGATCTAAAGGGTCTTTGATAATAGCAATCTCATTTGTAGGGCATCACTTTAAAATAATTCAATATGTTTCTTTCAACACATGTGTACATGAGGAGGACTTTACCCCTTGGGCAATTTTTGGATTTCCACTTGAAGTAAAAAATGTGTACAACATTAAGCTCAAATATGTGATATGTAGCTAGAATTTTAAAGATTTGGTATACAAATTTACACACCGCCTAAGGCAGTGTGCCAGTGGTTGGTGTGTCACCTTTAGGGACCACTGTAGCTCCGAGATCCCCTGTCGATTAGCCTGGGTCTGCACTATCCCCAGTTACCATGTGCAGCCGCGAGGAGGCCAGACAGGAGTCTTGGTGATGGAGAGGCTTTGTCCAGCAGCTGTAAGCCAGAGGGATGCACACAGATAGCCATGCACCTCTCTAACTACTAATACTGCACTGTACGCATCACAGCACCCTGTGGGCTGTGCCCACACACACACACCTAACTATTTACATAACTAATATAACTAACATAGACAAACTGGAACACTGTCAATCTGAGAACAAGAACTGATTTTTAGTGTCTTTAGTGTTAATCATGCTCATGAAGAGCAGGCACACAGTTGCCTGGTGCAGACACCGCTGCAGCGAGATTGTCCCGCACGTGCTCTCCTGCGCTGGCTTCTGTGTTGCCGGGTTCAGGCGGGTCATCGTTATCCTCCGCAACTTCTGGATTAACTATGTCCCCGTTGAGAAGACAGAGGTTGTGGAGCACCGTGCAGCATGCAACAACATCTGGCACGAAAGCAGGGCTGACTTCCAGGGCCTTGAAAAAAATGGAACGCCATCGTGTTTTCAGCATCCCGAAGGCCCTCTCGACGATGTTCCGTGCTCGAGAATGCTTCCTGTTGTACCTCCCCTGTACAGCATTCTGTACAGGCTCTCTGTATGGGGTCATGAGGCAGATGGGCACACTCAGGCAAGGATACCCACCATCTCCAAGGATGCACTTTCCTGCAGGTGGAAACAGGCGGCCAGTGTACACACGGCTGTTCTTCAGCACCCTGGCATCGTGCACCGACGCAGGATACCAAATAAAAATGTCGAGGAACTTCCCCTGGTGGTCAGTGATGGCCTGCAGCTGGACAGAATTGTAAAGCTTCCGGTTAAAATAGCACTGGACGTCACTTGCTGGTGGTTTGATGCATATGTGACACCCATCTATAGCACAAGCTACTATACTGAAAGCTGGAGACCCTGCCAGCTGGGCAAAACCTGCCCTCACTGCCTCCAGGTCATCTGCGCTGGGGAAAGCGATAACCTGTCTCAAAATGCCGATGACTGCCTTACTCACTTTGGGATGTCAAAGGCGAGTGACACTATGGTATGGTGCTGCATGGGCCAGCCAGTAGAGGAACACCAGCTCGACGTCCTTTTCCCAGCCATGGTTGCAAGCAGGTTTCACAGCAGCAATCAGGGACTGGATGGACTGCTATGAAAGTCGGAGGTTGGGGCGGAGGTCAGATCCATCTTCAAAATATAGCCGAAGAATTGGTACAGCAGGATTCAGGTGGCAGTAGGTTGAAGGGCTCACAATCTGTAAAAAGGGTATATAGTTTTATTGTAGAATACAATTTGAATCAACAAATCACTTGTTTCCTGTGTTATTTATAAATATAATGTATTTATATGTATATGATCCATTTCTTATGCATGATGTATTTGAATATATACATACTCATTTACACACATATATACACATGTACACACATACATACATGCATATATATTTATGTATATATGTGTGTGTATGTATGTATATATTTATATATATATGTCTGTGTATATATATATATATACATACATACACACACACATATATATATATACATACACACATATATATGTATATCATGAATGAACCAATAGAGATTTTTTTATTTATTTAATGGCAATAGGTTATTTACAGTGGAAAAAATTAACTAATATATATATATATATATATATATATATATATGTGTGTATATATATAATATATATATATAATATATATATATATATATATATATATATATATAATGAAGACTTCAGATGTAAAAGACTCCAAGTGCCATCTCTAATTTTGATCAAGCTTGTGTATTTATGTTAAGTTTTTTTCTCTGTAAATAACCTATTGCCATTAAAATAAATAAAAGAAATAATATTTCCATTGATTCATTCATGTTTATTTATCGATGGTAATATCACAAGAAAATAAATTACTTTTTCCTTGCCAAAAATCAACATCTGTCATTGTTCACAGGTTTTTGTGAGTGTGTTTTTTCTGAGGTAAAATGTATTAGCTAAATAAATGATGATACTTACGTTATTTGAGAAATTCCGGAGAAGCTCTCTACGAAGGCGTGATCTGCGAGTAGCTGACCGACGCCGCCTCTGGACTGTAAGCTCAAACGACGTAAAAACGCCGATGAAAACGGACAGCAAAACTAAAAACAGCGCGAAGTTGATGCAGTCAGTGGAATGGGCTCTTTAAATTTTCGCGTTGCTTTGACAGCGTCTGTCACGTGACGCTCTGTTAAGACAGGATATGTCACGTGACTATTTCAACATGGCGCATGTAGTACGTCCGGACTCCATCCATACTACCCGTATTTATACTATATAGAACGTACTTTTTTAACGGTCGCGAAGTACGTTCTAATTTAAAATTAGTACCTACTCACATAGTACGCGATTTCGGACGCAGCCATAGGCCCAGTATCACAGACAGGGCTTTGACAAAGCCAGAATTAGGCCTTTGTTCAATTAGGGCATTTAAGTAGCTTTTATAAACATTACTGGTGTGCTTCTTGAGACAAAACAATGGCACTGACATTTTAATACATGTCGGTGCAAGTTGCTTTCAGTTAAAACAGTTAAAACATGCATTTTAGTCTGGGACTAGCTTAAGCCTTGTCTGTGAAATTGGGAAATAATGACCTAAACTGACCTTTCAGTTGTGCTTACTCTGGCCTAACATGACAAAAATTGGCAGGGGCATCTCATGATCTCATGATCTCATGAAGCACGACGCCATCAAATCCATCTAACCAAATCAAACAATTAGTAGTGCATGAGAACAGAGGTCTTCTCAGTGATATTTCAGGTTTAAAATCACTAAAAGCTCCATTTTAATGACATCAAAACTGTCATTAAATGACATTAGCCTGTCTTGGCTACTATTATAACCTCCGTTCCTTGATGATGTAATCGTACGCAGTGTCGATCTAATGGCACTAGGGGTTGCATATGGGAGTCCCAAACAACTCTGATACTTCAGTAAAGGTCAGTGAGAATCGGCAAGTGGAATTTGCATGCCACTCGCCTGGTTATATGGGTATAAAATGAAGTGGCTTGCATCCACTATTTCAGTGCATTCCTTTGTGCTGAGGAGCCGAGACAGTGTCCCGGGTATTTCAGCGAGTAGTTCAGTACTGTGACAAGAGGGACACTACGTCTCGTTCCCTCCATCGGGGAACGGAGGTTACAATAGTAACCAAGATGTTTCCTATCTCACTCACTTCGACACTTAGTGTTGATGTACTATTGTGACACTAGAGGTCCCTATGGAAAACACCACAACTAGCTGAACCAGGTTACAAAGTCTGGCGATGCAGATGTTGGCAAGCTACTGCGTGCCGGGTAACAAGTGCACTCGCTAAATCGTAACCTTTTTAACGTACAACATAAGCCATGTAGTCCCTTATACCACGTGGGGCCCAAAGTGTGCCAAGAAACTATCCCCCACACCATTACACCGCACCAGCCTGAATCGTTGATAGAAGGTAGGAAGGATCCATTCTTTCATGTTGTTTACACCAAATTCTGACCCTACTATCTGAATTTCGCAGTCAAAATCAGACCAGGCAACATTTTTCCAATCTTCTATTGTCCAATTTTGGTGAGCCGTGCAAATTGAAGCATCAGTTTCCCATTCTTAACTGATAGGAGTGGCACCGGGTGTAGTCTTCTGCAGTAGCCCATGTGCTTTATGGTTGGACATGTTGTGTGTTCAGAGATGCTCTTCTGCATACCGGTTGTAACGAGTGTTTATTTGAGTTACTTTTTGAACGGTAGTGTACATATACTGAATATATAAAAAAACTAAGATTTTGATAGATTTGAGAAACCCCTATATGTTTCATAATAATAGCACCATATATCATTAGTGTGGTTTAGTGATCAACACTAGGAAGGTTGCTGATTTGATTCCAGTAAGGAATGAGCCATGAGTTAAAACCAGTGTGTCCTTAAGGAGGAAACTTAACCTCAGGTTTCCCCAGGGGGTTGTCACTGTAATCTTTAAATAAAACCATTTTAAAAAATTACTAAAAACAGTAAATACCACATTGTGTTCCTCAAATCTCATTTAATTAAAACATTTTGAATAATAAATACAGAGTCCCAATTTTAGTAAACAATGGCTACACAAAAGACAAGTGTAAATACATGTTCTGTAAATTGATTGTGTAAAAAGTATGAACAAAATGGGTTGTGAAACATCTTGAAGAGAGACCAAAGACAAGCTAAGGCCTGCAAACCCAGTGACTGAATTCACATGGAACGCTTCCTCTTCATTATACCATGCAAATACATATCCTCACCCACACACAAGGCCATAAACTAGTTGTGAAATCCAAGTGTCACACTTTCTCTAATCAATGATCATGGTTTTTGTGCAATATAATTTCTGCCAGAACAATTCACTATCAAACGAAAGAGAAAAGTCAAAGGGCAAATATATCATCTCCACTCTCTATGATCTGGAACATAGAAAATGCTGTACAGACAATTGCTCTTCAATATTTGATCTAGAGCTCTATGCAATGTTCGTTTCAATCCAGTTCTTAAAGTTAGCTACCCGTGTGTAGATGGTGTATAGATTTGGATTACAATCTTGCAGATCATATCCGAAGCTCACTAACCCCAGCAGTTCCCAAGAAAGATTAGAATCAGTGTGCTCTGCTCCACTGGGGTGAAAAGTCTCCAGCCCTAAAGTGAGTTGGGAGTCAGCAGAGGGTGAAAGGATGATCCCTCCAGTTTCAGAAGGACAGATCGTAGATGGGCTCAGTGGATGTTGCCGTCCACATAGCATGTTGTCAGTCATACTTATCGGGACACCGTGTTTGCCATATTGTTCTTCGCAATTCACCACATCAGCTACGTCTATCAGTCCGGTTCGGACCGACTCAGAGTCTGTGTGTGCCCTGTGTTGGCCTGGCTCGGGCCAACCAGTGAGGGTGGCCTGCTTTGCAGTGACCTCGCCACCCTGCTGACGCGGCAGGCAAACAGGGGACACGTACTCACTGATTCGAGCTTTGTCCACCAGCTTCAGAATGGCCACGTCGGAGTCTAAGACATGTGGATCGTAGTTTGGATGGATCAAGATCTGAGAAATCTGTGTGGGAACAGATATGATGAAAGACTTGCACTGAAAGAGGCTGGTCGTTTAGGAAGTAAATAATCCTACAGACTTCTTGGCAAAGCCTAATCATAGATTATCGATAAGAATGTGCCTTGAGTTTTAATGCGTATATTTAGTCTGCAGTATCCTCTGTATGGCTTTGGGCTTTCCAAGAACTTTCCAAGACACAAAATATGGAAATGCTGTTTGATTTATGGAAAGGTCTCATTCTATTAATGTCAAGACTTATTTCAGCGATGTTACATGCAATTTATTTAGATGTAACTCATGTAACAAATAAATAGATAACATATAGATAGATAAATAATAGGGCATGTTTGAATATTGGTACTGTAATATAGAGTATCTGTGGTTCTAGAGGAACTTCTGCAAGACATGCAAGCATGACTGTTTTTAGTGTAGTCTGAAAGCTCTTACTTGTATGTGCTGTAGTCTCTTGTTCTCTCTGAAGTCGCTGAGGTAATGTTTTCCCATCACTACATTCAGATCATCTGCACTGAGAGCTTCAGTTCGTCCAGGCTCTGCCACACAATGAGCAGCCACCACGACCCAGTGCTGGTTAACCAGAGCCCCGCTGCAGACAAGCTCCCATCTCCGGTCCTTCTTAACCCATTCTTCCTCCTCCCCCTCCCACTCTTCTTCTTCATCTATGGCAAAGGTGTCCCCCCGTCTTTTGGACCTTGCCATAAGAGGACTGGCATTGTACAGATGGGTATATATGGCAGCATGCCATGGCCAGTGGATCTCTGTTAAATTTTGGGGACTGGCAGGTGGCAATTTACCACATACTGGAAGAGAATGAGTGGCAGAGTGAGTTATGGCACTAATTTCTAATCAGTTTAATCAGTGCCAGTTTTAAAATAAAATAAAATAAATATCACTATTATTATATATACAAGTTTATTATTGCAATTACATATACATATATACATATATATATATATATATATATATATATGTATATATATATATATATATATATATATATATATATTATGAAATACATTTAAAATGAGATCGATTGTGTGCTGTTCTACCATCTGTCAGGGTTATTAGTACATAGAAAATATTTGTAAATTGGAAATCTGGTTACAAAACATGCTGTAAATGTGTTAGTGCTTCCCCCACCTGGTGAACAGGAGAAATGACGACCACTCCACTTGCCAGTCTTTAGGCATGTGCGGCGTGCACTACCAGAGGGCTTGTAAAGCGCTGAAACACACTCATATTCTATGCTGGTATACACATGATGGAAAGTTGATGGCAAATCTCCAAAAACAGAAAAAACTTTCCCCAGCAAGTCTGTGTCAGTCCCTCCCTGACTGGATGCAGAGTACAGCTTGTGGACTGGACTTTTCCTACCATTAAAAGGGATAAAATGTGGATCCAGAAGTCTTTAAAACAGCTTAACGAGTTTAATATCACACTATACACAAAGGAATGAAAAAAGTCTACCTGGAAGGAGGTTGGTATTCTAAAACCTTCTGTCGCACAAGTTTTGAAACTTTAGGTTCTCTACAGGCTGTAAAACAGTTTAGGTGTTCAAGTTCACAGAGTGAACAAAATATACTGGTTAGACTTTATTGTAATGTGTCCCTGTTGCAGTGTAATTAATTATACATGTAAAGTGCCCCAATTATTTTAAAGGCCCCCTGAAATCAAAATCTTTAGTATAAATATGTTAGCCTTATGGTTATAAATAAGCTGGTGTGTTCCAAAATAATATAAGCATATAAGATATAAGCATTCAAAACTTACAGTCTATTACTTCCACTAAAATGGATCATGATTTTTATGACATCACCACGGACTTAAGCTTTTCATCATATCTTCTGTCCAATCAAATGCTCTCTAGAATCTAAAGCGTCCCGCTCCTATGCTATAAATTCCACCTGGCCACTGTATTAAAAGGGAATATTCGGGAATATTCAGGACTTTAAGTACGGAGTAATATTAATACATCTTCTTACTATAGGGTTAGGGTAGGATTAGCGTTTGGTTTAGGGGTAGTTGCATGTAATTATGCCTAATTTATAGTTATTACTGTAGTAAATACATGTAAAATGTTTGGCCAGGACACATTAAAAATAAAGTGTAAGATATTTTATAATCGATTTGAAACTTGAAGAAGAGACGGGTACCTCTGACACAGAGGGGCTGACTGCCGCTCCAGGTCCCATTCTTCTGGCATGTTCTTTTCGAGTCCCCTCTGAGAATGTACGTATTATTGCAGAAATATTCCACATATTTAATTCTGCCATCAGAGCCTGAAATCTCTGCTGAGTATCCATTGTGGACCTGTGGTGGAGTGGGGCATTCTTTTATGATCACTTCTGTAAATAAAAAATGGCAGTAGAACTCTGAAGTCACTGATCTTTGCAATGATCCGGCAGCCTTTTTTCTACTAACTAAAACATATTTTTTGAGCATTGTATGCATTTAAAATACATATATTTTTCATACATTTTAAAATGCTGAAAGATCTCAATAAGACATTCTGACATTCTATGATCTCAAGTTCAGAGAAGCACGACTCCCAGGCATACAGGCACACCTGGCTCGGGTGGTAAGCAGCTTTGTCAGTCTCAAAGGGTGTAATACCAAAAGCAGTTGTCATAACTACATAAGAGTCAGCGTACCCTTTATGCACACAGGAGCACTTCCACTCCAAGTGCCATTGGGAAGACATGTCCGCTGAGATGCTCCCTTGAGCTTGTACGGTTTATAGCAAAGGTACTGAACCGAGCTGAGGATGTCACCTTCCTTGTACCGCAGGAAGAGATCTCCATGTGCAGGCTTCTGGGGGGTTGCACAGAGAGGGGGTGTTTGCCCTTGTGAAAAGCAATAAAATGTCATGATGCAATATGTAAGCATTAAAAATTAAACAGATTTTTTTGCTGAGATGACTTTTAAAGTAATCTCTCTTCTCTGAAGCCCACTCAGCAAAAACAACAAAAAGCCTCAATGAGGTCTATAAAATTAGAGAAAACGGGAAATGCTAGCAGGAAATGAGCTGTATGGTTCAGGATCTGAAAACCAAATTATTATAAATGAATGAACTGCAAATATAATATGCTCAAATAAAAACAAACAAATAAATAAAGCTTACAGCTAGCAATCTATTTTGTACCTGATACTTCTTGGAATGTGGCAAAAAATCCATCATAGTTATTGTAGCCATCTGACACAAAAAGAATATGCAGAGAGTTTCCAGCGGTTCTGATTGGTAAAGGGCTATCTTCCCCACAGTATCTGCCAATCACAGGTGACTTCAGACTGTCCCCATCCCGCACCTCTACATAGTCATATCGACAACTATGGTCAGATTCCAGGCTAATCATTGAGAACCTGCATTGAAAAAAAATACAGTATATATTTGTAATATAATCGTTTCTTCAAAATAATTCAATTGGGAAATGTTTAAACTGCAATTTATGGTAACACTTTATTTTGATGGTCAATGTTGAACATTCTGTTCACTATAAGTACCTGCAACTACATGACAAACTCTCATTAGAGTATTAGTAGAATGTCTGGTTAATATCTGATAACACTTTATTGTGATGCTCCCCAACAGACATTCTATTGACTAAGTGACTTTGCAACTGTATCTCAACTTATTATATCCCAACCCAGTCTACTAATACTCTACTAACACTCTAATGAGAGTTAGTGGACATGTAGGTGCAACGTTACTTAGAGTCAACAGAATGTGTTAAAGGAAACATTAAAATAAAGGGAAACCCAATTTATTATTCATCCGCTTTGTAGCATTTATAAAAGTTACCTGAGTTCCATCGTTGCTCCTCTGCCAACTTGTAGAGTCCATTCACATTTGGCATTGATTGGATAACTCTCTAAAGTCACATGACCCTGGGGTCTCTGTATAACTTCTCCACATGCTAAAGTTGGCGAATATTTAGAGTGTGTGTCTAAAATTATTGAGATATTTGTGACATAATAAAAAGCAATCGTGTTAAACTTAATTCTGGAAAGAACCGAAAGACTCACTGAGACAGTCTCCACCAGACCATCCTTGACGACATGCTGTGCAGTACCTGCCAATGATGTAGAAATTATCCTTGGCCTGCCAGGTGCCATTGTTGCAAGTCTTGCAGTTGTCAAAAATGTTGCAACCTGGATGGATGGATGGATGGATGGATGGATGGATAGATAGATAGATGGATAGATGGAAAGCATAAATACATTTAAAGAAACTAAACTATGGAGAAACTCATACATTTTTTTTTAAATCGATTTGACACAGATATGCAATATGAATCCAATCATTTGAACTGCTCGAGTTGAAAAAATACACTTGCAGGTTATGTAAAGTTGGAGTTTTGTTCCGTCTTACCCTGGTGTAGGATGCAGGGGTCACACTCATCCAGAACATTTCGACAGCAGGGTACAGCATAGCCCACTTTTGTTCCCTGAGATGGGCACTTGCATGCAATCTGCTCGTACTCACAGCAGGTACGACACATGGCGTTCCACTGTGGGCCGGGACACTTATCCTCCTGCGACCTAAAAACTAAATCAAGCAGACTAGAAGTCAGAAAAGTAGTTTCTTGCCTGCTTTTCTAGAATTCATGGTGCTGGCTTTACGTGAATCGTGCCTTCTTCAAATGAAATGTTCTCTGTGATAAGTTTCATTTGGCATGTTAGAGGAAAAATAAGTCACCAATTCAGTCAGAGAAAAGTCATTATTCTAAACAATCAGTCAGCAAAAGCAGATGTGAAGGTTTGTGGGGGAATATTGTGCCAGACAAAAATGCAGTGTAAATAAAAATGTATGATGCTGTGTAGACAACCAAACTATCTTTAAGTTCTCAACGGTGTCTTCAAGTCATGCTTCTGTCATAGATCTGACTACCAGTCTTGTAATTATAGTCTGTGATATTTCAACACCCATCAAGGGTTTTGCTGTGACCATAATTAAGATGAGCAACTGTGATTATTGTGCAACAGTGCCAAAATTATAACCTACTCTAGCAAGATTCCTGTCTGTGTCTTGCTGTCTTTGAGTTTACAGACAAGTTACTAAAGTCATTTCCTGGTGCATTTATCTCATGTCTGTTTTTCTCATTTGTGAGAAAATGTCCAACGAGATTTATGCATGTTAAGCACATGTATTCAGGTCTACTTAACATATATAAATATAACTGACCATTAATTACACCTCTATATATTTTAAACAATGCGGATAAAGAATATCTAAAATTTGCAAGTAACACAAAGACAACTTGTCATGAACATTTAAACAGATTCATATATGAAGAAAAGTCAACTGGAACTTAAGGAATGCTTCTCTGATCTTTACAGCACTCTTTAAAGTAACCTTCAGACTAACATTAAGTGCTGTTATAAGGACTAAATATGTTGTCATATACACATACTTTCCAATGGCTGTGGTATTTAAATTGCACAGCGCATTGCAATAACAGTGTTTGTGTCAGAGAAACACATTCATTAAAAGTACATTTTACAGTCCTTGCAAAACTCTTACCATTTGGCCAAGATGCCTCAGTGCTTAAAAGCTGAAGAAGATAAAGAAGGATTGGGAGCGAAGAGAGGTATCCACACTTAGGGGACATCCATATCCCTGTGCACAAAGCCAGCTGGCCTGCGGGAAAGAGCATTCTTCTGCCAAGACTTCTGTTGTGTCAAATGAGCTCCTGCAACATGAGGCCAGTGATTAGTACCCCCTCAGTCTCAGTCTCTCTCTCTCTCTCTCTCTCTCTCTCTCTCTCTCTCTCTCTCTCTCTCTCTCTCTCTCTCTCTCTCTCTCTCTCTCTCTCTCTCTCTCTCTCTCTCTCTCTCTCTCTCTCTCTGACAGTTTCTATAGCTTATTTCTGTTTGACTATTCTCTCAGTCTCTCCTTCAATTTACAGTCTGTTACAGTTTCACTGTTCACTGTTGCTGTGACGTAAGGAGTTTGATACAGAGCAAGGGAAAACCTTTAACCCATTCTCATAGCAATTTCATGTTTGTCTATTTGTTAGACACAGTTACTAAGTTACTTCTAAATATTCCCCTCGATACTGATCTGGAAACAAACCAAATTGTTGTAGCAGCTTGGAAAAAACATTGGAATTTCAACTGTAAATTTAGTTGCTAGAGGAGTCTTCAATTATAATAATTTAGGTAATAATTTATGTACTGACTAAGCCCGGTTGAAAAAAAAAGTGAAATTTACATCTATATATGTGCAAGGCACACAAGGACTTGCACATATATATCTGTTTGTCCATTTGCCTGATCCATTTGGAGTATTTATTTTCTTAGACTCAGTTTCAGCCTTCTGCTGCAGATTTTACTTTTGATATGAGAAAAGTTTAGTGGGTTTTTTTTTAAAGGTTGATTCCAAAGATACAGATGTGAGTGATTGTGTTTGGTAGAACGGTTGAGCAGGATAAACTAAAGAGGAAAACATTTCCCCAGTTTGTTTTGAGCTCCCATGGAAACCGAGTTTCCATGTTCTTAACTTTTCCCAAATACACTCATTCTGTCTGAATGAAGAAAACCCCCTGCTCTAATGACTGTGATGATTAACATGTGTCACAAGACACACAGCACAAACACATTAGAAAACTAAAAAAAGTTTTTATTATCCTACTTGTAAATAACAGTTGATCTCATCTATTTATAATTAGAAAAGTATTCTAAAATGATCTCAGATCTCACTATCCATGTTTTTAAGTTTATTTTTGATCACTGCCTGTTTCCACTCTCACTATACCATACAGTATCAATTCTTACAAATAAAACCCTCCTAAAATCCTTTTCATTCTCCAAACAGTAAAATCCATTCTCAAATCCAGCTTGGCATGTTTAATGATTGTGTGCATAATGAAAACACATTCTAAAATGTTATATGTCATAATGTTATAATGTCCTCAGAATGTTTATCTGTTGTAGGACTCTCATATTTAAGTAGCGTCAGATCTGGTAACAATGAAACTGTTCAACAGCACACAAGTAACATATGGATACATTTAAAACCCACTAAAATTATATATATATAATCTTGTTTTGTTATGTTTTTTTAGGGTTTGTCATAGAAATTTAACATGCAACCCTGACATTTAATTTGTTTCAGCTGTGGCAACTATATACAAGCAAAATTCCACAGAAAGGAGAGAGTATACAACATATTTTCAAATAAATATTTCCTTCCGAACTAAAATATTTTATGAATCTTGTTGGTAATTTTAAAGTGATATTTGAACAATTGTTTAGATTATAACAAGATTCTTATTTCTGTTCAGGGGCAATCCATCAATATCTAAGCAATATTGGATTATATGCTTGTGCAACTGTATAACTTATGATATGTAGACTGTAACCACTTATTGAAAACCAAAACTTGCCTCTCTGGATGTTTTGAGTTTCAGATTCAGATTGTTTTATTTAGTGCCATGTCAGCATCCAAGGCTATTTTCATGGCAAAAATTAAATTACAAAAAATACAAATATCATATAAATACAATAAAAACCGAACAAACAAAAACAGCAAGTCATATTATACAAGATTTTTTAAATTGATGTTTTGAGTTAGAGTCAACTACCAAATAAGAAACATTCAAGAACCGTTTCTGATGATAGTGTGTTCTACTTAGCATCTCTTGCTCTAGGGCAGTCTGAAGGGGAAAAGGGCCTCTTTCTAAAATATTCATGGACATTCTGGACACAGTTCTCTAAGACGTGCATTTCCAATGAGAAGGAACATCGAGTGAACAGACACTTTAGTGCTTTGCCACACACTTTGTACAGCTCTGCAAAATTTAGTCACTTTATTTTAGTGCTGCTCCTTTTTTTATAGCACCTGCATAACTGTTCTTATTTGCACCCACAAAGTAAAAGATTAATGGACCATAAAACCCATTTGAATAGAGTAGAATGGAATATGGAGTGAACTGTCTACATAATGTAGTAGTTTTAATGTTGTTTGTGATGTCCCTCATTTGTAAACAACTTTGGATAAAAGCTTCTGCTAAATAAATAAATGTACGCGTTAAATAAATAAAAATGTACAAGTATAGTTTTTTCAGAATTGCCAAAATCACCTAAAGCTTCTCCCTCTTATTATTTGCTTTGTTAAATCAAAATTATAATACCTGTCTAAGTGATTACTATGGTCCTGGTGGGACCATATTAGTATTTTTAGTATTGTTGTCCTGAGTTCCCTTTCGTTCAGTCACGCTGAGTTACGTCAGTGACTGACGAAATGGGGGTTTCGCTTAGAAGCCTATAACCTTTGAGCTCTACAAAACGAGCCAATGGCAAAACAATGCCATGTGGCTGAGGAATTTGCATAGCGCAAATCCGCCCCACCGTGTAGGTATACAAGGAGGAGCGGGGCAATCTTGCATTATGTTTTTGCTTCAGAGCCAAGAGCTTCTCTTCACTCTTCAAGCCTTTTCTGAGTTCTAATACGACGAGGCGAGCGGCTCTTCAGTCTGTTGGTGTAGCGCCGTATTCCAGCGAGATCACATCGCTAGGCAGCCTCTTCCGCCTTCTCTACCCTCGATGGGGCCGTGGCTAATGGGTACACTGGGGTCCCCCCGGTGGAGCGCTCTGTGGCGATGCAGCTGTGTCCCCAGAGCGCTTTTACCTGGCGTGGTGATCCTAAGCACCCCTCCAAAGCCTGTAGGTTTTTGTCTACTCTGGTGGGCAAGACCTATAGAGCTGTGGGGCAGGCTGCCGCCTCACTGCATGCGATGGCCATCCTTCAGGTCAACCAAGCCAAGGTGCTCAGAGACATGCACGAGGGTAGAACTGATCCAGGGCTCATGGAAGAGCTGCGTGCCGCCACTGACCTCGCTCTCCGGGCGACGAGGTTGACCGCACGCTCCCAGGGTCAGGTGATGTCCACAGCCGTGGTCCAGGAAAGGCACCTGTGGCTTAACCTGGCCGATATGCGGGAGGCTGAGTGGACCCGGTTCCTCAACTTCCCTATACTGGCCTCTTCGGCAGCGCGGTCGAGGACTTTGCCCAACAGTTCTAGGCCGCCCAGAAGCAGACTGAGGCCATCAAACATATTCTGCCCCAGCGGCCAGCTGCTGCCTCCACCCAGCTGCCGGCTCAGTCCGCTCGCCACCGAGTGCGCTCTCCTGCGGCTCCCGCCCCTCCCGCACAGCCTCAGCAGCAGTTTTCACCCAGGCCGCGCCGTGGAGGTGGCCGCAGGAAGTCCGCCCAAGTCCGCACCAGCCCCGCAGCCTGCCAAACCGGTATACCATGGTGGGTGGCAATGCCCCTTTCATGCATGCGGAGGTCGCACCCAACTGGCGAAGGGTGCGATCGAGACAGTCCGTCCAGCCGAAACGAAGTCCGGCTTCTACAGCCCCTACTTCATTGTACCCAAGAAAACCGGTGGGTTACGGCCAATCCTGGACCTGCGCATCTTGAACCGAACCATTCACAGGCTTCCATTCAAGATGATGACAGCCAAACGTATTTTCGAATGTGTTCGTCCATTGGATTGGTTTGCAGTGATCAACCTGAAGGACGCATACTTTCATGTCTCCATTCTTCTCGACGACTGGCTGATTCTAGCTCACTCTCGAGACCAGGTTTACGAAGACAGGGACATGGTGCTCCGGCACCTCCCCTGTTTGGGTCTTCAGGTCAACTGGGAAAAGAGCAAACTCTCCCCCGTGCAGAGGATCTTATTTCTTGATATGGAAACCGACTCGGTCGCCATGTGCGAGCAGCTTACGAGCGTGCGCGCGCAGTCACTGCTGACTTGGCTGAGACAAATCGAGGGCAGAAGTGCAGTTCCACTGAAGTTATTACAGAGGCTCCTGTGGCATATGGCATCCGCAGCGGCTGCAATGCCGCTCGGACTGTTTCATATGAGACCGCTTCAGCACTGGCTTCGCGATTGAGTCCCGAGATGGACATAGCAACCAGGCACGATCCGAGTACCAGTTACTCGGGCCTGCCATCAGACCTTCACCCCGTGGTCAAACCTCTTCTTTCTACGGGTCGGAGTGCTCTTAGAACGAGTTTCAAGGCATGTTGTTGTGTCAACAGATGCCTCCACCACGGGCTGGGGTGCCATGTGCAATGGACATTCTACCGTGGGCTCCTGGACAAGACACCAGCGCCTTTGGCATGTCAATTGCCTCGAGTTGCTGGCAGAACGTTTGGCCCTGCACCGCTTTCGGGCGTTGCTCAAGGACCAACATGTACTAGTCCGTTCAGACAACATGACGACAGTAGCGTACATCAACCGACAAGGTGGTCTACGCTCCCGCTGTATTTCGCAATTCGCCCGCCATCTCCTCCTATGGAGTCATAGGAGCATCTAAGGTCGGTTCAAACCATTCACATCCCCGGAGAGCTGAATCGTGCAGCCGATGAGCTCTCACGGTTTCAGCCACTTCCTGGGGAATGAAGACTCCATCCCCAGATTGTTCAGCTGATTTGGGAACAGCCTCCCAAGACTCTTCCCACTGCCGCTTGTTTTATTCCCTGACCGAGGGGACCCTCGACATGGAGGCACTAGTGCACAGCTGGCCGCGGGGCCTGCGCAAGTATGCGTTTCCTCCAGTGAGCCTTCTTGCACGGGTCCTGTGCAAGATCAGGGAGGACGAGGAGCAGGTCCTCTTGGTTGCACCTCATTGGCCCACCCGGACTTGGTTCTCCGAACTGGTGCTCCTTGCAACAGCCCCTCCCTGTCCAATCCCTCTGAGGAAGGACCTCCTTTCTCAGAGACGGGGCACTCTCTAGCACCCATGCCCCTATCTGTGGAACCTGCGGGTGTGGGTTCTGGACGGGACGCGGCAGGTTTGAGTACCCTACCACCTCAGGTGATGGCTACCATCACTTCTGCTAGGGCCTGGTCCACGAGACACGCCTATGCTCTGAAGTAGAACCTCTTTGTCACCTGGTGTTCTTCTCGCCGAGAAGACCCCAGAAAATGGCCGATAGAGTCGGTGCTCTCCTTCCACCAAGAAGGGTTGGAACGAAAGCTGTCTCCTTCCACCCTGAAGGATTACGTGGCTGCGATCTCTGCGCACCACAACCTTGTAGCGTTGAAAACGGTGGGACAGCATGACCTGGTCGTCAGGTTCCTTAGGGGAGCGAGTAGACTAAATTCTCCTCGATCTCCTCTTATACCCTCTTGGGACCTTGCAGTGGTCTTCTCTGCCCTGCAGAGAGCTCCCTTTGAGCCTTTGCGATCAGTGGAGCTTAAGTTTCTGTCTATGAAGACAGCGCTTCTGGTCGATATGGCCTCCATCAAGAGGGTAGGGGACCTGCAGGCATTTTTGGTTGACGAAGCGTGCCTGGAATTTGGGCCGGATAACTCTCACTTGATCCTGAGACCCCGGCCTGGATACGTGCCCAAGGTTCCCACCACTCCTTTCAGGGACCAGGTGGTGAACCTGCAAGCGCTGCCCTTGGAGGAGGCAGACCCAGCCTTGGCACTGCTCTGTCGCCCTCCGTGCTTATGTAGACAGAACGCAGTGTTTTAGGACCTCAGACCAGCTCTTTGTCTGTTATGGTGGGAAGCTGAAGGGAAAGGCTCTCTCCAAGCAAAAGTTGTCTCACTGGATAGTGGATGCCATTGTCTTGGCTTACCAGATGCAGGGTCGACCATGCCCCCTAGGTGTGAAGGCACAATCCACCCGGTATGTGGCTTCCTCTTGGGCTTTAGCGCATGGCGCCTCGCTAACAGACATCTGTAGAGCTGCAGGCTGGACGACACCCAACAAATTCAAGAGATTCTATAATCTCCGGGTAGAGCCAGTGTCCTCTCATGTATTCGCTTCCATTAGCCAGTAAGTAGGATCTGCTCTGTGTCATCGCTTGGTACGCCATTCCACTCCACGGACTGGATATGTGCGCTATCTCACCGAAATGAAAATTATAGGCCGAATAATAACAAAACGCTTGGCCGAAGGCCGAATTCCAGTGTTTCACATTTTTTCCATAATTTTTTTCATTAATTAAATAGTAAAAATGTGCTTTTTACTATTTTGTCTTGCTTTTCAGAGAAAAAAAAAATCTAATTACAAAAATACAATTTACAAATATTTATTTAACACTGAACATTTTTAACATTTCAGCAGATATTATACAAAAATAAATAAATTAGTCAAATAAAAAAAAAAAAATTTAGGCCTATGTTAGGCCTATGACTGACTGCTGAAAGAATGTAAGTTAACTCTACAACAAAAAAAGTGCATTGAAAAGTGCTAAAAAATGTGGATGAACCCAGAACAAATGAATAACTGTCCTAGACATAAGCCTATACTTTTGCGGTTTACATACACTATATCGCGATTAGAACAAAGAACTTAAGAATAAAGAATTTACTATACACAATCCTCAGCTGGATCCGTTGCTCCTCGAAATTAAACCAAAACCAGCACTTCGGAGGTAAATTCTTACAGGATTATATTACTATTACGCTATTATTCCTCACAGCATCCCAAGACGACGTAAAGTACATAAATCTGATTAAACTTGATGTGTTTTATCGAGTTGATGAGGACGTTCACAGGTTTGCATGGATTGCCTCAAATCATTTGCGTTTCAATAGCGCACGCTCTCCGTGGGCGTGTTCACATTAGCAGATAATTTGCCATGAGAAAGACTGACATCTCTCTCTTTTCATACAGATTACATAAACAAATAATATTTGTTTTTATTTTGAATTAGATTTTTTTAAAGTAGAAACTTAAATGATTATAAAGATATATTGCTTTTGCCTGTGTGACTAGTATTCGCTGAGTTTTGTTTAAGTTTAAAAACGCTCCAGAGAAAAAGTTCCTGGAGACAGAAAGGCAGAAAATTCCCCCTGTTTATTTTCTTTATTTTACAAAAGCACAATGTTTTGTCTCGATTGGGGCATGTTTGCTGCATTTTTAAAGCGCGTGCCTCTCCCTCTATGCTGGTTACTATTTGACCTCCTCATCAAAAACGTCATTGTTTGGTAAAATTTATTATTTTTACTTATTCGACCGAAAGTGCTTTTTTTTGCTATTTTCGGCCGAATAATTTCGGTTGCCAAACATTTGGTGCATCCCTAGACACAACGTCTCTCCGTTCCCTGACCAGTCAAGCCTCCCTGTCAGTCGGGGCTTTCTTCTGCCCAGTGTTTTCTTCTGTAGTCTAGCATCAAAACTGGACATTCTAAAGAGGCTTCACTGATCTCAATGAAATCCTGCAGTGCCTCAAAACCAACAATCCTCATTCTGCTGGACCTGTCTGATGCCTTTCATGCTGATGACACTCAACTCAAATCAGATCTCAAAGACCAGCTCACTGTCTCTGAACCAATATCCTTCCAGACATATTGGCCAGGATGAAAAACAATACCTGTAACAGACCCCTTGTCAACGCTCTCAGCCATAATACAACACATCTCCATACAGATATGTAGGCTTGATTGGTTTTCATTGACAGTTTAGATTTGTTATCTTGAAGGCATGCAACAAAGTAATAGGGTTTTACATAATAATTGCAGTTTGTGTATTCGCTGAACAAATATGTTCTTAACATTACATGCATTTCAATCTTTTATTTAATGCAGAACTTTACACAACTAACAGTTCTGTGATTTTGATTTGGTCTGGCTATGTTCCACTACACCAACATCCCATTCTAGACCAATACACCATCACAACATATCCTAGTCTTCCCAGCAGGTGCAAAGCTGCATCATCATTATGCGCGCTTTCATCTGAAGAGTGACAGAATGGTGGCAGGGGGAGGATTTTGGCACAACACCTGCAGCTTTGCATGCTCCATGCCAGACATTTTGAGAACATCAGCTGACCAGCTGTATGTCTGGCAGTGCATTCAAGTAACAAGTCAAAACGTAATGTTTTGTTATTACCACATCAACCAGTTTTAAAGACACCAGCATTGGTCTTTAAATGCTAGAAATATCTTTGTTCAATAATTTGTGTTATTTAAAGGTGTATTGAGTAAGTTTTTACATTCAGCTGGCTCTTACTTGTGCCAATACTACCAGTGTTCTTGATTTTTATACTGACACCTACTGGAATGGATGCATGAAGTTTGTTTACTTACTGCTGCCTCTTTACAACCTTAAGATTTTATCTTTTGTTAATTTTCAGTATACGACAGATCTATGTAATTATCACTCTTGGAGTCAATCTCAGCCATTTTGTACATTAGTGTGGATGTACATTCAAGGGAACTCACTAACCCTAGTGCTGGTACATGACTGCCTGTCGCAATCCACTGATCTGTGTGAGGTCTCTCATTGCAGTGGCTGAGTTGGTTGCATTTTGCAGTGTGGCAACTGTGACCATCATGTGTCTATGCTTGGCACTTGATGTTCCGACATTTATTCCCAATCTGTGGTGTGAGAGCTGCACATTGTCTCATGACTCTAGCAGGGAATGCTTGTTTGGACATTTTATGTTTCCTTTCAAACTCACTGTGTTTGGACTGACTGGTGGATCTCACACATACTGATCCATACCATCACTCTGGACTATCCAGTTGACTCAGTAGAAATGTTATGATTGTTGTATGTACACTACTACACTATATATATTTGTTGTTACATTATCTGATTTTTTTCACTGTAAAAAACAGAAAAGGTACTGGTAATTTTCTGCCAGGACATTATCCATGTTTATGGGCATTTTCTTTAACTCTTACACACAACACAACGCAATGTATATTTCAATATACGGAGTAAAACACCTGTAAAAATCATTTTGGAAAACTCCTTCATATTAACACGCGTGGTCCACATGGTGCCCTATTTTACGGATTTTTATAGAGTGTTGGTTTGTCTAGATGCACTTGTATGTTTGCCTTAAGCACTGGCTGAGCGCACTGTATAAATTAATCAATGAATTAATGTACAACATGTCCCGCATTCAAATTGGAAAAAAGCAGGGAAGCAGCCTAAACAAAACATAAAAATATATTTGTGAAGAATAAACCCAAATAATTGCAATGCACAATAAATACATGCTATCACAACTAAATGTTTTTGTTTTGTAAAGCAAACTGTGAAAGTTGTTATTCACAGTTAATCACTAATTCATATTATTCACTACAGTCTTGCTTTCTGCTTACTGATCTCTATATATCCACCTTATTTTACAATGTGGATGTAAGCTATTTTTTGTGAATGTGCAAGACTTCCATTAGCAGCTATATAGGTAACTAGAAGAATAAAAAATTTGCCCTACAAACCAGTGTGTTTACGATTACTATAATAAATTAAAATAATATTATAACAAATACCAGTTTGCTATATCAAGCAGTACAACAGACTGTTTTTGTACAGATAAATTACCTGGAAGTGGATGACATCGGAAGCCTCGCAAAACATTCAAGTTACAAATGACCCCACCCACTTTTACATTAGGCTAAAGGTAGATAGATTATAGCCTATCTATAATAGCCTATACTATACATCAGTGTTTCCGCCATGTTTCAAAATTATATGACAAACTTGTGTATCATCTTGTGTAGGCCTATCAACTCTTAATCAAGATATTTTCAACTTCACTTGAAGGGCACATAACTTTTTAGACTACATGTCACTGGTCAATATGGTGGTAGGCCTACATTTGAGGGCTGCAACCCAATTCATGTCAAATAAAAAAAAGCCTATTTTGATGGGTTACGACATGAATCTTCAGCTCATGTGAGTGTACATCTGCATCATTCTAATAATGTTTCTGAAAAGTTCTGTTCATTTCTTTATATGTGTAAACTTTTGTAATTAGCAAAAATCACTGAATTCACCTTTAAGTAACAACCCGCCAACTAATCACGCCATGTAACGGATATGTCGCTATAGACCTCAGTCTGAAGTTTACTCCCTCTTGTAAACAAATACTGCAGCTAACCTTGAAAGACAAGTCTGTAAATATATAAAATCCGAATAGTTACCTGTGAATTCACCAGAAAAGTTTAAACATTCTCGTCTAACATTCCATTTTCGTCATTCTCATAACCCACTAGAGAAATATGAAACGAGGTTTGTCAAGTCTCATGATCTGGTCACATGGTTCGCATCCATGTGAGTGTAGCTGTACTGAACACAGAAAGAGTTTAGGAGGAGAGTCAGGGAACACCGCACGGGAGAGGAGAAATCATGATGATTATATTTCAACCTAGGAGACTCATGTAAGAAGATGTCAAGGTAAAGCGAAATGGACTAAAATGCGTTTTGAAATCATGAAAACCGGCAAGGTGAAATTATGCGCGTCACTTTGTATGTGGCTTGGAATAGTTACCTGGATAGGAAATGTTAAGTTGCATTTTTGGTCCGTTTTTGTCCAACAAACCACTGAGCGAGGCTCTGGCGTCGTGTTCTCTTTTGCAAACGAGCATGTAAATGTTTCTAAAAGACACGCGCCATGGAACGCAGGGTTGCCAGACGGTAAAAGTTTTCGTATGCGCTCCCTGTTGGATAACGTGATCGAGCACCGGGTCTTCTGGAGCGCGTGGCTGGAAGGTCTCTCCACTCGTGTTTTTGACGTGGAGCACGAGAGGAAGTGGAGAGATCAGGTTCGGGTCGCTCGGGTGGTTTTGCTGGAAGCGGGTTGCGGCAGACCAACAAACCGTCTCGCGACCTTCGCCGACGGCACGAGAGCATGTGTGCGATACGGCATCGACGCGGATCAAGTGCTGGGCGAAGCCCTCTCTTATTATCTGGCTGAACTGCTTGGGATTTCCAACCTTCCGCCCTTGGCGCTATCCAAACTGAACCTGTCGAGTGAGCAGTGGGCAAGTGTGCGGGAAAATATAGAGGCGTTAGAATGGTCGCCAAATGCCATTGTGTCTCTCACTGAGTTCATCCCAAATGTCACTGGAGTGTTTATTCCGTTACATTTACGAAAACAGCAAGGGGGAGGTCTGCAACTCTCTGCCGAGACTATATCGAACATGACTCTAACATATCTGGTTGAATTAATGCAGTGGAGTGATCTAATCTTATTTGATTATTTAACAGCCAACTTTGATCGAATTGTCAGTCACATTTTCAGTCTCCAATGGGACGCGCGCGTAATGGAGAGGACCACTAATAACCTTCTCAAAACAATCAGTGGACATTTGCTTTTTATCGATAACGAGGCAGGGCTTATTC
This sequence comes from Siphateles boraxobius, assembly GCF_051911475.1. NCBI lineage: Eukaryota > Metazoa > Chordata > Actinopteri > Cypriniformes > Leuciscidae > Siphateles > Siphateles boraxobius. The sequence goes on along the minus strand of NW_027508734.1, from coordinate 39,291,933 downwards.
ACGGATACAGAGTGCTTGACCTATGGGAACGATATCACACACTATTGCTGAATTCGTCGTGTATATTTCGGAGAAGTACAGTTCGGCGTATATCTGAGATGAAGCGCTCTGGAAACAGCGCAAAGCTGCTGTGTGAACTGTACCGCGCGAGGGAACCGTTGGCGCGCGAACTGGGCTCTCTGTCTGAAGAGCACGCTTTTACATTGCAGAACAGAATTGATATCGTTTACAAACATATTAAGAAGTGCACCGACATCATGTAGACATTTGTGACCTCATCTCAAGTTTTTCTATTTGTAGGTGGGTGCCACACATTGATCTATGAATATTCGTTGCTGTCTGTACTGTTAACTTCATAATATGTGTCATTCCAATGTAGTGTTTTGTAGATTTTATGAATAACGTGACAGAATTGGAGTATTAGGCTATTATTGTTTAGTCTATTGGCTGATACATTCTCCCTCTCCTGCTGAAAAAAAAACAAACATCTTAAACCAGCTTAAGTTAATGTGTTGGTTTCCCAGGCTGCTCTTTTGGTTGGTTTTAGGAGGATTTGGAGCATTTTTCAGCTGATAAGACTCGGAGACCAGCTTTTACACTGAACCAACACTGGACCAACACTGAACACCAGTTTGGCGAGGCAAAGCTGGTTTTAGATGCTGCTTCTTCTTAATTTTGTAAGATTAATAATAATAAAAATATGAATCTCACTTGCAGTCAAAAAAGTAATCAAATTTTGTTTTTCTCTTCATTTTCCTTTTAGCGTGTGATATGTTAGCTGTGAGCTGTTGATGGGGTTTTGATGATTGGGGGAAACTGGGGAAGTGTTGTAGCATTTATTTATTTTTTTGGCACGGTCTTAAATTTGCATGTGTCCCAAACATTGGGGGACTAAACTTTCCCTAAATTGTGTAAATGAATATCAGACAAATCACATTAGTCTGGTGATTTGTAACACAAAGAAAGTGCACAAAATTTAAAATGTTCAATACATTTAATTTCTTTTAGTGAACAAAGATGACACTTTTCCCTTTTCAAGGGAACTCAATGCTGCGTCCTCAACGTCTCGTTCCCTAGGAACCATGGTTACAGTCGTAATCTAGACGTTTTTCATAAATGTCAGTCTCCGCTTCGTCCCATTGTGTGCAGAATCTGTAGGTCCATTAGAAGGAAATTTCAGTGTTACATCCCCATCTGGTCAGCCTGACAGAATGATTTATGACTGTCCACTGCTGCTTATGAATGCTGGGACAGTAGGCTAATGTTATTCTACTATTTGTTTGATCTGCAGGATTGATGTGCTTTATGAACCGCTCCCTGCCAAACAATAACATGCATTATTTTCCTAGTTTATAATTATACTTTATTTGCCCACATTTTTATTGGCAGAATAGTATCAGCAAAAAAACAAAAACAAAAAAAAAAACATAAAAATATTTTTTTATTTATTCATATATTTTTTAATCTGTCAACTGTGTTCAGTTTCATTCCATAAATCTGATGTGACAGAGGCGGAGTGAGTTAACACTAAATATTAAAGGAAAATCTTAAAGGAACATGCTGACTTTTTGGGACTTTAGCTTATTCACCATATCCCCCAGAGTTAGAAAGTCCACACATACCTTTTTCATCTCCGTGCGTGCTGTAACTCTGTTTGACGCACCCACCGCTAGCCTAGCTTAGCACAAAGACTGGGTGTAAATGGCTACAGCTAGCGTACTAATCCCAATAAATGACAAAATAACGCAAACATTTTCCTATTTACATGTTGTGATCTGTATAGTCACAGAGTGTACAAATAACAAGGTCATATGAGACACAGACATCTTTTAACCATATAAATATTGGGAACTATATTCTCAGAAGGCGAAGCACTGCTACTTGGGCGGAGTGATAACCGCAGCACCTGAGACGCGCCGTGGTGAGGAGCAGAAAGTTCGTTCAGAGTTGGAGTAATAGAGTCAGCAATTACTAGATAGTAAAAGCATAGTTTACAATTATGGGTGTTCGCTGTATTGTAAAGAACTCCGACAATAAACAGGAGAGACCAGGTAATACCATGATGTTTCATAGAATTCCAACCAAAAACGAATCAATGGCTAACTTACTTGCTCTGGATATTGATCCAAACACACCTGAAGAGATCATCAAGGACCATCGTGTTTGCTCAGTACATTTCACTGAGGACGACTATTTTGAAAAAATGGAATTTGCCACACGGACCATGAAACGAGTGCTGAAGGATACGGCCATCCCATCGATAGCACAGACGGGACAAAGTAGATCACCTGCGGCTGCGGTAAGTGTTCCGTTATGTTTTTAGATGTCTATCAGCTACCAAAATTTGTAATTCCTCGTCTGTGTATTCTGGCTCAAAACGATATGGTTCTGGATCTTAGTTTGATACCAAGTAAAAATCATCTGACAATTCCTCAATGTCAGCCATGATCACCATTCACGTCCGCTACTAGCTAGTTAGATTTGTTGACGAAAGAAACAACGGCGCGTCTCAGGTGCTGCGGTTATCACTCCGCCCAAGTAGCCGTGCTTCTCCTTCTGAGAACATAGTTCCCAGTTTTTATCAGGCATGTGATTGGCTAAGGACAAAAAAGCAGGAAAATATACCGATGACCCCCCCCCCCCCCCCCCCCCCCCCATTTTGGATGAATATTATATATCCCGATATTTTTTTCGCAAAGTGAGAGCAAATGTTCAGTCAAAGTCAAATACAGTCTTCACTGTATAAATTATACACTGATTCTTATTAAAGCTACTATTAAAGTTCTCCGTCAAGAGCAGTGAGTGATTTCCTCTGTGTTTTGTTGTTTTATTAACATTAAATAGATAGTTCTCCCAAAAATGTTAATTGTCATCATTTACTCTCTCAAGTTGTTTTAAACCTGAATAAGTTTCTTCTGTTGAAGTTATTTGGAACTCGGCAACATTGCTCTTAAAGTTGCCCTGTGTATCATCACCTTTAGAGCACACTTTCATGAGAGCAACACCTCTCGTCAAAAGGTGCAACAATTCTAATTTAAATGAGAAGAAATCGCATTTTGTGGGAATTGAGAGAGGGGTTTGAATGAAACAAAGATGGTATACAGGGGGCTCCATTCCTGCATTCCCCCATAGACTCTCAGTCCTTTCATGGCTTGTGTTGATGGGGATTTGGTTTCAAAGGCATTTGCAGCTTTCATCAACATAACTCATAGCCTTTTTAGGCTATTTTATCTTGACTGCTTTGGGATCAGGAACACTAACAACAAAGAGAGCCTTTTAAATACTTTTTCGTGCCACATATCTTTTAAATATTTCGTGTTGCTATGACTTGGAGTCATATAGGCTACTGTAGCTTATATAAAATAGGAAGAACACAGAAGTGGTGAAGTGGGGGTCAGAGGTTAACTAGAGTGGAATGTGTATACCAGATCAGCCCAATCAGTCAGTTTCCATGTCAAACACACACCGCCACCTCAGCTAAATATGTTTATTCTTACAGTTTACAGATCATAAAGTATGTCTACTGTACTGAAGGGCCGTTTACACGGCACCATTTTCATTTACACGACAACACCGTTTTAGGGACCTGAAAACGCAAAATTTTAAAAAACGGGTTTCAATGTGCACGTTTTTGAAAACGATTTCATTTACGTCTCTGTGTAAACTACAAAAATGTGAATTTGTGAAAACGATGACGTCATGCGTATTACATGTTTAATAGTCAAAAGGCGTGTAGCGTTTCTTTACAGTGACATCGCCAACTACTGACCTGGCATGCATAATACAGCATTCTTAGTCGTTTTCACAGATCCGTGTGAACGGAGATCATTTTTACAACGCTGTTGCCTGTATTCGAAAAATGCAAATAAAACACTTTCTGTTTTTGGTAAATTGTTGTTGTGTAAACATACCCTTAAACTCTTTCTTTGGGATTCTGTACGCTTGATTAAGGTGGCTTTTTTGAAGACATTATTAAAAAGAATATAATTGTATAAATGTTCACTATCATTCAAAAGTTTGTGGACAGTTAGATTTCTTTTTAAATAAATACTATTATTATTTTTTAAATATATTTTTTTCTCAGCATGGGATGCAATAAACTGATCATTAATGACAGTAAAAAAAAAGATTTGTACTCTTACCAAATATTTCAATTTCAAATGAATGCTGTTCTTCAGAACTTTCTATTAATCAAAGAACCCTAAAACTTTTTTCAAGGTTTCTGCAAAGATATTTAACAGAACAACTGTATTCAAAATGTGTCTTGAGCAGCAAATCAACATATAATGATTTCTGAAGGATCATGTGACACTGAAGACTGGAGTAATGATGCTAAAAAAGGAGGGCTTCACAGGACTTTAAAATATATTTAAATACAATATTAATTTTAAATTGATATATATTTTACAATGATCAAATAAATGCCATTTTGGTGTAGAATAAAAGACCTCTTTCAAAATTATAAAAATTCTTACCAACCCTGATTTTTGTAGTGTAATCCCATCTCTAAACTTGAAGCTGAAATAGTAGTGCCAATAGTATGTTCTTTTATATTTGAAGCAAGTCCATAAGCATTCCATAATGGCCTCAGAGATAAGGCCTTATTCTTCCTTTTAAAGCTCTGGGGTTTTGTGTACTGCTGTAGTTTTATTTTACTGTGATATATGGAGCAGCTTGCAGACTGTATTTTACATTTTCCAAACTTCAACAAAAATGAGAGCAATTCCCAGTTGTGAGGGTGTCAAGTGTGATTAAAATATTAACCCATTTCCCCCTCTGTGGAACACAAATAATTGACTTAGCCTCCAGTGGAAAAGCTTCCCCCTCTCTGTGCTCCACCAGCACTGATGGAGCCAAATAGACCTCATCTATAATAATGACAAGTACATGGAGCCGAGTGGAAGTGTGAGAAGTTTGAGTTGGATCACCATCGATCAGAACAAACGTGGGAGTTGCAGAACTGCAAGGTGGGTGTAAATGTGGACTTATGGAGAGTTTATTGACTCTGTTTTTCAGGGCTCTTGATAACACTGGCACACAAATGTACCATGCTTCAGTGAAAATCTGTACATTTTATTTAGTTATTTTTAGTTTGACAGGAAAAAATATATTTTTGTGTTTCTCATCTTAGGATCAGTTAGGATTCCGAGAGAATTATTTGCTCATGAATGCACTGTTTGTTGTAGTAAATTTGCAGTTGGAGACACACAAACACATGTACACACATGCAATTCATGAGTTACTATGGAAGAACAGAGGCAAGGCCAAAGCACTCCATAGCAGACTGGCAGTAATTGGCATTTCTCCCTCTTTCTCTCCCCAGGCGCTATTTTGCTACCACACTGAGGAAAGCGGAAGAGCCATAAAAGTAAATAGGAGAATAGCAAACAGCACATTCCCTCCCCTGTGTTTCCCTCCACTGATCTCAAAGCACATTCAGCACGGAGGAAAAATGGCTCTTTCACGAATCCTATAATGGTACAGAAAAGATGAAGTCATCTCTTTTGTTAAATGTAAAGTGATGGCCTCATCCACATAGTCTCACTCACAAAGCTCGATACATAAGCCCTGTACTCTTTCGTAAGATGTTCTTACTATAAAGAGAGAATTTTTTTTTAAAGAAGTCTCTTACCAAGGCTGCATTTATTTTATCAGATAAATACAGCAAAGCTTCTTCTTGTCACATAATCCTTCAGAAATCATCCTAATATGCTGATTTGATGCTCAAGCAAATGTTATCAATGTTCAACAGTTGTGCTGCTTATTAAGTTTGTGGAAAACATAATAAAAAAAATTTTCCAGGATTTTTTGATGTATAGATGGGGGAAAAAACAGACTGTACCTGAAATATTAATATTTTGTAACATTATAATTGTCCTTACTGTCAGTTTAATGTCTCTTTGCTGAATAAAAGTATTGATTTATTAATGATATATTAATTATAATAATCATTTATAATAATCATATATATATATATAAGACTGACCTCAAACTTTGTTAGTATATCTGACATTTAAACTTTTTTTTACACGATATGCCTAAAGAAGTTATATTAACATATATATTTATTTATTTAATTTCAGGCCCCCTAAAAATCTGTCTCATAGGCTCTTAATTTATTTTCCTTTTAATTTTATATAAAAGGTTATTTTATAAAAAGCTGAGTGTATTCAGCCACCAGGTGGCAGTCTGTTATAACAAAGTGGAGCCCTTCTGAATTCTGCAGACCAGCATTGATGTTCCACTCTGCCATAAAGCACAGTAAACTAAAGGATTTGGTTGTGTAAAACTTTGTGTATTTTAATGAAGAAATGAAAGATAAGAATTAGTATAAGACATGCTACTATCACAGTCATAGTGCACGATATAGTGAGAATGTTCCTCCCACATGATCATGTCTTATTTTGTGTCTCCCTCATCCCCCTCCTCTCCCAATCCCCTCTTGCACCTTGCTCTCAGGAATCTCCAGACAAGGGAATGCCTCAGTGATTCCCTAAGGAGTGCTGATACTTCCTCCTGCATTAAATGCCTTAGAGCACCAGGTGATGCAAATATTTTGTTTTCCCTGTGCCAAGAGTGGTCAGCGCTATCTAAATGCTCAGTCGGGGCTTATTGTAATGGGTAAGACCCCATACTGTGGGACAGTCAGTATTGACCACACTTTCACTCTCTCAAAAAGCAAACATACATTCCCTTTACACAAAAGAGAACAATGAAGAAATCATCTGCCCATCAAACTACACTTGTCAAGCCCTAAAATGGGAACACATACATTTGACACATTTCACATATAACATTTTTGAGATTACAGTTATTTTACTGTAAAATACTGTCAAATTTATGATTGTTGGGAAGTAAAAACTATGAATTGCTGAATATGCCTACTTTATGATTAAAAAGGACATCTCTTCTTGATGCATTTCATATGATTATATTTTATTGAAGTAATTTTGTTTTGTCTCATTTTTGTTATCAGGCTTTTTTGTGTTACTCTTTCTGTTATTTAGTTGATGTTTATTACATTATTTTAGTGTCATGCATGTCTTTGCACAGTCGAGTTTTGGCCATATTTTATAGACGGGACATACTTACAATGAACTCTGATTCGTTGGGCGACTTTCTATTGTACCACCTGTTTTATGGTGGTTATCAGTATTTTAAGATTAAAAAAGCAGATTTCTATATAGTAACGTTACATATGGTTATGAGTGGTAAAATATGCAACAATATGCCACCTTGAAAAATTGTCACCATATTTTTTAGAGTGGATTTCTGGCAACCACAGCTGCAGGATATTACAGATTTCTTTTTTTTTTAACAGTGTATTCATAGTCAAAAGCTTTTTTCTGCTGTTGCGAGATCGTAGGCCTGGAGTTTCTCGAAGGCTTCCTTGACTCTGTCACTAATCGGTGCACTTCCTAAGTGGAATGCTCTGAGAGTCACTTATTTGGTTTATTCGGTTCATGACTAGTTTAAAAAACAGACCTCACTTCTTCTCATCAAATATGTAGCTTCATTCCAAGCTCAGTTCAGTCTGCAGGCTCATGAGGGACATTTAAAGATCCCCCGCAGGGGAAAAGAGAGTGAGTGCCACACTTTCACTTGGCAAAACAGAAAACATACCTTCCCTTCAGTGCCGCACAAAAGATTACAAGCAGGAAATGCTAATCGTCCGCCCGTCAAACTATCAGAAGTCTGAGGTGAGCTTCTCTCTTAACTGTCATCCCTGCAGAGCCGCTGGGCTTGTGATGGTTTCATCTGCCCACAGAAAGAGACATCCACAGTGGCTCAAACAGTGGCTCAGACTCCCAGAACAAAAACAGTCCCAGGCTCCAGGGATGTGGGCTCATTATTAGTATGCATGCCGTTGTGTTCTCCCATTGACTTTTGCACTAAGGACAAGGCCGAAGAAGAACTCTTTTATTAAGCAATGGGGAGCTTATCTTATTCATCTGTGAACTGCTCCATTACGTATGCAGGCAGACAAATGTTATCTCATTACTTCTGTCTGTCTGTCCGTGCATCAAACGGGTAGAATGTGATACGGTCCGTGTTGAGATGGAAATTTAGATTACGGCATTGTGTATATTCAAAATATCAAATTTAGGTGAGTCTTAAAGGGAAAGGTCACCCGAAAGTGAAAATCCCATCGTTTACTCATCTTCATCTTCATGTTGTAAACATGGCTTTTTTTTTTTTTCTGGAACACATTCTCTTGAAGAATGTTTTTGTCTGTACAATGAAAGTAATTTGGATCCAAAACAACACTGAACCGTGTTCACATTCACTGTTTGGACAAAAAATATCTTATTTTATGTTACACAGATAAAAGTCAGTAATATAGGTTTAGAATGACATGAGGTGGAGCAAATGATGACAATTTTCATTTTTATCCCTTTACATTTTTGTCTGGTTCTCTTAATGCTGTTTAGGCCGGTGTTGTTTTGGTATTATTATATTTTTCATTAATATTTTAAATTAGCTTATTTTGTATTTTCAGTTTTTATTAGATATTGTTATTTACATCAGTTTGAATTTCTAACTAAAGTAAACTTTTTTCAAGGCAAGTTTTTCATCTTATATTTCTATTTAATTTAATTTCTGCTTTAAGATTTAACAAAAAAAATAAAAAAAATAGTTTTAGCTAATGATAACACTGGTTCACGGATCAGAAAATAATATGCATATGAAGCTACGGTGATATATAATGTATTTTCTGAGCTCTTGCTTTTGATTCTGAGCTGTATAGCTTGTTTTTTCTTGTTAGACATTACTTTACACATTAGTGGATGCTTCAGTTTTAGTTTGAAACCAGTGTCTTTATATTCCTATCACAGCAGGCTGTTAATGTGGTGCCTCCCGCTAATATTAGGCAGGCATGCTCGCTCAGTCTCACTTATTGTATTCTCGCCTCAATCCAAAAGCCTGAAAGTTTTTTGGGTTTTTTTGCCTTTCTATTCCTTAATCAAATCCCCCGTTACACCCGCCACACACCCAGCCACAGGCTCTAGAAACTCACAGAGCGGGAGGCAGCACGTCCCTATTCAGACACACACCGCCATCCACAAAAGCGCCAACAACCGGCAACCCATCCGTCACAGTGACACATCCCCCCCAACCCCAGTCCACAGCCACCCTCTCCCCAACACAAGAGAGGATTTTGGGGTAGCACACACTCCAAACACCTTCACATGGAATCTGAACCGCCCGGCCCGCGGCTCCCTTTTGTCGTGCCCCAGCCTGGCCCCCTACACAATGTAACCGGCAGGAACAGAGAGAAAAGGGAGTGTCTGTGCTGAGGCACTGGACCCGCCTTCACCAGCCCTCTTCTCTCCGGTCACCAGCAGCATCTCTTGTGTGAGGCTCTCAGAGGGGTTGGTAAGGCCTGCCCCCTATTGCGCTGATACCACAACAATAAACTGGTGTCCATTCACAGTCAGAGTGGCTGTCCTTTGCTGCATCCAAAATGTACACAAAAGTGATGCATTGATGTTGAAGAGTCTTAGTTTGGGCTTCTTTTGACAGTGTCTTAGACTTTGATGAAAAGTACTATTCTGACCACGGTGTGAAAGTTATTGTACTGCTGTCCCACTTGAGTCAGTGCTTTTTTGGCTCTCTATCAAATTCATTATTACTATTGAAATTTAAGATGGACAAAATAGGATACATCATTCAGCTTTATTATTCTAGTTTTTTTCTTCTTCTTATTTGCAGTTTAAGCACACAATAATTGAAACCCCGCCCGCATTACATAGGACTACAATGTGAAAAGGGGGCATGTGCACAGCACTTACCCTTACATTTTTTAATTGTAATGTAACCCAGTGAACCCATGCTGATTCAGTCATATTTATAGCACAATATTTAATATAAATTATTGTTCAAAAGTTTGGGGTTGGTGAGATTTTTGAAAGAGGTATCTTATGCTCACAAATGCTACAACTAATATACAGGAAAAAATATTGTGAAATATTATTTCAATTTAGAATAACTGTTTTCTATTTGAATGTGTTTTAAAATTGTATTTATTTCTGTGATGTCAAAGCTGAATTTTCAGCATCGCATGATCCTTCAGAAATCATTCTGCTCACGAAACATTTCTTATTATTATCAATGTTGAAAACAGTTGTGCTGTTTCATATTTTTGTGGAAACCGTGAGGATTTTAAGGATTCTTTGATGAATAGAAGGTTCAAAAGAACAGCATTTATTTAAATTAGCTATTGTTTGTAACAATGTTACTTTTGATCAACTTGCATCCTTGCTGAATAAAAATATAAACATAACATTTTGTATATAATAAATGTAGTGTAATATTTAATACATAATACATGCAACAATAAATATACCTTTAAATATTGTTTAATATAAAATTAAATTTTGGGTCTGAATAAACTCTTTTTTTTTTTCAAGTTATCTAGCAGTGCTTTTGATTCAGAGTCAGTGCTCACTGACATAAACACAATGATGTACAATTAAGCTGTTATTTCATCACTCCGCTCTCTGAAACTGCCTACTTGTAGATTGTTTAGTCCCTCCTATTTCGTAACACAGAACTCCCTGTTGCTTAAGTGCTATTCAAAGTGAACAGTGTGGAATGCAGGGATTCCGCCAGCCTCATACCCTTTCCTGAGCGGGCATGTGCCACTCAGACAGCAGGGGCCACAACCTCAAATTACGCTGCATCCCAATACAAGAACCCCGCTGTGCAGGGAGGAGTGCAGATAGAATAGTGGCACACACTCGCATTAGCGGGACTGTTTGTAATTCAGTGTTTGTGTGAGGGTAAAAACTGAGAGGCCGTATGATTGGCTGGTTGGGAAATTTAGTTTGGCCTCTTTCATGACCACTCTGATAAAGCTTTCTTCAGGATTTGCCATGGTTGTCTTGTCCTGCTGCAGCTGTCCTTTAGGAGACAGTGGGCACAGTGAAAAGAACTGGCCTTGAGGGACCAGAGGTAAAGCAGGGTTGATGGGCTTATATTATTCAGTATTGTAGAGCATGACGCCTCTCATTAACTAATATTATTTAGTGGAGCGAGCGCAAAAGATAAAGTGATTTCAGTTGTGATAGATGCATGGAGAAGAAAAGAGAGAGTGAAAGGAGTGGGAGTAAATAATTTTTTTCTTTCTCGCTTTCTCTCTTTTTGTTGTCAAGTTTTTTATGAATAAAAATGATGGAGTGGGAAAGTGTGGACAGAATCGTTTAACTTAAGTACATATTATAACTGATGTCCGCCTATGCTCACAAAAGCAATTGTATAAATTGTATATATATATATATATATATATATATATATATATATATGCATTTCTATTATGTACCAGTTACCACATACAAATTTTACAAAAAGTAAAAATTTGTATGCAAATTCTAAGTCCCTGATATGTACACAACAAAATAAAGTCAAATTATGAGCACTCAAGTAAATCAAGTGTTTTGCATAATAACTGTTACTTTTTGCTATATTTTATGACATCTTCACCAAATCCGAATCTAGGACCGGAACTATCCATTTTAAAATGAATGGTTAGACAGGGATATCTTTTTGGTTGTATTGTTCAGACCGGTTCTGTGCGTTTTGTTGCTAAAAGGAATAACATTTGTAGTGCGTGTTGAGAAAGGACATTTGTATGCGGTGTCTCTGTGCATATGTGTGTGTGATGGAGGTCATAGTCCAGGGCAGGCATTGAACTGGAATGGCCTGCAGGGATACATGTTGCTAGGCAAAGTGCACTGGCTCAGTTGGAGTTGAACGCACAATGCCGCAAGGCCCATTGGTCCTGATGATAATAAATGAGGTGCCAGTGCATCTGTGGTGTTCCAGAGCTCAGAGACCTAAATGCCGTCCACGCCGTCTGCCATTATGAATTTTATTCATTAGAAATCAGTCTTTTATTTATTCAGGGAGTTACAAACAATTGAATGACATTTGAAATGACCATATATTTCTTTATTTAGTGAGATCATTTGTTTTGAATGCTCTTTATTCTAGATAAATTTGAGGGAAAATTGTTGTCATTATATATTTGGGAAAATCTTCTTAGGTAACAAGTGTGACTGGATTGAGCTGAGTGTATAGTTATGCATCTAAAGGCTGTTCACACCAAGAACGATAACTATGACGATAACTATAGCGTCCACACCAACCCACAATAACATTCTAAATGTGCACACTTTTTTAAAGCAGGATAGATTCTGATTGGCTGTCAATGTTTTTATCATTCATCAGCTGAAAAATCATTCTGAAAGTGATTCCAATGATACTGTTCCTCTGTGTCTGTGTCGGTATTGTTATAGCTGTGGTGTGGACTACCCTATTCTCATAGAATTATTAAAACTTTATAGTTGTCATTATTGTTATACTTATCATCAGTTTGGAAAAGTTACATTTAAATGTAATGGGTTGCAATATTCTGTTACTCCCTAAAAAATAACTAATTGTGTTACTTTTCATGGAAAGTAATGTGTTAAGTTACTTTAGTGTTACATTTTCTCACCTGGGCTGGGCTTGCATATTTGTTTTTTAATAGCAAAACTTTGAAAAAGTTGTATTTTTTGCAAATGTAAAGGGCCTTTAACACCAAAAGTTAAATGAATAAGCCTGACTCAAGGAAATGCACATTCAAATGCAAGCTCAAACAAACCTGAATGTTTTGTGCAAGTGAGATGAGTAAATTTATGCTTACATTTAATGTAGAACTACAATAACCATCATGTTTACACAGCACATGGGGACAGGAGAGGTATCCATCAATAAATGGGGTAACTTTCATTACCTATTTGAAAAAGTAACTCAGATATTTTGCTGTAAATTTAAAAGTTACTTTTCTACTTTTAGTATGCGTTACTTTTCTAGTCACTTGAGAAAAGTAATCTGATTATGTAATTTGCAGTACTTGTAATGCGTTACCCCCAACACTGGTTATCGTTCTTGGTGTGAACGGGCTGAACTGGCTAAACGGGGTGAAATCTCAGAACAGTAAGTAAGCATGTCATTTGATTTCTCTGCATGTATTTGTGTATAATAAAGAGTGTGCATTTTAACCCACACTCACAATCTAGCTCAGTTATGGGTTCTTACATTTCTACGTGTCTTGGAACAGTTTCATCATTGGGTCGAAACAGGAAAAGCCTAGACTTCAAAAGTGTGAACTGACTCTGGAACAGTTGGCTTGGTCAGCTCTATCAGGGCCGAGGCTGTGGCCCCTGGCACAGTTGTTTTTAATGGTATCTGTGGCATGCCGTCCTCAGGGGAAAAAGTCAGCCCTCCCGAGTGCTGTAAACCATAGACTAATCTCTGCGGCCTACTGTCAGGGGTCACACTGGCCGCACGCTAGGGTCAGCCTGTGACCTCCTTCCCTCCGGCCAAGCCTAAGGTGCCTTTCACTCCAAACAGTGTTGTAATTATCTCCTTATTGCAGGAGCGCTGAGGCCTGATGAGAGAGAGTTTCAAGAGGGCTTGTCAAAGATGAGAGGCTTTAGACGCGTAATTCTCATCTCTCATTAGTTGTGGCCCCTCTCTCTCCAGCCCATGGGCACACAAAGAGTCTCCGCTCCCCCAGCTGAGAAGGGCTTCATCAGGGACAAAAGGGAGTCCCTTAGTCTCTGACTGGAGGAAAGTCCAGGCCAGGAGGTGGAACAGCAGGGCCTATTCCCGCTTAATCCCAGGACTACGGAATAGGGACATGACTTGTGGACTGAAATCCTCCTCTTAGGGACTTAGAGCGGTGGCTACTCTCAGCGGTGTTTGGAATCCTCTTATTGGAGTCACAGTGGACTTTAGGGATAATGTACTACCCAATAGCCACTACTGACTTAGCACTTGCTGGGCAGCCGCATCAAGACCACAGGATGCATTGAATGTGGTATAAAAAACCTGTTAGGCCTCGCTGGGACACTTCCTTTCGACCTCTGGGACACAAAATAACGGCCTGAGATTTTGGCTGGCAAGTCAAGAGACTAAACAACTAAATGACTGGTGAAAAAATTAAAGCTTGATGTGTTATTTTAAATAAGTGTAAACTTATATGTAGTTCAAACATTAAAGGATGGCGTTAGGAACGCCAAGGTCATGGGTTCAATTCCCAGGGAAATCAATGTATACCTTGAATGCAGTTTAAGTCACTTTGGAAAAAATTGTCTGCCAAATGCATAAATGTAAACTAAAAATTATATGCAGCAATATACTTTAATACACTTTCACAAAAGTGAAAAGCCTGTTGCTTGTCATTCAGCACAATGAACATTGCGGTTATATCTATATTAACAGACTTAACTGGTCTGTGTTCTTCATCATGAATGTCAGTTATGTTGTAAACCAAAACAGTGACAATCAACATCCTGTTCAGGAATGTTATTTGAAGTAGGTGACAGATTTTGAGGAACGTAAAATGGGTTTGTTTGCAATCTAGATGAAATCCCTGATAGATTCTGTATGACTATGTGTATACTAAAAATAGATGCTTGTTCTGTCATGTTTGTGTAGTTGGACCCAATTTGTCTTGACTGTACAGCGCTGAAACACTGTTCATAATGTGGTATTGTCCTTTATCATTTTGCTTATGTTTTCCAGAATGTTTTATAACGCATATTACCTAAAACATTTTTGAAAGGGGAGTTATAAGCTTTAAACAGAACAGAAATAGCGTTTAGGAAAACATTCAGGAATTTTTAAGTTCCATTGCATGATGCCACCCCGCACTGCTAGAAAACCACAGTCCTTCATCATCCCGTGCCTAGCTATGGTTCCTCAACTGAACATTTTCTCATGTTAATCAGGTTCTTTGTAGTTGAAGGGATTTGCTCTGTGGAAGCTTTGTCCCCAGTCCAACAAAGAGCCCCCCCAAAGTCAAGCCCACTGCCATGCTGACACAAAGATTCGTGGTTTTGGGGAGCACGTCCCCAGCTCTATTCATACTGAACGCACCCCTCAAAACTCCTCGAATTCACTGATCACTAATGAACTTTCACAAACTTTATCAAATGCGCATCTCCTTCCTTTCACAGATATCATAGATTTCTGTATCATCACAAGCTGAATTTCATATCCTCAAGGTCTATTTGCATTCTCAAATTTCACTATTTTATTTTTAAAAAAGGAAGGGGGTGAAAAAACAATCCAAACACAGTTGGAGGAGGGGAAGATGTATAACAAACTATACAACAAAAAGTTTTTCTTACCATACAGACAATAAAAAGGAACAACTAAAATACAATAACAGGTGCATTAACAAGGTTTTTCGGACCTTGTGGAGTCAAAGACTATATTACTTTTCTAAACAAAGGACATTCAGTAGGCTTTTTGCCTGCTTCTCTCTTTGTGCAGTAATTGGGTTATTGGTTTATAAGCATTATAAAGATGCATAGACAAAGTACGAAGGAGGAGTTAGGTAGGGGGGCAACTGCACAGAGACCTTTCCCTTTACCATTTCTAATTGGCCACCCATGGCCGTTTTCTATTCACCTTTCACATTTTTATCCAACGGCCAGAAGGAAAAAGAATGCATTTATATGATGAGAACTTTTTTTATATCCGTTATGTAATAGCCCATAAATCAGGGGTTTGATACAGAAATTGATGCATTATTTCCTTATTTCAATGGAATCAAAGACTTCTGGGACTACACAAAGTTTCTGAATAATGCAGAGACATGATTGGATTATTCTTTTCTCTTGAAAATGACCCTGTAACCCTTATACATACCATCACTATTTGCTTTCAAGCTTCCTCAGAACAACTTGTGAAAGACGTGAGAAAAATGATCTAATTATTTCATTTACTAATTAGCACCAAGGGAATCTCACCCCAGCACTGGCCTGACCGACCCCTTGAAAGTCAGTCTGTGTTAAAGGCCATTTTTAATTCTTTACCCAGAGAAGACAAAGGTAATTTGATTGCCAGACCCATCCCATATGCTTGCAGACCTGTGCGGTCAACCAGAGCCCCAAGAGACCTAGTTGGGTTGTTTCACTCAACCCTTGCAAAGTGTCAACCCTCCCAGTCCCAAACAAAAAAAGCAAACACATTGAATCTAGTTAAAGAGAGAATGAGGCAAACAAACACAAAGAGGGGAATCAACTGACCCGCAAAAAAGGCTCTTAGACACAACCAGCCTTGAAATGGTCAGGGAAAGGCTGAATGTGTTCATCTCTAGAGGGCTGGTGAAGGGAGATAAGAAATTGAATTGATAAAAGAAAACAAAGATTTTGGACTAAAGCTTGACTTTTCTCTTATCACATCCATAATAGCAGGCTTTGAATTAACATGGGCAGATGGCGAGGAGATTACAACCATTTGAATTCATCTATAAAGAACTGCATCTTAAAAATGAATTACAATTAATTATAAATGTGATTCGCATGGAAGACAGAGAGGGAAAGCCACCCTCGCTTTAGCTAAACGGACTGAGGGCTGTTTCTACCAGAGCAATCAGTATTTTATACTGAAATTGCTGGCCAGTGCAGCTCAATAAGACTGCAGTTTTAAATGAACCTCTAGAAGGAGTGTACGTGTGGTTATGTGACACCAGCGCATAAATGAGCCAGCATTGTCCTGGCAGATCATTGCCTCAGACTCATTAAACCTCTCCACCACCTCTGACTACAAGGAAGCACAGCATCCTTTTTACCAAAGAGCCACAGAGCCAGGAGTACAGGTTTAAATTAAACAAGGACGCCATTACTCTTCACAATACTCTGAATGGGCCAGCGGGGAGAAGGGCAGTCTGGCTGAAACTGGGGAATGTTTAATTAAACTTTGGAAAGGCATGGAAGTGCATCTGCACCAAATGACCCTCCAGCTGAAAAGGGGGATTAGGTCGGTGGAGAGACTGCAAGTTCATTAGAAGAGTGT
Source organism: Siphateles boraxobius (assembly GCF_051911475.1). Taxonomy (NCBI): domain Eukaryota; kingdom Metazoa; phylum Chordata; class Actinopteri; order Cypriniformes; family Leuciscidae; genus Siphateles; species Siphateles boraxobius. Next base: position 39,275,079 of record NW_027508734.1, on the reverse strand, counting down.
AGGCAAGAGAGTGTATGCATTACAAGAGAAGACCACTGGTGTAATTGTGTTTCACAACTATATTCGCTTGCACACACAATGAATGATTGGAGTGAAAATTATTTCACTATATATTTTTGGTGCAATTTTTTACTATGTATGAATAGACATACTTAACAAACATTATGAAAGGGCTACTAAGTTAGTAAATTATGTAAAATTATCTGTGATAATTAGAATGTGAGTCTGGTACTGCTCCATAGGGCTTTGATTATGGGGCGTGTGTCAATCGAACCAGGAAATAAAAGGCCTCTACACTGAATTGGATAGACCTAGAACCAATCAGAGCAACGGAGTAAGTGACGTATGTTGAGAGATAGATTAAAGTTGATAGATAGATTAAACTTTTTCCGAATCCCTTAGGAAGGACGGCAAAAACATCTTTCCCATCGACAAATGCCTTGATCGCGGTTCTCTGTTCCTCTTCTAAAATGAATGCGCTGTCTATATCTTCTATAACACACGCGATAGCGTAATATACACAACCCAATTCTCCAGTGGCAGCCATGAATTCAACTCAAGCGCTCTGATGACGTGGATAGTTACGTTACCGTTGCTTACCTGTCCATCATCGTATAAAGCCCGCCCTGACAATTTTATTTGTCCAAACTATTTTCTGTTCAGGCATAATAGCTCCTCAACGGATCGAGTCCAGACCGAACTTCCCGACCTAAAAATTTTGTGGGCGGGGTTCGGGCTGACATCCAGGCTACCATTTGGTATCATTTTCAAGTGCTTTTTAACAAGAGGTAAGTTCCTCCCCAAAGGCAGAATTTCGGTCACAACTGATCAAAAGTCAAAATTTTCTGAAGACACACAATCACTTTATATGACAAGATTGAATTTTATGCTTTTATTCACACATAAACATTCATCAACTGTTTTGGTAAGTGGAAGCTCAAGCATGTTCGCTTGACGTGTGAGAACCAATGAGGTTCATTCTCGTTTGTTAAGTAGCACGTTTGAGCTTCTGCAAGAACCAATTAGGTTCATTCTCATGTTAATCAGCGCGTTTGAGCTTCTGCAAGAACTAGTGGGGTTCATTCTCATGTTACGCAACATGTTTGAGCTTCCTCAAGAACCAATGAGATTCATTATCGTGTGTTACGCAGCACGTCTGAGCTTCCGCAAGAACCAACGAGGTTCATTCACGTGTGTCACGCAGCAGGTTTGAGCTTCCTTAAAAACCAATGAGGTTCATTCTCGTGTTTTATGCAGCATGTTTGAGCTTCCACAAGAACCAATGAGGTTCATTATTTTGTGTTACGCAGCACATCTGAGCTTTCGCAAGAACCAGTGAGGTTCATTCTTGTGTGTTACGCAGCACATTTGAGCTTTCGTAAGAACTAATGAGGTTCATTCTTGTGTGTTACGCAGCATGTTTGAGCTTCAGCAAGAACCAATGAGGTTCATTCTCGTGTGTTACGCAGCGCATTTGAGTTTTCCGCAGAACCAATGAGGTTCATTCTCGTTTGTTAAGCAGCACGTTTGAGCTTCTGCAAGAACCAATGAGGTTCATTCTCGTATGTCACGCATGCAGGTTTGAGATTCCACAAGACCCAATGAGGTTCATTCTCATGTGTCACGCAGCAGGTTTGAGCTTCAGCAAGAACCAATGAGTTTCACTCTTGTGTTACGCAGCACATTTGAGCTTTCACAAGAACCAATGAGGTGCATTCTTGTGTGTTACGCAGCATGTTTGAGTTTCCGCAAGAACCAATGAGGTTCATTCTTATGTGTTAGCCAGAATGTTTAAGCTTCAGCACATTTGAGCTTTCGTAAGAACCATTGAGGTTCATTCTTGTGTGTTACGCAGCATGTTTGAGCTTCAGCAAGAACCAATGTAGTTCAATGCTGTGTTACGCAGCACATTTGATCTTCAGCAAGAACCAATGAGGTTAATTCTCGTGTGTTACGCAGCGCATTTGAGCTTCTGCAAGAACCAATGTGATTCATTCTCGTATGTCACGCAGCAGGTTTGAGCTTCCACAAGACCCAAAGAGGTTCATTCTCGTGTGTCACGCAGCGGGTTTGGCGGTATGGTTCTTGTAGGAGCCATTTGTTGTATGGTAAAGTTTGTCGTCCACTGGGTGGTGCTGTGGCTGTGTATAATTAGAGCACCTGAGCAACAAGTGTGGGCGTTGGTAATTGGGAAGCGCACAGTTTTTTGACCGCACGGCAGAGGAGCTCGTAAGGTGGATTTTAGTCTTATGCTGTCACAAGGTATGGCTTTGTGTGTACGTGTGAACAATGAAAGTGCACAAGAGGTTTTAAGACATGTTTTGAGATCATGTTTAATGGAGCAAAAGTATTAAAGAAAGACATTTGTTTGCATCTACATCCGTCTGCATGGACCCTGTTTGTACGTGTTCTAAACTTGCTTACTCCTATTATCAACGACAACGGCATTGGAAAGCCAATACAGTTCTGTTCTGAGCAAGAACTCCCTGTGCATCCATGTAGTCTAGCATGGATAAGAGCAGGGAAAGCAGTAATAACCCCCCTTAGAGTAAATAGAACAGAACCAACAAAAATGGTTTGCAGATATCATTAATGGCAATATTTTAATGTACAACAATTAGAGAATTTAGTCTGATTCACAAGGGAATCAGAATACCAAATCTTGACTGTACATGAGGATGAGCTGGGGATGGAGGAGGGTAATTAGCTCCTGAGACGTTTCTAGCTGTTGATAATACTGAAGTAGCTTATATATGAATACAGTGATAGGCATCGTATTCCTATTAGGTAGAAGTGGATCAGCTGAGAGTCAGCTGATGCGAGCTTGACTAACGTGACCTGCCAGAACTAACGCTTTGCTTGATTTACATGTGAATAAAAACCTAAATTCAATCTGTTCATCATATAAAGCGATCGAGTCTCTTCAGAAAATTTTGACTAAACCGCTCAATTCATAGTTTTACGATCTTTTTATGAACGTTTTGAATCATCAAAGTGGTAGTTTGAGTGGTCTATGGAGGGACAGAAAGCTCTCAGATTTCATCGAAAATATCTTAATTTGTGATCCAAAGATCAGCAAAAGTCTTACGGGTTTGGAATGACATGAGGATAAGCAATTAATGACAGAATTTTCATTTTTGGGTGAACTATCCCTTTAACACAATTGTTATAGTGTCTAACATGCACACTCACTATTTTTATTAGCCCATGTTTTTTGTAATTTTGGTAAATCTTGGTACTTGACAGTTGCATATTTAAAACAGCTTGATTTTGTAGCAGGTATGTAACGGAATTATGGAAGTTTGAGATGCTCAAAAAACAAAGACTTACTATTTTGTTATTTAGTTTTAATTTTGCTTACAAATAGTGTTCAGCTTATTACCTGAAAATGGGTTGCAATTCATGCTCAGAAGACTGGGGGAATCGCCACATATTTAACTCATAACATGTTGTATTACAGATGGAGGTCAGACATCTGTGCACCTCTAGGGATTCTATCGTCATTGTAGAAGTTGGCGGGGAGTAAAGCAATTGCGGAAGAGCTGTATTGGTGTATTAATAATTAACCATTCCCCCTTCACTTCCTCCCCCACAGGCCCTCTCTCTGCTGACATTTCCAGGGACTGTTCTCTGTAGGAGGACGGACTTCTTCATTTAGAAGACAGGACAATGCAGTACACTGCTTTTGTCCCTTTGAAATCCTGCTGGGTCTCAATATGGCTGGTCAGGGATCAATAGGGAAGCACAATAGGCATTAGTCTGCAGATTCACTAGGCCTTTATAGAAGGTGCGAAGCAGACAGCATCCAGACCACATGGTGTCTGGCCACTGGGCAAAAATGGAGTGATGCACAGTGTAGGAAGAGGAAAAGTGTCAATGGAAAAGGAAGAAAGCAAGTGTCAGCCTGGTAGAGGGAAGGGGCTTTTGACACGTGAGTTTGTTTTGAACTGAACTTGGATGGAAGATCAAAGAACAAACATACCTGTACTTCTATTCTTGTCAGGTTTGTAGCTATAAGCTAAAGTAAATTAATGGTCTTGAATGTAGCATAAAACCAACAAACTATGCGTTACCAACATTAGACGCTGCTTATCTATTCTGTAATCTCTTCTGATGCAGGTCCTTTTGCCTCTCTGTGATGGACAGATGGTCCTTCATTCCACTCATACTATCACAGATTGAGCTGGCCTTTGGTTTACATTTGACAGGATGTGATTTCTAAGCTCAATCAAAGACGGCTAGAGGCCTAGCCCAAGTCCATTGTCCGAGCGATTAAAGCATGAATGGAGTCTCAAAATGGAGAACCAGTGCAGGGAAACAGCCCGAAGAAGGAGGAGGTGAAGGAATGCATTTTAAGGTGAACGAGAATAACTGGCCCCTGGTCAGAAGGCCCCTGCAAGAATCTGTACTTTGTACGCTCCGCCCTATGCTAGGACGCGGGGCTTTTTAGGCAACATGCTTTTGGCAACCCCACAACTCAACTGTGAGAAAGGATACGCAGCAGGAAGCCCTTTTCCTTGCAGTCCATCCCCATCTGCCACTGCTGAGTGTGGAGGGGCCCGGCAATAAAAGTGTGCTAGACTGATGTGATAAATGACACACAGAAACTGCACACTCACATGCAAGACTATGAGTGAAAGCACAAACACATATTTTGGCCGAGTTGTGAACGTGAGTTTGCAGTCTATATTGAATGTGATGCAATTTTAAGGTGTCTGTGTTGTGAAATAATATATAGCAAGAAATGTCATTCTATTGATTTGAGCTCACAGACTGCTTGCACAGACAACATACAATGTGGCCAATGTAGTCCGATTCGCTAAAACATGACTCTTACGAGTCAGTTCTTTATAGTGAATCAAAAACATATGCTGCGTCCCAATTTGCTTACTTATACTATGCCCTTAAAGTATGTACTCTTTTGTGAAGAAAAAGTACATACTTTTGAGTGTGTAGCTTAAGAGTAGGCAAGCTTTGGGACATACTATCACGTCATCTTTAATGGACAGCTCTGTCGCGTGCTGCGTGCATCCTGTCACCGTAAACTGCCCTGTCAATCATCTCATCACAGTTAAAAACCTCAATTCAATCTAATTTGATGTCCTACTGTTTCGGAGAGCACGTTCATCTGCCAGTCGTGGGTCTTTCATGCGGATACTCTCGTGTTTGCAATTTGAATATGATGCATTTAAAAGGTAATGGCTAAACGTATATTTACAAAAGTTCCCATTGCTGCAGATGCTATAATGTGGACAGCACTGAATACATTCATTTTCGTCAGGTTGGATACTGATAATTAATCACTCAAACCTCTTTATCTAAACCTCTCTTCATAACCGTGGGACTCGCGCGTCCTCCATGTCTGTAGTTTTTTAACACTTTTCACTCCTGTTTGTAGTTCTAACCAAATCCTCGTCCAACGCGCGATGGGTTGTGGGCAATATCAGCCGTTAGAGTGTGCATCAATCTACATTCGGATTCTGACTGGAAATAGCAGACCATCCGGGTATCTTTGAAACACTCATTTCAACATACTACGATTTGGGACGTACTAATTCTATTTTCGAATACTATTTAGGACGGATAGTATGCGAATTGGGACGCAGCAATACAGTAGGACCAGTGTAGTCTGATTCATGAACACATGACTCTTTTGAGTCGGTGCTCTATAGTAAATCCATACAAATAATACATTGATTCTTTTTAGTGAATAAACCACATATAGTGCACCTATAGCCTGATTTCCAATGGAATGACTCTTTTGAGTTGGTTGTTTTAATGAATAGTACAAAACAAGAAGTTACTAGTTTGAAACAATCTGATGATTCCTACACTGAACTGAATCCATCAGAGAATGGTTAAATCAACACCTGTTTCTGAACTGAAAGTTTTCATTATATACGTATATATATATATATATATATATATATATATATATATATATATATATATATATATATATATATGAAGAGTTCAGATGCAAAAGCCTCTAAGTGCCATCTGAAATTTTCTTCTAGAATGATGATTTTTATCAAGCTCGTATATTTAAGTTCAGTAATTTCACTTAAATGGCAATGAAAATTACCTATTAATTGTCATTTAAGTGAAATTATATATATATATAATTTTAGTTTTATATAGTAGCTACAGTTGTGGTTGAGAAGATAGCCATAGACCATTTGACACAGATAATATTGGCACCTTTGCTTTTATCTTTCTACATCCTTCCATTTTTATGCGTTCAAAATGCTGCAGCCAAATTTCTTAAGAATGATCGTAAGTATGATCACGCCAAGCCTATTTTACGAGATCTTCATTGGCTTCCGGTTCATATTAGGATTGATTTTAAAACTCTCCTATTTGTGTACAATGGTCTACACAACCTTGCACCAAGCTACATATCTGAACTGTTGCATCCTTATAACCCTTCCAGAGTCTTACGATGGGTCATGGTGGGACCTAGGTTGTGGAACAGCCTGCCAGCACAACTTAGGGCTGCTCCCTCCCTATCACTTTTTAAATCTCTCTTGAAAACCTATTTGTTTTCTTTAGCTTTTAAATGATGTTGATGGTCTTATTTATTATGTGTTACTTATTTTTCTCTTGTGTTTATCTGACTTGTACAACACTTTGGTCAGTCATCAGACTGTTTTTAAATGTGCTTTATGAATAAAAGAACTAGAACTAGAAAAAAAGAACTAGAACAAGTGCAGACATCTACCTTAACTGTGCTGTTATGTTTGTTTGAGATCAATATCTATATAAACAGTGAAAAAAAATGGGCTGCTAAATGAAGCTTTAAATTCTTGTTCTGTTGTATGTCAGTTAGCGGATTGCCCCCACTGAGAAGGGGGTGGGATGGTTGCAAAAGGGGTTTTCATGCAGACAGTGTGACTCAAAGTTATCTTGACCTCAATGAACAAGGAACAAGGTACTCCATTGCCATACTCTAACTTACATGCAGTGTGTCATTCCTCTGACAGGACATTGTTCATTAAGAAGAAAGACATGCTCATGGAAACAAGGAGACATGGGATAAAAGTGGGAGAACTTTGTGCAGAACAAGTTGGGTCATAATTGGGTGACTCCAAGTCATGTAATTTTTTAAAAAGAAAACAAACAAAAATGTCATATGCTGAGTAGTTCACAACATTGATTCACCAACAATTGCAGGTTTATTCATAATCTTTTTTGCTTGTAGTCTGTATAAATTTCATCAAAATAAAAAAATCGACAAAGATAAATCACACATGCTCTCATAGGACATCATTTCATCATGCCAATCTTTTCTCTTCATATTTTCTTTCTTTAGTTCTGTGAGTGTGAGACGAGGTTGGTACAGCTGTGCCTGGCAGGCTCACAATTCATCTTGAATCAAGCACGCTTTCGAGACACACACACAGGAGACTGCCTAGGGTTCTGTCACTTTACATTTCATTCTCACCAGAAGAAGGATGGTATGCTGAATGGCACACACTCTCTGGCAATTCACACTGAACCTGACTCTAAAAGGAGTTTGGAGAAGAGACTCTTCCCTTCACCTATTCACACTTACACTATTCCATCCATCCATCCATTCATACATAAAAAAAATGACAGTAAAGACTTTTACATTGTTACAATATATACTGTATATATTTTTTCAAATAAATTGTTCTTTTGAACTTTCTATTTATCAAGTAATAATGAAAAAAACACTGTTTCCACAAAAATATTGAGCAGCACAAATGTTTTCAACATTTATAATGATAAGACATTTTTCTTGAGCAGCAAATCAGATTTATTTGAATGATTTCTGAAGGATCATGTGACACTGAAGACTGGAGTAATGATGCTGAAAATCCAGCTTTGCCATCACAGGAATAAAGTACATTTTAAAATAATTATAATAGAAAACAGTTATTTTAAATTGTAATATTTCACAAATATTATTTTTGTTTGATTTTTCATCAAATAAATTTAGCTTTGGTGACCATAAGAGACAATCTTACCGACCCCAAACTTTTGTACGGTATTTCATAATCAACAAAAACTCCTTGATTTGACCTTTTTTTCCAGTGTGAGTGATCCATCCCAACATATATTTGTCACTCAAAGCATTATTAATCATCACAGTTGGGTCTGCGCCATTACCAACCCTTATGTGATTGTGAGTGACAACAAGTTAACAGGCAGTTGCTCGACGGTTTACTTTTTGTCTTGAGTATCAACAGAGCCAGGGGCAAATGTCTCAACATGCATACCATAGAATCACTGTTGCTTATCATATTTGTGGTGTTTGCATGTGAAGGCTGCTTTTGCACTATGCTGACTTGAAATAACACATAGTCATTGTATGGATGAATGTGTACCTGAATTTGAGGTTCATGAGACACTGAAGACTGAGTAATGGCTGCTGAAAATTTAGATCTGCCATCACAGGAATAAATGATATTTTAAAATATATTCAAATAGAAAACAGTTCTTTCAAATTATAATAATATTTCACAATATTACTGTTTTTACTGTAATTTTGATCCTATAAATGCAGCCTTAGTGAGCTTAAGAGACTTTTTTCAAAAACATTAAACATTTTTACTAACCCCAAACTTTTGAACGGTGATGTTTATGTAATGTACACTTTACACCCCTTTTCTATGATGATCATGCTAATTAAAATGTATTTAGTTATTTTTTAAAATCAGCATGATACAGCTGATAATTCATCTTTTTCTCTAAATAAGAGCCAGAGTTAGTGACAAGGAACCAAGGCTTCAGAGAATCACATTGATAAATTAGCCTGTGAGAACGATGGACAAATGACGTGAAGCTCAGTCACCTGTTTTCTCTCTCCAGCACATACTATCCTACCCTGCAGCGTGGTTCCTCTTAGTCACCCTTCAACTAAAAGCAGTTTTCTTTTATTTGAACTCTGAACTCATCTTAAATTTCCTGAACTCTACGTGAACCTCCATAGACCTTGAATGTAAGAAAACAAACAAATAATGTATTGTGCAAATATGACACAATGGAAATTACTATTAGTTTAGAGCACTCACATATTCTATGAAGACACCCTCAACCAAATAAACATTCAGCTCATGTAAAAGGGCATTAGATGTCAGGAACAAATAAACTAATAGTTTTAAAAACGGGTATTTGCATAACAGTAGACTTATTGCTCAGATTAAAGAGGGGTGGGACTTTAAGCTCCCCAAATTTCACTAAAGACTGAAGAAATCTAATTGAACAAAAGGAATATGCGTCAAAACAGCAAGAGAGAGAGAGAAAGAAAGAAAGAAAGAAAGAAAGAAAGAGACTGGGGTAAGTAAAAGAAGAACTTACCTCGAAACAGAGCTCTATTGAGGAGCTGACCGTGAAAACAGGATGGAAACAAATTTATGGATGTCATTTAAGCATTCCATCAACCAACTTAGCTGAAAATAACTTCTTAATGAAAGTTGAGGAATAATATTTTTGTGTAATCACAAAACGCAAGCACATTTTTTATGGGGGGGGGGGGGGGGGGGGGTCAAGAGAACATCCTAAACCAGCAGACTTATTCAATGTCTAGGGTAGAAGAGAGCTGTGAATAGAATTAGCGAAAATCTGCATAGTACAAGAGCTCTCCGACAAAGACTTAATGGTACATTTGGCTCTTTTGAAGGGGCAGCAACAACCCAAAACCTTTAGTCTTCAGACCCCTTCAACAAACCCCAACCCCCCTCATAAACCCATTCAGACTCCTCTCCACCCCACCCGCACCCTCCGTTCCTGTCCTCCGCTCACAGAGGGCGGCTCGGGACGGCTAGAAGATGAGTATTGATATAATGAGCGGGAGAGAAAGCATACAAAAACACTGCGCAAAGCGTAGATGTGATTAGAGCCTGAATTCTATTATGTCTTTCTGCAATGATGGACAAATACGCCCAATGAGAAAAGCATGGGGTGAGGCATTGGGAACACAAAAGCCCCTTGCAGAGACGCAGTTGAATGTTCACAAGAGGATAGGTCTGGACAGTTAAATATTTAAAAATACACTAAGAAATACACTAAATTGTCCAAACAGACAAGAAGGTCAATATTGCTCTTGGTATGCTTGTGAGCTCTTTTTGTCTTCACTGAAAGATAAAATGCAAACCGTCAGGAAAAAAAGTACTTGCATGTTTTTTTTTTTGCCATGGCAGATTTGTGTGTTGGGCGCTATTCACAACAAGTGCACAGTACATACTCGATGTAATTGCATTAGGATATTTGACAATGAGTTTGCGTGTGTTTAGGGGGTTGTCATCAAATCCATCTCATCGTATGGAGATTGTGTAAATAATTTTCTTTGGAATTTACACTATTGCCGGTGAGATGCGCTGCTGCTTTCTAAATATCTGGACCAGTGTAAACAATCATCGTATTTGTTTGGAGCAGCTAGTGCTCTGATGAGTGCTGAATGATAATCAGCTAAGCAAATGTTTGATCAAGCATGAACACTTTCTTGAGAAAGGCACCATGGAGTTATCATGAAACCCATCTGTGTGAATATCTGGAAGTTCAGATATAGAATGTAGAGCAGCAATCAAGCACACAGGTTTTTGGGCTTTGGTTAGTTGGTCTTTGAGGGGTGACTGCTCTGATTTAAGCTGCTTGAATGCATCTATTGCGTAGCATCTCTGTGAATTTGCCCAAAAAGTGTAGAAAAAGATAAAACAACATAAAAGGGAAATTTTATGCATGATAAATCAAATTCATTGTGATCCTTCGCCGTGTTTTGGTGCAAACAAATAAGTGTAAGTGTAACATAACATTATCATTTTAAAAAAAATGTACACCACCGTTTAAAATTTTGGGGAAGGTTCAATTTTTTTTAATGTTTTTGAACAACGTTTCTTCTGCTCACCAAATAAGGCCGCATTTATTTGATCAAAAATATGGTAAAACAGTAATATTGTTCAATAGTATTACAATTTAAAATATTTGTGTTTTATTTTAAAATGTAATATTTTTATGATTGCAAAGCTGTAAGCATCATTACTCCAGTCTCCAGTGTCACATGATCCTTCAGAAATCATTCTAAACATTTATTGTTATTATTATTATTATGTTGAAAACAGTGGTGCTGCTTAATATTTTTGTGGAAAGTGTGATACATTTCTTTCAGGATTCTTTGATGATTAGAAAGAATAAAAGAACAGCATTTTTTAAAGTATTGAATACTTTAAATCTTACTGACCCCAAATGTTTGAACAGTAAAATATGATTTGACTGCTTTAATATGTGCAGTCTTGTGTATATATACAACATTATATGCAAGTTTTATAGATTTAAATGTCAAAAATAATTTATCTTTCAAAGTAGCCCAAACCCCTGGTTGGGAGTCACTATAGCCTTTCATAGCAGTGGTTTCCCACACCTGCTTAGTTATTGACATAACAAGTGTTTGGAGCATGTACCTTATCATCAGGCCTTTGATAAATGAGCTTAGGTCTCACATCTATGCCTTTTTGTAACTATAGTGTCACACTAAGCATACAGATTGTTAATCAGAGGGTGATAAGGGGAGGCGAGAACACCAGGCAAATTATTAAACTTGGAAATTAAAGACACTGGATGCTGGAAACCCATCTGAAGAGACAAGATGCTAATCTTGCATGCTATCATGCATGCACAGATGTGTATGCATATGTGGACTAATAATACCAAAACTTTAGATGCTTTAACCTTCTTTTAGGGTACCACAGCCATGATTCTTTGAAGCATGTAAAGCTTATCAGGAGTGGAGTCTTATCATTATTTGTCTGTTGAAGCATGGTGGCCCGGAGGGACAGCTGAAGAATGGCATACAGCGGGCAGGCCTAAAATGGCAGGGATGGAATCCGGAGTGACACCCTAGCTTTTGTGTGACCTCTTTCAGAGGGTCATCACTGTATACTGTCACTCTATGTTGACCTCAAACTAACTGTACCTGTTGTTTTAGGCACTGAGGGGAAATTGAAGTAAATTTAAGGTGCATGCAATCTTCAGCAATCATTCTTGAGGTATAAAAAAAAAAAAGTGCACTACCATTAAAAAGTTTGGGGTCAGTAAGATTTTTATATATACTGTGTGTATATATATATATAAATATATATATATATATATATATATATAAACAAATTATATATATATATATATATATATATATATATAATTTTTTTATTTAGCAAGGATGCATTAAATTGAACAAAAGTGACAGTAAAGACATTTATAATATTACAAAATATATTTATTCAAATAAATGCTATTCATTTTAACTTTCTATTACGGTGGACGAGAGAGCTCAATGTGCGGCAACTGAAGAAAACACATGCAAATGGAAAAATACCTGCAAATTAAGAAAACATCTTCATCTTCTCCAAATACTCACAACATAAACACAACTTAAACAAAGTAGAAAATACCAATTTTTTAAATATATTAAAATAGAAAACAGTTATTTGAATATGATGAATCTTAGACCAACTCCTCACCAATAATTTACAACAAAAAACATACAGTATATAAATAAAAATGTTTCTATATTTATTTATATAAATAAAAATGAAAAAAAAAAATCACTGAAATGTGAATGAGTCATTCCACGAAACCGTCCACGAAACCATGGTTAACCGAAACCACGAGTCCCTCTGACCTTTTTAATTGTATTTTACCTATTGGTTCACCAAAATCTATTATTAATAGCTTTTTGTATCAATTGAAATGTCTCCTTTAATAAAGTTTAAAAATAATTACATACATTGTATCTTTAATATTAGAAATTATCTTGTTTTTTCAGTTGACACCAGCTATTTTGTCATGTCCCTCATGGCCATCTATGAAATTGTACTTGGGATATGATTAATAAACATTTTGCTATTCCCATGAATCATCTGTGCTTTTTTGCTGGTAATGTTTTTTTTTTATTCAAAGTAAATTCATGATTATTCATTAAAACCACATTATTTAGTTCCGTACCTCAGTAATCCCTCAACCCTGTTACACATCATTCTCCCCCCATAAAAATAATGAACAGATCGTTATGTGACATCAACAACAGGAAGTAACATCAGAAGTCTTCTGAACAACATTGTGTGTAGACACAGGCAAGTTACCACCTTCTTTTATAACTATAACTTATTTAGAATTGCGGTATTGTGGTTGTCAAGCTCAATGACTCAACCCTGTTACATCAAATACTTGTGAAAATTATCTTTGTTTTTTTAAAAACATACATGATTTCTTAATATCATGCATGCCATGTGCTCTCCTGTTATTCACTACATGTAAAGCAGTGGCCATTTTCGAGCAAAAAATCACAAACCCATCACACTCAACCCCGTTACTTCTTTGCCACGAAGCGTGCACACATGCAAAAAAACAAACAAAAACACACACACACACACACACACACACACACACACACACACACACACACACACACACACACACACACACACACACACACACACACACACACACACACACACACACACACACACAAGTTACATCAAAAAAGCACACAAGTTATATGTTTTATTTTGATGACCTATTCAGTGATTTTATAATGTTCTAATGTATACTACATTATTGTTGTTTTTACTGCAGTCGGGTTAATAAAACTGAGTTGCAATGGCAATTTATATCTGTCGTTTTTCTTGGTTACATAATAAAATACAGTGCTTATAGAAAATCTTACAGTGAATTTGAGTAAAAAACAACTATTTATATGTTAAGCTGTAATTGTCTTTTCAACCCCGTTACCATCTTCAACCCTGTTACCCTAGTCTCAACCCCGTCACACCTACATTTTTATTAAATATTTTTTTAGGTTAATGAAAAGTAATTAAATGTTTGTTGAACTCAGTCTGAAATGTTCAGAGCAATCATAAGAATACTGATTTTAGTTCAAATTCTGAAGTTAATCCACATCTTTGATAAAAAATGATGAGGTTGCTGTCACAAAAAGTGCCCATTTTAGGCTTTATTATAGCATAAGTGGGAAATGATATGTACATTTTATATTTGCAATTACTGAATTAGTGTGATTGACATCTGATTAATAGGAAAATGTTGATTTCATTACAAATATATTTTATAATTATATTCAGAGAGCTCCCATGGTGTCCTTGGGTTGAAGACTAAAAGTGCCCATATCTTAAAATGATTACCAATAATAATAAAGATTTAATGTCTGAGGTGGGAAAATATGTTTTTCTGGAAGTTAAATATGTCATTACAGTTTTTTACAATCGCTATGACAATTTTTTCAATACTTTTAACAAATTTCCTAAACTCTTAACACAGTTAGCACTACATCCGTCTGTGTAAGCTATACTACTAAAACATTTCTTGTTGCTTTAACACAAAATGCATACAATTAACACAAATTTAAAATGCTTGAACTTCTTTTACACACAAGCTCAAACAAGACCAAAACAATGTATTTTTACTGGCAAATTTACCAATGCTTTAACACTGTATGTCAGAACGGATAACACCATGTTCTAAACCTAACCTTACAGGCTAAAGTCAAGGTAAACAGCTGTTTATATTGTGAATTGAAACACAAATACTGTATATCCCCTGTATTTGATTCTATTGTTACTGAGAAACAGCTGATTGAATGATGCAAATATATACATTTATTTTTATTTATTTTATTTATTGCAGCAATTCTGTCTCTGTCTTTGTTTTTTCATTACAGTAACCGTACATTCTATAAAGCACTCTGAGATGGGTCTTTTTTATTGAATTTCTGCAGCAAAAGACCTAAACCCAACAAAACAAAAATGTAGGGAGGCTTCAAAAGAAACTGCAGTGCAACACACAATCTATGATCAATACAATATACTGTCTGTTGTATAAGGGCATACCTGACACACATAAAATAATGCAGTTTCTGTAATTCCATCTGATATTCGTGTTTTTATGATTGTGCTATGATTGACTAAATCTTCCTGTTGGACGAGAATATATGTTAGTGTTTTGAAAAATTATTTGATTTTGAGACATGTTTGCAGTGTTTTGTCAGACGTAGTGTATTGTTGCTAGTGTTTTATTGTATTTTGAAAATTAGTGTTGGAGTTTAGTTTACAACGTGTGATTTTGAGCATTAAATTAACTGTTTTGCCAATTATGTGTTGTAGGTGTGTTGGTGCGTTAAGAGTTTAGGAAATTTGTTAAAATTAGTGAAAAAATTGTCATAGCGATTGTAAAAAACTGTAATGTTTTGGGGTGTTCAGAAAAGTAATACATATTGGAAAAAAAAATCCAAAAATGTGTAAGTCCATATCGTACCGGTTTCGTGGAATGACTCGAACATCAGAATGGCTCTTCATCAATAATTCTTGGAAGTGTATTTGTAATGTAATACAAAGAAAAAGAAAACACTATTTAGTGAAAGCCATGGTTAAAAGTAGAAATCACTGGTGAATAAGACTCATGATATCATTTACATCCCTTTGGGTCTGCAAAAATAAGCATTTTGAAAAGTTTGTAACGAAAATGACATCCTAAAATGAACAGAAAGTGGGGTGGGCAGTTTGAAACGAAGCCAAGTGGTGAGGTCATAACTGCCCGTTCTAATAACAATCATCAATGAGATAATGAGACAACACAGCTGATCAGCAGGAAATAAACATCGGAACACAAACATCTAATCAGCCACCAGTCTCCATAGTTAAGAAAGCTAGTTGATTATTTAGATTACATTGGGGGGCCTGAATAAATTCAGAAAGCCACCCACAAAGAGGGCCTCTATCAGACCAGCTCCTCAAACAAGCAGAAGCCATGGAGATATGAGTCGCCTCACAACAATGGAAGTGTGGCTGAGAGATATAGGAACTTCAGGAGCGTATTTGCTTACAAGGCCCCTGGCCAGCACCAGCGCTGAGTATACTCACTGACCACACACTGGTTCACCAAATCACTGTTTGTTTAATCGTCATACATTACAGAACTAATCTTTCTCTTATCTCCTATTTTTAAACAGCACTAATGAAATTTTTGTCAAAGCATGAGTGTGGAATAAAGCACACTCTCTCTTTTGGATCGGCCGCTGGACTTAGGAGTGCAGTGCTCAGAGCAGGGTTTGTTTTGGGTGTGTGTGATGAAGTTTGAGGGGCTGGGAGGGGGGTCTGGCCCTCGGCCGAGACGGATGACTATTGTGTGTGCAAGAAGGAGTGTGTGCGGAGGGTGCTGGGCAATTTAAGACAGCGTTTAGCATGCAGAGCCAGACAGGGCAAATCAACCTGACTGCACACAATCATGAGCCGTGTGTGTGAGTGAGAGAGAGAGAGAGAGAGAGAGAGAGAGAGAGAGAGAGAGAGAGAGAGAGAGAGAGAGAGAGAGAGAGAGAGAGAGAGAGAGAGAGAGAGAAACAACCAAATGGAGAGAGAAAAAGGAAATTTTTGTGAAGAATAACGGGAATATTGCCAATGTAAGGCATAAAATCCATGACTAAAATATTGTATTTCAGTATTTGGCTGCTGATTTGTAAAATAGGTAGAAAATTGAGGCTGTTGTTTTCCATATAACACTGGGATTCCTTCTTTGAGAACTATCCTATGATCTCCAAAATGAGAACAAGACAAAACTATAGAAAAGTGTCTAGATAAAAAAAACAAAAAACAGAGGGAGTGAAAGATTAAAATTAGTCTGAATGAGGCCCACACCCGGCCCCTTTCATTTGTCGCCCGGACCCAAATCAGGCTTTTGTGTGAGGCTCTGTAAAGTAGTGTCAATCATTCTGCTGGTGTTTTATCAGAGAAGAGAATTTTTTTATGAAATCACTCTTCACAAATTAAAAGGACCTCCTGCTCTAAGTGCTGAAAATAGGTAATACAGACAGAAGTTAGACATCACAATGCCACTCGTACACTGGAGCGACATCAAAGTGCCCAAGACATCCAATCAGATTTATGTTGAAGGCACAATGTGATGAATATGGTGTAGCCCTCACACAAAAGTGCTTTTGTGTCACTTAAATCAGAGGCCATTCAAAATCAGCACGGGTCTGTCTGATTGGATGATGGCGAAAGGCCTTACAGTGCATCCAAACTTCACACGCACAATAGAAAATGCTAATTTTCATGCACTCAGAAGCTTGGTGCTCGGTTGACTCACATTTGAAGCACTTTGAAGGATGTCATTTCAAGCAAGAATAGATCTGCTTTTTGCATGATCCATTTTAAATGGGGAGAGTCTGAACTGCACAAACCTTAACAAGTCTCCTTATCTTAGCTGATAAGACTCCTGTATATGTCTGGAAGAAAACTGAAAGAAAAAAGTGAACAGGAAAACAGACATTGGTAGGATATTTTGGATGCCCTCCAGGACAGTTAGTTCATCACCATTAGTCTTCAGTTGACGTCTATTCACAGCCTCCATAGGTTGGTACGGACACATTGGTTACAGCACAAAGGTATTCAGGGGTTATAAATTGCTTTACACTTCAACTTTTTTGTTGTTGCTTAAAAATTAACTGTTCACACACTGTAACCCAAGGTTGTGTCCCGTCTACAGCTGCCTGTCACTTTCCTTTGTGCTTATACAGTAAATGACTCACATTAATTAAACCATGTTGACATACTCAAAGCCACTTCTTTTGAACATTTGAAATCAAGATAAAGTGTATCTGTAGTGGTTATTTCCATGTAAATCAGCACTTTTCTATTATATATACTTAAGTATCTACATTTGTGTAAAGTGCATTTCTGCAAGTAAACATTTATTTTTAAAAACGTAGCTATAGGCTTTTTAAACATATTTGGACATATATTCAACATATATTCGTCGAAGTAAACATATATTCAAACAAACACAAGGCAATTATCTGAATAAATAAAGTCTTTATTTTACATAAAATAGGTTTTCTCTTATAAAAAATTGCATATACACAAGTTTGTAGAAAAACACACAAGTGCACACTTTGATACAAAAGTTATTCATCCAGTACAAAAATGCTGTCACATATCTAGAACAAAATATTATAATATACAGGTTGCATGTGGGCTGCCTAGAGTAACAGTAGTGTATTCCCTAACAGACGGCGTTTATGGGACCTGATACTATTTTTCCTCATTCGTTTATCTACAACTGGTCACCTCGTTATTTGTACAATGTGGAAGGAACGAACTGGCTCATTCAGTCGCATTTACACATTATTGCATCAACGGGGCAAAATATTGAACACATAATGGGGTGACAAGACAAAAGTCAGCAGTTTAGACATCCTCGCTCGCCTCAAAACCAGTGCAGTTCTAACGTTTGGAAACGTGCGAGTGTTGCATTTGTGTGCATGAGCACATTGCTGGAAATGGCCCTCTGTGTGTCCAGTGCTCAGTCAATGAACTCGGATTCTTCACAGGCACCAGCAGACAACGTATCTCCGACCGGGACCGGTCCTGTGCTGTCCATTCAGCACCAATCTTTAGTAGTCAGTGAAGCACCTGTAATAGAATAATAACAGTTATGAGTCACAGGCATACACCAAAAATGAATACTATTCAGTCATAAGATGTGTTGTATAAAAACTAAGGGTTTTTAACCAGAAGGTAATCAAGAAAAAGATAAAGAACTCTTTTCTAATGTTATGTTTCTGTGCTGTTATAATAAAGTGTCAGAGATATTTAAAAACTGGATTTTAAACTTTTTTTAAACTGGTGGCCCCTTGTTAGGCTAAGGGGCCCATGGGTACGTTGAAAGTTGGGTCTGAAAGTGCCAAAAAAAGTTCGTACCTGATTCATATCTGTCAAACCATGTGGTGAAGTCCAGCAGCTCTTGCTCCTCAGAGCTGAGAGGCTCGTAGCTGCCTTCATCAGAGGAGTAAGCAGAACGAGGAGACTCCGTGCCCGCAGAATACGCGTTGGAGACCGATGGAGACGAGACACCGCACTGCAACACAGCAGACACGGCGTCGTGCTCGTCCAGCAGCTGCTGAAGCGCTCGGATGTACTCCACTGCCGAGCGCAGCGTCTCCACTTTGCTCATCTTCTTGTTCGCCGCTCCGTTCGGCACATGCTGGCGAAGCGTCTGGAAGCCCATGTTTACCTGCTTGACGCGGTTTCTTTCGCGCTCGTTACGTCTGGCCACCGCCATGGGCTGCTGTTGAGGGATAGAATAGCCGAGTCCGTTGAAGGTCAGTCTCCTCTTGCACCTGAGTAGCTCTGGGCTGCTCGAGCGCTGTCTCTTCAGCACTTTACACTCCATGTCCTGCTTCGCATGAGGCAGGAGGGTCTCCGAAAACGGCTGATAAAACGAGTCTTGCGTTATTTGCGTCGTGGCGATGACAGTTGCCTCCATGTCGCGTGAAATAAATTAGATAAATAAATGAGGTGAGGAGTTTGCAAGTAATGCGCCGCTCTCGTGCCTTTCGCGTGGCTCGCGAGAAGAGATACACCTGTTAGGCGAATTATTTGAGGGGAAAGCAACTTGCTCTCCCTTTTCTACACGTGCGCAGGACCTCCACCCCCTTTCTGGCCGCACGCTCCCAAAGGAAGACCCCGCCCCCTGCATGAATCCCCTGCTCGGGCATCGCGCGCCGGGCGCGTGGCTTTGACAAACTCAAAGGAACTATGGTGCGCTCAGTGCGCCACGCGTATGAGGTATTGCCTGTCTCTGTGGAATCATGCTCACCCGGCGCACGCGTAGCCTACATATGTTCTGTGCAATGTAAAACGAGCAGTGTTAACTATTGATATTGTATAAGACGATGGAGTGACGTCAGTTTTTAGAAGTTCAAATAATGTACCGATTGTCAGTCTGCGGTGTGGTTTATTACCTAACAGCATAAGACTTAGCCTACATGTTATGAACAAAAAGTGCCAAAAAGTAGGCTATCATGGTACAAACAGCCTATAAAAGAAGCATCATCAACATGGAACTGCCACAGTTTTGTTAGGGGCATATCATGCAAACAAGTAGTCTAAATGAGCAATTAAATTTGAATATAATAACTTTTATCCTCTAGATTGCATAGCAACCAATGGAGGAAAAATAAGTTTTTAAAGACTTTTTTTGATAATAGTTTAGATTTTGATACGATTTTTCAAACATTTTCGGGATCATGTCTCCACAAGAATAGTAAAACCTGAAATCGCCTACATTTTGTGGATCAGCCGGTCCTAATGAGAAAAAAAGAACACATTAACTCATGTCTTAACAAGGCTTAGGTTTCGGGGATATAAAATAACATTATCTCAATTTAAATATAACAGAAGTCAACGGAAAGCCTTTACAATGTGTTTGTGCTTGCGCGCGGGCTCGTGCTTCAACCCCAGATTGCTCCAAACTGAACCGTCTGTCATAATAATATGTATACTGTAAATCTCGTTCAAACAAATCAACTGACAGTGACAGCCATGCTATTTACTTTAAAATGAATTAAACATCGGAACATGAATGAACAGATGGACAATGAAAAAACTAATATCAACAAATCTAATGTCAGATTAAAAGATTTTGTGAAAAATATATATATATATTTTTTTTTCTTTGTACAATATAGTGTGTGTGTGTGTTTGTTTTTGTGATTTGTGAGGACACAAATGTGTATAATGACATGGGTATTACATTGGTATTACAACTTGAACATGAAATATGAAGACATTTCATGAGTCCTCATATTTCAAATGTCTTTAAAAACATACTAAGCAGTGTTTTATTAAAAATGTAAAAATGCAGAATGTCTCCTGTGACCGGTAGGTTTAGGGATAGGGGCAGTGTAAGGGGATAGAATATACAGTTTGTCCAGTATAAAAACCATTACGCCTATGGAATGTCCTCATAAATCAAAAAAACAAACATGTGTGTGTGTGTAAAAATTGCTACTTGTGTTGAAGTAAACATGAAGGCCTTTTTTTTTTTATTAGAAAGTATGACAAGACTTGGTAAATTCCTTAGTACTGGTATGTGGATATCTTTATTGGACAATTACTAACATGATAAAGCCAGGACTCCATAACAGCAAGACTTTAGCCCTCCACAAATAGTTCTCAAACAAAATGTGTAACGTAAATGAATGGATCGCCCCCTAGCGGCGACAATATGCTTCTACAAGACAGAATATCCACTGAACAATTTCTAACTGTAGAATAGATTAGACAACAAAAAATGTGTGTATTTTCACCTAAATAACGTTCGATTGTCCATTCGAGACAAAATTAAAAATATACACATTACCTATATTACATAGGATTTATGCAAATAGTTCATTGCTTTGAAGCAATTACAATTTGCAGTATTGAAAATATTAAGACAGTATTTTTTGTGCTCACAATCAAGTTGATTATTAATTAATTTATCAATCACATAAACCTTTTACATCAAGTCAAGTCATTTTTTTGTTGCATTTATGGCATTGTTCTTTGTTGCATTATCTCACGTCTTCCCTTCAGGTCTAGGCATCAGGAGCTGCATAAAAAAAATGTAATTACAAAGAATTATAAAAGGCAGAAGAATAAGTGTGTGTTGTATTTCTCTGTAAATAAATGCATTTACTTCTAGGGAACAGCGACTCTGTCTTTCGCTGGTGACCATGACGGCAAGTTCGATTCTCATCGAGTCCTCTATAAGTCAGAACACAATATTCAGTCACCTGATTGTATCTTAATACGATTAAAAACAAGATGCTTTATAATTCAATAAAAGAATATGTCTGTACAACGAAAGCAAAAATGGTCTTTTGAGAAAACAAAAGAGGACGAATCAAATGACAACTTACACATTAAATGGGTTTGTTCTGGAATCTTCTAACCATTCTTGCCAGTCATTCCATTCAAAGTAATCATCACAGTCCAGGGCCTTGCAGGGACTATGGACAGTCTGGTACAACCCTTGCCACTGCTCTGTCAGTGTGTTCAGTCGTTTCATAATCTCCCTTATCACTTTCCATGCTTTCTGGGTGTCTTCTGAGGTTTCAACTACAGGAAGAAACATTTTTAAGTATAATATAATAATTTAGATTCAATGTATATATGAGGAAGACCTAGTACATTACCAACATTAAGTACAATGCAGGCTACTTGTACAGTGGTTGTTTTTTTGTGAGCTATCATAATCCAGTGACATTTCCTATGATCAGAGTCACTGTCAACTTTTAATTTAAAATATAGATTTATATTTTTTTATGGGAAAAAAACACACACACATACATACATACATGTATAAAAATAAAACCAAACTTTTATTCAGCAAAAGGTGAAGTAAACAATTTCTGAGAAACACTGTTTGACACACAAACAAACACACCCCTACCCAAAAGAAACACACCCCTCCCTTCTTTGCTCCGCCCCCCAAATAGTGAACATGCATCAGCTGTGATTAAACAACAACAACAAAAACAGCATATCATTGTTCTGTGAAACAGCAAAACCAATGTCACTGGCGTATCGAGCAGAAACAAAGCAACTTCTGGGTCATTTTCAGGCCTTCTCGCTTTCTAACGTCCCTGCAGCGCTGAAAAGCTTTTCCAATATTTAACAATATTAATCCTAGCTCTTGCCTGGTCGTTTCAATTATATTCCTCTAACCTTTTCAACTTTGGTAATATCTCAGCCATCTCTCTTTCTACAGTCTTTCAAAAAATGTCCCGCTTGTGCACTCACTTTCTCAATACCTCTCCAACAGAAATTCCGCCAAAAATATGTTATACACCGCTCCTGCGTTTTGTAACGTTCCTATAAAAGGAGATAGAAAGAGGTCTACAGTCCGGTTAGATTCTGTCTCGTTTTGGTGTCTATAGGCAATTTTTTTCACACATGTTGCTCAATATCTCAAGTGACAGAATTCATAACAGCACGCAGAATTCTGCATGCTGTTATTATAAGATTATTATATTTTACATCTGCAATCAGCAACTCAAAACTTGTCCTGCGCCGCAGTGTGTTGCATAGGGTCAGGATTGCACACCTCTAGTTTGGCGCTCAGTCTGTTTTTAATTGTATATTTGATTAAATTGATGCAGCCTTTGTGACCATAAGAGACTTCTTTCAGAAATATAAAAAAATCTTTTTAACCCCAATACATTAACGGCAACGGCCGTACACAAGTTGACAAGAGAGTCGAGTTTAGGCAGAAGGGTGACCTCTGACCCGAAGTATGACATATGATCCTTCCACCGGAAGTCGACTGTCTCATGAACATGCACATGGCAGTTGCTGTAAGCCAGGGATTATGGTTTATAAAGTTTTAAATAAGGACATTTTTCCTACAAAAACCCATAGCTTCACTTATGAAGGCATTTATTAAACCACTGGAGTTGTATTGATTACTTTTATGATGGATAGATTCGCTTTTTGGAGTGTTAATGAAGATGATTATTTGCAATGACTCTGTCTTGATTAATGTCTGTTTTGTTTAGTAGTACTTTTATGTAACCCAAGTAGTGATGCTGCATGAAAATGTATTGGAAATTATATAAAAATAACTACTACAAATTACTTTGCATGTATACTTAACCTTATAAAAGTAGTAGATGTTTATATTAAGTAACTTAGAGTAGAGAGCATGTATGTATTAGATAGGAATTGCTTTTAAGAAAAATGTAATGCTGTAGATAAGGTATATTTTACAGACGAAGAAACGGAGAACCAAGAGAAAAAGAGCCAAGAAGATAGTTGGCAGACTACATCGGAAACACCTTAAAAGGGTCATGGAAGTCTCGGCAGCTCTCCAGTTGATGACAACAGAAGAGAGTTTGACTTCGGCAGTGAACGGTTTGAGTATAAAAGACTGATGAGAAGACTGAACCAGCAGATACTGATTTAGCGGTATCTTTCGACGCCAGAAAACCAGCTGAACCTTTGATTTATACCTTGCTTTATATTGTAACTTTGCTATTAGTTTTGGTTTAAATTTTATTTTTTGGAATATTAATAAATAACTATTATACTAATTGCAAGCAATTGTCTACCAGTATTGTTGTTAATAAACCTTAAGCAAGAACTAAACCACAGAGAAGTCTTCTGAACAAGTTGTAAGAACCATTTGAACGCTTATGATTTAGGTCAGATTTGACTTGCTCTACCTAACCTGAGTATAATAAATAATAAGTTTAAAGGTGTAAGGTTAAAGCACACACCGTAAAACAGGAGCTTAAAACACTCGGACACTATTCAAAGCCATTACAAAGCTGGGAAGAGACTGGATGTTATTTAATACAACTCCTATTGTGTTTGATTGAAAGAAGATAGTCATATACACCTAGAATGGCGTGAGGGTGAGTAAATTATGGGTGAATTATTCCTTTAAAAGGACAAATATAAACTAAAAACATGCACACAAACGTGAGAGAAAAAGAGGGGTCTTACGTTCACTCTCTTTGCAGCGGATCTCAATGAACTGATCCTCATCACGCCGTTCTCTTAGCAGAAAACGTTTGCTGCCACTGCAGAGCACACACTGGTCTTTTCCTATCCAGTATGGAGAGTATAAGGAGCATGTCCTGATGACAAGCCTGTAAAGGGACAGTTTTACAAGTCATACTAGTCATACAAGGGAATACATTCACAATTAAATCAGTTTAAATGAGCTTTTTGTGCAAATTATCCTTCCTGGTATCTGGGTTGATGATGCTTTGCACATTCCCTTACAGCAAATAGAGTGAATAAATGCAAATGTTCTTCAATGACATGTATTTCGTTATTTTGTCTAAAAAAGACAAGCATAAGCATTCACCTGTGGAAGAAACCATGTGGAATCTCAGGTAGGATGTATACGTGGATGTAGAGGTCTTCTGTATTGTCTGATTCCCACTTTTGTTTTACCTGTTTATTGTCTGACAGGTAATTCGGGAAAAGACAAGCATCTGGCTCGTACACAATTGGATTTGAGGCCACCCAGTCTTTCTTTGGACAGAATTCGTTGGCTTTTGGATTTAGAGGACTGTTATGTTTGGTTGACAAACATACATCAAAGTGTTTTAGTAGTAAAAGGAGACTCCCCTCCTTCTTTTTGGACCCAACAACCTCCTCAATTAGCTCTTCATCGTTGCCGTAATTCTTCTGGAGCTCAGTCCGCACAAGGATCCTAATAGCCACATTGCTTAAGGATGCTCTGTCTTTATAGTCACTGATCCATCTTTTCTTCTGTATTCCAAGTGCGTTTTCTGACATCAGCTGTGCAGCGGAAATCTTGCTCAGTTCCTGGACCAGGTCATGTCTCACAATAGTCTGTGACAGAATCAAAAAAAAAAAGTGATGAAGGATTTTAAGTGATACACGGATTAGCATTGCCATTCAAAGACATTTGATGCTTGTAGTTTAAATGTTTGATGCATGAACCTTGAACAGTGAGACGAGGAATGATGGTTTCACAAACACAGAACCTGCCAATTCTGGGATTTCTTTGTACCACATTATGACACCAATTCGGTGAAGATACTGAAGAATTAACTTCAGTTGGTCATCGTCCAGTGTATCATGTCTATTCTTCAGTTCAGGCAAGAGGACATTTTGACTCACAATTCCTGTTAATAGGTGCAAATTTCAGACTTTAGAAAATTATTAATTAAATAAACTAATTTAAGAACAAACAAAACAAAGAAACTACTCACCATGCTCTGGAATATCACCGTTCCTCACAAGTTCGTAGATATCCTTCTCCACAGCATAGTAGCTCCTAGGTAAAGTCTTTTCAATGTTGGGGAATGTATCTTTGTTCAAAACATCATTTTTGATGCGAGTAAGTAGTCTGTCAATGTCCTCCTGTTTAGTGCAATCTATAAGTATAAATTCAAGGACCTAAAAACAAAAGGAAATGAAGCAGATCATGGCAGCGCATTTCATTGGATGCATATTTTAAGACAGCAATACAAAACCAAATTACCTTTAGTTTGTATTCAGTGAGTCTTTCGATTTGATTTATCTGGTCGTAGTTCAAAGATGGGTTGTCCCCATCCTGGAGGTTTTTTCTCCGCTGCTCTAAGGTAACTGTGTGCTTTTCAAGCATTTCCTTCACCCGCTCTTCGATGTGATTTTTCTTTTCATTCACCTCAGCACATGTGCACTGGTCAACATGAGTGCCTACAAGCAGGACCACTGAGTCTGGTATCTTAAGTTGTAGATTTTTGATCCAGAAGTCCACGTTCTCTTTGAAACTCTGGTCATCCATGTTGTAACTAAAATAAATGAATAAATATATAGATTAATTAATTTAGATAAAGTTATTAATAAAAGTATTAATAGTATTAATATTTAGATTAAGTTAATCTAAAAGGGGTCCTATTATGCCCTTTTACGAAGTCTTGATTTTTTTTTTGGGGTGTACTAGAATATGCTTTCATGCTTGATTATTCAAAACATACATTATTTTTCACATATTTTGCATTATTACACAGCACTTTTCTCCTCAGTCTGGCCTGAACATGTTGTTTATTTCCTGTTTTGATAAAGCCCCTCATTCCAAAATAAGAAATGTGCTGTGATTGGTTAGCCGGCCCATTGTGTTGCGGTTGGCACCGGTAAGCACGTTCGGGAAATATCCCACCCCTTGCCATAATAGCGAGCTCTCCTCAGATGTAAATATTAAGGATGCCGTCAATTTCAAACCAATTCAAGCCTGATTCATATGCAGCTAGAATTGTGTCTTTATTACATGTGAGAAAATAAATTATCTAAGAGAAAAAAAAAGTTTGAGAGAAAAAGTTATCACACTGATAGCAAAAAAGCATTTCATGAGAGAAAAAAGAATATTTGACAGAAAAATATCATACCAATAGCAAAAAATAATAATATTTGAGACTAAAAAAAGTTTTGAGAGAAAGTATTTTCTCATAGAACATGAACAAATATAAATTAGACATTTTTAAAATTACTTCTCAGAAAAAAAATCTCTCTCAAAATACTTTGATAAAAAATCTCAAATATATATTTTTTGCTATCAGTGTGAAAACATTTTCTAAAAAAAAAAAGTGATTCTCTCAAAACACTTTTCTTTGCTTTCGATGCAATTTCTTGCTCTCGTGTCAGGATTTTGCTTTAGTCTTGGGAGTCGAACTGAATCATCATTACACCATTGTTCGGTTCACCTAGATAGATGTTGCCTCTGCCTTAGTTGAGCACAGAAACTCCAATGTTTGGGTAAGATCTTTTTTATGCTCAACATTACACACTAACTAAAGTTGAAAACATGAAAAGGCTTAATAGGACCCCTTTAAAAAAAAGATCTAAATAAAAAAAATATATAAATAAAAATAAAGTTAATCTTGTATGTCAAATATGTGAAAATCCACAATAAAAAATCACTTGTAAAAATGTGAGAGGAGGAGTTAAATGAATGTTAATTGTGTCTGAAGGAATCCTCTATAATATTCTGGTTTTGCCTATTTTATTGTCTACAATGCAGAGATCACACATCGGATTGTTTAGAAAAGTAATAGCCCCTCCTAAAGCCAACAAGCAATTTAAAAGGATGAGCAAAGTAATAGGTGATTCTTGCTAATAAAAGAATGAATTGTCAATGACTTGTATAGTGTGTTTAATGGTTAGAGTATGGACCGTTTTATCTAGCAGTAGAAAAAAAATAAAAATGAATGCTTTACCTGTAAAGGTTGATGGCAAGTATGACAAAGGCTTGAGCTGTTATAAAAACATGATGGGTGATGTAGTATTCCTCTTGTCCAGCAAAGTCCCAAAAGAAGAAACGGATGCCATCTCTATCAACTTCACTGATATCGATCCCTACAGTACGATCATCCTCTTTCACTGGTACAGGGCAACCCTGCTCCAGGCTGCGGCACAGAGTGGATTTCCCTGCCATGGAGTTCCCCAGAAACATGGTCTTCACAGTGTAGACATGTGGGGCGTTTGCCTCAAGCATTGAAAAGTAACTCTGGATATCTTTCAATCCCCCAGCACAGACCTCCACAGGTGGCTTTCTAAGAGGGTTGCCATTAGCTTTGAATTGAGTTAAACTACTGTTTTGAAAGAGCTTGTCTGGTAGCTCATACAACTGGTTCCTCTCGACATAAAGTTCTTTCAGGTGCGAAAGATCCACAATAGAATCCAAATTCTTCAGGCAGTTGTTGGACAGGTTCAGATAGGTGAGCTCTTGGCACCTGTTCACATCGATGGGTAGCTTTTCAAGCCGATTGGTGCTTAACTTTAAGAATTTAAGTTTCCCCAAAGATGGAAATACATTTTCTGGAATGGTTTTGAGACTGTTCTGATTCATATAAAGTTTCTCCAATTGGTGTAACCCTCTAATCTCCAGGGGGAAATCAGTGATCTCATTCCTGGCCAGATTAAGCTCTTTCAGGTTTGTCAGTTGCGAGATGCCAGTGATTTGTTTGAGTCTGTTACGCTGTAGATCTACCACGACAGCATCTCCACCACTCTTGAGTAGCTCAGTGGGAAGTGTTTTCAACTTCTTTCCAGAAAAGTCATCGTCCTTTTTACCATTTTGATTTCCTATGGGAATATCATTGTTAATGTAAACACACACACACACACACACACACACACACACACACACACACACACACACACACACACACACACACACACAACACAAAGTGTGTCATTTTATGCTTATTATTTATTTTTTTAAATAACCAACATACTCCTAACATCGTCAGATGACTTGGAGAAACAAGGCATACATTTCAACATGAATAGTACATTAGTGTTTTCATTCTAAACAGATACAATAATTCAAACTAAACGTGAGTTTGTCAAGATTAGCAATTATTATATCCACTATAAATTATGATACATTGATACAGCAGAATATGTTACATGACATGATACTTCTATAAAGCAAATCCGGAGTCACCCTCACTAGTACAGACAAACTTAATTATAATAACCTATATGGTGTTCACTTTTCTTTACATTCACACGGATCATTAGCATTTCTTGAAGATCAAGATAAAAAGTGTCAACATACCATTTAAAGTAAGCATGTTGGTGAGATGCTAAAGAAACTCTTCTGTGAAACTCTTCGCTCGTCTGTATGTCTGGTAAGTAATCTACTTCCTTATGTCCCGTCGATCAGAGTGGTGATGGACTTTTAACAGAGCAATACGCCTGGATTTACTTTCATTTTCAAGAAAATGCAGCAGTATCTGTTTCAGATTCTCTCACGTGATTTACACAATACAGCACTGCAGTGCCATCATCTGGCTAAAATGTGCAACAGTGTGCTAACGAAAATACAGTAGCAATGAAGTAGGCCTAACAGATTAAACTTGTCACCAAGTCAAAATTGACCATTCTTATTTTTCATGAAATATTACAGTATTTCTTATAAAGGATTTATTTGTGCACATTTTTTATTATTATTATATATGTTCCATTGTAAACAATCAAAATAACTTTCCCTCTCAGATGCAGCAGTTTGTTTGAGATGCGCCTTGCCTCGCCTGTAATCAGGGCCGGAGTGGGGCCACTTTTCAGCCCGGGAGTTTCAGGATTAAGACCGGCCCACTTTTTCCATGGTGGTGGAAATTGGATGAATAAAAGCAACAGTTCTGCTCTTACTATTGTGTAGTTTTTATTAATACCATGGTTCAACAAATAATGTAAAGGTTAAATAATAATTACTAACTTAAGCTGAGAAGTTAACAAAAAAAATTCCACTATTCCACAAGGATAGGTTGATAAATTAACAAAAGCATACTGCTCTTTCTTACATTAAATAACTTCAATTCATATTGCTTACTCTGGTATCCTCTAAATGTAAGAGAAAAGAACAGAATCAGATATTTTTTTAAAGAAAATTGTACTTTGCATATTATACTGTAAAAACACATAATTATTGATTAGCACATAGTTGATTTTATAGTGCATCTTAAAGGCAGGGTAGGTAGAATTCCCCAAAAATACTTTTTTCCAAATTTGTTTAAACTGTCTCTATATATCAATGCATAATTAAAATTTAAGTACTCTGGAAAAGAAATGATACAAATCGAGTGTCTGTAGTCCTCTCAGGACTGTAATAAACACAGCTCATTATTCCATTCGGGGCGAAAGAAATGATTGGCTGGGGCGACTGTCACTCTCCCTCGCTACCATGGATACCACCTCTGCTGATACAGGAGCAGCCCAAATGCGTGCACCCGTTTGAAGAGGCACGAAAGCTAGTAATAACAATTATGGCAGAGAAAGAACAGTCAAAATTCTCAGTACCTGCATATAGAGGCAGCGAAGTCAAACAAGTAAAAAAAAAAGGAAGACAGTATTTGAAAAGGCTATGAACAAAAAGTCTTTGGATAAATCAAGAAATCATATGAGAGTCAATATCGGCGTGGCTTTTCCAGCGGTGGCGACAACTGAGTGATCTCAAGGGGCTGAAAAGTGACTCCATGATGGGTTTATTTCTGCTGGACAGGTAATCTTGCTGTTCATTTTGATGACATTTATTTTTTCATGAAGCATGTATCACTAGCACACGTAGCTACCTAATATAGCTACCTAACGTTACGTAGCATAACTAACGTTACACTGGCTTAGCTATGACAGTGTAACTTTGGTGTCGACTGGTATAACGTTACTGTTAGTGAGCCAGGGTTGAGACGATAAATAAGCAATAGGCCTATCTGCAGTTGAAAGCTGTTTTGTTTAATTTCGCCAAATCTAACTGTAAGTTAAAAAGTTTAGGGGACCTATTTTTATACCTAGCTTTACCCTCTGCCTAAACTTTGTTCATATGTTCACCGTGAACTCTACCTGCTCCGTTTTTTCACGTTTGGTTTGTTGTTATATGCTCTACATATGTTTACCTATGTCTTTATGTTGTATCTGTATGTGTTATAAAATATATGTTGTGTGTGTGTGTGTTATATTATCTTGTATCTGCAGAACATGCAGGGTTAATAGCCACGTTTTTTGGGGTTTAATATTCACAGACACTAGTATAATTCTTCGTGGTATAACTTAGGCTACATTGGCTAAAGTGACTAGTAAAAAAGTTAGTCTGGAGCCTCGATCGCGTTTAGAGAATATAAGTTACCAGGTACTGCAGAAATGCTGGTATCGTCCCATTTTCAAAATTTCAGTACCGACTTATAACTTAACGAAGTAACATTACCGGTTCTTTTGACAACACTAGTAGAAGAAGTTACCCTTGCCTCGGAGAAAACAACACAGGAATAGCGACAATTGTACATATAAATTACTACTTATAGGGCTTGAATTACAACATGTGGGCAGTTTTTCTACATCCTTTGTGAACGTTGTTTTCCACAAGTATGCTGCACAGCACAGTGGGTCATCTTAAAAGTACCGTCGAAGCTAACAAAATCTGTATAACGGTCTTTGGAGCCCTCTGCTGGTAGGGAAGCTAGGGTAGCTCGGTTGCTTTTCCGCTGCAGTTAGTACCGCTTCAAAGTGGGTGGGATCAGGGGGGCGGCTAGAAATGTTGGGCCCTATGAAAGAATATGAGGTTGGGCCCCCTACCCCACCCATTCCATTAATCAAATCGATCTCTGGGGGCCCCAAAAGTGTGTGGGCCCTTAGAATCGCCCTAACTTTTCCCCCCTTAGCGGCACCCCTGGGTGGGATTATGACTGATCGTTATAGTTTATCCACTCCTCGGCAACTAACAAGAGGAACGTCTGCGCTTCTCGTCCACTGACCACGATTCAGCCATTTCTTTTTTGGAAGTTTTTTTTTCTTCAAGCAAGTCAAGCAAGTAGTTTTAAAACAGGTGCTACAGCGGTGGCTGTTACTGGCTATTTATATCTAGCGGGTTTGATGTCTCGCAAATACAATGACGCTGGTAATTACTCTGTCTGTCTGACCAATCAGTGACCTTCAGTGCTTCCACGTCACATTTTAGTATCTGTATGGTACGCTTGGAACCTCAACAGAGGTGATAGGCTACCATTTAAAGCGAGCCGTACCGTACCGTACCATGCAGTGGAAAAGCGCCAAAACGTGCTGTACCGTACCATGCAGTGGAAAAGAACCATTTGTAGGCCAACTGGTGTGGTCTAGTGCGGAGTCCCAGCGAAGTCATGTGTCTCAGCTTAGGACCCCATCTAAAGCTGTTCTCGCGATTCTTAATGTAATCAGTCAAGCTTTAATTCATGTATAAAAAATCATGTATAAAAAATAATAATCTTTTATTTTTATCCTGATTGTTTATGTAGTTTAAGTAAAATAAATTGTATGTTTTGCGACATTGTTAATTATTAAGCAATAAGGCATAACATGTGTTTTTAATTACAAGCATGTCATGTCATAATTATTAAACAGAATTATGCTTGTATCTGTTATCAAAGTTTTTTTTCAAAAAATATCGTTGATGGTGAAAAAAACATCTCTAATCATTTTGGATGGCTATATGCTATGCTACTTTCTAAGCTAACACAAAAAAACACTAAGAACGAGAAATGTTTAATTTCACAATCTATAGCTTCAGTTATATAGTATATGAAACATATAAGATAAAACAAATAATGGTCGTTCTTGCATAGTTCAAACATTTGTAACCAATTACCCATAAAACGTGCTTTGAACCAATCAGATTGCTTGGGTCCTAAACTAGGACTCATCTCATCAAACTGGCAGTTAGCCAGTTAACAAAAGTTTATGATACTTGAATGTTTTGTCCATCAAGATAATTTTCACAGGTTAACTTTTATGGATTTTGAGGCCTAAATGGAGTCGCCAGAACTAAAAAGCTAAAGGTAGGCTATAAACAAACTACACCACGGTCCCAGGAATTCAACGTCACCGCCACTAAGCTTCCGACAACTCTTTCAGTTTTTATCTAAAAAAACATTTTCCCAAAACGTTTGAGTTTGAATAGTTTATACGAGTACAATTATAAACATAATGATGCGGTAAAAGCGTGATGACGTTTAATCTTCTCAACAGCCTCTGTAGTCCCATTTAGCCACTTGTTTGCAACCGCATTTTTTCAAGACACATAACAGCTTAAAAAAAATCAAGAGTAGGGTAACCGTAATACTGATGTATTTCATGTCGTAGAATAAAACGAAAATGAAAGTGTCTTGAGCTTGTGTTCACCAAAGACCTTATTTCACCTATTTGAACAAAAGCCCATTAAAAAAACCCATTGACTTCAGGGCGATGGAACTGCAAGTGCTAAAATGCTAACTCGCTTCTGCATTTTGGCCTACAAAATGATGTCATACATACACTATAGCAAAGCACAACAATCCAACGATCCAATCAATTTCTCAATGTGCAAAATAAAGTAGAATTGTGAACAAGTCAAACATCTATATAATGAACTGCACTTCCATGGCTGGGTTAGTATTAACTCCTTTTCATTGTTTAGAACAATGTAAATCACTACGGCTAACTCCAAGGCTAATACAGTATGCCCTCAATGAAATGCATATGTGAATACGTTATTTTTCTGCCACCACAATGTGCGCACAACTGCAGTGACGTAACTGTGACGATGAGTCCAAATCGGTCTGTAACAATAGGGGAGAAAAGTCAATCCCAAATTCTGTTTCATGCCAACTTTAATGTAGAGGTGAGTAGAGCACAACCTAATGGTTGTCTAGTTGTAACACACATGGTTTAAAAGTTTCAATACATACGTATAGCATGAAAAAACTCACTGTGTTATCAACACTATATATATAGAAAAAATTAGGCTAAGCAAAAAATTACAAATCCATGGAAGATACTGCTGAACATCTATTTAACCATAGGAAAAGTAAATTTCCTGGTAAATTTATTTTTTCATCTCAGTTTTTAGTGTTTATTTAAAACCAGACACATCTGCTATTATTTTAATCTCCAATCTGTTATTTCAATGTTCAGACATTATTATTTAAAGAAATGTAAAGCATTCTGGCTCGTCTATTTGTCTCCTGTTCTGTGAGATGTGTGTGGTGGGAGGGGAGGGCTGGGTTGTGTTCAGCCCTGTTTTTCTTAACGTTTCAATGTGTTTCTTCATCTATTTGCCCACATTGTCTTGAACTATATGCTGTATAGCTGTTTTGCGGTGTGTTCATTGTCAGAATCCAAAATTAGTTTATTTTTAAACATGAAAAAATGCCATTATTTTATATGAATTTTTTTTTTAATGGCCAAAATATTTTAGTTTGCCTTTTTATATATGTTTTTTTATTTTTTTATTACATCAGGTAACATTTTATGCTGTTATATGGTCATTTTACAACGTGATCCTCACATGTAATAAAGTGCCCCACGAATGGGGCATGTTGTCACATTTCACTTCCATTCGCAAGACCACATAATTGTACTAGAAAGATGTGTGAAATTAATGTAGAAAAAATACTCTTAACCCCACGTAGGTTTACACAAATTCAAGAAAGTCTCCCCTAAAGTTTCTTTTTCCTCTCTGAAAGAAATGTTAAGTGAATGTGGCATGCAATGAGTTAGTGAGATTTCAAAAGGTTTTTGTGCCTACTAGTTCCATTTAAGTTTTACCAACTTATACTTGAATTAGTTGAATTAGTTTTGCCTTCATGAATTAGTTAAAAACAAGTTATACCAGGAGGCTGTTGAATGCTTCTGATCAGAGACGCGGGAAGTCATTTTCGACAGGGGGTGCTGGGGGTGGGGGGGATTTTTTCCGACCAAGCAATTACAGGAACGTGGTTATAGGAAAAGTCCACTTCTAAACAGATCTATTAATTATTACTACCTAGAAAAGCGCTACATAAATGTAACGAATTATTACTACTCTCCCTCAAAAACTTTTTTTTCCATTTGCATTCAAGCAGGACAAGTGGCCATAGGGACTATAGGAGGAGTAAGGGAGTGATGCAAGCACGGCAACGATCTTTATAGTTAAAATCAGAAAACAAATACACACACACACAAAAATGGAATCTTTTGGCCACTTCAGGGTGAGAGCTGATGCAGACGCTTTTGCTTTCAACAAAATAGTGTCCACAACTCCTTCTCCCCTCAGTGCACCTATAATAATAATAATAATACATGTTATTATTTACGTTTAACCCTCTGAGGTCGCCGGCGCGTTTTGCTGGATTTTCTTCACATTGTAGCACAATAACGAGCAATGCAAGTTATATCGCGTCGGCGCATCCATGTCCTAATTATATTGTCTGCTATAGCCTATTTGCTTCTTATTTATTTAAATCCAGGTAATTGGTTGATGAAACATTGATTAAAACTAAGATACAATTTATACAAAACGAAATTCACTTTAAAGAAAGGCTTTATACAAAACAAAACTTAATAAAGTGGTCAAAATGATGTCTCTCGATATTGCGCATCTTATGATTAGGCTACTCTTCACTTTTCATATAATCAACATAGATGAAATGAAAAAAATAACATAGGCTATTATTTAAACATAAATATGAAACTAACTTAACTTTAATGGCTACAACACGTAGGCCTGAGAAATGTGTCGGAGCAAACGCGTGTCACCGGTGAGCGTGTGTGTGTGTGTGTCTTGAATAATTTTTTGAGCAATAATCATAGACTGTAATAATCAAATTCCCAGCGATCGTCGAATCTTATTTTTGCTTGAAATGCCCTTCCCTACAAAATACGAAATGTATTAATCAGACAAAATACAAGCATCATTGCATAAGAAAGAAATGTAATAAAGAAGTAGGCTAAAATAAATAAAATAAAAATACATTAAAGTAGGCCTAAATAATAAATAAAGAAAGAAAAGAGGCTCAGTAGCTTCTGAAGCACTGACTGAAACCCCACAGTACGCTACTGATCATAACCTTTTACAGTCTATGATCATAACATCGTATTGGCTAGCACCGGGAACGACAGAAGCTAGCTTGTCCTGCTCGGGCGTAGGGGCTGTAACGTAGCCTACGTTACCTCTGGATGAGTCAGTTGTAGAATTCTTCTCGCTAGTCCTCGGCCTCGGTTTTTTGGGGTTGGATTGAAAAAAATCCGAAATTCTCTTTTGAGACATTGCTAACTAATCATCACTAGCAGTTTTTTAGACTAGGTGTATTTTTGCTTTTTTTGTGCTGCGTAGGCTGAATCGTAATCGCGTGATTTGCGTCAAGACACCTGATTGGCTAATACTACACACTGAAGATAAATTAAATAATTTTTAATTAAATAATTACTAAAAAATATCCCTCTCTTCATCCCACACCCCAAACATGACATACAAAATGTTGTGGAACAGAAACAACAACCAAAGATATATTTATAAGCTATCATTTTATTGTCATCACAGTTTGCCAACAGGGGGTGCTGCAGCACCTGCAGCACCCCTACTTGCCGCGTCCATGCTTCTGATTGTTTGACGAATGTTCTAAGGTATGCAATTATTTTCCCATAAACACACTGTTCCAGGTCTGTTGACCGCATTACAGTTCCATATTACTTCAGTTATTTCAAAGGTCCTTAAAGCCTACAAAGACACTGACAAAGCAAACAAATATGTAAAAACAATAGGATAAAAATGGCAAATGTTCCATTAATCTATGGCATGTACATGCTTGTGTCCTTCAAATTGATGTAAAAATTTATATAGCAGACATATACATTTCAAATGTAGTCTTTCTCTTCAGAAGAAGCTGTCCAAAATATGAATTACTCATTCTGTAGAGAATTTTTGTCAAATCAAATGCTTATGTCTCAAAAGAGAGAAATTCTCTTTTTTTAATTTGAGTGATCAAATTGGTCTCAATTTTATTTTGTGAACATATCACCCACTTTTATGTTGATGATGATTGTGTTGATTCATCTTTAGAACAGAACGCTTCCGATTTTCAATAATGATTAAAAAAAAAAAACATATTTGCAAAATTAAAAGTTAAAACCTGTCTCAGCTTTAAAAAAATTTGTTGTGCACATTTTTTTATATTTTGTGGTCAATTGTATAAATAATATAGTTTGTGAGAGTATATATATATATATATGTAGTTCAGCCATGAAACTCTAGATGGCGCAGGCTTATACGTCTTTTACGTACAGCCTGCTAGCAATCACATCACATGGCACAAGCTGATTGGCCTCTGCTGATTCTGCAGCCAATGAGATTGCTTGCTCAACATTTAAATGGTCAGGTTGTTCCCCTGAAACCCTCCACCTCCCCTAACTCCACCTGTCTTGATCTGCTACAAGATTTTTGTACGTCTATTCATGCAGCAGCATTCTGTAATAAAACTGGCAGAAGCAAGTCCAAACTTGCTCTTCAGCAGAGTGTGTAGCAGATCTATAATTATAGAGTGGGAAATCAATAAAGCTAAAAACTTGTAATGATTTCTTTTTATTTTGGTCTGTTTTTAGTTCAGAAATATATGAAGATTGTTAAAATACATTCAAAAATCTTAATCTGTTTAATAATTACAAAGACAGCACTGTATTTACATATACTTATTAGGTTGAATTTCACAGAGTATCATACAAAATAAAATGTAATTAACATATGCAGACAAAATTAAGTAGAAATAATATAAAGTGAACAGTGAATAATTCCTTGGGGTTGTACTCCAGACTTTATCGCCATGATGTCTCTCTTGATGACAGGACTGCAACACACACACAAAATGGAATGAGGTTCTGGGCTTCATGGAGGATGATTGGAAAATATGTTTTTAAATACAACTGGTGATGGTAATGTTTCAAATCACAGATACAGGGAAGATTACATAAAGAAAGAAGGGTGTGGAAAATGTAAACAAAGAAAAAGACAAAAGCAGCAACATAAAACCTCAAAATGCTACTTTATTTACAGTCAGACCTTGAGTCTGTTGCAGCATCCACTGGAGGCAGTTCCATAGAAAGGCGTGAAATAAATAACTACTTAATTTCTTTCTACATAACACACTTGTGCCAACCAGGCAGGAAACATGGAGCAAAGCACACTGGTAGCTCATGATTCACGTGAGCCTACATGAAAGAACCCCAAGGCAGTGCAGGTTTCAGCAAAATGAGAAAGTGATCATTTTGATTTTTTTGTAGTAGCTTGACGCAGCAAGACAGAGGCTTGCTATCGGATTATAGGAAACCTCAGAAGACAAAGTGAACATGCTGTTTTTGTGTTCTTGCTCAAAAAATAACATAATTAAAAATAAAAATATACGCAATCTGTCTTTTTGGCCGTACACTTGAATTGTCTATTCAGAAAAATGCCCATTACAGTGCATTTGACAATACATAGAGCCACCAGAGAGAAGAGGAGTTGTGCAGTGAAACGAGTGTGCGTTCTGAGAAGCAGGAAGAGGTAGAGGTGTACAAGCAGAAGACTTAGGCCAGCAGAGGGCAGCGGTGTGCAAGCTGTGTGTCACACATACACACCCTCAGGATGAAGGCTGGAGACGAGCGGATTCTGGAGGCTGCGTGGGTTCCCTAGGATTTGCTTGGCAGTGGTGCGAGGGTTAAACTCCAAGATGGAGGAATTTGAATCTGTCATAAACACAACGTCAGTTATTTGGTTATGTATAGTTAGTTTTCTTCTGAAACCACCAGATAGTATTTTTTTCATTTGGAAGACATATTAACTTATTACCATGTATAGTAGAAAAGACCCAATTAGTGGCTCATGAAAAGTCCTTGTAATTTTACACACCTTCATCACTCTGTCCATCAGGCTTGAGGAGAGCAAAATCGATCTCTTCGGTTTGCTGATTGGATTGTGCTGGAGTGACTCCTGTTTGCAGGATAAATTGCTGCAGGTTACACTGGCGTAGCTCCTTGTTCAGATCATCCATTTCCTTGGTTTTAGCCTACAGGGGAACATAAGAGAGATTAAGTGTTGGATTGGAGGGAAAAAGATGAAGCAGTGACTTTCAAACATCAATGATCCTTTATCACATATAGTTCTCTTTTCTTGAAATGAAAGGCCCACAGACTTAACTTCTACAATGAGGTCTAATGGCCAAGTGATGCGTTTGAAATGTCATTTTTCATTCCTTACTAAGATCAGAAATAATTGTTAGATAAAGCCACAAATTCACTCTTTTTTATTTCAACCATCCAAGGTGTGACTAGTATTGTTGGTAATGACAACAACCTGTAATACGAATTAATATAACTGCCCTATCAGAAGGGAGTGAGACAACAAATGAAGTAGTGTGGTTCAGTTAGTCATGATGAGAACACACAACATGCTTTTGTGTGTCTGCATTTAATGTACCACTGTGAGGCAACAACTAGAACAAAGAGGTTTTTATGTAAGGGATACTGTACAGTCAGCAAGTCATTAACATTAACTAAACCCCGACAGGGTGTTTAGGCCCCCATATACGTGAACATGAAATGTTGAGTTCACATTACTTTATAATCCTACCTGTACATGATCTTAAAAAGCTTCCACTAATAAAAATGTACAAAATAATCAGGCTAGCAACAGAACATTACAGTAATATTAACACTTTGGTCCACTGATGTCATTTTCACTACAATCAATAAATGAGATGAAAAATGTCGCAAGTTGCATCTGTTATGAAACAAGAGAGGCCGAGTCAGGTGTGATACTTGAGACATGAGTGTTGTGCCTGTGAGCAGGCAAATATAGACCGTATGATTAGACGCCATATTGAATTTAACACGGATGAAAATTAGGCTGTGAGGGATAGACTTACAGTCTTTATGATGGCAAGCACTGTATAAAGGTCCTAGATCAAGTCATTTCACAACTCATAACTATCAATGTTTTAAAGAGTTTTTGTCCACTTAAAGGTTTTTTTTTGGAAATATGTTTGGTCATCTGAACAATCGTGTTGTTTAAAAATATGTTGTTAAACTACAGTAAAATCCACTGTACGCACTTTACTTCTATCCCTAATGGCTTTGTTCTCATTCTTGTCAAAACTTAAATATGGCACTACAGTGTTACAGAATATCAGACCACCAGATGCAAAGACTGACCAATCAGGATCAAGTATTCCAGTATTTGCATACTGTCTGAGTAGGTACTACATTTAATAAAAAACAATTCCTTCTGTAACTGTATACTGTTAAAAAGTATGTTCTATGTAGTATAAATGTGTGCAGTATTAATGAAATCTGGGCATACTATATATCTGCTATGTTGGCTTTGTCATGATGCCTTATTTCAATTGAATAGCTACACTCACATTCACAGCTCCTCACCAATGGCTTCATGGGATAGTAAAGTGTCCATCGAATGCACACTCCAGAATCTCTGCGGAAGTAGTAAGCCATCCGGGTAGATTTTAACTACTGTTTTTCAAATATTATAGTTGGTTCAATATACACTAGGGACTATACTCAATCGTATAGTGTATACATTTTACAAGGTTATTTTGTCACCCAGAAACAGTCTGATAGCCCCTCCCTCTTCGCCATGTGATTAAAGCTGTGACAATTGAGTGCAATAAGTGACCAACATTCCACACTGATTTTTTTTCGGGTAAATCTGTGCATCATCTGAGTATTTGAAGTGCACTTTTACTTTTTGGTATTTTCAGTCTGAACACACTAATCGCACTATTTATACCACACAATTGTATAGAATAGTGCATAAGTACATGAATTAGAACACATATTTTGTCTTTGGACATACTGCTCTTTTCCTGCACTGTTTTTCACATTCTATATATTAGGGAAGTATGCATTTTTGGATGCAGCATTTAAAGTACGTAAGTCACCAAATAATGCCAGTGAGCCCATGCAATATTGTCTCATAATATACAAGGACACATTGATTGGATTATGCATTTTTTTGTGTTTTATACATGAAAATAAATAAATAAATGAGTATTAGAAACGTAACCTCTAGTAGAACAGATAATATGATTAGTTTTGGCATTATCGGTGATAAAACAGAAATGCACACCTGCAGTTGTTCATCTGCCAGTCTTAACATCTTCTCTGTCTCTTCAACTGAAGCCTGCAGTTCAGCCCCCTGACGCTGATGGTGGTCCAGTTGTTCTTTCGCTATAAGTATAGATTCTTCAACACTGGGTCTGGCTTGAAGCATACCATTTCTCTTGCTTTCAATAAGCAGCTGAATATCTCGCTCTAGCAGCTCAGATTGGCTGTCTGTGTCGTAGAGCCTTTGACTGTGTTTGTCTAGGGATAAATGGAGTTCGTTTTTTTCTCGTAGCATGTCCTTTTCTATTTGAACTTCAGACTGAAATTCGTTTTCCCAGTACGGCGCATGAGCCAGCTCATCCTCGTTCCGCCTAAAAAAACGCTGTAGGTGGTCCATTTCCTCAAGGAGGTCAGGGGAAAGGGTTGGAGGAGCACACTGCTCCAAAACGGCCGTCTCCCTCTCTAGGGTCTCCAGCTGTCCCTGCAGAGACTGTAGCTGCCCCTGTTGTCGTAGAATCTGCTGATAGAGTGTGTCTTTGGATGGACCGGCTTGGGCAAGGGACAAGGCTGGAGATGGGGACACCCCTCGCGCTTGGGAGTCTCTGGGTTGTTTTTCAACCTGTTTTGCATGAGTTCGGGGTGACGTGGAGGGCCCGAGATTGAAAGTAAGAGCTTTTTTTGGCTCCTTGTGTTTGAGGGGCACTGGATCTGGGTGTCTGGGTAATTGCGGGGCTCGACTTTGGTCTGAGGCTTCACTGCTCGTGGGACCGGTGCGCCGTAGGATGAATTGCACTTCATTGCCCAACTGACCCAGTTTAGCCAGGGACTCCAATGGTCGTTCATTGGCCACAAGCTGCCGTTCTTTATCTCGTAGTTTCTGGATGAGAACATACCGACCTGTTTGCCCTGAAAAAGTTCAAATGTAAATGCATTAGCTGCTCAACAAGAGAAAAAAAATGGAGAAAGAAAGAGATATTAAATAACTTACCTATAGCCTGGGCAAGAGCAATGACTACATCCTGACAAGATGTATCTTCTGATAGGCCACAAACGACACGTGGAATGCCATCCACCCACACTTTCAGCTCCATGACTGTGAGGGAGTCAAAGGAGCCTCTCTACATCCCAATGCTCTGCTGAACAGATTGTGAAGAACAATTACTTACAATACAGAGAATAACTGCAAAAGTTGCTCTAAAACAGCTCTTTAGAAACATCCGATGGCATAATTTATTTATTGTTTGTAAAGTTTAAAAATGATATATGAAAAATAGATTTTCATGTTCAGACGGTAATTTAAATACATATATGAACCCCCGGGCACTGATTTCTGTGTTATTAAAATGCATATTAATCAAGGGAGAATGTACAATAGAGAAATGGGTTTGGATTTGAACTGTCCTTTAATATTCTTGATATCAGGAGTCAGCTTTACCTTTTAAGTGACATGGATGAGATTTGACACATATTGTGTTAAAGGGAAAGTACTTTATGAATGAGTGTTTATGTTGTTGTGTGTGAATAAAAGCCTAGTAAATTAAACATCATCCTAACAAGTAATTGTGTCCTCTTCCGGAGGTTTGGATTAAATCCCTCGATTCATATGGATTACTTTTACAATGTCTTACATTTTGAAGTGTCAAAGTTTTGGTTGCATGGACTTTTAATGGAGGGATAGAAATCTCACTGGTTTCATAAAAAAATATCTTCATTTGTGTTTTGAAGATGAACAAGGCTTATTTTTTTGAAACAACATGGGTGATTAAATGACAGAATATAAATTTTTGGGTGAACTAACCTATTAAGCAGTTTAACTTTTAGGATAATTCAACAAAAATGAATCCTTTGTTTTTAAAATGAAGTGGCTAAGCAGCCCAGATCACACTTTAAACTGGGAGCTTTCCAGATTCTGTTCCTTTTTCTTTCCTTCAGAAAGGAAAATTGCAATTGTAGTTAAATGTAATAGATCAAACTAACTACACTCACCAAAACTATAACTAGATACATAGTCTGTGCAATAAAAAAATGTTGTATTTGATTATGAGAAATGCTGCTTTTACAAGTCGTTTTTTTTTTTTACAAAGTATGCCATGGATTAAACCAATGAATGCCAAAATGTATTATAAACATTGTTACCGTTAGATAATGTTTTATACTACATCAAATAGGCGTGTTAAGATGAAAATGCATATGTTGTGTAGCTGTAATAACATAGTTCAAAAAAGGTACAATAGGATGAACACTTTCAACCTGACACCACATTTCTCTAGAAGCAAAATGTTCATCTAGACTGTAAATTAACCAGGTATATTTTTCAGAGAGCATATCTTAAAACAACTTCTGATTTGTAATGTCTGGAATGCAAGACAACAATCTCCTTCAACCAACACATTAATGAGAAGACACATTAAAAAAAAACTTTTTTTTAAGAGTTCAAGGCCTTTAGACGCAACAGATCAAAGTGCTTAATGATACCCTAGAGTATGATCTTGAAAAAAAACAAATTGATCCCATTTTGAAACACTGATGTTTCCTTTGCTTCTGCAAAATGAACAGGTTAAGACATTGGATCTCTTAAAAACTGTCTGTCCTTATGTTTTTTTTTAATCTGTTCTGTGAGTTGAGTTAGCATGTGTCTCATGTCCTCAACCTGCACATATCGCTTGACT
This sequence comes from Siphateles boraxobius, assembly GCF_051911475.1. NCBI lineage: Eukaryota > Metazoa > Chordata > Actinopteri > Cypriniformes > Leuciscidae > Siphateles > Siphateles boraxobius. The sequence continues at coordinate 39,231,743 of NW_027508734.1, read as the reverse complement.
CCAGAGGCAATCATTAACCAACCTTCACATTCCTGTAAACCTTGAAACTGTGCTCACATGCTCAAAAAATGTGTGTACTGTACTCACACAGTCACAACTCTTCTGCCTGTCACACTAGATCATTCATTTGACAAAATGGCAATAACATTAAGAGATACAGGATGAAGTTAAAACAAATGTAGTCTGTCTTTCAGTCTCTCCACAGAACATGGCTCAGGTTTCGTAGCTTGTATTTCATAATGCTATATTGTAAAAGTGATGTCATGTCTTTGAATTGATTGTCACGCCTCTGTTAAATGTTGTAATCACTGACTTATTTTAGCAAAATGACCTCCCCAGATTTAATTAAACGTTAAGCTCACATGTTGGAACATTTTGTTTTTATAGGAGTCATAGCTGCTTTAACACATTGAATTTCGTAAATTACCATAAAATTGTCTGATTTATTTTTTCTGGTAAATGTCCGGACCATATCTGCTGTTCACACACTTCTTTTGGGATAACATTCACACATCAGCTCAAAAATACCGGTATGTCATTAATTGGAAATTACTTTTAACTCTTTTCTTTATCTCCCCACATGAGGAGAAGTGCTTTAGTTCCAAAAGTGTCCGAAGTAACACTGCTCAACGATGCAACCAACAAACTCTTATGGCAATTTGGTGGCTAATTCAGATGAATTTGTACAATCTCATTTGTATGTTTGCGTACGATTTAGTGAGAGAAACCATGAAATCAAAATTGACAGTTCAAATAAAGTCCTGTCCAACACTTATTTTCTTGTTCGAGAAACAATTCACTTGGATATGTGTCACAATAGGGAAGAAAAGACTATCGCAACTTCCCTACTGATGGTTAGGTTCCTTTTGTAAAATATAGTTTTCTCATGAGATCAGGTTGTGTGCAACTGCAGAGCCGAATTATGAATGAATTATAAGAAAGGGTCTCGAGACCCTCTTGAGGCTCATGTGCAAGATGCCGAAAAGCAACAAGAACATGAGACACCGCAACAATCAGAGCATGTTTAAATTCATAAAACACATTCTGAACCAGCCTTTAGCCTATAGGCAGATTGCAGGCAGATTAGGTAAACGGCACAGAGCAATCACGACTTCTCCATCAGAACTTTATGATTGGCCCAAAGCTGTGTGGGTCTGTGAAATCCCCATAGTATGTGTCGTTGTGAAAACATACAATTTTATGAAAGGAGGTGTTAATTTGTACCGGTGACAGCCATGTCATTACAATACAACTAAAAAGCTGGGTGATGCAATAATTATAATGTAGTTCTGTTTTTATTACTGCTAAGGACAAAGGTTTTCTGATTCATCAAGCATATAAACTTCCTCCTTGTTGTAAATTTACAAGTTTTTCGCTAGTTCGCACTTGCATATAATCAGATAGGGTATAGAGTATTTTGGCGTGCTGTTGGATGGCTCGGGATTTGGCCCAAACCTAAAGTACTCCCCGCATCCCTGGCAGGGATAGGAATAATCGAGAGTGAGGAGTTGGGGTGGAGAAGGGATGCTGGAAAACAGTCGTGGAACTGGGTTAAGTTGGCTCTAAATATGCCTTCTCTCGCACTGATTAGATTATCTGAACGTGCTCCTTCCGAACTTTGTAAATAAAACATAATTTAAAAACACAAAAAAATTGTTGTCAAAAGTGTAAATCTCTACAAGCAATGTTACCCACATATCTAGTTTTACTCATAAATCCATATTCTAAAAATACGATTACAAAAAAAACGGCTCTGTACAGGTAAAGTGGAACATGTTTTGTTAAGTAGCAAATGGTCTCACACAATGCATCAAACGGCGCAACAAGACCTCTAATTCACTAGATTAAGAAATACAAGAAAAAGTAAATAATAATAACACAATATAATATGCAATGTACGTTTTAAACATATTAAACAAAAAAAAGTCTGCAAACATTGTGTGCAGCTTCCTCGCTGTCTGTAGCAGAATCTGATGATGTGTGTGTAATCACACACCGTCCACCTCCGTCAGCAGACCTGCAGTAGATCCTGGTCCTCATAGTGTCTTTTAAACTAATCCACCATGAAGTGTGGAGACCCTTGCAATCTGACTACTTTTTGCCTAGACATTCCATTCCTGAAATTTAAGACCATAAACCCTAAACCAGTATCATGAGCCGGAACATCAAAGATTCAGTAGCTCTAACTGACTCAACGAACTCAGTAAAATGTTGTAAAGAACTAGGAATCTAGTAATGAAGTTCACCTAAAAATTATTTTGTCATCATTACTCACCCTCAAGTTGTTCCAAACTTGTATGAATTTCTGTCTTCTGCTGAACACAAAAGATATTTTGAAGACTGTCAGTAACCAAACAGGTGATGGGCCGGCCCACTTGACATCCATAATATTTTTATACTTTGGAAGCCGATGGGGCCTTGGGTTGCCCATATTCTTCAAAATATCATCTTTTGGGTTTCTCAGAGGAAAAATACTACGCTTTTGAGTGAACTATCTTTAAGACTCTAACTACCTTTAAAACAAGCTGGTAGTTAGCTACATTACTAACATCATTTTCACAATGTTTCCTCTACAGGTAAGTCCGAATCGTCAATTGTTTGAATATGGTGTCTTTGAAGGTGTGGAGCTCAAATATGCTTGGGAAAACCTTCCCTTTTCGCATGTTTCCCTGTCAACATGGGCTTTGAAGAGCACCAAGGAGGGAACACGCTACCAGAAACATATGGCAAACTAGAAATACAGGTTTCAGGCTCTTCCTTCCGTCTGATTATGACAGATGATCCATTGTGGTCATAAGACCTCTGCATGTCTGACAGCTGAATGACCTATAGGGAACACTCTGTTTTTGACCTGAAATGTTATCTGATAGTTCACCTACACTAAATGAGAGACTATATGTTGATGATGAGAACCAAGAAAAAAGTTTAAACTGTCTGAATTCCATTTGTTATGTGAACCAGCCAGAAGCAGGCTCAGGGATGTGTCTCACAGGCATTAGGTTTCTTGTGTTTAAGGGGTGAAACTGGCCTGCTTACGTAGATCAGCATATCTAAACCTTCCCCATTGTGTGCAGAAGGAGTGTACTCCCTCCCTCTCATGTGAGTTCATTGACGACTGCAAGTAAATAGAGTCTCCAAACAATGTACGATAACTTTGGTATGCAGCGTTACAGGTGCATCAACCTCACTTTTCCTGCTAAAGAATTCCAGCCGAATTTTATGTAGATTAATGTTGCATTCCGTAATTTTTAAGGGTTAAAAATGATCCAAAATAGTTTTTTTGAGCAAGTACATAACCAGCCAGTGTACAAAACTATCTGTTTGCCTTAGCTCTATTCAAAACGGTAAACTTATAATAATGTTTTTTTAATTCCAGTGGTACTGATGGATTTCCGTAGGAAATTCGAGCATGTCTTTGCTTCATTACGTCACATCTGTACACATAAAGAAGGTGTCTCGGCTAGTAGGCTATATTGCGTATGAGGATGTTGGAGGTGGAGATTTATAGCCTTTTCTCACAGCACTTGATACAATTAAACTTATCAAATTGATGATGGATCCAGAAAGGTTCAAACGACAATCAGCAGTGACAACTGGAGATTCACCCGTTGTAAAATGCAAAAGACTTCGTTCGGACTTCGGAGTGGCTACAGAAAAAAAGAGACCGGGTCCATGCGAAAACAAAGATAATATCGGAAGGGTATTAAATGTAGTCACGCAATGCTGATGTTGTTAACATTAACAATTTGAGAACAAACTATAATTTGCACGGTTTGACGTGATATGATAAGCGTTCGTTGAATTTAATCAGCACTATTTACTCCAATGCTTTTTTTTCCCCTTAGTTGGTCAGAACAAAGTTTATGTTACTTGTTCAAATGGCATTTTCCGGTGAAAATTCTTATGTTGGTCATACTTCCAAAAAGTATAATCTGTGATTCTGAATGACAGTATCCACACCGGCCGGTGACTGACAGCCGTACATTCTCCTAAAAACATTGTATTCATCCGCGCTGCACCGTGCCGAGGCACAACCCACGTAAAGTTGATAATTGTGCGAATAACTGCAATTGCAGATTTCGAACAGTGATGGCGTCAAGAGGAAAAACTACGGACTGCAGCTTTAACAGATCTCTCTGGTTAAAAAAAGGAAACCGTAGTAAGAGGTTAAAGTAAAAATCTGTGTGAGATGTGCATTATCACTTTTATTTCAGCTCATCTACTTCAGTGTTTCCCAACCTTTTTTTTTTGTCCCGCATTGTAAAAAATGAATGATCAATAAGTCATGACAACATGTTTTTACATTTACTTAAATCTTTAAAATAAGTTAAGCAATTTGCAAATTTAAGTCAGTTTAATGTAATTTAAGTTGAAATGCCAAGTTGATTGTACTGATTGTCTCATCAGTAATGCTCAGGTACCTTCAAACCAAAAGTGTGTTCCTTTTATCGTTATCATTAAAACACACATATGGTTTTTTGAATGCTTTGCTTGTGATTAGTCAATAGACTTTGTTTTTATTTCATTGTGTTGAAAATCTCTGATTTACTGGCATTTCCACAAAGAATAACCACAAAGTCACTTTAGGTTGGGAGTAGTCCTCTCTTTCAAACCATCCTCAGAGCGAGACAAGCTCTAATCTAAATTTACGACATGATTCGTAGCCTTGAGCTGCAGGAACATAAATCAGATAGACTGCTCTTTCTTTTTTTTTCACACACTGATTTCATCACTAATGCTTTTCAGACTTGTTTCAAGATCCATAATTTAAACTGCATCAATCGGAAAACACTGGTCTCGCCTGCAGTTAGTTAAATGAAATCAACCATTTTCCCTCACAAAGTTTGCAAACAGCAGTAGATGTGACTGTAGTTTGGTTTGCATATATCCAAATATAGTGACATCATTTTGTCAGGTGATTGGAATGCAGCAGAATTTAAATGAAAATGTATGTAATCAGATTCTTCCTTAAATGTTTTGAGGAAAGAATGTGGAGAATAATCTACTCATGTAGATGTTGAATGAAGTAATTGATCTCCAATATGCACATGTAACAAGCATATTGCAAAGGTAAATGACAGTAGATCCTGTCTAAAAAAAAGTATCAAAAAAGAGAACTGATTGTTTTTAATCTGGATGGCTGATTGGCAACTTTGCAAATTGATATAATTTAATAATTTATTTATGAAATTGAACTTCAAATATTCAAAAAGTCCATAAAAAGATACATTACGGGCTTGTTTTGTAATTTTTTTGATGTTACATTTTCAACAGAAGAACTTCATAGAAGAAATATCATCAGATCACAATACCAATATGGTTAAACAAACAGATTCTTATCAAATCACAAATACAAACTCTACCGAGTGACATAATGACAGAAAGAGCCAAAGGACCTGAGCACAGAGAAAAGCATATTGGACAAATCCACACAAAAGAAATACATTATATGCGTTAGCCATGGACAATACAGAATTAAACCATTCTAACTAATTACCTTCAGGCATTTTTTCTCTTTTCATTAATACAAATTTTTTTTTTTTTTTTTTTACAAAACCTGGTAACCTCATTGAGTTTTTCAGGTAACAGACTGCTTCCAAACAGAAAAAGTTTCAGAACAAGAACCCATTCTCTTTCCCAGGTTTCTGTAAATTATTTTCATTTCCTTGTTACTGATTAAAATCAATGACATAAACCAAAAACAATTTCGCAAATTTACTCCTTGTTTGAACCACTTTCCTTTTAAGGCAGGATGGTAACACCTGTGTACATTTTGGCACATTTTATTGTCAAGTCTGTAGACTAACTAGACAAACCTGCTGGTCAGAGGGAAAGCTATATTTACCTTAGAGTTGAAAGCTTGCTTCTGTGTGTCCCCCTTCCTGGTTACCATGATGAATAAATTTCAAAATAGTACCGTCCTCATACGTGTCTAATGTAAAATCAAAGAGTTAACCTGTTAACGCAGATGTAAGAGTCCAACAGGTGTTGTTTTTCCTGTATCTATAGGAGCAGGATTAATGGCGCACTACTCGTTTCGCCTCTTGAAAGTGACTCGCTCTTTCCGCTCTCTCCAATGCTGACACATACCACAGCCTTCCCATGCTCCTCCCCCTCCACAGGTAACAGTGCTCTCATTATCTCTCTCTGTATTTCTCTGCCCTTCTCATTCTCCCGGACTTAGCACGGTTTGTAAAACTGGCAGTGTACACTTGGTATTACTTTATTTTATTTTTTTTCTGTTGCCTGTCATTGTATTTATGTGACATACTTGTGGTCATTGTGTTCCTGTAAAGATCAAATGGTTTGGCTTCCTCTATAAACTGAATAACTTCCTCCTCTTACCAGATGATACCTGCCTGTAAGAAACTGTAAATGTTGTAACAATATAGGATGTTGTGGTGGGCAGTTACCAGGCCATTGCTATGAGGTATATAAGTTGTTTAGAGTGTTTTTTGTGCCTTGCTATGCAGTCGCTAAAATGTGAATGTTACTAGGGTGTTTTGTATTGTATCTTAAGCTGAATTTTTTCCCACCTTTCCATTTTAAAACTGGGGATCATTAAACAATAAAACAACAAAACATTGATGTTCACATTTTCTTAAACAAAAACATACACATTGTTTCCCATGCAAAGATTGCTGCCATCATTTTAAAATGTAGTGTGCTACTTCCAGTGTCTTGCTATGTGGTTTCTAAGGTATTTTAAGTGTTTTGTAACATGTTGCTGTAAGGTTGATACGGTGTGTTGGGTGGTTGCTAGGCAATTGCTTACCAGCCCAAGTCAAAAAAGCCCAACCCCATAGTATCTTTTTAATAATCTGAAATGGATCAGGACACCTAAATCTAAAACTCAGTTGTGCTGCTATATATTTTTGTGGAAACCATTTTGGCCAATTTAATGCATCCTTACTAAATAAAAGTATTATTTAAAAAAAAAAAACATACAGACCCCAAACTTTTGAAGAGTATAACTGATGCAGAAAAAGTAAAAACCCTAATTCTATAATCCTAAGCATGAGTGAAAAGACCATTATCATTTAGATGACCATTAAATCGATAGTTCACCCAAAAATGAAAATATTCGCCCTCATGTCGTTCCAAACCGTAAGACTTTTGCTCATTTTCAGAACACAAATGAAGATATCTTTTTTAATGAAATCTGCAAGCTTTCTGTCCCTCCATTGACAGCCTATGCAACTACCACTTTCAAGCCTCAGAAAGTTGCTAAAGACATCATTAAAGTAACCCATGTGGCTCCAGTGGTTTAACCCCAATTTTATAAAGCGACGCGAGTGCTTCATAAAAATTTCCCATACCTGCTAGGAAAAAGCCCAGCAAGCTCAAACCTGGCTGTCAGAAATGTGAGGTAAAGTCACGACAAAAGAGCATCCAGCGCGACAGGACCATCTATGTGACTGACAACTACATGCACACTGCACTACATGCCTACAGACACTTTAATAAATATTATAAGATTAAACATTTTAATTGCCATGTTTATTCTCATCTGTATTCCATGATATATTTTATTCTACATATGTTTGTCATTATTATTATTGTTATTTTTCTTTATTATTATTATTATTATTATGTGTGTAGGCCCTATTTGTTCTATAAATTATGTTATTAATGCTTTGGCAATGTAAAGATTCCTTTCACCATAGCAATAAAGCGGATTGATTCTGAATCTCGGTGCTTTGTTTGTGTGTTCACGAGAGCGCCACGACAGATGCGTGTTGTGTTGATGCGAGAGCGTTGCGTGAACATGCATTGATTGGAAATTAAAATTTTGTAAATAAAGAGGTAAATTATTTTTTTTTTAAAGGGTAAGTTCGGCGTTTTACAAGTAAAGCCCTGTTTTAAGATCGTTTCTGATGAAATCGAACGGTTAAGATTAAAATCTGGACAAATGCTGCTGTCCCGAGAATTTTAGGTTTTTGTGTTAGCACCCCCCCACCTATACAATGGTTTCATAGGTGCATTTGAACAATCATTCATATAAACGCATTAAACTTTAGTTTACAAAGACGTGAAACTCACCGAGTGGTCTGCTGTTATGCTCACGCAAAAATCGCTGCAAAAGATGCTTTCCAACAGGTGTTTTACCATTCATTGTAAAACTGTGGACCTATTTTTCCAAACGCCTCACAACCGGACATTCTTCCAAAAACTACGATAAAACCTGTTGGAAAGCATCTTTTGCAGCGATTTTTGCGTGAGCATATCAGTGAACACCCCAGACCACTCGGTGAGTTTCACGTCTTCGTAAACTAAAGTTTAATGCGTTTATATAAATGATTGTTCCAATGCACCTATGCAACCATTGTATAGGTGGGTAGGGGGGGGGGGGTGCTAACACAAAAACCTAAAATTCTCGGGACAGCAGCATGTGTCCAAATTTTAATCTTAACCGTTCGATTTCATCAGAAACGATCTTAAAACAGGGCTTTACTTGTAAAACGCCGAACTTACCCTTTAAATTAACTTAATTTGTGTTCCAAAGATGAACGAAGGTCTTACTTGTTTGGAACGACATGATGGTGCATCATTTTTATTTTTGGGTGAACTATCCCTTTAAATTGCCACATTAACACATAAAAAGCGGCTGCCTAGACAAAGCAGGTAAAAGCACTGAACAGAATCTACATACTCAGTTAAACATCAATACAGTGATATCCTGCATTGGGTCTTGGGACAATATTTGTACATATAACAACATTTCTTACAGAAATCCTTTAAACACAAATTATTACTGCTACACAAGCAAACTTTCGGGTGCTATTCATATTTTAAAGAAATGACAGCAACTTGTTGCATCTCTAGAGGTGATATTCAACTTGGCCTGCAGAAATACATTTGCCTTTATTGCATGCTTTCACTATCAACATGGCCACCTTGATGAGTCTGTGTTTGCTCTTCTTAATTTACATGACAGAGAGGGGAAGAGGCTCACATCAATCATGAGGCTACAGCCACCTTTATCTACAATGGAACATCTTGCACTTGTTAGACATGGATAGCACATATAAAGTCTGAAAGTGATGAACGCCGGACTGAAACAAATGGAGACTAATTGCTCAAAGCACAATGTCATTAAACAATCCAAAAGCCTAAAGAATTGTGGCAACTCAGACACCATTATTCAAGTAAACTATTTTATATTCTTTAATGGAATACATTGTTTGCTGATCAATGACAAGCAAAGAAAATAACTCACTTGATGCAATATGTAAAATAGTTATACAATGTCATGCATTATCTTTCAGGACCCCTCACGTGTGTGATCTGTCTGCAGCTTTCATCATTACAAGAAAAATACTTCTAAGGTTAAAAAGCACATTACATGGTACATCTCATCTATTGACTTACCTCTTATTGAGTTGCACAGGAGAGGAGAGAGTGAAACAACAAGCAGAAGGTAAAAAAGGATCTGTGTGACTTTGTCAAGGCCTCACCAGACAAGTGAAGTGGGACTGCGGCTCTTGGTTGCCTTGACGACGGATGCTTTTTCAAGCAAATAAGCCAATGAAATGCGCGCTGGTCGTCATACAAAAGGCCACGTGACTCTCTGGCTGCCTTTCAGTAGGAGGAGACAAGAAACACGAGGAAAAATGACATGTGAATGACAGAACTATTCTATTTCTTTATTATCTTTTAAGTCTGTTTTTATGATGACTGCGGTCCCATAACTAAAGTAGATGTCTGAAATATATTTGAGGTTAAATTGGGATTGGAAGTGTGTGCCTTAAGGCTACGGAGATGAAAGATTGCCACCTAGTGGACAATTATGAAAATTACATCAGTGGTGGACCTCTAGTTTGAAAATTATTTAATTTTAAAATGGATTTTGAAATAATAAAACCATCAGTGATTAAACCCTGAGAAAGGTTTATAGTTAAGTAAGCCAGAAACCAGCCATACCAGAAAAAGACAGTAACGACACATATCGCCTGCTTATCAAATATACCCCATTGTTGTTGTTTTTATTTTTATTTTTACAGAGAATCATTAACTATTTCTCAAAGGACTCAGTAATGTTTTGAATCTATTCACTGTATATGTCCCTCAGACTCACAAAACTCATCTCGATAAAACAAGTTTAAAAAGCGTTAGAGATGAAAATAAAGATAAATGTCAGTTTTTAAATCATTTAAAAAAAAGAAAAAAACATAAAAAACAATAACTTTGCTATATTGTCATATTTCTGGAATAATAATAAAAAAAGAAGAAAATAAAAAAAACTTAAAAAATGTAAGGTTGAGACACTAAGTGTTTATCATTTGAAATTTCCTTCTGATTGGCAGTGATTTTTTAAACTATTTTTAAGAAAGAAACTGAACTTTTAATGCTATATGGACATTTTGTTCTGTAATTATAATAAAAAAAGAAAGAATTAAAGAAAGAAAAAAGAATTAGCCTACAATACTTTTTGTCATCAAGAGTTTCATCTGAAATTTCCCTCTAATTGTCAGTGATTTTATGAAAATTAAACGCTATATGGGGATTGATCTGCAATGAAAAATAAAACAAATCCAAGAAAGAAAGAAAGAAAGAAAGAAAGAAAGAAAGAAAGAAAGAAAGAAAGAAAGAAACGATGTTATTTTTGTGTTTGCAACATAGACAGCCCACCTGTAATGTAAGAATGTTGAGAGAGTGTGTGTTGTTGTGTGTATTGAAACACACAGGGTTTGGGCGTGTGCTGTGGCTCTAAGCTCTCTCTTCTTCTTCTTCTTCCCCCTACACGCACAACACTCTCTCACTCTCTCTCTCTCTCACACACACACACACACACACACTGCTCGCCTATTAGTCGATCCACACCGGCAGCTGGTTGTTCGATGTTTGTGTTGCTCGCATCTGCTTCAGTGAATCTGTAGCGCGCGAGAAGAACAAGAATAACACGAGCTGTCTAATGACGAAAATAGTTGAGAGCAACGGAGCATTGAGGGGAGCAGCGGGAAGGATGTCGACATATTATTGACTTGTGCTGAGTGTCGTCGAGACGAGCGAACAGCGCCGTGGATTTTGTAAGTACTAGTCCAGCTGCTGTCTTTCTATGCTGTGTGTCGTGCAGGAATAACAGCAGCAACAAAATGTTCCTTGTAGACGCTGGACGGAATTATTGTTATTATTTTTTTTGGCATAAAGGCGTAAATCATTTCACCAGCATCTCGAAACTGAAGTACTACTATTGCAGTGAACAAGGAAAACGAAACAAATGCGTCAAATCAGTGCGCGCGCCTGAATTCCATTCATCTCTAGTTCGTTACATTGTAGCGAGTTGTGCAGTGTGCAACTATATTCATATAGGCTACATACAGCGGTGTTGCGTAGCTACTATGGGCATACTGGTCGATGCAGGAGAAATAAGTTTATTTAAACCAACAGAGCAAGAAACGTTTTATAAAGAATAGTTGGTATAGCCTACTCAAATCTTTACGTTTTTGAAACTTATTATGTCATCACATAGATTGGTTGCCATTGTATTGTAGGGCTAGCAGAGATCCACTCAATAAAATGACTACGTTGTTTACATTGCGCATCGTCTGAAAAGTCAATAAAGGGTGATGTCATTGCATTTCAGCGGTAATGGGAAAAATGAAAGGGATTTATTACACATATACATAGCCTCCCTACACACACACACACACACACACACACACACACACACACACACACACACACACTGTGTGTGTGTGTGTGTGTGTGTGTGTGTGTATATATATATAAGTGTGGGACTGTGTGTGTTTTTAAAGGGTGACATCCTACCTGGTACAGTGTGATCACAAATTTTATGGGCAAAAAACTCTTTTGACTCGGTAATTAAAAGTTGTCCAGGGCCTAAAAGCAATATAAAAGTTGTACATTCCCAGCAGGGAAAAAGAAACTGAATTTCACAGGTAAGGCTACATGACAAGTGGAGGAGCTAAAAATAGATTTTCAAATGGAATACTTGATGCAGTGTCCAGTGACAAAGCTGAACCTGATGGCTTGACTGGTGTTTTTTAACAGTGCACAGAACTTCAAATTAACCATAATTTATTTTTGGTCTCATTAGCAAATAATAATAGTTATATAATACGATTTATTTGACTCATATTTGATTAATTTATTAACTGCTCCATATGTAAGGAGGGGGAAAAAATCACAACATTGGTTAAGGAAATACTTTAAGATAAATATTCAGAAAAAAAATCCAAGGACATCTTATATGATCAGCTGATATGTATAGGTTATTTGACGTGTATCTTCTCCTGAGGATCCAAAAAGTATTTAGCAGATTCTCAGAATTTCAAATCTAGTTTGAAAGGGATGAAATTACACAGGTGAAATAGATGAAATAGAGTGAAATAGATTCTACTGGCGCTGAATACAACATTTTAACTAATAACACAAATAGATCACTGTAAGGGAAAGTCCTGTTGACAAGTTTCCACTGAAGCCCAAAATAGATTTTCTTTTTGTCCAGTGTTACATCACTAGACAAGGGTAATTTTATCTGTCTTAAATATTGTTAGCAAGGCAAGTGCTTCCAGGAAGCACTGGTATACTCTTCATAGATGTTGACTGGAATCCCCCCTTTACTTTTTTATTGAATGAACTCCCTGTCAGTTCTGTTTCCTTGTAAGCTTATTTTAATTTGTTCAACAGACTGTTTCAAGTGTATAAGTCCTATAATGATTCATTAAAACAATTCCTTGTTCCTTCTTGGTTTCTTTCAGTTTCTGACTCCGCAGCAGTGAGAATGACAGAATATAAGTTGGTGGTGGTAGGTGCAGGTGGTGTGGGCAAGAGTGCTCTGACCATCCAGCTCATTCAGAACCACTTTGTTGATGAATACGACCCAACCATTGAGGTAAGCCTAAAGTCAAAATGGTACTTTCTGTCATTACCTTTGTCTCATGTGTAATAGTTTATTATATATTCACTCATGAAATTCAGATGGCACAGGCTGATAGGTCCTTTACATGCAATCTACAACCAGTTACACCATTACCACATGGCACAAGCTGTTAGTTCTCTGCTGATCCGGCAGCCAATGAGATTGCTTGCTTAACATTTAAATAGTTTGGTTCATTGTATGCTGTAAACTGGCCCTGCAGCGTGCTATCAGTGTTCCTCTGAAAGCCTCCACCTCCCCCAGCTCCACCTGTCTTAAACTGCTATTAGATTTATGTACGGTATGTCTGTTCATGCAGCAGCATATTGTATATGCGCATGACAGCGTGTCTGTGTATCTATTGGCAGTAGCAAGTCCATACTTGCTCTGCAGCAGCAATAGTAGATCTAGTCCGCCAAGACGAAATACATTAACATTGCCGTAATCAATAACATGCCAAAACTTCTCAGAGAGTTCTCATGATTGCAAAAAAAAACCAGACCTCAGTGCAGAATGTAGGTTATGTGCATCACAGAGCGGATCCATTAACAGTAAATGCTGCTCCACATGAACTGTTATCATTTACTTGCATGGAGCGCATCTCACACACCATCTCTGCATAATATGCTGTGAGTTTGGGTTGCTTATAACGTTCATCTGGGAACGCAATGTGTGCCATTTCATCAGATTTGTAAGGTAAACAATTTATAAACCTACGCCAACACAGGAGAATACATCAATATGTTTCTAAATATGCAAACTGTTCATCGTGTGAAGTTTGCATGTTTTAATGTCCACATATTCTTGTTCAGGAAATGACAGTGGTTGTAGCATTTCTATTGTAAAGAAGTGGCCAAATATGTAAAATTAAGTAGACATTTCAATTAAATGCAGTTTGGCCAATTTTAAATGAGGATTTGATCATACTCTAAAGTGTAACAACAACAATCACCAGGCGTTGGAATCAAATATTATTGCCTCTTACATTGGATATTTATGATCTGTTCTTCCTCACAGGACTCATACAGGAAACAGGTGGTGATTGATGGAGAGACGTGTCTGTTAGATATCCTGGATACTGCAGGTCAAGAAGAGTACAGTGCAATGAGAGACCAGTACATGAGGACCGGAGAGGGCTTTCTCTGCGTCTTTGCCATCAACAATACCAAGTCTTTTGAGGACATTCATCAGTACAGGTTAAATGATAGGAAACACATAAGAATACATCTTTTTCTTTCTTATAATAAATATCATTATACATGTGGATTGTTTGTACTGCTTTTTAAAGGGAACAGATTAAGAGGGTTAAAGACTCAGATGATGTGCCTATGGTGCTTGTGGGTAATAAATGTGACCTACCAGCACGCACTGTGGACACAAGACAAGCCCAGGAACTCGCCCGTAGCTACGGTATACCCTACATTGAAACCTCAGCCAAGACAAGACAGGTTAGAAACATTTCAGTTGTATTCTGTTGTATAACCAATCATTTTGATAAAGTATCAAGGTGTCCTAATTTCATTGCATGGTTGAATGTATATAACTGAATGTGTGTGTTTCTGATTAGGGAGTGGAAGATGCCTTTTACACACTCGTCCGTGAAATCAGGCAGCATAAGTTGAGGAAACTGAACCCTCCAGATGACAACGGCCAAGACTGTATGAACTGCCGCTGTGTGGTGTCATGATCTGGTAAAGATTTTTTATTCTAATAGCCTGAGCCCTATTATGCTTTTTTAGATGGTACTTTTCATGTTGTGTATAATATAGCTGCTTGTGAATATAAAATGTCTGCAAAGTTTCAAAGATCAAAGTGCACAGTAAATGGAGTTATGTCTCTTAAAGGGTAACTAAACACTAAAACAACTTTTTTTAGTTAATGATCTGTAAGAATGTAGCTTCATAAATGCTGTTCATTGATTCGAGTACATTTTTTGACATTTGGGTTTAAAGTGTTTTAATTCTACAATATATGGTGTAAAAATGCCTGAGTGCTGCCCTCTTCAGGTTGAACGGTGGCTACTGCAGGTAAATTTTCCTATTGGATGTTTGGGGTGGTTCGTGACATAAGAGGTTGTTGGTGACATTGGCAAGTTCCATACAGAGAGATGCGTCTCAGGTGCACGCCCCCCTCCGCTGGGCTCTGCCCACTTTTCCAGAATTTTTCAAATATTGCCAGTGGGTGGAGTGAGGCTCTGATCAGGGGTTTAGTTACCCTTTAAAGCCTGGTTCACACGGCAGGATAATTAGGCCGATTTTAGCCCCGATTTACCCCTTCCGACAATCTTAAGGATGCTCCGATTATCGTAAAATAATCCGATCAGATATTCCTGCCGTGTGTGGTGTGTTAAGACTGCTCTCGTCTGCTCGGAAGGACGTCGGGACCGCTCAGATCTCAAATCGGGGATATCCAACAGGTTGGATATTTTTGGCCCGATTTCTCCTTGTGTGTGGTGTCCCCCAGACAAACAAGCACGCAGCCTGTGGACTGTGGCGTGTAGCCAATCAGAAAGCGAGGTGACGAGGCGCAGAGGAAGCACAGGGAAACAAAATCAAAACAGCCGGCGGCATGGCGCACCAGAAACTCCGGTGGACGTCGGAGATTGATTCGGTTAAAAACAAACTACAAACTATCGCCACTGCATCCTCTTCGTCCGCCATGATTGTTTACTCTGAAGTCACGTTTGATCTCGAGGGATTTTGCGAGATTTTCCGTCTGACCTGGGAATGCTCGGGAGTCAAATCGGTTTGTGTGTGATGTGTTGATTTTGCCGTGTGGCTGCGCACCACATACTGTACGACCAAAACTGTTAGACCCGTGATTTTTTATCGCCCTGTGTGGGGTCTCTCAGGTTTGGAAAATCGGCCGACAATTTTAAAATCGTCCCGTGTGAACCAGGCTTTAGGAGAGACACTACAGGTGAATAGGGTAAAATTTGTAACTAGCCGATATCACCACGAAACTTTCCCAGTTGATTACCTACATTAAGATGAGAAAGAAATGTATTACAATTTTTCTGTAATTTAATGTTTAAATCTGCAAATTAGGCGTTGTCTAATTAAATATGCGCTAATTTGCATATATTATTTTTTCTATGTGTTCACATATTAGATGGGGGGAAAATTACAGAGGGATTTATGGATATCTACTTTTGTTATCCTGTAAATCAGTACCTGTCAATAGCTTTAAAAAATTGATTTTTGCCACGTTGTTTGGAATAAAATGTTATATAAATCAGGCTAGGAATAATATATTTACAAATCCCTCTCTAAATGTCTTCTTAATATAACTAGGTACAAGACTGGAAATTTTGGTGTATATAGGTGCTACTGAAGTGGAAATTTTGGACTTGGAGTATGACAGAAAAGTCATTTTGAGAAAACGGGCTTTAAAGATTTATATTGTAAAATGAGATTGCGCATTTAGAGTTAAATCCCCCCTTTTACTTTCACGATTGGTTGCTGATAAAAAGAAAATGACCATATTTGGATCCGACAGCATTGTACAGGAGAGAGAGAGCTTTCTAACGGTGTGTGTGATGACAGGGTGCCGGGAGCGCTCGCGGAGCAGAGGGATGATTTAAAACGCCAACTTTTGATTAATTTATGAGAAATCTACAGACGCTAACAGACAAAGTGTAGTAAAATAAAGACCTAAATGTGTATTTAGGACTTTTTTTTCACCACAAGTCTGAAAGAAGACATATATTGTAGATAATTTGTTATTGAAGACAAATATCTCAAAATCTCAAAATTGACCAGTGAAAAAAAAAAAACGATGTTTTTGCCTGCCGTGTCTCGCCTTAAAAGGAAGAACCGATTCTGAAGTCTTACTTCCTCCATAAACCTATGTAGGTTTGTAACAAATTTGCATCTTCATTGGCTGCCCGCGAACCACATCTACTTTGACCCGCCCTCAAACATTGTAATTGTTTCTGAGGCCTGGAAGAGTTTGGTATTTGTTGTCGACATGTCGAGATGCTATTATCTGCTCTGCGAAAGCAAATCCTCTTCCAATGAATGGAGGAGGTGAAATTCAGAAATGGTAATGGGCATGTAGTTTCTAACACACGCTGTAAGCAGTAGACCAATCACAACAGACTGGGCCATCGGACCTGACAGCAGAGTAGGCTCTCAGAAAGGAGGGGTTTAGGGATCTTTTATCAGATTATTAAGAGGTGATGCTACAATATGAGAAAATTAGAGCGTTAGCTCACCCAAAAATTCTGTCATTAATAATTACTCACCCTCACTTACTGAACCTTTCGTTCGTCTTTAGAACACAACTGAAGATATTTTTTATTAAATCTGAGCGATTTTTGTCCCTTCATTCAGAGCTACACAACTACCAATTTGATGCCTCAAAAAGTTCATAAAGAGATCTTATAAAATCTATAGGAATTGAGCGGTTTAATCCAAATTTTCTCGATCGCTTTATATGATCAACAGATTGAATTTAGGTTTTTATTCACTCATAAACATTCATCACTTCACACATCAGTTGTGGTAAACGAAAGCTCAAGCATGTTCGCTTGACGTGCGAGATCCAATGAAGGTTCATTCCCGTGTGTTACACGTTCAGTTGAGCTTCTGTTTATGTTCGCTGATCAATGTTTATATGTGAATAAAAGCCTAAATTCAATCTGTTCATCATAATCGATCAAGTCTCTTCAAAAAATGTTGACTAAACCGCTCAATTCATATGGATTAGTTTTACGATCTCTTTATGAACTTTTTGAAGCATCAAAGTCGTTATTTCGTAGCTGTTTCTCGGATTTAATTAAAAATATCTTCATATGTTTCGAAGATCTTAAAGTCCCGTAAAATCGAATGTGTTTGGAACGACATGAGGGTGAGTAATTAATGACAGAATTTTAATTTTTGTGTGAACTAACCCTTTAAAGTGTTTTGTTGTTGTTGTTGTTGTTTTCCCTGCGTGTAAACCAATTGTAGCAGACCTCCAAAACAAAATTAGGAGCCATTACAATATAATAAATGGGGCACTTTAATATATGATCCAACCATGGCTATATGACATAAATCTCTCAATAGCATAAATATTCAAGTAATTATGAATAATTAAACAATTGTGTTGTGCTCCTCATGTGTACTCAGTTCTCTCCTTCTCTTTGCAGTGAAAGTGCATGGCATGGCTTTGAAAGCAGTGCAGCCCTACAGACCACACACACTGCAACACCTACACAGATGCTGGACGTTTAGAGCAGACTGTGTAAAAGGGAAATCTTCATCCTGGCAGCCCTGCAGTCTTCTTAGGGATGTTCCCATCGCTCTCCTTTACTGGAGAGGAAAGAAGTTGTACCTCATTTTAATGGTCTCAACACTGGAGTTGCTTTACGACTGGATGAGCGCTGTCACATTTAAATATTAAACAAACTATTTACTCTTAACTGGAAGTAATAGCTCAGAAAATAACCTTTCATATTGCTTTGTCAGATGTGTATGTTAGAAAAACACTTTACGAGATGGAGAGGAGAATTACTACATCAGTTAGATTAGCACATGTCTGGATGTGAGGAAGATTTGTATTGTCATTTGCTTAGAAGAAGTCTAACCTAATAAAATGTACATAATTCATTACATTCTCTTGCAGAGAGAATAGTCATGCAGTGTGTGTATCACAAGTTATAGTGCAATAGATTGCGATTAGAAGGTACATCTCCAATAGGACATTATATGGAATCGCATTTATTCTTTGTTAGCCTTTTTGTATTTGAATGGCCCTCAGGGTCTTTGAATTGTGGCTTGATTAAATATCCAGATCTGATGCTTTTCATTTAGATTATTAGAGAAATGCATCACAAATAATTGCATTGGCTAAAGAAGACAAATGAAGGTCTCTTAAAAAAAAGAAAAAAGTTCTTGTTGGAAAATGAATGCAAACCTACTATACACTTCAAAGCTTGGACTGAAAATATTTTGTTGATATTGCCTGCACTGTGCAGTTCCCATGTTCAGGGCATACGCTTGAACCTTTTAAGTCATTACATGCCTAGTATCATTGTCCAATCTTCAAATGCATTTGTCCCCTTTTGCCTTTAGGAAGTACATTTTACATGTTTGTGTCAATAAGGAGTAATATACTTCTATCAGACATCAAATTGCTTGTATTATACACTAATTGTAAATCATCATGTAAATTCATCATTAGTATTACTATAAATTATCATTTGATGGGACCTTTTTTCTGTAAGATTTCAAATCTAGACAAAGGTCTTTCGATATAATTTACGTGAATCAGATGAACACCTAACAGTGTCTTTGACTAGTGGTGAGTGTCTTCTCTTTTATGGCTGAAATTTGATGATTTTGTTCGAAAAAAGGATTGCTGTGTTTTGTTCCCTTAAAGTCTATTGATTGTTCTCAAGGACATACATGGGCGGATATGTTTCTCCCTTTAAATCACATGTCAGTAGCTATGGATATGACCTTCAAGGGTTTCTATCAGAATGCTGTGGGCATCCAGATGGTTTTGATGGATTAGCTATTCTGCCACAGAGTAGCCTAATATTTGTTTATCACGTGGTGTGATGGCTGCCACGACTTATATTGTTGTACATGAATATTGTTAACGTGCATATTCCATGACACTCATATTAACATTATGTAAAATACACAAATACATGACCTCGAATTACATATTCACATATCACTATGTGAATCTGTTTAAAAATGTCATAAGCAAAATGCTGCTACTAAATCATTTTCATGGAGTTGTGTGTGTGTGTGTGTGTGTATGTATGTGTGTACAACAACAATAGCAGAACACAGCGTAGTAGCGTTCCTATAGAAGAAATAGCGAAAGGCTGTGTTGGCTCTGGTATTTAAATAATTTGTTTTTAAGCTTTTTTTTTTAAGGAATTAATACTTTTTTGTAAAGAAGTTGTTATTATTTTGTTTATATGGTGTGAAGGCAACACTGAATTTAATTTTAACAATCTGTCATTATAGATGTGTGCATACGGAACGTGTCAAATAAAGAAGCTTGTTTTGATTTCCTGAACATCTGTTTTACATTTGAATATTTAAACATCTTTAAAAGTCGAATTTAACCTAGTCACTACATCCTGAATATGGATATTTAAAGTTTAAAAATGATTAATGTAGCAATACTATAGTAAAGTAGAACCTACAATTCAACCAATTAAGTGCAACTTCTGAGTTCTGCGTCATCAGTCATTTGACCGGAAGTGAAGTAATGCAAGTACAGCCGAGATTTCCTTGTTTGTTATTGATGCGATGATTTGGTCTTTATGAATTTACGTCCATAACACAACTATATGATTTAACTGGTAAACGCTGTACAATCTTTTTTGAGTCATATATTAGTTCATAATCACTGTAAACATGACGACAGTGAACGAAAACTCTCTACGGAAAACGCTGGCGAAGGTATGTTAAACACTTGCGTACCAGAGAAGATCTATGTTTACAAAGTGTTTTACGTGATCTGGGTAATGTTTTCTGTGTACACAGATTTATAAATACAGGGATCTGACCGCACGCGACTTAAACGTGACATCTCACTATAAAGATCTGAAACCTGTGTTGGACAACTACGGTAGGAATTAACGTTACTGTGACTCTAAACTTCAAACACACTTACACGAGCTTAAATGTCATTTTTATATTTTAAAACACTTAACATTTATTTTTAATAATGATAACATGAACATAAAAAGTTTGCAAGGTTTTAAATTTTACTGTATTAAGTAATTTACACTTTTGTTTTCATTTTTAGTTATATGTATACCAATTGATAGCTCAATTTGTACTATAAATATAGTTCACTGGCCTTCAGTCATTTAGCATTTTTTTTATTGTAGTGTTCAATGATGGCTCTACCAAAGAGCTGCTGAGTCTCACAGGAACGGTGCCAGTTAACTACCGAGGTATAGATACACTACTTTCAAAGAAGCTTCTCCACTCTTCAGACTGGCTTAAAAAACAATTCAGCTGTATTCAGATGAATAAAGTCCTTATGTTGAACCCTTTTCCCTATTTGATTTTTTCCTCTTCTATAGGAAATGTGTACAACATTCCCATCTGCCTGTGGCTTCTTGACTCTTATCCCTACAACCCTCCCATCTGTTTTGTTAAACCCACAAGTGCCATGATGATAAAACCCGGGAAACACGTTGATGCCAATGGAAAGATTTACCTCCCATACCTGCATGAATGGAAACCTGTAAGTGTTTTTTTTTTTTTAAATCTTTGTATGGTTAATTCAAGAGGGCGCAAACTCATGCATCTTTCATTTGCTTTGGTCTTTTCTTCTTTAGCCCCAGTCTAATTTGTTGGGACTGATCCAGGTGATGATTGGGGTGTTTGGAGATGAACCACCGGTCTTCTCACGGCCCAGCACTCAGGCAACTTACCCAGCTTTCCCGGCAGCAGGCCCACCTAACAGTAAGCATATACATGCGTCTGATTGTTTTGGTTCAGCGCAATATATTGGATCTGATTAAGATTCAGGTTAGCATTTGACTTTGGCCATCAGCAATAATTATATCATTTCATTTTTCTTTCCAGCTTCCTACATGCCAAGCACACCAGGCTTGCCTTATAGTCAAGGACACTCTGCCAATCCAGGGTAAATGCTTTCAGTGTGCAAGTCACAAATCTTGACCATATGGTCTACTAGTTGACTATGTACACAAAAGTTTAAAGTTGTTGTTTTGTTTTGTTTTTTGTGAAAAAAAACAACTTTTGAGCAAGGATGCATTCAATTTATAATGTAACAAAAGATAATCAGTTTGAAATAAATCCCGATCTTTTGAGTGTTCTATTCATCAATGAACTTAAAAAAAAGATGTACAGAAAACAGGTTTTTTGATTTGTAATAACATTAAAATATTACTGTTTTTACTATATTTTTTTTGTTTATATAAATGCAGCCTTGATGAGCATAAGAGAAAAAAAAACATTTAAAAATCGTACTGACCCCAAACGGTAGTTTTTTTCTCAGACATCTGCCACAGATCAGTGATCTTGTTACGTGAGACAGCGAAAACACATCAAATCTTTCTCATCTGATCATATGTGGTTCTAAATCCAATACATATCAGATATCTGGTCATCTGACCTATGTCTAAACTCTTAAATCCGATCCTCCTCTTATTCCACAATATTCCATCATTGATATCCATTGTAACAGAATATTTTGGTCACACTTTATATAAGGTGTCCATAACTTCTATGTACTTATCAAAAATGTAATAGTTTTGGTGATACGGGTAGGTAAGGGAGGTTTACAGTGTAAAGTGAGGGTCAACCGTGTAATTACTGCTGTACCTACATGGACGTATTTTTAAAAAATAATACAATATAAGAACATGTATGTATACAATAAGTGCATTGGTAATACATGGTAGTTAAAGACACCTAATATAAAGTGGGACAGTCAAGCATGCATTTTGCAGCAAAAAGACATTTATTTTTATACCAGCATTAAAAGACTAGAGCATAACGCTGCCGGAATGTGGATTTCGAGGGCCAGAGTTGAGAACCCCTGCTGTAAATCAAAATACACACTTGGTGAAAGCACCATAAGTTTCTCTAGAGACTCATGAAAATCTTCCGATAAACTCAAGGCTGTTTTTTTTGGCACAATTGAAACAACATAAAGGACATGAGTAGGAATTGATAATTTTATTAAATTAGTGAACAGAATTGGCAAACTCCAGTATAATACATGGTATGAGTGAACACCTCTCTAGTATTTCTAGGAGAGAATAGCAGGAAAAGACGAACTTCAGACGAATACGGCTTTAATTCACAATGCATTTTCTGAACAGATATACTCTATAGAATTCAAACTTTTTTTGTAATGAAGGCTTAACCAGAATATAATCATGCTAGATCTCTTTGAAATTGCTGCTCAATGCTCATGCAAGTGTAAGGAATGCATGAGAGTTCCAATAACGAATCATGAATAGAATAGTATTTTCCTTCTATGAAGAATTATTTGGATTCACTGGATTAAAAAGTTAACAGTGTAACTACAAATGTTACTTCAATGCTTTAAATGTAATTACAATGCACCATCATGTATGAACATTATAAGTATATTGTATAAAATGTTTAAGTAGTTAAGGCCACCTGATATAAAGCGTGAGCATATTTTCTTTTCTGTCTGTCAGGGGTTTTCAGGGCTACCCTTATCCTGCAGCAGCTTCTGGATACCCCTCTACCGGGTCCTCTCTCTATACCCCGGTGACGCCTGTTACTACAGTGGGTGAGCAATAGTAGTGAAATCTCAGAAACCAAGAATCAAAAGAAACTAATGCATTTCTAATCTTGTATCTGTCTCAAAAGCAAGTACACTACCACTGGGGTTAGTAAGATTTAAAAAATAAAATAAATTAATACTTTTTTTTCAGCAAGGATAAATTAAATTGTTTAAAAGCGACAGTAAAGTCATTTATAATGTTATCATATAAGATTTCTTCAAAGAATCCGGTCAACACACTCACTGCGCTCTCCCAGCTAATTTGGTGCTGAGACCTATGAATCAATCCAAAAATGCAAAAAAGGTCTGCACTCTAAAAATCTTTTATTGGAAACAGGAGATAAAGTTAACAAACTTTCGAAGGCAAAGAGCCGAAACTTTTGTTAACTTTATCTCCTGTTTACAATAAAAGATTTTTAGGGTGCAGACCTTTTTTGCATTTTCAAGGGGGGAAAAATGCATCATAGTTTACCAGGGAAATATCAAGTGGTACATCTGTTTTCAACATTGATAATAATATGAAATATTTCTTTAGCACCAAATCAGCATATTAGAATAATTTCCGAAGGATCATGTGAGACTGAAGACCGGAGTAATGAAGCTAAAAATCAGCTGTGCAAATACAGGAATACATTTTAACATATTCATATTGAAAACAGTTATTTTAAACTATAAAAATATTTCTCAATATTACTGTATTTTTGATCAAATAAATGCAGCCTTATTGAGCAGCTTAAGACACTACTTTTAAGAACATTAATAAATCTTACCAACCAAAACTTTTCAACGGTAGTGAACAAACTTGTTCCAAAAAAAACTATACTTACAAACCCCTGCAAATATTTTTGCTGTGTTTCAGGGCCCACTCGTGATGGTACCATCGGAGAGGACACAATCCGTGCATCTTTGGTGTCAGCGGTCAGTGACAAATTGCGCTGGCGGATGAAAGAAGAGATGGATCGAGCACAGGCAGAGCTGGATGCCCTGAAAAGGACAGAGGAGGATCTGAAGAGAGGCCACCAGAAACTGGAGGAGATGGTGACCAAACTAGACCTGGAGATGGTACGAGAGAAACATTCGTAATTGTACAGCTACAGTTGAAATGAGCCAAACATTCTGATTTGTTGTTGATGATACCTCAAATAATAGTGACTGAAGCTTATAACGCTACTAATTTATACAATCTAATGAGTCACTTTTTAACGAGGTATCATCTGCATGAAAGCGTTGTACTTTTAAATATTTTATAAAATGTACAAATAAAACATGTTCTTTCCATTGAATCACAGGCTGATGTGGACAAAAACATTGATAGCCTGAAGCAGAAAGATGAGGAGCTGACTGTTGCCCTGGAGAGAATGCAGAACCAATCTGAGGACAATGACCTCGATGATGTGATTGTGCCGACCGCTCCTCTTTATAAGCAGATTCTGAACCTCTACGCTGAAGAAAACGCCATAGAAGACACTATCTTCTACTTGGGTGAAGCGTTACGCAGGGATGTCATTGACTTGGATGTGTTCCTCAAGGTTAGTCAACAGCCCTTATGGTCATTGTCTTGTTGTCTAAGCTAAAACACACTATTTGAAATGTATTAATGTGAATATCCTGTTGTGTGCAGCATGTGCGCCTTCTCTCCAGAAAACAGTTCCAGTTGCGAGCCTTGATGCAGAAGGCTCGGAAAGTTGCAGGCCTCAGTGACCTGTACTGACCTGCTCAAATAAATCATTCTCCCTCTCAGTTATACCACGTGATAAACTAAATCACAGTCTTTGTGATGTGAAAGGTGATTGTAATTTACCCAGGACCAAAATCCCAAATCTCTGTGAAACGGAGAGATTGAAGTTTACATTCATAGCATCTGTAGACAACAAGTGCAATGAATATATCTTTATTATGTTAAAAAAATAGTGACCTTTAAGGTTCTTAACTTTGTCGAGAGGGAAACAAAGAAAGGAAATCAAACAGTTGGAAGAGACATTTTTGCTCAGCTAAAGAGTTTAGCATAGCCTTATAAAAACAGCAATCGTTGCACTTTTTGTAACTTGTGCCTCATATTCTTCTAAAGTGACTTTTCAGATGCAGTGTAAAGGTAAAGAAGTATGGGAATGACATTTAATATGCTCAACCTGAATCTTAGTCTTATTTTTATATTGTTTAATCTCCAAATAGTACCTGTAACTGAATAATTCTCTTAAAATCAGCACTTTGTTTTAGTTTTAGGTAAGTTAGTAAACCAATCTACTTTAACATCTCAGAATCTAATTGTATCATTGTTAATGCTTAATGCATTTAAGCATTTTGCAGTTCTACTTGTGATAACAGTTATGCAGCCAGTTTGCATGAATGCCCTTGGTTGAACTGCAAGCATATTATGCAGACATCTTCAGATTAAACTTGTATATGTATTTGAGATATGATGTATAAAACCACAAAGTATGAAGGGAACCTTTTTTGTTGTTGCAAAGAATGTAACTGCATTATAATCATGAATGACGTGTGTTTTGCTTACAATCATGGGAAACAAGGGAATGAAAGACCAAATTATTGTGCAGTGTGTCTTTGAGGTATGAGGGTATTTAAAATGTTTAATGAATATCTGTAATAAAAAAATATTGGCTAAATCTGGGACTGGTTATCTAAATATCTTACACTGTCAAAGTAGATGTCTGACATTTTAAAAATGTAAAATCCATAGTTATTCGGTATAATTTCAGACAGATTCAATTTTATTCATTGTTCTGTTAACTGCACAAACCTCATATGATACCTTGATCTGTTGTGCACAACGTTAACTCATTTTGCTTTGAACAACTGACCAGGGCTGCCAAGTGCCAAGTCCCGTTTTCCCACAGAACTGGGCTACTTTTAAACTGTTTTCTTGTTGGTTAAATGTTTGATAAATTGCATAAATTATATATATATATATATATATATATATATATATATATATATATATATATATATATATATATATTACCAGTGATAAATCTGTGTTAGGATGATGATATTTTTGTGAGGGAGGGACAGTGGTAGGGAGCCTGTGCATGGCTGTTTTCATTTCCATGGTCTTTCCATGATTATTGCTAATGCTAAATTAAAAACAGTATCAAAAAGTCAATTATGAAAGAATTGTATTATTAATATACATATATACTATTATAAACATGAAAACATCTAGTTTTAATTGAGATTGTAATTTATAAATTGTTAATTTTTAAATAGTTCTAAAATATAGGATTACCACCCCCACCGATGGGATTTTCAAGAACTTTCCATGTAAAAACGGATTTGTACACAATTGTTTTAAACCCATGTCTATCGTTAACAACTAGGCTTCATATCTTTCAATACAGAGTGTGTCCTGTTACCACTTGACTGATAAATGCTCATCTTCAGATGTTCCTTTTAGCTGTGATGTGTGACCTTGCATATTGTGTCTTGTGCCGCCTTCTGCTCTCTAACACTCGCATACATACACTCTGCACCTCAGACTCTCTC
Organism: Siphateles boraxobius; assembly: GCF_051911475.1. Taxonomy (NCBI): domain Eukaryota; kingdom Metazoa; phylum Chordata; class Actinopteri; order Cypriniformes; family Leuciscidae; genus Siphateles; species Siphateles boraxobius. Next base: position 39,205,111 of record NW_027508734.1, on the reverse strand, counting down.
TGTTCGACCATCGAAATTTCATTTCACAGATGATGGACTTCAGCCTCTAATCCAGCAGCTGTGAAGGAGGGTAGGACCGGTCAACTGTTTCAACTCTAATCAGCTTTTATTGCACACGGGAGAAAGAAACAGCCCGTCGCCGCTGGAACCTGTGCTGTTCGTGATTCGGGTTTGGGTTGAGGGGGACAGGAGATGTGTGGCTGCTGGATGTGATATTAAATCTAATTCACTCATTGCTGCTAGGCAGTGATGTGTCAGCAGGTGGAGATGTTAAAGCTAATAGGCCTGTCATAGTTGCTAACCTCAATCACTAACCTTCATAACAGCCTATGCTCCTTTTAACCCAACCCTCTCTGCCTTTTCTTTCCACAATCTTGGTTGAAATTCTGAATTTTTATTTTATTTTATTTATTTTGCCTGCAGCAGTGCAGCTGCACTGACTGATAACCTTCTTGTGTCCTTTTTGAACCGAACAAATTACAACCCTTCTCAGTGTCTTTTATCTCAAAGGTGACAAAAGTCAAGTTTGATTTACTGAAACATGTATTTGATGTAGTATCTCAGATCAGGCCTGTAAACACACACAAAAAAAGCACCCAGCCTACAAATATTTTTATGGGCCTTAATGTTTCACCTTGGCATTGTCGATTTTTACTGGCCCATATGTGTGTGCTGGAGGAAACTGGCGAAGGTGTTTATTGGCTGTCAGGTCATTGCCGTCGCTCTTAGCTGAAGTGGCGGTCGTAGCCTGCAGTGGCAAGACAAAGCTGAAACATTGATTGTCTGTTCAGTGGAAGCCATATGCCCCCAACATATGGGAATGTTATATGTTTTCTTCTTTTTGACAGTCTGTTGGCCTTAGTTTAAGAAAGTTCTCTAGGCAAAACCCAGGGCACAAGGGTTTGACTGAGTTTGAACCCAGGGCACAAGGGTTTGACTGAAAAATATTATTCATTGTGAAAGATTCAGGATTTGAAATACACCCTCCAAACACTGAAAGACTGTTGGATTGATGGAAAAACAATGTAATTTGCCCATACTTGTGGTTAAAAGTCACTATAATATCAACATTGACTTCTCATTTTTTATGGAATATTGCAGTATTTATTATAAATGGTTTATCCGTGCACATAGGCTAATTATTTTTAATTCATGTGCCCTTGTAAGTGTTGACAGGGCCCGACATGTAAATACTAGTGCATGAAATATTGATTTTTGTTTAATTGATCCATTCTCCCAACTGCTTAGGGTTGCTGTGATGCTGGAGCTTTTTCCAGTGTTTTGGGCTGCAGGCAGGGAATCACCCTGGCCTGGCCATCACAAATTATTTCACACATTTACCTGTATATTATCTTGAAGCTTCCACTTTCGTATAAAATTAGTCCATTACAATGTACAAAACAATTGGCTTACTAACACAATGACCACTGCGGCATTTAGCGGGAGTTTCTATATGAAATAAGATCGTGTGAATCCGAGGTGTGATACAAGAGACATGAAAGTATAGTGATGATGTTGTGTAGAATTCCGACCCCCTGACAATGGGTGTTTCTCAATCGGAAGGCTGTGTCCTTGTAAGGATGCATATATTGGCTGCCAAATCATCAAGCTTCATCAAAAGATGTCTCAATTTTAAGGATCATTTGAAGGCAGCCTTTCGATTTGGGTCCTTCATTCGGCTTATTTTGAAGGATGCACCAAGTGTATCCTTCACGTCCTCCAATCAACCACTATCCTTTGCACACATTCTGAAATTGAATTGGCACTGAGCTCGTCCAATTTCATGTAATGTAAGACCAAAAAAAATTTGTCTTGTTGAAAATTAATCACAAATGCTAAATGTGGAAACATTTGTTGCGCAGCCACGCGCAATTCCTAGTCCTAGAACGTCTCATTCTAGCATTTAATGCCGAGGAGGACTCTAGCCTACTAGCCTCCAAAGGACTGGACTAGGAAGGACCCAGTTTCAGTCCAATTTTTTATGCCCTTCCCTTGTTAACTTTCCTCCATCTAATTCACTCGGATGTACGTCATTGTGTGGAACCCTTGCAATGTGTTTAAATGGAATGCCCTATGCCATTGATCAACTGGAATCTGCAATAGGCCCTTTTCACATGACGTCACAAGTACTGGCTGGCGGGCAAGAACGTCCTTCTATAGCAACGAAACCCAGTAAACTAATCAAGGATCTTGCCAGGACGTCGCCAGTTTTAATATACAAAAGTTGGTGTTTTGAGGTGTAACGACATGCCAGATAGTTGTTGTGCGTTTGGATGCACTATTATTCAGCATAATCGCGTTAAGAACGTGCATGTAAACGCGCTCATTCCCCGAAAGTGAAAGTAGAAACGGACTTAGCTTTCAGCATCTGTCGCTGCATTATTAACGCCGCGTTCTCTCAGAGACGACGATGGATATAACGGTATAGCGACGACTATCTTAATTTACTGGCTTAATATTTCTCTTGTGGTCATTAACTTTTTAAACAAGTTTTTGAAGCTGCTTTTGATTTTCACAGATGGCAGAGTTGTGCTGTTCGTGAAATAAAGACTGTTTTTAGGCCTATATCATTTTAGTGATATTATTCATATTTAGTGATTGTATTTTTTTTTAGTGTTATTAGTGTCATTAAACGTTTTGTTAATGGGCTATGGAAACAAAACAGCCTCACTATATAATTGATTATAGTATTGTCCATTTTGTGAGCGTTTGCTGCCCGACAGGTATCCATGGCAGTCACGTGACTGCACAGTATGAATGGAACCGATTTATTATTTACAGTTTTTTGCTTTATGAGTTTGTTTTACGCACCATTCTATAAGCCTGTATGTATGCTTGAGCTGTTGGAGAAAATATAAAAAAAATCACTAATGAAAATGCTGCATCCCAATACGCCTACTTATATTATGTCCTTAAAGTATGTACTGTTTTTGTAAAGAAAAATACTTTTACATACTTTTTTTTGAGTGTGTAGCAGAATAGGCACACTTTGGGACATACAACTTTGTCATAGCTGCGTCTTTAACGGACAGCCCTGTCGCTAAGTTACGTGCATCCTGTCACCGTTTAAACTGCCCTGTCAATCGTCTTGTCAGTTAAAAAGCATATTCAATTTAATTTATTTTCCTTCCGTTTTGGAGAGAAATGTAGTTGACGCGGAGAACTCTCCTCATGTGTTTGCAATTTGATTTTTGCATTAAAAGTTAAAGGATAACTCCGGGCAATTTTTAAGTTAATCTTGATAGTTATACCTTTGTGAGTACTGTCTATAGAAAAAATACGAACCGGATTGGTGCTTGCAAGTTGCAACACGGAGCTGTTCCCGCAAATGCCCAGAGCTCCCCCTCAGCTAAAACGGCAGTTATGGGGGCATACCCAGACAGCAAAATGTATTTGGGCCAGATTTGGGCCAGGTCTTCATTAGCATTTGGCGCAGATCCGCTAAACGGACCTGGGCCGGGCTCATTCTTTCCAACGGCCCAATACCGGAACAGGTTGGAATTACGGATCAGAGACAGATCTGGGCCAGCACTGGCCCAGTACAGTTATTAATGCCATGACATGTGGTGCAGATCTGGCCCAGATCCGTGACTCATATTTTACATCTGGGGCTCATCTGGCCCTGGTCTGTGATTCATATTTAGGCTATCAGACAATTAAGGCACAAACACCCAGACAATTTGTAATTTTCAAAACACTTTTTTTATTTTAATCACATTTATTGCTCATTAGTTGGGTGTGACCGGGCACGGTGGCCACCCCCACGGTCGCATGCCAGATTAAACCACCTGATGTTATACTGGTTTATCTCGGTGTCTGTGGCTTTGCCAGACATGGGATTCTTCCTCACTGCTCCTGTAAGACGTACAAAAAGGACACAAAGCAAAGAAACAAAGAGTAAATATTAGAACCAATATTCAAAGATTCTTTATTACATGACATTATAGTACAATGCTTGCACAAATAAATAATAATAAATGTGACTAAAGTCTAAAGTGGTGTAGAATGAGTAGTATAAAGGTAAAAGAGTATCAACACTAAAGAGCACGTAGATGTGAATTTGAAAACTTGTACAATAAATATTCATACTTGTATGTGAACATTTACACTCATAGCTCCAATGTGAAAACCTGTCAAATTAAAATCTGAAGTTGAATGTTGAAATTTGAACTCGCAGACAAAAGTCACAAACCTGTATTCTGAATTTGAAGCTGCAGACAAGTAGTCACAAATGTGTAAAAAGCCATTCACAGAAATACGACACGCACAAACTTGTAATATATATTTGCATTTAATCGCAGTACAACCTCAATTAGGCACTTGCAACTTCTCAAATCTGTCACTGCAATTTCAAATTTCGCGCCTTGAATTTTGCTACTCTTTTCGTGCAAGTTGCAAAACTAACTTGTGCACTTGCAACTCCGTGGCAGTAAGAGAGAAAGGGGGACGCTCTGAAAAGCTAACATGACTTAATGCATTAGACTGATATTTAAAGAAATAAATGATATTATCAAACTCAGTAAACACCATACTAATAATGCAATCAACAGAAAAGCCGATGAGCACAGAATATGACTAAATATGACCAAATTTGTGTTCAGAGCAAATAAACCTGCTGCCTGTGTTTTATTAATAATTTATAACGAATCGTGTTTTTTTTTTTATAACTGTTGGTCCATTAAGCCTCATTAAGCGTTTTCTATGGGAGGGAGAAAACACCCCCCCCCCCCTTCTCTCTCGCCACCACTGAGTTGCGAAAAAAGAGTAGCAAAATTCAAGGCGCGAAGTTTGAAATTGAAATTGCAGTGACAGATTTGAGAAGTTGCAAGTGCCTAATTGAGGTTGTACTGCGATTAAATGCAAATATATATAACAAGTTTGTGTCTGTCATTGTATTTCTCTGAATGGGATTTTACACATTTGTGACTGCTTGTCTGCAGCTTCAAATTCAAAATACAGGTTTGTGACTTTTGTCTGTGAGTGCAAATTTCAACATTCAACTTCAGATTTTAATTTTACAGGTTTTCACATTGGAGATGTGAGTGTAAATGTTCACGTACAAGTATGCATATTTATTGTACAAGTTCTCAAATTCACATCTACGTTCTATCGAGTGTTGATACTCTTTTACCTTCATAGAGTAGTGAGTGAATGAATGAGAGAGTGGTGATTAAGTAAAGTGAAAGGCATCTATATATAATACTTACGAGCCTTAATAGCCTTGGTTGGTTATGATGTTTTTGGTATCTCTTCCACCAATGAAGGCCAGCATTCCCACCTGTGGAAACAAGAGACTAAATTAGTGAGAAGTAAAAGATTGATAAATGATAGAGAGGTATGGGCAACATATTCATAGACAGTATATTTTGATTTACAGGATAACAAAAGTAGATATCCATAAATCCCTCTGTAATTATTTCTCCATCTAATATGTGAACACAATGAAAAAATAATTTTGAACCTAATGAGAGAAAATGTTTTTGCCTGCCGTGTCTAGATCGTCTTAAGAGGATTTAGCATTTCAAATGTATGCATTAAATTATTATTAGTATGACTGTATTATTATTATTGTTGTTGTTATTATTATTATTAGGGAAGGCCTACTTTTATTGTTAAATTGATAGGCTATTATTATTAATATGCCACGCAATAATTTAACTGCGCATCACCGCATAGACACGCTGGGAGGATAATAATATTATATAGGAGCTTGCTTGGGCTGAAAATTATCTAAAAACATTTAACGTTAGATCGATTATACAATGAATTATAGGCCTATAATTAAAGTTATTAACAGCCTATAAATAGTATGTCCGAACACTGCAATAATCAGTCATCAATGGAAATTAAAAACCGCTTTAGGCTATTTCACAAACAGCTTGTTTAACAAATTAATAAAAGAGGCACATCGCAGTGGCTTAGAAGACGTGGGTAACGTTAATATGGTTTAACTTATCCATTTTGCAACACGAACTGGAGGTAAGCAACAGTAATTTGCAGGTAGTTTGATAGCTAACATATCGACATATCACATATATGTCGCACTCTACAGCCGGTACAATACAGTGAGAATTGATATGATACTGACGTCGAACTAGTTTAATGTATTTGGACGTGGGAAGTCATTAATTTGTTATTGTTGCAGTTGCTAGCAGCGGTCACCGCTGGTAACGTTAGTGGGTAGGCTAACGTTATACGATTTTGCAGATAACACACAATGGACACGATATTCAGCAATTTTGGAGAATAATAAGCAAATACCCCCCATTCAGCCTTAAAGCATATGTTCACATTAGTTGTGGATGTTTAAATAACCTATACTACCAGCTAACCGCCTGCTACTACCCAGCTTATCTGACACGTCTCAGGTTGTAAGAATGTCAGTGTAAACGTTTGTAAACTTTTATTTTTAATATAATTATGTAACAGACTAATATGACATCAACACCAGTTTACTTTTATAATGTACTTACTAAATTATACGTGTATGCACTTACCAATTAGCAGAGACGGTGCAGCCTGCACTCTTCCACTCTTGTCAGCGGGTTTATGTGAGCTGGCGCCCGCGCGTCCGGTCTGCGCAGCTCGCGCGGATCCGGTCCACAACCGCCAGGCGGACTCAATTCAGTCGTGGCGCGTATGGTCTGCCCCGGATCGGCAACGCACCCGCCGGACAGACTGTCACAGTCGAAGCTAAAGACAAGTCTGGCGCAGAGTTGGTGCAGATCTGCATATTGAGTGCGACTGCTGCGCGAATCTACTGATTCGAAAACGGACCTGGCACAGATGTAAATGCTGTCTGGGTATACATAAAGAGTGTCTTTGTGCCTCTTAACAGACACAAAATGCAATTAAAATGTCTGTCCAACATGAACAGGGCCCTTTCATGTGAACAAGATGCGTTTAGCAACTTAGCCATTGTTTAAATTCGCCTAAATAGTGTTTTAGACAACTAGCTGTAGTCTCGCGCTGAAGTCCCATGGGAACTCAGTTGTAGCCAAAGGTAAATAGCAGTGTGTGGAAATGGTTCGCGTTTGTGTCGTACAAGGATGACTACACAGACACAACACAGCGCCCAAATGGAAGGATAAATAAAGTTTACATTACCTCCACAGAGGTTGCACACGTCTTTGTCCATGGAATCGCTTTTTTCTTCAACCGGCCCCGCTGTGTTGTGTCTTTGTAGTCATCCTTGTCAAAGTACGCTGCAAATGCGGTAGGGCCTAATCTTTAGCGCGTAGTACTTGTATGGGAGTTTGCGCATCAAGTTAAAGTACAACTAGACACAACTGCAGAATCTCGAGTTCATGGAAAGGAAGACGATGAAAATAAGTTCTTTTATTTTCGCATTCTGTTGCCATAATTGGGAACGGCACAAACACGAACCATTTCTTGAACCGGTTCATTGAAACGAACTGCCCGAAAGAACCGGTTCGCGGAAAAGAACCAGACTTCCCATCACTACTATTTACCTTTGGCTACAACTGAGTTCCCACAGGACTTCAGCGCGAGACTACAGCTAGCCATCTAAAACACTAATTCGGTGAATTTAAACAATGGTTGTTGCTAAACGCATCTTGTTCACATGTAAGGACCCTGTTCATGTTGTACAGACATTTTAATTGCATTTTGTGTCTGTTAAGAGGCACAAAGACACTCTTTATGTATATGCCCCCATAACTGCCGTTTTAGCTGAGGTGGAGCTCTGGGCATTTGCGGGAACAGCTCCGTGTTGCAAGCACCAATCCTGTTCGTTTTTCTTTTCTTTCTATAGACAGTATAGGCTACTCACAAAGGTATAACGATCAAGATTAACTTAAAGAATTCCCCGGAGTTCTCCTTTAATGACCAAACGTATCTTTACAAAAGTTCACAATGCTTTTGCAGATGAAATATAATGTGGCTAACATTGAATACATATATTTTTGCCAGGTTAGATACTGATTAATCACTTTTTAATCAATGGTGGGGAAAGAGTAAAGTAGAATTAAAGTAAATTCCTATGTGCACTACCAGTGGACTAGCCTACACAAAAATTCAGATACGCAGATTAGAAACATATCTGTTTTATATCAATATTCTAATCAATATTTTCAAACAATGTAAGTTTCATTAGACTGTATATGAAAAACTATATAAAAAAGTATATTTAATAGGCTACTCGATCAAAAGAGTTAACACAACTACAAGCCAAGTATACTTTGAATACTTAATCTTTTGATCGAGATATAGGCCTACTTAAAGGTGCAGTGTGTAACTTTTGGCGACATCTAGCGGTTCGGTTGCGAGCTGTTCACCCCTCCCTTTCGAAGAAGCTACTGTGGCTAAAACGGGACAAACATCGTCGTCTGAGACAGCAGAGAATAGCCAGAGTAAACCAAGTTTCTGTACCACAGTCCATTATAAACCACATCATGGATAAAGTTTACAAAGTCATAGTCAGGTGAGGATCAAGGGTCTTAATACATAATATAATAATAGTAATCAGCTGATTGTCTCACGAACGTAACCAGCACATTCCCCCCACATAGCAAATCCATAATATAGCGAGGGAGAACCACATGAAACTATGCAAGTTTGCAACTATATATTTTTTCTAACAGGGTAGTAAAAGTTAAGCTGGCTAATATGAGCTGTTACTGTGGCTGAGCTGGTTAAAGCGTTAAGCCTTGTTTATACTCGACGTGTCCGCATGAGCCCAAAGGTGCGTGCGGCAAAAATGACATGATTGTAACAGCGCGCGTGCCGCCGCATCTCCTAGACACCATTTACTACACACAATAGGCTTTTTTCTCTGATTTTGGAAACTCGATCGACTTAAAATGCTTCCAAGATCGACGGGTTGGTGATTCCTGTAACTGTTTTAAGGTCAGTGACAAGAGTAGCCTAATAATCAGCTGTTTCACGAACGTAACCAGCACATTTATCCCCACATAGCAAAGCCATAACACAGTGAGGGAGAAGAATTAAGTTACATGAAACAATCCAACTACATATTTTACACCACTGACAAGGGAAAAGTCACTACTCACGGTGTTTATGGCTAGCTTCTAGCTATCTGCGGCTTCTCTTTCAAGGTAGTGACGAAACGCGCTCTGTAGCGCTGTTTGTTCGCGTTCGGCTACGGTAGAAACATGACGTCACAATATGGCGACCTTCATAGAAGGGGATTCCCGCGCATATGTAGATATAAATGTCTCACTCTAAGGTAATAAAAACATTACGGTTTATTAAGTAAGTTCTTTATACACCACTGAACACATAGTTATGGATTTCATATTGCATTTCTGTTAATAGATACTCAAAATGTTTACACACTGCACCTTTAAAAGTATACTTGAGTACAAGTACAGGCCAAATATACTTGGACTTTTCTCTCAGTATTAGTAAAGTCCACTTAAGTGTAATTTTAAGTATAGGGGAGAGAGGGGCACAACCTAACACATTTTGGTTTTGGCTCAATGATTAAAAAAATAATTAAGTTAGATTCATCTTTTTTTTTTACACAAGCAACATACACATCTCTGCTACAAATGAACACTTCCATCCGAACAGTTCGATTCCATCCCTCATCCAATCATCTTTCTATTATGGATCAATATCATGGATAGAGATATAGGAAAGGGCAGCACAGTTTTGCAATAAATAAATAAATAAATATATAACGTCTTCAAATATTGTAATTGCAATTGAATTATATTTTTGTGTGGCAGCTGCATGCAAAATTATTATTATTAATAATAATAATAACAGTAATAATAATAATAAAAACGATCTTAAAATCACATTTTAACGGGTTTATTGCATGAAAAACAGGCTATATTTAAATAAGTGAGGACCTGATTCAATGTGATCGAGTTATCAATGCATAGTAAAAAAAAAAAAAAAAAAATCCAACATTGTTTGTGGTCCAACAAACTTAAATATATAAATAAATACTCAAACCTGAAAAGTTGTGTGGCTCCCTGTTTTCATTTCATCATTTTACACTTAACTTAGTAACACTGTGCTACAACTAACCCCGCTGTGTAAAACATATTGTAAGCCTAGCTAACAGTTGCTGATATGTTTCAAAATGGTGCTATGTTTTAGCCAACAAGTCAGTGATTAAGGTAATATAAAGTTAGATTTAATGGCATACAAACCCAACCCAGAAACCGAAAATAAAGTATGATGAAAACATTTACTTGCATGGTGTCAAAACACTCTTTGTCCAGTATCTTAACGAAATCTTATCAAAACTTTCCACAAATTCGCGGGAGACCGTCTTCAGGCAGCGAGAGAAAAAGAGCGGAAATCCAACCTGCTTGATCCTGACTAACTATGTACAGTAAAAGGTCCGTGTTACATTTAACCCCGCGTTAGGTTGTGCCCCGCACTCCCCTATTTCTGAGAAGTACATAAAGTATATTTCTGAGAAGTACATAAAGTATATTTCTGAGAAGTACATAAAGTATACTTCTGAGAAATATATAAAATGTAGACTGAAAGTATACTTTCTTATTTTTTAGTTTAAAAGAAGTATAATAGAACACTTGAATCAACTTATTTTTCGTAAGGGCTACTATGATTTGGTAGGCTACACACTAAATCTGAATTTAAATACTATTTAGGACAGAGAGTATGTGAATTGGGATGCAGCAGAGTAGATTTGCGCCCTCTGTCAAAATCGAGGGGTCGAGGCCTGTCCAAATAAACTTCCCTGGCCCACTTGACGAGGTTGAAAAAAGTTCAAATTGCCGGCAGAGATTCCCTTCGATGCACTTCTTGATGGAAATAACATCACAATATTTATTTCCATCAAGAGGTGCATCAATTTTTGGTCAAGATCTTGTATTGACAATGCAAGAGTAGAGCACTATGTAAAGTCTACTCCAGCACATCCCAAAGACTTTCAATGAATTTAAGGTCTGGACTCAAGGGTGCTAATTCATGTGTGAAATTGATTCTTCATGTTCGCTCCCAATCATTGTTTCACAATTTGAGCCGGGCAGTCTATAATCCACCGCGTTCAAGTGGATTATGTGGACTAGCACAGGGAACAGTGAAGGGTATAGGGGTGATTTAAGATACAGACCATACTGTGGACTGAATGGTCTGGAATGAGGCATATCATCTTGAATACTATAGAGAGCCGAAGAATTGTAAAAACAAAAGACAATATGCATAAAGCCAAAGCCCACACTTTAGGAACAAGCAAGTATTAAAGGGTAGAGGAGATGTGTTCTGCATTAAGTCAGGGGTTAACTATGTAGTTTGGGTTAATGTAATTGCATTGATTTGAAGAGACTACAATTGCAACACAGCATTCTGTGTTAGCCACTGTGCAATTATTTAAGCACTGCAGACTTAATTATCTCTGCTTGCACCATAGTCTCCTCCTAATTACTAACAATTTGTACCTCATGTAGTAATTATTTACCCCAGAAACATCTCTCTCTAATTATAATTTAGGAAGAGCAGTATATCTATTCTCTCCTAAAGCCTACTTTATGCAGTTGTAACATAATGAGCTGCAGAAAAATTGAGTTCTCTCTCATGCTCTTTGCTTTTAAGTCAGAGCGATGTATCTTATGATAGATTAATTTACTGCTACTTGGCAACCATTTGACTTCAGGAAGTACTGTATCTGACAACTTCTAATGAAAGTTTATCGCATTTTCACCTGGAAAGTGAAGCAGTCTAGAGTGCAGATAGAAAATTTGAGCAGAATGCAAAGTCATGAATATTTAAATGAGTTGTATGGATGAGCAAGCCTGAATATGCTATTTTTATGGAGAAACGTGTTTACATGTCGTTGCAGGAAATACTCCACAATATGTAGAGTAGAGCAGGGGTCCAGGGAAAAATTGAAGAAGAAGAAGAAAATGAATGTTTGGGCTGTCAAAGGGTAAGCAATTTTCTGAGTACCTAGCAATAGTAAGTAAGCTTTGAAATCCGACCCAACCTTCAGAACACCTTCTTCAAAACATGAATGTGCACAACAGAGTTTGTAAAGCAACACCAGAGATGGCGTTAAACCTCATGTCTGAAAGCACATAATAATTGAAGTGTGATGAAGTGTGATGTCTGCTTGAACAGGGTGCATTAGAGGTATGAAAATAAATACGTTGACAGGCAGGCAGGTAAGATGAATGCAATGATTGGATGAACATTTTATGGTCCTATGCCTAAACATATTTAGACCACTTAACCTAGTGATTGCTATCAGGATGTGAAGAAACTTTCAACCAGCATAACAAAAAATGTTTCTGGAACAAATAGCCTATACCCTGTCTATAGGTATTGATTGAAATAAAAACAAAAAAAAACATTAAATTAATTTATTATTGTTAACTTACGGTTTAGTTTTTCATTCTGATTTTCTAAAAACTTGTAGAAGATACATAAATATTTTTCAGATCATCTTTAAATAATTTGCTTTGGCTTTAGTATAAATTATTTAACTTTGGAAATGTGTTGTTTTATATAATAATGCATTAAATTATGCTCACATTTTGGTCTTTGTACATTGCATGGAAATATATTTTGGAAAGAGGTTTTTGTTTAGCTTTTGCAAAAGAACTGAATTCCACATATCTTCCAGTGTCTACAAATACTGCACATCTAACATTATGTTTTACTTTACTACCTTTACTTCTGATCAGAATCTGCAACACTGGTGAGTCACATATTCTCTGGGAAATATAAACAACAATGTCAAAAATGTCTTTTTTTCCCCCAACATATTTCTTTATTGTTGTGTGGCTAAATGTAACAAAAATCTAATAACAGTATTGGCTAGTGTTCCATCTGTCCTCTAATGCTCAGCATCAGATAAAAAAAAAAAAAAAAAAACATTATTCATGAGTGCAGATTGCAGTTCTGAGTGTCCTGAGTATTTCAGAGATGTCCTGAAGAGGGCATTGCAGCAGTGTCGCAAACTTCACAGCCTTGCTTGGTCTTGCAATGAAGAATGATCAAAACCAGCTACAGCTTGCAAATCGAAACGTTTCCAAATCCACTTCAGTTACTCAATCAATCTGATTTTTCTTAAGTGTCACTGGCCCACAGCCATTACATAGCTAAAACAGTAATCTCCTATACTAAACCTAAACTAATCTTGACAAACTACATATCATTTGACATCTTACAATCTCTAGTTTTCATATTTAGGTGACTGATTTTCAAAATAAATTACAGCGGAGCCGTAATTTATCAATTTGCAACAAGAATATTTTCATAATCCTAAGGCGTGTTCAGACATTTATTTTGAAATAGCGATGAACATGAAAAATTAATGAAAAATGAAAAAAATTTTTTTTTAGAAAAAAAGATGTGAAAATGTTTTAAATATAAAGAAAAAAATGATAGATTCACCATTTGTGATGTGGCAGCGAGCGATAACGCAAATATGTGTTCTTTTATGTATTTTAGAGGTTGAATTCATATAAAAATCTGCCAAACTTCCCATACTACTTCTGAATAGGATGTCTACTTCATACATTGTATGAAAATTGTGGAAATATATGGTTCAGATCACTCAAACCACATATGGAAATGGAGGCGCACTTAGTCTATATGGGCAGTAATGGAGTCTGGTTGTTGCATAGGCGTAGCCACCGGCACACCCTGGCAAAACCATACCTAAAAACAGATGCAGAATTATTTTTTAAGTCTTGATAACAAATGTTTTTTGGCCTATTGTTGTTTATTTACAATTTGTTCATTTAAAATTGATCATTAAAAATAGGCTATATCTTCCGACATTCGGACTGCCAACCAATCCGCAAACAGCCGCTGACTGTCTGAAGGTAACAGGTTGTGCTGTTGAGGCTCATGAGGTCAAATGGAAACAAATAACGCAGATCACACAAAGAAACTTAAAAGTGCTCTAAGCGATGTCGGGTGACGTCACTTCTTGTTGACGTTTACCCTCCCTCCTCCTCATCCGTAGCCTGGCAAGCCAGACCTATCAAGATGTTAGGTCTGGGAACTCACAATTGGCATACCTCAATCCGAGGGGCGGGATAAACGGTTGTCTTTCAAATTCCCTCTGCACACAATATGACAGCGCTAAAACCAACCAGAGCAACGAACGGCTGTGGCTGAGTGAGTCCATGCGTTTTTCCACCAGCGGAGCTAGTTGATATATTAAACTTTTGCCATATCCGGTCGTCAAAACTCCGAACACATCTTCCTTTTTTAAGAATGACTTAAGTGACGTTGTCTTAACTCCAAGTCATCCAGAGTCGCGGCCACAGCCGATTCGAAAGACCGCTGTTCGCCAGCAGCATCTTCTTTGTTTTCAAGTAGCAGGGAAATCACGCGGAACTATGCGCGGAACCGTCACAACTCTGCCGTCATTATGTTAAGCCCGCCCACCAACTCTATACACGATGTGATTGGCCTGACCAGAGTTTGGTTTTTCCAGCTCAAAAGTCTATGGAGAGATGCTAGACCACCCCTTCTGCAAAATAATTTTTGCTGCCGCTAGGGTGCGTCTAGATTTCTAGGCTACCTCATCCGCGCACCAACCCCCCAAATCCTTCTTGTCGGTTATTGGCTGGAAGAGTTTGCTATGTTTCGTGGTGCGGGTTAGCCCAGTTTGTTTTTGTTGCCGTTTTTGGGGGCTGGGGTTTCTGCAGAGACCCCGTTTTTTTACAGTGTGTTCAGGGGACAGGCAGCTAGCGGATAGTGAGGAGATGTTTGCCAACCCTTGGTTTTAGGCACCATGAAAGTGGTTTGGATTTTAGCAGTGTTCATCGCCATAGTAACTTACGCTCCACGCTAACCTGGTCCGGGGCAGAGGTTGCAAAACGAACTTGGACCAATCAGCTGTGAGCAAAGTGACACATGTCTGATGCGATAAAGTCACTCCACCTGTTTCTACTCCAAATTAAAGGAGTGTAAATTTGTTTAAATTCTTATTATTTTAATACTTTTATTTAATAAGTGAATTGCGTTGCTTCTCTTGCGAGAAATTAATTTCAATGAGTTTTGAATGAGATTCACTCTTTCTCAGCATGTAATTGGCTGTTCGCTACTGATGTCACACCTAAACTCAGGATCAAAGCCTGAGTTGACAGATAAAGTTGATGATCGGCATCATGGTACCAGCAAAGCCTGGTTGGATTGGTTTGTGTTTGTCAACTCAAAACTAATCCTGTAACCCGTAGTTTGTTCAACTACCATCATGGTACAGGTCCCAGAATACATAACCACTTTACTGAATGATTCAGCGTTTTGAACGAATCGGTTGAGTCAAAGATTCAATGACCCATTAAACAACTGCCTCATTCCTGAACGATTCAGCCGTTTGAACGAATCGGTTGAATAAATGGCAATGACTCACTCATTAAGACGGTGATCTGCCGCCACCTATTGGTGGTTTAGTTTAAAAGTTTCAATCTTTCCAGTATTTCGTATTTGTATATTCAAAAAATATTTAAAACAATCTCATAACATTATTTAATGCCGTTGTAATCTTTCACTGTCAATTATTTAATTTGATTGGTAGCAGCCATGTAGTGTCCTATTATTCTAATTTAATTTACTGATCAAAGTTAAGAATTTAAAATTAAAGATGAAGCATATATATAAAACGATTAAGGAAAAATGCTCTTTATAAAGGTTAAAATATCATAAATATTCAGATTTAAATATGTAAAAGTTGACTGAACACTGATGAGAATATTGCTTTATTATTGCATTTTTTCTGGACAAGCATTTTTTTTACTTGGACAAGTGTATGACCGATTTACTTGTTCGAAGTACAAGTACATGAAAAGGCTTAATGTCGAGCCCCGAGTTATATTTTATATAATAGTTTGGTTATGTGGCGAACCTGAGTATAGTTTTACACATCAGTCCAGTCTATTCTGTAAAGTTAGTGATAAGCAGAGTCAGGGTTTATTGCACATTAATCTTAATGTGGCACATCCAGTTTTTCTTATGCACACCCAGAGACTCTTTTCTGGCACAACCGTTGTTGTCACCTAGTGAAAAAGTTTGGGACTGCTCCCAAACAAAATCATAATGAAAGCTCATTTTTGAGATATCAACCTAAAATTTTAAACACAATTTGTTCAGTTTTTGCTTTGATTTTCTTGCAGTTTTAGAGTCCAACATGTTTTGAAAATATGTATTTTATATAAAATATGAATAATGAAAATTTTACATTGTACATTTTCATAAACTCAAACTTCTATAACTTTTTTCCTGTTTCACTTTCTTAATTTATTTCACTTATTTTTCTCATACAGAGCTAATTTATCATTAATGGCCATTGCTTGGGCAGTATAAAACATGCAGAGCCTACATTAGCCAACACTTAAATAATGTCAACAACTGAAGAACATTAGCCAAATATTCTTCCTAATATCTCTCATTTGGTTGAGTAAGTGAACATGAAATACCGAATGCAAAGGTCAATAATTCCATTCAAATATGATGAGAAAGGAGACATCCATGTGCCTCTAAATGGATTTTTATTTACATTAATGAACAAACAACAACAAATTTTGCTGAAGGACAGCCATCTGGACAGCCATCAAAGAGGCACATTACAATTCAGCAAGTGATTCACTTCTATTAACATTAAGTTTTGTTTAGTTTCATGGTAATTAAATGAATTATGGTATAAATTTAGGTTAGAACTCAATTGATTGCAGTATAGAATGATGTTATTAGCTATACAGGTCCTTCTCAAAAAATTAGCATATTGTGATAAAGTTAATTATTTTCCATAATGTAATGATAAAAATTTAACTTTCATATATTTTAGATTCATTGCACACCAACTGAAATATTTCAGGTCTTTTATTGTTTTAATACTGATGATTTTGGCATACAGCTCATGAAAACCGAAAATTCCTCTCTCAAAAAATTAGCATATCATGAAAAGGGTCTCTAAACGAGCTATTAACCTAATCATCTGAATCAACTAATTAACTCTAAACACCTGCAAAAGATTCCTGAGGCTTTTAAAAACTCCCAGCCTGTTTCATTACTCAAAACCGCAATCTTGGGTAAGACTGCCGACCTGACTGCTGTCCAGAAGGCCATCATTGACACCCTCAAGCAAGCGGGTAAGACAGAAAGAAATTTCTGAACAAATAGGCTGTTCCCAGAGTGCTGTATCAAGGCACCTCAGTGGGAAGTCTGTGGGAAGGAAAAAGTGTGGCAAAAAACGCTGCACAACGAGAAGAGGTGACCGGACCCTGAGGGAGATTGTGGAGAAGGACCGATTCCAGACCTTGGGGAACCTGCGGAAGCAGTGGACTGAGTCAGGAGTAGAAACATCCAGAGCCACCGTGCACAGGCGTGTGCAGGAAATGGGCTACAGGTGCCGCATTCCCCAGGTCAAGCCACTTTTGAACCAGAAACAGCGGCAGAAGCGCCTGACCTGGGCTACAGAGAAGCAGCACTGGACTGTTGCTCAGTGGTCCAAAGTACTTTTTTCGGATGAAATCAAATTTTGCATGTCATTCGGAAATCAAGGTGCCAGAGTCTGGAGGAAGACTGGGGAGAAGGAAATGCCAAAATGCCTTAAGTCCAGTGTCAAGTACCCACAATCAGTGATGGTCTGGGGTGCCATGTCAGCTGCTGGTGTTGGTCCACTGTGTTTTATCAAGGGCAGGGTCAATGTAGCTAGCTATCAGGAGATTTTGGAGCACTTCATGCTTCCATCTGATTTCATTTTTCAGCACGACCTGGCACCTGCTCACAGTGCCAAAACCACTGGTAAATGGTTTACTGACCATGGTATTACTGTGCTCAATTGGCCTGCCAACTCTCCTGACCTGAACCCCATAGAGAACCTGTGGGATATTGTGAAGAGAAAGTTGAGAGACGCAAGACCCAACACTCTGGATGAGCTTAAGGCCGCTATCGAAGCATCCTGGACCTCCATAACACCTCAGCAGTGCCACAGGCTGATTGCCTCCATGCCACGCCGCATTGAAGCAGTCATTTCTGCAAAAGGATTCCCGACCAAGTATTGAGTACATAATTGAACATGATTATTTGAAGGTTGACTTTTTTTGTATTAAAAACACTTATTTTATTGGTCGGATGAAATATGCTAATTTTTTGAGATAGGAATTTTGGGTTTTCATGAGCTGTATGCCAAAATCATCAGTATTAAAACAATAAAAGACCTGAAATATTTCAGTTGGTGTGCAATGAATCTAAAATATATGAACGTTTAATTTTTATCATTACATTATGGAAAATAATGAACTTTATCACAATATGCTAATTTTTTGAGAAGGACCTGTAGAGTGCCGAAGTTATGACGTCACTTTTATAGGACAACACGGAAGTTAGCGGCCCATATGGGTTCCCTCGATCGAAAAGCTGTGCATCTTCCCCATAGACTTTTGGAAAATCGCAAAAAATAAGATCTGTTAGAGTTGTGACCCTTACACGTTCTGTCTATCAAGATAATCTTTACAAGTTAATCCAAAATGTATACATTTTGAATCCTAAATAAAGTTTAAAAGACCACAAGCAGGTTATAACTGGTGTGTTTTATGTCATAGATCAAAACGTGAAAATATTTAGAGGTTTTGTTAACCACAGACCTTATTTCAGGCGATTTAGCAAAAACCCATTCAGAAAACCCATAGACTTTAGGGCGAGGGAACCGGAGGGAACTCAATTCCGCGTTTTGGCCTACAAAGTGACGTCATAACTTCGGCACTCTATTAGATTCGACACAGTAAGGTCCTTCTCAAAAAATTAGCATATTGTGATAAAGTTAATTATTTTCCATAATGTAATGATAAAAATGAAACTTTCATATATTTTAGATTCATTGCACACCAACTGAAATATTTCAGGTCTTTTATTGTTTTAATACTGATGATTTTGGCATACAGCTCATGAAAACCCAAAATTCCTGTCTCAAAAAAGTAGCATATCATGAAAAGGGTCTCTAAACGAGCTATTAACCTAATCATCTGAATCAACTAATTAATTATAAACACCTGCAAAAGATTCCTGAGGCTTTTAAAAACTTCCAGCCTGTTTCATTACTCAAAACCGCAATCATGGGTAAGACTGCCGACCTGACTGCTGTCCAGAAGGCCATCATTGACACCCTCAAGCAAGAGGGTAAGACAGAAAGAAATTTCTGAACAAATAGGCTGTTCCCAGAGTGCTGTATCAAGGCACCTCAGTGGGAAGTCTGTGGGAAGGAAAAAGTGTGGCAAAAAACGCTGCACAACGAGAAGAGGTGACCGGACCCTGAGGAAGATTGTGGAGAAGGACCGATTCCAGACCTTGGGGAACCTGCGGAAGCAGTGGACTGAGTCAGGAGTAGAAACATCCAGAGCCACCGTGCACAAGCGTGTGCAGGAAATGGGCTACAGGTGCCGCATTCCCCAGGTCAAGCCACTTTTGAACCAGAAACAGCAGCAGAAGCGCCTGACCTGGGCTACAGAGAAGCAGCACTGGACTGTTGCTCAGTTTTGCTTGTCATTCGGAAATCAAGGTGCCAGAGTCTGGAGGAAGACTGGGGAGAAGGAAATGCCAAAATGCCTGAAGTCCAGTGTCAAGTACCCACAGTCAGTGATGGTCTGGGGTGCCATGTCAGCCGCTGGTGTTAGTGCACTGTGTTTTATCAAGGGCAGGGCCAATGCAGCTAGCTATCAGGAGATTTTGGAGCACTTCAGGCTTCCATCTGCTGAAAAGCTTTATGGAGATGAAGATTTCATTTTTCAGCACGACCTGGCACCTGCTCACAGTGCCAAAACCACTGGTAAATGGTTTACTGACCATGGAATTACTGTGCTCAATTGGCCTGCCAACTCTCCTGACCTGAACCCCATAGAGAATCTGTGGGATATTGTGAAGAGAAAGTTGAGAGACGCAAGACCCAACACTCTGGATGAGCTTAAGGCCGCTATCGAAGCATCCTGGGCCTCCATAACACCTCAGCAGTGCCACAGGCTGATTGCCTCCATGCCACGCCGCATTGAAGCAGTCATTTCTGCAAAAGGATTCCCGACCAAGTATTGACTATTGGGTGCATAACTGAACATAATTATTTGAAGGTTGACTTTTTATTGTTGTATTAAAAACACTTCTTTTATTGGTCGGATGAAATATGCTAATTTTTTGAGACAGGAATTTTGGGTTTTCATGAGCTGTATGCCAAAATCATCAGTATTAAAACAATAAAACACCTGAAATATTTCAGTTGGTGTGCAATGAATCTAAAATATATGAAAGTTTAATTTTTATCATTACATTATGGAAAATAATGAACTTTATCACAATATGCTAATTTTTTGAGAAGGACCTGTATATTAGGAGATTAAACCCCTAAAAGTAATGATGCATTTTTATCACATAATATTTCTTAGTTCAAAACATAAAAGCTCTTGATAGCCCCTTTCCCCAAACTGCTTTAAATTCTATTGGAAAAAGAGCCAAACTAATCGAACTCCAAGTAGACACTCATTTAGATGGACCTTTAGTGTACACATCTCTTCCAGTCCTTTAACAAGTTTGATTTTCTTTGAGCACTGAGCATGTGCAATCTTCATTTCAGATTGAGCACAGAGACCTGCCAACCCTGCCATTTCTATTTCTCCCTTTTAAACAAACTACAACTTTCTATTAAGAATATTTTCAACAAATGGACTTGAGAATTATCTGATTGCACAGAAGCGAAGTAGCTTATGTAATGTTTTACCTTGAACAGATTGTCCTATTTTGTGGGCCATTGCTAAAATGACAAAAGATAATGTGGATTGATTTTACTGTCAGGTTATGGCTTTTACAGCTTAGACAATGACTTAAATGAAATGGGGGAAGGGGATGCAATTAATTAATGAGAATTTATGCTTGTAAAACCCCTGTTGTTATGGGCTCTACAGGTCAACCTGCTATACCAAAGGCTTGTCATTCATTGTAGTAAGTGTCTGCCTATGTGTGAAAGAGATGTTTAAAGGTCAGCCTCATCTGCCTTTTCACTACATCTTCAGCTTCTGTGATAAAAATAAAGACAGATGGTCACAGCATTTGACCTCTGATTTAATCAGATCAGAGTGTCCTCTTCTACTAGCCTCAGACTGCAGAGATTTACTGCAGTAACAATCACTAAAAAAATGAATTCATATTTAAGTGACATGATGTTTTGGAATAGTTAAATAAAAGAACCCAATGTTCTACATAGCTTGTTTTTTTGTACTGGGATTTGTTTACATGTCACACTCTCAACAAGAAAGTTAAAAGGGAAAGGACAGCGAAAGGGAGGGTGAGAGGATGAGATGACAAGACACAACCTGGCCAGATGTTCTGAGTGACTTCAAAGTCTTTAAGAAGCTCTGAAGAAAGTTACCTGGGAATATATTGAAACAAGGCCAAAATCTCAGTGGCACCAGATTCTCAAAGAGAAGCTGAGCCACGTGACTAGGTCAAAGCAAAAAAACATGCCTTTTTAGTAGCAAAATACCAGGTTTTTTTTCAGTATTGTGGTAGTGATTTCAGAAGTATGGCAAAATGGCAATTAACAGAGAATGCAAAAAAGGCATATGAATTAGAGTTTTTAAAAACCTGTTAAAACCACCAACAACAACAAAAAAAACCTTAATAAAAACAAAAAAACAAATGTTGAGTGAAAGGAACTGCCTGCCTTTCAGAACCTCTGATCATCAGGAGGTGAGATTTATGATATTTTAAAATCCTGATTTATGTGAATTTCTAGCAGTAGGCTATACATTGAATAGACATTAAAATAGACAAAATCAATTGAATGGACACTGAGAAAATGTAATGAGGTTATTTACTTCCCTCATGCTGTCGAAAAGGGTCCAAATTATGTTTAATTATTTATTTGTTTCGTTTTTGTAATGGGGAAAACAGGGTTGCATGCTTGTAAAATGTGGAGATAAATCTGGTATTTTTCTTATGTTTACTATTGTTTTTACTAATTCAAAAGATTATCTCAAAATAATTGATTGTTGTATAATTTTAACTACTAAATACAGTCTAGAAAGCCAAGACCTCTGAGCTCTGAACCATAGATGGAGGATGGGACATGTGACCAGTATGCCAGGTCAATTTTCTGCCAGCTAGTATCGAATACATCTGATGTCTCACAACGTCATGCCTCTAATTCTTCCCAGCAACGTGCACCGTTTTCGTGGAATATTCCGAACATTTTACATGTTATTTATAGTCTGTAATTAACTATAAAATAAATCTACTAACCATTTTATGTTTAATTATTTTAACATTTTAGGCCAACAGTGCATCCATCAAAAACAAGGGGGTTTCAACTGATAATATGATGCAGTATTAGGACATTGATTATTCAAACACAGTATCCGTCCGCGCTCTTCATCATCTGTGATGAGATGTGTGTTATGCGCGCACACACGCAGCAGGCGCAGGCTGAGCATCACACGGGCGCGCGCGCTGCTGTGAGATTATCCGAGCGCTCGGCAGCAGAGAGAGAGAAAGAGAAAGAGGGAGACGCGGAGGAGAGCAGCAGCAACACCGATCCTCAAGCAGCGTCTGGAGCAAGAGCTGGGCGGGGAAATAACTGCGGTACTGAAGAAATACTTCATTGCCGAACAGCAGCAATTTGTCGGCATCGCAACTTCGTCCGTGTAAAGCAAAATGTCATCGACGGGAAAAGACAACAGCTCCCAACATGCGAATTACGTGGGACCGTATCGCCTGGAAAAGACGCTTGGCAAAGGACAGACAGGTTTGTCCTTTTGTGTGCTTGAGATCTGGGATGATGACACGCGCTGCTCAATACGTTCGCGCGATGACTAAACATGATACGTGTGTGTGTGTGTGTGTGTTTTTCCTTGTGGTGACATGTCATTGTGTAGAGAGGTTTTCCGCAGATTAAGGACCTTTGCCTACTTTTCTGACAATCCGGTGAGATTTTAGTAGTTGCAAAATGTTTTTTTTTTTTTGGGTGGAACAAGTTGGAAAACGTTCGCATTATATTCCTAGAAAAGGAACTTGGTTTTCGCAAATGACAGTTTGGCTTTGCGGCTCGCTTTGCTCTGCCTAATGCCGTTAATCCCGATTTGTCAGGCAACGGGATGTGGTTACACTTGCAGGTCCCACTGCCGAATCCATTCGCCTCGTACAAGAGCTAGAATTGAATGTTTGACATCAGGGTACAGATGGCCCTCGTATGCTGCTGCTGCTGATGGGACAGTTTTGGTGCATCCGTAGTGCACCATGTGTTCAACCTAATTTTCTCTGCAGTCCGGTGGTGCTGAAATATAGGCTAGTGCTGAAGTTTGAGATGGGCTATAAGGGAAACTAGTCTTGCTTTAGTAATGCTACAGGCCACTGAATGACTGCTTGCTGATTTGAGATGATGTGCTGATCAATACCATAATCATATAGCCTAGGTTTATGAACACTGAATGCATTGAATGACAAAAAGGTTATTCTTATGTTAATGTCGGCTCATTGCTGAGAATGGCTGCATGACATGGGAGTGAGGAGGACGAATTATTGATCTGGCGGCATTTTTTTTTGTGCTCAATGTTCTGTGGCCAGTGGCTTCTTCTGGTGTGGCTTTGGTGGAGAACAGTTATTGAGTCGATATCCCTGGCCAGACGTATCCAAGTCAGGGGCCTGCAGCTGTTATGCAACACATGAACTGCAACTGTTTGAGTATCAGATTGACTGTATTTTGAAGAATGTGGAGGACAGAGTTGATGATAGTCAGGTCTTCATGTTCTCAATCATATTTCCTGTTAAGAGTAACCAGTGAGGCTGCAATCTAACATTGGTATATAAATTATTTGACTGCTTAAAAAATGTAGCACTTGGTTTTTATTATTATTAAAGACCTCTTGGAATCTTAATTGCATTGTTGTGGCCTTTAGTCTGTGTCTATTAGCTTTGAAGCAATTTTTATAATGTTCTAAACATTTCATGTTAAATTTCACTTTCAACAAATGTACACATCTAAAATTTGCAGTTTCTTCCTGTGTCCTATGCAAAAAGCAAAGCATTACACCCGATTGAAAAGTATGATGTCTGAATATACATTATTTATGAAACAATAGGCAAATTATACGTGGTTGATGTGTATCCGCTGAGATTCTTAAGTGTGCAGTTAGTGCTGACACTTTGCTAAGTCCGAGGTAGTTGAGTGGTTGTCAGATTTCAAAATTATAACTGTGAGGCAGGTGGATTTTTTCAAGTACAGTATAAGTGATATTAGATACCAGGAAAGTTGTTACTTGTGGTTAATTTGTACTTAACACCCAAGTAATATATTTTTGTGGTTGCTGTTTGTATGTCAGAAGTCAAATGAAACACAGGTCCAAGCCAAGGACAGTGCCAACATGGTGGGTGTAGTATAACATTTATTCATATAAAGACATCAACTGTCGAGGAATATGTTCTTCATCAAATTTAGTATATACTCTGACTGATATTTGGATGCAACTTTTCTCTTCTGGGAAAAATATTGATGACTCATCTTGCACTTGTGGATGTGTCTACATTTTTGTCCCAATAAGAATCTAAATGATCACCTACGTTTGCCTAGCAACAGCAATTAACAGCAATTAAAAGCCATTTAATGGGGTATCAAAGGGTTAGTTCACTCAAAAATGAATTTCCTGTCATCATTTACTCACACTCATGTCATTCCATATCCATATGCTTTTCTTTCCCCTGCTGAACATAACATTTTCAGAAATGTGTCAGTGTCCCCCATACAATTGAAGTCAATCGTCACCAAAACAGTTGGGTTACCAACATTCTTCAAAATATGTTTTTGTTTTGCAAAGGAAAAAAAGCCATAGAGATGTGGAAGGACATGATGAGAGTGAGTAAATTATGACATTTATTATGAGTAAATTATGATCTATTTAATACCCCATTAAATGGCTTGATGAGTGCAGTTTATTTTCCTGTGACAACATTTCCCATTAAAACTGAAAGTTAGGGCAGGCCAATTTTCTTTTTTTGGGGCGAACTATCTCTTTAACAAGGCTACAGCAGAATTATACTCACATTTCTCATTTAACCGAACAATAGTAAGTTGCAAAATGCAACCAGTGCTAGCAATATGTCTATATGGTGTAATTACTGTCAATACATGCATTGCTTGTTGATTAATAGAGAGATGTCTCACACTGTTCATTTAAGAATAGGATGCTTTGTCGGCAATTAAACTATTGGCTCCATTTCTTAAAATAAATCCTTGTGTAGCCCATGGTTAGAGAAGAGCGGAGGGTATTCCTGCTATTTCTGCTGCCGTTGGCATGGCTGCTGAGAGAATGCTGCACAATGAACGCCGCTTCTCACTGCTGCCGCTGCAGAGGAGAGCCCATATGTCATGAGAGAGGCTCACACATAGAAAGAGGAGCTTGGGGGAGGGGTAGGGATAGTTGGGAAGGGGGTGGTTTGGGGTTGAGGGAGAGAGAGAGAGAGAGTTCTCAGAGCTAAAGCGGGACCCCCATGGGAAACAGTAAAAAGGACGCTCTAGTTTAATTTACCCCCCTCCTTCACCTCCCCAAATCAAAACGGATGTACGTGCCTGTATTTTTGCCTCCTCTGTTTCTTTGTGATGCTTCAGCCATCGCACATAGCGTCCTCGCTGCTCGACTCAGTTGAAAGTAGGTAGAAGAAGATTACAGGAGATCACCGGCTTAGACGGATTGGGCTGTGGTATTGGTTACCAAAAAACAATAACGTTACAATACCTGCTAGCATTTATGTCACGATTTGGTTCGATACAACTATACTGATCTCACAGTACAATACTCTCACGATACTTCAAGAGTTAAAATGGTAGTTTTTTATTATTATTTCTATGACATATGATAAACAAAAGTGCTGTTCATTAAAATGCTACATTTGGTATTACATCTGGCATGGACTTTACTTGGCTTGGACTTGGTCCTTCTCTCCCATGCACAGGGCAATGGTGACACCAGAATAGAAATATTCATGATTCTGTTTAGCTAAAAATACAGAATTATGTTAGAGACACACATGCTTGCACCCTGTCCCTGACTACATGAATTTAAAATGTTTTAAATATTGTATTTTACAAAATGCATTTTATTTCTAATATATTAATAATAATGAATAAACATGGAAGCTCAAATGTGTGACCTTATGGTTTTACCATATTTGATGCTAAATCTAATCTGTCTAAACCTTGTGAACAATACATTGTTGCTATCCACTATATTTTGTATCACTATATATTGTGCCACAATATATTGTTACACTGCTTTGCGAGACTCATGCAGTGTGTATTTTTTTTCTGTTAATTCGTTCTCTTCGTATCCCCTCTACTCTACTTATTCCCTCCTCTTCTCCTTCCTTCACTCTGTCAGGGTGTCCCAAAGGAAGCCCGTTAATGAAGCGGCGAAGTACTTGAATCACGAACACTGTCACGGGCAGAAACAGTGCCCTGTTGCTGGGTCAGGGTTAGACGGCGTGTACGGGCAGGCTCCACGCAGAGCCCCAGGCCTCCACTGCTTTTCCAGCATGGACATGGTGATAATCAAGCTATATATACACACTACCTCAGGGCCAATGAGTGTCTGTAACTGGTGCAAGACGGATATGAAGAGCTGCAGGCAGAACCACATAATGTATGGTCATTTTGCTGCAGTGCACGAAGGGTTGATGTCAATCCAAGGTAGTGCTTTCATGTAAGGGATGCCATAGCTTCTATTGGCCAGAATGTATTTTAGAAAGACACAGTATTAGCACCAGGCCTATTCAATGACACTTTAACCCTTAAATGGTTGAATGTTTTGCCAATCATGGGTGGGGTAGTGAATGACGTCCCGGGTCGAAAAAGACCCAAGTTATGTGTTTATGAGTTAAGGTGAAGTCATTGCCACTAACAGCACCAAACAGAAGTGTTGAAATAATACCATTCAGACAAACAGATAGTGCTACCCTAAACTAATGCTGTTGGTTTAGTCAAATGATTCTGGTTGGAATGCTCAAACATTTTTGTTTTTGAAAGAACTCAAACTATGAATGGCTTACTTGATATGAGAGACATCTTTCTTCATTTTTAGCCTTGGTCATATATTATGGAATGCACAATTGGCAGATTATGCATATTGTTTTGAAATATTTAAATCAATGATCTGTCATCATTTACTCACCCTCATGTTGTTTCAAAATTGTATGATCTTTCTTATGCAGAACACAATAGAAGATATATTGAAGAATGTTTATACAATGATAATCAGTGGGGTCCAAAACAACATATGGTCCCCACTGACTTTCAATGTAAGGACGTTATAATTTTTGGGTGAGCTATTATTTACATACAATGGCTTGTAACATCAAAATAGAGCCAGTTAGATTCCTTGATTAAGGGAGAGAAGTTAAGATAATATAGTTAGGAGGGGGGAGGGATTAAATCACATTTTAGGAAACTCTTCATCACCTCAAAGAATGTTTTGTTTTTAGCCTGAAAGCCTGTTTGAAATGTCAGCTGTTGACTGTCTTGCTGGGCTGACTTTGTGAACAATTTGTCAGTGTGTTTCTGTCTGAGGGGGTTGCAGTCTCCCAGACATATTCCAGCCTTCAGTTGGCTCTCATTTACTAAGTGCCAGATAGCAGTGGTTGGTTGTCATGGCTGCGCCCCCTTCCCTCAAGCCTTTTCTTACAATGGCCATGCTTTCCATCTTTCCAGAGATCAGAGGCAGACAGCAACAGTCCTTCGAAGCCCCTCTTTCCCACCCTTGATTTATGTAGATTACATCCAGTCTCTGCTATTAACACTGTAAGATTTTCACAGATGAATCTATAGAGGAATACGAAGCCTTTACGTCATACACAAGAAATGAATCTTACAGAAAACT
Organism: Siphateles boraxobius; assembly: GCF_051911475.1. NCBI lineage: Eukaryota > Metazoa > Chordata > Actinopteri > Cypriniformes > Leuciscidae > Siphateles > Siphateles boraxobius. The sequence goes on along the minus strand of NW_027508734.1, from coordinate 39,177,287 downwards.
GTTGAAGGAATGTGCGCTGGAATGATTGGTAGAGCAGAGCTGATTCCACTGATGGGCTCTTATACATGAGATTAGAGTATTTCTCATTTAAGGCTAGAATGAACTGCCAACATTTTGTTCCTTGATGACTAGCAATTATATAAATATATTTATATTTAGTTTTGGTTTATTGCTCATTCTTGTCACTCATCATTAACTTTCCTTGCAATGAATCCTCTCTCTTGAGCCTAAGGAACATTTTTAAGAGATTCCATGCTTTCCCTGCTAGTGTTTTGTGCCAAACATTTTTCATCGTGAGAAACATCAAATTCGGTGCACTAAAAGTGTTGTTGTAGATTATTATATTTTATACTATGGGGCTGTTGAATGCTTGAATCTGACTGGTTGACTAACGTTCTAGGGTGTGCAATTATTTTCAGTGAAACGCACGGGTAAAGTAGTTTCAGGCAGGTCTTGACATCATTACAGTTCCATCACTTCGCCAAATGATTTCAGTTATTTCAAGGGTCTTTACAGCCCACAACGACACCGACCAAGCACATAAATATAGTAAACAATAGGATAAAAATGACGTATGGAATGACGTATGGAAAGAACATACAAAGCAAAAAGTCACAAAATTTAAAGATAAACCTCATGGGTTAACCAGTATTTCCAACAAGTTAAAAATTGAAATATTTCAACATAACAAAATTGCATGAAAAGCTTTATTGTGTTGATGTATTTCCTTTTGAATTTGATAGTTAATAATCTGTGGCAGGTGGTATGAGAGGGAGGGGTATTCACATTCAAGAGAGCTTTTTATTGGGCAAAAAAAATATGTGCGTTGCTGGATGAGTCATCAGTATGTTTTGGTTCGTTTACCAGAATAGAAAGACTAATTTAATTGTGCGCAATATAATTGTGTACATGTGCTAAAAGAGAATTTTCCCATTGTTTAGGAGTACACTAGCTTATGACCTCAAAACCAACATAAATGGAATAACATTTTGATTGAATGGGATTGATAACTATTTAAAGTATATATCTGGTCTCTAAATGGCTCAAAAGCTAGTCTCCCTTTTATTTTGGTGGTGATTTGTCCAGACAGAAGTGTCATTTGTGCTGCACATATTATCTGTGGTGTGGTGCTATACATTGTGTAGTTTTGGTGGTCCCCTCCCCCTTTCCCATTGCAGAAAATTGCTCCCTAGTGTCTGATGCAGCTGTGAAGCCTTTTATCAGAGAAACACAGCAGAGACCCTTAACTCCTGGTGTTGTCCCTACCATGTTCCCCTCTCTATCGCCATCACACCACCCCTTTCAGCACCGTCTTTTAGCTTTGCTTTCTTGCCATAAATGCCATGTGTGGTATCTGCTCTTTACACAACATTTGGAGGTTTTAGCTGGAGGGTATTGGCAATTCCAAGGTTGGAGTCACAGGATTGACTTGAACATTTCTGATGTGACTTTATTTGCGACTTGCCATGTGAAGAAGCATCTAATCAGAAATGGCACAGCCAAGAGCAATAATTGCAGAAATATTAATCTTACTGTACACTGTTGTGTATATAAGTATCATGAAATGCTACAAGTACATCTGCAGTGACACAGGAGTCCAAACAGTGGGCAACTGCTCAACAGATGGACTAATTCTGGGTTTGATTAGGATAGATATTTAGCCTGTAGCCTGTGTAAAATGCTCTGGTGCCTATCTGCAAGTTCAAGGCAAAACAGAGACTGCAAGCACAGATTAATGGGAATACACTGATAGTACACGGACAGTGAAAGAGAGGGAGCGAGAAGGGGTGAAATAAGTGAAAGGTACAGAAATAAATGTGGAGGGAGAGGACAGTAAAAGAGAGAGTTTGAGTGGAATAGATGGTAGAGTACTTGAAAGTCAGGGAGAGATAAACATACAGTGTTTGAGAGGGAGACTAAAAAATAACCCTAAAAATCTATCATAAATTACTATCACTGATGAAAATGATTTTGTGGTGAAGTAAATACTACAGAAAAAAACAATGTAATTAACATGAAAAAGTTAGCTCAGGCAAGAATTATAAAAACTAATTAAATTCTATATTAGAACTCAATTCAAGCGTGTAGAAATGAAAGTGTAAATATCAACGTTATAAAATTAAGTAAAACTCCTCAACTTTTCTGATGTTCCCATCATGCACTGGGCCTTGAATAAATAATGAGGTTGATTTTTCACCTTTTCCCAGCTGTATTTACACTGTTTTATCAATGCTTTGGTTGTTAGCATTAGTAACTTGCCATTTTGTGACATTTGGAGTTCATTTTCTACACAGAATGACACATTCAAACACAAAAACGATCCATCAAATGTTACCGTCATTGTGTATTGTCTACCAAGCATCGAGGTCTCTGCGTTCACGACTAGGGCAAGTTTTTGATATGGTGTCTCACACAATATCTATTGTCTTAATTACCTAGATGTTTCTAAGTAAAGCATATACTTTAAAAGTGTGGTTTAATTCAATGTTATATTATTTGAGTGAAATGTATTGCAAAGGTCACTTCAACTAAATAGATTTTACTCAACCTTTTACTAGCCAAGTTAAAATTACTTATTTTCTTTGATACTTTCACTGAACTTAGTTAAGTAGAGTTTATTTAATTCCATATGTATGTCCATACTTGTTTATTTCAGTCTATCCCTCGTAACTTTTTTCTTGAAGTTAGAACGTTTTAAGTTTTAGTTCACCCAACAATTAAAATTCTCATTATTTACTCACTGATTTCTGTCCCTGTTTCTATATCTTTGAAGCTACAAAAATGGCATAAATATCATAAAAGTATAATCCATGTAAATCAAGTGGTTTAATCCAAGTCTTCTGAAGAGACACGCTCACTTTGTAGGATGAGCAGATTTAATTTAGGCTTTTATTTCCATATAAACTTTAATCAATGCACATACAATGTGAATGAACAAACCTCATTCGTTCTTGCGGGTCAAACAAGCACATTTGATCTTCTGTTTACCACATTTAAAGCGTTCTATGAATGATGTTGATGACAGAATTTTCATTTTTGCTCGAACTATCCCTTCAAATTTGAAAGCAAAAGCACAAGTATCATAAAAGTGGTCAATACAATGTGTGTGCTAAACTCCAAGCTATATGATAGCTTTATGTGATGAACAGATCTTCCACTCCAGTGAGCTGTTAACAGTTGCGACTGGATCATTGAGTCAGTGAGTTAAACACCAGAACCAGATCAGTATGTGAATTTGTGAACATTTTGTTGCAGTGCTTCTCTGGTTCAATAAAAAGATCCAACTGAATGATTTCTTTATGGAACCTACTTTAAGTGAATATTTATTTCAAACAAAATATTGATTTGATTTCCATCTGTGTCTCACATAAACCTATTGAAGAGAACTTGGAAATAATGTACAAGTCGTATGGACCATTTTAATGCTGTTTTTTGGAGCCCGACAGTCCCAGTCCTCATTCATACAGTATAAACATATAAAGAGTGTCCAGGATATTCTTCAGATGTTTACCTTTCATATTCCACAGAAGAAAGAAAGTGAATCAAGTTTGCAAAGACGTAAGAATGAGTAAACAATGACAGAATTAATTTTTAGGTGAACCATCCCGCTAAAAGATACTCAAGCATGCACATGTCAGTCTCGCATAGTTACAGATGACTGAAGGCTAAACAAGCAATTTAAGCACAGAGCACACTGCAAATAGAAATTATAAGACAGTGTTACAATTCACATGTATTCATGTATTATATTCTTTGGGTGTTTGTGCCATTTTGCCAGTACTGTATGAATGAAATGAGGTGTCATGTTGTTTTGCACGCATGATTGATTGGTAAAGAACCCAGAAGGGCTGAATATCCTGTCCAGATGGTGGGGTTTGGTCAAGCCGTGTCATTAGTCAGGTGGTTGCTGATGCTTGGTGGCCCCTTTATTTGCAACTGAAAGGCATTATCTTTCTTTTACTTAAAGAGTAAATTAGAGGAGAGAATTTACAGGTGAAAATGAACTGGGTTTGAGGGAATGAGTGTGTGTACACCCAGCTTAGAGACTAGCTATTTGCAAATCACTGAGCACAATTTCACAGAGTATTAATAGTGTGGCAGTACTACTCATTTTCAACCAATCACTGCCTGTGCAGCACAACCCCAGCAATAGAATAATAACTACACACATCTTTGTTCCCCCTGTCTAAGGCAAGTTGAGGGTTTCTATGGAAACCGGGGGAGGCTGTGTGCAATTTTATACATATGTTTTCTGGACGGCCATGCCGCATGGTTCCTCAGCCTTGCCTTGAGGGTCCAGCTATTGATTGTAGATTCTCTGAGTTATTAAAATGTGAATGAGGATCTCCCCCATCTCTTAATGTGTGCTGAATAATGGCTTTCAAGGCCGAATTTGAGCTTGGACCTTGTCTGATATTATCTGTTAGCTTAATTTCACACCTAACGACGGGATCTGGTGTACCAATGGGAGTTTTTGAATTCCCGAAGGTTCCTGTAGAACTGAACACAGTTTAATGGTTCTTGTTTATGTCTGTCTGCTCTGTACTTCAGTCTACATTGGCTAGAAGACCTGAAAGTCTTGCCTTTAAAGTGTTCAGAAACATTCATACTTTGTGGGACTGTGATACTTTTGCTTGTTTATTTTGATGTTCAGTCACATGAGATATAAAAGGAAAGCGCTCCAATTTGTAGATGTTGGGTCGACGAGGCTTTAAAGGGATAGTTTACCCTAAAATGAAAATTCTCTCATCATTTACTCACCCTCATGTCATTCCAAACCAGTATCCCTTTTTTCTTCTGTTTACCATAAAAGTAGATATTTTGCACTAAACCTACATCTAACCCTAACTGTAATAAGTACTGTTCAAGACAACTGCAGAACTGGCCAGTGCAACATAAACCTAAATCAACTGAGTGCGCCTTTAAATAGACTAAACCTTAAAAATGATCAGATTGCTATTGAGGTGGCTTTAGAATTACCTAAATTAATGGAGAATGGAGTTTTCAGAGATTAATTTTAGAAATCAGTGGGAAATCAGAACAATGGCTGCTTATTTTGACACCAACACAATACAGGGAGAGAGGGACAGAGAGAAAGAAGTGTTATTTATATCATAAGCGTTCCTCTCCCACTTTTCTTTGAATGTTTCTCTGAGCAATTGCAGGTTACGGACGTTATTTTTCAGTGCTTTTATTAGTTTGCCTGTGGCACTGCCTCATTAATTCTCTGCCTGTCAATGTAGTATGTGTTAATATAGTTGTAATGAAATATTCAGTCGTTTCTCCATGAGGAATGCATGAGGTTTGTTGCTCTACAGGGATTCATCCAGCATAGAGTTCACACACCATAACCATTTTCTACCATTATTACTAATTTGAACGTGGCTAGTAAATGGGTTTAGGTATGCTTTGCACATGATCAGTGCTGAGGTATGTTGATATGAAGCAGCCAGCATGTTCTCTTCTGAACATTGGAGTCAAACTCAATTAATGGCAAGCTTTGTTTGCCTCCACTGCCAATCTATCATGAGAGGGATCACGAAGCTTGTAGATGCACACAATACAGAGCATTTCATAGTAATTCTGTCCGTGCAATTTCATGCTACAAACAACATGTAGTAAATACTTGCTGTAGCTGATTTAATAATATTGTATCTTATGTTTATTTATTATGTGAAATGTCATGAGCATGTACCACTTATCTTTATTCAAATTAGATTTAGGACTGGGTTATGACATTTTCCTGATTCAGTTCTGATTCATTGGCTTTCAATTTAGTTTTTTCAGTTGTGCTGTCCATTTTGCTATTCTTGCATATGAAAGAATTTCTGTCAGCTAACGCTGTGAATTATACAGGCCAGCATTTTGGGCTGATTCACACCAGCCTTTTCAAACTATTCATTGAAACAAACTGCTCATAACAGATTGTTACGACAAATCAGACTACACTGGTCGCACTGTATGTTTTTGACTTAAAAGAACCGGCTCATGAGAAAATATTTATTCAATAATAAATTGTATATTTACAAAATATATTTTTTCATACTTTACACTGAAAGTGTTCTTGTTTACAAGGTAGTTCATCTGCATTTTGCTGCTATTGAAATTAATCTGACTTTACAGTACGTGTGTTATGTGTAACACACTGTAAATGTAACATGTCACCAGACTTTCTTTATTTGAGCAATGAAAGTTAATGACCTGCATTAATTTGTGCAATTGACAAGAAATTATTCATCCGTTTCCATTTCAAGTAGCCCTGCTCCTGTAGCGGTTTTCCTCATGCCTGAATGAGCTTTGTGTTGTAAATGACATCATGTGACCAGCTCCTCATATCCATATGACACGGACAGAGCCAATGAGAGGTCTCGCTAACTAGATAACTGTGTCAACATGAATCATTGTTATTGATATTGCCTGGCACATCAGACCAGGCAGGGCATACGGTTCAGAGACTCTTTTTTTGTCTCATTTACCCCTATTAGAAACTGAAATAATCCATCCCTGGTGTAATTGGAAATCCACCCACGTGTTACTGTAAAATACACGCACACAAGCATTAAGGAACTTGGTCATTCTGCGTCTGTTCAAATATGTTAAAAACATAACTACAAGAGATAGCGGCTCACCGCCTCGGGCTATATTGAGGTTGTGATCTCTCCGCAAAGTCAAGACCCTCACACCCCGCAGAACACACACAGATGGCCCCACGACTGCTCGTGCTTGTCTGCGTATGCGCTCGTGTTCCTCCGCAGCTTTTAGCCTCTGCGCAGGCTTCTGATCAAGTGGCATTATCAGATTAGGGAGGTGGGGAGAGGGTGAACAGACACTATTTTCACTTTGACTGCAATGATGACAGGTACTGCCACGGGCACATTGAGAGAGAGAGATACAGTTTGGTTGCCAGCTAATTCCTGTCTGTGTGTACAGTATGTGCGCACTTGGCTCCTTCTAATTTAGTTGTGCTCTGGACTGAGGAGACTCAAGGAGTGAGGCTGCGTTACTGCATTACAGCACAGCAACTGTTGCCAGACGTGTCTCTGTAGAGATGGTGCGGCACACATGCTGAGCACATCTGGCTTGGGCGAGTGCTGCCTGGTTCAGCATGGCAACAGCATCACACAGCCCTGCAGACCGTCACAAGGAGGGGTCAGGGCCTGCTCTCTGCTCAGATTTTAGCCCTCACACTGAATGCAGAGCTGGCAACTCTTCTCTATTCATTTTTAAGTTCAGTTTGAGCTGGAAGTCAAACAGTGATTGATAAATGGATCTCTTTTAGTCTTTACAGGGCTATTTTATTGTTAAAAGGTAAGTTCGGTATTTTACAGTAAAGCCCTTTGGCACTTCTTAAAAGCCCTTGTTTCAAGATCGTTTCTGATTAAATCGAACGGTTAAGATTAAAATTTGGACACATGCTGCTGTCCCGAGAATTTTAGGTTTTTGTGTTAGCACCCCCCCCACCCCCCCCCCCCCCCATTGCATTGGAACAATCATTCATATAAACGCATTGAACTTTAGTTTACAAAGACGTGAAACTCACCGAGTGGTCTGGGGTGTTCACTGATATGCTCACGCAAAAATCGCTGCAAAAGATGCTGTCCAACAGGTTTTATCGTAGTTTTTGGAAGCATGTCCGGTTGTGAGGCGTTTGGAAAAATAGGTCCACAGTTTTACAACGAATGGTAAAACACCTGTTGGAAAGCATCTTTTGCAGCGATATTTGCGTGAGCATATCAGCAGACCACTCGGTGAGTTTCACGTCTTTGTAAATTAAAATTAAAGTAAATTAATGCGTTTATATGAATGATTGTTCCAATGCACCTATGAAACCATTGTATAGGTGGGGGGGGGGTGCTAACACAAAACCAAAAATTCTCGGGACAGCAGCATGTGTCCAAATTTTAATCTTAACCGTTCGATTTCATCAGAAACGATCTTAAAACAGGGCTTTACTTGTAAAACGCCGAACTTACCCTTTAAATTAACTTAATTTGTGTTCCAAAGATGAACGAAGGTCTTACTTGTTTGGAACGACATGAGGGTGCATAATTTTTATTTTTGGGTGAACTATCCCTTTAAATTGCCACATTAACACATAAAAAGCGGCTACCCTCAACATAATCCAAAACTGCATAGACAAAGCAGGTATTGGTGCTAACACAAAAACCTAAAATTCTCGGGACAGCAGCATGTGTCCAAATTTGTATCTTAACCGTTCGATTTCATCAGAAACGATCTTAAAACAGGGCTTTACTTGTAAAACGGATAACTTACCCTTTAAACGTTTGACAAATTGATTTATTAAACCCTGAATTGTTTATTAATAATGACCCATAAAATTGATTCCTGTGATACATTGGTGCATAGTTTTTCTTATCGTATGTTGTGAGTGCTGCTGATATATAGTTTCATAAGGGTGCGTATCTCTGGCCTGTGTTTGAATGCAAGAGCATTATTGCTTTTTTTGCATGGTTTTATATTACCCATATTGCACTTGTGCAGTCCAGTATTATTTTTCTCCTTACATTAGCCTCAGAGTGCTTTATGAAAGATATTATTTTCTGCTGGATGCTTTATGCTGAAGAAGAAAAATCCTTTATTTCAGTGCATTACATGTGGGCATCTTCCTTTGCTTTCAGCCCTGTCACTATGGTTACAGCAATGTTTGACTATGTGTGTGTGTGTGTGTGTGTGTGTATCTTTTGATTTTATTTGTTTAATGGATTGGAAATGTCATTGATTAGCAGTGATGAAATAGCATGTAAAGCAGAGCAAATAAAATGACCAGTTCTTATGTCAGAAATATTCAAATTAAATTGATCAAAAGTGAGAGTAAATACATTTATGATGTTCATAACAGAATCCTGAAAAAAAACGTTTTCCCAAAAAATATTAAGCAGCACAAGTGTTTACAACATTGATAATAATAAGTTATTATTAGTTTATATATAGTTTCTTGAGCATCAAATCAGCATATTTGAATGATTTCTGAAGGATCATGTGACACTGAAGACTGGAGTAATGATGCTGAAAACCCAGCCCTGCCATTATAGTAATAAAAATATAAATATAAAAAGGTTATTTTGAAATTGTAATATTTCACAAAATCTCTTGTTCTACTGTTTTTTTTTTATTGGTGAGCATAAGAGGCTTCTTTCAATGTGAAACATCAAGTTATCAAAAAAAAAAAACATTGGAAGAAATTAACACGCATACACAGATGAATTGTGGAATTCTGTGAATTGAAACATGAATAAAAATGTGTGAGTTACTTAAACATTGTTGAAATACGAAGAGTGAGCATATGCAGTAAATCAAGAGAATGGCAGGAAAAGAATGCACATTATCCAGAATATGGTGATTACATGCATACAGAAATATTCCAATAACTGTGAACCATGTAAACCAAAATATGGACTTTATTCTGAAGATGAAGTGCATTAAAACGTGGTCAATGATTTAAATTGGTTGAGGTATTAGGCATGTTTGGTTGGGTAGCTGGTTGAAAGCAGGTCATGTTGCCCCACTGTGTCACCGGCTGACCAGATGAGGGGGTTTGGGGATTATTCAGGCCCCCCACAGCTGCAGCCACAGCCCTGAGTGGAACAGATGGCCGTCTGCATGTTAAGGCAGTCACCCCCACCACCATCATCATCACAGCACACATGCACAAATACACGACATATGACAGAAGCATTGTTGTGACATGTGCTATACACAACTATTATCTCCCTTTTTCATGTTCCTTGATTTGATTGTACATTCTTGTGTTGACTGATCTGCGGCCGGCGCTCAAGACACTCGGCAGACTCTCTGAACTGGCCAGTGTCACTTTGCCTGTGGCTCAGTGCCAAACTGATTCAAGGGCGTCACTCTGTGCTGGATACAGTCAGAGTGCTGGATGAGGTGAGGGGTCGGATTCGCCCCGCACAGACGCCACCCTCACACTCTTGATGGGTTGGCTATGAAGCACCCTGACCTTGGAGTGCAGTACGCTTGTTTTGTGTGATCCATTTCTGTAATATTCATCTTACCATGATAAAATGACGACCATTTATAAATGTGATGTAAAATATTAAATCTTTCTTTCTTTCTTAGTATTCTCACCTTTACAGGCACTGTCAGTATTCTTTTTCATATATAAATTTATGTGCACATATAATTTCACGTGGGGATATTATATCGATACACGGACGGCAAGTATCAATACTTTCAGGGAGTGAATTTCAGCTTGTGATTGCGAGTATTGTGCATAATAAGCTCTGTGCTTATAATGCTGGAAATAATAATCATTTTAAATATTTCTTTCATACTGTAATTTTACAAACAGCGCATCTCTCTCTTAAAACAGCCTTCACCATCCTTACCTGGGAGCTCACCTGTCTTTCGTTTTTGTGTAGACTATTTCACAATAAAATAATTCCATGGCACCATATAGTATCCAAGTTAAACGCTGTTAATGGCAAATTTATATATTTTCCTATAATATAAATATAAATATGATTCAGCACATAATTACATATCATAACTGAATACTGTCACCTTTGAGATTTTTTTTTATTGCAATTGATTGCAATATCTTATCGCAGAATGTTTAAAATCGCAATAATATTATATATATGATATATTGTGTCGTGGGGCCTCTGGCAATTCTCAAAATGAGTGTTTCATTTTTCACTCCAAAAAATATCATTATAGTCATAATGATCATTTTGTTGTTCAAATAGATCATTAGAAATGACAATGAGGCCGCATTAATTGAATTGGAAAAACGAGTGAATGACATTATTGCATAATTTAGTTGATCGTGTTTAGCAAATCATGTACATAACATATTGAATGTTCTGTAGTGATGAGAACATAATGAAATATTATTCACTACATCCCTTTGCCAACGTGCATAAATATGCCATGCATATTTCAGAAATGACCTGTGGTGTTGAAACTGAACTGGCGGTATGAATCTGACCTCTCTTGCTGAGCAAGCATCACATCACCAGTGCTTGATGGATGATTGGCCATATTTCCAGAATATTGAAAGACTAATGAGGTAACAATTGCAGATTACGTCATTTTTTTTGGATGACATCCCAGATTTCTGAAGACCCCTGTAAAAATCACCCCCACCCCCCAGCTTTCCATCTCCCTCTTTGTCTGTTTCACGTTCTCCCTCCATCTTTCTCCCAGCGCTTCCTTTGTGTTTGGCTGGAGAGCATGTCTGCTGGAGGGGGTCTATGACTCATAGAAGAGCAGGACTGTATTTTTAGCTCTGATTCACCCCTTGCCATGGTGCTTCCTGTGAGGAATATGAAACCCACGAAGCGCATTTCTAGTAGCTCCATTATCAAGCATCATTTAACAGGTGCAAGTCGCACATTTACAGAACGTGGTTGGGGAGTATGGGAATAAAAGTCAGGACGCTTGAACCTGGGTGTCTTACATCTCGGACGGTTTTAGAAGCAACTTTTTGAATCAGTCCATCTATTTCTGTTACTGCAGTGATGAGGAACTGACAGAGGAAGCTGATGTTGTGACATAAACGACTCTGCTTTTCGACCCTTTCACTTATGACATGGTTTGGCTCTCGTTTTTAACTCTCTCTCACTCTCTCTACTTCCTTCTTGCATTGTTCGGTTAAACTTGGTCTTGGATTAAAGCCGATTAGCATAGGCTCTTATTGCGGCGTGCTGTGCCACCCTCCCCCGTCTTTCTTTGTGCTGCCGTCTTGCACCTCCCAAAATAGTGTGAAAAAAATGCAGCGTAAGTAGATTTAGCAAAAATGGGGCAAATTTTATGCATGGATATGCAACAATCAACACAATCTGGACAATGATGAAGCTGCTGTTTTTACTCATTAGGCGTTTTTACCACCTGCTGTAGGACCGGTTAGGCCCTCCTCTGACTGTCAGACCCTGGAGCGAGAGTGGCCTCAATTTAAGCACATGGCGAGCCAGAAGTACCATTGATGTTTAATTCCCCTTATGGCCAGTCAGTTGTAATTTGCTTATGGTGGATTTCCACAAAGCTGTTTTTATGAACATACTCTAAACACAAAGTAGAGTATGTTTGAATTGCTCTTTTTGTCAGAAGAGCTATAGACATTTCACAAAGCATATTTAAACAATAAGCCCTACAGAAACAGAAAAGCAGATGATTTCCTCCCCCTGTACATTCAAAACACTGAATGTAATTAGACAATATGGTAACTACTGTATGTAAATAATAAAAAGCACATTTAGTGGATGAAAAAGTTCACTTAATTGTATTGAATGTGTACTTGTACTGTACTTCAAATTTAAAAAGTACATTAAAAACTCTACCTGCAGGTAATATAATACTGGCATCCCACACGGAAAAGACTCATTTCCGGGAGATGGCACAACACCAAATAATAAAAAAAAAAATAATTATCCTATACTATACTATTATATTAATTTGTGTAAGCAATAATATTCGTGAGGTGAAACGAAAGTAAAAGTGATGTAGTTGAATGTGACAAAAAGAGGCAAGGGTCTCAACAAAGTCCAAACAAAAGTGGTAATATGTAACGGTAACACGCTTGACTGAGGACTTGTGATTGGATCACTGAAAATGCATCCAAATGCCAAGTGGAAATAGGCTATATCATTTGCGGGCATCAGTTAGCAACTATCAGTATGCAGGAGACTCCCGGACCTTCCGGGAGAGGTGAGATGTCTGTATAATGTTACTCAAATTAAAGGCCGCTTATGGGAACTTAAAGAGAGAACACTCATATGATTTTTTTTAACACACTTCAGTTAACTTAAAATCTGCACTTTTTAATAATATCAAATTAAAAGTTTTACTTTTAAAGTACCATGTAAATCATTGTTTTAATAATCTTTTGTTGTGCTTTAAAGAAAACATTACATTCAGTTTGCAGTTACTGTAAACAGATTATTTTAAATTATATTATTTCTGTAATAAGTACACTTTTTAAAACTATGCTAAAGTTTACTTCTTTTTCATGATGTTGTGTTGACAAAAAAGGGAATTGTAAATGTATGACCAAGAAGGAATACAGCCTTTTATAGTGCAACGGAGCTGCTAATAAGTTTAGCTGCTAGCATTGGCCTTGAGGTTTTATAGCAGTTAAGTATGGAAGTAAAATAATCACAAATGTTTTTTAAACAAAAAAGCTTGTTGAATTGCACTACTTGAAATATGCATTGCATTAACCCTGCTTACATTTTTATTGGCTGAAATTCAACATGGTTGTATATTTAAGCTGTGAATATTTCAATTCAAAACATTTCACACACATTTTCATTAATGGAAATTCAATAATCCACATTCACCTTTCAGATTTCACTTCCAAAATATTCATTCTGTTTAAAATTACAACCTATAATATTCGACAGGCAACCCATTCTATTTCGCTGTACAAATTCGCTTCCACAAATTCAGTGGTTCAAATTCGACAGAAAATTCAACATCTCACTTCCGGGAACGGCAGGAATATCAGTAGATTGCCGATTGACAATCTCCATAGCTGTTAGTCGACCTCACCAGCAGAGGGTGCAAGCGGCTGTTGACAAAAAAAACTATAGAGCAACGGGTGAGAGAGTCATTCATTCATAAAAACGGATTTACAGAAATGAAGCAAGCGGTAAGTATTTGTGATGATGATCAGGGTCAGTATATATATATGGAAAACAATTTACAGTTGGTTTTATGACTGTAAGTCATTCTCTTCAAATGCTAGAAGTTAGAAACGTGTGTACCAATGTCGTATATGTAACTTTAGAGATGGTCCCTAAATGTGCGAATATCGAATATCCAGTGTCTGTCAAGCCAACTTTATGCCAGAATTTCACTGGGAAATCGCTCTGCATGAAACTTTGCGCGTTACGTTCATATTGCCTGTTCCTACATCCCCAATTAGGTGGGAGTTTGGTCTTTTTTATTACTGTATTAGTCCATTAAGCGTTAAGTGTCCTGACCACAGGGGAATCCTGGAGAATGACATATTGAGGGAATCCCCAGTTCTGCAAGTTATCACCGCAATATAAAGTTAGGCAAACTAAACAACCGAGAGAAATATGTCTACTACCTCAGATTTAACGTTTTATCTGTACATCAGTTTCGAGGAATAACATTATAATCTCGTTCACGGTAGAGAAAGCTGCTTACATGTGCAAAAATTACTGTTAAGACTTCAATGTTAACACAGCTTTTGTGTCTTTATCAGCTTTTCCATATATATATACTGGCCCTTATTAATGAAAATGTGTGTGAAATGTTTTGAATTGAAATATTCATAAATATACAACCATGTTGAATTTCAGCCTATAAAAATGCTAGCCCTAAAAATATAATGCATTTGAATACAAGCAGGGTTGATGCAATGCATATTTTTTCAAGTAGTGCCAGTCAACAAGCTTTTTTGTTTCAAAAACATTTGTCATTGTTGTGATTTTTCTTTCCTTTGAATGTAACACCAACCTGTTATTGTCTGTATGAACTTTTCTTTAAATGTTTAGTTAATCCATGTTAAATTAAGTTAGTAATCAGTACATATATGTAGCAAATTAGCTCTATGAAATATTAATAACCAATCATAACTTGTTATAATTGATTATGAATATTTGTGTCAGTTAATCGGGTTAACTTGATGTAGCTACATTAACATTACAACCAATTACTTGGTTCATCCTGTGAACCCTCATTATTGGTTATTAATTAATTAATAGAAATTTACATTTCCGGGGCACGGGAAATGTCTTTTTTACAAAGTACTACTAAGAGCAAGTAGTCAAGATCGATATGATTAGTGACTCCAGATATGAGCTTGAGACACGGACAACTTTACGTGTGATATGAACAAGACTTTATTAACTAGACTAAACATTTAACTACTCTAACATACACATACATACATGCACACAGTTAACCAAGGGAAAGAGAGCTGAAGAAGAATACAGGAAAGCAAGAAGTTGTAGCATTGTTTGAAATTCAGCAGATCGACGGTTTGAGCAAACCATCAGTTTAGTTCTAACACGTCCTTTAAAAGGTGTAAGGATACTTAATGTATCAAATAATGAGACTAAGTTTGATACTTGCATCTCTCGCCCATTTGAACTAAACTGTCCTGATGCAATTTGTAGAGGCTCCAGTTGATCTTTGCTGATGTTGTTTTGATGAGAGAGAACCATTTGGAGCGAGAGGATCTTTGGTGAAAGACAAGGCCGCAGCCTGGCACAAGCTTGGGGGTCCTTAGAAAACTTTTAGTTTAGCATCATCTTCACTTCAGGACTTCTCAGAAAGGACCAAGAGAAAGAGAGAGCTAAGATAAGCTAAGAGCACGAAGAGCAAAGAGAGTCAAGAGAGTCAAGAAGGTCAAGCTACAATCTAAACCTTGAGAAAGGTCCCACCTCTCAGGGTTGGCTCGGCCAGTAAGAAAGGTGGAAGTTCCAGGCGGGAAAATTTGGTTTATGGCTCTTTGTTTCAAGGGTGCTCATTTGCATGTGCACGCTGGAGGGCTGGTAGCCGATGAAGAAACTATGAAAGATTATTGTAATAATAATATGTTGTTGTTATCGACATATCATGTACACAGTCATTTCGATCTTCAAAGTACCAAGTTATAGAGACCAAATATGCCACACATATGATTTTGGTTAACCATAGTATGCAAAGTCTGAAACATTAACCCATTAGAGTTTACAAGAAAAAACAACATAAAAGGAAAATCATGAGATGGGAAAATTAGATGCATTTTTATACATTTCTCAAGTGGTTATATGTAGGATTAACTGGGTTTACTTCTCCTTCTCAGTAACAATTAAGTGAGTGTCACATCTCTTAGGAATTCCCTTTTTGGGGTTGTAAAAATTCTTATAAATGTAACAGGACACTGTGAGTGTCTAAGTTCTGCCAGTGGTGTTCGCTTCATTGGGATGTAAGTTTCGGGGGAAGTTACACAGATCTTTGTTGGGAGAGTGAGTTTGCCGGACTATTCATTAAATATAATGAATAATGTGTGTGTGTGTGTGTGTGATTGGTCCCGACGCTACATATACATGCATAGTTATAATCAAGCTACAGCATTTTTTTTGACACAATGCGAAATCGAATATTTGAAGTATTATACTCGTTGTGCGTCACAATGACAGAATTATTAGCTATAGCTAACATACTTTAGCCTGATTTCTCACTCATAGTAAATGTTAATGTAAATAAGGGGAAGGCTCAAATCAAAACCATACTGTTTCGTTTTAAATAACTAAACATTTGTTTCTCCAGAAAAAAAAAAAAGTATATTCTGTTTGATTCTTCATGTTTGATGGGTACCTCATGATAGATTCTTGCCTCTGCTTTCTTCTGTTTTACACCTGCCTTGCATATCAAAACTCATCCAAGCAAATGTAAAAGAAACACTCTGAAGCAACGTCTCTGAGAAAAAATAGAGAACAGGATGCCCCAGAGTGAGAGCTTGCTGAAGAATGAGTGTTCTTTACAAATATCATTCATGGTCGTATGTTAACGCCTCTGTCAGTGTCTGTGAAGAATAAAGCCATTTCATGGTGAATGCATGGCTATGGCAGGAATAAGGAGGGAGACTGTCAGGATTCATTGATTTTCAAGAGAGTGAAAAACATCAACAGGCTTATCACAAAGCCATTTAGCCCTGACTATGAGAGACTGAGATGGAGAGAGAGACGTTGGATCACAGGGCATATTTTCTCAGATGGGGGATGCTATTATAGCATTAGCAAGAAACTTTCACTGATTGAATATGTCTTAAAAAAACGGGAATGGAATTCATTTACTGGCTAAAATAACATCTAAAAGTCATTTTGGCCCTTATACTCTGGATAGTCAATTAAGACACACTGACATGATTATGTGCCCTGCAGGTTAATAATAGTGGGTTTTTAGCTTGGCAGGCATATAAAAATGAAAATGGAAAAATAAAATCTAAATGCTTAAAATCATGCCTTCAGGGATTAGTAGATTTTGGTCCATTTTAGGCAGTATCTTGATCAAAAGACCCGTGAATATGGATTTTTTTTCTTCTGGAGCTTATGGACTTAACCCTCTGCTGTCTGCCTCACCAGGGAATCAGCAACACTGCGCCGTATGTGGCTTTGTCTGTTGCTGTACAGTAAGAGTATTAGCGCCTGACTTCCGCGGCTTGTGCAGTCATGTTTTTTTGTTTTTGCCTCCAGGAACCATGGTTTCCTTTGTGAATGCCTAAGGTTCATATTATAGATGGGGGGTGGTATTGCAGACATGCAATATGAGGAAATGTACCAGCATGGCATGCAATTATTGGCACACCACAGTAGCTGCGTTTCATTCATCTCCAATGTATGATGTCATAGTGCTTCTCAACGCTGCCGTTGGCTTGACACTTCACGCATGTGTAATGATTACAGCAATGCAGGAACAATGGAAGCTTGTTCGTGAAGTGTGATCCCTTATACAAAGTGTACCATCACTCCCAGTATAATAGCAGTGCTGTTCAAACCCAATGATGTTCAGAGCTCATGCGCTGACGCACTGAAAAGTGTGTTGTGTGAGATGTGGGATGCTGCTTTTGTAGTACTTTGTCTGGTTTGACAGTTCATATTTCCAGCCCTTCAATCTTACTTTCGTTGCTGTAGATCAGTGACTCTGAAACTGTGGATCAGACAGCCGATGGTCTGTGGAGGATTTTTAGTGGTCCATGAGTTCAGTTGATTGGCTGATTTAGACCTAAACAATATATAATTATTTTAATTAACAAAAAGCATCAACATTCTATTAATTCAGTGATTTAACCAATTCATAACAATGAGTAGCCTACATATAAAAGATAAAGTGTTTCTGTCCCATTCTGGTAAAATGTCAGCAGGGCCGGAGTGGGGCCACTTTTCAGCCCGGGAGTTTCAGGCCTAAGACCGGCCCACTTTTTCCATGGTGGTGGAAATTGGATGAATAAAAGCAACAGTTCAGCTCTTACTATTGTGTAGTTTTCATTAATACCATGGTTCAACAATAATGTAAAGGTTAAATAATAATTCACTTAAGCTGAGAAGTTAACAAAAAATATTCCACTATTCCACAAGGATATTGATAAATTAACAAAAGCATAGGCTACTGATCTTTTACATGAAATAACTTTAATTCACATTGTTTACTCTGGTATCCTCTCTACCTGTCCCTGTAGTTATGACCTCCTCATATTTAGCGGGGGACTGGCTTATCTGCTGCTCAGAAGCTACAAAAAAATAATTAAGAGGTCATTTTACTGCATACCATAGGTGTAATTTGCAGGTTGGGCGGTTGGGACATGTCCCCACCACTTTTTGCCAGGGTCGATTTTGTCCCCACCACTTTTGAAACATCTCGCGGCACGGATGTACCAATACAAATAAATAAAACATCTTGTTAACTCTAGAACATTCATTTCGTTCGTTTGTTAAATAAGAGGCGATCTGAAATGTGTTGTTTTTTAAATCAAGTGACCAAAGTGCTCATTGCCGCTGCTATCGAGACATCAGTGCCGCGGATACAGAGTTCTGTTGTGACTCACGCACAGCCTTCACACAGACTCGCGCTTCAATCCGTTGCGGAGAGACTCTCTCAATTCGTTACGGTGCAATCACAAAACATAATGCACAAAAAACGTGTCCCTGCTTGATATACAACCACTAATAAACAATCGGTTTTGATGAGGGGGAAAAAAACTATACAACTTTGTGCGGATTAGAGCCCAGAACCTCTGACACGCTTGGCAAAAGTTCTGCCACCGGACTATTACAGTGCATGGAGAGAACAATCAGATCTATGTATGTAATCATGTGAAAATTCTCGCCACTAACACACTATACCGCGCCATATATTGGGTGATACAAAAAGGCTAATATTTTAATTAAATTTAATATTTTGCTTGTGAATAGGTTGACAACACTACAACGGTATTAGCCGAATAATAGTTGTTGCCACTTGTGTTTGTCCTCTTGAAAATAAATCTGTAAGCACATTTGGCCGCATCCTCCTCCAATGCCTTTCTTTTTTTCAACCTGGCTTTTTCAGCCCCTCCTGGCCTCTTCCTCCCATCCATCCTCCCTGACGCGTACTGTTACGGTAGGGCCAGCCCAGCTATCAGTAGCCTACCTGAGAAAACGTTTTGGAAAAGACGGGCTATGGACCCAACCAACTCTATTTGGGAGGAGAGGGGAGAACTCCGTCACATGGTACAACCCTTGCATTCATAGGCTGCGCGCTGCGGTGTCAGAATGTGGAATGTATGTAGCCTAATTTAAGAGAAGATAGACTAACAAACAAATGTACGTTTTTACAAATGTAAAAAAAAAAAAAAAAAAATTCCTCGACCGGCCCAAAAGTGAAGCGGCCCACCGGGAATTCTCCCGACTCTCCCGATTACCCACTCCGGGCCTGAATGTCAGTGAAATTTTCCAGACAAAAAATATATGTAATATATGAAGCGCTGCTCACACAGAAGTCACCTTCAAACCAAGCATCTTTCTGTTGATCAACTTGACCATCTTCAACAAGTTGTGAAATGGGCAAATCATTCACCCTCACACAAAATTCCAGATCACGTGGATTCCTAATGCAATGACCCAATTTCGCCTGTGAAAATTTGATAAACGGCACTAAATGTGACTGCACCTTAGCTAGCAAACAGTTGGCTCAAAAGTTCATTAGTTAAAAGTAGAAATAATAACAAAACAGCAGTCTGGCAAATTATGGATCAGTAAAAGTGAGGCTAGCTTATAAACAAAGGATAATTTTTACACTACTTAAATCTGTAGGTAATTGTTTTTTTTGGCTGTTTTTGAGAATCACTGTGCAAGATGTATAGAATTTCGACCACTCCACAAAATAAAAGCACCGTATAGCCCTAGCCATAGATGACAAGAGACTACTGATGTCTCTTGAACACTCTTATTTTAATTTCAACCAAATGTATCTTGCATGCTGAGATCAACAGCATCAGGTTTTTGAGGTCTTATTCGCTCTGAGCTGAAGTGAAGTATATAGCAAAGGCCTTATATACATACAGCCTTTGCTATATGACATTTGTATTTTCACTTCAGCACAGAGCGTATTTATAAATACTCTAAAATGAACACATTCACTGTCTACTTGGCTGATGTGAACATGACATTTTTGCAGTTCCTTTGACATTCAAATAATAACACGTTTTTAAAGAGCCAGAAGGCTCTTAAACCAGCCATAGACACTAGATACTTCATTGTATCTATTCAAATTCCGAAACATTAGTCAAAACACTGAGGAGGATTTAACATTTGACACCACACCTGATGTTACTACGTCTTTGATCTCAGATTGCACACAGTCACCCATTCCCAAACGCAAGGTCAACGGAGAGCCCATGAGTCCGTGCACACAGGAAATTGCTGACTGCACAAGAGGAAGTATTTAACACTCTGCCACCCCCCATAAGGCCTGGGACACAATCAGGAACGGTGAAATTACTTTTCTGCTGATGCCTATCCGCTCTTTCTTGTTGATAAGTACTCTGAGATGTTCTTAATTATTTTCCCTTTCTCGTTTTCTGTGCCAAATGCAGACACCCATGCAATAATTTCTGGAAGAGGTTTTTTTTTCTTTCTGCACTGGGAGGACCAAAAAAAGAGATCATATTAAAATTTCATAAAGCTATGCCAAAGGCTGTGTCTTTCAATATTTCAGGCAATATTTTGGTTATTTGGTGTCAGATTTTGAACTGGATACTTCAGACAAAAATAATATGTTTTATTAGATTATTACTGAGCCTATAAATATGAAATACACAGCACACAGAATAAATTTTTTCGAAAAATGTTGATATTACATATGCTCTTAATAATGCCCCATTTCATCCAGCAATATTTATAATAATGCATTATTTATGTTTTTGTCATTTCTTTTCTTTTCTTTTTCGTTTCAAGTGATTGAAATAATTTAATTTAGCATGTTCCACAAAAGAAAAAAATGTTGTGCTTTTATATCTTCACACACCTTCATTCATATACAAATTCATGCATACATAGTGTTCAGGAAAGGGAACCTCAGGCCTTGGATCAATAGCAACTGTTCTTGGCATGAAGCCATGTGTAGTTGTGAGCGGTCGCTTGTATTGTGTTGTATTGTGAGGTTGTGTTTCAGAGGCTGACTCCCCTGCCACACTTGTCCAATGCTTCACTTTCCACAGACAAAAGAAGGCTGGACTTCTCTGCTCTCTGTATAGAAAAAATTGATATTCGAGAAGAGAATACTGAGCAATTTCAAAACAATCCCCCCTTAGCACTTTCACCTCTCGCTAGATCAGTGGGAGGACATTATGGCTGGTTTGCTGTGAGGTTTCGACTTGACAAGTGTGTGCTTGTCCACAAATATATGTGCCAGTGTATTCGGCTGTGACTTTTGGCATAACCCCTCCCCTCCAGTTTGTCTTTGCAGTGAGCTCTGCATTTTGTTGACAACAAAAAGCCTTGCAGAAATATTTTTTTACTGACCCACTTCAGTCTGTTTGTAGAAGTGTGAAGGTGAAAAGTTGTCTTTTTATATTAAGAAAATTATGAAATTGGCTCAAATTGACTTGTGTACCGTGTTATTTCAATTTAGTACAGTATATATACTGTATAATATATATATATATATATATATATATATATATATATATAATATAAAGTTTAATATAGGATAGTCTATGTATTCATTTAAGAAAAGGTTTTTTTTGTGATTGTCAGCAGTTTTGAGTGGGTAAGATAAGTCCTTTAGAATTTGTCTGCTCTATCTCTATTCATATTCATTCTCGCTCAATTGTGTCTTCCCACGAATTGGACCTTTTCTGTTTCCATTCCATTTATCCGATTAAATTAGGTTAGAGACTATTTCGGTTCCATTGATAGATTGAGCCAGATTGAAAGTCTGAGAATATATTTCTCATATTTTGACACCCTAATATAAGTTCACTTTCTCTGTCATCATTTGAGTAATGGCTCCATCTCCTGTAGTGAAGGGCAGCTCACGCTGACTTAAAATACTGCATAAAAAGTACTGCATATGGTATAAAAAATTTTTGGGCTCTCTGTTCAAGTGTCCCATCCAGAGCACACTCAGGCACACATATGGGTGGAGGGTGGTTGGGTGTTGTGCCAATCCCAGCGTCCTCCTCTGTGAAGCATGTCTTATGAAACCACCGTGCCTTGAGACGTAAAGGTTACGTGAACCGAGTGCTCTGTTATTCAGCTCCTTCATCCCTCTGTCCGTACTCTTTTCCTCCTCTTCAACTCTCTTGGGTATTTGTCATATAGCGTTCTGCAGATATAATTTGGTGTGATTGTGGAGGATTACAAAGGGCCAAAAGAGGATTTTGCCGCTCTGCGGTTTTATTGCTGTAATGAGCCGAGGACCTGAACTGTCTGTCTGACTGCATCTGAGTGGCTCTGCAGACACACGTGGCCTCAAAACTTCCAGAGTTTGGAGAGAAAGACCATGAGCCACTTTAATAAGAGTAAAGCCTCATTCCGGCAGTAATAAAAACGAACCGTCGTGCCAACTTTGACGCACACAGAGTCCCCAGATGACTTTCTCAAAGCATTGTTGGCAAAAGATTAGACCCATTTACTTTCTTCAAAAGATCCCCAAAGATTTTTGTGTGCTTTGTCTTATTATATGTAAGCAAGCCACTGTACTATTTAACATTTGAGCTACAACAAAACAGAGTGATATTCCTAGCTGAAGTGGAACCTGTCTGAAATCTGTTTGTCTGGTCGATCTGTCTGTCTGCCTGTATCGTCGTCTGTCTGTCTGTCTGTCTGTCTGTCTGTCTGTCTGCTTCTTGATCTGTCTGTCTGCCTGTATCGTCGTCTGTCTGTCTGTCTGTCTGTCTGCTTCTTGATCTGTCTGTCTGCCTGTATCGTCGTCTGTCTGTCTGTCTGTCTGTCTGTCTGTCTGTCTGTCTGTCTGTCTGTCTGCTTCTTGATCTGTCTGTCTGCCTGTATCGTCGTCTGTCTGTCTGTCTGTCTGTCTGTCTGTCTGTCTGTCTGCCTGTATCGTCGTCTGTCTGTCTGTCTGTCTGTCTGTCTGTCTGTCTGTCTGTCTGTCTGCTTCTTGATCTGTCTGTCTGCCTGTATCGTCGTCTGTCTGTCTGTCTGTCTGTCTGTCTGTCTGTCTGTCTGCTTCTTGATCTGTCTGTCTGCTGTTCTATCTACCATTCTATCCACCGCTCTATCAAATAAATATATGCCATTTTAATTGTTTTCCATTAATCAGTAATTTTTAATAATCAACATTTCCCTTGCATCGACTGCTATAATGGAATGATTTTTCATTGAGCTCATCATAATGCACTATTTGGACTGCTTTCTCCACCAAGGATAGATGCAGTGCTGCCTTATAATTTGGCCACAGGAAGGTAAACTTAATAGAAGACAGCATTATTAAAATGCCTGTATTATGGAACAACAACTTTTTGGATAAGGATCACAACCACGATGCCTTAAAATAATAAAGCTCACCGAGTTTTGGAAACATGCACCATGAGTTACAGTATTATTGAGATATATGTTGAGATATTGTGAATAGTAATTTTAAAAAGTAGTCTAGCTCATTCTTTTAAATAAAAACCTTAACAGACAGGTTTCTAGCTTATGATGCAGTTTTATTATTATTTTACATTTACCACAAACATGAAACAGCTACAACAGGAAATTTACAGATGTTGGCATGACAACTGAAAGGATTCTTGCTCAATGTACAGTTAGATCAGGAAGTTTAATAATGATATCTACATTGTTGAAGACATATTTATTGTAACAATTACTTTAGATTTTGGTTTAATAGTACATTTGAGATATTTCTGGAAAGAGTCACCATCATTGAAATGTTTTTCTTTATAGCATATTTTTCCATGCTTCTCCAACCTTTTTTCCCCAGAGGATAGATATGTTATCTGTCACCAGTGTTGGAATAGATGTTTGAAATGCTTATTAAAAAGGTGACATTTAGAATAATCTCATGACTTTTGGCATAGTTTGCTTTATGGAGATTACCATGCTGAGGAGCCCATCCTGTGCCTTCATTCGAGTTCTCTGTTGTGGAGCTGGATGTGATATTAGTTTTTTTGGGCATGCCTTTGTTTGTGGGGTTTGCTTGGCAGAGGCGAGGGGATCAAAATGGATTAAGCCCCCCTTTTCTCCCTCTGTCATTCTTCCGCTTTTCATATTTGAGCTCCAATATGTAGAGCAATGAGGACTTAACCCCTACCATCTCACTTCCTCCTCCTTGCTCTTGATGTAATCCAAAAATACATTTTTGTATTTTCCTGAGAGGGCTGAGACAGCACAGTCTGTCCACCTCAGTCTTCCACATACTTGCGCTCACCTCATTATTTGTGCGTGTTATGAGTTGAGTCATGCAGTATGCATGAGGCTCTTTAGGGCCCTGCGCTCGCATATGTATGCAGTGTTTGTTGTCATTAGAATCTTGTATCACCAAACAGGTTTGCATTGGCATTCCTTTGCAATACAATCGGTGTGTTTTGCTTACGCAGGGGAAACAGAGCTTTGGCCTCTATAGCCATTACACAGAAGGGTATCCTCTGTCATGTGCGCTGTACAACACTTCTATGTTTTCTAATAAAACTGGAATTCAGCTCAGCTGCAGAATGACCTCATGTAATGTGTCTTTTGAATTGGCTGTGTCTTTATTTGTGGTGACCATATAAATGAAAATTCAGTATTTTCTAACCTTTACGTTGTTCCTAACCTGTACGGCGTTATTTCTTTTATTGAACACACATACACACAAAAAAAATATTTTTGAAGAATATCCTGCATACTTTTTCCTACATAATATAAATGAAGTGAATGAGGTCCAGGGCGATTATACTACAGAATGACAAAAAAAAAGACTTTTACATAATATTCTTTGTGTGAGGAACAGACCAAAATTTTATTTGGTCATGAACTGCATTTTTTTCGCCAAAGTCTACTTCGCCGTTACGGTATAAATACTTATATCAAATGATCTGTATCAGACAAAGCAATAGTGAAACATGATAAAACTGTTACTCACTCTTGTCTGTTGCGACATTACTGTCTGATCCAATGTAGTCGGCACTGTCTCATCGAACTTTGTCTTGTATAAAAATTAATCTGCAGGCAAAATGAAGCGAAAAAGCGACCAGTGTCTTACTGACGCGATCTGACTGGAACTTTGTTATAAGATAAAGTTCATCCACGCTTTCTTAATGTTAGGATCACAAGAATGACAATGTGTTTTTTCCACAAATTGGCACTTCGAAACGTCTTTTAATCCTCAGAGGCATCTCTATCATTTTGTTGCTGGAGTAATCCTGTGTTTGCGTTTCTCTCGTATTTACTACTACATGACATGTGTAATAATAATATGACAAAAACTATTATTATTATAAGACTTAAGTTTTAGTCTATTTCTCACACAAATTGAACAAGTCTTCAGAAGACTTGAAATGTAGGACACAAATTATATGGACTGCTTTTATTTTTTAATTTGCTTTTAATTTGGGCTCTGAGGAGCCCGATATGTCATTCTTTTTGATTCTGAGGGAAAGAGTGGCCAGGATATTCACTTAAAAATGCACCTGTCATGTTCCCATAAATTCTACAGGTTTGGCATGACATAATGGTGATCAGATGACAGTTTTATAATTTTTGGATGAACTCACCCTTTAATAAGTCATATTTTTGGCTGCTGTTGATAGCATGACCCCCCCCCTTTCCCACACCCCAAACAATTTAAACGCAAACGCTGCCCCAAAAGCCAATTCTAAAGATTTATTTGTCATGTTTGTCGTGGTTTTGGGGAGAGAGAAAAATCGCGCCTGTATGCTGTACATTTTAAGTCCCAGTCAGAGAAAAGAAAACACATTGTGGTTGTATTTAATAAATGAGATCATCACCAAAGCTTTGTAAGGACTGAAAATTGTCCTCAGTAGAGCAGTGTGGCGATGTATCTCGGCTGTTTTGCAAGGAGCACAAGTGAGAGGTTGTCTGAGTGGGCTGCACAGACACCAAGACATGCAATCCTAGTCCTTCTCCTCCTCCTGATGCAGTCTGGTTTCCTCTGTACCGCTCTGTGGCTGCACATCGCTAAGCATCACTCATGAACCGATTCCCTACTCCGAGTGGGAGGAACTCAAGCATAGTTTACATCTGAGGCACTGTGATGTCTCAGAGGCATTTATGCAAATGTTCAAACGTGAACATTCTATTGTACTGCGGTCTATGATTTTAGCATTGCTCACGGTTTCTTCACGTGAAGGTGGGGATTGAAGATTCTGACGCACAGCGTGTCGTAAAAACATCTCTGACTCAGAGTTGGGCAGTTATCCTATTTGCTGTCCCACTGGCACCATGCGAATATTCTTTGCAGGGTGAACAAATGGCAAGTCAACAACAACTTGACACTTTTGCATCCGAGCGACCAACGTGCTATAGAATTCACAAGCGCCATTAGTACCAGCCGCAAGCTTGGAGGTGGATGGGGTAAATAACTGAAGTTCTCAATGATGGAGAAGTGGGGAGACGGGATAAGATTGGTTAGCGATGGAATGTGAGACATGGAATGAATAATTTGTGTGCTTGGAGGGGGTTGCCTGTGCTGATTATACCTCTGTGATGCTGATAGGCCGTCTGACGAGAGGGATCCGCCTGCCTTCATTATCTCCCACAGCAGGGAGAGCTGTGATTGGAGCAGAGAGCCACGCTGAGACAGATAGAAGGACTGCTGTGCGAGAGACGCTCTCTGAAATCTCCAACCTGTGACCTTACACTGACCTTAACCACCTCAGTTACTGAGACGCTGTAGCTCTGTTCCAAAACCTAGTGGGCTGCCTACTTAGATGGCAGTTTAAAGCATTATAGGCGCTCTCCAGGTGTAGAGGGTTTTTCCAAATGGCACACAACGTAATTGTGATTCTACATTTTGTTGGCCGTTAAGGCTTCAACATTAAGGCAGTATTGTCTGGGTTTTTATTAATTTAGATATTTTTAAATGTGGCTCTTATGCTCACCAAGGCTGCATTTATTTGATTAAATAAAAACATTAAAAACACAGTCTTCAGTGTGATACACATGATACTTCAGAAATTATTCTAATATGCTGATTTGCTGTTCAAGAAACATTTCTGGTATTTTCAGTGTTGAAAACAGTTGTGCTGCTTAATATTTGTGTGGAAACTGATATATTTTTTGAGGGATTTATACACAATATTTCTCAACTTCCACAATTAAAATTTCTCTAGTTGATGTATAATATTTATAAGGAGGGTAACTTTGGTCCAAGGAGCTTTTGTGCAATGTGTATTATGTGTAATGCAGCAGAAAGAGAAACCAAAATGTAGTGTTGCTCATCACTTGTCATGGTCTTGGTTGATTGGGGAAAAAAACTTTGATTAACGTGAAAGCAGAAAATTGTGGGTTGAGTCTCCTACGCTCTTAACATGGGTGTGTAGACAGTACAGATCTTCTGTCTGTGCGCAACTAGTCTTATTGAATGTTTATTTATGTTAAAGTCCCCCTGTAGTCAATAATTTTATCCCTTAAAATTCATCTTTGATCACCATCATTTTCCTTGAAAAATGTTATTCATGCCTTAAAATAGCTTGAATTTTACTTTACACCTTTGCCTCATTTAGTATATGTGGTTCTATGAATATCAAAATTAGTCCCGCCTCCACTCACTCACACCAGTTGAAAATAACACATTGACGTGATTGGTTACAAGGTAGTTTGTGATGTCAGAAACACCAGCGATTTCAAACCGTGTTTTTGAGACTGTCTTTGGTTCACTGCAGTTTTAAGGAGAAAATACTCTGCAATGGTGTTGACTTTTACATTTACATTTACACATGGTTTGTCTTAAAGCATATAATAAACACCACATAGACATATAAACAACATTTAAAAGCTGGATTTTCACCACTTTAAAATATCTTGAGCTTTATACTAAATAAACCATCAGAGGTTTGGTAAATCTTGATGGTGCTTGTTTAAGACTCTGCTTAAGTTTCCAAATCACAAACACACACACAGCTGGAGTGTTCGTTTGGATTGAATGATCTGATTGTTTGACATAATTTCATAATTTAAATCCAAACTCGCTAACTTTCTAAATGCATAAGATGGCTGACATGCAAACGTATAAAGCGTCATTCAACAAGGGTGTCGCTTGTTGGTTTTGTATCCAATATTTAAACGTTGAGAGTTATTTCCCTGTAAAATGTCTCTTGATGTGTTGTTGATTATAATCAATCGTCAAGAAGCAAAGGCCAGAGGAGTGGAGGAAGAGAGGGGAGTGATGGGGCTTCATGTAGCGAGCCATGTCGCATGGAATGCAAAATGTTCCACCTGAATGCCTTTTTCCACGGCTACATCATTTATCTGACTGCGAGAGCTCTGTGTTTGGAGAACAGGCCTCGGTGAGGGATGGAAATGCAACCGTGAACGGACAGAAAGACTTCCCCTTGCATGTATTCATAATTTCTGCCTATTAAGTCACTTTTGCTGCCTGTTTTGCTGTCATCTGCTTCTCAGGGATGATTTCTGGGAGGTTTTGTGGCGTGTAGCCGCATTTTGAGGTCTATAGAAGGATTTGTGTGTGTGCTATAGTGTAATCACATTGAATGTGGGTAGATGAAACAACACTATATTTTGTCAGTCAGCTGTACGCAAGAATCAGCACATGATGAGGTGGCTATAAATGGTTAAGTATATGCAAGAAAAATTAGACCATTCACACTTCAGTATGCAAATGATTGTAATAATAAGGTCAATGGAAGGTTTTCGATCAGATGTTAAATGTGGGTAAAATGAGTAGCACTGCTTTTCACAAAGGAAATAGCAGTGCTTGAAGGCAGCAAAAGAAAAGGTGAAAGTTCTTAAGTGTTGTTTCTGCTTAAAAGAAATGTTGCATCAGAGCGGATTCTCCATTGTCATGACATTTGTATGCAAATCAATCAGAATCTCCAGGTCCAGGATGAGCTGGAGGAGATTTTTAAAGCCCTTTTCAGCGTATGTGATTTCAGACTTGTGCTGCTGTCCATGGTCCTGAATAGATTCCCTTGACTGTGTCCCCTGCCCCTGTGGTCTCTCTGTGCACATGCATTTATATCTTCATAAATCTCCATTTGTTGTAATATAACTACCAACAAGATACATACAGTTTGCCGTCTAAAGTTATTTTTCATTTTAATTCTCTTTTGGTTGACAGAATTGATTAGCTTTATTCCCTTTCCCGTCGAGGGAAAGGATGTGTTCTTAGCATGGGGAATACTGACTGCAAAGTAGTTTAACACATGCACTCTCACCAGTGTTTTTCCTCTCTAATCATGTGACTAATGTATGTGTTCAGCTGTGGTCAGATGTTGTGTATCATGCTAATAGGGGATGAGGTGTAAAAGCCCCACAGGAGACATGCCAGAGAGGTCTTCACTTAAAAGCTAATCAAACTGTCATTATCACACCTCCTGAGAAGGGATGTGCGAAATAGCGAATGTGAGTGGGATTCTCGAATCCTATCTCCGATACTGGCTTTCAAATTTCAGTTTACAAACCCGAAACTCCTGTTTGTGTTAAACGCCACTGGATTACATGGTGGCCGGGCACTCAGTATAGTTGTAAAATGCTGTCAAAGGACAATATCTGCACACACACACATAAACGCCGAGGACCCGCAATCACATTTGCCCTGAAGCTGTAATTTGTCTTGTGCAGTCAGTCTCCCAGGAGATGGTGGAGTTTATGTAGATTATTGCCTAAAACTGGGTTAAGATGAATGCCACCTCCATAGACCGATACAAACACCATTACCGTCCTCTGATACCTACGGCAAAGAGGATTTGCTGCTGATAAATCAGGCCACGGATATTTGTATATGTGAATACCGCTCATATTTTGAAGGTCAGGTGGGAGAATTAATGAAATATGTGTGAAGATTGGAAAGCATGATAAAATGCATGACATCAACCACTTTTTTGGTGAGAGAAATACTTGTCAGGAAAGTCATGAAACGCCCTTCACGAAAATCCACTATTTACTGCATACGGCCACAAACATACATCGTGTTATCAGATTTGTTTTTCCCTTCTTAAATTTTGACAGTGCAAGAAAATAAAATTTAATTTTGTACAGAAATGGCAGGCGTTTTTGGAGGAGAAACATTCTGTTTGTGAAGATAAGATGTAACGGAAAACGTTTACAGATGAGAGAAACACATCTCTGACCTTTTACTGACTTGCCAGCTCTCATCCATCCTCACTGTCTCCCATCACAACACCGCGCATCAGAGTTTAACAGACATAAGTAGATAAGTGTGTATAGACACAAACAGATGCGCTATACTCACAGTGCTAATGGAGAGATATCAAAACAGAGACCCTTCCTCAGATTTCACATCTGGACTGGATGAGTGTGTGCGTTACATTGCAATGTGACAACTAGTTTGCTCTCATTATAATCTCCTGAGCTGTATACTGTGGCGCACCACTTTCTGTTGTGATTGACCTTCAGTTGCTGTTTCTATTTTTGATGCTCTGCACAGCTGAAAATATGAATATTCTGTAAAATACACTGAAAAAGTTTCTGCTTTAAATCAAGTACAATCAACTAGGATGCTTAAAGTTGCAGTAGAGAGTTTTGAGAAAATGTTGACTTAGCCTGAAAATTTGAACAAGCACAACTTACAGGTCCAACCCCCTTGCTCTCTGCTGCGCTACAGCCCTCCCTCCACAGCTCCTCCCCCACAGCAGAAGCTGCCGTGAACGTGCAGGCTAGTAAGCAGGACCACCGATGACGGCGGATTATAAACAGTTATGGAACATTCACTAATATGGACGAAACATCAACAATATGCTTTACATTGACTATGGCCTGCTGCCCATACTTTTACTACAAACTTGGTCCTCAAATCATTATGTATTTTGCAATACATGTAACTTTATAACGTTGCACTCTTTCTATAAGTTATAAATAGCTACTAAGATAACGTTAAAGGATTAGTTCACTTTTAAAAAAACTTTTGCTGATAATTTACTCACCCCCATGTCATCCAAGATGTCCATGTCTTTCTTCAGTCGAAAAGAAATGAAGGTTTTTGATGAAAACATTCCAGGCTTTTTCTCCATATAATGGACTTCAATAGGACACAAACGTTTCAAGGACCAAATGACAGTTTCAGTGCAGCTTCAAAGGGCTTTAAATGATACCAGACGATGAATAAGGGTCTTATCTAGCGAAACGATCGGTCATTTCAAAAATAAATACAAAACTTTAAGTTTTATAAGCACAAATGCTCGCCTTGCTCTGTTCTGTGATGCACGTTCGTAATCCTGTTCGAACTCGTTCATCAAAATGAACAAATCTTTTTTCGAGTCATTTCGTTCGTTGAATGAACGAAATGACTCCAAAAAAGACTCGTTCAAAATGAACAAATCTTTTTTCGAGTCATTTCGTTCGTTGAATGAGTTTGAACAGTAGAGTCACGAACGACGGTACGCGCTCGCGCTGTGCAAGAGAGGGGTGATCAGCGCATACACGAGCGTGATTGACACTGCTAAGACATTCCTCCTAGCTCTGATTGGTTGTTTCTGACCGGGAGCGTTGTAATTCTGCAAATGGCAATAGGACCACAGGGAGGAGCCAGAGGAGCTTGATTTTTTCCACAGATTATCTGTCTCATATTCTACTGTCAGGACATAATCACAGTTTTAACAAATATTTGTTTACAAAAGTGACCTACTGGAGCTTTAAGTCATTTCAAATTAAATGACATTAAACTGACTTAAAAAAATTGTTTATTCTTGTACAACATAAAAAAGTTGAAAATTGCTAAACTTATTTTGATGAGTTAAAGCTTGGGTGGTGATGGCGCAGTGGATAAGACACATGCCTTTGGTGTGAGAGACCCGGGTTCGAATCCACTGTGAGACACCAATGTAGCTGAGCAAGACACTTAACCCCTAGTTGCTCCAGAGGCGTGCGACCTCTGAAATATAGCAATTGTCAGTCGCTTTGGATAAAAGCGTCAGCTAAATGAATAAATGTTAAAGCAATGTAAAAACACATGTTGTTATAACTTATAAATGATACCATTTTTTACAGTATATGCCATATGAATGAACATCTATCACTACCATAGTTATTTATGTTAAGATTATCTTTGCCATAACGTAACATTTAATGTTAATCTTTAAAATCAGTACAACTTTAAAATCTCAAAATGAATATTCATTTTCCCTACTTTTTGTTGTGATTCCTACATTAAATGGTTACACTTTACAATAAGGTTCCATTTGTTAACATTAGTTAATTACATTAGTTAACTAAACCAACAATGAAAAAAAAAAGTTCTGAAGCATTTAATAATCTTAGTTAATGTTAATTTAAACATTTAGTAATACATTATTAAAATCAAAAGTTGTACTGTATCTGTTAATAGTACCTGCTCGAGCTAACAATCTAACAATGAACAGTTGTATTTTTATTAAATTTTTATTAAAAACAGTTGTGCCTTTATTACTAATGTTAACAAAGATTAATAAATACTGTAACAAAGGTATTGCTTATTGTTGATGTTTGTAAATGCATTAATTATTACTAATGGGACCTTATTGTAAAGTGTTACCAATTAAATTACACATTTAAAATGTTTGATTTTAGTTTTTAGTGTTTTATTTCTTATTTGTTTAGGCAAAATAGTAATAGGTAATAACATGAAAAAAATGATCGGCTAATCAATATTTTCCCTCTGTTTAGCAATATTAATGCATGTGCAGGGAGGAGTCATGCTTGTGAATGATATTTTTGTTAAAGGAGAGATTGAAGGGAGATTATTCAGAGCTGCTTTACTCTAAATGTTTTGAATTTTGTGGACTTCTCCTCCCAATCTCTCTCCTTTTTTCTCTGTGTGCCCCAGATCATCTCTAAGCCTCCAACTTCAAAGCCTTCAAACACGGCAGAGCTTTAATTTACAGCCAATAAGGTTTCTTTTCAGAGTGACAAAATGGGGCACAGTGTCGCCATTTCCCTTGAGAGGAAATGAGGGAATGGAGAGAGAGAGAGAGAATAAGACAATTTGTCAGGGAACCCTGGAACTTCTCCCTCTCTCTCTTTCTCTCTGTGGAGCTCTGTTCTTCCCGCCAGCCCTCACTTTAGAGGATTGAAGTCATCTGTCTCCATTAGGGGTCATGGAAATATGAGACCTGCTGGGGTGGCCCTGCTCTAGAGCAAAGTGTGGACATCATGAAAAGTCTGCATCAATTTGTTGTAGCAAAATCCTGTCTCTGTACACTCCCTTTAGAAACATTGGTGGATTGATTAAACTTATGACGAATGTTAAAAACAGGGGTGCTTATTATAATATGAATGTAATATTTTAGGTAACACTTTATTTCGATGGTCCACTGTAGACATTCTACTAACTATAAGTAACTTTGAAAAAAGATGTCAAATAACTCATTAGTAGACTGTCTGCGTACTATCTGTTAACTCTTTATTTTGACGACCCCTCAACAGACATTCAACTCATTATAAGTCACTTAGCAACTGCATTTCAACATTCTACTAACCCAAACAAGTCCCCTAACCTAACAGTCTACTAATACTCTAATGAGATTTAGTTAACATGTAGTTGCAAAATTACTTATAGTTAGTATAATTTCTAAAGTGGACCATCAAAATAAAGTGTAACCATATTTTATATATTTTTTTCAAAATTCTTTTAAAAGTTCAAAAGAACAACATTTATTTGACAACAACTTTATCAATGTGCCATCATACATGGATGTCCACACCATCAGATTTGTATTGTTAAAATGATTTAAAAATAAATCTATTGTCGCACCTGTAGACGGACAAAAATAGCTTGAAAACTGAATTTGGAAGCAGACTCCATTGGACTGAAGCAGCTTCCATACAGTAGTGTGTATGAGTGAGAGTGTTGCTGTAATGGGCGGTGTGTCATTTATTCCATTTACTTTCCACTCTCTTCTCTCACGATACAGCACAATAACATTATTATTGATCATTCTGCTGATGGGTGAGATGGAGCCCTATCACACATCCACATTCACATACTCAACCCTTCTCAATCCCTTACATCACTCTGTCTACATCCCTTAAGCATTTTGTGTCACACAGTTTTATCGTTTCTATCTCTCCTCTCACTTCCTCTCTATCCCTTTGTCCCCTGGCTGTAGTAAGAAGACAAAGGGCTGCTTGCATCACCAGACTGATGTTCAGACTTCATCTGTGCTCAGAGCACTCACAGTAATTAGTAAGGTGGCAGTGTTATATAAGGGATCCAGTGAAGGAGTAGAGGGGCTGACACACAGACTTTTATTTCTCTATCATGTGGAGTATCCATTGACTTTCATTGTTAAACAGAACTACTGATATTTTGGATTCCCTAAACTTAAAGGGATAGTCTGAGAAAAAAAGAGAGGGAAACTTTTGTCATCATTTTCTCACCCTTGCATCTTTTCGAAAATGAATTAATTTTTTTTCTTCTGCTGAAAACAAAATAAGATATTTTGAAGAATGTTGGTAACCAAACAGTTATGGTTCCCATTGACTTCCATTGTATTTTTGTATTTTTTTTTGTATGGGGTGATTGATGACAATTTTCTCTTAAGACTTTATTTAGTATTATTAAAGTTGCAATGTACTAGAAGTGACCAATCTTTTCTTCCATATTTTGGTGTACATCTGAGTGAAACAGACTGTTGTAAAAGAAAGAAAATTAGAACGTCTAATTTTATAATGTAGACTAACAAGTCTAAAAGTCAGTCGTTTCACCTGAAGATTAAGTTATGACAAGTTATGACAAAAAAATAAAATAAAAAATGAAACATGCATAGGTGAATCATTCACACTAAGATAAATAACATGCATTTAGAAAATAGATGAATTCCCATTTCATGCCTACTTGAAGCTGTTATCCTTGTAGGGATCCACAGTGTTGGTGATTTCAGGTTTTACTCACACACACATGCTGGGTTTCCATGGGGACTCATGGGGACTTTCCATAGACTTAATGATTTTTAGACTTTACAAACTGTATATTCTATCCCCTAATCCTATCCCTACCCCTAAACCTACCCATCACAGAAAACTTTCTGCAGTTTTAAAAATTCAAAAAACATCCCTTAGGACACTGCTTCAAAGCGCTAGGGGAACGCCTCAGCATGACTGATGATTGAAACACTGAATAATCACGACAATCGCATTGGCCGGCGTTAGCCATGACGTCATTCTCTAGCGCTACCAGGAAGTATAAAAGGGGCGCCTAGAGAACATGTCATCCTCTTTTCGTCTTCAGGGACTGTTTCACTGACACTGTGAGTTACAAAATTATGGCTGGAAACAAGCGCTTTAGGAAGTGTGCCGACCCGTGTGAGAGGTTTCTCGCACCTGATGACACTCACAACCTATGTGTGATTTGTCCGAGTGAATAGCACACACACTCGGTAATTTGAGGGGGTGGAGTTCGCAAACTGTGAGCGTTTCTCAATGAGACGCTCTGTTCTCATCTGTCTCTCTTCTCGAGGGAAGAGGGACAGTCATCTTCGCGGTTCGGGTCCTGCTTGCGCCGAGGCCGAGAGGAGACTCAGATCGTGGGGGTCTAAGAGGGAGATCGCCGACAAGTTTGAGAGGGGGGTGAATCTCTCACAATCATCAGCGGGTGATGAGAAAAAGCTGCTGGGCAGGGATGTGCTCTCTGATGCATCCTCTGGTCCAGCAGCCATTGCTATATTGGCTTTTAGCCCGGATGAGCAGGAGGGGGCTGAAATGGCTGAACCTGCCCAGCCCCCCTGTTGGTGGAGGTGATGGAGCGTGCCACCGCCAGGATTGAGTTGCCATTGCGGTGCGTCAGAGGGGAAGCCGCTCGTGGAAGGCTTGATGAGCGCTTTCTCTCTGGCCACGCTCCACCAGCCCCAGTGAGCCTTCCATTCCTTACCGACCTCAACGTGGAGGTTACGAAGGTATGAAAGAACCCGTACTCTGCTCATATTCACCGCTTCCAACATTCCAGTTATTCGAATGTAGAAGGAATGAGAGAGCACGGGTATGTATCGATGCCTCCCGTTGAGGAGACGTTTGCAAGCTATCTCTCGCAAGGGGAGACATTGGCACTAAGAGGTCCGGCCCTGTCATCTAGACCACTTCAGACCACGTTTCGTCGAAATGGCAGGGCATAAACGGCGGCAGGTCAGTCTAGTGCTGGGCTGCACACAATGTCAATGTTGCAGGCGTACTAGGCTGCCCTGCTGAGGGACCTTGACCAGGGTCAGGGTTTAAGCCCAGGCATGGTGACTGAGTTGCGCCGCACCACAGACCTGGCTCTCCGGGCCACCAAACGTCTGGGTGCCTGGCAGGAGTAGGTCAACGAGGCGGCGCGAGTCCAGGGGGAAGAAGGAGAGTTTCAGGGAAGTAGCTCAGGCCAGACATGAGCGTCCTGGCACAAGCAGAGGCAGGTAATCGCCTCCATCCCAGTGAACACCCTCCTCTTCCTCTTTCCTCCTTTGCCTATAACATCAGGCCCAACGAGGTGGACCGAGATGATAATCCATTCTGACGGTCTGGCTCAGGCCTTTTTTGTGTGACCGACCTAAAACTCACGATCATGGTGAGAAACAACCCCTGTAGCCTCACAGCACCGTTGACAGAGTAGTTGGCACTAGGTGCCTCCTCCAGTTAAAACAAATGTAGCCAGGCTGTTCCCAAAAAAACAGTTATTCGGCTTCCTGGAAAGGATAGGTTTCCCTTACGGTGTGGTGAAATTGCTAGAGGGACTCTGTCGCTACTTTGTTCACTGAGTCTCTGGGTAGCCCAAATCTGAAATTGGTTAATATTGGAGTAGTAATAAGCACAGGTAGCAGGTAAGCCTCCCTGTGGGTTTAGAGGCGTGGTTAGGCTTCCTCTCACTCCAGAGAGTTATCTGCTGAGGCCTCCGCTCTCTAGAGCTTGACAGAGTGTCTATAAGGTAATAATCCCTTAGTGATTTTTGCAGGCCTCCTCTTATGTGAGAGTCATCATGCTGAGGCCTCTGGTCTTGGAGCCCCATGCAGGCAGCTCGGTCCTGCTGCAGATAGAGGTAGATAGGGGATCACTCTCTTAAATGGCGGAGAGTTTTTTTTGCCCTTCGCCTCTCGGGCTCTGAGCTGTATTTATCTAACATAATTGTTACTTGGGTGTGAGATTGGCAGGCCTCCTCCTCTTTAGAGTCTCCCTGCTGAGGCCTCCGCTCCCCATAGCCCTGTGGAGGCGCTATACGTCTCTAAATTCGAGGCTGTGGTTAGATCACCTCCCTTTAGGATGGCGTCATGTGGTAAGGCCCTACTAGAGCCTCCATGAGGTTGTTTTTCCAAGAAACGTAGATAATACTCCCCTAGTTAGCAGGGTATTTCTATAGAGTGCTCTGTTTCATGGATAGCAGCCGAGTAAGCCTAGTACTCCCCTGATTCCCCTGGGTCGTTATGCAGAGTACTTCACCTCTGGTTGAGTTTTTAGCAGGCCCTCACGACGTTTGGGCCTCAATACTCCCAGTAGGCAGGTGTGTTAAGATGACAGGCTTCCAGTGTTAAAGGCCACCTCAAATGCAGACTCCAATACTCCCCTTTAGTTTATGGTCGTTATCCTGAGAACGTCTCCAGCGGTCAGATTTCTGAGCACATAAGGATGTCGTAGGCCTCCTCTCATTTGAGAGTTGTCATGCTGAGGCCTTCATCCTCCAGAGTTCCATGCAGATAGATCTGGTCTAGCATTGGAAAGTGGCCTCTCTCTTTAATTCAGAGAGTTCGCTTACCCTTCGCTTCTTTACCTCTGTGTTGTGCATAGCTAGAGCTTAACTGGTTATTAAAAGGTATGGTAGGCCTCCTCTCCCTGAAGAGAGTCCTCCTGCTGAGGCCTCCATGCAAACAGCCTTCTAGGTAGAGCTAGAGAAGTGGTCCCTCCCTCTCTGAGGAGGGGTTTTCAGTCACCTCGCTCCCTGAGCTCTAGTGATAGTCGAGCTAGCTGTCCTAACTATATGTGCCAGGCCTCCTCTCCTTCGAGAATCATCCTACTGAGGCCTCCATGCATACAGCTTGGTAGGTAGAGTGAGAAAGGGGGTTCTTCCTCTTATCATGAGTAGCTCTTAGACCCGTCGCTCCCTGAACTCCGTGTTGATGTTTTGGAAACCTCTGTGTCAAATAGATCTCTGGTGTGAGTCTGAAACCCCCCTCTTCCTTTAGAGTCATCCTGCTGAGGCCTCCAGACGAGCAGCCTATCAGGTAGAGATGGAGGAGCGTTCTCTCTCTCTAAAGGAGAGCAGTTTAGGCCCCCTCGCTCCCGGAGCACTGTAGCTGTCCTCTAGCATGTGTCAGGCCTCCTCTCCTTCGAGATTAAACCTGCTGAGGCCTCCATGCAAACAGCTTTGCAGATAGTAGTACAGAAAAAGGGCTCTCTCAATAACGGAGAGTTGTTCTTAGGCCCTTAACTGTCTGAGCTCTGCACTATGAATTTGCTTTTCACGCTATGAGAAAAAGCTCTAGTCCACATAGGTGTAAGTGGGGCAGGCCTCCTCTGCTCTTAGAGTCATCCTCCTGAGGCCTCCGCTTCCCATAGCACTGCGAAGGAGCTATCGCCTGTGGCTAGAGACCTCGCTTAGCATGAAGCTCGGGCAGTGGCCGTAGGGAGTTGTGCTACTGACGGCCTGTCGTGTAAGCAGTAAGGGTTTTTTAATGTGTTAAATGTGTTTGTTCTTGTAACAGCCATAATTGGTGTAGCATCCCCTCAGCATGGCAGCATGGGTAGATCGTTCCCCTAGCACTCTGACGCAGTGCAAGTTCCCTTTCAAAAGAGAACGTCTCGTCGCCATGCCTCCGGCCTGCTTGCACAATCCCTTCAGACGAAGAAGTGGATGACATGTTCTCTAGGCAAACCTTTTCCTGGTAGCGCTAGAGAATGATGTCATGGATGACGCCGGCCAATGCGATTTTCGTGATTATACAGTGTTTCAGTCATCAGTCACGCTGAGGCGTTCCCCTTGCACTTTGACGCAGTGTCTCGTTCCCTGTTCTCAGGGAACATACGTTACAGTCGTAACCTGAGACGTTTTCTTCATGGAGACCAAAACATTTCCCCACAAGGACAAATATTTCTGTTATTGCCATCCTTGTGGGGACATTTTGTCAATGCATGTTTTCTGGACGTGTGTGGTGGACTGCTGGAGGAGCATTGTGACAGGCAATAATAGCAAGGTGAAGTCACCCACACTCATTCTGGCCAGTTTCCAGAATGTTCCGAGAGACAGAGTGCAGGCGAGACCTCTGCTTAAGGCACATCCTCACAGAAGAGGAGGGAGGTGGGAAGAAATATTGAGTGGAAAGAAGGGATGGAAAGAAAGAGAGGCAGTTTTTTTTGTGAATTCTGGATGTGTTAATTTGAAAAGTTTACATTTGTCTGCTTCTTTTTTCCCTTTCATTTTTTTCTATCTTTCTTTTTGTTGACAGCATGTTTCTGGCCATGAGGTCCTCAGACAGATTCTCTCCACTTGGCTGCGTGCCCATCTGCTGTGCTGCATGTGGGTGTCTGTGGTGTATGGATGAGGTGTATGGATGAGGTGCAGGGCACTGTCAGGTGGCACCAGGTGTTGCTTGGCCTTGCTTCACTGCACGCAGGGCCGCAAATGCGTGGCACACCACCTCCCACATAACTGCTGCACACACATACGCACACTCACACCTAAAGCCCATCCCTGAGTGCATATTTATTTGTCATTTCTGTTGGTAATATATTTTTAGGAAATATATGTTCTGATAAAAATAAGGGTCATTATCATAAAATATTTAAGAACATGTAAGTACAGTCAGCCTTACTGGTTTCAGTTTCCAAGATGATCAGACTGAAATACTACAGTTTTGCAATGGACAACTGTGAATATTAGGAAATCTGACTGCTGAATGCTGCAGTTGACCAATAAGAATCAAGGGTTACACTTTATTTCTATAGTCTTCTTTATACATTCTACTAAATATAAATAACATGAACGAATTCTCAGTAATTTGTGTCATGTCACTACATGTCAACTAACTCTCATTAGAGTATTAGGCTGTTAGGGTTTGAAGAAAAAGTCAACACGTACTCGCAAAGTTACTTATAGTCCATCCATAGAATGTCTGTTAAGGGACCATCAAAATAAAGTGTTATCATGTATTAAGGCCAGTCTGCTAATACACCAATGAGTGGTAGTTGACATGTGGTTGCAAAGTTACTTATAGGTGGTAGAGTGTCTAAAATGGACTATCGAAATATAGTGTTTTGAATCAAGTATTCCAAAGAGCCATGCAGAATATAAAAAATATATGCAAATTTATTTTTGCATCAGAAATGCCAGACATTGATGTTGCTCTGCAAAACGCCAGCAAAGCACACACAAGATACACACATTGTCTCTCATAGGCTTTTAGCTGGGTCATTTTACAGTAAGTACAGGATGTAGGCTGTGTGGTAAACAGTTTTGGATCATTTGAGAGAGAGGGAATGAGAGCATTAGTATGAGTTTGCAAAAGCTAATTCCCAGACACCACACGTTTTTATGAAGTTTATAGCAGACAATTCAGTGCTCTGTTACTGTCACTGGAGCGTGAGCCCTGTGTGCATTTCCCCTTTAAAAGTGAGTTTATTAGCTCATTCAGGGAATGATGGATGTTATTGGAGATAGAGTTACATCAGGCTTTTGAGCGCTTGTGTTCGTATGTCTTCTCTATATTTCTGCCCTAGGGCTACTCTCTCGGTCTCATTGTGAGTTGAGTCTATTTTAAGAATCGCTTCTCTTATTGGACGAGACTTTTATGAACACAGTTTTTTCCATGAGATGGAAGAGGAGAGTGCCTTCTGATATGTGTGTTTTGCAGGAGAAGCCCACGCCCGTGTCTGCACACGTTTGCGCACATGTGCCTGCGTAGGTGCGTGAGATTGTTTAGAATGGAGAATTAGTCCTGTGACAGTGCTGTGAGAGCTAGTGGGAGCTGATGTGTGGCTGTCTATGTGTTTTGAATGAAAGAGAAAGAGAGACGGGCATCTATAAATAGCACTTGCTTTCTTTGCGTGTGTGCTGTTCTCTCTGCAGAAGAGAGAAGGAAACTCCCGTATAATACCAGATAAAGAACAGATGATTACTTACAGTTTGGTCTACACAGAATGCAGATTTCCCAGAATTCAAAATCCCAATCCTTTTTTTCCTGCCACTTGCATGTTGTTAAAAGTGCTTTCTATAAAAAGTCTGCTTCATAGGCTGGTTTACTTGAAGAGTCTAAAACAATGTTCTCTCTGGTGCTAACATTTTTCTGTCGCTACATTGCAATATTAGCTTAGCCAAAGGTGTGAGTTTGGGGCTGGACTTGAACTTTGTCTGTTTGAATGAACAATAAATAGTTTAAAAATATGTATTCATGCAATTCGATTCGGTGCATCTACAAGCACTAAAGCTTTTTTTCAATACCAGTACAACTCATTAACTCTCTTTTCTGTTATACAATTTTAAAGTAATTTCAGCAGCATTAGTTTTACCAAAGATTGTTTTCAAACAGGTTTTCTGTCTGCCATACAAACACATAGTCACTCACCAAACACACATCAATGGTTGAGCTAATGCTTCTGTAGTCGGGCTGGTCGGGATGAAAAAAAAAAGCATTAGAATTTTAGCTTCTATACAATTTGTGGAGAAATGTGTTGGCCTGCATACACTGATTTTCAAATATTATTGGGACCAGAAAATTTGAAGAAATAATTTATTTCATTCAGTAAGGATGCATTAATTTGATCAAAAGTAACAGTAAAAACTTTTACATTGTTACAAAAATAAATGTCTGCTTCAAATATCCAAACATTTCTGATGGATCATGTGACACTGAAGACTTTGTCATCACAGGAATAAATTACATTTGAAAATATTTTAAAATAACTGTTTTCTATTTTACTGTATTTTTGATCAAATAACTGCAGCCTTGGTGAGCATAATATACTTATTTCAGAAATATTGCAATCTTACACTACATCTATACTACGAAAGCAACCTGGTCGAATGCGTTTTCGACTTTCTCTGGAAGTGGTCGAAAGTGGACAAGCTCAAAACGTTTTAGACCCGGTTTACACCTGTATTTAGCGTCCATTTGTGATCTGATCGACCAAAATGCATCTTAAAACCAGGTGTAAACAGGGCCTGAGTGGGTGAAAACAATGAATGTGTGCAAATATGTCAGGATGAAGGGGGCATTTTCTTTTCAGTTGCTTTTTTATCTTTTTCTGTCTCTCATTTTTTGTTCTAATAGAGGGAAGAAAATCAGGAGTAGAGAGGGGGCAAAGGGCATTTGGGTCATGTGGCAGTCACAGATGTATTTCTGTGTCTTAAAAACAAGAGAAATGAGAGAGAAGAAGGGGAGAGAGAAGAGCGGAGGCATTTAGAGATGCTGCATTTATAATACATGTCACTGCCTTGGGCTAGTAGTACCTTGGCCCTATATAGTGTGTGTGTGTGTGTGTGTGTGTGTGTGTGTGTGTGTGTGTGTGTGTCTGTGTCTGTATCTGTGTGTGTGTGTGTTTGTGTGTGTGTGTGTGTGTGTGTCTCAGCTCAGGGGTGAGGGTATGTCTACTAGTTCAAAGCCATAGTCTAGACTGGTAATAAGACTACTATGTGCACCATAAATGTTTATGTTACTGCAGCACGTAAAATTGAACAGATCATTTGCAGTAATATGAGATCATGATTACCTTCCCGCCACATGTGTTAGAGACGATCCAAGTAGCTCACAGTTGCATGTGTCCTGTTAAATTGTTGTAGTCATTTACTGTGTGTAAAAAGTGTTGAGTGAATCAGATCAGGCCTGTAAGTGAATCCTCCTAATCAAAGCTCTTTTCTTCGGCCTGTCTGTGTTGTATTGATCTCCGAGCTCTTGTATACGCCTCACACTCAGGATGGTTAAGCTCAGTCGACATGCAGCGCTGCATGTTATATCAATGAACTACACACACACACACACACACACACACACAAATATGTAGTGTTTCCATATTTTATGGGGACTTTCCATAGACATAATGATTTTAATACTGTACAAACTGTATATTCTATTCCCTTACACTAACCGTAGCCCTAAACCTACCCATCACAGAAAACTTTCTGCATTTTTACATTTTCAAAAAACATCACTTAGTATGATTTATTAGCTGTTTTCCTCATGGGGACCAAAAAATGTCCCCACACGAACAAGGATTTCAGATATTGCCATCCTTATGGGGACATTTTGTCCCCATAATGTAGGGTTTACCAGGCCACACACACACACACACACACACACACACACACACACACACACACACACACACACACACACACACACACACACACACACACACACACACACACACACACACACACACACACACACACACACACACACACACACACACACACACACACACTCTCTGTTGTCATCTGTATCACTCTGTGTCACCACAGCTGCATTGTAAAGCATGCCCTTGGGGCCCAGAGGGGCTTCTTGTACATTACACATGCACATCTGTGTGTGTGTGTGATTGAGAGTATTATACAGCAATGGAAGCAATGGTATAAATCAGTGTACGCTACAGAATTTAATTTTGCAACATTTTTAATCCCCAAAATGTGGGCTAATAACATGATGAACAATGCATAAATTGCTGCTTATTTTTATAAAAAAAATCTTATTTTTAACATATGGGTTGTTTTCAGTGTGTATAATAGAGGATTTACATTTTCATTTTAAACCCATTTCTTTCAAGTATATTGTATACACAACACAGTAATTCTTACTCAGTTTGTTATACTGTCAACTAGGGGTGTAACGACACCCTCATGTCACTATACGATACATATCACAATACTGAACTCACCAATACGATATTATTGCGATACTCCAAGACATATAGTAAAAGGTTAGCAAAAAAATTAACTGTTGATTGAAATGCTAAATTTGCACAGGACAATGGTGACACCAGAATAAAAATATTGATGATTTTGAAGCAAAATTATTTTTATTTTAGACT
The DNA here is from genome assembly GCF_051911475.1 of Siphateles boraxobius. Taxonomy (NCBI): domain Eukaryota; kingdom Metazoa; phylum Chordata; class Actinopteri; order Cypriniformes; family Leuciscidae; genus Siphateles; species Siphateles boraxobius. The sequence goes on along the minus strand of NW_027508734.1, from coordinate 39,133,197 downwards.
AACATGCTTGCACTCGCTGACTAGATATATTTAAAATAATGTAGGCCACTTTTTACTTGTAATATAAGACAGTTGGGATTATCAGGACCCACAAATATTCCCCCATTGCATTATTATACAGTATATTGTATACAACATTGTATATAATAGTTTAATGTAGTTAACACTAAAACTCTGTAATTTTAATTTTGGGTGAATTTATACACAATACATACTGTCACTATCCACGATACATATTCCTGCATTTTTGTATTGCGATATATTGTGACACAATATATTGTTACACCCCTACTGTAAACTGCTGTTTAGTCATTTGAGTGGATTGTGTGAAGAAGTGACCTATTCAGTCCACAATTCAGACATAATATAAAATAAAAAATAAAAAAAAGGGTTTTGTTATTAAGTTGATTTTTCTAAATTGAAAAGTTCGTATTCTCCATTCAAATGTTTGGGGTTGTTTTTTTTCCTCACCCCAAAGAAAATTTTATTCAGCAAAGATGCATTGGATTAAACAAAATTGACATACTATTTATTTTTTAAATAAATGCTCTTTTGAACATTATTCATCCAAAAATATTGAAAAATGTATCACAGTTCCTGCAAAAATATTAAGTATTAAGTAGCACATCTGTTTTCAACATTGATAATAATAAGAAATTATTCTTGAGCAACAAATCAGCATATTCGAATGATTTCTGAAGGATCGTGTGACACTGAAGACTGGAGTAATGATGCTGAAAATACAGCTTTGACATCACAGGAATAAATTACATTTTAAAATATATTCAAATAGAAAACAGTTATTTTAAATTTTTATATTATTTCATAAAATAAATAAAACCCTCGAAACTAGTCAGACACACAACCCTTTTTCTCACTTCACCTTTCACTTCGTTTCACTATTCCATCTTTCCTCTTTTCCATTTCTTCCCTCCTGTCTGTTCACTCTTCAGACCGACCATGATCTCTAATTGAACGGATAAAGGCATGTCGCTGTTGGAGGGAAATGAGGTGACTGTTTCCTGCATTCATTCACAGATCTGTCAGTCACTCACAGCTTCTTCTTCGCTACATCTCCCCCTCCTGCCCCAGCATGAAGGTCTATCAGAGTGAGCGTTTAAGGTGGGTTTCTTACCCTGTGCCCTGCTGGAGAGGAACTGATAGCTGATAGCATCATCGCTAGCCTGTGGGAAAGAGTTGTAACTGCTGTGTGATACTTGTGTGATACACACACACAAGGATATAAAGATTCATTTTTTTTCTGCCTAGAGAATAGATATATCATGAAAGCAGCCATTGCTCTAGTCTAGTCTAGTGTCACATAATCCTACAGAGGGTGGGACCTGGACCAGGATTGAGAACCACTGTGTTACAAGATTAGTTGAATTGTTTCATTGTCTGTATGACTGCGAAATTTCTTCATTTCTTACAACAATGAATGAGATCAAATTCAGCAATATATAATGTATGTTTATCTCTTGCAATGTGCATAGGCTCTGGCAGATATCTCTAAGACCTTTCTTGCAAAATGGAAGTTAATTTTTGATTTTCATCTGCCAGGACTTGTGGTTATGGGGAGTCTGTGTGTAAATGTATCAATTATTAAAGCTGATGATATGAAGGAGCTTCTTTGAGTAATCTCAGCCAATCAGAGGAGAGCTACTGTCTATTTGGGTCATGCCATTGTGCTGTCATCTGAAAGAGAAGAAGACACAGAGAGAGAGAGAGAGAGAGAGAGAGAGAGAGAGAGAGAGAGAGAGTAGGTAGTAAAGGAAGTAAAAGGCGTGCAGGAGAGCACAGCTCTCTATTTAATTCTCTGTTTATTGATTTGAAACCCTCTTGTGCATTTAGCTCATTCACATGAAGTCACCAAATATCAGTCAAATAACAATTTAGTGAAAACATGAAAAAACTGAAACCTTGAGTCATATAAAAAAACATATCTTTCATCACCAAGACACCATAGTCATCAATTAAACATCAATAGCTTAAGTCATTTCACATTTCTCCTTATTACTTAATCTTTTCCATTCCCAGCTCAATCAGTAATCCTGACAGTACGTGCTGCTGTAGGAGTTTGAATCTTAGATAAGACTCTCTGACTACTAATTAGCAGCTCTGTGAATCATATAGAAATCTCTCATGACAGACTGAGCGGTAGGCAAGGCAAGCGCACAGATTTTGAAATGAGAAGTTGACACTCAACAAAGATCATTATCTCTGTGTTCTTGAAGAATTGTTAATTGTGTGATTTTTCATTGATGTGGGGAACATCTGGGCTGTAGTCCAAGGGTTGGAAGCATGTCAGTCCATTGGGTTCACCCTCCAATTATCACCATTCCCTAATCGAGTCAATGATTATGTGTTAAGTCTGATCTATTCTCTTTCCCAGTTAAGGATATGAGATCGCTGAGAAGTGGCTATGAATAACTGACCTAAAAGCCTTTGATTTGTTTCTCTATGGCTTCTGTGGGTTTATAAGGTTATGAAGGGTCACACCTGTAGTGACAACATGCCAATGATTTAGTCCTAATGGTACTACAACCCATTGTGAATTAGTTCATCCATTCTGTGTAAAGTATTACTTGCCTGAAAGCATAACTGGTTGAAAATTAGGATGTATTCTGTAGAGTTTAAATTGACTGTAAAATAAAGTATTTTCCTTACACCTTCAATACATGTGAGTATACACATCCTAATTATTATTCTTGCGAGCTGCAAGTGTTGTTAAACTCATTGCGGTGTTCAGCACAGAACAAGCTCTCATGCTTGTTTTGTGTGTGTACATGTCAAATGCTTTTTACAGACAGTTTTCTTATGTTTTGGTAGGTAGCCAGATGCACAATAAACAAAGAAAACAACACACTATTTATGTGACTCTAAAAGTGTCCTAATTTTCATTTTTTTTCTTCTTTTTTTAATCTACATATTGGTTTCACCACCCTCATTTTACTAAATCCTGGCCACATTGTAATCATTTGTTACCTTGTTTTAGTTACATCAAAATGAGGGAACAGAGTCTACAACATGGCTACGGTTTACTGAAATGAGGGAACAAATTCTTAATTCAGGGCCACGATATATGTTTATTATCCGCATTTCATGTGCACGGCTCCATAGCATTATATTATGATGAAAAAAAAAATCTATTTTTAAAAATCTAATCTAAATCTATTCCAACCTATTTTTTGGTGGGTAATTCTTGAAATACTTGAAATTCTTGGTTATATTCTACAATATAAAATACATCAGTAATACCCTGATTTTTTTTTAAAGGTGGTTGCTAACAAGTGGCTAATTGTTACTAAAGGACATTCAAGTCATTAGCCGAACAGGTAAACTCATATACTCACGAGTCCACTTTCAAAGCCTTGTTGTGTTTATAATCTCTATATTATAAAAACTATTCTAACTCGAACTGTCAGTGAAAATGTTTTAAACAAAGACTGAAAGAGTTGTCGGAAGCTTAGTGATGGTGAAGTTCAAATCATGCGAGCGTGTTGTAGTTCGTTTATAGAGGGTGTGCGCGTGACGTCGCCGTCAGCTGGAGCGACTGCGGTCACGGCCACTGAGTGGCAAAAGGACTGAGCGGCAGCATTGGTTTTCAGCGTGAGTGCCGCGAAAAACACAGAACACATCTAAAACGGGAAAGAGCTTTGCGATTGACTGTACAACTGCATTTGACAAGAAATCTGAGGTATATTTTTACAGACTGCCGAAAGCTACAGAACAGAGAAGCAAAATAATCGTTGCCATTCATAGAAACAAATGGACTCCAGGCAGCGAAAGGTGGATTTGCAGTTATTATTGAACACGTTTACATGCACACCATTAAGCTGTTAACTCACAAATATCAGCTTATTGTAATAACCAGTTTTCCCCGTTTACATGCAAGCCAGTAACCATTACAACACAAGTAAACCGCAGCACGTTTACATGATTGAACTTTATTAATAAATCAAGCCAATCCCCTGTGTGACGACAAAACAATCATTTGCGTATCTGACTCAGAGTATTTCATTTGTTAAGTCGGTTATGATGTTAAATAAAGCTTGCAACATGTCAGCGGGAAACTTACAGCTTGTATATTATCCTCTCATGCAGTTACAGATGCAGTGTTTTGACTGAACCACTTCTACTTCTGCTACACAAGATGAGAGGACATTTTTATCATTTTCTGGTTCATGCAAGAGTCTGCGTTTGTGATCTATTTCCTTCTTCCTTTCCTGCAAACACTCCCTCAGTCTGGATGTTCAAATCTGCACTAAGGATGCTTTCCTATCACATTTCACACATGCACACATGCTTATATATATAATAACCCGACAGAAAGCTAGATAATGTGTTTACATACTGCGCGAAATCGGAGTAAGATGCAAAAAACTACCTGTCTTGGTCGGTTTATGCTTAAGCCGTGTATGGCATTACATTATAAAAGTTTTAGGGCTGGCCGATATGAGGATATATATATCATTGAAATGAGCGATCACCCGGATTTACACCTACCTATATTGTATTTATATAAAGCATTCACATGCAGATTTGCTTTATGTATTTCCCCGACATCGAAACCAGGCACATATAAATGTCAGGAAAAACAATTCCTGACTGCAATTTAAAATCCATGTATCACTGGGTCTTTGCTAAGTTGTAAGGAACACTATATTGAGTCAAACCTTTAGTTTAAACTGATAACAGTTTTTTTTTTACTCACGTTTTTTCAGTTTCCTCTATTAAATCCAGTCACAAAGCAGCTCTTTTGCCACTCAGTCCAGCTGAGGGCGGTGTGTTCTGGTGGGAAAGTGACGTCAATGCTTTCCCTCTGTAGCCTACGTTTAGTTTTGACTTCTGCTGATGGTATTTACGCTTCAATATTCATAAATCATTTGTGAAGATTATCATGATGAAAAAAACGCATAAGAATCGTAAGCTTTTGGTTGACACAGACCTCATTTTCTGCAATAATCCAAAAGCAAATGGAACAATACTATTGGGTTTTTGTTAAGGGCACCAGGGTGATGCTAAATTCCGGGTTGGCCTAAAAAATAAGTGATCCCTGCACCATTCTTTTGCTTTGTGTAAAATATTGAGTATTATATCATATAAGTGGCGGGCTGTGCATTTCACACCTAGGCATTCACAGAATTAATAACTTTTAATAGCGTGGCAGTGCACAGACTCTATAATTATTGTGAACTGCTGTTTTTATATTGCACCTGCAGTTATAGGGTTAATGCGGTGAGTTCGGAAAAGGCCGGGTTGAGAGAAACGAGCGAGTGAGTTCCGCCTGTGCGTTAGTGTAGGCTACAGTGGTTCTTGCGTTCCGATTATAAGTTCAGAAACGGAGCCTCCCTTTTCTTGTCCTTCAAGGGTTACAATAGTCCCTTGTCAGACGTTACAATAGTTTGAATGTTTGAAAAAAACATTAGATCATACATTTACAAGAAAAATTAAGAAGAAAATCCTATTCACCACGAAAAAAACGGGGGCAAAAAAGCATTATACTCACCAAACCTACTGATTATGTTTTACACAAAATCCATCCTAATTTCTTTCCTCAAAAATACTTCAATTACTCTGGTGCCTCCAGGTTATCTGTGCGTTTCAGTATTGAGCCTGCTGAGGATCGAGGGGGGAAAGAAACATTCATTTGTGGGTTGAAAAACTATTAAATCTACAGGAATGTATTTTAGTTTATGCAGTTCGCTACAGATGCGGTTAGCTAGCTCAGCCTCTGACTACCAGTAATAGTACACGCTCTGACCACCCAATCAAAGGACGTGAAAATGACGACGTTATTGTACGCTTGCTAGATGGCCCCGGTGCAGTCAAATCGAAATCTGATTGGCTGATTAAATCTGACTGATTATCTGATTCGTAAAAGCAACGGTCTCATTTCCATTCATTTTAAGTTACAGGCGCTCGCACTGTCGATTCTGAAGGCCTCAAGGCAGATTTATTTTACCCTGGCTGCCTGGCAACACATGATGGCTGAAATATAATTGGATAAAAGCACTAAAATAAATATACAATACTGAAAGCAGCGCAACCAAGAGAAAAGCTGTGAGATTAAGAGAATGGACTATTGGGAATAATTAAATACTCATTCATGGAAAAAATGCAAGTCAGTGATTCTGATAGTGTTTAGGCCAGCAGAGAAGGCCTTGCTGGCCCTGACGGCACACCACTGTGTCATATGGATCAGGAGCTGTGAAATAATAGAAATGGAAAATAGAACTGAAAGGTAGAATCTTCTGGAAACTTTACCGTCCAGATCCCTCTTGCACGGTTTTATTTTGCATATCTGTGAACGGACTGTGCTACCCCTTCATTTATTCTCTCTTTCTTTAGAGTGCTCCCACACAGAAAGTGCCCATGCCGGCGGCCAGCAGGGAATAAAACCTCTCAGTCAGTTTTCGTTTTTTTCGAGTGCTCTCACATATCACTTCTGTAGCCTGCCAGTACAGCAGCAGAGACAGACACACAGAGACAGTGTGGAGAGAAAAGAGACTATTTATTTTCCAAAGCCTCTCAGTGTACGGATTGCTGTGCGGATCCAAATCATGGAACAGAGGAGGTTGGAATCACCAGGGATCCTGTGAAAGATGCATTACATTGTGGTTCTTTACTTTTTGGTTGTGATTCGCTAAGTATTGCAGTATTTTGTAATGCAGTAAGACTTTTACGTGACATTGCTTGTAAATTGCATGATCCTTATCCAGCTTGCTCTTCCTGTTAATGCTGTAAAACCAAAGTGAATTGATTTGAATGCAGACAAGACATTTTCAATCTGTGTAATTGGGATGCATTAAATTAGACTGAATTTTGCAGCCTGTGCTTTCAAATAAAATAAAAGACTCATTATGCGATGTAACCACTGTATTTTGTTATTAATGCCAAAAGAAAGGAGTCAGTAGGTTCTTGGCTTCAGTATATATTTATTTAATATAGTTATGAAATTACATAACATTATACAGTATTGATTTTGTCTCCACCTGTATTGAGTTCTAAACATGATTTCAATTAGTGACTAGCTGACATTTTTAAACTGCAGATATGACGTTAGTTTTAGCAAAAAAGACTATGCTTTAAGAAAGGCTATGTTTTAACCTCATGAAGGATACACATAATGTAAGCCCACTTTTAAATGTGATGTTTTTTCCCTGGCATCCTGTTATTTGGAGCTGACTGTCATTTTCTGTGGACTCTGTACTTGGAGTGATTGAACATATATTGATGCAATTTGGTTGGAGTGCTTTGCTCAAGGGCACTAAGGCAGCTTGGGTCTATCGGCAGTCCATTTCCCAAACCACTTAGCCTCACACTCTCTGACTTTACATGTCTTTGCTGCGGGGGATGTAGCATTTGCACCGTTCCTGTGTCATTCCAAGATGAGAGATCAACAGGAAATTCATGCATATGTGGTCACAGTTCACCAAGATGTTTTTTTGAGACATAAAATGTATTAATATCAAACACATTATCTATCTATCTATCTATCTATCTATCTATCTATCTATCTATCTATCTATCTATCTATCTATCTATCTATCTATCTATCTATCTATCTATCTATCTATCTATCTATCTATCTATCTATCTATCTATCTATCTATCAACATTTTCTATCACCTGAATAACACTGAAAAATTAATAAAATACAAAGCTAAAATGGACTTGTACTGTACTATCCAGGCAGAAAAGCAGGCTTCATCCTCTATGCTGTGTTCTGGATCTCCCTGCGGGACCCTGGGGAATAACACCCAGTCTCCTGAGTCGGCCCCTGTGAGCCTCTGAGCTCGTCTCAGTTCTGGGCCTCCATGATGGATGCTTTGGCCCACTTCATGGATCCTCGAGGAAGGGGTCCTAGATTAGAGCATAGAGAGAGTAATGAGGTGTTCCAGACTTTGACCGCTTACGTAAGAACAGAAGCCCAGAATTCCCCTCACAGCTGGAGTACAGTAGGAACGTCCTTTACTGTACACGGGAAATTCTCATAACTAATATACCAGCATTGAAAAGCCTCGGGCAGCTCTACCGCTTTTTTTATACAAGGGGGTCGACTCTAGATGTTTTAAAAACAACAGGCATACAAGTTGACAACCTTTGAAAGATATTTAAATAGCCTTCAGGGATAATGTGCCATAGTGGTATATTAATACATGCTGCCATTGCTGGTTGTTTATTAAAAAATGCATCTCACAGTTTATTTTTATACATCTCAATTGTAGTTTTACAGTAATAAAATAAGCAATTGATATATATATATATATATATATATATATATAATTTTTTTTTAATTATTAGTTACTATGTAAAAAAAGCACTTTTAAATTACAAAGAAGCTGCACAGTTTGTTCATCTGATAGATAATTCTTATTAACACATCTGTGGGAAAATGGACATTCATGGATTAAGAAAATGTTGGATACTGAAGTTTTCAGATTTAAATTCAGGCTTGCATGTTAGCATGTTAACATGAGTGTGTGTTTGTGTGTGTGTCTGTGTGTGTGTGTGTATGTGTGTGTGTGTGTGTGTGTGTGTATGTGTGTGTGTGTGTGTGTGCGTGTGTGTGTGTGTGTGTGTGTGTGTGTGTGTGTGTGTGTGTGTGTGTGTGTGTGCATGTGTGTGTGTGTGTGTGTGTTTGTGTGTGTGTGTGTGTGTGTGTGTGTGTGTGTGTGTGTGTGTGTGTGTGTGTGCGTGTGCGTGTGCGTGTGCGTGTGCGTGTCTGTGTCTGTGTCTGTGTGTGTGTGTGTGTTCGCTGCAGGCTGAGTTGTCTGACAGGTTCTCAGTTGGGGGGAGGCAGAGACCTAACAGCCTCAGGATGACCTATTACTGCAAACTGTGCAGTCCTGCTGGAGGGGAACCATGTTACATCTCAAGCAAAACATCAGCACATCTTATTCAGTGCTGACTTTACTATTACACACATATTACGTCATAGTGTGGTTCGTAAGTCATATAATTGTATTCGACGACAGCCATCTATTCTTTCCTGCTACGAGCATTTTCTCTTTCATAAGCACAGAATGTGTACCAGACATATTTTTGATAATCAAGTCAATCACGGTGACCAACTAACACAACAAGTGTAATGGATGCAATGGACAGGAGCTAAATGTCTCTAGACCAATACCTCAGGATCTGCTTGGAGTTAATGGGAAATTTTTAGCTAGATAAAGCACGAAGCATTGAGCATATGTGCGGCAGATTGCCGGTTGGTTGCAGATGTATTTGTTGTGCAGGTGTAATAGACATTATTACGAATGACTGCCCCATGAGCTCTCAATACCGCCCGCCAATTACTTACGCTCTGTGTTTCCCTTTCTTTCTCTTGCTGATTCTTCTCAAGCTCACAGATCAACCTTACAAAAGATTTGGATTGCATGATACATTGGTAACATATTGATTAGCTGATATTTTATCGGTATTGGTTGATATTGGATATTTAAAGTAGGAATGTGCACGAGTACCCATGTACTCGGACGTGACAGCGACGATCGATAAAGAAAACAATGATTAAAACATATATTTATTTTTTCCCTGATTGGTTATTTTGGCATTTAGGGCGGTACCTGAGGTCTGATTGGTTAGCGTTAGGACAGCATGCCATCCACACTGGCGAAATAAAGTGAAACTATGGTTTTGAAAGCAGTTATGCCTGGAATCACTTTGATCATGAAAATACAGTTAAGTGCAAGATATGCAGCACCAAACTGCCACATGTATACAACATTATATTGGGATCATTATTGTAATAGAATGTAGTTGCCCGTGTTTCTGCATTGCTGTTAGGGGAAAGAGCGCATGCATGCACAATGGGAGTTACACATTCAGACAAGCACGGTAATACTTTCTGGCTTAGTTCACTTGTATTTGTTTTCTTTTGTGCAGATACAAGTTGTAATGTTACGTTTATGTTGTGTATCAAGGATATCTGATTAATCTTATATAGGATATATCATATAAAACGTGCTTCAGTTTACTGGTGTTCATTCACTCTTAAGCCTTACCTCATGCAGCTGTTATCCTTTTAGATGTTTCTTTTTCGAAAATATTAATGCATTATTGATGATAGCAGTGTTCATTTTCTAGTCATATTTTTATATTTTGATAGGCATGTAATATTTTTGTCAACATTAACATGTTTTTTAAAATGTATTAATACTCAAAATAAAAAATGGACATAAATGCACATCCCTATTTTAAAGGTGTAGTTAGATTCCGCTAGTGTTTAAATTCACACTGTTGACCAAAAGAAAGCTGTTTGGTTTGAAGGTGACTTGATTCATGTGTCGCAATACTGCTGATAATGGGCAATGAGCCTTTTTTGCCCACTAAATTGTGTCAAAATATCGCTAAGGTTACCACAACTTTATTTTTCTAATGTGCATGCTTAATTCCTCAATTTTTACATTTGGATTACATTTTTCTGTCATCTAACACTCACTTGAATCTTAATAACACTAATAACGTAACCATTATCAGATCTCAAATCTCAAAATTAACATTTATTGTTTGTATTGCACATTACAATGTCATGATGCTTACATTCACTTGTATCTTTTAAAATTATTCTTTAAAGTATTTAGGATTTGTTTTATTTATTTATTTAAACAATGAATGTTTATATTAATCATTTATCAGTTATTGGCCAATTTTTAACCATTTTTATATTAACTCCCTCATAATACAAAAAATAATATGAAAGTATCATGTTACAATTATGGTATGAGATGGTAATACCTTGGTCATTTGCTATTTGCCATGGTATATATTATTAGGCTTTTAGTGTTGTTGTGTAGCAATGGTATCAAATTGCGATTTTCCTGCAATGGAAAATTAGCTGTTAAGGACAAACATTTAATATTTAAGGAGGTCCAATTCAAGACTTGAAATGTCAAACATCATTGAAAGTTTTCTTCAATTAAATGCAATTTTAGGGAGACATGCAATTACTCTCTTTCCCCATCAATGAAGATATACTGACATGAAAGCATTGCGATGTGAAAAGATCTGTCATAAAATGACGTTAGCACATCTACAGAGTAAGGCTTAATGACAATAGGAATGTCTCTTGGTAATGGCACCCTGGTCAGCACTCATTTCAGGCATCTGAGAGGTATACAGTTAGGCTAATGTATTGTAAAATAGCACCTCTTTTGTGTAATAGCCTTAAACACAAGTTTACGTGCATAATAATACGAATATCTCTTCACAAACCTGCAATATCTCCTCTCAGATGCTTTGAAAAATTCGGAACACATTTTTAAATGACAAAATATGTGTATTTGTTTATGCATGTGTGTACGTAAGATGTTTGTATTTTGAAGTATGGAAACAGCTGTTTGGAGATAATTAGGAAGGTAAAGGAGGAATGTTGGGTCTTGTGTCTAATTCAAGACATCATTCTGGATGTGGAGATCAAAGGAAGAACAGGCATGATGGGATGTCTGTGGAGGATAGTGAGCATTGGCAGCCTTACAACCGTTCTGCTCACGTCCCACCCATTGGATACTACGCCGCTGTCTGTCGAGAAAATACTTTGACATTATATTCTCCGTTAATGTAGTCCTTAAATATTTAAAGGCGCTATAAACGAATCATTATACCAGTCGAGTCTGATTCCCTCTGTTTCAATTAACTTGACTGGCATGGGTTTGACTAGTCTCTTAGCCATGTGGTTCCTGCAGGCATATGTGTAGTTATGAAGCTGACTCAGCATCAAATGCAAAGTAAGTAATTGTGTGGTATGAATAAGGAAGGTATAGCTGGAAAAAAAGTAAATGCAGAAAAAGGGAGCGTATGGAAGTGTGCATTTAGTGGAAATCAAGGATGTGTCCTAATTCCATTCTATATTTGTTTTTAGTAGTTGTTACAGCATTTGTGCGTGTTGAGGGTCATTATAGGACGGAATATAGGAAGCCATTCCCTTCGGACACACAAAAAACATGGCTATATATGCATTTCAAAGCATGATCCGTCTGTGTTAGGGCACATTCTCTGCCTCATCCTCCTCTTCTTTAGATGCCAGGACTCTTTCACTCTCTTTCATATCACATAGCCGAGGCGGAAAAAACTGGAGCATGCTCCCTCCTGTGGCTTAATTAGTTTTTAAGTTGAGGAAGCAGGTTGAGCTGTGTGTTTGTGTGTGTGTGTGTGTGTGTGTGTCTCTGTGTGTGTGTGTGTCTCTCTCTCTCCCTCTCTCTCTGTGTGTGTGTGTGTGTGTGTGTGTGTGTGTGTGCGTCTCTTTCTCTCTCTCTCTCTCTCTCTCTCTCTCTCTCTCTCTCTCTCTCTCTCTCTCTCTCTCTCTCTCTGTGTGTGTATGTGTGTGTGTGCGTATTATATAAAAGGCTCGTAATTAAAGAGGAGATGTGCAGTTCTCTAGGACCTCTGGGAAAAGTCTGCATGATGGCGGAATTGCAGACAAACATGCTGCAATGTTGCCATGAATTAGATACGCCCATATAGTGTTAGAAAACTTGGAATAGTGCTCGAGTTTCCATTTTATGTGCAGTGATTGCCATTTATTTTCTCAGGCAGTAAAATGCAAAGTTCCCTTATAAGAAAATAATGCGGTGGTACTATGGTTGTAATGCGGGTGAGCTTTAAAGATGCAGGAGAGTAGGATTCAATTGCAGTAATACGATTTATTAACAAAATAACCAAAAAAACACAAGGAGCACAATATGTAGGAACAGGGAAAACAAGGAAGAAAGGACACCAGCAAAACAGCCATGGAGGACAAGACCTGACAAAGAACATGAGAAAACACTGGGGTTACAATACACAAGATAACAAGGGGCTAACAAGGGACAGGTGAATGTGATTAGTAGTAATGGAAACAAACAAGAGTAAATATGGGAACAAACAAGGCAGCACAAACAATGTAAACAAAAGGAAACAGGAACAAATCACAGGGGTTGAAACACTGGAAAAAGGGTAGTGTTTTGACAGCGTTTAGTAATAGGTTAATGCTAATATGGAAATATTGGTGTTCATATTTTGTTCATAATACATAAACTAATGTAAATTTACACAACTTTAAATGTTATAATGTATTAATGTGCGACAGTACAATATATATATATATATATATATATATATACATACACACACATATATATACAGTATATATTTTATCTTTTTGAAAGAATTCTCTTCTCCTCACCAAGACCATTTATTTGATAAAAAATAAAGTATAAACAATAATGAGAAAAGTGAAAAATAATATATTTTAAAATCTAACTTATTTCTGTGATGGCAAGGCTGAATTTTAGCTTAGACTCTCTGGTGCACCTTGTTTTCTTAAAAAAAAATATTGCTTTAAACTTTGTTTTTCTTATTCAGATATAGTATCTAGAATGGGTCACTATTTACAGTCAGATTTGAGTGCGTAAAGTTCAGTGTGATTCTTACTCTCACTTGTCTTCCTAATATTCTGTCGTATAAGGATTCAGTTACTTTAAATGAGAAGAAACTTTGCGGTTTGTTTACTCAAAGTCCCTTTCACATCTTAGATGCATCTCACTCCCACTTCCCCCATTTGGTCTCTTTCACTTTCTTCCTGCTTCCTCAGGGGACTTGTCCTGTTTTCTAGTCTTTCCCTCTCCATTCATCATCTGCTGTGTGATAGGGGGAGTGAACCTCTTTTAATTAGCTGATTAATAATGAATGGGGCCGCTCAGTGTCTCCTCTTGCCCCAGTGTGGTGCTGCTCTGTGGGGGAAGATGAAGTGGATGTTTTGCCTCTAACAGGCTTCTATATTTTGATAATACATTTTTTTTTGTATATTTTATATTGCAATATATTTTTCTTAAAAAAAATAAAAACATTGATGGGCTCTTAAAAAAAAAATCATGATCCTGTTGTGATGCTGATACTATATTCACTAGATCATCAATATTATAAGAATAATAGGATGCAAACGTAATTTGATTTGTTTAGCAAGGTATTTATTCTCTCTCTCTCTTCAAGTCCTATATGCCATGCTCTGCTGCCTATGAGGAGATTGCTCTGGGAGACTGTAACTGATTTGTATTATCACTGAGAGTGTTGTTCCTCATAAAAAAATGTGCCATTACTTTCACCTCTTTGAAATAGGATGTGATTCCTTTTCATTTTTAAAGCGGTTGTTCACCTGAACAAAACTCTAATCTTGCACTTACTCTCATTTTGACTCTTTTGAAAAGAAAAATTTAGACATTTTTAAGAATGTAATGGTAATTTCTGTCAGGACCACTATCGTCAAATATGATTGACAGTTAGCATACAGTTTGGATTGGCGGTATGGTTCCGTTCATGGGCAAGAACTCCCTGCGCATCCATGCAGCCTAGCATGGATAAGAGCAGGGAGAGCAGCAATAACCCCCCTTAGGGTAAACAGAACAGAACCAACATGAATGTATTGCAGATATCATTAATTCAAGATTTTAAAGTACACATAATTCGAGAATTCATTCTGATTCATAAGAATGCCATTCTGACTGAACAAGAGGAGGAGCTGGGGATGGAGGAGGGTAATTAGCTCATGAGAAACACGATAGCTGCTGATAATACTGAAGGAGCTTATCACTGTATACATATTATATGTATACAGTGATAGGCGTCGTATTCCCATAGTAGACGTGGATCAGCTGATGCAAGGTTGACTTACGTGACCTGCCAGAACTGACGCTACGCTTACTTTTCTTTGTCATTAGTTAAAAAGAATGTAAAAGCCCTATTAAAAAACCTTAAAAGTAGTCAATATACTCATGAGGTTCAGGTGTTTACTCATGCTCATGTCATTCCAAACCTGTATGACTTTCTTGATTTTGTGGAACACAAAAGCAAACATTTTAATTTTATTTTGAAAAATTTTGGTATCCAAACAGCTTTAATAACCACTGAATTTTATTGTATGGACAAAAACAATGAGACATTTTTCAAAATATATATTTTTTTCTATTCCTCAATAGAAAGAAAGTACAGGTTTGGAAGGCCCTGAGGGTGAGTAAATTATTTTTGGATGAACTATCCTTAACCGCTGCTCTGCAGTTAAATTAATAAGTTTGTGCATTTTGAATCAATCTGTTTCGTGGATGAATTTGTTTTGTGTCTTTTTTAAAGCTTGGAAGTCCCATTTGTTGTAATTGCTTGGAAAAAAGTTTTCCTTTTTTGTTCCGTATTGAACTTGGGTGACTTAAAGAACATGACGATCATGAAACTTTCAGTTGATTTATCAGACTGGAGGCCACACTCATCTTAAAACAGCGCTCAGGGTCTTGCTCTGTCAGCATTCATTGACATTTCTCCAGACAGGCCATCCTAAATAGGAGCAGACACCCATTCTTGAGCGAGAGACTTTGAGTTACTTTGTCTGTCCCCTCCCACCCTCCTCTCTTTCTCTTTCTTCATTTCTATCTCTCTCAGTCTATTTCTTTATCTTTCCACTCTTTGTTTTAAGTGACTCTTTTTTCCCTCCCCCAGTGAGATGAGAGAATCACAGAGAAACCCCTGAACACAGAGGTATTAACTCTGTAACCTCCCTAACCTCATGCCCCTCCACTCCCACTGAACTAATCTACTACCACCCACTCACCCACTCACACACTCACATACAAACCCCAAAGGGACTGGCAAAAGGTTAAGAATATGAGGAAAAATAAGACACAGCAGTGTGAACAAGAGATACGTGTATGAGTGAAGGCTGGTTCTGTCTGTTTTTGCAGTCTCAGAGGAATAGTCTATACGTGAATGTGCTGCGTAACAGGCTGCTCTGTCCTCATCTCTCTCCCACATGTGATGCAGTGTGAATACTCATGACGACTCTGCAGGCACTTCTCCTCTAATCCGTCCCTTTTCCCTCTCTTGTTCTGTGTTCCCGTACCGGAGAGCACCCGTGCGAATCTGATGCAATGGAGGAGAAGAGCAGAGGTTGTCTGTGATGCTGGCCTGATGCCCAGGTGCAGATCTGAAACTGCAGCCTGATTACTTGCAGTAAAACATGCAGCTGCTGTACAGCACCTGATGGGTTTATATGGAAAGTGTTAGCACTTATGGTTTTTACCACATTAATTACAGTATAATGGAACATGTCCAAAAAAAAAATGGTACTGCTGCCACAGTATACTGTATATCAAAATCAATGTTCAATGTCAAAAACACCATTGTAGTACCATTGCACTTTTTTCGGTGACTTTTCTCAGTGGCGAAACAGAAAAAAAGTTTGTTAATTTTCTGAATTAGTAAGAGTGATTGTCTTATATTATACATGTATCCATAACATGTGCGTTAACTAAATGAATAAATCTTTATTGCTGCTGTTCGTCCTCCTCTGCCGAAGTGATACTGATCGCATCGTCCTAAATCTCATCTGAGAAGTAACGAAGACAGTTAATCAATAGCCCATTGGCTGTAACTACGTCAACTGGGTGACATGATTGGCTGAGGCCGAGGAAGGAGGAGTGACAGCCAGCTGTCATAATAGTAAATAAGAAGGGAAAGCAGAAGGGGTCAATAGCTCTTCAGCTGAAATAAGTGAATGACGTTAATATCCCTCTCATAGTCCTCAATCATGTCACACAAATGTGCATTATTAATTTAGCTTCATGTAGCATGTTTGAAACCATTAAAAATGGTCTTGTTTATATTTTGTTAGTGCATTGGCTTTCACTATAAAGAGGTAGTTCTTGCAAAAAGGATAATAATATCCTCTTTTTGTGGAACGCAAAAAATCTCAAATGTCTTTTTTTCTCCATACATTGAAAATCAAAGCTCGGCCAATGACTTTGCTTATATGTACAAATAAACTGGAACACTCATCAAAATACCTTGTTATAAACAATATGTTAACATAAATTATGACAAAATTTAAATTCTTTGGTGAACTCTTCGTTTCATGAATTATTGATTGTTGAAATCAAAACAGATGCTAGTCCTTATAGAACTGTGGCAAATACTGGCATTGCTGTGCCTTTTGTACAATAACTGGCCCATTGCTTTCTCTCCACCTTGCTCCTCTATGGTCTTTATCTAAACCGGACAGATCCACTGTGGAGGCTCCTTTATCTGTAATGAATTAAGAGGAGAGGGGATCAAAAGGAAGAAAGCAAAGAGAGCAAAGCACAGAGGCGAGTGGGAGTGTGAGAGAGCGAGCACATGATGTGTTGAGAGGCAGAAATCCCCACGCTTGACTGTTAATATACAGTAGGCAGTGCCATCACTGGCGCAGCACTCGAATCAGCCAGTGCTTGAGAGAGATGTCAACAGCCTCCTACAATGGTGACCGGTATAATACAACCCCCACCAATGCCCACTAAACCTCCCCAAAACACTTCTGCATTGCGCTACACATGCTTCTGGTTGGCCAGTGCCAATTTTACAATTGGGTTTTGGAATGTGGCATTGGGTTCTGCTCCTAGATTTGATTGTTATTAAGGATTGGATTAGGGACAGGATCAATGTCAATTATTTTTTTTTTTGTTTATTGTTTGTCCACTTCTCTGTGATGTCTTGGTCACTTTCACATGGTCACTTTCACAGCCCACCAGGAGGCAGCAATAACAGCTTAGCCTTTGAAGATTTATTCGTCACCCCTTAGCTTTCATTAAGCAGTAAACACATGCTTAATGCCATTGGCACGCAGCCCCCTTATTTGAATCGGGCCCAAGATGCTCATGGAGCATGTGCTTCAGGGAGGGGCAGCTGGAGACATGTCTGCTGTCCAATCCATCCCCCTTCCAGGGATGCCATGTAGAAGCTTTGGGACTGTTTTTGGACATTAGCCCGAAATAAGCCCTGAGACTCAAGTTCATTGATTTATTTGAAATTGAGTACGCTTGACAACACTGAGTGACTGTCTACTAAGCATTTTTACATAGCAGTGTGGTACTATAACAGTTCCATTCACTTCACCGCCCCGTTTTGCATCTGTATTTCTCATTAGGGCTTTTCATACTGCGCTTAACCCCGGGTTATCGTGGTTCTAAACACAACTTTTAACCCCGGATAAAGGAACGTTTCACACTTGTAATTTAGAAGCGGTTTTAGCACCGCTTTTTACCCGGGGTTATGAAACTTTTCACTTACAGGTGAACAAAAACCAGAGGAGTATGTATTTAATTAAGATACATTCCCTGGCACCTTCATGGTGATCTACAGTACATTTTGAGGTAATCAATTCTTATAGTCACACAACCTGTTTCTTTTTTTTTTTTTACATTAGGTGCTATGAATACTTTTTTATAGGTGCTATAAATACTATGCCCGTGGATGACACTGGCAACGAGTTATGAGCGTACTCAACCATGGAAAGCTGTTGACTCCAGGAGGAAGGATTCTTGGAGACCAAACATCGCATCACTCTTTCCAGATCCTGGTTGGCTCTCTCGGTTTGGCCATTGCTCTGGGGATGAAACCCTGAGGACAGACTGACAGTCACTCCCAGTAACTTACAAAATTCACGCCAGAATTTGGACACAAACTGGGGACCCCTGTCGGAAACCACGTCAATCGGGAGGCCATGTATGCGAAAAACGTGGTCTACCACAGTAACCGCTGTCTCCTTGGCAGAGGGTAATTTGGGCAAGGGGATGAAATGAGCCGCCTTCGAGAACCGATCCACTACGGTCAAAACGACCGTCTTGCCCTGGGAGGGCGGTGATAAAATCTAGCGCAATGTGGGACAAGGGTCTCGAAGGGACAGACAGCGGTTGGAGTAACCCATCCGGGGGTCGATTGGAAGTCTTACCAGTGGCACAAACCGAGCAAGCCAAGACAAAACTGCGAATGTCGCGAGCCATTAATGGCCACCAGAATCGTTGCTTAACCAAAAAACTGGTGCGATTAATCCCTGGATGACAAGCCACGTTAGAACAATGCCCCCATTTGATGACGTCGTACCGTAACCCCTCCGGCACAAATAATCGATTCGGTGGGCCACCGGGCGGAGGCGTTACCCCTTCTAAGGCCGTCTTGACCTTCGACTCGATCTCCCATGTGAGTGTAGAGACGAATAGGGTCTCTGGTAAAATGCACTCGGGAGTAAGCAGGCGTTCGGAATGGTCAAAAATACGAAATAAAGAGTTGGGTTTGATGTTTTTGGAACCCGGGCGGTACGATAGAGAAATATCAAAACGACCGAAAAAAAGAGCCCACCTAGCCTGCCTGGAGTTGAGTCTTTTGGCAGTGCTGATATATTCTAAGTTCTTATGATCAGTCCAGGCGATAAAAGGTACCCCCGATCCTTCTAACCAATGACGCCACTCCTCTAACGCTAGCTTGACCGCCAACAACTCCCTGTTGCCAATGTCATAGTAACGTTCAGCAGGTGATAGACGGTCAGAAAAAAACGTGCACGGATGCATCTTGTCTTCTGCGGAAGAACGTTGGGAAAGAACTGCGCCTACCCCCACCTCTGACGCGTCGACCTCCACCACGAACTGACGTGAGGGATCAGGGGCTATCAAGATGGGAGCCGAAACGAAGCGACCTTTCAGTTTGGCGAATACAGCCTCAGCTGTATCGGACCACCTGAAGGTAGTTCTGGGGGAGGTCAAGGCAGTCAGAGGTGCGGCTAGTTGGCTGAAATTGCGAATGAAACGCCTATAGAAATTGGCGAAACCCAGAAACCTCTGTAGGGCCTTACGGGAGACTGGGCTTGGCCATTCTACCACAGCATTAACCTTATCAGGATCCATACGCATTTCCTCAGACGACACGATGTACCCTAGAAAAGAAACAGACTGTGCATGAAAATCGCATTTCTCCGCCTTGACAAAAAGCCCATTCTCTAGCAGTCTATGAAGTACTCGTCGGACGTGCTGCACATGTTCCTGGAGAGAAGATGAAAAAATCAATATGTCGTCCAGGTAGACATATATGAACTGATCAACCATATCTCGCAGCACGTCGTTGACGAGTGCCTGGAAAACCGCTGGGGAGTTGGACAGCCCAAACGGCATAACCAAGTATTCAAAATGTCCCCCAGGGGTGTTAAAAGCGGTTTTCCATTCATCCTCCTCCCTGATGCGAACCAAATGATAGGCATTACGCAAGTCCAATTTAGTGAAGATCGATGCTCCCTGCAACCTCTCGAAGGCTGAAGACATCAACGGCAAAGGATAGGTATTCTTTATCGTGATGTTGTTCAACCCCCGGTAATCAATACAAGGTCGCAGAGCACCATCCTTCTTCCCCACAAAAAGAACCCCGCCCCCGCCGGTGAAGAGGAAGGCCGGATGAACTTAGACGCTAGAGAATCAGAAATATATTTCTCCATAGCCTCCCTTTCTGGAACAGAAAGTGAATATAACTTGCCTTTAGGCTGAGACTTACCTGGCAGTAAATCTATGGCACAGTCATAGGGACGGTGTGGAGGGAGAGAAGCAGCACGGGACTTTCTGAACACTTCCTTCAGGTCCAGGTACTCAACGGGCACGTTAGATAAATCCACTGCTTCCTCCTGAAACACAGAAACAGGTACAGACGGACAGGCAGACGTAAGACTTATAACATTGAGTGCTCCATTCGGAGATGGAGTGTTGGCACCAGTCTATTCGGGGCTTGTGTAATGTGAGCCGGGGATGACCAAGGACTACGGGTGTCAGGGGTGAGTCCAAGTAGAGAAATGACAGTGTCTCAGTGTGATTACCAGATGTAGTGAGTGTTATGGGTCCGGTGGTGAGAGCAATGTTGGTAAGTTTTTGACCATTGAGAGCGTTGACGGATATGCTGTGATCAAGAGAACTGACAGGAATGAATAGTTTCTGTGCCAACTCACGGTCCATAAAATTTCCCTCTGCCCCTGAGTCCAGTAGTGCTTGACAGTCGTGAGTACCGGTCCTCCATCTCAGTCTTACCGGGAGGAGCGTGGACGATGGTGGTGAGGTCTTCTCGGCGGTGATCCCACCCGATAGTAGCCTCAAGTTTACTACCGGGCTTGGCCTTTTACCGGGCAGTCATGTACGAAGTGGCCTGCCTCCCCACAGTAAAGGCAGAGTCTGAGGGACCTTCTCCTCCCGGGAAAGCCGAGCTCTACCCACCTGCATGGGCTTGTGATCGAAGACGGTGCTGACCGTGTCTCTGTCGCTGACTCGTGGGGATTCTGCGACTCCAGGAAAACGGACAGGAGGAGCCCGATGTTCCATCCTGGCGAGTCTAGCATCCACTCTGAGAGCCAGATCCATGAGGCCGTTCAAGCTTGTGGGTAGGTCCAGCGTGTAGATCTCCCTTTGGACACGGTCAGCCAGCCCACGCAGGAACATGTCCCACTGCGGCTCCTCGTTCCACTGGCACTCGGCCGCTAGCGTGCGGAACTCAATAGAGTAGTCAGAGACTGGTCGGTCCCCCTAATGTAGGTCGGCGAGGACTCTGGCTGCCTCTCGTCCCGCAACCGACCGGTCAAACACCCTCTTCATTTCTTCGGCGAGTGCCTGGAACGAGGCACAGCAAGAGTCTTGGTTCTCCCACACCGCTGTTCCCCATAACGCCGCCCTCCCAGTCAGCAGCGTCAGCACGAAGGCTACTCTGGATCTTTCGCTGTTGAAGGTGCGGGGTTGAAGCGAAAAATGCATTGAGCATCTGGTAAGAAACGCCCTGCAGAAATTAGGTTCTCCTCCGTTAGCCTCCGGAATAGGGAGACGAGGTTCCAACTGGAAGGACGACTCAGGTGGTGTGGGTTGAACCGGCGGTGTGGGCGGCGCAGCGGGACTCCTTAGGTGTTGAAGCTGTTGGGTGAGCTTGGATACCTGCATCACTAAAGCTTGTACTACCCGCCCCGTGTTAGCGATGCACTCCTCCTGAGAATCCATCCGATTGACAATGCGGGAGACAAACTCATTAAAAGTGATCTTCGAACTCCCTGCTGCCTTCATGCCATGGTCAGATCGTTCTGTCATGGGAATAGACGAGAGTGGAGGCAAAAGCAGGTAAGTGACGTTTATTTACAGTGGAAAATGACTTGTGAAGAACAAAGTCACACCGACAAACACACAGGGAAGGGCAAGCGATGCAGGGACCTCGATGGACGCCGGTAGAGTGATGGGAGATGGGTGAAGCGATGATTGCCAGTCCAGAGAGTGCTGTAATAACCAGTGACGAAGAACACGATGAAACCAAGGACAGGAACGCAGGTTACAGACAACAGCCAGACAGGAACAGGAACGAACACCGGGAACACATCACAACGATCTGACAAGGACAAGACGAAAACAGTGAGTATAAGTAGGCATCACTGATCAGATTCAGCTGGTGCTGAGATGGAATGCAGCTGGCGATCAGCGGTAGTGATCGGAGACCACGCCCATACTCACACGCACAACAACAATGACACGAGACAAGAAGGACACAATGAATTCATAAACCGTGACAACATTATGCCACAAATGCTGAGCTTAACATTTGAACTTATACTGAACCCCTTGCATATGCAAAATGACTTTGCCATCTACAGTTACATTGTTTTGATAAATTTTAAAATTGTATATTTTCTGCAGGCTTGTAGTGGTTCTTTTGTTTAGGGAGCTTTGGTTAAATGTGTCTGCTAAATAAATCATTGTTAATGTTCTTACAGTGTTGGGATTAACTTTATTTTGCCCCTTCACCACCTTCATGGTGAGTCGCCATTCAGGCCATAATCACTCCCGGCTGCTCAGAATACAGCATGACGGACATGATTGGGAGGGAGTCTTATTATATCTCTGTGTTTGCAGTTAGCAGATGGCATCTCAGATTGTTTCAATGATTCTTGATAAATGCAACAATCTACATTACATGCTCACAAAGAAGAGTCAGGAGAAAGAGAGTGATCCCTTTCTTATTGAATCCCTCATGGGGATAGTTCCCCTGTATCTCATGTAGCTTCATCCCAAATGGACTGCTATTAAAAGTAACTTTTCACTACTGCCATAACTTAATTTCCATACTTTCATACACACACACACACACACACACACACACACACACACACACACACACACACACACACACACACACACACACACACACACACACACACACACACACACACACACACACACATATTGCATTCATTCAGATTCAGATTTTAAGATCATCAATCATCATTTTGACAGGCACAGATGGCACACTGAGAAATTTCCAAATGCGTTTCTCTAAAAGGCAGTCACCTGGTAACTCCATTCACACACACACACACACACGCACACACACACGCACACGCGCACACACACACACACACACACACACACACACACACACACACACACACACACACACACACACACACTGTTATCACATTGTTAAAATACGTCAGTAAGGGTTAGGTTTATATATATATATATATATATATATATATATATATATATATATACATACACTTTCTTTTAAATCATAGTGGGGACTCTCTACTGACTTCTATAGTTTTATGAGAAACTTAGAGAGTACATAATATTTAATATTTTCTTATTTGTTGGCTGGTCCCCAATGTTCCAGATTTCAGATTTTACTATCTTTTTTGGAAGATACATATTTAAAGGCAAAGTGCCAGGTGATCCTTCAGACATCACAGTTGAAAACAATTGTGCAGCTTAATATGTTTCTGAAAACTGACATATTTTACATGATTATTTGATGAATAGAACATTCAATTGAACCGCATTTATTTGAAATATATGTACAGTTTACTTAACCGTTTTATGTTCAAGTATGTGGTGTTACCATACTCTACCATGAGCATCATTGAATTAATTTTTAATGCAAAATTGCTCCTTCCTGGCAGATTTTTTTATAAAATGTTACAAATTTATTTTTACCTACACCACATCAAATCTACATAAATGAAACTCTTATGTCCTTCACGAGTGTGACATAGTGATGAGTATAACTTCCTTTTTCCTTCCAATAATTTTTAGGAATCTTTTCACAGTAATTTACAGTTGCGGCCAAGCTCTAGTTACAGTAAAAATTATACATTTCAGGACATAAGTGTCTTTCAGAAGCTTCCAGGTGTTAAGTACTCTAATTGAAGAGACCCATGGACGTTCTGGACCAGTGGAAGCCTCATGAACAATTAGTAATTTGAAATGCAAAGGGGATCGTTTATCTCCATCCAGCTGCTCAGTGAGGCCTAAGCGGCAAATGCTAAAAACAGCCCTTTAAATAAATGCACAACGCTGGTAGTTACAAGACAGAGGAAAGAGCAGTGGTGAAAGTGTGGGTGGGGATCTCAAGACCACCATTGCCCTTAGGCAGAAACTATAAAAGGATTAATTGAAGGGTTTTTACAGTGTATAAAATAAAACAAACATAAAAAACGATGCCTGACTCCAAGGGTTTATGAGCTACTTGCTGTTATTAGAGCAGTTGGTGTTATTGTTTTCAGTGGTTAGCCCTCATTACCGCTGAAGACACTCCTGCTGACCCGCTCTAAACTGCCTGCCAGAGAACACAAGCGCTCATCAGATCCCTGTGATTCACACCTGCCCTGCGTACTGTCAGACACTTTGACTGGCTGCGTTTAGAGTCAGCACTCAATGGGTTAATGGGGATGTGGAAGGTCGGAGGTTTGAAACATTAGCATATCTTTTTGCAAAGGAAACAATTGCTTCTAAGGCTAATGGCTGCCAGTTTCTATTATTACATTGCCATTACTTAACAAAAAAGGTGGTTGTGGGGTAGTTGGCAGGGAAGGGGTCAGATTAATAATTTAGCATGATCTTTTTGATGAATTGTCTGTGTGATGTATTGATCCAGGGCCATAGTAGATTTCATTTGAGCTGAATCCCTTTAGCTCAAACAGCATGTTGTTCTCAATGCCAAGGTCATGGATTCGATTCAAATTCAATGATCCAACCTGTAAATACCACTGTCTGATC
This sequence comes from Siphateles boraxobius, assembly GCF_051911475.1. NCBI lineage: Eukaryota > Metazoa > Chordata > Actinopteri > Cypriniformes > Leuciscidae > Siphateles > Siphateles boraxobius. Next base: position 39,108,361 of record NW_027508734.1, on the reverse strand, counting down.
TGGAAATTTGTAGGTCAGTGTTTTGAGAGTTCCAAATAACCAATTGGTGTTGTTGTAGATCAGTGGATGTATATCAGGAGTGTTTGCAATTTTGTGTGTGTGTGATGTTCACTAGAATGGATTACTATAAAATAGATTGGAGTGTGTGTGCCCACTGTAAATAACAAATAATATTCTCAAACAGGACATTTTGTTTTCTGAACTATGTTGAGACGTTAATGGTGACTTAACGTATGCAGATCAACATTCAGGTTGAATATCACTAGCCATTTACATACATACTGTAATACCTTTTTCAGCAACATGCATACTACTGTAAATAAGCATAAGAAGCCTTTTACATTGAGCCTCAAACTGATTCCATTTGTTTCACTGTGTAATTATGGGTTTTTATACTGGAGCCCTGGTGCTTCAACAATAATCAAAAATAGATCTGAGTGGGACTACAATTCCTTGGCAAGAGCCGTGGTTATCTATTGTGTTCTCAACTTTACTGCCAAATATCATGCTACATGCTCTTTAATAAGAAAAAGAAAAGAGTCCGGGCAAAATAAACGGATCTCAAGGCCTACCGTGGGATTTATTTCTAGGTAGTAGAGACAGAGTAGTTAAAGAAATGTTACTGTGTCTTTCTTTGGGGGAATGTGGGGATTACTGAGAAAAAGAGAAGACAGAGACTATGTGAGAAAAGTAGGTATTGTCTGAGTGTGTTTGTGTGTACATACAGCAAAGACGATCTGACACAGAGTGGTAGTTGATGGGAGAAGCTCTGGCGATTACTGATGCATGTTATTGCTGAAGGTCACCAGCAGGCAATTCACTCTAACTGATGAACTCCCATTTATTGATCTGTTGAGCCCCTGCAGCGGGTGGATGAGGGAAGCCTACGAGAACACATGCTGAGCCTCCGGGGATGCTGTTCCACTGTGCAGCCATGAGAACATGATATCATGCTGCTGTCTACAGTATGTGTTAGCTTATCAAAGCTGCGCTATTTCAGTTGACTATGTAAAGAGTAAATATAAAGAGAGGGTGGAGTCTCAGGGTGAGGGAAATATGGGAAGAAAGGCTATTACTTATTACCATGCTTTTTTTTCTCTTAAAGTCACCATTAGATCAAAATTGATTGTTCTTTTTTTTATGGAATATTGCATATTATTTATCAGTGCAGATCTTTTTTTTAAAGTCATGTGCTCTCTAAATCTTTAGTCAGAATAATCTCTCCTCTCTATTGCAACAACATCTCTTCTCTTCTCTGATGATGTGTTTGCTGGCACGAGAGCGGAACAGCCTGTCACTCACAAGACATTTTTCTTGTCCGAGAAGCCGTTTCACTTGGATATACACCACAATAGGGAAGAAAGGACTTTTTATTTAAGTAGTGGCATTTAAGGCTAATATAAATACACTATATTGCACTTTCTGTAAAGCTGCTCTGAGACAATGTGTATTGTGAAAAGCGCTATACAAATAAATTTGAATTGAATTGAATTGAACTATATAAAAAGGTACTTTATTTGCACCCTTGAAGAGCCTTTAACATCTATAAATGGGAGCTTTCAAATGCACAGTTATTTATAGAGGCAAAAGTTATACAGATTGTTCCAACGTTGGTAACACTTTATGATAAGTATTCAGGAAAAAAGTGCTTACAAATCATTTGCAAACTATTAGTTTATAGTTAATTCATAATTTATATATTGTAGCACATTAGTAAATTAATAACATATATACAAATTGTAGGTTCTTCATTCATTGTCAATGTAATTAACACAATTATTGTGTAATTTGCTCATACAAATAGTTAGACAATGTTTTTTATTCTTTATTATTAATAATAATAATAATAATAATAATGCATTTTATTTTAGGCGCCTTTCAAACCACTCAAGGTCACCATACAACAAGTAGCAGCAATAACAATATTAAAACAGAAAATAACACTCCATAACAATCGCAATAAAAAATAGCAATAAAAAGTACTAGATTTGAGTGCACAAAGTGAACATGGAAGATAAGCAATTCTGAATAGATGAGTTTTAAGTTTGACTTTAAATTGAGCTAACGAGTCTGAATTACGGATGTTGACTGGGAGAGAATTCCAAAGACGAGGAGAAGCAAGACTAAAGGCCCTATGGCCCATGATGGTTAGGCGAGCAGAAGGTGTATGAAGAAGACACAATGAAGAGGAACGGAGAGTTCGAGAAGGGGTGTAGAGCTGTAAGTGATCTGAAAGGTAAGGTGGAGCGAGGTTATGAAGAGATTTGTAAGTGAGGAGGAGAATTTTAAATTCAATTCGGAATTTGTGAGGAAGCCAATGTAGCTGTTGGAGCGATGAGGTAATATGTTGAATAGATGGAGTCCGGGTTATGATACGAGCAGCAGAATTCTGAATCAGCTGGAGTTTATGAAGCAATTTTTTGTGGTAATCCAGATAAAAGAGAATTACAGTAATCGATGCGAGAGGTGACAAGCGAATGAACAAGAATAGCGGAACTACGCGGTGTGAGAAATGGACGGAGGCGAGCAATATTGCGGAGATGAAAATAGCAAGACCTGGTTATGTTATTAATGTGAGCTACAAATGAAAGGGTGCTGTCGAAGATGACCCCCAAGTTCCTAACCTGTTGGGAAGGAGAAACGGAAGAACCGTCAATGGATATAGAAAAACTGGAGGACCTAGAGAGGGTAGAATTAGTGCCAATAAGGAGTACTTCAGTCTTACTCCCATTAAGTTTGAGGAAGTAGGCAGAAAACCAGACTTTTTTTTTGGTGAAGGCAGTTGGTAAGACAGGCAGGGGGGAGAATGGAATCAGGGTTTGTAGATATATAAAGCTGTTTCATCAGCGTAACAGTGTAATTTAATAATAATAAGATATTACCGAGTGGGAGAAGGTAGATTAGGAACAATAGGGGAACTAGGACTGAACCTTGGGGGACACCACAGCTAACAGAAGAAGGTTGGGAATTAAATTTTTTTAGTTGTACAAACTGTGTACGGTTTGAAAGGTATGAAGTGAACCAGGCATAAGGAATACTAGTGATACCAATATCGGATAAATGGTTCAAGAGAATATTGTGTGATATTATGTCGAAAGCTGCACTCAAGTAAAACAAGGATAGATAAGAATTCGATTTGTAAATTAACTTGAGTAATTTCTTCTTCGGATGGCAAGTTGAAAGAAGAAAGAAAGGAGAGGGGAAAATTAATTGAGACACTAAGTGGCAAACTATAGTAAGGGGTTGCCAAAGAGGCCAATTGTTGGTGGATGGTAGTTATTTTATCATTGAAGAAAGACATACATTTATCACATTGAGCAGTGCAGTACAGGTGTGCAGGGAGTGTGTCAGGAGGTTTCGGACTGGCACTAAAAAAAGGGACCACATTACTCCAGTATTATCCTCTCTTCATTGGCTGCCGGTTCAGTACAGGATAGATTTATAAGATTTTATTAATGGTTTTTAAAGCATTGCATAACATGTCCCCAAACTACATTGTTGACCTTTTAGGATTTTACATACCAGGTAGGACATTAAGATCAACGAACCAACTTTTGCGGTCTGTCCCTTATTCTAAAAAGAAGTCAAAGGGTGACTGAGCTTTTTCAGTTGTGGCTCCCAAGTTGTGGAAGAGTCTTCCCCTTCATTTCTGGCTAGCTCAAACAATATACATTTTTAAGTCTCAGTTAAAAACGTATCTTTTTAACTTAGCTTTTTGGGTTGTATTGCACTTTGCAGACGGTCCCTTCGGAAAGCCACCTGCTCATAGAGATCCTATATTATAAAAATAGTTTTGAGGGAAATTTGGTTGTAGTTCTACATTACTGTGATTGTAAATAAGTATAATTTGTGTTTCAACAATGTTTAGTTCACGATTTATTGATCCGAGAAGTTCGAATCTGAATCGAAACCTTGAGTTAAGCACTGACCACATTTCATTATATTTGAGTCCAAGTTCAAACAATATGAAACGCTCCATTAACGTACGGATCTCTGAAGCACTGTCAGCGCGACATTAAACAGGAAGTGTCTGTCCTAGCTCACAACAGGTTTTGCGTGGGAACGCAAATATCTTCGTGAGGGAACGCAACAGTTTTGCATGTGAACGCAAAAGCTTTGCATTGGAATGCAAATAACTTTGCGAGGGAACGCAAAGTTTCTCGGGGGAACGCAAAGGATAAAAAAAATAAAAATTCTCCCATCACACATTTTTTCCACCATCAGGTCCTTTTAGGGGCTCCGTACTTTGGGCAACAACGTTGCTATTAAATGTGCTTTATAAATAAATAAAAGTTGAAGAAGTTAAAGTTGAAGTTTCAGAATACGGTTTACAGTTGAAAGCAGTGCTTTAGTATTACCATCTCCAGACTCAATTAAATGTGAATAAAAAAGGTGTCAACAACTTATTTAACCATGTAAGTAATGTACAGTATTTCAAACCATAGTAAATACACACACACACACACAGACACACAGACACACACACACACACACACACACACACACACACACACACACACACTCACACACACACACACACACACACACACACACACACACACACACACACAAACACACACACACACACACACTGTTTTCACATTGTTAAAATCAGTAAGGGTTATGTTTATATATATGTTTATATTATATATATATATATGTGTGTGTGTGTGTGTGTGTGTGTGTGTGTGTGTGTGTGTGTGTGTGTGTGTGTGTGTGTGTGTGTGTGTGTGTGTGTGTGTGTGTGTGTGTATCTCTAACAATGTAGAGACTACAAAATATAAACTCTGAATTAATTATAAAATAATGGTTTGCAAATTATTTGTAAGTACTTTATTAATGTTTTTTTTTATATAATAAAGTGTTACCAAAATGTTCTTTGGAATAACAATAGAAATTGTTATTTTAACTGTTAGGTACTTTGTGGAACCAAAATGGTTTTGCAGCAAAGAGTGTATTACTGGTGTTCATATTTGAACAAACCCTTAGCCATACTCGGGCAACTAATCCGACAAGTACCACTTCAACTCATTCTATACACTCTATATTACGTTTGTTCTTATTTTTTCATAACATATTGGTTTCTACTATGCCCATTGCTTGCAGACGTTTTATTCACACACGCCTCCTTTGCAACTCAGTTTTTTGTTTAGTTGAGAAATATCTTATGGGTGAGTGTTGTTTTTCTCTGCAAATGACAAGAACTCTGCTTGTTTACTTGCTTCAGAGACTCGAACGCTGTTGAATCATTCATGTTAATGTGTTTTTTCACTGAACACTGACTGAATTGTGCAAGCCTAACTTTAGCCTATCTTTGATTAGTTGTGCTCATGTAAGTTTCCATGGTTTCCTTTGCACCAATTTATGAGAGAGGTTTGCCGTATGTTTTAATGATTAGAAAGTTGATTTTTTTAATTTGAAGTGCCTTTTGACATTAGAGCTTCATAATGTTCAGAGTAGATGATTTTGACCTCCCTAATTAATTACAAGCCAGGAGAGTGGAGACTTCAATTCTAGTCTCTCATTCACTGATCATGCTAGTCCAAGTTTTTTGGGATTCATCTATTAATTAAAAAAAAAATACAAATGAAATTCACATATCATTCTGATGCTGAGCATATTTTATTTTTTAAATGTTATTATTCAGTTTAGGTTTTAAAATTTCATGTGACTTGACTCTTGACTTAACTGAAACATTTTAAATATTCAGATGTCTACAAATAATTTCTATAAACAAACTCGACCCTTAAACTAGATATTTCATCCCTTTTAGAAGATTTGTCCTTTTCTTTGTAGTGTATCGTCTAATATGTCATTGATCCTCAGACTGGTTGGTGATGTTCTAGTTTATGGACTAGCATGTTTACCAGCAGAATTTTGCAGGTGGTGTTGAAGCTGGTTGAATAAGGAATTCTAGCTGGTTTAGATAGTTGAGAAGCCTGGTGGGGACACTAGCACAGAAGCATCCCATGCTGGCCACACAATATGCCATGCTAGTCTTTAAATCAGGTTTGACATTGGCCATCAGAGTTCTTGAGTTTCTTTCTCACTGTGTATGCAAAAACAACATCTTTTTGTATTCGGCTACAGGCTTTTGTCTTCCTCTGAAGTTCTGCCGGTGACTCACAATTGCATTAGCCGCCGTGTGGCATTTTACACATGTCTGTGTGTGTTCATCTCAGCGCAAGGCAATTACGGCAAGATGAAATATTCATCGGGTCCCCGGACGCTCTCCGCTGCGCCCTCGAGTCCGGTGTGAGGGTGTAGATTGCATCTGCGGAGTGTCCTCTCCTGTGATATAACATCAATGGCATGTTGTGAAAGTGGCGCAAGATGCCATTCGGGTTTTAACGACATACATATAAAAGAGATCCAGAGACCTGTCAGGTCTTTATATCCCCTCTGCCCACTGTGTAAACCTTCAGGGAAATCAACAGTTTGATATGCAGAGCCATGCTGAAAAATGTATGGGGGTAATAAAGGCATGCACAGACATGGCATTTAGCCAAATATGGTTTCTGCCCATGTCAGCCTTTGAGCGTAGTGACAGTCTTTTATCGTTGATATGACAAAAAGCCATTGAGGGGGATTCGACTCTGATCTGGCCTTGTTTGTGTTTATGTATGTTCTCTGACATTTACTTTGCGACATGAAAAGTGCCCCTGGTTGTCACATTATGGATACCAGGGGGCTTTAGAGGGAGAATTCTCATTTTGCCGAAATGAAACTCACGCTGGGACCAGCCTTTTATCATCTAAGTGCTTTTTAGGTTGATGTACTTTTTGTGTGTTGACAGCATTTCTTTTCTCTTTTCTCTCTTCTCTCTTTTTACTCTCGCTCCAGGCCTCGTGAAGCTGGGAATCCACTGTGTCACATGTCAGAAAGTTGCCATAAAAATTGTTAATCGGGAGAAACTCAGCGAATCTGTGTTGATGAAGGTAAGATTGTTCTGTTTTTTTCATATACTTCATGCGATGACTTAAGTAAACCAGCCTGTCTCTCTGTGCTGAATTATAATGGAATTGAAGGTTGTCAATTAAACATGGCTGCTTGTACCAAATATGTCACTTACATTACAATTACATTGTGGTGGGTGAGTTTGAGCATTTACATTTATTTAGACTTAAGGTGATGATACACAGGGCAACTTTTTGAGCAATGTTGATGGGCAATGTTGCTGTCAACGGGCAACCAGATGAGACTCAGGGCCCACAACCGATCAAAATTATCCAGATAGAAATGTATTGCCCATTTTCAATGGGAAAGTGCCCAAGCAACAATCGCTCGGCAAGATTGCCCAGCAACATTGCTCAAAAAGTTGCCCTGTGTATCATCACCTTTAGAAAGCTTATTCTGTCACAATGCTATAAAAAAAGAAAATTCTCTTGCTGAAAGGGAAATTTAGCACAATGTCTGTCCTAATTATGCCAAGGTTCTTGCTACAGCAACAACACATGAAAGTGTCTTTTGAGTACAAACACGCAGGCGTCACTGTGCTGCTGAACTGCCGTCAGTGGATTGTTTGAGTATAGGAAAGGATTACCCTCAATTACTTTACAAATCTTCAATAGTTTGTAAGGAGTGGCAATGAGATACATAGGCCTACAGTACTATCAGACTGGACATTGATTAGCAGGAGTTCAGTTAAGGTTATCTCTAATCGTTCATTATCCGATTTGAATCGTGCACAGTGAGGTCTTCATCTGTGATGCTCTAGTTCTTATGAAAGTGACACGTTATACATAGCTCACCATATGTAAAGTTCCCTCTCTGTTCCTTTATTTTATACCCGTAAATTAGGTTTCAGTGGATAAGTTCAGGCTGTTTCTCATACATATCATAGACAATACAATAGACAACACTATAAAAACAACACTAACCACTAAAAAATTTTAATAAACCCATTACTTCATCTTATTACTATTCATATGATTAATCACTCCAGGGACAAAGCTGTTCTTATACCATTTTGTTCAAAAAGAATGAATTTCCACCAATAGCATTATGAGAAAAGAGATAGGAAATGCCCCAGACGTGGCTGCAAAATGTGGGTTGTTTACACAGATCGCACATTTCATGGGGCAATTTGCGACAAGGAAAATATATAAATGGACAACGTCATGCTAATTAATCTTGTGTTGGACATATCTCAGGACTGTTGAAAAATGAACTGAATTAATGAATGTCTTTCTTAAGTCTAATTGTCTTCAACAGAGTGTTTTGTGGGGTTTTTTTTGGCTGGACAAATATGGTGGTCACATGTGTTTTTATTATAACGTTATCTGAAAATCAGCAGTTTTTCTTTGCTTTACAGAGTGAATAATTGTCAAACTGCTACTGTGGTACAAAAATGACAAGATGTACCTAAGATACTGCTGATTTTTCTTCTTTTAAACCATTTTTCTTTATAAATTCATGGAGCTTTAACATAAAAATACTGCAGATCACCTCAACTTTTGACCCAATCAATGTGATTTCCTCTCAGTGTCCATCCAGCATCATATGGATTTCATTAAATGGTTAATGCCTTATTAACTCCTGGTGTATTGAGTGGCAGCAGTAATTTAGACGAGCTGATTGGTTCCTCATTGTAATTGGATGTGAGATAGAGCTTTACAGTCATCCGGTCCACATGCAGTCCCCAGATCCCCCTGCTCACACATAGGTGTTTGGACTGCGAGGGAAATTGCTTCACTGCAGGAAATAGACCTAGGCCTTATGGGAGTCTGTTTGTGGAGGCATGCTTTTGTGCTTCTCATTGTCATACTTTACTTTCCTCACCAAGCTGTATAATTTCAGAAACAAACAGATGCTGTCTGATCCTAACGTAAATTCAGAGTAAATCCGCCTCCATGACTGATAGTTAGTCGCGTCTTCTGAAGGTCAAGTAACCCATTGCATTGTATCTCCTGCTTATTTTAGCTTCTCTCAGGGGTTGTTGTCATGGCAACCTAACATGATTGGCTTGAGGAGGGAGGTGGGGGAGAAAATGATGTGCTTGTTGCAAAAACAACTTCAGATGTTGCACGCCTCCTTCAATGTATCTGAGATTTTTTGAATCGGCGGGGATCGACAGTGGAGGCAAAAGAGCGAAACAACAACCTGCGGTTCTTGTGCACTTCCCAAAGTCATCACTAATTTTCTCTATGGTGTAATTTCCCATGATTCCACCTTGATTCATTGGCTTTAACTAGACTTCATTTCAGTTTAACTCATTGGATAGTTTCCCAGTCATTGGCTGCGATGTTCCCCCTGGAGTTCATCTTTGCCACAGTCATGAAGGAATAAATGAACAATAATGACTTCGTTAGCATAATTTTAGACAGTCGGCAGGAGGTCACCTGTCATTCTGTTGTTTTTCTTCTTCTATTTCCTCAGCCTCCAGTGAACCCCTCGTTGTCTTGCATTTGCATAGCGTGGAGCCGGTGTGCAGCTGTCAGTGTGTGGAAGAGCATGTGTGTCTGTATGTTGAAAGCAGGGGTTCGGTACTTCCTGTCAGTGTGTGCTTGCTGGGAAATACTAAAAGTAAGAGTGTGCATGTGTGTAAGCAGAGCCCAGGGTGAGCGCGTCAGGTTTTATTTGTGTGTGCAGTATCCAGAGTGTCTGTTAGTCTATGTGTGTGTGTTCATGTCTACTCCCAGGGAGAGGCGGCGTTGTGAGTTAGGTCGTGGCACGCACAGAACAGAAGCCTGGCATTTGAGAACATGCTCCTCGCAGAGAACTCCACGGCCCCTGCCTGGCTCCTCCTGAACTAATGAAGTCGTCTCTGACATTTTCAGACATGAACAGAAAAGCTCTTTGACTTACTTTGCGGTCACACTAATGAGGGTTATGTCAGGAGGTGACCTCGGCCTACTTTACCTCAGAGAATGTGCCGCAGATGCCTCACAGCAACATTTTCTTCAAGGGGAAGATGTTGGCATGTGTGCGCATTCATTATACCGTATAGGTGATGTTTTTAAATAAATGAATTTGATGAAAAACAGAGCACTTTAAACACTGGAAAAGCATATTCCATTGTGTTTCCACTCCAGTATGGTGCCATTTTGTGGAAAAGCTGTTTTTAAAATGCTAAATAGTGTGCTTATCTTTCAGTTTCCCTTGAGGCAGGCCACTCAAAACTATTTATGACAAACCATGCATTAAACATCAGTCCCTCCTAATGAATGACTGCCTCTTGACACTGCAGGGTGGATCCCAGTAAACATTTCAGAAAGGTATCACTCTTTGGTTTAATCAAGTCTTGTGTGGTTAATGGTAAATGGCCCTAGGGATGGTGGGAGTGAAAGTTTCACTCAGCGTGCGGTGACGAATCCAGACAGGTCCCGAGGGGAAAGCTAACATTTCTGAAACCAAGCCCAGTGTTGCCCAGGAGACTGGCTGCAGAGGAGAAGGAGGGACATGTTGCACCCCTGCAGAGAAGAGATTACTCAAGCTGTGGATGAGTGCCAGTGTACACACTATTTATGTGTTCTCAGTGACAGTGGAAAATAACTTTAACTATATATTTAACTTAACTTTATTTTAAAGGAGTAAGAACTGTAAAGTCTAGCAGCACCAAACATTTTCAGTATTTTAAAAAAAATAAGAAAAAAAGGATACTTTAGATCAGGCATGTCCAATCCTGCTCCTGAAGGGCCACTATCCTGCAGAATATAGCTCCAACTTGCCTCAACAAGCCTGCATGGAAGAATCTAGTAAGCTTAGTAAGACCTTGATTGGTTGGATTGGACAGTGGATTGACTTGATTGGACAGTGGTTTGGACACCCCTTCTTTAGATCGTCTTTGTCAACTTTGGAACAATCTTCTACAAAATCTATGAAAATTCATCCATTGAGATATTCAAAACTCAACTTATATCTCACTTTTTTCTGTTTCTCGTTCCTATTCTGCCCTGATTCTCACTTCATATCTCTCTTGGTGTTTGTTGTTTCCTTTTTAAAGCGATTTTGAAGTCCTGAAATGTTATATAATGATAAATTATTGTTATTAATATTATTATTTCTATTATGACATATTATAATTGTATTACATTTTCTGCAGACGAGGCTACACATTACTGATTTGGTTTGTATTTGTCAATACATTCTTACTGATGCCGTATGTCTGTCATTACTTTTGCAATTTTGACAAACCCTCATCTATGTATGCCAGTTAGAAAACATTGGTGTCAAATCAGTAGAATTACAGAAAACCAAACATTTACATTTGCAAGGCATAAACGATGTACAAGATTAACAAATGTAAAATGTTAAGTGTCAGTGAAGCACTGGCTTGAATAGACAAGAGACTGTTTTGTCAAATGTCCCTCACTAGTCCCCAGGCCAGCCGGATGTCTTTATATTGGAGACTTTATTTCGAACCTCTCCTGATCTGGAGCGCTGTGTTTGAGCTCTTGCTGACCTGAAGTACTTTAGTGTTTGTGTGTTGCTGACGCTTTGCTGAGTGAGATATGGAGTCAGCTCTTCACACCGATGCTCCAGAAGAGCTGATGAACTGTGACGCTCTACGCAGAGACACAGCTCCACATCATGGGTATGACTTATCCTGTTCTGCCCCCCGCGGTGTTTGCTCCATCCATGATCTCTCAGTCAAATGAACCACTGCCTCTCTAATGGTGCTGCACTGAAGTGATTTAAGATGGTGTTTGTTTAATCCGCATTCACTGGCACTTTAGTCTAGGAAAAGAGAGATAGATGAAGGACTTAATGATGTGATCACTGAGGCAGTAAGGCAATGACGAGGCACAGCGCAGAGATCTCAAAGCAGAATACAATTCATGTTTGCTTTAGCTCAGATTTTTTTTAATGTTATTGTTCAAAAAGTTTGGAGTCAGTAAAATTTTTTTTTTTTTAAGAAATTAATACTTTTATTCAGCAAGGACACCTTCAATTGATCAAAAGTGACAAAAAAGACATTTACTGTATAATGTTACCAAAACTTACATTTCGAATAAATGCTTTTCTTTTGAATTTTCTATTCAACCATCAAAGAATCTAAAAAACAATTATAAATGTTTCTACAATAATATTAAGAGGCACAACATTGATGATAAGAAATGTTTCTTGAGCACCAATCAGTTTATTGGAATGATTTCTGAAGGATCATGTGACACTGAAAATTCATCTTTACCATCTCAGGAATACATTTGATAATATATTTTAAAAAGGCAATTATTGTAAATTGTAATTAGGGCCCGAGCACCGATGGTGTGAAGACCCTATTGGAATTGCTCTGTCTATAATTTTACTGTATTTATTGTATTTTTGAAATAAAATAAATGCTGCTATCAATGAATGCAGCCTTGGTGAGCATCTTAGACTCCAAACTTTTGAACAATAGTGTATCAGTATTTGCTGTATTGCAGTATATTATGAGTTTTATGTTTTAAGATGGCATGTAGTTCAAAATAGTATACACATGCATTTTGTTTAAATGCATTATTTCCCTCCCACACGTTCTTTATACTAAATGTATGTTTACAGCCCTAATTATTTCAAAATTAAATATATTTTATATACAATGAAATGTATAAAAGAAGTATCTCCCTATATAATGCAGACAGCAGCCCAGCTTCTGTTCTTGTAATGATTGAGAAAATGCAGGAAGGGAATATAGCAAGGAGGGAATAAAAAAATGAAATTTGCAGTCCAGCACAGAGGCAGAAATAGAGGCAGATTGAATGGCTGATGAATGATGGCTGACCCTAATCTTGTTATCCTACCATTGATGACAGCTGTGTCATTTTCTCTTTATACGTTTCTCTCTTTTCTCCTCTAAATGATTATGGATCATTCATCTTCTCCTGCGCTCTGTGGGTAGATTGTTGTGTTTGCGAGGGGGATGTTTCTCTCACCGCGTGCACAGAGTGGGACACAAAACAAAATAAATGACTGTCACGCACTTCCCTCTGGCCCGGTGCATCTTCATCTAATTTGCATATATAACTCTTTGAAGATGCCAAGCTGATTTTATAAGGTTTGAGTTTATTGATGACCCAAACGAGCACTGTATTGTTAGTAGCCCCTATACTATGTTCAGTTACAAACAATACCTCTCTCCTGTGTCACTTTAATACATGCAGTGTGGAAAATAGGCTTGGGCGATATCCAAATTTTGATACCGTCAATCCTCCATATTTTACCTCGGTATACGGTATTACCGTGAATAATTATAAATTATAACGTAAGGCTCAGACAACGTCACCAAACTGTTGGCTTGTGCCTAAACCGTACATAAACTGAATACCTAACACTAATACTGAAACATTAACAAAATAACATGCACAACAATATTAACAACTTTTATTAACAACAAATTGCAGCTTATAAAAAAGTGAAATACAACAGTCAAACATAATTAAATTAACATAAACATCCAGAACAGTTTTCGCGCAGAGACACGCACACAAATCAATTGAATTAAATCACACCGCCCAAACAACTTTTAATAACAAAAAGTACCTGAATCAATTAAATAAATAAAAATAAACACCATGCGAATAGGAACGAATGGCAAGTGGCATCAAATCTAGTCAAGATTTTTCGCTAGAAAAACCAGCATGTTTACTTTGAAACAAGCTGATTTGAAACAACCTACATTGTTAAAAGCGCTATATATAAATGAAGATGACTTGACTTGACTACTTTGTCCGGATTTAACAGGGCACGTCGTGGACCGACAACTTTACCTGCGGTGCTGAAAACTCGCTCCGATGGTGTGCTTGTGGCACAGACGCAAAGGTACTTTCGTGCCACTCGCGACATCCGGGGAAAACGCCTGGCAGCATTTCTCCACCAGAAAATTCATTCATTCGTTTAACGAATTAATTGGCCTAAATATACAAATGAATGAATGAAAAGTCATAAATAAACGAATGAATGAATTAATGAATAGGCCTAAATAAACGAATGAATGAATGAATGAATGAATAGGCCTAAATAAACGAATGAATGAATGAACAGGCCTAAATAAATGAATGAATGCATAAATAAATAATTCCATTAATGTATATTATTCCACTTGTTCAAATTTGCATCCACATTTTTTAAAAAAATAAGTCCCTAATGCGCACAAAGCCTGCATTTATTTGATAAAAAATACAGGAAAAAATATTAAATGAATGGAAATAGGAGCATGCTTCACTCAATGATTAAACTTAAACTTTAAGAATGCTGGCCTGATGATTAGAATATATAAACAGGAAAGAGGCCGCACTATGCATAAATTGTTTTATTTGCACAAACGCGTTTCGGCACGTGCCTTCTTCAGTGTACAGGAAAATATATTACGATTTAAAAAATGGTTCTCTATTTTAATATAGCCTACTTTTAAATATAATTTATATATGTGATGCAAAGCATATATAAATGCCCCTTTTTTAAATTTGAGCCCCTGCACGTTTTATGCTTACCGTTATGAGACTATGTTCTGGGAGTCCCATCCACTTACTTCTTGTGGAGTTCATGCTTACGTTGCACTGAGTGAACTCGGGTCAATCCTCGCAGCAGTGAGTGGATGGTGGTTTCGGAATGGTGTTGTATGATGGTATTTCCATCTCTCGCGGTCACCTTTTTGTTGCACAATTTGCAAACGTCTCGGTTACGTATGTAACCCTAGTTCCCTGATAGGGAACGAGACGCTGCGTCAAACGCTGCGGGAACGCCCCTGCGTTGTGCGTCATGAAGCACGTATGGAATCAGCCCAATGGAGAGATGAAACGTCATAGGCGGGTGACGTCATCGACCAGGAAACTATAAAGCACCCCAAAAACACAAGCGCATTAGCTTCTGATAGGCTTGAAGGAAGCGCTAACGGGAGTGCCGGGAGTATGGCGGAGCGACGCAGCGTCTCGTTCCCTATCAGGGAACTAGGGTTACATACGTAACCGAGACGTTCCCTTTCAAGGGAACTTCGAGCTGCGTCAAACGCTGCGGGAACGCGAATACCCACGTCGCCATAGGACCAAATGACCGTCATGTGAGACTAGCGCACAGAGGACGAGAGCACCTGTGCCCCAGGGGTAGAGCTTAAGTCTAGGTCATAGAACTTAATAAAAGTATGCGGTGAAGACCATCCAGCCGCATCACAAACATCAATCAGGGAAACCCCCGACAAAAGAGCTTTAGAAGCAGCCATACTCCTGGTAGAGTGAGCTCGGACAACCAAAGGTGAAGGCTGGCCAGCCGACTCATAAGCAAGTGAGATAGCCTCAACCACCCACTTGCTCATTCTCTGTTTAGACGCCGGACACCCTTTCCTGGGTGGCCCGAAACATACAAAAAGTTGTTCTGATTTCCTCCACAGGGCAGCTCTGTGGACATAAGCGTCTAATGCCCTAACAGGGCAGAGTGAATTAAGTTTCTCCTGGTCCGATGACATAAATGGAGGAGGACAGAAAGCCTGCAGAACCGTAGGTCTAACAATATTAGTAGGAACCTTAGGAACGTAACCTGGTCTAGGATGCAGAAAAGCTTTAACCATGCCAGGTGCAAATTCCAGGCACGAGGGTGAAACCGACAGAGCCTGCAAATCTCCGATTCTTTTTAGTGAAGAGATAGCAAGCAAAAAGATAGTCTTAAAAGTGAGAAACTTCTCGGGAACTTCTTCGATAGGTTCAAAAGGAGCTAGGGAAAGACCTTCTAATACAATGGCCAGATCCCAAGTCGGCACCCTCGTACGAACTGCTGGCCTCAGCCTCAAAGTGCCACGGAGGAAACGAGTTATAAGCGGGTGTCTCCCAAGAGAAACTCCACTGAAAGGGACGTGGTAAGCAGCTAGTGCCGCCACATACACCTTTAGTGTGGAGGGGGATAACCCTGTGGAGAAGCGCTCCTGCAGGAATTCCAGCACTGCACCCACTGGGCAGTTAACTGGGTCCTGCAGGTGTTCTCCACACCAAGAAGTGAAAAGTTTCCACTTCAAGGCATAAAGCTTCCTCGTGGATGGAGCTCTGGAGTTAAGAATGGTCTCAACAACCTCGGTTGAGAGACCGGAGTCTATGAGCTGGGCCCCCTCAGAGGCCAAGCCCACAGTTTCCACAATTCTGGGCGGGGGTGAAGTATCGTGCCCCCCGCCTGGGAGAGTAGATCCCTCCTGACCGGGAGCTCCAAAGGAGAACCGTCCAGGAGAGAAATCAGGTCCGCAAACCATACTCGGGCCGGCCAGAACGGGGCTACTAGTAGTAGACTGACCCCGTCCCGGCGGACCCTCTCCAGAACTCCTGGTAACAGAGCAATCGGGGAAAGGCGTACAGACGTGACCTCGGCCACGGCTGCACCATAGCATCCAACCCCAGGGGGGCTGGAAGAGTGATGGAGAACCACCGATGACAATGAGTGGTCTCCTTGGAAGCGAACAGGTCCACCTCGGCGCGACCGAAACTCAACCAAAGGAGCTCCACCACCTCGGGGTGGAGTCTCCATTCCCCTGGCCTCGGCCCCTGCCTCGACAGGGAGTCTGCTACCACATTCAAATACCCAGGGAGATACATTGCTCTCAGAGATAGTAGCTTCCCTTGGGACCACAGGAGGATCTGACGGGCCAACTTGTAAAGCCGGCGAGACCGCAGGCCCCCCTGATGATTTATATAAGAGACCACCGACGTGTTGTCTGATTGAACTAACACATGATGGCCTCTCAGGTCTGTTAGGAAGTGTTTCAGAGCCTGAAACACAGCCAACATCTCTAGACAATTTATGTGCCACGAAAGATGATGATCCTGCCACAGACCTTGGGCTGGGCGACCACTCATGACCGCCCCCCACCCTGTGAGGGAAGCATCCGTCGTTAGCGTTATGCGACGACAAAGAGCCCCCAGCACAGGACCTTTGGATAGGAACCAAGTTTCTCTCCACATGACCAGAGCACGAAGGCAGCGCCGCGTGACTTTGAACGTGCGGAGCGGATTTCCCCTCGGGGAGAATCCCTTGGTCCTGAGCCACCACTGTAGCGGTCTCATGTACAACAGGCCGCAAGGTATAACGTTGGACGCTGCTGCCATCAGACCCAACAGTCTCTGAAACTGCTTGACAGTGAGTAGCTGGCCTAGCTTCACTTGTTTCACAGCTGAGAGAATCGAAGCGATGCGGGTCGGAGAGAGTCGCGCCCGCATCGATACCGAATCCCAAACGACACCCAGAAAAGTGGTCTTCTGGGAAGGAGATAATACACTTTTCTTTGCGTTCAGCCTCAACCCCAACTTTCTGATATGAGCGAGGACGACATCTCGATGCCGAACCGCCATCTGCTCGGTCTGAGCTAAAATCAACCAATCGTCGATGTAATTGAGAATACGAATGCCCTGAAGCCTCAGAGGCACTAGTGCTGCATCCATGCATTTCGTGAAAGTGCGGGGAGATAAAGCTAGGCCAAACGGAAGAACCCTGTACTGGTACGCCTCGCCCCCGAAGGCGAACCTCAGGAACTTCCTGTGTTGTGGAAGGATGGACACATGGAAGTATGCGTCCTTCAGATCTATCGTGACAAACCAGTCCTCGGACCTGATTTGAGACACGATCTGCTTGATAGTGAGCATCTTGAATTTTAGCTTCCCTACCGAGCGATTCAATATGCGCAGGTCTAAAATTGGACGCAACCCCCCATCCTTCTTTGGAACGATGAAATATCGGCTGTAATAACCTGACTCCAAACTGGGAGGAGGAACCCGTTCTATAGCCTCTTTTTGAAGGAGCGTTTTCACCTCTTGTTCCAATACCAGAGCCTGCTCGGGGCCCACCACTGTGTGCAGAACCCCTCTGAATTTTGGTGGACGACACCTGAACTGGATAGCATAACCCTTTTCTACTGTCTGCAGGACCCAATGAGATATTTTTGGAAGGCTTTTCCACTCTGCCAGAAATTCTACTAAGGGTACCAGCCTCTCGAGACTGGCCTCTGGTGTAACTTGAGCAGCAGACGCAGCGCCCTGTAACGGCGCACCGGCAGGGAACAACTGGTCTGACCGCTCTGAGACCCTCCTCAGAGGGAGCGAGCGTCCCTCGGGAAAGCGCTCGCTGGGATCGTCTGTGCCCCGGCATAAAGGCGGGGTTGGCAGAACGAGCCCCTGAGGGCACCGAGGAGGAATGGGCACCGTAAAAAGAAGTGAACACCTTTCCGCCTCGGTGGGGACCACCCTCAGCATCCTGAACGGCTTGGCGTCAGGACTTCTTCTTAGCCGAAGCCTTCTTAGCCAATATAACTGTCCTCAGATCAGTTCTACTGGGAGAAGGCTTCGGCTGAGAGTGTCGCGGCTGAGCCCACTGTCCAGCAGGGGGAGCACGAGACGCGACACTCTGCCTCTGCTGCGCTCTATGTGATGAGCTCGAAGACGGCCGGGGCTGCTCCCGCCCAGCAGCCCCAGGGACATGAACTTTAAGGGGAAGAAACTTTTTAAAAGCTGCAGTTTGTTTCTTTTCTTCTTGGAATTTATCGATAACTGAATTCACAGCATCACCAAACAACCCCATGGGAGAAAGAGGAGCATCTAAAAGAAAAGCTTTTTCTCTCTCTTTAATATTAGTCTGATTTAACCACAAATGTCTTTCTGCGGCCACCAGAGCTGCCATAGAACGACCCATTAATTTGGCCGATTCTCTGGTGGCACGCAGGGATAAATCAGCAGCCTGACGCAGTTCGCGAACTACGTCAGTACTGACCTCCTCACTCTCACTCATGTCCCTTAGCAGATCAGCCTGGTATGCCTGCAAGATTGACATAGTATGCAGACATGACGCAGCCTGACCTGCTGCCGAATATGCTTTACCCACCAAAGCCGAAGTGTTTCTTAAAGGCTTGGTGGGTAATGCCGGTGCCTTAAAAGATGATGCTGCTTCGGGGGAGAGATGGCTCGCAAGCGTCTCTTCCACACGAGGCAAAGCACCATAACCATGAGCCTTGGCTCCCATAATATTAGCGTATGTTGAAGTCTGGGGACTAAACACTCTATATGACACCGGTTTTCTCCATGATTTCGACACCTCGGTGTGGAGATCATGGAAAAACGGCAGGCACCGGCGTGGAGGCTGCACACGTGACGGCAAAAATCTCTCATCCAACTTTGATTTAGAAACAGACTCCTGTCTAGTCACTGGCCATTCAATATTAAGTTTTTCAACAGCTCTTGTTAACACCTCCATAAGCTCATCACTCTCAGGAGTGTGGGGTGGCGAATCCTCCACATCTCCCTCAACACTAACAACATCAAGTTCCTCAGAACTGGATAGCTGCAGCATTGGTGCCTCAGCCCGAGCGGAAGAAACCGCAGCGCGTGCTTCCGAACCCGGGACTGAGGCACTGGATCTCACAGGTGAAGGGAGAGATAAGGCAGAGCCCGTCTCAAACCCCGCTGTGAGATCCATCTGCGATCCCCACGATAAGCGCCGCCGCTCTGCCTCGGCAGAAGCGGGACCCGAACCGCGGGGAGCGCGCACCGAACCGCTCTCCTCAAAGAGCGATCGGCGGGAGCGGAGCGTCCTTAACGGCAAACGCTCGCAATGCTCACAGTCTGCTCCCTCGAGAGCAAACTGGGCATGCTGAACTCCCAAACAAACAACACAAAGATCATGTGTATCCCCGCTCGTTAAATAACGCGAGCAGGGAGGAACACACTTTCTAAACTGCTGTTCGTCCGCCATAATCTCTCAATATATATATATATAGGGATAAATTGTTTGTGTGGTGCAGGGTATGTAAGACAGACAATATCACACAGGGACAGATTCACATGTAGCGCGACTGAAAGCACAGAAGCTAATGCGCTTGTGTTTTTGGGGTGCTTTATAGTTTCCTGGTCGATGACGTCACCCGCCTATGACGTTTCATCTCTCCATTGGGCTGATTCCATACGTGCTTCATGACGCACAACGCAGGGGCGTTCCCGCAGCGTTTGACGCAGCTCGAAGTTCCCTTGAAAGGGAATTGCCTCGTCTGTATTTACCGCCTCTCCATTCTCGTTCGGTCCAACCCCGAAATACTGCCAAACTGCAGAAGTTGTGTTCTTTTTCGAGACCAGGTCACTCCGTGCGCGACTCGCCATCTCTCCGCCTCTCTCTCTCTTTCTCCTCCACGCTATCACGTGATGACTACCACGCACGCACACATTTTTAGGCATTAAATGAATTATATTTAATATTTAATCCTTGTCTCCTATATAAGTGCATTGTATTTTTTATGACGGTATTACGGTATTAAAACTGATACCGTTTCTATTTTTAGATCCCGCGGTATACAATATTACCATTTTACCGCCCAAGCCTAGTTGAAAATCTTACATATCTGTGTGTTCAGATTTTTTTTAACAAATGACCAAAATAACCACATTCATGCATTACAGTTTATGATATTGAGTACATTTGAGTGTATTTGTAGCTGTATTACTGTTCATGTTTAATTCAGCCTTCAAGATTAAAGGGTTCACCCAAACATATACATTGCCATCATTTACTCACCCTCATGTCATTTCAAACCTGTGTGACTTTCTTTATACTGTGGAACACAAAAGAATATATTTAGAATTGTCTCAATACCATAATTCTAAAAAAAATCGTATTTTTTGTGGCAGTAGAAGGAACAAAATCATACAGGTTTGAAATGACACGATGGTGAATTTGTCAGTAAGTCATCCTGGAAATGTTTTAAATCCATATGTTCTTTTTTTCCTGAAGAACTGTTTGACATAAATGTGTTGTAATACTCCTACACTAAAGTATACATTTCGATCTTTCCTCTATTCTATGTGCACTTCCTTCTCAAATGATTAAGCTGCAACTTTGACCTCAAGTCTAAGCACTTCATTGGAGGTCTTCTTGCTTGAGCTACCACATATACTGTATAGTTATTTTGTTCAATCCACAGCATGGTATGCGCAAGCTTGAGTGATGTTGCTCTGGCACAGTGTGAGAGTCATCATGTTGTTCAAAATAGTGTTTGAGAGCTGGTCATTTGCTACAGCAACAGATGGAGGTTTGATTTACACTTGGGTCTCTAATTTATTCGATTCACCTCTACATTGAATAGACTTATGTTTCAATGAAGATATGTGGGTTGACTCAATGTGAATCCTTTTTTGAAATTCAGTTTTTCATCAAACTCAAAATGAATCATTTGAATTTGTGATAAGACATGGGCTAATTAATATACAGTTTATCTTTTTCTGTAGGACATACTCTCAAAAGATTTATTTCTATACGTATATTTTTGTGATTTATATGCTGTCTATCTCAGGCTCTGGGTGCTTTCATCTATATTGAGCCTTTCAATCATACTGGAGTGAGGAATCGGTACATGTTGTTGATTACTTTTCATTGATCATTATTTATTTTTTAAAGCACACATAGCAGGAACGATCCACCTGTCCTGAAGAAACTTGTTCAATGTTAAAATTGTTATAGAGTAGTAGTGTGATATTGATATATATATATATATACATATATATATATATATATATATATATATATATATACACATATATATATATATATATATATACATATATATATATATATATATATATATACATATATATATATATATATATATATATATATATATATACATATATATATATATAAATATATATATATATATATATATATATATATATATATATATATATATATATATATATATATATATATACATATATATATTTATATTCACTCCTTCCTATTGAAAAGACAGCATTGGTTTTGTCCATCCTTACCTGTTAGTCAGCATGTCAGGGATCATGATATCCACATGATATCCAATCAGCAGTATTGGTAAGTGATCAGTTTTTTTTCCAAAATTACGCCTAACATGGTTTCATTTTATTGTTGACTTAATTTTATGATGGGATTTACCCATTAAAGAAGTTACTTACCAAATAAATAAATAAAATGCATGAAAATGCCATGCAGTATTGTCTGGGACCACTGTCAATGGTCAATTATAAAGTCTTAATTATATAAAAAAATATTTGACCTCATAATTCTTTCCAGTGTTCCAGAGAGCCATGTACTAATGTATAGTTGTAATACAGTAGATGTAATAATGTTATTTGTGAACATTTCTATTAGTTGTGTGGGTGGAGATTACTTAAGGATGATTTTCTTTGAGGTTTAGAACTGAACGTTCAGCTCTATATATTGTCATTTCTTTCACTTCTTTAAAATCTTAATTGCTGTAAAAATGTCAGAGCATAATAGAGCCTCTCTTATTAGCAGCCAGCTTTTAAGGTTGGATAGTTGGATATATACATATCACCAAGACTGCATTTATTTAAAATTTTTAAATAAGAATATAGCATAAACAGTAATATTGCAAAATATTATTACAATTTAACTGTTTTCTTGTAGTCTTTAGTGTCACATGATCTTTCAGAAATCATTCATGACATATTTCTTCTTTTTATCAGTGTTGAAAACAGTTGTGCTGCCTGATATTTTTATGGAAACTGTAATCAGGATTCTTTGATGAATAGAAAGCTAAAAAAAAAATCAATTTATTTGAAATCAAAATCTTTTAAATGATTATAAATATCTGTACTTTCACTTTTGATCAATCAAATGCATCCTTGCTGATTAAAAGTATTAATTTCTTTCTAAAAAAAAAATCTTACTGATTTTTGAATGGTAGTGTATATATATTGCTTATAAGAGTTAACTGCATATAAGGGACAGTTTAAGAATGCATAAATAAAAGTGCTTTGTTTATGTCAAATTTATGAAACATGTTTAATGTTTTATCTCACAATCATGTTTTTCCGCAATCCTATTCCCCTCCATCTGGTGCATCAGCTTTGACTGATCATTTGATCAAATAGAGAAGGCCCTGAGGAATCAGGAAGTAGAAGATAAAGGAACGCCGTTACCTTTTCATTTGGTCCCTGGAGTGACCTTTAACCCTCTTTCCTTACTTGCCAAAGTCATTATGGCTGAACTGAGACAGGAGCAGTAGAGAAAATGTCCATTATGTGAGATTTATAACTGTGGTCCATGTCCATTGCTGCCTACAATGACAGATAAATCAATTGACGTGGACACCTGTGTTCCATGATTATGATTGCACATTCGCCCTGAGAGGATGTGAAGGTGAAAGATGTCTTTGTGACGTTAACTAGCAGATCTGTCTACTTAAAAAATGGTTTCACACCTGTCTTCATAAAAAAATGGTTTTAGTTTTATAGCCTAATAACAGATTGCTGACCTTTATTGAAAGGTTACCATTAGCGCTCTGTTTTAAGGAAAGTTTAAGGGGTACTTCGGACTTAGGAATGATCTGAAAAGTGATTATAGACCATATCAGCCTGGCTTATGAATACTTATTAAATGCCATAATATAATACTAATTAATTTCCTGAAAGGCAAATTTGGTCTTACCGATTATGCGTTTGTCAGCTTGTCTCGGTGCTGTTAACTGAAACCATTAAAAATATTTGTTGTTAATTAAAATAAAGCTGAAATCAAATAAAATAAAACTATTAGATGAAAATAATTTTAACTTTGAAAATTTAAATCAAAATTGGAAATTAAACAAAAAATAAAAACTATAAAATAAGTTGAAGTACTAAAATTACTAAAATTAAGACTGAACTAAAAATAAATAAAGCTAAAAATAAATATTCCTAACATAAATGACAGTAGCACATTACAGAATTACTCAAATATAAAAATAAAAGTTAATTAAAAATATTATTGAATATTATAAGAATATATATATATATATATATATATATATATATATATATATATATATATATATATATATATATATATAATACTAAAATAACACTGGCCTGTTTGACTTTCCGTCGATGCAGCTGGGGGGCAGAATCTTGCGCTTGGCCTTAAAACTGTCATTTTATGCAGCCACCTACATTTTTTTCTTCACACTGCAGCCAAGCAAAACAAAGCTCTTAAAATGTAATGATTCTTGCCCGAAAAGTGGGGCGTGATGCAATCCCCCCCAGTTATAATGGCTGCTATTCCCCTGGTGTGTAGTATAGAGTAAGTTTCCAACATATTGTACCACAGGTAAGCAATGATTTAAGGGATATTTAAGCACATATATCAGCACTGGAGATTCTCTGAGCCAGAATGAGTCAGTGGGCAGTTTTTCCTTTATACAATAAATCTGTACTTCACCACACAGTGCAAAACTGTGACTAGTACTGCGCCATTGAACTATTGATTTAAATACAGCATGTGTGGTAGTGATTGGTGAGCGAGATCAAGCTGCCTCTCCGGGATGAGTGAGTGATGCAAAAGATAGGTCATAATTACTTTTCTCTATGAGCACAGGAGTCTTTAGCGTGTGTGTCCCCGCTCACGGCAGGATGAAAATAATGGCTTCTGTCATAAATCTATATCCAGAAAACTGTACTCACGTTTAACATTGCCATATCTGCAAGAATACACACTTTTTCTTGTTTCACTCTTCAGTGCGCAATTGAAGGTTTTCCACCCCCCTATATATAATCTCATACATCAATATCCAAAGGAACAAAAAGTGAGGACTAAACAGATTTACCATATCACTCTTTGTCTTGGGAAATGGCTGCATTCTTCCTAACATGTTCTTCTGTAGAAAGAAACTAAAGCTGGATGGTTAAAAGCAGCACAATGAGATGCCGACAGTGTAATTTCGAGTTTGCGAAGAAGAGCCTCTGTGGACAGAAGTTTTTGATCAATTAAAACACATTCCTTTCGTATTTAAATCAATGTTTTTCACATGTATTCCTCACTGAGCCCAGGGCAACTAATTTCTGGAAGGTCAAAAGGCATCAAAGCAGTTGTTTATTGAGGCTAGACGCTCTTAAAGCACCCAATATTCCTATGCAAATGTGCGTGCATAAATTTGAATTCATGACAAGCCGTGTTTCTTGTTTTGACATTGGCCTATAAGATATAATTTGCAAAGTTTACTTAAGGGAAACAACAAAATTACAACAAGCAGAAAGTGCATGGAGGTGATGTTTGCTGTTTAGTTCAGCTAAAGCCACGGCTTATGAAATTCCCCTTGCAGACGTATGCACACAAACTCTTTCAGGAAGTCATCTTCGGTGGACCCAGCGAACGGTTCCTTCCCATAAAGATCCTCCAGCCCATCATCCCAAAGTCTGTCTCACTGCACTCTATTTCCAAATCCAATTTCTCGATAGCAGACATGCTAATCACACGCCTCTAAAATGTGTTTCCTGAAGCAATTTAGGGGTGAAATTCAACCTTTCACTCATAAATATTCAGACTCTGTTGTTTATGTGGCCTTAGAGCAAGTTGTGTTTTATTTCTAACACTTGTGCTTCATGTGTGGCTTTAAGGGAGTAGAACATTGTGAGACCAAACATTGCGTGTGTGTCATGGGTCAAGAAGCAGATTGGCTGCGAAAAGAACGAGGCTTTGTACTGAGCGGAGAGCTGCGGTTATCTGCTCGGTCCAGACGAGAGGACAGAGCAAGACCAACAGGATTGCGAGCAGGAACATTTTGCTTGTTCAAACTTGAGGCCGAAATCTGTTGCTGAGATCTCTTGGATTTCAGCAGTGCTGGTTTAGTAGGTCACTCAAGTGCCTCTTTAGACTGCAAGTGTTTGGAATGATGGGATGAGGTGTGTGGCACAGCCATACTTGTGTTTACTGTTATAAGTCTGCTTTCACTCTACCAAACCATTAACATCAAGATCTCTGGGACAATTTATTTTATATATTTAAAGTAAAGCTAATCTATATGATACAGTTTAGTCCTAATTTTCTGAAGAGACACGATATTATGAATAGTATTAATAAGAGAGGCTCTATTATGCTCTGACATTTTTACAGCAATTAAGATTTTTGAAGTGAAAGAAATGAAAATGGCTTATAGAGCTGAAAATTCGGTTCTAAACCACAAAGATCAAAATCATCCTAAAGTAATCACCGTTCACAAATAACATTAGTACATTTACTGTATTACAACTATACTTTATTACATGGCTCTCTGGAACACTGGAAAGAACACTTTTTGAACTGACATGATATTAATATTATTTATATAATGAACAGATTAAATGTAGGCCTTTATTCACATATAAACATTCATCAGCAAACAAACAGAAGCTCAACCGTACCTGCTTGATGCATGAGAACAAACCTCTTTCAGAAGTTCAAACGTGCCGTGTAACACATGAGAATGAACCTCATTGGTTCTTGTTGAAGCTCAAACATGCTGCGTAACACACAAGAATTAACCTCATTGGTTCTTGTTGAAGCTCAATCCTGCTGCGTAACATATGAGAATGAACCACATTGGTTCTTGCAGAAGCTCAAACATGCTGCGTAACACGAGAATGGACCTCATTGGTTCTTGCTGAAGCTCAAATGTGCTGCATAACATACAAGAATGAACCTCATTGGTTCTCGCACAAGTCGAACGTCAAGCAAACATGCTTGTGGTTCCGTTTACCACACCTGATGTGTGCTTTGAATGTTTAAATTCAATCTCTTTATCTTAATGAAGAAATCGTGCATCTTCAGGAAATTTGGACTAAACCGGTCATGTGGATTAGTTGTACAATCTCTTTATGAACTTTTTGATTCGTCAAAGTGGTATTTGCGTAGACTGTCAAAGGAGGGACAGAAAGGTCTCAGATTTCTGGTTTGGAACATAATGGTGAGAAAATGATGACAGAATTTTAAATTTTGGGTTAACTTACCCTTTAAATTATTATATTTTGTCCAATCATATCCATGTGGTTACTTTCTTGAGTGGTTGAATGTTTTAGGAAACCTTTGGAAATAATAAACTGAGGCTCATTGGAAAAACTGCATTTTCCAGCTGAAATGACCACTAGTGACAGTAAAACACCAACCATTTGTATTCCTTTACACACAAATCATGATTACAGATGCACATTATCAATTTAAAAAGACACATTTTTGCTTGGTTTCTTGCACAATGATATATTGAGACCACCACAATTTTTAAATTAATTGTTAATTTATACTTTTGTATCACATAATCAACTCTGAATGTATGTGTATATATATATATATATATATATATATATGGCTTTTTTGTCATTTTAAACTGGTCAGTAGTTCACCTGGTACAGCATTACACTTGCAATGCAGAGCCCTTGGTTTGAGTCCGATGAAACATGAGTCATGACTCATGGTAAAAGAGCTTAAACTTGTAGAAGCAAGTTAAAATGGCATGTTTGCTTTAGCAAATGCATTTTTATCTCACATTTGGTGTAGGGCAGGGTTTAGAGCAGGTGGTAGTGTACATTATTTTCAAAAGTGATTAACGTGAGCATTAACCTTATTGTCTCTGGAATTTAATTTCCGAACTGCTATGTGATATGTAAAACAACCAACGTAATGAAACATTGCCAGATTCACATTCATCTGTTTCGGATAAAACTAAACAAACTTTAACACCTATCCTAACCCGAAGCACCACTCGTTAGTTAGACATTTCACTTCGAAAGTGTTGTGAATTGTGCAAGAAGCAGCATCATTTTGCAGAAATGTCACCACAGGCACTTTTTTTTTCTCCCCAGTGAGCCTGAGTTGGAAATAATCATTATATTTGAAATTTGGTTCTGTTAGTGGCACAGAAATTCTACCTTTAATTGTGTATTTCATTGTCCTCTTTCCCTGTTGTTCTCTTTTCCTACCCTCCCACTGAGCTTTCACTCATTTGCTATCCAGACATTTTCAGACCTACTCTCACCTGATGGATCTGATTTGAGCCACAGCTGCTGGTTGATTGCGTAGATGGATTGCCTATCACAGAGGGATGGCAATTGTGTTTAATATCCACCGATATCCTGTACGGTGTGTCTCTGGAGGTATTAGCTAAGCCATGATATGCCTCCCAGCGCTCCTCGTCTAAGCCTTCAGTGAGACGTTAAGGTCTGCTGCTTTAACCCCCTCTTCCCCCCTCGTGCTCAAGTGTCTGTTTCCACATGTGTTTGAGTTAATTAGTAACAAAGCCACAGCAGCTCCCAGGAGGAACGCCGCTACAGAACAACTTCCATCTTTATTAAAGAAACGCGATTTGAGTGCTTTCCTTCCGATTTTCTGTTTTTTTAATGGTTTATTTCATCTGCTACTCTTCCATTCCTTTAATTGGGAAGTTGGTGTGTTGTGAGGGAGCTTGAGGAATTAAGATGGATTGGTGGAAAAAAGGCATCAATGATAAATAGATCAGAGACTTGCCAGAAGGAGAGGTGACGGCGTGTCACGTGTAAAGTCGCGCTCATGCTGACAGCGATTAAACCCTCGAGGTCAGCGAGTCTCTGTGCTCTTGGCTGATTATAGGTGTATCCAAATGTTTCAGGTGGGGCATCACTATCTGCATTTACAGTGGCAGTAGCATCTTGTCGCTGCTCATTTTGTAGGGATACACCAATATGGACATTTTGTCTGTCTGTCTGTTTGAATTTTGTTAGACTGCTCACCTAAAAAATCCAGAGCTTTAAATAATGAAATTGCTTTTAATCTTAATCATTTTTATACAAGTTAAATGGATTAAGTTAATTTATTTGATGTGATTTTAAATGCTCACTTGAAAAGTTCAGAACTCTACTTTCTTTAAATGAGGAAATTGCGTTTATTTTTAAAACAAATGTTATTTGACCTTATTTGGGTCCCATGATCATTTGGCTATATTTTTTAAGCTTAAAGGGATTTTTTTTTTTTTTCATTATTTACTCACATCCAAGTGGTTCCAAACCTGTATGAGTTTCTTTCTTTCACAAAAGAAGATATTTCAAAGAATGTCGGTAATCAAACAGTTGATGGTATTGACTTCCATAGTAGGACAAAAAATACTATGGAATTAAATGGCTACTGTCAACTGTGTCTGGTTACCAACATTGTTTAGAGTAACTTATTTTGTGTGAAATAAACTTATGGAACTCATGGGTGAGTTCAAGAAACTCATGGGTAAACGATACCTTTAAATATATCACACTTTTTGCTTATCAAACGAATAGAGATAACGTTAAAAAGTCAATTTCGGCCAATACCGATATGACTGCTGATATATCATAAACCTCTGCTCATTGGCTTCATCACCTAGTCACTCATGTTGCTATAAATCATCTAATATAATTTACAATTAATGACTACCAGTTGCTTTGTCACTGCAAACTAGTGGAAAACAGCTTATAATTTTTTTTTTTTTTAAATGTAAAAATGCTGACTGTTTTCTGTGAGGGTTGTGTTTAGGGGCAGGAGATTTGTACAGTTTAAAAATCACTATTCCCTGCTTTCACAGACAAGTCGTATGCCTAGTTTAGACGACATGACTTTTGTAACGATTGAAGTCCAATGGAGGCAAGTTGAGATGAGAACCCAAATGCAAATTTATTTACAACAAGACCACAATAAAACACAAAAGGAAACCATGACAAGGCATGCAAACTCTGAACTAAAGCAGGAACATGAACACAGACTTAGAGAACAAGATACTGGAGCCGGTGCATAGAACAAACAATACTCAACAAAGACACGGGGCAAACAAGAGGGCTTAAATACACACAATACTAATGACAAGACAAGGGACACCTGTGAACAATTAACAATACACCAATTACAACATGACACAACAGAGAAGGGAACACATGGCAGTATCACATGACTAAAACCAGGGGATCACACGACAGACAAAAGACAGGAACAAGAAAAAAACACCCAAAACGTGACAACTTTAAACGTCGGCAGATTTCTGTGTTGTTAAAGTACTCGGGGCAAGTTAATCTTGATCGTTATACCTTTGTGAGTACTGTCTATAGAAAAAAAAAAAAAAAAACGAACCGGATTGGTGGTTGCAACACGGAGCTGCTACAGCTAATGCCCAGAGCTCCCACTCAGCTAAAACGGCAGTTATGGGGCATATACATAAAGAGTGTCTTTGTGGCTCTTAACAGACACAAAAATGTCTTGGAGTTTGCACATCAAGTTACAACTAGCCACTACTGCAGAATTTCGAGGTCATGGAATGGAAGACGATAAAATATAAGTTCTTGTATTTTCGCATTCTGTTGCCACAATTCGGAACGGCACAAACGCGAACCATTTCTTCTTCACTTGTGACCAACTCCGATCCTCACTCTTCTCACACTACGCTCCTACGCACAGTGCTATTTACCTTTTTCCGCCTACAACTGAGTTCCCACGGGACTTCAGCGCGAGACTACAGCTGGCCGTCTAAAACACTATTTAGGTGAATTTAAACAATGGCTAAGTTGCTAAACGCATCTTATTCACATGTAATGACATTGTTCATGTTAGACAGACATTTTAAATGAAGTTTTATTAACTAAGTTCGGGAGGAGCACGTTCAGATAATTAAGACGAGTGGACAGCAATCAGCAATCAATGATAAAGGGTACATATAGACTCAACAGTCTTACCTCGATCCATTGACAGTTTGCAGCATCCCCCCTCCACCCCTTCTCCACACTCCTAGTTCTCCACACTCCTAGTTCAAAAATCACTTACATACGGGGGAGTACTCTGGGTTCGGGCTGAATTCCGAGCTCGGAGCCCTCCCTCCGGACAGCACGCCAAATACGCATTACCAACGAACCAATTCGGTTCGTTTTTTATTTATTTATTTATAGACAGTACTCACAAAGGTAGAACGATCAAGATTAACTTAAAAATTGTGCGGAGTTCTCCTTTAAGACTACTTGACTTGCTGTCTGTAATCGGGAGTCTTTAAGTCGTTGTGGTGTTCACACTAAACTAGGTAAATGGTCCGCAACAGGGGGTCACACACAACACAATTTGTCGACAACTCTGTCACCCAACGACTCTATCTGGTCCCCCAAACCACGTTTTGTCACGGAAACACATACGAGAAGTGGAACGGGAAATGATTTAAAACAACGGGCAAAACAGGAGTTGTTTATTTGAAAATGGGCGCCGGGAAGAAATTAGCACTGCAAGTTCTTTGCAAGATGAACTGTTCTGAAAAACTCTGAAAAAGGAAAAAAAAGAAAAGAATATGGATGAATATAAAAGTATGTAAAAATATAAAATTACATTATAAAGCTTGGAAGAGCCAGGACATTTGTTAATATAACTCCGATTGTATTCGTCTGAAGGAAGAAAGTCATATACACCTAGGATGGAGGGTGAGTAAATCATGGGTTAATTTTTTTTTTGGGTAAACTATCCCTTTAAGATAGTCCCAGACTAAAATGCATGTTTGAGCTATTTTAACTGAACAACTGAACATATCTTAAAATATATCAGTGGCATTGTTTTGTCTCAAGATGCACACCAGTAATGTTTTTTTTCTATGTTTTCTAATTTATAAAAGTTACTTTAATATCCTAAGTGAACGAAGGCCTAGTCCTGGCTTAATCTAAGCCCTGTTTGTGAACCAGGTCCTATGTCTGGAAAGTCCCCATAAAAAAAATGAAAACCCAACGTGTGTCTGTGTGTGACAAAATGTCCCCACAAGTATTGTAATACCAGGACATTTTGACTTTATGGGGACATTTTTTGTTCCCCATGAGGAAACAAGCTTATAAATTGAAAATGTAAAAATGTTTTTTGTGATGACTAGGTTTAGGGGTAGGGTTAGTGTAGGGGGATAGAATATACAGTTTGTACAGTAAAAAACCATTACGTCTATGGAATGTCCCCTTAAAACATGGAAACCCAACGTGTGTGTGTGTGTGTGTGTGTGTGTGTGTGTGTTTGTGTGTGTGTGTGTGTGTGTGTGTGTGTGTGTGTGTGTGTGTGTGTGTGTGTGTGTGTGTGTGTGTGTGTGTGTGTGTGTGTGTGTGTGTGTGTGTGTGTGTCTGTGTCTGTGTGTGCCAGGGCTGCCCGGCTAGTGGGCACTGGAGAGTTTGGACAGAACATTCAAAACCCACATTCTTTTGAGACAAACACTTCCTCTTCCAACTCATCATCACTTCATGAGCTCTTTACACACACAATTTTGCAAATAGTCATTAAAACCCATTGTTTCAAACACTTATAGACACACGTAGCAGCACATAACCAAATATTTTAACCACCACAAACAGACAGCTGTGTGGTTAAATGTGCTGTTATTGGGTCAAATCTGATAGCTCTCCAATACATGTCCCAGGACAGTCCCAGTCCCAGCTGTGAGAACATGAGCTCGGTCTGACTTCATTAATTTGCTGTGTGTTGTGTGACCATCCCCACAAGTGTGGTTTTATTAACATGCATCAACACACCATCTGCAACCTGAAATCAAACAATAATTGAGCATAATAAATGATGTTAAATCCATTAACAAAGGCAGCAGTTGAAAGTTATTTGTTTAGGGCGTGTTGAATTATACACTTTTAAATATGCTGATTTAAATTGCAATGTTCTTAATGAAATCTGAATTGGAAGAGAAAAAAAAGGTACTCTGCCTTTCTAACACACACACACACTTTAACAAATTTATTTTTCTCTTCCATTTGCTCTTTCTATATCCGGGATTAGTCAATAATTTTTCCCTCTCAGCTCAAAGCCAGTCAAGAAATGAAATCTCTTTCTTGTCTAAAGCCTTCCGTGTTATCAATTGAAACCAAATACATCAATGCCATTAATGTCTCTGACTTGTGGCCATTTAACCTTGTAATTTTATGTCATATCCAAAACTAAATCTTTCTCTCCTGGGAAATTAATCACTTGATAATCACTTTTGTTGGCAAGAAAGATGCTATTACAGTGGTGCTAATTGTTAAACATGGAAACTCAATGAAAAAGGGCACTGAGGTGAACCGGCCTCCTCTTTTATAATGAGGAATGATGCAGATCACTGCTCGGCTCCTATCCGTCCGCATAATCAGATGAGTGTGTGTGTGTGTGTATTTTTATTGGATCATTAAAATCCTAACAAATACCAGTGTGTTGCCTCTGTCTTTGTTTATTTGACTTGCTGTAAGTGTTAACTCTGTATTAGAGTTGGATTTAACTCATCTGGATTCAGACAGGATTACTGGGGCTTGTTGATAAGATGAAGTCTCCATTATCCTGTGATCACAAGTGCTGTTTGGCAGAGATCTGACGTGCAGGTAAATGTTGTGTGTTTGGATTTTCCTCCTCCTGTCTGTGACAGCACAGCTTTTCACCTGCCACAGATGGATGTGTGTGTGTGTGTGTGTGTGTTTGTGTGTGTGTGTGTGTGTGTGTGTGTGTGTGTGTGTGTGTGTGTGTGTGTGTGTGTGTGTGTGTGTGTGTGTGTGTGTGTGTGTGTGTGTGTGTGTGTGTGTGTGTGTGTGTGTGTGTGTGTGTGTGTGTGAGCCTGCACGCTTGCGTGTGTGTGCGTGTGGGTCACGTTTTGCCTGCATTGTGATGGCCAAATGTCCCGGTTGTAGTAAAACCTGAAACAACCTATACTGATGGTCCAATGTTGTTATTGAACAATAACTACCTACCCTTAGTTTATAAATAATACTAAAATAAATGGTGGGCCCATAACTTTTTGTTGTATGGGCAAAAACAGTTCATCATACACCCCCAAATCAGAAAAATAATAAGATAAAATCAAGAATCTGTTATTTGTTCATTCTTTTTAACCTTTTTTTAACTGACAAAAGTACAAAGAAAAGTTTTCCAATGTTTTCACCGACCAACATATTGTATTTTGTAAATATGAACAAATTTTGATTTTGATGGCTGCAACACATCCCAAAAAAGTTGGGACAGAGACATGTTTACCACTGTGTCACTTCACCTTTCCTTTTAATTACACTTTTTAATCATTTGGGAGTTGAGGATACTAATTGTTGGAGTTTTGCTAGTGGAATATTTGCCCAATCTTGTCTGATACAAGACAGCCGCTCAACAGTCTGTGGTCATCGTTGCCTGATTCTCCTTTTCATAATGGGTCAAACATTTTCCATAAGAGACATATCTGGACTGCAGTAAACAGGCAGGCACATCCCTTCTATGGTACAGAGTGTCTACAAACCACTCAGTTTTAGCATGTGCAGAATGAGGCCTGGCATTGTCTTGCTTCCCAGGAAAGGTGTCATCTTTATGGCAGTTTTTGTCTCTGCACAATCCAAATATATGCCTCCATGTCAATGGTACCTTCACAATAATGCAAGTTACCTATACC
Organism: Siphateles boraxobius; assembly: GCF_051911475.1. Classification (NCBI taxonomy): domain Eukaryota; kingdom Metazoa; phylum Chordata; class Actinopteri; order Cypriniformes; family Leuciscidae; genus Siphateles; species Siphateles boraxobius. Next base: position 39,074,298 of record NW_027508734.1, on the reverse strand, counting down.
GTTTGCAATGATGCACCTCAATACCAGCACAGATGTTTGCTTTTGCACCTGTCGCTGGTGAAAGTCTGGTTGGTCCCTTTTGTCTTTGGGACTGAGAACTCGGTGTCCATTTTCTCCCAAAAACAAGCTGAAACATGGACTCATCTGACCACAGCACACATTCCCACTGTCTTCTAGACCATCTGAGATGAGCTCAGGCCCAGAGAACTTGCCGGTATCTCCACATAGAACTGATGTAAAGCTTTCTCCTTGCGTAACAGAGATTCAAGTGGCATTTCTTGATGCAGCGTCAGACTGTGTTCAGTGAAAATGGTTTTCCAAATGACTCCTGAGCACATGTGGCTGTATTTAACGGATTAGCATGATGGTATCTTGTGCAATGCCATCTGAGGGCTCAAAGGTCACTCACATTCAACAGAGGTCTACTGCCTTACCCAAGACAGACTGAGATTTCTCTGGATTCCCTGAATCTTGTGACAATATTATGTATGGAAGACGATGAAAGGCATAAATCCTTTGCAATCTTGCATTGAGAAATGTGATTTTTTAATTGTTTGATAATTAAACAAGTGATTAGCCATGACCCATCTTTGCTTAAAAAGACCGATGCCCTCAACTATTACCAATTCACCTGCTCATTGTGGACTGTTTCAAAATAGTTGGATAATCTAATTTGGATAATCTTTTCACTTTTATTTGGTCTCTGTCCCAACTTTTTTGGGGTGTGTTGCAGCTATCAAATTCAAAATTTGTTCATATTTACAAAATACAATTATGTTTGTCAGTGAAAACATTGGAAAATGTTTATTTGTACTTTTGTCAGCTAATTAAAGGTTAAATAGAAAGAACAAATCACAGATTCTTGATTTTATTGCATTTTAGAAAATGTCCCAACTTTTTCTGATATGGGGTTGTAATATCTTCTTCTGAAGAATGATCATGTTCAAGTTCAAGTTTGTTTATTTATAGAGCACATTTACTACCGGCTGGCAGCCGACCAAAGTGCTGTACAAAAATTACAATAGAATACACAATAAAACAAACAGTGATCACTTAGGATCAGTGATTACAAAATCCAATTACATATTAAAAGCTGAGTCAAACAGATGAGTTTTCAGAGCAGATTTAAACTAAGGAGGAGGCCATTTTAATTTGGATTGGGAGTTTGTTCCACAATGTGGGGCCCGCTACTTCAAACGCTCTATTTCCCCTGCTTTTCAATCGGGTTCTGGGAATCTGAAGGAGGAATTTGTTTACCGATCTAAGCCCTCGCTTAGGGGTATACAGTTAGGTGAAGTAGGTCCGACAGGTATAATGGTGGAAGATTATTTAGTGATTTGTAGACCAGCAATGAACCGGTAAACAATGTAGGGATCTCAGAAGGGGTGTAACATGATAAAACTTTTTACATCCCTTCAGGAAACTCGCTGCTGCGTTTTGAACGACTTGAAGGCGTGAAATTTGAGTCTTAGCCACACCATAATATAGAGAGTTGCTGTAGTTCAGCCTGTATGTTATAATGGCATGGACAGCAACCTCTAATGAGGCGTTAGAGAGAAAAGATTTAATTTTAGAAAGAGAGCGTAAGTAGAAGAAGCTAGAGCCCACTACAGAGGCAATTTGCCTGTCAAATTTCAGACTATTGTCAATCATCACACCTAAATTACGCACTTGGGATGAGCTACTCAAATTTAAGAATTCCAAATTTTGTGAGTTTTGTCTACTAGTTTCGGAGGGGCTAAAAACAATGGCTTCCGTTTTATCTGAATTTAGAAACAGGAAGTTATTTGAGAGCCATGATTTTACGTCGTCCAGACACGCGGATAAGCAACTAAGAGCATGCTCATTATCAGAGGTCATAGGCAGATAGATTTGCATAACATCAGCGTAGCAATGAAAAGAAACGTTATGTTTCCTAAAGATAGATCCCAAGGGAAGCAGATAGAGAGAGAAAAGAGTAGGTGCAAGAACAGACCCCTGCGGTACACCACAGGTTGGCTTGCGCGATGAAGAATTTGAATTTCCTATTTTAACTAAAAAAGTTCTATTTGTTAAAAAAGATTTGAACCACTTTAAGACCGTTCCTCCAAGTCCCACATAGGACTCCAACCGAGATATGAGAATTTCATAATAGACGGTGTCGAAGGCTGAGGACAGGTCTAGCATAACTAACATAACAGAATCTCCCGAGTCAGTAGCCATTAAAATGTCATTTAGGACTTTAACAAGGGCCGTTTCCGTACTATGGAATGTTTTGAAACCTGATTGGAAGGTCTCATAGATGTAATTATTAGTTAAAATGATTGAAGTTGCAGAAAGACGATTTTTTCCATCACCTTAGAGATAAAAGGTATGAAAAAGATGGGAAAAAGACATGTCAAAATTCAGAAAGGATCTTGAGGGTTTGGGGATTGAAAATATTTTATCTCATTCAAAAGCAGTAGAAGTCAATGAAAAGTTCTTGTAGAAAAATGAATGTGTGTGTGTGTGTGTGTGTGTGTTTGCAACTTACCCAACCGGTTCAATCAATCACATATACTCACACAATTGAGTTCTGTCATTGTTCCTTATTTTTGGGGTTTACCGCTTACTTAGAAGAGGTCCTGTTATTCAAAGGGCTAATATTGGAAGAGTATATTCCATCTGATTGTACAGAGTCTGTTCCATTTAATTATAAGTGATCATTAAGCATTTCTCGCCTTTGCACTCGATTCGAGCACACATTAATTTAAGGTCTCGGCAGAGAAGATGCTTCATAAGCAGTTTGTTCATTCCAAATTGGCAAGGACACATAATGCAGGTGAGACTAGCTGTGATAGCACAGGGAATTATCAAAGTCTCTGCCAGGAGCAGAAACAAGCATCCTGGCCCTGAATGATTACAGTGATTGTGTAAACCCAATGAGAAAGACCATGTTCTGTGATAGATCAGGGAGAAGGTCTGTCTCTCTCTCTGTGTAGTTCATGAAAGCAGAGCTCAAAGCCATCTGCCAAATAAAGAAAAAAACACGTAAAAGGGAGAACGTGAAAATGAGAGAGAAATGTTGAGAGAGGGTTGCCATGACAGGGATTTATATATATATATAAGACAGTCAGTGAGACCGTGATGTAGATTAAAGAAGGAAATATTTCATTATTTATTTAGTTTTTCTCGCTCTTTTGCAGAAGTCCAGGTGAAAGACCTTTGAAGAACTGGGGCTTTGATGGTGATAAATTGACATCTCTCTCTCTCTCTCTCTCTCTCTCTCTCTCTCTCTCTCTCTCTCTCTCTCTCTCTCTCTCTCTCTCTCTCTCTCTCTCTCTCTCTCTCTCTGTATCTCTCTCTCTCTCTCTCTCTCTCTCTCTCTCTTTCTCTACTTGGGTCGGCCGTGTTCTGGTTTTGGAGTGACAAAAGAGATGTGGGGAAGAAAGGCTACAGCCTCATGGTTAGAGAGATAGTGTGTGTATCAGGGTGATGGAGCCCAAAGAAAGATCTATGTGTCTGTGTTTGCTTTCACATGCCAGTCTGTGCTTTTGAATATAACTCCATCTGTAATCGTATCAGATTGTTTTGATGGTGTTTATGTACCCTACCAATCAAAAGTCTGGTGTCACTTGACTCGATTTCTCATGATCTTACGTTTGCCTTGAAGGCTTGAATTCAGTTTAGCAGAGAAATAAACTGTGCCTGTGGATTTCTTTACGGTGAAACGTATGATTTTATATTACATCCATCCATCCATTCTCCAAAGCGTTTGTCCTGTGTGTGTAGCGTTGCGGGAATGCTGGAGCCTATCCCAGCCAGGACTCAGGATGGTTATTAGAGTTAACTGCAACTGAAACTAAAACCATTAAAAAAAAACTACATTTTTGCTATGTGAAATAAAATAAATGTTAAATGAAATAAAATAAAATATTAAAATCTTATTTTTATTTATTTTAATTTGGTATACTAAAATAAATAAAACTGGAATAAATGAATAATACAAACATATCATCATATACTGTACATCTTAACTAATAAACATGACAGAAATGCACAAGCTAGAACTAACTAAAATGACAAATAAATATTTAAAAATGCAAATAGTCAAACTATAAATAATAACTATAACTATAATAAAGTAACACTGACTAGAAGCAAGGATTTAATTTAATTTAATTTGTAAATATTTTATTTGTAATGGACTGATTTAAACAATTTGTGAAGAAAAAAAAACCATTAACAAGTGTCTATAATACATGGGACCTCCTTCAATATTATTAAAATGTATTCCATGTGCATATTTGGTGTATAATGAAGTTGGGTAAATCTTCGGCAATACTTTATTTTGGGGACTAATTTATACTATTACCTAGTTGCTTATTAGCATGCATATTACTAGCATATTGGCTGTTTATTAGCACTTACAAAGCACATATTAATACCTTATTCTGCATGACCCTATTTTTCATCTACCGAATACCTAAACTTAACAACTACCTAACTAACTATTATTAACCAGTAAATTAGGACTTTGAGGCAAAAGTTGTAGTTAATAGTGAATACATGTTCCCTAAACTAAAGAATGACCAAATCTTTTCATAAATGTGCAAAATAATAATAATAAAGGAAGGAATAGGTGTGTGAACAAATTTGACTAGTACTGTAAACTGTTAACATGAAGAAGGCAAGACAGGGTGTGTTATTTACCTGAACAGCGACTGTGTGGCCTGGAAAAGTATGTGATTCTTTACTACAAAAAGACGAATTCTGATTCTTTGCATCCATGTATCCTGACCAAAACGTCTTTCATACTTCTGTTTTTAACACCTCGGCTGAGTAAAAAGGAAATCTGATTAAATGTAATGGGATTGTGGTTTACTTAGACACTGTACAAGGTTAGTCTCTGAGCAGGTGTGTCATGGGAGACTTCACGCAGCGTCGAATTCTGCAATGTAACTTTCATTAGTGTGGGATTATCCATATTAGCTGTTCCCATATTCCCACCGATAATGAAGTCTAATTATTTCTGGTGCTCCCTCAAAGCAACAAGACATGGATTTTCCTGCAGCGGCAAGTGTACGCTCCCTAAAACAACACTTCGACACTTTGGTGAACGACTGTATGCTCGCTAATTACCACCGCTCAATATAATGTGGGAATGTTCATGACAACTATGATGATACTTCACCTTAACATGCTACTGTATCCTTTCTAAAGACTAAAGCAATTAGAGTTTTGTTCACTTATAATTCATCTGAACTCTTCATCATAGGCATCTTGTAATGAGGCACTTGGACTGGTGTATTTCTGCAGCTATTGTCTTCTTGTTTGTTTTCTTGCCAAAGTGTGATTAATGGGTTAACCACTTAATGAAAGTGGTGGGATGCTAATTAGGCATGGCTAGGCAAGATAATGCCATACAACATCATTCTGCTTGCACAGACTAACCAAAGGTTGTTATTGTAAATGTCTCCATTTGTTTCACTCTAACCTCATGCTACTGTGTATAAAACTAATAGTTTTTGATCTCTGTGTCTCTACAGGTAGAGAGAGAAATAGCTATTCTGAAGCTCATAGAACACCCACATGTTTTGAAGTTGCACGATGTCTACGAAAATAAGAAATATTTGTGAGTATACACCACTTTTGTTTATCCATGCACCATGCAATGTATGAGCTGAGTTTGTATCAGTGCCTGGTAAACTCTGTATCTGTACGGAAGAGCAGAGGCTCTTATATCCCTGGATATGTGCTCGCGCTCCAGTGGCTGGGCTTAATGTAGTTTTCAATAATTGATAAAGGAGCCACCATAGATGCAGCTGAGGAATTTGTTTTCTTAATACTCAGATGACACAGATGTATGGCCCGCACGCTCGTAAAGTATTTGCTCATGAACATTTTTACACACACAAATCAAGTATGAATCCATCCTTAATTTAAATAACGCTGACAGGTAATCGCATGAGAAAATCCTTTAATCGACTAATAAATCAGACGTCTGCCGTGTCAGTGAGTGTGTTCAAATGTGTGTTCAAATGTGAATGGGAGTCTGCATGTATCTCATGAATACATGAATGCATGAGAATGACATAAATGTGTTTGCCCATCAGACAAGACGATTGCAGGAAGATATTTTGCAAACATGTACACATTCATTCAAATGCAATACTGAGACTAAATTAAAAAGTTTTTTTTTTTTTTTTTTTTTAATCTTAAGGTGAACTGAATTCTGGGGGGAATTTTAAAGATTATGGTGTGAAGGTGAAGTTGTTAAAAGTTGCTAATCAAATAATTGAATTATTAATTTCGGTTTTTACTCAAATTGGTGTGTTGATAATATAGCTTGTAATGAAAAATATAGCTTGTTTAAAAAAAAAATAGGCCTAGTTGCATTTTCACTATAGTGGTCTCAGTGGACCCCCTCCTCTGTACACAACCGTTCAAAAGTTTGGGGTCAGTATTTTTTATTTATATTATTTAGCAAGGATGCATTAAATTGATCAAAAGTTATAATAAAGACTTACATTGTTACAGAAAATATCTATTTCAAATAAATACCGTTTCTTGAGTACCAAATCAGCGTTTTAGTATGATTTCTGAAGGATCATGTGACACTGAAAACTGTAATGATGCATCAGTAATGGTGCTGAAAATTTACAGGAATTAATTACATTTTAAAAATACTGTATATTCAAATAGAAAATTGAAATTGAAATGATATTTCACAATATTACATTTTGGAATAATATTAATACAATATTACATATTTTTATGAAATAAATTCAGCTTTTGTGAGAATAAGAGGCTTATTTCAATTACATAAATAAACCTTATTACCAACCCGAGACTTTACTGTATATTTGGCATGGTAGTAGATCTGTCCTGGGAGTTTCATATGTGCTGTGTATCAGGATTTCTTATCTCCTGCTTGTTTTCCACAGATATTTGGTTCTAGAGCATGTGTCAGGTGGAGAGCTCTTTGACTACCTGGTAAAGAAGGGCAGGTTAACACCCAAAGAGGCCAGGAAGTTCTTCAGACAGATCATCTCTGCGCTGGACTTCTGCCACAGTCACTCTATATGGTAAGCGCTCTGGACTTCATAGCTGTGTACAAATCTCAGTTTGTTTTACAGGGCATCAAAATCCTTTATTTTGAGCATTCAGTTCTTGACACACTCTCATTATTTCGGTTCAAGAGAGTCAAACGTGTTGGTTTTGTAGCCGCTAACATTTTTTGTTTGTTTTTATACATCATGTATAGCCACAAGCTGTTGTTGTCCGACCTGTTTTATTGCTGCTGTCTCATTTATTATGTATGGTGAAAGCCACCTCAAGTGAAGCATTTTTCAATCATTGCAAAGCATTGTTATAAATATTAAATATCATCATATTGAGATATTACTATTTTGCACATTTGCAAAAGTTTCTAGCCACACACTTACTCACACTCACACACACTTTCCAGGTCAAAGATTAATGGCTCCCCTCCAGTGCAACTGCAGAAAAGTAGAGTTTTTATCACTGAGTGTATCCTTAAGCCTTTTCTCTCCACATCCTTGAGATATAAATGAAAAATATGCTCACATTTTCTCTGTATGCTTTCTCTCAATTTCTGACTACAGAGCCAAGAGGGTTTCAATTAGCCGTACAAAAACTGGAAAATAATAAAGGTTTTTGCCTTCTTACACAGTTCCTGAGATTTTCAAACAATTTTAAGTTAAAATACTGAGAAACAAGTCCTTTATCTTCACCCCAGCGCAGTTTTTATCGAAGTGTGTTGTGGTAATGAGGTGACCTACCCCAAAAACACAAATAAAAGAAGAATCTTTTCAGAGGTATTTAAAAACTAATTTAGTTTTTGAAAAAGTGAAGTCTCCATGTTTGAATTTCTCTTGCTAGATCATGGTAGAAGAAGACATTTAAAAAAAAAAAAGTTTTTGGAAAGGCAGGCAAAAAGTGTTGCAAAATAGAGAAATGGCTTTATGGGTTGCTAAATAACTCTTTAGTAATCGGTGATGTCTGGATCATCAAATATATATATATTTTTTTATTTAATATTGGATCGTTTGAAACATACATTATATTTTTTACAAAGTAAATTTACTTCCCTTTCAGTCGCTCACGTTTGACTTAGTCTATGTGTCGAGTGATTGGGATCACGCTTATGGAACCTGTCATCTTCAAGTACTGTTAAAACAAGCCAATGCACATTGGCGTGCAAGATCTACATCTACATCCGTCCCCGAGATTGGTCTGCAGCGTTCGACCTGAAGGACACGTACTTCAGATCTCTATCCTCCGCAACGCAGGCCATCCTGTGTTTTTGCGTTTGAGGGTTTGAAATCTCAGTACAAATCCTACTCTTCGAGTGCTATATAACCAGTTGGGTCTTCAGGTCAACTGGGAAAAGAATAAACTCGCCCACGGGCTGAGGATCTCTTTTTTTGGTAAGGAGCTGGACTTGGTCTAAGATGCCTCACAGCAGGAACGTGACTGGTTGGTGCTTTCGACATATGGCAGACGTAGCCGCAATGGCTTCCTTCATATGATGACCGCTTCAGCACTGGCTTCACGGCCGAGTCCCGAGGTGGCTGTGGTAGAGCGGCACGCTCCGTGTGACAATCACCTGGCCTGCCGCCAAACCCTCAGCCCGTGATCAGACCTTTGTTTCTCCGGGCCAGCCGCCCCTAGAACAAGTGTCCACCAAACACCGGCTGAGGGGCCACATACAACGGGCATGCAGTAACAGGGGTCTGTGCGGGCCTCCGACTGCATTGGCATCAACTGCCTCGAGTTGCTGGCAGTACACCTTGCTCTGAGACACCACTACTCAGCAAGCTTGTACTTGTCTGTACAAACACTGCGACCGTTGTGATACGCTTCCCTCCCATGTCGCAACTTGCCTGCCACCTCCTCCTTGGAGTCAGAAGCTTCTGAGGTCTCTTCATTTTACTTAATTTTCCGGCCTGCTCCATCGTGCCTCCGATTAGCCCTCACGACAGCCTGGGGCTCAGGGAAAAGTGGAGACTCCATCCCCAGGCTGTCCAGCTGTTCAAGGACCACTTCGGCGCCACACAGTTACATCTGTTTGCCTCTCATGACTCGTCTCATTGCCAGTTGTTTTACTCCCTGACCGAGCGGAGTACCCTCGGCACGAAGACACTGGCACACAGATGGCCCCGGGGCCTCTGCAGAGATGCGTTTCCCTAGTGAGCCTTCTAGAACAGCCCTGTGCTAAGTCAGGGAGGAGAAGGAGCAGGTCTTGCTAGTTGCCCCCTATTGGCCCAACCGGACCTAGTTCCCCCGCACTTATGCTCCTCTCGACAGCCCCTTCCTAACTCATTCCTCTGAGACCATTCTCAGGGACGGGGCACTGTTGGCACCCGCGTCTAGACCTCTGGAAACTCAATGTCTGGTCCCGAAAGGACGGGATGCGGAGGTTCTAGGTGATCTACCACAACATGTCGGAGACACCATCACTTCTGTGAGAGCACCCTCTATAAGGCATGCTTATGCCTGAAGTGGAACCTGTTCGTTGAGTGGTGTTCTTCTCTCCGGGAAGACCCCCGAAGATGTTCAATCTCTTCCGTGCTTTTTTTCCTGAAAGATGGGTCTCCCTCCACCCTCAAATTGTATGTTGCCTCTATGAATTGATCCAGTGGATACAATCCATGGGGAAGCACGACTTGATCTTCAGGTTCCTGAGGGGAGCAAGGAGACTGAATCTGCCTTGCTCCCCCTCTATACCGTCTTGGGACTTATCTCTGGCTATACTGCACTGCAGAGACTTCCCCTTGAGCCACTCCAGGCAGCTGAGTTAAAAAAACCTGTTTTTAAAAACAGTTCTCCTGCTTGTTTGGCCTCTATCAAGACGGTAGGGGACCTGCACGCATTTTCGGTCGACGGACCATGCCTGGAATTCGGGACGGCCAACTATCACGATATCCTGAGACCCCGGCCTGGATGTGTGCCCAAGGTTCCTACCTCTCCCTTGAAAAGGGAACCAGGTGGTGAGCCTACAAGCGCTGCCCCGGAGGAGGCTGACCCATCCCTGGCTTTACTCTGACCTTTCCGCTCCTTGCGGTTATAACTGGACAGAATGCAAAACCCCGGGACCTCAGACCAACTCTTTTCTGTTACGGAGACCAACAGAAGGGAAGGCTGTTTCCAAGCAGATGTTGGCCCACTGGATAGTGGTTGCCATCATCTTGGTGTGTTTACCCCAGGTGCACCGTGCCCACCTGGGTAGTAAGCCTCTCCAAAGAGAGAGTATAGCTCCTTCCTGGGCGTTGACACAGGGTGCCTCGCTGCCACAGGTTTTTAGAGCTGGGCGACACCAAACATGTTCGCTATAAAAATAACCTATGTGTCGAGCCGGTTGCTTCCCGTGGGCTCCCTTCACATGAAGCCAGTTTCACTGTAAGCCTGGTTCGAAGTGTCAGCTTGCTGGGCTGTTCCCCTCCTATGGACTGTATACGTGCGCCATTCTTGGTCCAGTAGAGTTCCTCTTTAGCCGAACACTGTTGAGTTCCTCCACACCCTTCGGCAACGGACATGGATGAGCGTCCAATGCCAGGCCTAAGAATCGTATGCATTGGTGGAACCTGTGTTAGGCTGGGTCCCATATGTGGTGATCCCATATGTGTATTCTTCCACGGTATGGCTCCCTGCAGCGAGCCCGTGTCTTCCCTTGGCAGAGCCCACTCTGCCGTCACTGTCCGGTGAAGGTTGTATCAGCGATTTCAGGCCCAAAAAAGGCCCAAACATAAATGATCACATTCATCTAATCTTTCCTAACGATCCGCTAGCTGCCCGCCTCATAAGCAGGCCGTCAAAAAAACGCGTCTCTGTAGGCAGCCTAGGCTCTGAGATCTGCACACAAAAACAATTGGTTTCACCAACCACTCAAAACCAAAATTAATTGTGTTCCAACCGATCACCGACAGGGGGTGGGTGTTGTGAGGTTTTGCGCTTGTGCACGGCTGAGTCAATCCCCAAGAGGAGGAGGAGGATTAGGGCGAGGGAATACCATCGTGTTTATTCCAAAACACAAATAGTTATCGGGAAGGCTTTTGAAAGGTGGAGAGAAACTAAAAAACTGAAAATTTTGAAATCGGACGCCAAGGTTGCACTGTTTCTTCTGTACAGGCGAGTAGCTGCTAGTGCTGACTTTTTTGTATGTGAACTGTGTGTGAATATATCCTTCTTAAAAAAAATTTGTGAAGCTCGACTAAACTTGGGTAGCTCTAGCTAACGTAGGCGACATTATGCTGAACAGAGTGAACGTCAGATTGTAGGGATTTAGTGTGTGAGTTGCGTTTGTTAGCTAGTGCTCACTCAGAATTGGCATGCTAGTTAACAAGTTGATTCTGACGAATTGGAATTCGTTGATCATGTAGTTCTGTAGTTTTGTATGAAGTTGAACTGAAAGGGGTTACTAACGTAAAGGAATATCACACAAGTTTTCATGATGCACGATACGGGAGGGAGGGGCGGGCTAATTTGGTTTGTTTGGGATCTCGCTTCAAACACAAACAGACGTGACGTTACCCACAATCGCTGATACAACCTTTAATAGGCTGGAGCCACCTCAGTGACATTCCATATGTTGTACTGCCAGGTAACGCCCAGTCCATATGTGTATCCTCCACATGCTCCGTCTCCACCTTAATAATGTGGGATAATAAATATGCCCCACTGGAAGGTGGCAGCACTAGTGGCGATTTGATTGGGATCCCAATCAGTTGACTACGTCGAACGTTAGCGACTGAAATGGAAAGTCTCTGTTACGTATTTAACCTTCGTTCCCTGAAGAAGGGAACAGAGGCGCAGTGCCATCACCACTATTGCTGGACCACCGCTGACTCCGGGCTCCGCTCGGCTCCTCAGCGAAAAACAAATGGTGCGTGCATACCCTTTCGTATTTATACCTGCGCCGTGGGGCGGAGTGTGAGTGTGAGATTCAGATCTCGCACACCAATGTGCATTGGCTCGTTTTAACAGTACTCGAAGATGACAGGCTCCATAAACATGATCCCAATCAGTCGACATGTCAACCACTTCTTCGTTCCCTCCTTCAGGGAATGAGGGTTACATACGTAACCGAGATGTTTATAATACAATTAACGGTCTAATTTTCAAGCTGGACGTATTGTGGCAAATGATAAATAAACACTTCTTAACAGAAAATTCTTTAATTATCTAAAATAATGCATAGCCTATTTACTGTGGTCAATTTTTAGAATTTCACATTGATTAGTATATAGATATCCTTAATGACAATCATCCATCAAGATTTTATTTTGTCACTTTAGGATACAATCTTGCATTATGTTGGGAAAATAAATGTTGGATTCCCAAATTTTACTTACAAGAATAAGATTTTTCAAAGTCTGAACCTGTCAAACTAACCAAATAAATGGTACATCAGATAAATTATACATCAGGAACAGTGACAAACTAGACAGTTGGACGACAGCCTGTGATTTCGACTCTAGTCTTAAATGTACTTTCATCTAACTTTTTCAACTTTAAGAGCTATCACTAATGCTAATAATGATTCTGTTTGAATTCTCACGACCATATCCTCTTCATATGCTAATATACAAATGCACTGAAGGGGCAGCCATTAGCACAATATTTGCATCTGTTTACCATGCGCTTCAGCAAGCGCACAGCCTAATGAAGAATGCCGCATGCTTCCAGAACAGCTAAACTAGCTGATGGATGGTTTGAAGGTCTTTCTCGATAGGTGATGGAAAGCATTGAATAAACAGCATAGCAGGGAGGCATCACTCGTTCTCTCCTCTGCTCGTTCCAGGCCATTTTCCTCTCTGGGGTTTGAAACCTCCACACGGATTATGTTCGGTGTTGATAGCCTTCTGCTATCATTGCATTCACAGGGATAACATTATGGCTTTCTGGCCCTACTGTGAGGACAGACAGAAAGACTAAAGTCTGAATCAAGTATGTCAAATTCATCAGCCTTTTACATGATGCAAGTGCTGTCAGCTACACAAGGTTGTCAGAGAGGAAAAAGAAAAGAGTTGAGCCAAGTTAACTCTTGTCTAAGTTAACTGGGCCTGATCCTGTGTTATGTAAAGCAGTTGCCAGTGTTGTATGGGAAGATTGATAACTTTTTGCTGCATTTAATGAGTAATGCTACTAGTAGCTACATGCATCAGCAGTGTGAGCTGCTAAACTCCTGTCCAAACTATAAAAATAAACTGAAGAACAATAGTTCCAAGATTAATTGCTTGTTTTATAACTATAGTTATTGGTCTGCATATTTTAGTGCTCTTAAATGCGGACTGTGTCTACAAAGATGTATATGCTGTTCTGAGGACATAGAAATTAGGAGAACGCATAGAGATAGGAAAATACACAGAGAGATAGGAGAAAAGTGATATTGCTGACATACTGGTGGTTATTTAAACCTAAATAAATACCTTAAATAAATGGACCATAATCAGGGTAGACACCATATTTTATTTCATGTGAATAAAAATGAGGCTGTGAGTTGTATTTCTATATTTCTACATCACACAACCTCATGCTATTACAGCAACCTCACAGCATGGTCACTAGTGTTCTCCTAAAGGAGGGATTGTGTTTATCCGTTCCATGAACTTCTACTTTGTCAAGGAAGATAATGACCACCCATTTCACACCTACGTTAAGTGTATGAATAGAGGACCAATAAAATGTACATTTACATTTATGCATTTGGCAGACCAGAGAGAAAATGAGCTAATGTGAGCTGAATTGAAAGTCAGCTGGACACCTTAGTTTCCACAAACCACTGAGGGGGGAAGAGTTAAGTGTTTTGGGGCAGATTGTGGAAAACCAAATGATTTAATTTATGAAATGAAATCAATGCCCCTTCCTTGTCTTTTTTGGCTATATTGAGCTCTCAAATCATTAGGTTGGGACATAGTTGGTGGCTGTTATAGTAGTGGGTATGTTTTGGTAACCAGTTTGCCGTATAGAACAAAGGGTCTCCCTTCTGAAGCTATTCAATTTCATTTCGATGCCTTTTCAGCCTGAGCATTCATAATTAGACAGCACATAATGAGACTTCCTTGCACTCAGGCATTATAATGAGAGACAGAGCAGCAGAATGGCATAGCAGTTGATGGCTAAGTGCTGTTGTAGGGTATACAGCATGTTTTGCATGCTTGAATTGTGCAGTATCTGGTTATTGTGTTGAAAACAAGCAGAGTTCATTTGAAAAGGATGTTTATGATTGTGTTGTGTAGTGCCTGATACCCAGAGATCATCCAGTCAGTCCTGCTTCACCCAATCATTCTCTTGCTGGCAGCTAATCAGAAGAGCCTTTCAGTAAACACACACCAGTATTGACTGGGAGCCTCATGCTAGCTTTCCATTACAGAGAGCTCCTCCTTCTCCTTAGTTGTCTTGGCATGAGAGAGATGAATCAATTTCTGTAGTAAAGAACTCTATTGCTGGTCTGTGTTTAACCTTAGCAATAACTTATTTCTGGTTGAAGAGATATCAGCTCTTTTATAGCTGGTGCTTCCAGAAGTCACTTTTATTGTGGCAACTCCAACATACAGAGCCTTTTATAGATGAGCGTGTGCAGTTTGAAAGCTTCACTTAGGCTACTACTAATAATGTTGTGATTGTGTTGACTAGTAAAACATGAGATTTAACTGAAATTCATTGATAATATTGACAAGATCCCGCACTGACTGTCTTTCTATCTCATGATCAAGTAATTACTGTGGTGCCTGGTTAGATGTTTTCATGTCTACCAGTTCACTATGGTTCCAGATGGTTAATGAGTTCTCAGAATGGTTAAGCTTGCTTCAGTGCAGTTGTAGTTATTGCGGCAAAAGGAGGAAAGTATGTTCTGATTCAAGTCACGTTTCTATCCCACCAACTATTATTGGCCAGTTGTTCTTGCCAAACAATTCCAAATGAAGAGCTTCAGTAAATGCGCATTGGCTCACAGGTCACGATCAGCTGTCTTTTGAAATATACTTGAAATGTACAAGCTGCTTTTTGATCTCTTGGGACTAAAATGGTCTTGTGTTCCTCGACCACTTCCTCGCTCAGGATGAAAGAGGCTTCACTTCTTGACACTGGCACACAAAGCTCTGAATTTTTATCTTCAGATCAGAGGATTTCACAATGGTACAAGGAACCAACATGTTTCCCATGATGTCTGATCAAGAGATTTGGGGTTGAGTCTGATACTGGCAGCTTAAACAAGTAATATAAAATGTGGTTAAGCTGGAACATTCAATAAAATCACAAACATCTTTATAGACCCATGTGCTCAGTGGAGGTTTACCAGTCAACAACGAGTTTAGTTTTTCAAATATCAGGGTTTTTTTTAAATATAATTTTCTGAGAAACAACAATGAAAATTAGTGGAAAACAACTTTAATGTTCACATTTTCACAGCTTTTTCTTCATTATGATATCAGGACATTTGTGTCGGATTGACTATGCATTTTGAAATAATTCAAAATTAATAAAAAGACAAAGAAATTAAAAACATGCTCATCATAGAAGTTATACACTATTGCATAGATGTTTATACCTTAAGCATGTTTTTGATCCTCTTGTTTTGCAGTCACAGAGACCTGAAGCCAGAGAACCTGCTGCTGGATGAGAAGAATAATATCAGGATAGCAGACTTTGGCATGGCTTCACTACAGGTTGGAGACAGTCTCTTAGAAACCAGCTGTGGGTGAGTCACACTCCATCTTCCTGCAACAATTAGCAGCATACGTGTTACATGTTTTTCATAAAACAAGTGGAAACACATTTGGAGCATAAATACCCTGTTTAAATTTCATAATAGGGTACAATCATGCTTAATTTGGCTAGAAAATGACATGCTAATGTAATTGTTTGATTTGCATTTTGATCTGAATAGAATTAAAGTATAAATGTAGGTTTGGATTGACAAGTCCCTTTCACATGCCTATTAAGAAGAATGGCGTCGTATTGAGAAGATGCTATTGAGAGATTTGAAAAGTGTGCTAGTCCAAAACTAGCAAAATCACTCCCATTGATAGTCTAAGGCACAAATGCACCACTTGGTTCATTTGCATACATCATTATGATAAGAGCCAGAGAAATTATACAATATTAACAACTGATGGCTGTAACTGAAGGACCAAGTCTTGCACTGAGACACTCGGCTGAGCCTGCTGCCACTGAGGCACTTCCTGAACTGCTACTATTAGTGGAAAATATGAATATGATGGCCTGACCCCACTCTGGCTTTCGTAGTCCCTGTGAATGTGTAATGCAGGCCATTAGAGGCACCATTATCAATGAAAACGAGAGGGCTAGGTGCCAAAGTGCAGAGCATATTATCACGGATAGAGATTAATCAAGAATTTAAAATCCGCCCCAAGTGTCCAGACCATAGCTTTGACTTCAGTCGGTGTACTTCTGCTCCTATTAGCCATCACTAAAATGGTGCCAGGGCTTTGATATTTTCCTTCGACTGAGGCGTGCTGTAATTATTGATTGTGACTTTCCCATCTCTAGGCACAGATATGACGGTTTTTAATTAAACACATTCATCTTTAGCCTCCTCGTATGCTGTCTGCTTGACACAAATGTATTCTGTTTATCACGGTTAATGGACTCCAATTGAATTTGAAAGGGGCAGACCCCTCACGTATGAACACAGCAAGGCAGGACGACTAACACATAGCCTCCCAGTCATAGCTCTTTGCCATGCATTCATTGATTTGGATCTGAGGCTCATTCCTTGCCGAGTGGATGGGCTGACCTAATTTTGAATTACCTTTATTTCTGAAAAGTCTCTTTGCCATATTTGGTAATTTTGTGTGAAGGGGTGGTTACATAAAAAAATGGCCATGGCTGCTTGGAATTTCAGTCAATTTAATTAGATCCCCCTCCACAACCTCCATTCAAGTGAAACTAGATTAACCACAACGCAATGCAAATTTCCCTAGTACCACTGGTCATATTTGGACCATTACTCTATTTCCCCTAAGCTTGCAAGTTTGATAATAACATCAAAGAAACCTTTCTTTGCTGCTTCTTGTTCTCTGAGGCATTACCAGCACTAACTAACTGGCACAAAGTCAGATTAGCTCAAAGTAAAAACCATGCTAATGTCAAGAGAAAAACAGTCGATTTAAGTGTTTTTGACTCTTTAACCAGCTTCCCTCAAGTCAGACATACAGTGCATGAGGAATAATATATAAAATATCTTTTAAAAATGATTAACCACATCTTGGTCAATATGAGTAATTTCTCTTCATCAGGGTATATTCACAACAGCTTAATCGCCCCCTGTGGCTTCCTTGTTTTGCCATATCAATCCTCCCTCATGTTCCTATCATAGGGGATAACCATGGCACACATACAGAAATCAGGCTTCTGCAGGAAAAAAAAAACAACACTGCCGGAACCGTTATTGTAGTTTAATTGGCAAGATAATGAGGCGGAGAGTATCTGTTTATAGTGCATCATATGAGTTTCTTAACGTGGTCTTGTGAATATTTTGACTGCTAGGGAGTAACATTGGAAGGTCATTGGAATTAACTAAATGCCCTGTCACAGGGGATCTGATTTTAAAGGGTAAATCTATATGCTTTGCTAAATATCGACTAGATTTTTTGGTAAGACTTAAAAATAAGTTTCACCTCATATTAGTTAATGCATTTGGCATCGTGAACTAACACTAAACAACATTATTTATTAATGTAGGTTAATGTTAATTTAAACATGTACAAAGACATTTTTAACATTCAAGTTGTATAATGCCAATTTACATTGAAAGGTGCAA
This sequence comes from Siphateles boraxobius, assembly GCF_051911475.1. NCBI lineage: Eukaryota > Metazoa > Chordata > Actinopteri > Cypriniformes > Leuciscidae > Siphateles > Siphateles boraxobius. The sequence goes on along the minus strand of NW_027508734.1, from coordinate 39,056,531 downwards.
AGCGCTACTGAAGTCCCATTAGGTGTCTACACAGAATGTTTAATGCTGCTCAGAGATAGCATAAATGCTTTGATACTAGGGGATGAGGTGGGTCAGAATAGGCATAATGTATTTAGCTTTTAAAAGGGCATTATTATGTCTTTACACTGAATTTTGATAAGGCACAGAGCAGCCTTCACTTGGCTGTGTAGTTTGTGTATTATGGATGAACACGAAGTAACAGTGAACGATAGTGTATTTATAAATGAACATTGGCCTAGATTAATAAATGCTGTAAAAAAGGTTGTTTATTGTTAGTTCATAATATTTAATGCTTTTAAAATTAAACCTTATTGTGAAGTGTTCAGCACATTTAGTAAGTGAAAAATGACACAAATGCATCTATGACATATTCACAGAAACTATAATACTTTGTATCATCACATTATTGTGATAGCAATAGCTTATATTTCTTTCCACTCAGAATGAACGAGGCACCAGCTATGTATAAAATGGGCACAAAAGCAAATTGAAATTGCTTAGCGAGAGTATGTTGCATTAACACTTAATTTGGTATAAAAACCTTGCAATGTAGTATTTGAAACAGCAATAATAGCTTTCTCTTAAAGTGAGCAGTAAGCAGAGAAAGCAAACCATTGAATGAATGTATTATCAATATAGACTCAGTTTACATAATGGTATATGACATCTGGAATAAAGAAACAGGCTTTTATAGAGAATTGATGTTGATAAATGGAGAACTGCTTCTGATGATGTGCAACGCCGTTAAAATGCATTACACAATTCAAATGATTACACGCCTGTTTTACATACTCCCAGCAGAAAGTTATTGCAATATAATGTTGTATTATTGGATCATTTGACAACAGCTTATACAGTATGAGTGGTTAGACATAGGGCTGTTTGTCAGAAAGGATGATGTGAAGATCCTCATGCAAATCACAAGGAGTTATTACTGAATTAGTGTACTGTATGTTTCCCCGGTGTATAAGTCCTCTAATAGGTGTTTTTGCCAAGGTTGGGTGAGGATGATGATGACATATTGTCCTGTTTTTTTTTTTTTTTCAGATCCCCTCACTATGCCTGTCCAGAGGTTATAAGGGTAAGTATGTGCTCTCAGTGGCATCTCTCATAATGGGGCTTCCTCTGAATCTCTTGCTTTCCACTCTCTCTCTCTCTCTCTCTCTCTCTCTCTCTCTCTCTCTCTCTCTCTCTCTCTCTCTCTCTCTCTCTCTCTCTCTCTCTCTCTCTCTTTCTCTCTCTGACAGGGGGAGAAATATGATGGCAGGAAAGCTGATGTATGGAGCTGTGGAGTCATTCTCTTTGCACTTTTGGTGGTGAGTTAAAGCTTTTTTTGTGTCAGAAACTTCATTTTGTGTCATATAATTCTGCTGTAATGTAGCCCCCTGCCCTTATGATAAATGTGAGCCTCTCAGCAATAGGCAATGGAAAGAAAGAATTTCCCTCTAAAAGTCTATCGGAGGATGTGGGGGAATCCAGACAAAGATGTTTCAATGGTAGCTAATCAGCTAAGCAAGAGTCGGGTTTTAAGAGAATCGAGGTGTTATACCGGCTCTGAAGTCAGAGCTTAAAAGATTGACAACACCAAAGCTGCACTATGGTTTCCCACTTCAGCTGGTGAATCATCTTTATATCAGACATAAGTGAGATCAGCTCTTTTTTTCCATCATGCTGAGCGTTTCATGAATCTACTTTTATATTCTCACTCTTACTTACTTAGACTGTAAAAGATTTCAAGATTTTGGAGGATGGAATTAAGCTATAATTCGAGTGGCGTGCTTTTTTTAAACCTTTAACAATCTCTTTTTGGGAATGGCAAGATTTTTTTATGTTTTTGAAAGAAGTCTTTTACCAAGTCTCACCATGGCTGCATTTTATTTATCAAAATACAGTAAAAACTGCAAAATATTATTATAATTAAAAAAACTTATTTCTTTTTGTACTTATTCCTGTGATGGAAAAGCAGAATTTTCAGCATCATTACTCCAGTCTTCAGTGTCACATGATCCTTCAGAAATCATTATCATATGATGATTTGCTGCTCAAAAACATTTCTTACTGTTGAAAATTGTTGTGATTTTTATTTTTGTGATTCTTCATGGAATAGAAAGTTCAAAAGAACAGCATTTACTTAAATGAAATATTTTGTAACATTATACAAATCTTTACTGTCACTTTTGATAAATGTGCAAGATGGATGGATGGATGGATTGATGGATCTGAATCCACCAAAAACACATCTGATTTTGAACTGCTTCTGACAGCTGCTTTCAATGCCTTCACCTCCAAGGCTGCCATCCTGGATTTTTTTACCTCTTAAACATTTAACAAGGAATGTTAAACATTCCTTAACTTTTTGACGTCCTCACTGCTTACTCAGCACCGCTGTCAATCCCACAATCCCCCATGCAAGCCTTCTGCTCAGCTCTAGTAACTGAAAATGCCCGCTCAGCTCTGTGCCAGAGGACACGTATGGTCACACCAAGCTGTTGATCAACTTTCGAACTTTCTGATCCACACTTGTTTTACTTTTCCAATATCAAATATCTGAGACAAATGGCACTAGCTTATAATTAAATCATTCTCAAACCAGACAACAACTCCTCTGATGCTCTGAAGGCAGACGGCCTGCTTTGATACTGGATAATCAAGCTGGTCCAAGTGTAATTACTGTTCAAGACCATGAGCCCAACACAATCCCATCCCAGCAGAACCGTTTGCCCCACTGAAATTGGAAAGCCAATTGATTCCCTGTTCTCTTTTGTGTTTGTGTGCTCCATTATAACTGCTTTCTCTTCACAAACCAATCAAATTATTACTGCATATCCCTGGAACCTGTTCTTTGATGTTTCAGTGTTCAAAGACCTTTTATTAGAGTAATCTGCATTCTTTTTATTTATCTTCTCTCTACTTTGCTAGTTTTTGCTTGATTATATCATCTTTTACATGGCCCTGTCGTCAGTCATGCTTGTGAATTTTCGGTGTCATTTATCAAGAGCTGACATCTCAGTAGTGTCAGGGGCCCTGATGGGTCTCTCTGATGTGAAAATGATGAAGTGTATCTGGCACAAAACAAAGCTAATTATCAAAGCACAATCATCTCTCTGCGCCAGCCTTTTCTTTCTTTATTTTGTGTCCTACTTCCTGTGTAGCTATCCTTTATCAAGCTCTCTAAAAAATAGTGGGGGTGCTTTCTCTTTGTCAAAGCATTCATCACTTCTATCCCTTCAATTTGATCACAATTCTTTTTTAGATATACGTCGATACCTCTCTGTAATTTCAAATCTCAAGAGGAAAAATTATGCAAAAAGTTATTTAAATGTTCATTTTTGCTATTCAAATGGTTTTTTTTTATGTTTAAAAGTTTGGGGTCTGTAATATTTTTTTAAATTAATGAATACTTAGTTAGCTAGGATGCAATAAATTGATAAAAAAAGACAGTACAGACTTTGACATTGTTGCAAAAAATATATATTTCAAATAAATGCTTTTTTCAAGTTTAGATTCATCAAAGAATCTTGAAAAAAATCATCACAAAAAAGGCACAACTGTTTTAAATATTGATATTATAAATTAGTGCTGTCAATTAATTGCATCTAACATAAAAGCTTTTGTTTACATAATATATGTGTGTGTATTTGTGTGTGTGTGTGTATATATATATATATATATATATATATATATAATATTTGTGTGTGTATATATATACGTACACACACACACACACACACACATATATATATATATATATATATATATATTATGTAAACAAAAACTTTTATGTTAGATGCAATTAATTTATTTTACAGCACTATAATAAATATTTTTGAGCATCAAATCAGCACATTAGAATGATATCTAAAGGTAATGATCATAAAGGTAAAGGTAATGAGTAATGCTGCTGAAAATTCAGCTTTGTCATTAAAGGCTTCAACTACATTTTTAAAATATATTAAAATAGAAAACATTTATTTTAAATTGTAATATTTTTTCACAATGTTACTGTTTTTACTGTATATTTGATAGAATATATGCAGCCTTGGTGAGCATATGAAGCTTTATAAATATGAAAAAAAACAAAAAAACAATGGTAATTTTTTCCCTCTCACTAAATATGAGGGCAATAGTTCTTCTGACAATATTTCTCTCTGTCAGGGTGCTTTGCCCTTCGACGATGACAACCTGAGGAACTTGCTGGAGAAAGTGAAGCTCGGGGTCTTTCACATGCCCCATTTCATTCCTCCAGACTGCCAGAACCTCCTGAGAGGGATGATCGAGGTGGACGCCACCAAACGATTCACGGTCAGATTTTTGACAATTTCATTTTATACTATCATTGTTCAAACCTTGTTAAACCTGATACCATAAGTATTTCTACAACAAATAATAATAATTATATCTTAAATAGCTCATGTTACCTTGGGAATCATGGGTGGTGACAGCTTACATGTGCACTACACAGTCTAAAGATGCTGGTTGGCTGTTCAGTTCTACAGACATCTACAGTATATTAAGCTGATTTCTCTTAAATAAGTTCCATGAGTCTGAGAGCTCTTCTGCTTCTGAGCTGTCACTTCAGGTCAACACACAGCAGCACTAATCCAACTATCCTGTCTGTCCGGATCTTACACATTAGCTTCAAAAAGCTTGCGTGTCTGCGCTTCTCTTTCTTTCTTTCTTTCTTTCTTTCTTTCTTTCTTTCTTTCTTTCTTTCTTTCTTTCTTTCTTTCTTTCTTTCTTTCTTTCTTTCTTTCTTTCTTTCTTTCTTTCTTTCATTGTTCTGCTTCGGAGCAGCCCCCCTTTTCCATATAACATGCTGGAGTGACAAGGGGTTTATAAGCTTGTCCTAATACCAACCCTTTGAAATGCTCCAGTTTCCTTTTTTGCTTTTCCAGAGAAAACAGATAGCTGTCTTCACTGCCCACATCTCTCAGTGATTGAAAACAATAGTGCTCTCCTAGGAAGGATCCAAACATAGCCCATTTCCTGTGCGGTTTGTCAGTTATATAAAAGAGATCTTTTGTATGATTCCATAGTGGGAAGGAAGTCGATACTGTCTTATTGCTAGTTTGAAATATTATCTTATAGACCCAGTTAAGACAATGCAATAGAGTATTGGTGAGTACTAAAAGTATTACAGTTTTACAGACATGTGGACAATGCATCATTATTGTTTCTTGTACGCTGTCACGTCAGCACACATTCAAGGGGGAATTCACTGCACCGTTTATCTGCGCACACTGATTCTGTAAAGGAATTTAAAGGCCCACATTATCTGTGCTAAATGCAATTTGCATGGAACAATTCATGATCTTGCTGATCGCAATCATTTCATCATCATTTGATGAATTACTGCTGCCATCAGTGATAGAAAATATACAGAAACAGCTCTTCTAAATCAGTGCAGTGGCACAAATATAGCTAGGCTTAGATTTTCTCTACTACATTATGCTGTAATGACAATTACCTTATTTTTTTATTTTTTTAACATAAAATAGGAGTCCCTATAGATTAAAATAATGATTTAATAAAATAATTAAAATTAAAATAATTTCTTAATTTAAGTTTCAGAAGTTTTAAGAGCGGACTGTTTTTCATGGTTCCAACACTTTTTAACTAAACATTTTTACATGTACATGACATTTTTAGTCTTTCGTGATTTACTGCATAAAATATATTTAAAAATATATTTTCTCAATTTCTTTCTGATAAAATATTTTAGAGCATGACATAACTAGAGTTATTTATTTATTTATTGTTAAAGTGTCTTTTGAACTGATTTTACCTTTTCCATTTCATAAATTGCACTAACTTTTGTGAAAAATATCTCAAATAGGCCTGAATTATATAGAAAGGAGCTCTAAAAACTGAATTACATGTGAGTAGGTGATACAGGTCACCACATGAAAGTAAACCTGCAAGTATTTTGTTTGAATATATTCCAGTTCAGTGTGTCGTTCCTCACAGACTCTGCATCACGTCAAGTGCTGAACGTTTGTTCCTGAAAGGACACATGCTCTGTTGATTCTGTTGCTAATGAGAATGTTTTCAGTTGGTCTTTTTCCTGTTGGTATTACATGCACAGGCAGAACAACCATTCACTTTCATGGGCTGCTGCTGTTATGGCGGTTGTTTTTGTTCTGCGGTCCTACAGCAGCTGGCTGCTGAAATGTACATGTCTTTGTAGCTTCCCCACTTAAAGCCGGAGAGATCAGAGGATGCGACATGAGAGAGAGATTAGAAATGGCCAGCAGGAAACTGCCTGACGTTCAGAGACTTCTTTTATTGTCATGCTCTGCTGTCTTTGTGTGGCTCTGTTAATGGTCAGATAATGGTTTAGCTCATGTGTCTTTCTCTCTTTACAGTTAGAACAGATACAGAAGCACACATGGTACATGTGAGTATAAACTTCACTTTTTATTTGTCGTCACATGCCTGTTTTTGCTCAGTATCTGACTGCATGCTATGTTATGTTAACTAAGATGATGGCTCTCTGCTTCTTTAAGTGTGTGTGCGCGTTTGTGGTCCTGGTAAACCCTACGTTATCGGAACAAAATGTCCCTACAAAAATGTCAATATCCAAAATCATTGTCCTTATGGGGACATTTTTTGGTTGTGCGTGCATTTTCAGGGTTTTTTTTCTTTCTAGTTTCAGTCTAACAACAGTAAACTGGTGCAATTAAATAATTTAATTTCTCAGTACACTCTTGTTTTAATGCTGTCTTTAATGCTGTCTTGTTTTAATGCTCTTGTTTTAATGCATTTTCATGTTTAATGCAGGCAGGTTGTAAAGGTTTCATAAGTTTTATAATATACCATGTATTAAAAAACTAAAATTCATGGTCATTTCCGAGTCATAAAAATGTTTATTTTTTTATTGTTTATTTAACGAAATGCTTTCATTCATTTACATTCTGTCTGTCATTTACATTTACATTCAATTTTAGTTTTCATAGATTATAATAACACAGCTGGGCCAGACAGAATCTGTAGACTTTTTCGTTACACTTTATTTTAAGGTGTCATTGTTACAGTCTGATTATATATTTAAGTACTGAGTAATATTAATTAACTACATGTACTTACTATACATGGGTTAGGATAGGATTAGGATTTGGTTGAGGGTTAGTTATATGTAATTATGCATAATTTACTGTTATTTCTATGGTAAATACTTGTAACATATGTAACAACGACACTGTAAAATGTTAAAGTGTTACAGACTTTTTTTTTATGATGGCTTCACACATTTTTTGGGAGAAAATCTTTAGATTTTTTAATGAAAATGTTTTAATATAAACTAAGAGTCTTCTACACTGGTAAATGGAAGCATTATTCAGATTCGGTAAAATACTTGCTAAACAAACGTGCGGGGAGACGGTTCATTTGTAGAGTGATGGGCGCTTCAAATCTCCAGAGCTTTCTGTGGGTGCAGATTCCATGTGGGCCTGTTTGTGACTTATACCACCAGCAAGAATCCATCCCAGAATACAAACAAGAACACTCGATTATTTCACATGCTCTTGTTCTGATCGTCTATACATCTATGCATTTGTTCTCAGAGGAGGGAAGAACGAGCCAGAGCCAGAACAGCCGGTGCCACGGAAAGTTGCGATCCGCATGCTACCCTCCACTGAGGACATCGACCCAGATGTGCTGGAAAGCATGCACTCGCTCGGCTGCTTCCGAGACAAGAACAAACTGATGAAAGACCTGCTGACAGACGAGTGAGTAACTAAAAAAAGAGACTGTACACCTCACAGTCACCTCAGACAGGTTGTTTCCCATGATACCAAATGTGTTTGTTTGTTTTTTGCCCATGATTAGAAAAGACTGACTGCGTTTGCTTTGGGAGACCATATGTGAGGGTGTTATTATTTTACATCCTTGTTCTTTAGGGTTAGTAAACACACAGTACAGCATCTTGGCTCCAGGCTATTAGAGAAGCCCATTCACTCCCGCTCATCTGTCATCTTCCGTACTCGCACAATTACCACCCGCATGCTCCACTGTGCGCGATCACTTGGTTAGACCCCCTGATAGATGGCCTGGGTGTTCCCTCCTAAAACATTGCGGCCTCTGTCTCTTCTCTTGCCCAGCGTTTAAACACAATTCAGATGGTGCCTGCAGCAAAGACGGTCATATTTACTTCCCGCTGCGTGGTCCGGGGCGGAAAAATTCAACACAAGGCCTCTCGCTGGGAGAATTTCAAGACTTTTTGAACTCGCCCAGACTCTTTTTCGGATATTTTATGTCTTCGTGCATCATTAATGAAATAAGTGATATCCTGTGATCTCTGCAGGATGTCTTTTAGCTCTCTGGGAATGAGGTGCTTGCTACTCTTTGCTCTTTAACTAATGATGTTAATTGGCCTGAGCTGAGGATTATTCTTGAGCACTGCAGATTTTACTGTATATCAGAAACATTTTGTTCCTCTGTGCCCTTTCCACCTCCAGAGATAACCAGGAAAAGATGATCTACTTCCTTCTGCTGGACCGTAAGGAGAGATATCCGAGCCATGAGGATCAGAATCTACCACCCAGAAATGAGATTGGTAAGAACATTTCAGTCAGTTTGCCTGTTAAGTATTTAATCTGTTTGTTTGTATTTTGTCCTTAATGATAACATGACATTGCATTTACAACACCTCTGTGATTACATAATTCCCTCGCCCACACAGCCTAGGATACACCAGTATAAACGAAAGGTTGTTTAACTCTTTCCCCGCCAGTGTTTTTGATCATTTTCACAAAAGTTTCATGGCCCCCAGAATATTTTGTTGTATGAACATTGATCTGAACATGCAATATATCATCTGAACATGCAATATATATGCAATATATATAATAAAGAACAAAACATTTGCTTTAAAAAAAAACAACAAGTTTTATTCTAGCTCCATGCGTTCTGTTTTTAACAACACTTGAATGTGGGCAAGTTTCATTAAAAAAAGGATACATTTTGAGCAAAAATCTGAGAAAAAAGACTACAACTAGACCGGATTCAGAATGTTGATCAAAACATAGATGGAGTAGATTGAGTCCATCAACACCCCTAATGCTTGCACACACAGTCCTGGGTCGACATTTCATTCAGTAACATAACATTGCGTTATTTTTATGTATGCATATGAGATCGCTTGTTTCTGCATCTTCCTCGCACGTGTTTGTCCGGTGAGGTCTGGTTGGGAAGAAACGGATGGTCAGGCTCAGCAATCTCATATCACACGTTCTTATTAACTGCTTATCTCCTGAACTGTCATTTTCTTTAGCATATTCAGCGCAAATCCTGCCTTGCAGTCAATTTCGATGGTTAAGGTTAGGGTATAGGGTAGGTTTAGGGTTCATAATTTGTTGTAGCATAGCATTGAATGAAATCAGCACTAGTCTTGTCACAATCCTGGACAATAACTTTTGATACGATAGCTTGAAAAGTATCGATATTCGATACAATTTTCAAAAAAACATCTACATATACTATTGTCATAAAGATATTTGTAAAATTATTAATTTTTTTGTAAATATTGTTTTTATATATATTTTAATTTTAAAAAGACAAATAATAATCAATCTGCGGGAATAAGTTGAATTATGCGCAACCCCGTGCCGAAATTCAGACCCGGTCACACCAACACTATTTAACCGGAGTGAATGAGATGACTGAATGAGAGGAGAGCAAGAAAGCACAGCAGTATTAGAGTATTGGAATCGTTACAGATATTTCAGTATCGATACATAATACATTTTTGACAACACTAATCAGCATTATGATTGACATGACCAATGAAATCTTTAGAATTGACTGTATGTTGGTCGAATTCGTGTCATGTGCCTGTCTGTCATTGGGTGGAAGCCGCACACAATTTTAGAGTTTCCACCCTGTTTCGGAGTTCCCACCTCCATTTAGTGATCTCCAGGCTACATCTATACCCTTCTCAAACATTCTGTCGATGGCGGGAAGCGTTTTCTCAATGACGGAAATTTGCGTAAATGGTGGGGAAAGAGCTACTAAAAGCCGGAAGAAAAAAAAAAACATTTTAATGGAGGATCATGAAAACATTATTTTCAAAGGATGAATGTGTTTAGTGATGAATCGTTCACAAGACCAGAAACATTTATAATTGAAGTCAATTTGGTACTTTTTTTTGATTCACTACCATTCAAACATTTGGGGTTTGTAAGATTGTTTAATGTTTTTGAATGAAGTCTCACCAAGGCTGCATGTATTGATTAACAAAAAAGTAGAAACTGTAATATATTGGAATATTATTACAATTTAAATTAATTACTTCCTATTTGACCACATTTTGAAATGTAATTTATTCCTTTGATGGCAAAGCTGAATTTTCAGTAGCCAATTCTCCGGTCTTCGGTGTCACATGATCCATTCATTTTAATATGCTGATTTGGTGGTCAAGGAACATTTCTTATTATTATCAATGCTGAAAACAGTTGCTACTCTATCATTTTTTTTTTTTAAACTAATCATTTTTCAGGATTCCTTTATGAATAGAAAGTTCAAAAGAACAGCATTTATTTGAAATAGAAATCTTTTTAACATTTATGAATGTCTTTACTGTCACTTGTCATTGATTTCACACATCCTTGCTGAATAAAAGTATTAATTTTTTTCAGGAAAAAAAATCTTACTGGGGTTTAAATGCTTGAAGACATTATGAAAAATATTGTACAACGTTTCCATTATGAACGCCATAGGCTTAATGAGTTGTTTTCATGTGTTTGGGAGCATTGCATTTATCATATTCTGGTCTCATCAGATCCACCCAGGAAGCGAGTGGACTCTCCACTCTTGACGAGGCACAACAAGAGGAGGCCAGAGCGCAAGTCTATGGAGGTGCTGAGCGTGACGGAGGGCGGTTCTCCTGTTCCTGTGAGACGTGCCATCGACATGGCACAACACGGACAGAGGTACAGCGAGACATTTCTCGCTCCTCTATTATTTACAAAACTCTACGGTCGTAGCAGCAAGTGCCACAGTAAGAACGGCAGAAAGTATGTCACATTTTTTGAAGCCTTGAAGGAAACATTTGAAGACAATGACGTCTGTCATAAAAGCAAAAATAAACTTCAGAACAATGAAGTTCACAGTTAGCAGAAGCTGCATACTAGCTTTGAAATGCTTTTCAAATTGCACATGAAGAGTAAAATAAATAAGCTGTGTTAATGTGCTCAGTTAAATCTGTGGAAAAAGAAAACAATGATTTCAGAGTGTCTTACTATTCTCTGAAAATCTGTTTCTCAGCTATAGTCATGTAGCATGCTAAATGTGCCATGTGGTAAATTTTGACTTCTCAGATTGGTTTGAAGAGGAACAATGGGATTGTTAATGTGCCTTTCATTTCTCTGTATCTTTGACACATTTTGTTACAGATTTGTTTTACTTTTTTACATGTTCATTGTGATCCATTTCATCAGCCCCATGTCCTATCCCTGTGTAGATGCTTTGGCTCAACTCCATGATTACTTATTACTTACTGTAAATTTACTCTAACTTTACTCTCTCTTACTGTAGTAAATCTGTTTTCAGTAAAAGCTTGGATATCTCAGATGCCAACCCCATACTGCAAAGCAAAGAGGAGAGGTACAAACCACCGCCTTGCTTTCTTTTCTTCTCTGAAGATGCAGTGGGGTTTTTAACACTCGAAACATGCAACAGAGAGTACTGGCCTTTTATTTCATCCACTGACATTTGAGATCTCAAGAGCTTAGCTTGCTTAAGAGGGAATTTTTTATTTTTAAAAGTGGAAGTCGCACGTGTAAATAAGAGTTTTTTTCTCCCGGTTTGGCCTCTCAGTTTTGGTAAAGCAGCGGCCCTCTGGCTCCCTCCACACACATCAAAAGCATCTTATCTCCCTTATTTTGCCTTTCATGTTTCGTTTGATGTCTGGCATTTTTGTCCCTTGGTAGATCCCAAATTGTTAATTTCTTCCCCTCGCTCTCGTTTTGCCTTCACGCTTCTCTTGCCTTCACCCTGGATGTTTGTTTTTCTTCGAGTGATGTGTGCACTAACAGTAGGTGAGAGACAGAGGTTATCCGATTGTTTGTGTTCATCTGTTTAGGCATTTTTCTTCAACCTTGAGTTTCACTGTCATGCCCTACATCTGCATTCACTGAGTCTGTTTAATCTGCCAGATAACCAAATGGGCCTCAAATATTTCCTAATAGACACTTATTATTAAAAAAAAATATATATATTTATTTGCATTGAGTATCTGGGCTGAATTAGGCACTAGTAAATGAATTGTGTTGAAAGCATGTTAACAATTCAAAGTGTAATGACTTACTTGAACTGAAAAGCTCCCCTGCATCTTTTATACAATTTAATACAGCATTTTTACAGGCTGTAGTTATCTTAATATACGTAGTTGTAGCTTCTATACTGTAAGATATTAATGATTCACTCTATATAAAATCTCCACAAATACTTTAATTGCTTAAACAGAAGAAATAATTTCTCATTTAGTCACTATCCTCTAGTGCCTGTCCTTTCTTTCCATGAATTAGTTTATTCCATAGCCATTTATTCCGCATATAAAGAGCTGTCTTCCTGATGCTGTGTTTGGCTAAGCTAATTAGCTGAATGCAAGAGGCATATAATGAACATCAGGCCGCTGTGTATTTGGTGTTGTGATTTTTAAGCTTAAATGAGACAATTTGAGACCACGCATAATTCTCATCTACGTATCGTTTGCAATTGCAATTGATCAGTGTATGGATCAAATCCTTCCTGGAGTCAAATCATGTGAGTCTGAATGTTGACACCTTTAAGGGTGATCTACTGTTTCAATTTGCCTTGATGACAAAACCCATTGTGTCCACGGTCAATTAAATCCCAATCAATTATTGGAGAAGCACTGAAGCTCACCATCTAATACACAATGAAATTCGAAAGTCTCATACAGAACCTCATACAATGTTGTGATGACCTTTTGCATTCTTAGGATGAGTAATGATACATTTCTCAAATTTAATTACAACTTAAAAATGTAAAAAATAGCATGATAAACAAAAAGATCTATAGGCCTGCATAGAAAGTTGACATATAATTAACAGAAATGCAATTTATAGTGAAACATAGAGGTCTTGTGTGATATTTCTGTCTCTGTCCAAGTGTCAACTCAATTATTTATTCATGTTTCACTCAACACAACATGCTTAACCTCCTATACAGTTACGACAGTGTGCTATACATGGGGTAGAAATGTTTTTACTGTTTATGTTGTGTACTTTAGGTCTCGGTCCATCAGCGGAGCCTCTTCTGGTCTGTCCACTAGTCCCCTCAGCAGTCCACGGGTAAGCTTTCCATCAAAGCTTAAATCATTTGTTTCACTCAAAGTGTGTGGTTGTGTTGCAGTCCATAGCCAGCTGGTGTGGAATCTATCTACATAATATCTATTGATGAGAGACTCATGTCTCAAGACACATCTGATCTGCAATCATTCAGCATGAAAATATGCATCAACAGGTGGCACAGCAGTGTGTTGTAATAGTGTATACAGTAGTGTTAAGAAAAAATACTAAGCAAAAATGCATTAAATTGATAAAACGTGGCTTTAAAAGCTTTTACATTGTTACAAAAGATTGTTCCTTTGAACTATCTATTTAGCAATAAATCTTTAAGCATGATAGACTGATTGTATCAAGGTTTCCACAAAAATATTAAGCGGTACAGCTGTTTTTCAGCATTGATAATAATAAGATATGATGCTGAAAATTCAGTTTTACCATCACAGGAATAAAGTACATTTTAAAATATATTAAAATAGAAAACAGTTCTTTTAAATTATAATAGTATTTCACAATAGTACCGTTTTACTGTATTTTTGAACAAATAAATGCAGCCTTGGTGAGCATAAGAGACATCTTAAAAAAAAAACTAAAAAAAAACATTAAGAAATATAACCAAACCCAAACTTTTCATTAGTAAAGTATGTGAATACATTAATATGTTACCAATGCATATGTTATTATAGGCCATGTTGAAAGTGCTACACTTCATTTTTTTTTATAAAATATGTTACAAGGGGACCAATGCAATATGAAAGATTATTTTTCAGAATTGGTCGTGATGATGAAGCATTAATGATAATTATGCATATTGTTAGCTATGTTAAACAACACAGTCGATTATATATCACTTTTAAGCTCAAATACTGCAGCAACATTTCTGTCTGTCCCTACCGATCCACCTTTACCACTTCTAGCCTAATCAGACTACCATACTTAGCGTAATTACTGCTAATCTATGTCCAATTCACAGCCTTGTTGCCTTGAAATATTTGAAGCCCAAATCACTAATGGCTTGTTAAAATCCCTTGAAAATCCCTGGTTCCAAATTAACGGTGAAGCCTCTGGACGTAGACAGCTTTTACAGTTGATTTGTTTAAAGAGGCTAACCGATTACAAATCCGCTACTAAGACTTCCCAATATGCAGTCCTTGAGTTACATCAAGGAATTCCCTACAGGATTCATCCCAAAGTCAATTCCGAATCTGACCTAATCAAACATTCTACAATAAGAAATGTTATACATTAGCCGAATGGCGTCAGTGTCTCCCTTTCACTGATGAAAATGGCTCATGTAGAGAACATGCTTGGTGGAAATAATTTAAATTAGTCTGTGAAGAACTCCTTGATACAACTCATCTGAGATTAGTTTTACTGCTCAGACAGAGACTTAAAGGTTTGTCATGGAAAAAATCTTCCCTGCAGTATGAAAGAGCTTTAAAAATCCATTTTATTGCATTTGTGCTCCCCTTTATGCTCGTGCTACGGTTGCAGCTGGTACAGTTAACACACCATTGTATTTCTTTTTAATGTTTTACAATATGCTTGATGAGCTTTTACTTCACTTATTGTAATCACACTCTTCACTTCTAGTGGCCCGTATTGTTTCAATCCCCCCGTTTCTGACCCAATTATTATTATTATTACACAGCGTCATCTGTCAAACAGCATCCTCATATCATACCTCCAGCAGCAGCATTGTACTCTATGCTCTGTTTAATGGTCAACTGCACTTATTTTCTCTAGCCATTTCGATAGTGTGGCGCTATTGTCTGGAAAAACTCAAATTGTGGAGTCAGTACATACATACTGTGACTTGTCACATTTTATGGCATTTCTACTGATTATATGATGATTATTTCATATGAGGTATTCTGACAATAGCGTCCTTTTAAAGCAAAGCTCATTGCACAAATTTCCTGCTTGCTTAGTCAGTGCTGAAAACACCTTTTTTAATTTCATCCCAACAACAACCCGGAGCTTTTTGTTGCTAATTTCTGTTCGGTTTTGATTTGTTTTGGGGACACTGGATTGGGAACATTTTATTTCCACTGTCTTGTTGCCTCTTGGCTGGTTGTGCTAATGGCATGTTTTTTTTCTTTCTTTCTTTCTTTCTTTCTTTCTTTCTTTCTTTCTGCATTTCCTCCCTCACCTCTCATCATCGGTGCCTTGTTCACCATCCTTTCATTTTTGGTATTGGTGTGTGTGTGTGCGTCTGCGCCGTAATGCCTGTTAACTACGGGGCCGTGTGTTGTGTGTATGGGCTGTGTTGGCTCTTTTAATGCTGCTGGCTCTGTGCATGCGCTCTTCCAGCCCATGCGACGATTCGCGGTTCCTCCACAATCTGCAGAACTCACGCAGTCGCCCAACCACAGCCCCACCCACACGCCTGTGTCCCGGCTGAACGGCATAGGCCCCCACTCCCCCAAAACCTTTCAACCAAAGACACATGCCCATCAGCCCAACAACAAAACACAGACACTTCCAGCCAAGCCCAAAGTTGCAGACAAGCCCCTCCAGGTCACCAGGTCCAACCCGCTCCCTAACACGACGGCAGTGCCATCTGCGGCCAAGTCGGAACCTTCTACACCCTGCCAACCCATGCCCCCGCCAATTCCTGGCAGTCCGAAAGTGCGCCGGCCACCGCTCACGGTGCCACCCAAGCTCTCTGTTCCCCTTACTCCCCTTTCACCCATCCGCCTTCACCACCTTCACCCGCTGGCCGGGACTGACCACAA
Source organism: Siphateles boraxobius (assembly GCF_051911475.1). Lineage (NCBI taxonomy): Eukaryota > Metazoa > Chordata > Actinopteri > Cypriniformes > Leuciscidae > Siphateles > Siphateles boraxobius. The sequence goes on along the minus strand of NW_027508734.1, from coordinate 39,040,465 downwards.
CGGCAAATCTATCCCCACCATACAGGTTACGCCCCACCCCTCTCCCAGGGGCAGCCCATTGCCAACTCCAAAAGGAACACCAGTGCACACGCCTAAGGAGAGCCCAGCTGGGACCCCTAGCCCAACGCCTCCCCCCAGCCCCTCCATTGGAGGCATGCCGTGGAGAACACGCCTCAACTCCATTAAGAACAGCTTCCTTGGCTCACCACGATTCCACCGCAGGAAACTACAAGGTACCAGCAGCGCCGTAAACATCCTGAAGCAGTTGTTTCACTCTTTAACATAATCTGCCCAGTGGATGCAGATGAAAATTTTCCATTTTTACAAAATTTAGCACATTTACATCAATATGATGTTAAAGGTGGGGTATGTGATTTGGAAAACGACCGGCAGATTTTTAAAATATACAATTCAAATGGTCCTATCTTCTTTCCTCCAACACTTGCCATGACTCCACCCATTCGAAGAACATGGACATGCAACATGGACATGCACGAGCGAAAACTCAGATGCGCTAGAGATTGTAATGACGATTTACTACTAATCTTGGAACCCGCTTTACTGACGAGATGCGCATGCGTCACGAGCTTTGAGTATGCGCACGAAGGGGGTCAAGCGCGCTGGGGGGAGGGGGGTATGGTACGACTGTTTGATTGACGAACTTACTGTCCAATGATTCTAGGTGGTCTTGGAAATGATTGGCTGGAGTTTTTCGAGTTCTGCCCGTTCCACAGATGATTAAATTTGCTTAATTTTCATTTCAGTGCTTCTAACTCAGTGGCTGTAAGTGGGTTAGGAATAGGATTTCAAGATATTTTGAAAAAATTGACAAAAAAGAGAATCGCATACCCCACCTTTAATTCATGTGTATTGTCTCTGATAAAATCAATAAACAAATGCCATTGAAACTAGGGATGAACTCATCTGGACAATACCAAATATTTTAAAATTCTATAGTATTTTACTTTTGGTTAAATCAATGAAAAATAAAACACTAAAATTCTAAATGTAAAAATTGCAGAAATTAGAATGCACATTTATATTAAAATGAATTATAAGATGGTACCAATATATTGTATGTTATATTATAAAACCCTAGTTATGTATGATAGTAAAGCAATGATATGCAGGATCAGGTGCAAAGTAAGGCACCATAGCATATAGGAAAGCATTTAAGTGAACAAATTATGCTTGCTAATCTTTTTTTATTGCGGTTTTCAGTTGATGTTCCCCTCTTAGCTAGGTATAATCTCTATGGACTTATTTTACAGATCGCTGGGTAATAAACTCACTGATACTCCATTATCAGCTATATCTGATGATATATCTAGTAATGATAATGAAAAGTGCACAAGCATCTCCCTTCACCTCCAGCTGTTCCTCTTTCCCTCTTCTACCTGGAAGAGGATCAGATGAGCTGATAGAAGGGGGGTGTTGAATTACTCTTAATCTCTGCAGGTTTGGAGTAATTTGCTGTGGTTAATCAGCATTCCCCTCCTCAGGTTGTAAATGTCTAACCGCTCTGGATGATGCAAATTCCACTGAGGCTTGTTTTCTTTGTCTCTTTCCAGTTCCCACACAAGAGGAAATGTCCAGCCTAACACCAGAGTCTTCCCCCGAGTAAGTATTACCTATTTTCAAAGACAATCAAGTAAAATATGTGGTTTTATTAAATCCTGAAAGAAGTCTGAAAGAAACATTGAAATTATATTAAATTATAATTGAATGCAGTTCAATATTTATTCTTCTACTTGGCATCACCTTTTGTGGTAACCTGGGTAGCTTAGAGTTAAATCACCACACTCAATTAAAGCTTGTTTAATTAAGACACTTTAAACAAGTGCTCTTTATACTTTCTTTTTCTCCAAATTTTATTTTGAGTCGAAAGGAGCTCTGAAAACGTTGCAGCTAATGTTAACGTGGTGGTCCAAACACTGTTCCTTTCCCCAATAGCCTAGTTTGTTGCTAAAGTCATTATCAGGGAATAGTTCGTCATGAATAATTCAATGTTTTAGTTCCACTTAGCTTCACAGCCACACAGAGCAGCACCACAGTGGAAACTTTCTTCTGGAGTGTTTTCTTCTTATTTTTCTGTTGTTAAGTTTTTGGTGAGCTAGTGTCACAGTATGTTGCTAGCTCAAAGATAGCCTTGATAGTCATTGACTTTGGTGAAATCCCAGCGATTTCAAGCAGGGCTGAGAAATGAGCCATATGCCAGCATTCATACCTCCATACATGCTTTTTTCTTGAAAAGTTTTTGTGACTTTTCATTGCTCCCCAACCGCAGAGCTTTTCAGTTTTCAGCAAAAACTGTGTCGTGACTCGTGACTAACCCCTGTCATCTTATTCTAGTTTACCAAAACTTTGTTAACTCTCAAATTTTAAATGCAAAAATGTTGAGGTTTGCATGGTGCTGCACAGCATATATATCATACAAGTTTTGAATTGTTTGACAGCCCGTGCAGTCACTTTTTTTAAAATCATAAATGTTTCCATTTCTTGCCATGTCCAAGAGACACGTCAACTGACTGTCAACTTACTAACTCGCATCTCGACAGCATTCAGTCTGTATTTCACTTTGAGACAAATTCAGCCAAGCTCTGCGGGGGAACCTCCACTGATACTGTATGTTGTCACTGTGAACCAACTTTTTAAAAATATAACTTGGAAATTGATGGTCTGAAATTCTTCTGCCAACTGTTCTTCAGTATTGGAGAAGCTGAAATATATACACTACCATACAAATGTTTGGGGTTAGCATGTATTATTATTATTATTATTATTATTATTATTATTATTATTATTATTAATAGCTGTTTTCAAAACTGATAATAATAATATATATTTCTTAAAAAACAAATCCGTGTATTATAATGATTTCTGAAGGATCATGTGACACTGAAGAAAATAATTTTTTTGCTATCACAGGAATAAATTACATTCTAAAATAATATCAAATATAAAGGAGTTATTTTTGTAATAATATTACACAAAAGTACTGTTTTTACTGTATTTATTTTTATATAAATGGAGCCTTGGTGAGCATAAGAGACTTCAAAAACATAACTTACCAACCCCAAACCTTTGAACTGTAGTATGATATTATGTATATGAAGAGCGGGATGTGTTCTTGAGAATTAATTATTAACGTTTTAGTCACACTGAAGAAATGAAAAGTATGTTATATACTTGATTCATGCATGGTACAGTATGTGAGTTGAGTGATGTTTGTTTGTATTGTCTTGTTCACTCCTGTTTTTCTTCTTCACAGACTTGCCAAAAAATCTTGGTTTGGAAATTTTATTAACCTTGAAAAGGAGGAGCAGATCTTTGTGGTGATTCGGGACAAGCCTCTGAGCTCCATCAAAGCAGATATTGTCCATGCCTTTCTCTCTGTAAGTCCCAGATGAGAGTGTAAATGCTGCCACCCTTTACTTTCTCATGTCATTCCAATCCGGTTTGACTTCCTTACTTTCACGTTTATTTTACTTTCTTTCAAGTTTCAAAAAGGATGTGAAAGCATCATAAAAATATCAGACTTGTGTGCTATATTTAAAGTCTTTTAAAGTCATGTGATTTCTCTGTGTGACAACAGACCAGAGTTTATGTTGTTATTGATTGACAATCATCAGCCCAAATGGGCTGTTAACATCTGTGACCGAATCAGTTAGTTAGTCAGTTAGTACAACTGAGTTGACCAAATCATACAGACCTGTTTTGTGAACTATTAACTGATTAATTGAAAAGATCTGACACAAAATAAAGATTAATTCGCAAATCAGGTATCACTTAACTCGTGGATGCAGTGATAGTTTTGAGGATTTTTTTTTGTGCCATTTTGGAACTTGATAGCCCCAGACCTCTTCCATTGTCATTATTTTGAAAGGAATGTACAGGATATTTAAAATTTAAAAACAGAATTTAAAAATTCTCTTTTTGAAGAAAGAAAGTCATTGCTTTCAAAAGACATCAGTAAATAGTCACAGATTGCTCATTTTGGGGTGAATGACTCTGTTTAAGATCTCTGTCCTTTTATCTCAGATTCCCAGCCTCAGCCACAGTGTGGTGTCTCAGACGAGTTTCCGGGCAGAATACAAGTCCACGGCCGGCCCCACCGTGTTCCAAAAACCAGTGAAGTTCCAGGTGGACATCACCTACACCGAAAGCATGGCTGCCACCAAGGAGAACGGCATCTACTCTGTCACTTTCACACTGCTCTCAGGTAACCATGCCGACAGAGAGAAGCCCATTTTGATGTCATACACTCACTGGCAGCCAATAGAAACACAGAGGGATGTGTGTGTGTGGGTGATGGAGAGGCTGGTTGATGATGTTGAACTTTGTCTGTCGCAGTGGTGAGAGCATTTTTTCCCTCTCTCGTTCTGCTAGCGGTTCCCTTCCTCCATTACACTCCCCCTCTCTTAAGCTGAAAATAGACCAACTGCTCGAGGGGGTAATGGAAAAAATTTAACTAAAAGAGGCCTTTTTGCCTCCTGGTAATCACTATGCATTTTCAACCTGCTGTGTTTCAAAGGACAATCCAAAAAGATCCCATGCTGCTGGTGCCATTACGGCAAACCCTGTTCCTCTCTTTTCATTTCCCCCCTTCCTCGTTTTTGCTATCTTGGCTACACAAAAGGGATTGAATCTTGTTCTTAAAGTCACGCATTTTGCATGTGCACGTGTCATAAACTCAGCCGTAGGCCAAATGCAACATAAAAATCAGCCCCATCCCATTAGACTTTATGAGGCAGCCGCTAGAGGGAATCAACCCAGGATGGATCAGCATAAAATGACATTCTTTTCAAAAGACACACATGTACCAGTCTGTACAGGATCATTGCGAAACATTCAAAGAGGTGTTGTCTGTGTTTGCGTGTCCCCTGCAGGTCCCAGTCGACGCTTCAAACGGGTGGTGGAGACGATTCAGGCTCAGTTGTTAACTACACATGAACAGCCTGGTGTCCAGCAGCTGTCTGGTGAGTGGCCAATCACTCCACTGACACACCTCTTTCTCTGGCTCTCTCTCTCTTTCTCTTTCCTGCTTTCTTACACAGCATCCTGAACATGCATGGCGCCTAGCCCACCCTCGCAGAGCAATGAACGCTGCACACACCCATCAAGGTCAAACGAGTCTTTCCAATGTTTCAAAGTATTGTTAGAGGTTGCTTCAAAGACATTTCCAGGCCGTCAATATGAAAATAAACTTCTCAAAAGGGTTAGAGACAATGTATCCACTGTTCTATTAATGTCGGATGGGATGTCTTATTTAAAGGGGCTGGAAAAACACGTTTGACCTTATCAAAGAACATTGCACAGATCTGCTTTGCAAGGCACTGGCACACATGGACACACTCTCCTTAGCAGTCACACACGCTCACAGAGCATGCTAGAGCACACTCGCGTGTATTAACAAAGGGTTTATATCCATATCCAGGAAATGTCTTGCAGATATTCAAATCAAACCTGTGTCCCAGACCAGTTTAATGAATGTGGCTTCAAACTGTTCGTTTTACGAGCAGAAATGTGATGGGCTAGACTGTGGTTCCTGCTGGAGATGATGAAATAAGAGAACAGAGAAATCCTTCGCCTGTCTTCTCATATTGTCACATTGTGCACATGGTGAAGAGCCTGTTACAGCTCCCTCTGCTGGACAGCTCCAAATCCTTACCGTCCAAAATCAATAAAAGCAGTACTACAGAAAAGGGAGTTTGGTATATCATTTCTGCATTATCGTATGTCCACTGTGCACAATAAGTACATTTTCCATGTGCATAAAATACCTGGATGACTTGCATATGCCAAAGTGTTCACACTGCATTGGGTACTGTATCCCACAATGCAATGTTCAACTTCCATTTCCGGTGTATTGGAATTTATTTATATATATGTATGTTTATTATTATTTTTATTTATTTTTAATTTAACTGTAACAAATATTAACTAGAATTTTCAACATTTCTGTTTTTATTTTATTAAAAATAATTACTATAGTTTTCATCAGAATGCGCTTCATTGAATGTGTTTTGAAATCAACTCAAAATATTAATGCCTGATATCCTCCGACTGGATGGAATCATAATTCGAAGCTAAAAATTTAGAGTTTTTGCCCATAATACACTACATGATTTTCTGTGAAATCTATTTTCAGCAACTAGTGTTGACTCGTCCAAACTAAAAATTGGATGCTTTCGGTTTCACATACTATCTTTTAAAAATAGTAGGCACCCCAGCAAGCAATAGCTGTCATTTCACCATCTCGGCTAACTATAGACCCGATAATAGTCCGGCTATGAGTAACCCACTTCTAGCCAGAATAACCTTGAATTTGGTTATGTCGTTTTTATATTTGATGGATGATATGCCATCATGTAAGCAAAGTCAACAGTGATTACAAGGTGTTTGGTTTCATTTCTTTGACATGTTCTTTGCGTAGCGTCTTTTAAATTTTCACCGACAGCCCAAATTTTGCCTTGTTTTAGCCTAGACGTCAGGACTGTATTCAGCTATTAGACGTCTCTCTAAACTCAAAATTGCTTGCTGGGATACACTGTGCTAGTATTGGTATACTGTTTCGTTCATTACTCTGGAAATGGAGAGTCAAATTGGATATGTTGTATAGTGAGGTACAATGCCTTTAACTGTGTGCTCTGGTTGTAAACTGCAGATTTTAGCAAATGTAACAGGTCATCTATGTATTCCATGTTTCATACAGAAAATGGTTGTGGACAGTATAGCCTACATTCTGCATACTGCAAAAATAGTATCATTGTTGTAGTATGCCATTTCAAACAAAACCCCTCTCTCTTAAAGGGACAATGTGTAGTTTTTTAGGTATTTTATTATCTAAAATCAATATTTTTATTCATAAATATGTCCTCAATGGTGTACAAATACCTCTGCCAATTATCTGACTTATCCTCGTAAACGAAGAATTTATTATCTTTATATACATGTGACAGGTAGGTCCTCGGAGGCTTTCCATGTCGTTCCACCATCTTGAAAAACTATATTAGCAGAGAGGGTCAAAAAGTATTAGGCCAATGCGTTTCCACAACGCGTTTTCGTTCAGGGCCAGCGTCACGTAACTGAAAGCAGCAGAAACGGGGGAGCAGAGCAGTGAGAGGCGCTTGTCACTGCCCCAGCAAGTCAGTCAGTAATTCATACTGTAACATTTGTTTGTTCGTTGTGTCAAGTTGCAGTTTGTTTGAAATAACAAACCTGTTCACCCGAAGGGAAACTCGACGAAGTGCTATTAGAAGACATCCTGTCATAGCTTTTTGGTACTTAACAGCTACCGTAGATGCAACATGCATTTGAAAAAGTGAGGCACCGCTAGATGGGAGAAATTCCTACACAATGTCCCTTTAATGCCTAATTCTATAAAAGATTTGGGAAACAGGATTTACGAAATTGTATTCATATTGTGCATTTGGACTGTCTTAAAGAAGAGCTGTTATCAGGATCGCGACCCATCACCAGTGTAGCCATCGTGCCATCCTTTTACCCTGTCAATCACATCCATCCCTTCCCCCTGGCTTTGCCCTTCACCCCCCGCTCTCCCACGGCTCATGGTCATGGTGGCTCGTGAGCTTGAGTCTCACAGCACTGATCACCAGCATGCTTCACTCTCAACAGATGTGGCCATGCAATAAACATCTGTGCAAGAAGGTTGAATCACTGAGTTCGTGTCATTACTGTAAAGTCAATGGGGTGCACTGAGAATGTAAATATAGGCTGAATATTTTATTTGATCGGACATGTTACAGTAATATGTCATGTTCCTTTGACAGGAAAGCGTTCAAAGGGTGGTAAGAGGTTTATTTTACTCTCCTGCCACGGTGTATGTTACACTTGTTATCATACACACGGTGTCCAATATGTGGCACTTATACACAGAGACCCTTTAAAGGGATAGTTCACCCAAACATTTAAATTCTGACATCATTTACTCACTCTCCCGTTGTTCCAAACCCTTAAGCATTCCTTTTTTGAAATGCTTATCTTTAGCGCATCAAAAAGTAGAAGAGACACAATTGGTTTAAATGATGAACAGATTTAATTTAGGCTTTTGTGTTTGTTTTTTTTTTTTTTTGTTTTTTTTGAAGACTTGGATTAAAATGCTTGATTCATATAGATTATTTTTACGATCTGTTTTTGTACTTTTGATGTGTTAAAGTTTTGGTTGCATGGACTTTCAATGGAGGGACAGAACATATTTTTATTTATTTTACAAAGAAGAACACAAGTATGGGTCTTATGGGTTTGGGCAAGTAAATGATGACAGAATTTGAATTTTTTGGGTGAACTAACCCTTTAAACATAAAATATGCACAGATGTGTTTATGTGTGTGTGTGTTTGTGTGTGTGTGTGTGTGTGTATATGATCTCACTTGATAGGACAATCCATGAAAGTTTAATTTCTCTAGAGAGATGAAAGCTTCATGCACACTTCATGTTGCTTTTCTCTCCGTATTCAATTCTTGCATCACTCTACTTTGCTTTGTGGGTCAATTGTTGCATCTGAATCACTTTGGTGAAAGGCCTCATTAATTTAGACATTTAATCAACAGCTCTTATGAATCTGTTAAACCAGGTTTTCTATTTGAAGATAATGTTGAGCTTTTATGTTTGCATGCATCTCTTTCTAAACACTTCTTTCATGTTGATCATTTGGGACTTTTTACAGTAGAAATAATCGTCTGTAGAATCACTGTGTAATGAGGGGTAGAATACTAAAGGGACTAGTTTGCTTAGCTTAACCTACTTCTGTAGGTCCCTGTAAATACAATATGATTATTAAAACAAGTACCAGTAAGGTCTGTTCAGAATTGTTTTGGTTTACTATAGGATTAATAGTAGTTTTAAAGGTAGAGAGTGTTCATTAGCCATTATTTGTCAAACATGTAGTCCTACTAACACACACAAGGTCTTAGGAACTATCAAATAAAGCATCAATTGTATAATTCCCATAGCTCATTTGCAATTTCAGCTGCTTTCGTTCTTCTTCCTTTTTTATAAAATTCCACTAGCCTGGATGTTAATATGTCAGTTCATATTGATGTAAACTCGATGCATTAAAATCTGGAATATGGTAACTACAAATATAGTTGTATCATTTAATTTTTAGGGTGAGACATACATCCTCTGTTTAGCCTCTGTGAATTTACGCGGTTCTCCGCTTCGTGGCTGAGTTGCTGCTGTTCCTAAACTTTTCCAATTTCCAATAATAACACTTACAGTTGACCCGTGAAAATCTAGTAGGGATGAAATTTGACAAACATATTGCAAATGTGGCATCCTATCACAGTACCATGCTATATACAGGTGAAACTCGAAAAATTTGAATATCGTACAAAAGTTTGTGTTTCAGTAATTCAAATTAAAAGGTGAAACTAATATATTTAGTATATATAACTATATACATATGCATGATTATACTTTTCAGAGGGCCGACATTTCTGTATTTAAAATCCTTTTTTTTTATTATTGATTTCATGTAATATTCAAATATTTTTGAATTTGGGGTTTTCATAAGCTGTAAGCCATAATCATAAAAATTATAAGTTTTGCACGATACTCTAATTTTTCGAGTTTCACCTGTATATATATATATATATATATATATATATATATATATATATATATATATAGCATGGTACTGTGATAGGATGCCACCTATCACAGTACCATATATACCTATCACAGCCATATATATATATATATATGGCTAGGTGCTTGAATTTATACACATGTGGCAATGGGTCCAATTGAAACAACTGAATTCAATAATTTAGAGGTGCGTGTGTCCCAATACTTTTGTCCATATAGTGTATTTCACTGCTGCTCAGAACATTCCCCAGAAGAGAAGAATAGCCATGCTGGACTGGTAGTTTTCTGTATCTGTAATGGTTTACCCATCATAAATCTGAACAGAGATGAACATTTGCAATGTCTCGCTGTAGAAATGCTGAAGCAGTGTCCTGAGTGTCTCAAAGCTGCCATATCTGTCATGTCTCTTTGAGAGTCTCTTAGGCTGTGGTAAAGCAGCCTGTCATGATGTTGAGAGGAGTCCAGATTGTGTTGAGAGACTCAGAGACAAGCTCTGGGACTAAGGCAATCTACTCTAGTGTTCACATAGGCCACGTTCTGCCATGCTATAGCCTGTGTTATCGGGGACTCTGCTACTCAGCCACTTATGAAATTGGAAATAGAGCTGATGGTTTGTAAGCCTGTGTTGGTGTCACATAGGGTGTGCAGTGAATCCTTTAGAACGGCCGTCAGGTTTATTCAGAATCTGCAACAATTTGTACCACTGCATTTCAAAGATGAATTTAGCATGAATATATGTAGCTGTATATGTACCAGGGTGTAAATATATCCTTTGACAATGTTTGAATTCAATTATGGTTAAGTCATGTAATACATCAGGACATTTTTTCATGATTCCATTCAGCTCAGTAGTTTCAGCACCATTCTTAATTATTAAATAATTAAGACACATTTAATTAGTGTAGGGTTGGGATCCGACCCAGCCTAGTTCCTTTAAAAAATAAATAAATACTAATACCAAATGATTTTCATGATGTTCTTCAACATGCATTCTTCCGCTGCTGTGAACAGAACACTGCACTAAAATACTCTGGCAGGGTTTCCTGCAGTTATCATTCAAGGGCGCTGCAACAACACTACAGAGTGAAACATACAGCAACCAGTGTAGACCCGATAGTTATGAGTCAGGTTGTCTTGCAAACAGTGTAGTCCAATTTCTGACCAAAAGACTATATGAATTGGTTCTTTTGAGTAAATCAAACAAATTCAGTGTGACCAGTGTAGCCCGATTCACAAACAAATGGTTCATCAAATGATGAACAAGTAATTCAAAAACCTACAGCAAAACCATTGTCGTCCGATTTACTAAAATTTTTTATTGAACTGGTTCTTTTAAGTCAATCCAAAACATACATTGTCACCAGTGTAGTCTGATTCCCAAACAAATGACTCTTATAAACAAGTTAGTACCCCAGACAGCAGCATAGTGTCAGCCCAGATCCGGCCCACATCTGGTACATGTGGATTCCACACGGTCCAGATGTGGGCCAGATCTTGGCCGACACTATGCTGCTGTCTGGGAAGTGAATCAAAAACATACAACTCGAACAGTTCCAATTCGTGAGAAAAAAAGGAGAAAAGATTCTTAAAAAATTGTTCTTTTAAGTGAATCTAAAACATTTAACTCAACCAGTTTCAATTAGTGCAAAAAAAAAAGGTTCTTATAAACTGGTTATTTTAAGTGAATCAACAACAAACACCATGACCAGAGTAGTCCAATTTCTTTTAAAGGAATCAGAAACATATATAATGACCAGAGTAGTCCAATTTGTGAACAAATGAATCAATCAGTTTTCATTGTCAGGTATACCAATGCATATTTACACCCCTAATGTATACTATATAGCCTACCATATAAAGTATTTGCTAAATTCATCATTGATGTATATTCACACACAATTTGAATTCCTAAACCTCATCAGTACAGATGAATTTCTTTGTAATGCATCAACAGTCACATTTGTTTTCATTCCATCCAGTGAAGATCACAGATCAGATGGGGACTGCTTAGCCACAGATACTCACTACCACAATAAGACCTTTGAACAGTAATACAGCTGTACTGTCAAACAGTTAACATGCCTGCAGATGTGTCCCGTATCCTTGTCAGATACATGGCTTATTGTCTCCAGTTTATGCAGTCTCATCCTGCCTCTCATCATCTCACCTTGCCTCGTCTGTGATCCTCATTGTTCATGTATTTGTTCTCTGTCTCTCTCTCTCTCTCCTTTCTTGTTTTCTTGTTCTTCTCCTCTTCTCCCATCTGTGCACCCAGGCAGCCCATTGAGTAACTTCTTTGACGTAATTAAACAGCTCTTTTCAGACGAGAAGAACGGGCAGGTGTCCCATCAGCCCGGCACGCCCAAGCATGCCAACAGCAAGAGACACGAGCCTGAGCCTAATGACTCCAAATGTCCATCTGACCAAGACAAAGCCAAGATGGCACCATCAGTTGGGACACAGGAACAACCTTAAAACCTGGAGAAATACTAGATTACTAGTTTTAAAATAAAATAAAAGAATCCAGTCATGGTGACTACTGAAAGGATGTTGTTGACTCAAGTTGGTTTTAACCAAGCCTCTACAAAGTTTTATATAATGGAATGAATATTGAAGTACTATATGTACTGACCCGACACTTTACAAAAGGCGCATACAGACACACATATATTTTTTTTTTCTCTCCAGTGTTGTTTTGTCTTCACAGTGTCTCGTTAACTTCTGTTTTATGATGCCTTTATTTATTTCTGCTACCAGGAATTATCCAGAAAACGTGTTAAAGCCCAAGTCCTGCTCTTGCACAAGATTCAATGTTTGGCACATTGATGGAGGGCACATTACACAGGAAGTTCAGTACAAGCCGCTGAGGGAAACTCCTCATTCTGATGCATCTAAACACCCCAAACACCAACAAGAGCTGTTCCAACCTATTCCTCAACTCCTTCCTCCTGCAGCTACTGTACATACAGCCACACATGTCCATGGATTTGGAGTGGAGCCTTAAAATAAAGATGTTTATGAATTCTCAATAAGCTAACCTACAATTCATCTTTCTATTTAAACATTCAGGTTTTCTTTAAAAAAAAAAAATCCTTGCTCGTCTTTTATCCTATTTCTTCTCTCTGCTGATGCACACACAAACGTACATACAGGACATCGTTACAAAAGGACAAATGGTGAATGGAACTCTGGACATCATAACGCACGTGTTTGAGGAGTTGCCCTCGAGGACCGTTGTTGGATTGTATTCTTTTCATTGTAGTCTTTTTTTGTGAAATGAAGAATTTAAAGCATTTTATGAACTCAGTGTCATTGCTGTACAAGATTTGGAGAACCTATTTGAAAAATGATGGGGAGAACTTCGGTGGGTGCTGTGGACTGGGATACGGGGGTGGGAGGGGGGGCTTCACAGTAAATGATCTATTCTGTTGTACAGACTAAAATATTCCTTATGTAACAAATGTCTATGAGTGACATTGCTTAGATGAATTGTGTTGCCACATACTGTTTTTTTTTTCTCATGTAGCGTTCATGAAATGTTAGATTTGAATGACAATTATGGTTAATGTATTCAAGGATGTCAATTTTAAATTTTTATTTATTTTGTGTTTAATTTTTATTGAGAAACATCTGCAGGATTCAGAGACCCTTTTTTCTAACTTATTTATGTGTTTTTTGTCTTTTTTAATTTATTCAGCTGGGGAATATTTACAAAACCGGCTGGTGAAGATTTTATTGTTTGCATCAGGGCGACTCGTCAGATTGTTTGAAGGATCTTGTGTTTTGTGTACGATAACACTTATCCGATTTTGTGAATGAAGCACTCTTTCTTTCCCGGCTTTGACCAGATTAAAGAGCTTGTAGTATATGTTAAATTATTTACTGGTAATTTAAGAATGTAGACTAGCCTCTTTAGGGTGGGGGGGTGAGGGATAATGAAGTATTGATATTTGTCACTCATCTCATTGTGCGTGTAAAACAGGTGGACGAGCTCAAATCACATGTTGTAAATAGACAACTTTGGGCAAATTACTTTCTTAAAACCATCAAGGGGATCCTGCTGCTCCTGACTCTATCTCTCGTATTGCATGTCCGACATTTGGCTTTAATTTGCATGATGTTGTGGATGTTAAATTTCTCCTCCCCTTCTCCTTTTCCATCATCGGCTTGTTTTCCCCCGTTGCCATGCCTTCATATTCAGTTTGTCGTTTTTTCTCTCATCTCCCTTATCGTGAACACTTTCTCGCCACATTCTCTACGGCATCATGCTCTCGGGTTGGGGGTCTGGGATCTCATATCACATGATCACTTATGGGAACATACAGTGTGGAGAATAAGTGGAGATGTAATCTAAGCAATACAAATTGTTGTCCTTCATATTTTGTACTTTGGGAGAGCTGGATTGTAATATATCGAGGATTTGATTAATACAGAGCGGGAAAATAGAATTGCCGCTAGCGTATCCCCTTGTAACTACTGTGAACAACTTCAGTGCAACGGAAATAAATCCATTGACTTTGGGATGTTGTATGTGTGTTTGCTGTTTTCTGCTCTTATCTCTGCAACGTAGGGTAAAATGTGGCAAAATGAAGATGGCGCAAAAATCTCAACACATTTGATGAATGGATACATGCTATTCTTTGTTTTGTAATTTCATCTGAATATCAACATTTGTAAGATTGTTAGTCCAAACAGATTTGAGGTTAATTGAATAATGATCTGTGACATTATATTATGGTAAATATCAAAGTGTTTTTTTTGTTTTTGTGTACACATTAATGTTTTTAGATTGTGGAATATACATTGTTTTAAAATTAAACCCTTAGGGTAGGAATTGGCACAAAAGGCCCAGAGTTGCATGTATAGGCTATATTTTTTTATTTAAACATGCATTTATGGGGTTATTATTCAGTAATTTCATGACTTAGATTTCAGACATCTTCGCTATTGATTTAAACGCTATAGACTAATTAAGAGAAATCATTCCATTTGAATTCACAGAGTTGCTATTATGACATTATGTTCAAATAAAATATGGGCCATATGTAAAAAGTCATGTCTGTATGGCTACTAGTAATAAAATAAACTTATCTTTCAAATAAATCTCTTTTAGGGGAGAGTGGGGACGGCTGCAACACTTTTTGCATTTCCTTCATTTCCTCAGAGACTGTTTCTATTTGAAAGACAACATTTTTATACATTAACCCCACATCTGTCCAACCCAGTCTCATCAGCTACCCACCCACTCTGCTGTGACATGCATGCATGCATATGATAATATACAAAGAATTTATACTTGAACAGACAAAGAGATTCATGCCTGATTTTGACCTGATTCATGATCTGTTTTTTCATGTGAGGTTCAGCATGGAGTCTAGGCTGCATCCAAAATTGCATACTCTCTTTTGAGTAGGTACTTATTTTGAATGCCTAATATTACAGTACTTCACTCCTGCTAAAAAATGTATGAGTATGAATGTAATCCGGATGTACTTCATTCGCCATGTTGCACTTATCACATGACCTACCACGTCAGTTGCATGGTAGGTCACAAAAAACCTCTCCCGTGGACTCATGGGATAGTAAATCTTGCCAGAAGTAGGTACACATCTGTGTACTTTTTGCCTACTCAATTATGAGTACTGTGAATTCGGACAAATGCTGCGATCACGCAATGTCATAATTACCGTAAATAAAGCTTTATACCTCTTGCACAACTTTGATCTGTCTGCACACTGCCACGAACACAAGACGAACACACCTTAAATCTGCAGTGGTCAGGTGGTACTGCGGCCATGTGATCCAAGTCATAGCTCTCAGGAAATTACGAGTTTACACATTGTAATCACAAGTTCTACAAGCAGGCTTTTCACAGTTCAGAATTGCTATGGTAATTATGACATTGTGTGAACACACCTATACACTTCTTTTGTCACATACAGTTCTTCACCTACTATATAGTTGGGAAGTATGCAATTTCAGATACAGCCCTAGTTGTGCCTGCTCCTACGAGCTGACAACTGGACAATTGACTCTTCGTAAAGACCTATTGTTACATCCGACAAGTAATGGCGCTCTCACGCCACACGTTCTCACGCATTGAATCATCGCGGAGCAAAGAGGACACTGACAGACAAGACAGAGAATGTTATTTTTGGTATGAAACAAAGTCTTAGCCTTCAAATTTTTAGGGATGCACCGATACCATTTTTTCTAGAACTAGGCCGATACCGATATTTTCACTTTTGTTACTGGCCAATAACGATACCTGTATTTTCATTGCATTTGTAATTTTTAAACATATTAGATAGAGAAACCAAAAGAAAATTAATTATATTCATTGGTTTAATTTGTATAGCAAATATGTATTTCCTTCAAGTATTTTCATGCTTTATTATTGCATTATGTTAAAATGTATTGTTCAAGCTTCTGTTACTTTCACTGTTCATTCTATTGCTCTATCATATTTTATCTTTCACTTAATAGCACAGGGCAAATTAGAGCTGCTTCAGCAGCATTTTTTTTTCAACTGGCCCGGTTGGGTCAGTGGTTCAAATGTTTCTAAGATACCAGTCAAATATCACAATTCTCAATTACAATTTTGATACTGCAACAAAAACTACTAGCCAAATTAATGTAAATTTAAAACATTAAAGACAAGTAAACTGTCAGTAATAAAATAAGAACAAACAATCAAATTACAATTAGCACAAATAAATACAATAGAACAAAGATACAAATTAAATAAACAGTGCTTTTCAGTTACGTCTGACAGTAGTTTTCAGGTACAGCATTTGAATAAAATAATCAAATGTAAAATAACACTGTATACTGTAGTCTCCACTGTATAAATTAAATAGGCTATAGATTATTTTTTATTAAAGTAAAAAAAAGTAATTCAGTCAAAAGCAGTGAGTGATTTATTTGTCCTTTGTTGTTTGATTAACATTAAAAACACAGCAGCAGGTTTTTTACGCTGCTGTCCCTTTAAGACAGATCATCGCTTGTTTTCTTGATTTTCTGCAAGTACCATGTTTTTCCCATGGCTCAGAGAAAAAACACTATTTTGTAAAGTAGCTAGCATAGCATAATCAGATGCAGCTTTATTTTTAGTAACAGTAAAGCAGCATTTTCTCTGTCATACATATGCATCAGACGCAAGCATGACGTCTGAGGCTAAGACTAGCTAAAACAAAGCATAAGCAGCTACTTGGCTGCTGGTAATGTCTTAAAGGCACAATATGTAGTTGTTCGCCGCTAGAGGTCGCCTATAAAGGCGTAGCTTGATGACGCCTTGACCTGAATCAAGCTTTAGGTCAAGCGTATGTGGGGGGATGCAGTGCTGTTTTTTAATTTACATTTCACTGTTGAAAATTATATTAAAACGTTACTCATAATATCATATAAATAAATGCTGGATGGCTTGTGCTGCTAAATGGCATGCAATTCATTTTAAAACATATTGTATTACGGGAAAATGCTGCTTTATGTTACTAAAAATAAAGCTGCATGTGATTATGCTATGTTAGCTATGTTATGAAATCTGAGAGCTGTCTTACTCCTTCAAAGGCTTCTATGTAATTTCATTCTGCCGACTACAGTGGCTCAACTTTTTGCAAAAAAAAATAAAATAACGACTTTATTCAACTATTCATTTTCTTCAGTGTGGGCCTGACGTTAGTTCACGTGCCTTACCAATGCCGCAAAATTAATGGCTTATCTTTCACACTTCCCCATCAATTGATCGTGAGCGTAATCTTCTCAGTTCTCACGCATGCGTCGTGGCGCTCTCGTGAACTCATGTCAGAGGCCCACACAGAAGAAAATTAATAGTTGAATAAAGTCATTATTTTAGTTTTTTTTTTTTTTTGTGTGTGAACAAAAAGTATTCTCGTCGCTTGATAAACTTAAGGTTGAGCCACTGTGGTCACTCGGACTATTTTAACAATGTTTTTACTAACTTTTCTGGGCCGGCTGAATGAAATTAAATAGAAGCCTATAAAGGAGTAAGACAGCTCTCAGATTTCATCAAAAATATCTTAATTTGTGTTCCGAAGATGAACGGAAGTCTTACGGTGTTGGAACAACATGAGGGTGAGTAATTAATGACAGAATTGTCATTTTTGGGTGAACTAACCCTTTAAGTGTGCCATATGCATCAGACGTTCAGCCAGCGGAGACTGAGACTAGCTAAAACAAAGCATAAGTAGCAACTTGGCTGTTGATTAACATTATCCAAGTAGTTTAAAGGGCACTTGACTTGAACATAGCCGCTCGGCCACAATTCTGCCGTTTTTTTTTTTTGCTCCTCAGCTCTTGGCCTCGTGGGCTACACTTCAAGATCTCAGCGGCGACAGATCATACAGGTATTGTTCACACTGTTTCATGAATACTGTGTAGGCTATTTAGGAAGGCTATCCCAAACTTCTGACACTCCTATTTGCATACTATAAGAATTTTCGGATGTGGCCCCTCCTAAAACTGCAAATCCTGCCTACTCCATAAGAAGAAGAAAAAAACAATCAGAGCCCAAATGTCTTTTTCACATTTATTAGTCTTTTCAAAATTACTTGTGCCATTCGGTTGCTGCATAAAAAATGTTATATCAAATAATTTATTTTTATTGATCCCAAGACATCTCCGTACCATTTCCATACTGCATATTAGAAATATATTTACACTTGTGATATGAGAATACTAAAGTATCTACAATACTACTATATACATGTTTGATAAATCTTCGTAGGCAGGTGTAGGACACTTTGACCACTGGAGGGCGGTAATACTGCAGTTTACATATAACATCCTCTCAGAAGCATGTAGCTTGTAAAAAAAAAAAGGTATGATCAATCAACTCCTCAAACCACATTTAAATTCATCATCCTCGACCAAAGCACAATATTAGGAAACAATTTCATACATTATTTTACCATTTAAGTCTTAAAAACTCAAATAAATAGCTCACACATCACATTAAAACACTGGCACTGGCAAAAAAAATAATTAATTAGGAATACAAAGGATACAAAGATGCCACCTGAAGGAAAAAACATCTTCTAAACAACGTGTTGGTATGGGACTTAAATCTGAGCTTTGTGAACCACACCTGTAATTTCAAATGTTTTCCCCTCATGCGCTCAAGCTCAACGTGGGCCACAGAGTGAGTGCAGCCTTGAAGCTAGTGTTGCCTGAAGCCCATCCAGTGCATCTGGATCCAGTGCAGTGCTGCAGTCAGAACCCAGCAGCAGCTCCTCAAACTGCTCACAGTCCAGAAGATCAACCATGTTCTGCAGGAAAAAGCCCTCACAGAACACCGCCAGCCCCACTGCCTCACTCGCCTGCTCAACAACACAAAAAGGACATCAGAAGACTGAACGCTGAAACAACGAATATGCTCAGGTAAGCTGTATGTACATACCTTGGAAGTCTGGTAGATGCTCACAGCGTTGTTTAGATTTATTCTCCCTGAGCAGAGGATTTCACAGTGTCTCTTCAAAACTGGAAGCTGGAATGAGTGTGCCACGGGCAGAAGCTGTACAGGATATGACATAATGAATCTCAGCTTAACTTGACATGTTTTATTCTCGTTTTTAATGCAAGTATTTACATATAATTACAGAAATGTATTTAAATAGTACTGTATTGTATATGTGCTGCATTACATGTTTTTCTTACCTCCAGCAAATCAGGCACAGACACGTCTAAACATTCTGTTCCTCCACAGTACAGATGTGCCATCATCATCTGAAAAAAAAAAAAACATTTAGAAGCCATTTTACATGTCATGTTTGTCTTGTGTATGTTTAGGCCAAGGTTTCTTAGTTACCTGGAACGTGCTGTATTTTATGTCAGTGACTTCAATGGCCATGTGGTCTGTTGTGCCATTGCTCCTGTAGAGGCCCAGCAAGTCTCTGAACCTTAAAGGAAATCACAGCATACCAATTACATAACTGATTATAAGGCATGTAACATTAGCATGTAACATCAGTTTGAGTAATACCTCTGTGAAGCAGACATGAGCAGAACTCTGTGGGCATAAAACGGCCTTCCCTCCACCACAAATATCACATCGGACATCTCAGCGTTATTCAGAAAATGACCATCTGCAAGGGTGACACAGTACTTATTAACATCATATGATATCATATTATTGATGCTGAGCTGCATACAGTGAGATGTTACTGGTACTTTTATTACAGCATGGAAGAGTCCAAAAAGTTTTGGGTCAGGGTTTTTTTTATTTTTTATTTTTTTTATAGAAATTAAACTTATTCAACAAGGATAGATTAAATGTATCAAAAGTGACAGTAACGTGACATTCATCAAATATGAATGATGATTTGATGATTATTATTCATCAAATAATCCTAAAAAAAAATGTATTATCTTTTCCACAAAAATATAAAGGAGCACAACTCTTTTCAACATTGACAATAATAATAAATCAGCATATTAGAATATTTTCTGAAGGATCATGTGACACTGAAGACTGGAGAAATTATGCTGAAAATACAGCTTCGCCATCACAGGAATAAATTACACAGTTATTGTAATAAAATACAGTTAACTTGTAATAATATTTAATAGTATTATAGTTTTTCCCCCATAATAGTGTATGATCAAATAAATGCAGCCTTGATAAGCATAAGAGACTTCTTTCAAAAAAAAAAAATAATAATACTAATAATAAATATATAAATATATATATATATATATATATATATATATATATATATGTGTGTGTGTGTGTGTGTGTGTGTGTGTGTGTGTGTGTGTGTGTGTGTGTGTGTGTGTGTGTGTGTGTGTGTGTGTGTGTGTGTGTGTGTGTGTGTGTAAAACTTTAGTTTAGTTCATTTCTCTCTATTAACTGGTTGCTTATTATCATGCATATTACTTGGATATTGGCTGTTTATTAGTACTTATAAAGCACACATTAATGCCTGATTCTGCATGACCCTATTCTACATCTCTTGATCGTACTACCCTAAAAACTACCTTACTAACTATTAATAAGCAGTATATAGCAATAGTCATAGTTAAAAAGTTAGTTAACAGTGAGAATTGGACCCTAATCTAAAGTGTGACCAAAAAAATCGTACTCACCCAAAACTTTTGAACGATAGTGTAGGTGTAAGTAAAGTGTGTGGTGATCTACATTACCCAGCTGAGCTGTAGGTGTGTTCTTCACTGCCAGAATAGATGGGATGGCTGTAGAGCAAACACAGTGGCTAAAGATGACTGCCAGCTGCTTACGGATGTCCTTACTCTGAATTGAATGAAAAGAACATAAGAACAAACATAAAAGAAAGTCTGATTCTAAAATACAATATTTCACTTGACTGATAATTCTTGAAATGTAGCATCACACTTTTAACATACACATGATGTTTTGATGATTGTTTTGTCAGGGTTACCTTGCTAGTTTTGATAATGGAGAAGAGGAGTGGAAGACCCTCTGAGAGCAGCTCCTCACAGTATTTTTCTTCCCCAATAGTGGTGAAGTCTTTAAGGAGAGAAAGCATGAGTTCAGTCCTGGACTGGAACTGGGCACTGCGCACGGACTCCAGCCACATATGCAGCTTCCACGGCACTCCTGAGAGAGAACAACAAGCTTGTTCAAACTCTTTAAACATTGCACATCTGTTTACTCATTCATAATGTGTTTATACACTACCGTTCGTTAGTTTGGGGTCTGTATGTCTTTATGTTTTTGAAAGACGTCTCTTATGCTCACCAAGACCGCATTTATTTGATCAATAATACAGTAAAAACAGTAATATTCTTAAAATTTGCTGAGACACCCTGGTGGGCCCCGGCCCTATGAGTGCCTAGAAAATTGCAGGTTAATCTAACCAATGGTTGCTGCATGCCAAAAATCTCTCACTGTTTATGCATCACTAATGCAATTTGTTGTCCATTTTCTTTGATTTATTGTAAATGAGTCAGATGTGTACCCAGTGCCCTGAGCTCCATGGTGACGTCCAGGTATCCGTGCTCGGCGCTGTGCAGGCTGGCTTCCTGCAGGGCTCTGATGCGGGCCTTACACAGCCGTGGAGAACAGACAGACTTTGCATTTGCTCCGTCCTCTATTCCCTGCTTCTCCTGCTCCTCTACTCCCTCTGCCAGGATCTCCTCCAGAGAAAGAACGTCCTCCTGCAGCCACTGAGGCTGACTCAACAGCTTCCTCAACACGTTCCTAGGGGGAAATACAATATTCAATAAGTAAGTTTATAATGAAATGGCACCACTGATCTTGAGTATTGTGTGTGTTTGTGAGGGGTCAGTACCTGTGTCCATGCGCTGCAGCATGACTGAAGCAGTTCATGCCCACATAGAGTGATGATGTCAGATGCACCCGCAGCATGGGGTCAGCGCCGCGGGACAACAGCAAACTCACCATCTCATAGTTCCCTGAAAACGTGCACACACACACAATTGAAACCGTTTCTAATTAAGCATGACAAGGTTAGTAAGATTTTAAAGTGTTTTTGAATAAAGACTCTAATACTGATTTATTTATTAAAAACAGAAAAAGCAGTAATATTGTGAAATATTATCACAATTGAAAATAACTTTTCTGTTTTAATATATTTAAAAATATAATTTATTCCTGTGATGACAGAACTGAATTTCCAGCAGTCTTACATGATCCTTCAGAGATCATTTTAATGTTCAGATTTACTGCTCAAGAAACATTTATTTTTGTTGTCAGTTGAATACAGTTGTGCTGCTAAATATTTTTGTAAAAACTGTGTAAAAAAATATTATATATATATATATATATATATATATATATATATATATATATATATATATATATATATGAAGTCCATTAGAACTGCAATTATTTGAAATAGAAATATTTTGTAATACTATAACTGTCTTTACCATCATCATTTCTGAATACAATTATTAATTTCCTTCAAAAACTGATTATAAGCTTTTGAATAGTGGTAGTATTATTTACACTACAAATAGCTTCTGCTATAGTTTTCCTTTTTGGGAGTACATTCAAACATAAGAAAACATGATAAGGATGGCTTTGCGCTGTTTTTCCGCACCTGCGGCAGATGCCAGCTGGAGGGGTGTTTCTGCTGAGCTGTGGTGGCTATTTCTCAGGGCTGTGCCCTCCACATCGGCTCCCACATCTAACAAGAGCTGGAAGGGCAAACAAAGTTCATTTAACATGATAGTCCTCCAATTTTAACATATAATATTTTATAGTATACTATAGATCTGAAGATAAAACATGCCTTCTTTTGGAAGTCATTTTTAAAATGAACATTCATAACATACACTATTATTAAATTACTATATACAGTAACAGGATTGCACATGTAACTAGAGTGCATGTTCACCTGTACTACAGATATGTGTCCATGCAGCACTGCAAAGGTGAGGGCCACCCAACTGCGGCTCTCAGGATGGACAGAGGGATGTTTTGGTGAACAGTTGGGCACCTTAAAAGAAGAACAAAATGAGAGAGAGAGAGAGAGAGAGAGAGAGAGAGAGAGAGAGAGAGAGAGAGAGAGAGAGAGAGAGAGAAAAAGTATTTATTGGTAAACAACCAAAATTCTACTGCATATGTGTGAGTTCCCAGAGTGTTACATTACTGCGAACCATCCATTTATTCAAGAATGTTAACCTGAAATGAGCCCACCTGTAAGATATAGATCAAGGGTGTTCAATCTTGCTTGCTCCTGAAGGGCCAATATCTTACAGAGTTTAGCTTCAATCCTAATTAAACTAGGTAATCAGAGCCTTCAGGATTAATAGACACTTCTAGGCAAGTGTGTTGGGGAAGGACATTGGCCTTCTAGGAGCAGGAATGGATGGCCCGTTATAGATCATAGATCATATACATTAACAATACAAAAATTCGTACGAATGAGTAAAAGGTGGCTAATTCATACGCCCTCACTCGTACGAATTTGTATCATTTGTCTAAACCCCAGTGATGGGTAGGTTTAGGGTTGGGGTCAGGGGTAGAAAAAGTAGTACAATTTTTTTTTTTTTTTACCAAAAATCGTACAAATTCTTACAAGTGAGGTCATATGGATTTGTACGCATTAGCCACCTCGTAAAATTCGTATGAATTGCCGTGAGATCGGGTTGGGTACATGGGTGAAAAAGATTTAATGCGACAGTGTCATTACCGCTATGTCCAAGTTTGTCCCAGCATCAATGAGCATGTGCACCAGCGCCTCATCCCCTGCTGAACAGGCGTACATCAGTGGAGTCATGCCCTACATACCCACACAGAAAGAGTTAAACATAAAAAACGTCAAGTATACGGCTTTCCAACCTTAAAAAAAAAAAAAAATTCAGAAGTTTAATCTTTATGGCTTCACCTGGTCATCCATTGTGTTCACCCCGTCTGGGCCCAGAAGCTTGATAGCCTGGCCAATCAGATCAGTGCGGCCAGAGTTGAGCATGCGAAAGCCAAGATCCAGATTAAACTTGTCTGTGGCAGCCTTTGAATCTAGACGTTTAAAGGAGGTGAAACAGCACTCTGGCCTGAAAAAAAGGAGAGAGTGAATTTGGAGCTAATTACATTAAAAGAGTGTGAGTACATTTCTTATTTTATTTTACAGATAGAGAGCCAAAGTACAAAGTTAACTGGGTAAAGACAGATAAGTGAACATGTTTGTTGTGGTATGTGTATACAGGTCCTTCTCAAAAAATTAGCATATTGTTATAAAGTTCATTATTTTCCATAATGTAATGATAAAAATTAAACTTTCATATATTTTAGATTCATTGCACACCAACTGAAATATTTCAGGTCTTTTATTGTTTTGATACGGATGATTTTGGCATACAGCTCATGAAAACCCAAAATTCCTATCTCAAAAAATTAGCATATCATGAAAAGGGTCTCTAAACGAGCTATTAACCTAATCATCTGAACCAACTAATTAACTCTACACACCTGCAAAAGATTCCTGAGGCTTTTAAAAACTCCCAGCCTGTTTCATTACTCAAAACCGCAATCATGGGTAAGACTGCCGACCTGACTGCTGTCCAGAAGGCCATCATTGACACCCTCAATCAAGAGGGTAAGACACAGAAAGAAATTTCTGAACAAATAGGCTGTTCCCAGAGTGCTGTATCAAGGCACCTCAGTGGGAAGTCTGTGGGAAGGAAAAAGTGTGGCAAAAAACGCTGCACAACGAGAAGAGGTGAACGGACCCTGAGGAACATTGTGGAGAAGGACCGATTCCAGACCTTGGGGGACCTGCGGAAGCAGTGGACTGAGTCTGGAGTAGAAACATCCAGAGCCACCGTGCACAGGCGTGTGCAGGAAATGGGCTACAGGTGCCGCATTCCCCATGGCAAGCCACTTTTGAACCAGAAACAGTGGCAGAAGCGCCTGACCTGGGCTACAGAGAAACAGCACTGGACTGTTGCTCACTGGTCCAAAGTACTTTTTTCGGATGAAAGCAAATTTTGCATGTCTCTCGGAAATCAAGGTGCCAGAGTCTAGAGGAAGACTGGGGACAAGGAAATGCGAAAATGCCTGAAGTCCAGTGCTGCTTCTCTGTAGCCCAGGTCAGGCGCTTCTGCCGCTGTTTCTGGTTCAAAAGTGGCTTGACCTGGGGAATGCGGCACCTGTAGCCCATTTCCGGCACACGCCTGTGCACGGTGGCTCTGGATGTTTCTACTCCAGACTCAGTCCACTGCTTCTGCAGGTTCCCCAAGGTCTGGAATCGGTCCTTCTCCACAATCTTCCTCAGGGTCCGGTCACCTCTTCTCGTTGTGCAGCGTTTTTTGCCACACTTTTTCCTTCCCACAGACTTCCCACTGAGGTGCCTTGATACAGCACTCTGGGAACAGCCTATTTGTTCAGAAATTTCTTTCTGTGTCTTACCCTCTTGCTTGAGGGTGTCAATGATGGCCTTCTGGACAGCAGTCAGGTCGGCAGTCTTACCCATGATTACGGTTTTGAGTAATGAAACAGGCTGGGAGTTTTTAAAAGCCTCAGGAATCTTTTGCAGGTGTTTAGAGTTAATTAGTTGGTTCAGATGATTAGGTTAATAGCTCGTTTAGAGACCCTTTTCATGATATGCTAATTTTTTGAGATAGGAATTTTGGGTTTTCATGAGCTGTATGCCAAAATCATCAGTATTAAAACAATAAAAGACCTGAAATATTTCAGTTGGTGTGCAATGAATCTAAAATATATGAAAGTTGAATTTTTATCATTACATTATGGAAAATAATGAACTTTATCACAATATGCTAATTTTTTGAGAAGGACCTGTATATTAAACCCTTCACTTTAATTTTGCCAGCACTATGCTGTTACAGTTAAGCAACAGGAACATCTTACTTGAGTTGTCGAGGTTCACAGTCCAGTCCAGGGAGAAGCTGTCGGGCAGTCTGTCTCACATCATCACTGTCCACTAACAGGCTCCGTCGATGCTCCGCATGGACCATAGCGACTCGCATCCACTCCATCAGAGGAGGAAGAAGAGGAAATGGCCTGAGAGAGACATGGCATTACTCAGTTATTTACTAACATCTCTCACATCACCCCTCTGTCTTTCTCCTTGCCAAAATGCACACACACACAAACACGCTTGAACCCAGCAAATTTTAGGGGAGATCAACAGTGGCACAAAACTGGATCAGAGAGAAAAGAGGACAGTGTAATTACAAAGGCTGCTGATTTGGCTCGCCACAGCCTCTTTCAATCCTGTCATTTATTACCACAAACAAACCTTAATCAAAATTTGAATAACAACATCTGCCATCTTCAGCAGACACAGTCTCGCTGCAATTCAAATCAGTGTGATATTACAGAACAAATCCTCTATGGCTTCCTTGATTCCTTCTAATATCTGTGCCAGGAGTGCTGTGATTCTGAAGCATACTCACAACCATAACTGTCCACCTGCTAAACACATTAGTATTCATTATCTGATGTGAATGCAGAGCAAGGTTTCCACACTGAGTGAAGCCACTCATCTTACTAGAACAGACCTGAAGGTGAAATTCTAAGTATAATAATCTATAGGGAAAAAAGCTAATTTCAAAGAAAATGTAAAAACTGATAGAAAAACAGAAGAGGAATGGACAAATTAGTCTACAAGAAATGCACTTAAAATAGTCAAGGACGACTAATTCATTATGCTTGCATAGAAATCTAATATACACTACCTTTCAAAGGTTTGGGGTCAATACGTTTTTTTATGTTTTTGAAAGAAATGCTCAAGGCTGCATCAAACATACAGTAAAACTAGTAATAATGTGAAATATTAATATATATATATTACATTTTTATTTAAAATGTAATCCTGTGATGGCAAAGTAATGGTACCACTGTCTCTTGACTTTGGCTCTTTGCCTTAAACAGGTAAAATCGGTTTTGGCTCATTGATCTCACCTCTCTTTACTGAGGGCTATTCTGGGTGGCTCAAGGTTGGGGTTCTCCAGTGACTCCATTTGTGGACTGCGTAGGTAGTAATAGAGTGTGTGAAGAGCGTCTGGAGACCAGGAGATGGGCTGCAGGCAGAAAGGACGTCCTGGACTGAGACTGGGACTCGCTGAAACCAAACGCTGCATATGGTGCATTGCACGGGAGACCAAATCACCTGCAGGACACACACATACATTTGAACTTCAAGCACAAATTCTGTGAAAAGTTTCATATTTTCAAATAGTATCTTAGCATGCAGAAAAAATAAATGCCTTTCAAATGGACCCTGCAATAAATTCCTAAAGATCTGAAAGCAGACTTGCACTAAAATCACAATGCACTGCTGATGTAGAAAAGCCATCTGTGTTTCCAGTTCAACCCTATAAACTGAAGACAGTGGCTGTGCAGCCAAGTGCAAATATGTCTTCTTTTTTAAAAAGTGCTGACAACACACAACACAAAGCATATTTCAATATAGCAAAATATATCTTCAGACCCATCTGTTTTATGTCCAAATGTGGAAATGGAAGCGGATTCGAATAAACTCAAACGTCTAGGAGCTTTACTCTATATTACTCGAAGGGACATTAAATCTGCTCTTTTTGCCTCCCAATGCAGAAATCCAGACTCAGGCTGCTTCCCAAAGGAGGAAAAGATATGATGAGGACAGACACACTCTTTAAAATCTGTATTGACCATTAGACAGACCAGCTTACAGTAAAGTCAGGGGACACTGTCATCCATATGTGGAAAGCATCTGTTAGGAAAGAGATGAGACTGAGAGAACACAGCAACAGCGGGGATGCATTATTTTATCCTTGACTGGAAATACTGCTTTTGTACTTAACTATAGGTGGCTAATCTTTAAACAACAGCTAATATGTAAAAGAAATAGGCATAATGATCAAGAGGGTTCTAAAACAATCTAAGCAATCAATCTCATATGGTCTTACATGGACCTTAATGAACCCTAGTTGTTAAACAAAGGGCACTTTACGATTGCTTGAGTGTCTGCAATCATAAAGCATAAAGAAGGTGCTTTTTACTCCTTTGACCCAAACAGAAGGTGCTCTTGTACCAGCAAAACAACTGCAGGAGTGTTTGCTGGTCCCCTAAGGGAGAGCGTGTTTCCCTCTCTGGTGAATGCAGCCCCCCTCATCCTGAACTGCGGTCTGCAACGTAAACAAACTGCCCACAGTTCAGGCGCTCAAACCCCCCTAGGCAGGCCTGCAATGTCGAGTTGTCAGAAGAGCGGCACTTAAAATGTACAGATGTCTCTCTCTGTCTTACAGACATGCAAAAACAATCGTGCAAAAATAGCATTACACTGGACAGTAATAGACTGAGATGAAAAATGGACAACGACAGTGTTTCTACATTAAAGTTTTAACAAGTGCCTTTTCGGTGACCTAATTCTTAAAGAGAACTGCAGTCTTTAACTAGGCTGAGAAAAGCCATTTCTTAGTTCACCCAAAAATGATTTTTTTGTCATCATTTTTCTACCCTCACCATCTTCTGAACACAAATGAAGATATTTGTAATGTTATTCAATCCATTTTGTCCATCCATTGAAAGTCCACGCAACCAAAACTTAGTATAGTAAAAGCAACCAAAACTAAAAACATATCGTAAAAGTCATCCATTTGAATCAAGTGGTTTAATCCAAGTCTTCTGAAGAGACACAATCGCTTTATATGATGAAAATATATAATTAAGGCTTGAACCACTCAATTTATATGGATTTCATTTACAGTGTTTTTATTCACTTTTTGAAGCAAGTTTTGTTTGCTTAGGCTTTCAGAAATCTTTTATATTTCATTAAACATATCAATAGTTGTGTTTCAAAGATGAATGAAAGTCTTATATATAAATGATGACCGAACTTTTATTTTTGAGGGAGAATTACCCTATTTGAATTATTAAGAAAAAAAAATCTAGAAAGATTTATATTATTGCTTATCATTTCATCATGATAAAAGTGTATTTAAACAAAGTGGGAAAAGTGTAGTGCAATATACAAATGAATTATTTCATGAACCAGTTCTTTTTTAGGGAATCAACAAACATACAGTGAAACGTATGTAGTTTGATTACCAAACCAATGACTGTTATAAGCCAGTGCTGAAAGTAAAGCTTGAGCAAACAAAAGAACAAATCCTCATTTTTTTCTAACGTAGTACAGCACAATATAATGTCTGTATTTACAAATATTATGGAACAATAATTAATAATAGTATTGGAATATAGGCATATGGTGAACATTTTAAGCAGCACTACTAATGTTGAGTAAAGCTAAGAAAACAGTTGCAAACACTACAGTAGTATTGAATATACACTCCATTTGCAACAAGGAAAAACAAAATGTGAGGTTCTAAATGTCATCGGTAGAGGCTGACAGATTTGAGATGAACAAAATGTTGGTTCTTAGTGAACCTAAAACATACTGTAGAGGCAAATTGTTTAGTAAAATACAAAAATGAATGGCTATTAACTGGTTATATTTAGTGAATCAAAATCATTTAAAATTAATTATTAGTCTTTAAAAGTTCAAAAAAAAAAAAACATTACTCTAACTGAGTTACCAGATTAGGTTTAGGATCAGATTCAGAACCACAAATGTTAAATTTCTAATGACTTTTTTATACCTAGTAATATGACAACAACTTAGCATTTATTTATTTATTTTTAAACTAATAATACACAGTACACTGTCACAGTCCTTCAAAAGTACTGAATATGAACTGAAGGGGTTGTAACTTACTGAGTTCAGAGAGGCTGCCCACACAGGTGGCCAGCAGGGCCTGCTCCAGCGTCCTGAGCTCCAGCTGTGCGTAGGCATTCTCTCTGCTCTCCACCGCTGACTCTGGACCCTTAGCATACGAACTGAAATGGGCAGGCAGAGACAGCTCACCTACACATAAAAAGATTCAATGAGATTAAATCATCAGAACTCGCAACAGCATCGAGCAATTCATCAGTATTTGATTCATTTATGGTATTTGTCTTGAAACATGAACTCATGCGTCAGTCTTGTACAACTCTCAATTATGGGATGGATGGGGAGACAGACTGCCTAGGGAAAGACAATCGTTTTCATATACAGTATGTGTCTCTGACAGAGATAAGAAGAGGAAGTGTGGTAAGTCATCATTTCCTCTGCTCGGAACATAGCTCTTTCTCCTTTCTTTAGTCGTTTCTTCCTAGATAAATTATTAATGCTGTGTCTCATTGCTAACTGTCTCTAAGTGTCCATTCTATTCCTGTAGATTTCTTTTGCTGATTAATTATTAATTATAATTTACAATAATTGGTGGCATGATATGTTTCAGCCACCTTCTAAAGCCTGGTGCACACTGTACGAGTTTGACCACAATTTGGCCACATGAGACTAATTTTGAGAATCCTAAAATATAGGCACAAATCTCTAGTCTTTGATCAATACTTTGATTGACTTTGGTTCGGCCGACAGCAGATTAATGACGATTATGATCAGATTTGACCTCTAATGAAATATTGCCAGTGGCAGAAGTTTTGAGGCACTGTTCTGCAGTGTGGCTTCTCCTACTACGACCATAATATCAAAAACCATAAGGAGCACACAACCTGATGCCGGTATAAGTGCGACAACAACAAACCACCATTGGCTCCACGCACATCGTCTCCACTTTTTTCTGAGATCCTACAGTGTGACATTGCTTACAGCTGCGATCATGTTTGTACAGTCTGACAAGAAACAATCGTAAAGTTGATACTTGTGGCTCCCAACAGAAGGGTGATCAATTTCTTCTCGCCACAGCATAAGTATAGTTTATAAAGATTATCAATCCCTACAGAGTTATGTAAAAAAAAAATATTGCATCCAGAGTTGATACATTTCCAATATTTCAGAAACAAAGTGCTAGTTGATAGTCAGTAAAATTAATGAGCAGATCATATGTTTGGCAGCTGATTTATCAAACCCAAATACAGGATATGTGCTTGCTTGGCTTTTGATTTGATTTGAAATCCATGCCTTACCCCTGGATCTCTCTTTCACAGGGTATCAGAAGGGGATCAAATGAGGGATTTGTATGTGGATTTGGTTTCTTCTTCAAGCTAAACGATAGACCATGAGGTACAGTATACACATTCATCTATGCCACGATGACTCAAAATATCTCTCCAGATGTTGACTACCTGATCTATTTGGGCATTTTTTTTAATAGCTATTTGGTTGAACAAACTCATTGTATAGCCACCTTGTGCATTGAGTGAACCATGGCCTCGCTCGACCACTACCAATGTTTTGTTTATGCAACAGCAGCAGATTCTCAGCTTAGTATGCTACCACTGCCTACTAAACACAAAACAGTGATCTTCAGA
Organism: Siphateles boraxobius; assembly: GCF_051911475.1. NCBI lineage: Eukaryota > Metazoa > Chordata > Actinopteri > Cypriniformes > Leuciscidae > Siphateles > Siphateles boraxobius. The sequence goes on along the minus strand of NW_027508734.1, from coordinate 39,009,069 downwards.
GCAGAGCATAGCAGTTTTTTGTCCGAATGATGTTCAAATAAATACTGTAAATTTCATGAACAGAATATGTGTATGTATGCATTTAATAATTTTCCATATCCATTATTAAATACCATCAAGTGTACAAATTAAAAACAGAATGGTTTGGATGGGTCACAGTGGCATATATGTTATTTCCAAATAACTATTATGCTGCACAACTCTTTCAACATTGATAATGCTAAACGTTTCTTGAGCACCAAATCAGGATATGATCGTTTTGAAGGTTCATATGACACAGGCTCACACAGCTTTACCATAACATAAATAAACATTATAATATATATTTGAAAAGAAAACAGTTATTATGATTGATATGATATGATATTATATGATATATGATATGATATATGATGCAGTTTGGAAAGTAAACTCCTCCAAACGTATTGTTGGATTCTTTACCTTTTGGCCCAATTTGCTTGTTTTTAAATGCAATGTATTATGTACTCTCATACAGGACTGACTGTTTGTTCACCGACTAGCAGATGTGGAAATATGAAATAAGTTTTTGCACATACTGTATGTAGTGTAATGTAATGAGCCTAGTCAGAATATAATTCTGTCTATAACCACATACACATGCCCCCTGAACTGAGGCAGTCTGGTATAGTTAAGGGTATTTTACACATGCTACAAATCATAGTTATTAGTTAATACAGTGCAGCTGAAAATACAGAAATATGCCTTTATAGAGACCCCAAATCTAAAGCAGGTCTGCATGTGTAGGAGCTGCGTAGCTTTTGGCCTGGCCTCTACTGCCAAATGGGTTTGTATATGGGTATGGGTGAGCCACAGGGTGTGTGATGCAGCTGGTCAGGCTGTGGACCCACAGACCCAAACCCCTCTATCCAGAACACACCCATTCCCTTTCCCACAGCTAGCCGTGTCTATACTGGCAGCCTTGAGGCTATGACATGCGTCATAGGCAGCCGCACGCTCCCACAGACACATATACGCACACAGACACTCTCATCTGCTACCATCATTGTGGACTGAGGAAGAGGGGAATGCGTGTGCACTGCCATTATGTGGAGAGAAATTGAGCTCACACACACCACTGATGGGAGACTGAGAAATCCATACGAGTGTGATAGGCCTGACCAGGAGTTACACTGCCAATGAAAGAGAGAAGGAGAGAGAGAAGCCGGTAAGAGACACGGTTAGGGGTTATGTGGCAGCAAATACACTTAAAATGAGATGAGCAGCAACATTTAATGAAGTGATTCCAATCTTGACCTCTACTAATGTGTTCATTTGTATACTGTAGAAATCCATCATAAAACCAGAAAGATTTCAGCCAAATAATATGGTATCTTCTATTAAAACTCTATCAGGCACATCTAATATTTTTAGTTTTATGACTAATATTATAGTTTTATGACTGAAAATGCATTATGTTGTGAAACAAAAAGCTTGTTGTCAGGGTGCCAGACTGTTAAGGGCTTCCACTGGAAAAAAACAGATGTGTATGACAAAAACACTCAGGTCTGAGTAACAGAGAACTGTTTTGATCTTGGTTTTCAATTTTTTTAAATCTAAGAGATTTAAAAAAAAGAGCACAAAATGATATAAACCCAATAAATCAACAATTACAGTGTTTTATATAATATCCAATTACCAATAAATTACCAAATTTAAAATGTATACCATTTGCAGTATTTTGTCTAAATCAAATAAAAATCAAATCAAAAGGTAAAATTTTTCAATTAAGGTTCAATTGGTAAACATTAGTTAACATAAACTACCGATGGAAATACTTCTAAAGAATGTAATACCCCTAGTTCACGTTCATTTCAACATTTACCAATACATTATTGAAATCAAAAGTTGTATCTATTAATATTATTTAAGACACAAGCTAACATGAACTAACAATAAACATTTGTATTATTATTCATTAATGTTATCAAAGGTTAATAAATACTGTAAGTGCTACCAAATCAATAGTTCATCATAACATAATTTATGGCAATTCATTTTGAGTTTGCTTGAGCGTTTCTTTGTGTAATATGATGAAATATTTAAATAAAAACAGTTGGAAATGAGCATGCATTAAATCCAATCCAAAAATAAATCCAATATTGACTGATACAAATAAATTAAATAAATCTCTAACATCATCCATAGTTACTTGAAAGTACAATTTGCTTTACTCCATTGCTCTGAGTGTGTTAAAATGACAATAAACCTGGCTTTGATAACACTCAGACTGTTCTATATTAAAAATTAAAATCCATTGGTTTAAGAACTCAGAAGTGATTGTCACCAGAGAACAAATCCCTTAAGAAAGTGCTGAAAGAAACCTTTCAATTGCAAACCCAAGTGAAACCACACTAATTTGCTTAAATACGAGTGATCAACTTATTTTCCTTGCCTGATTTTGCCCAGGTAATATGGTGTGAACACAGTGGTCCAGTCACACGCTACCACAACACCACCATTCTACACAGGGCACAATGGCACAAGTGTGCTGAAGAGCCAGTCAATCGGCCCTTTTGTAACTAGGTGGTGTGCTGGAAGTGCCTGTAGATTGAGGACATGGAGCGTTGACTCCTATCTCTAAGTGGTAAAAGGGGAGGTGCCCTGTTAGTTGTGTGTGACTGCGCACACGGACCATTTCTGCCAAAATTTCCCCTCTCCAGAGAGCAGACCATAATAATAACAACTTCCTGCATCCAGCTCCTTATTTAAGACACAGCCCCCACTCAATGGAAGAGCTTTGGGTTTACAATTCCAGTCAACAGGGAAATACTGTACAAGGTCAAAAGATTTACTTCTTAAACTTGGCCTACTTGTATATCGTGTTTTACTTCTAAAATCACCTAATAAAAGAGTTTGAAAGTAATAAATCCAATATATTTTCAGCATCATGAAACTTTTATTGTAATATTTCATCTAATGTTTATTTCAATTTTAAATGTAAGACATATCCAATAAAAAGAGAATAAAATGTGCAATATAATTGAAACGGTGGGCTGCTCATAAAGAAGATGGCTTTTCTACTGTGTCAACTGTAACATAAGTGCAACAAAACCTTCTAGGAGAACCTCCTGGAGTTTAATAGTCTTCATAATGATAAACATTATGCAGATCGTGGAAAAGGGGCTACTACTCCAGGTGTTCACATACTCAAATGCAATAGGGATAACATGCATCTCACGGGCAATGAAAAAACATCACCTATTCAAGTCAGCTTCGAAGAATATAAGGGTGATTCTATAATTAGGGACACTTCTGACTACTTGAAACATTTTACTATTTTACAGATGCAATTATTATGAAACATTTAAAAAATAATACCTAATTGAAAATATAACATTTGTGAAACAGACATTTCCAGATTCAACACATTTAGTAAATGCTAGATTCTGGTGGTATGATTCTCGCTTGGGGTGCGAGAGGTCCTGGGTTCTAATCCTAGACAAGCCGCCAATTTCTGTTACATTCTCTTAGCGTAGGGATTTGCTCAGTGGATGCAATACACTTATTGTGTACATACATACAATTGTGTAAAACAATTTTTTTTTAGTAAAATTTGCATTTTATTCTTTAGAATTAATGGATCAGAAAAGGGGACAGAAAAGCTCCACTAACTGAAGTATCACCCATTTATGAATGAGGTCTCTGCGATGGACAGACAGGTCACTGATCACAACCTCTCAGTTTAGCCCCATGACACCACTTGCAACCTCAAGCCATAACTAAAACAGAATGACAGCCTGGCCAGTTTCAGAGCGGCCCATTTGAGAGTTGCAATCTAAAGCCAAGAATTGACTCTGAAGCCTCATTCTTGAGAAAGATGGAAAAAGCAGAACAACAGTAACTACTATACAGGATCTCCATCTGCCCGCTTCTCTCACCCATAAACCCCTGAGCCAGTTTCCATGGAGGCAGTAATTTCAATTGCAAAGTATTTTTGTAGCAGTTTTTCAAACCGTCATGGCTCTAGAGTGGATTTCCTGATCTGGGGTTGAACGGAGGACAAAATCTCTTTCTGATGATAGCTTAATTACTTACAGACTATTCAGTGAGCCTTTGCAGACTAAAGGGGTTATCACTGAGTAGGATTTAATGTAATTTAGCTTGTCAGACTGCAATATTAATCAAAGTTGGAGGGTTTGGTAAGTATGGGATAAATTGAGGAGAGATAGCATTACAACATTAATCATCCAGAGCTAATCCATAAAACATGATGGGTGTCAAGACTGAAGTCTAACAGATACTGCTAAATAATTGTAAGTGCTGTGATGACAAACACTTGATTAACTTGCACTCTGTGGTGAATAAACTGCATATATCACTCAAGGAACACCATGTGGACACTTAATTATCCTCTATTAACCCTTTGAAATGACTTTTCAACAAGGTGTTGATTACATCACATTTAATTAAGTTTTACAAAAGATCCTCAACAAAGATTATTATTTTCACACAAGCTAACAGAAATGATAATATTCAAACAGCAATCCCCGAAACAGAGGCTGACATTTATTTGACACCTACTTAAATGGTCAAAGTCGGAACAAAGAGGTGTAGAGTAACTCAAGATGGACTGTTTTCATAAAATGACTGATTAGTGAGTTTTTATGGGCTGTCAGGATGTATGAAGAACATATGGTGTTCCCCAGTGTGTACTCACTCAGTGCATTTTCTGTGCTTTGTGAAAAGCTCCAAGGTACGTTCTTTGAACATTAACAATGTGTAAAACCCCTAGTTTTTACATTTGGATTAATGAGGTGGTACAGGGAATATTTTATTTCAATTACAAGCTCTTTATCTTTGTTGTAACAAAACAATGAAGCTGCCCCATAAAATGTTTTATGTTGCATCATAAAATGCTACACTCCTGCAGTACATGCACATGCATTAAGCTCTCATTTGAAGTAAATTAAACCCCAATTGTTTCATCTCTTAATTCACATCAATATAAAGGTGCATGTTGTACACTTGATGAACATAGCCTACCTGCTTATTGTTTTTTTCTTTGAACAGATGAAAACGTTATCTAAATGATTTTCGTTCACACGCATAGCACTGAAACGACTAAAAATGTCACTTTGTAAAGAAAAACGACGCTTCGAGCACATACGCATTCAAACGCCGTGCCTATAGACTACACACGTAATACGCTGCATGTGCATGCAGTCACCGTTTTCACAGATTCACATTTCTGAAGTACGGAGATGATAACGGTATCGCTTTCAAACCCCGTTTTCAAAAACTTGCACTGAAACTTACTTCAAAGTGGCCACAAAAAGCAGGGTGGCATGGGGGACATAAACATTTTTTTTTTTGAGCAACCTGAAAGATTTAATGAGGTGGCGATTACATATGAATTTGCATTCATAGGAAATGTGATTCATAGGAAAACTTACACATTTTAGAAAAAGCATAAGCATGAAGGGAAGGTCCATCCCTAACTCCAAAAGCTAACCATCAATGAGGTGTAAGCAGATCATATGAGATTATACTGTATGAATTCATATGAATTAACCATCAATTTGGCAAAATCTAAAATAGTTTCAATGTTGATTTTGAGAAATGTCTCATTTTTTTTGTCCATACAAATGGAAGTCAATCAAAATGGCTTAGTTATCAACATTATTTAAAGAAACGAAACAACAACAACAACAAAAAAACGTATTGTTATGTCATATAGGTTTGGAAAACCATGAGTAAATTATAACAGCATACATGTTTGGGTGAACTTTTACTTTTACATCTGTACAGAAATTTGTTTGAATATTGCTGATTCTAAAGTCACTGCAGTGCAACTTCCATTACTGGCCACCCTGAATTTAGACTAAGTAACACCTCTTTAGAACAGATGCTAATGGGTCCAGGCAGGCATGCTGGGGAGTTGAGGAAGGTCAACTCGCACACAGAGCAGCTGTCATTGAATGCTCTAGAAAGGCACCTTCTCCTCTCCTTATAGAAAGCATTTGTCCACTCTAGGTGCTCTAGGGCTCAAGTGAGACCCTCAGAACGATGTTTATAATGGCACTTATTGACTACAAGTGTAAACAGAGAGCACAGACCTCATGTGAAATACTACCTTCTCTGTATCAGCTTCAGTCCATCTACCGCACAGAAAAAGGTGAGACCTCTCTTTTATAAAAGTTTTACTTCTAAATAATCCCAGCGGTCATGTCTGACTTTTGATAAAGTCTTAGCAAAGTAGAGCTTGTAATCTTACTTAAGAACTCAGCATCTTAAACACACTCTCTAAATGACCATGGCTGGGAAATGCTCTAATTTCTGCGGTTTGTAGTCAAGCTCAAAGAAACTGGGCTGTATGAGCGGAAAGTTTTATAAGGATAATTAACCAATGATGATTACAAGGCTCCACACACATACCAAAACTCAACACCCCATTCAGTGGGACTGCTCTCACGGTGTGGAGAGCCAATCTGATGTGAACTGTGTCTCACCTGCATCCCCTCATTTGACCATCTCTTTTATGTCCTGTCTGTCATTAACTCCAAGTGGGGACCTCAATTAAATCAGACTATTTATTCAAGGGCTTAATCGCTTTCCTTTTAGAAGACTAACATCTTGTTTCCGGTTGACATCTTGCATGGCTGAGTCATAATGGCCATTATTAGCTTGTTTATTGTAAAGGCTTTTCTGTGACTGCAGTTGACCTCCACCTAAAATTATGGGGATAAAATTATCAAATAGATAAAGGGCTATTTGAGTAAACTAGTTTTAATACTACCGAAGTTGTTCATAGAAGCAATAATTAATTATACAATTGTTGGCCATTTATGCAATATTCTCTGCTGTGCTCTCTCATTCTGAAGAGATGCTTTTTTGCTTTTTTTTTTTTTTTAATAATCACCCCCTGCCAGCCACTGGTGGGTTGTATATATTTTCAGCTGGGATTGTCCCTATGGCCTGCCACAACACTGTTGTATTTTTTTTTTAAAACCAACAAACCATTCTGCTACGCTGACCTAATAATATATTGAAAAAACAAACAATTTATGAGAACTCAAATTCTGTATTAAATGGAAACCTGGCAACCTACAACATTAATGCATCATAATTCAGTCTTCTGAAGCCATCTGGTCAAGGCACTTTGTGTGGACAAATGCATAGAGGCCAAAGAACAAGACCACAGTAGCTTTCACAACAGAAAATGGGCATTTTTTCTGTCATTTAAGCTGTGCGGCACTAAACAGTTCCAGATGTGGCTCTGCTCAGCATGTGAGATAAGAGTGTTTGACATGAAAGCCCATGGCAGCCTTCTCTCATTCGATAAGTCTCTACCAAGTAAAAAAATAACTAGGCCTATTTGTGGTTTTCAAACATTTGATATCCAGGATGAACAAAATTCAAAATTGACCAACAGTGAGTGTACATGTATGCAAAGAATATTTTATCATTATATTTCTGTGTTGAGTGTGCTTTAGATTGGAGTTTCTAAGCCTCAGTTTCATGCAGGTCTGCTGTATTTCAGTATAAGTGAGCAAAACAAGTTTACCAGCCATTGGTGATTGAGCACGAGTGCACTCACTGTCACATCAATCACGCTGAGTGTGTACCTGTGAATCAGATTAATACATTTCTAAACCTATGTCTCCATAGGGGGTGTTTGAACTACACCTAGGGTGCAAAGTAAAAAACACTCATGGAAAGATGTTAATAGATACCACATTCAGAAGCACAAAATGAAGTAGGTGTTGATATATTATACCTAATAGTATGTAGTTTGTGTGCTGCTGTTAGCCTAATGGCACCTTGATTGTTTCTATTTTATTCCCACAGGATAGATATCAATAAACTCTTACTTTTATTACCGAAAGCCATGAACATGAAACCATCATTTCCTCTCTTGTCTTAAAAAGGCTGCCCTGTCACAGAGATGATCAACAGACTGATTTAAACCAGAGGGAGAGTGTGTGATGGCTTTCCATTCTTTTCACTTTGGCCTCTCTCACTTGTTTCTGCTTATTTTCCAGAGCTACATGGCTTAGAGGAGAACAATGGCCTTTTTGTTCATTTCTGAAAATGTGTTTGACCAGTGGGATGTAAAGCCACAGCCAAACCCTATTTATAATGTAGACGCTACCATTTTACCAGCAAGTTGTGGTAAACTGAGAGTGAAATCCACACAGGTAGCATATCAAGTCTGAAACATTAAAAGTTTGTCCATGATTTAATCAGTATTGTCTACAGTAGTATTACAAGGAAATGATGTATTCACGGGATTAATAAGTCATCGCTAGTGCCAAAAGAGGGCAAATCTAATTTTCTTGTATTCACATTTCACACCAAAGGCACCGCATCACTGGGCCTTGAGTTGTCATGCATAATGATCAGACTTGTGGTGAGACTGGCTTTTCTGACATTTATTTACACATAATGATGCAGAGCTGTGCACATCCCTCTTTGAGACAAGATGAAAGTGGAAAAGATAATTAGTATTTTCACTGAGACCAAGATCAAGATGCCTTTCAAAGACTCTACTAAAATAAGACCTAATAAAATAAGACATTTGTCAAAGATGAAAATCAAATAACACATACAAACAAAATAATAACAAATAATTTTGCTGTATTTTACAAAATAGAGCTTGTTACGTTACAAAATGTAATTATGTTGCAGAGCCACTTGTTACAAATAGGGGTTTGCTATTACAGATACAGTTGTGCTCAAAGGTTTACACACCCCTTGCAGAATCTGCAAAATGTTAATTACTTTAACAAAATAAGAGGGATCATACAAAATGCATGTTATTTTTATTTAGTACTGTCTGGAATAAGATATTTAACATAAAAAAGTTTACATATAGTCCACAAGACAGAAAGAAGTAGCTGAATTTATACAAATGACCCTATTCAAAAGATTACATACCCTTGATTCTTAATAATGTGTTGTTACCTGGATGATTCACGACTGGGACCAAGAAAAACAGAAAAACAAAACAAAACAAAAAAACAGTCATGGATCATCCAGATAATGACACACAATATTAAGAATCAAAAGTATGTAATCTTTTGAATGGGGTCATTTTATTTTATAAATTCAGCTATTTTTTTGTCTTGTGGACTATATGTAAACATCTTTTATGTAAAATATCTTATATGTAAACTTTTGAGCATGACTGTATATGGTAAAACCTTAGGTTATACCATACACTATAACAATTTTATTAAGTTTAGCATAAATTAAAAGTGCTCTAAAAGTTAATTGTAACAAATTAAACACACTAACATTTCTATGAATTTTGAAGGCACTCTTGTTTTGTATTGTTCAAATTGCAAACTGAGGACTACAATGGTTGGCAAGTGTGTAAATTCACATTCTGGTGGTAGTTAGTCCTTAGCAACTTTTATTAAGAACTCAAAATTCACGCTTGTAGTATGATGACTATAAACAACAGTAATTTGTGACAACCATGTATATCCATAACCACCTTTGAAAATTCCGACTGCGAAGAGTTAACTACTTTAATATTTGATTAATTAGTCTTACCATTGGCGTTCTTCCCGCAGATGAGATGTTCATAGTTTTGCAAGAGACCAAATATATCCGCGTCATTGCTGACTGCAGCCTCGAGCGCATCAGCCGTCACTGGTGAGATGTTGGTTCCGCTCTGCGCCACCGCCAGCACACGAAGCCCAATTTCCTCCACTAGATTTTCAATGCACGCGGTCAAACAGATGGCCGCGTACTCATGAATGCGCACTGAAATGCGAGTGTCCACCATCCAGCGGAAAAAGCGTCCAACAGACAAACTCAGCGTGCAGCGGGAGGACTTGCTCTTGCGCAGAACCTCTCCAGCGCTCATGCTGTACAACGAGATGGCTCTGACCGCGGCCGAGACGCAGCTTTCCGCCAGCGCCCAGCTCATGATTAGTCTCATCGCGCTCTGCACCTCGAACCGCGTGCACCTGCAGTGCACAACACTCAGCCGCTGCGCTTCTCTGGAGATACGCAATAAGGCTCTGCGCATAAGCACTGACAGACTCCTTACGCTCTCTGGAGTGAAAGACAGTCCCTCTCGAGCAACTTTACGCAGGACCACATCGATCTCTTCATCTGTCCAAGGGAACTCCTCTAATTCTGGTAACCTCGGACATTTGGAGAAGATGTCTTCTGGGTCTTCAGGAAGCACCGTGTTCACTGTGTCCCAGCTGTTGTTCCTGCTGTTTATGGATCCCGTGTTGCTCCACCAGTTTCCCCGCTGTGGAGAACTGATGAGCGCCTGGGAGTTGGACTTGGAGGAGGACAGGCTGAGGGATCTGTAAGAGTCACCGGCTCCATATCCAGAGTCCAGAGTCAAATCCTCCAAAGTCTTCATAGTAGTATTGCTCAATGCTGCCATATCTTTCTATTAAGTGAATTATTCCACGTTTTTCAATTTATAGTGCTTAACAGGAGGTGGACTCCTTCCCTTGTTAGTAAACATGCAGCGCAAAGGCACGATTCTTGTCTTAAGTTAACGCACGTCCATCGCCAAGCTCGGCTCTTGGTTTAAAGGTCTGCACTCATGGGAAATCCAGTGCCACATGAACCCAGCTGTACAGACAAACTTTTAACAGCGAAAAGTTTCGTCCAATCAGCGGACAGCTTTCTCTCAGCCAATCAAACCAATGCAGCGCTCGCGGAGTGCGGAGTAAAGTGAGGAGATGTTGGTTCTAACGTTAACGTTCTAACTGGGACACAAATGTTCGGTCATTACTAAAGATTCAGTTTTGGCCTTTGGATAGTTTTTTATAATATTTTTTATTCTATCTAAACACAATCTACCACAAATATATATGATTGGATTTGTTTTTCTTATATAAAATGTATATGCCATTAGGCTACTTGTATTGGGGAACAAATTGAACCAGTAAGGAATGAATCTGATTAGTATCGAGTTAATGGGCAATAAATAGCAGCTCTCTTAATCAAATTAAGTATGGGCCAGAAATGTCGGCTACTATTAGAAAGGTTCCTGCTGCATCTGTTAGATGCACGTGTGTGCCCTCGAGTGGTGGTTAGTATGACTATGCTGAAATAATATCTGAACAAGACTCATTTTAATGATCTTTATTTATTCTTTAAAATAAGAAAATTTTAACAGGGGAAAAAAAGTATACTTAAATCCTCTACAAACAATTTCACAGAAATTATCCCTTCATCAAAACTTGTCTGGATTACTGTATAGGTCTAGCTCTTTTATATTTTGACACCCTCTATAATAAGCACTTTGAATAAACCTCCACTATTTTAAACTACTCAGTAATTTTGAAATAAAGAGACAAACTGCAGAATATTGGACAACCCCTTCTCCTCACATTTCTTTTCAATTCTAAGATTGGCAAAGAAGTGTTTAAAAATGTCTCATGTGCAAGTGCCTTCAATTATCCACTGTTAGCTCCTGGTGTCCTCATAGATTATTGTTTTACCCATCAATTAAAAGTTTGGCAAAGCCCTTAAGTAAAATATTGTTTATCAAAGTCCAATGCTCACGTCAAATACAGTGTGGTAGGCCCATGTTCTAATGTAAGAGAGTCATCTGGGGCAGAAATTACAACCACCACACACACAGTCAGCCAGCCAGAAACAACAGCAGGGTCCTCTGCTCTTCTCTTATCCTTGAGATGCTCTTTTGATAGGAATGTTCCACATGCCCCGCTTGGAGTGGAAATAATGATAAAAGTTCCTCAGTCGCAGTCTTTCTACCTCTAGTCCGTTCTGCAGAACCCTGAGAGAAGAGTGCAGATGTGATGGAGGAAGAGAGGATAAAAACAGTAATTACACCAACACTGGAACTTAGAATTTTCCAATGTCCTTGTTACATATTGTTACTGTAGGAATAATTAAATTATTATGCAGAATTACTTGCAAATAAAATAACCCTATATAGTTAATCAATATTCATCAGTACTTAAATGTATAACTACATCATAACAAGGACACTTAAAATGAAGTGTAACCAAATTATTTTTTTGATTGATTGATTAGATATTAAATTTCACATTCTTAATTAAGCCACACCTGTCTGTCACATGACAGATCACATTCTAAGAAACCTTTTGACAAAATTGAGTGTTTACTGAGTTTTGGTCCCAGGGCAATACTTTTATATCCATGTATTTATTCTGCAATGTACAAACACAGAGATGCAGTTTCTATGTTCAAAAAGGTTAAAAAATATCCCATAATGGTTAAATCTGTATGGACCCGAGTTAAGATGAACTAACAATGAACAGTTGTATTTTTTATTAACTAACATTGACAAAGATTTAAAAATACTGTAACGAATGTATTGATCATTGTTAATTAATGTTAGTTAATGCATTAACTAATGTTAAGTAATGAGACCTTGTTGTACAGTGTTACTTACCAAAGCAAATTGGCATTCCCAATAGAAAAAAAATGCAGTTACCTGTCTAGCAACTCCCAGTCTTCTCCTCCCCAGCGGTCTTTAAACTCCTCTGTGTTCATCCCACCAATTTTATCAAAATCAGATTTATAAATTCCAAACAAGCCAAAACCATTCACTTCCCAAAAACCTGTGTGTGAAAATTGGAGACATAAGATAAATATACACTGGCAGTGCATTCCCTCAGTCTCTGAAATTTATTCTAAACACATTTATTTCATGTATTTCACATGTGTTTCATTCCAATGTACATAGCCTAGATGCATAAATTGTATAAAACAATTTAATTTGAGAATGCATTGATATGTGCTACCCTATTTGAGGGAGATCACATGAGGATGCAGACTGCCTGATGCATATATTGACTGAAAAAAATTAAGTAACATCATTTGTTTTTGGCAAAAAATATGTTAGACAAAAGCAACTTAGAAAAAAAAATGAATTAGCCTGTCTCCGTATAAATTACCAATTATATTCAGATGTAACATTTCAAACAATCAGCTATCATATACTGTATCAATCCTGCTTGTGGTAAAACACAACTGGTTAAATAAATTACTCAAATATGAAAATCTCCACACTCAATTATCTAAAATATTTGAAGTTCAAATTCTTCAAGAATCTCAAAACAAGTCAATAATAAGGTCATATAAAATTAGCTATAACAGTTACACAGACACAGACACAGGCACAGACACACACACGATACAAAAATACATACAGTACAAAGTAAACTATAGGCATTATGTCTAAAGCAGAGCAATATGACTCCATTTATATACAAACAGGATTTGCGAGAAATAGAATCAGACACATTATGCACAACTGGTGTTTAAGCAAATGTGTTTTGTATGTGTTTAGCAGCTGTCTCTAAATGTGTCTGTGTATGTCTTACCATCAGGCTCCAGAGGTGAGCTCCCACAGTCCAGTCTCATGACGATGGGTGCGAAAGCCAATCTGCCTTCCACACAGTGTTTCCTAATGGTCTCCAGGATATTGTGAGGGAAGTGGATGTGCAAGTCACACAGAAACACGATGCTGTGACTGTCCTGGAAATTACATGTATACTATCACCAGTGTTGGGGGTAGCGTGCAACAAGTAAAATGCCTTGTGTAACCGACTTTTTGGAGAAAATGTGTAATATGTAAATATTTATACTACACTCTGTTCTGTATAATTTATTTATATATAAATACAACCATAAACCTCATATTTCTCCATAATGTACAGTGTGAACAAAAATATTTGTAGTACATTTTGCACATCTTAATCACGTTTAATTTAGTGTTTTTTTATAATTATTTGTAAAGAAGGCCAAAGATTTGCAGACACTAAAACACAACATTGGAACACAAATAAATACCTTCTAGAATTAAATAATTAAAACTTTAATTCTGGAACAATTAGATCTTCAATCAGCTAAAAAAAAACCTTTCCATTCAAATTAATGTAATTACATTATTTTAAATGGCAATTAAATAACATTTTTAAGGAGCACCACAATAACTTTAAAACATGTTATAATGTTAAAATGTATTTTTAAGCTGTCACAGTCACGTTCAGTTTTTGTTTTCTTTCAATCACAGGTTTCCTTTGTCTAGTTTTCCGCCACTTATGTGTTGTCATGGTTACTGATGTGATTAGTCCTCTTAGTTCAGCTGTGTCTCCTTCTTAACCATTTTTGTGCAACTAATTAAATTCCTTTGGTACCTCTCTGTATTGTCGGTTGTTGTCTGTGCATTAGCACAATGTTTCGTTTTTTGGCTTGTTATTCTGAGTTCATAATAAATCTTATATTCTTAATCATCTTCTGTGGATCTAAGCATTACAAGCTGTTGACTTACAAATACTGTAAAATCTTTTATTTTTGCTTACCTTTATGTTGTCAACACCCATCTGTAAACCAGATGATCTCTCAAAGTTCCCTTCACGTCTCAGATATTCATACCTATACACACACAGCCAAGAACAGGAAAAAAACAAAACAGGGTTAGGCTCTCAAGTAAAAACAGTTTGTGCGTCCAACCACAGGACTCGCATGAAGGCAGGGATCTTCTAGAAGACATATGTAGGGACTCTGCTCTGAAGGTGCTCAGATAAAAGTGGAAATAATAACTCTGTATTCACCTGGGCACAGTGCTCTCCTTCAGTGCCTGCTCCACATCCATGTCATCGCTCTGGAAGTCAACGATGATCACGCTGAAATTCTCATCCTTGGTCTCACGGTGCAGGAGCTCCATATCTGAGATAAACTGCTGCACCCAGCGAGCCTGATTCTTTACTGCCACAAGACAACTCAGATGAGTGGCTATGAAACTGTACGTTTTATCAATATTTATGAAAGTCTTAAATGCAAGGCTGCATTTATTATGTATTCAGAAATACAGTTAAAACATGAATATTGCGAAATATTATGACAATTAAAAATATATTTTTTTATGTTTTAATATATGTTAAAATGTAATTTATTTGCCATGATCCTTCAGAAATCATTAAAATATGCTGATTTGGTGCTCAAATACAGTTTTGTATAATAACTTTACTGTCATTACTGATCAATTTAATACGTCCTTGATAAAAAAAACTTACTGACCCCAAACTTTTGAAAAGAGGTGTATCAGATTATGGCTATAATTTAAATGATCACTGACATTTACAAAGTCAGTACTCATTCCCATAAATGCATATAAACAGGAATTCTTATTCATTATAAATACCTGGTACAACAAAGTGTACCATCACGTCATGTCTCCATTCTAACATGGCTGGCTGGCAGAGCAGGGGTTTGGCCCAGCTGGTGCTCCAGAGTGTGCTGTTGTGTGTTTGGGTACTGGAGCCGCTGGGTGGAGGTTTTTTGGAGGGTCTATGGTGTGACAAGGGCAAAGTTCCTTCTCTGCTCTCAATTCCCTCCTCATGTTGACTGCGGTGCAACAGCAGATAGATGTAGTCAGACAGGCGCACCACTCTTTTTCCTTCCTCCATCAACAATAGTTCCACCAAATAACGGTTGCCCCTGGCTGAATCTCTCCGCTTCTCTACATTTACAATTCGGACCAGAGTGTAGATCCTGATAGAGAGGCAAAAAGAGGAAACTGTTAGAATAGAGACAGAGGTACTGTAAACAGTCAACTTCAAAGAGACAATTAGGAATATGTGCATGTAAAATATAAGCACATACTGTAACACCACACATCATGTTTAATCTAGTTGTGTCAGGGGTAATAAAGCTTTCCCATTTGTTATTTGATAAAGCGACCAACTGAGAAAGTGCTTAACAGCAGTAGCATTCAAAATGTACACCTTGAGTTGCAGGCTCAGCAGGAAAAACCCACACAAATATTTAAAGGGGTATTTTTTGTCTTATTTATTTTTCTTTCACTGTGGTCCATATTAGTAGTAAAGTTGTCTACATCTAAAATAGTCAATTTTTTTTGTAAATACATTTTATGCCTTCTGTATTAATTATTTATAGTAATCATTTTTTTTCTCCCTGCTGTATCTTTAAGACAATATAAACGCTGCATTTACGTGAGATGGAGGTGTTCAATTTTGTGAACAAACTGTTCTTTTAACTCGGTTCTTTTCATAAACTGGTTGATTCAGTACACAAAAAACAGTCTGAATGATTCCAATTCTTGAGTTCAGCTCCCTGACACATTGATTCAGTCATAGCAGTTCATCTAAGGTGAAGTAACAACTAAATAATTATCATACAAAACTATTGAACAGCTTCAGAACACTTCTATGTACAGTACAATGCCCAATTAATATGGACATCTTTTATGGTGAATAAATACAGTATGCACTTTTATAAGGTCCAGATCATTATTTATAAAATTGACAAAGAATTAACCGGTACATTCTTCAAAATTTTGAAGAAGAAAGAAAATCATACTGTTTTATACCAACATGAGGGCAGGTAAATAATGACAGATTTGTTATTTTTGGGTGAACCATCCTTTAAGTATCTTCACCCCACCCGCACACACTCACCCTCCATTCCGCTCGTTCAGCCTCTCCATGTACTGTGAGATCACATCAATGACCTCGTTCTCGACGAGCTGCAGATTTCCCGAGATGTTACACCTCAGGTCGTTCCAGTCCGACCTCAGCAGCTCAAAGTCCACGGGATTCACGCTGAAGGTGCGCTGCCAGTTGATGGCCTCCTCTTTCAAACTCGGCCTCACTTGGGCCTCCTCATAACTGTACTCGGACATCTCTCCTTCTTCAAGACCCCTGCTCTGAGGAGCCATGTCCGATCCCTCAGGCATTTCCAAGATCTTTGTTGACTGCACCTCCGGGAGCCGGCTGTTCTCAGACGAATTTAGCCCAGGGTGGCCTCTCTTTTCCGAGCTTGATGGGGGCAAGCTGTCTGGATCTGATATGAAGGCTGTAGGGTCGCCCTTATTATGAGGATCAGGCTCTGTAGGCAAGGAAGGATGGCTGTGCTTTAACAGGGCAGTTTGGGTGGAAGTCTTATGCCCCATTAAGGAGAAGTCCGGCCATGGGAGAGAAGCAGAAGCTTGGGTTTGTAAAGACCTCCATTTTAAACTTAAATCCACAATCCTCTTGGTCTTTCTAGATTGATAAAGGAAGACACCAGGAAACACTTCCACAGGAGGCTTTGGTCTGCTTACTGGTGGACGGGGTTTAGTGATGTAAATTTTGTTGGTATTAGTCTCTTTCTCCACACTGGTCCCAAACACAGGCTTGCCTGCGCTACCTAAAATACTATTAGCCAAAACACAAAGAGGGGACTTTTGAGGAAGCTTAAAGGAGGATCTTCCCTTCACAGGTGGACTAGCAGTTTCTCTAAGTTTGCTCTTGTTTGGCAGTCCCGTGTCAGGGAGTTGCCATGTTAAAAAACGGCCTTTCTGAACCAGTGCAGGTGTTTGGGAGTCCCCGTGCTCCTCGCTCACTTCCGTCTGTCTATTTATAGACCCACTTTGAGACTCTAATGCACCTGCACTACCCTTTGCCTTTCTTTGCCTTATTTCTGTCATTTCATCATCCACCACCAGAGAGTGTTGATAAAACCTCCCCGCTATAGTTATTTTACTCCTTTCTTGTTCTTTTAACTGATTGTATTGCTTCCCTTGCTGTAAGACGTGGCTCCTTGAACCCGTGTCTAATCTATCAGGCTTTGAGGAGGCTGTATTCTTTGACGTCTGATAGGGTAGACTGGTCCTCCTGACTGGCCAGTTGCTGGAGTTGATTGTCTCCTCTGGGTCGACACCTTCTTCCTCCTCCAGGAAATCTGTCAGAAGAGACAGGCCCTATCAAACTAACGCCCTTTAAATAATTTATATAAGCTGAAATGAGAATTGCTTAATGACATGATTAAAGAGTCAGTGACATGTGTTGCGATGTTGATAGAAATCTACGGCTAACCATTATAATTTCCAGGCCTTCAAATAATTCTGTTGCACACAGCATGTTGCAGCAGTCCACATTTTGTGGTAATTTTTGACACACAATGCACTTGAAGAATTATATATTAAATGAGCCACTCATTAGGGAAATTGCACCAGAACAAAAAGGCACATTGTGATTTTTTTCTAAAATATTTTTGTTTTAGTGGCTAAATGTAGGAACTTTGTACTAGGGGTGTCGTAATATTCGGCATTAACGATAAGCATAAAAAAGGCAAAAAAGAAGAAATATTGTTCTCATGTTAATACTACGCATATGATAATATCTTAAATAACCCAGTAGTGTCTGTTTGACACTGCAATGTAGTAGGTGGCGGTACTGCACCTTAACGCTGTTTGCCACCTATCATAACATGGGGGAAAAAGAAACAACGACGCGATGTGTAGCTACTGCCGCACAAAATCATGTAAACGGAGATGACACACAGAAAAAGTAAGTTCATCAGAAAGGGACTTTTTTTTTAAGATTATGTAAAAAAGACTTTTTGTCTTTTTACAGTTATGGCTATGCACACTGTAAGTTTCCCTACACTCATTCTGAATTTGACTCATTGTCCAAAAAAGAGAACCATGAAATTAAGTTAAAGATGAATTTGACTTGATAAGTGTTTTTCAAGATTTCTATTGCTATCACAATAATATTGTTACCACAATTTTTTGTGCCATAATATAGGTCTTTGTATTAGTAAATCAAATGGTATCTTTCTAATAGTGTAACATAAACCATGTAATGATCCTAATAAAGTTGGTGGCCAACTGTTTTATTTACTCTTCAAAGCCCATTTCTACTCACATTTGGCGTCTGGCCTGTGTTAATTTTGAACCTTGGGAACACACATGTCGCTTGGCTCATTACAGATGTCATGGTGAAATTTTAAAGAGAGGAAACAGCTGCTGAATTCTTATCTGTTATTAAGATCCCAGCTGAACACAGACCATCAGGTTTGGGGAAGAAAACAGGCTGGTCATCCTCCTCCTCATCCATCTTCATGTACTTATAGAAGCCAAATCTATATGACAATTCAAAAGAATGACAGGGCCATGCTTACCCTTTTATTTATGTATTTAGATATTGACTGATTGCCTAATTTCTTGTCATGATCAGTTGGGACTCATACTTTTCTAAGTAGACAGGGGACTCTCGATAGAAGCATTTGTTCTTTTTCTCCATATGGGTAAGTCTGGTGAAGTCATTGGGATATACATAGGAAAGGTAGACCTGGTTGAGAACACATAAGAATAAGAGAAAACTTTTTGGTACATGCATTTCCAAAATATTGCGGAACAATTTATCAAATAAGAAAATCGGAAGAAATTAACAGTGACTATAATTGGATAGCATGAGATTTAACAAATGCACCACCCCTGTGTTGAACAGTAATGACCAAAAGAGGGCACTGTTTGTTCTAAGCTGAGAAACATCTCAAAATAGATATTTACATCAGTGGTTCTCAACCTTTTTTGGGGGGACCACTGTCCAAGACAATATTTGTGGCTGTAATGACAAAGCTGCTTATTTACAGAAACTAGGAGTGGCACACTCCTTAAAAATAAAGGTTCTTTGTTGGCATCTATGGTTTCACAAAGAAACTTTTAACATCCATGGAACCTTTCCATTACACAAAAGGTTCTTTTAAGTGGAAAAAAGTTATTTAGATTTTTTAAATGTACACGATTTCATAGTCATATTCACTATGATATGTTTTATTTTAAATTACATTTCTTTTATCACAGCTTGGCATCACTAGAAAATTATATTTTATATACATTTTTAAAGAATTAAAAAAAAAATTCATGTCTAGAAATTGTGCTTTTAGAATTCCCTCATATATCCAGTAAGACAGTTGTTGAGGGAATTAATTGAAATGAGAAATATGATATCAGTTAACTATATATCTTTAATATCTTTATTTTTAGCTGTTTATTTTAACATTTGCTTTGTTTTAAAAAATAATTTTAAGCCATCTTGTGGCCCCCTTCGGACGTGTGCTGAGGCCACCTAGTGGGTCCCAGGCCCCTGGTTGAAAACCACTTCACTACATTTTCATGAAAAGTTTTCAATATCCTTCTTATAAAACTAAACTAGCAAAATAATTATAAAAAATGTTTATAATTATAAAAAAATTAAATCGTTTTTCAGAAACTAGCAGCAAAACATGTAAAGACTATGTTACTTACAAACTGCAGGCCTTGATAGCGTGCGATAGGGAAGTCCTTCACCACATACGTAGGAGAGTAGACACAAGATGGCAGAACATTCTCGAGCCTGGACCGATCTATCATGGGAACTATAGGATAACGAATATGTCATCAAATGGGACAATTCACACATTTTGATGGGACAGTTTAAATAGCTGTTACAAATAGCTGCTCCGCACAAATGTTTTTGCAAATTAGCTGGTTTTAATACAGATACCCAGTGGCTTCCATTCATCACTATTAACTTGTGCATTTACACCCACTAAATGCACCTCAGTCCTGACTGTCACATATTCCGTGGTGTTGCTTCTAACAAGCTGGCATTCTATATCTACACCACCATAAGGACCTACCTGTGCACTGCAAAGCTTTCACAAAACTAGCAATTAAACATTAGCACAACTGCAACCCACTGTCTATCCAGATAGATGTATGTTTTTTTTGTTCACCAACCGCATGCCATACATACAAATAATAGTGCTAGAATGCTGGAAAAAAATCAACACATATGGAGAGTTTAGAATGAACATGCAGGCATAACATGCATGCAGACTTTTTTATTCAGAAACAATATATATATATATATATATATATATATATATATATATATATATATATATATATATATATATATATATAATATATGTATGCATGTATGTATACACCAAGTTCTGGCACTTACAGGACAAGTAAAGGTATATAATGTCAGAAAAAAAAATCTGTTTCAAATAAATGCTGCCTTTTGAGCTTTATAATCAAACAATCCCCCTCCCACTTCCAACAACGCTTCTCTTCTCCGATGACGTGTTCATCAGCACAAGGGTGACTAACCTCTCTTATCCAGAAACCTGTCACTCACATGAGATTACAGCAAAAGCAAATGACAACAATCCAACCAATCTAATCAAAGTCCCAGCCTATGTTTTTTTTTCAAGAAGCCATTTCACTTGGATATAATGTCACAATAGGAACAAGAAATGTTTCAGTACCAAGTCATCATATTAAAGTAATTCTGAAGGATCATGTGACATTAGCGACTGGAGTAATTGCTGCTGTTCAGCTTTGACATCACAGGAATAAATTAAAATTTAAAATATATTAAAATTTTTAAAAAATCTGATCAAATAAATGCAGCCTTGGAGAGATAAGAGATTTTCAGAAACATTAAAAATCCAAACTTTTAAACATTAGTGTAATATATGTTATAAATCAATTATTTTACTAGGCAAAAAGTATATTTAGAGACTCAGTTCGATCAAGTGAACGGATGATTCACAAATGAGAATAGTGAACAATCTGTGAATTTGCATTGGGAATACTCACTCTTGTAGAAGGTGTCTCGTGGATCTGGTTTGAGCATGTCTGCAGAATGTGTCTCTGTCCGGTGCTTAACCTGTAGAGCGAGAGAGTGACTGGCCAGTGTCTGTGGGATGTGACAAACACTGTTCATCTTCAGACTGGATTCATCTGTCAGAGACCCAGAGAGGAGAGAGAATACGGACAGTGAGAGACAGCATCTGAATTTAAATCAGCTGTCAGACTAACATTCAACAACATGTGCTGTTAGTTTGCCATTATAGAAATGGTAGCATCATTGCTGGAATATATGGCTGAAAAATAAATGAGTGACATACTTCATACTCAGAACCCTAGTGTAGATGCTATTGCAATTTTTTATTATATTTTTAAAGCATAGCTATCAGCATAACTATATGAATGAAAAGTTGAAATTAAAAATAAAATTTTAGAATTTTCTAAATACCAAAAAATAGCAATATAGTACTAATACATGATTTAAGAATGATGCAAAGAGCATCTTGCATTTCAATGTAAGCAAGAATATCTGACCATCTTTAGAGAGTCACATCAATGTCACAAATTTAATAATTTGATTAGTGACCTATACTATTCATTTAGTAAAATTATCCTTTTGTTTTCCTAAAAAATCTAAAACAAATTTTACAGGTTTATTTTGAATCCTAGATTTTCAACATGGTCCCACACTTTCAAAAGGTATGTGTTAACAATATTATTTAATGTGACAAATGGGCAGTGACTTCCATTTAAAAGTTTGGGGTCAGATATTTTTTGTTTCCTCAAAGAAACTGACCATTTTATTCAGCGAGGACACATTAAATTGATCAAAAGTGAAAGAATTATACATTGTTACAAAAATAATTCATGTTGTATTAATATTATTAAGAAATGTGTCTTGATCCCCAAATCAGCATATTAGAATGATATCTGAAGGATCACGTGACACTGAAGACTGGAGTAATGGTGCTGAAAATACAGCTTTGCCATCACAGGAATAAATTACATTTTTTAAGTTATTATTATTGTTATTTTAAATTGTAATGATACTTTAAGGATGGATTTCTGCTAAGACTGAACTTGAGAATTCTTACCTGCAATAAAACAATAAAACTCACTCATCTGGAGAGATCTCAAAGAAAGAGCATAAGACACTGCTTTGCCCAGACTTCTCTCCTCACTTCTCTATGAGCCTCTTTCTACCTACTCCCCTCCTTTCACCCTGGCTCAAGTCATTGAAAGTTCACTAAGAATGTCGATAACACATATCTTGTGTTATAAGACGTATCTTGTAAATATACTGAACAAAATTATAAATGTATATAAATTTGCTGTATAAATTAAAGTATAAATACAGCAATAATTACGCTGTCTAATCAGCATCTTAATATGCCACACCTGTGAGCTGGATGGATTATCTCAGCAAAGGAGAAGTGCTCACTTACACAGATTTAGACAGATTTGTGAACAATCTTTGAGAGAAATAGGCCTTTTGTGTACATAGAAAAAGTCTTAGATCTTTGAGTTCAGCTCATGAAAAATGTGGGCAAAAACAAAAGTGTTGTGTTTATAATTTAGTTCTATTATTTTTTCCCTTTCATATTTGGTATCATTTTAAATGGCTCAGTGCGATTGGTAAAATGGTCTCAATTTCACAGCAGTCAATTATATTACGTGAAAGAATTCTGTTCTCCTGTTGTGGGTGGTTTCTCTTCAAGACATCTGGTACTCATTGTTTCTCTCCCCCAAAACCAAGTGTGAGTAAAGATGAATAATTGTCACTTATTCTTATGTGTTCTCAACCAGATCTACCTTTCCTATGTATATCCCAATGACTTCACCAGACTTACCCATATGATGAAAAAGAACAAATGCTTCTACTGAGAGTCCCCTGTCTGTGAGTAACCACAAGAGTAGGTCCAACAAATCGAAAAATATTGGTGTAGTAAATATTTACAACTCTTTTGTTCTGGTCTGGGTATTTAGGGGAAACTGGCCGAAGAGGCAATGGGAATTCTGTAACCAGAAAACCCCGACACAGTGCTGTGTTAGTGTCTTCCTGAGTCCTGCACGCAGAACACTCACACAAGCATGATTTTTACCTGACAAATAAGCCTGACAAATTTATTTTGTATTCATTTGAAATTATTATTACCCGTAGATTATGAAGAGGCTCATGCTACAACAACTCTGTGCCCAGGAGAGGTCAAACTAAAGGTTCATGAATAAATGGAGCAGTAGGCATGTCATCTGAAGACCTTTTGATTTCTGTGCTTCACTGATCACTGACTTAGCAAGTTGTACAGAAGTGGCATAATAAACTACATTTTTTTTTATGAGAGAGCAGTAGGCAACCGACTAAAAAGGTAATAGCTAACCCTTTGAGTAAGATCAGACGGGCTAGTTTGTGTCCCTGAGATTCACGTAACCCTTCTGGCGTGTGACTTTATGCGGCATCGGGTCCCTAATGAACGAATAACTGAAAGTATGGGACACCCAGAAAAATCAAATACCTGAATTAAAACATAACCAATATTTATGGTTAGTTCCTAACTAGAAACCAAGTCTAAATTGAATAACCATTTGAAATTGGAGTCAGACTAAGCATGGAACTAGAATCAAATTTAAACGAAATTATAATAAATTAAGTGAATTTCACAGAAGTGCAACGCCGTTGGATTCCGTTGTTGGGCCGACTGGTGGTACTTACAATACTTCACAATATTGCTGTTTTTACTGCCTTGCTGAGCACAAGAGCCGTCTTTTAAAAACATTATTTCAAACTTAAGAGCAGTGTATATGTATTTACAAATGAATTACAACCACTGAAAATAATGTATGAAATGTCCTAAAGTTGATGTTCATGGAAAGCCGATAGAAAACAAGATGCTTGCTGCTTGTCACCACAACTGCCTAGTTTAAAGTGACATTTCATTGACACAGAGCCAAACTGCACCAGAGAGGAGGTGAGTTATGGACTGGATATTTTAGTTCAGCTTTTATATAACATTCCATCTTTACGCTAAATCTGGAGCCAGTACAGATCATCAATGAACAGTGTGTGTGTGTGTGTGTGTGTGTGTGTGTGTGTGTGTGTGTGTGTGTGTGTGTGTGTGTGTGTGTGTGTGTGTGTGTGTGTGTGTGTGTGTGTGTGTGAGAGACATTATTTCTCCTGACATTATGAGAGCTCACAACAGTGTCTGCTCAGCTACCCGCTGATGAAAACACACTTTAATTAGTCCTATCAATCTACTGCAAATATGTTACTGGGCAAGTAAGTTATAGTCTATCAGTCAGTTATAGTCTGTCAACACTGATGCTAGAAATGCTGTAAGAAAGCACATGGCACTGACAGAGGGATGAAAAGAGCGAGTATAAAGGGTTAGCCCACAGTAACATCCAAGATGAAGACGAAGAACAAGGAGATGGAGCTGAGTTGTGCCATTATAGGCTAAAAAGACTACTAGCTTTGACTGATGTGTCTGTTGATGCTGTTGAAGCTTTAAAGCTTTAGTCATATGGCTTTATTGTACAGACACATTACAAGCTAATATAATTGGACATAAAATAGAATAAAATCTAAAATAAGCTTTCTTGTTCTATTTTGTCTCTGCATTTCTCCTCTTTCTAGCTTGCAAATATTACAAATGTCGCTTTGGATAAAAGTGTCTGCTAAATGCATGAATGTAAATGCATTTGTTATATTGTTCGTAATTTGTAGATCTTTGATCTTATTTTTGAATAATAAAGATAAAATAACGAAAACTGGGCAATACCCTTAAAGGGATAACTTTGTATTTTATCGACTCCTAATAGGTTCATATTAGCACCTTAGAGTACAAAGATATCACTTTAAAGGAGTCATGATATGATAAATCAAATTTGCCTTGATCTTTTGACATATACTGTAAGAGGTTTTTGTTCCATTAAAACATCCTATAAGTTGAATAGCTTAAAGACATTTTAAGTTATGAAACTTTGTTTCATTACAAACAAAGCATTTACTTGATCAAGCTCCCAAAACAGATTTTTTTATATATATTGCGGGATTTGTGATATTACACAGGCAAATACATTTGCACATGACTACCTCCAGAGCAAGACATCGATGAATAGCTTTACATCATTGCACCATAGGCCCCGCCCACTGGCATTCAGTCGCTTAACGGCTGACACTTGCCTACACAGGATGTGAGCGTTGTATTAAAAGCAAATAGAACCCATTATAATCACTGACGCTGTCTACACTGGATACAATAGCTATACAGATGCTTTCTCATGCACTCCATGCACTTGAGTCTGCTGACAAGAGGACAAAAGGAAGAGTAAATGGAAGCGTAATGACGGGTTTCAGACCACAAGAAATCAGCCTGATTTTGGCACAATCCGTTTGATGTAAGTTGTTGTGGAGGTTCATAAACGAAAATGGCCTTTGGGATGCAAGAATGATCGTTTCATCTTATATAGTGTGTCATAGTGGACACTTCATGACATGACAACGGGTTCCATCACATCTGTGACGTTGACCAATAGGAGCACAGAATATCTTCCCTACACAGCTTTCAAACACAGCAAAACAAAAGAGAAACGATTGTATTGGTTATGCTAGGTGGAATTATGCAATGGAGGAAAGGTTCATGGAGCTATGGCAACAATTCTTCTACCTATATGATGTTTTGTCCAGGGACTACAACGCAAATGCTACTGGAAGAATTTCAGCAACCCGGTGAAAACTGGAATTAGCATTAGGCTAGTACAACTGTTGTTAGTTTATGCTCTTGTGAAGTCAATCGCTAGTTCTACCTTCTCAATGACATCACGCATATCGTTAAAGACGGCTAGCGATGATTGGTCGGGGAGCAATATGTAGTCTGACATGATTCTTGTCAACGACACAAGAACTTAGTAGGCAAAATTGCATAATCTGACACAGTGACTATCGTAACAGACACAAATATTGTTTAGTTTATAAACAGCTTTAGTTTTAAACAGCTAATTACACTAATTTCTGTGGAGATATCCGAAGGATACCACCGCCAGGATTTAAAAAAAAAATTGAGTCAGAGGATTATATGTTTGTTCAGAGAATTTGGCTGCAGATTGTTTTGTAAATGAGGCTATCAAGTGAGGTTGCAGGTAGGCACATGGAGGCAAGGATATATTTCCAACACAAAGGTTTGATGGTAAATGATAGCAGGACAGGCAGCAACACACACCTTACACAACGTAGATCGGACAAAGACTGACTGAACAGATAAAACTTAAATGGAAACACAGATGATACTGGTTAACGGAACACAGGTGTTACAGATGACGATGATTGACTAAACACAGCCGATACAGCTGAACTGATAATGACTGTGAAAATGACACGTGACATGTGAATACAAGCAGACAAGTCCAAATGAAAACAAACTAACCCAAACACTAATGTGACAGAACGCCCCTCCCCGCAAGGTGCGTCCTCACGCCGTAATGAGAGAGATGAAGGTTGGGAGGTGGGGGTTTGGGAGGAGGAAGAGGAGCAGGCAGAGGGTTGGCAACAGGAGTGGGCGAAGGGCTGGAGAAGGCAGGCAGAATATCAGGAGAAGAAGGGCTTGGCAGTGGGGTGATAGATCCAGAGGGAAGGATGAAGATCCATGGTGGAGCCAATGGAGGGAGGAGCCATGGAGGCTGAAGTGCAGGAGGTTTCAGGGTGATGACGGACAGAGGCGGAATCGATGGGGGAGGATGACAGGGAGGAGACGAAAGTTTGCCGGGCCATGGGGGAGCAGAGGGTTCAGAGGGACATGGGGAAGCCGCTGGCTTGGGTGACTGAGGTGTAGACGGGGACACAGAGGGGTGCGGTGGAGACAGAGGGACGGAGGACCAAGGAGGAGCAGAAGGGAGTCCAATGGAGCTGGGGGAACGAAGGGATGAGGTGAAGCCAGAGAAGTGCAGTCCAGAGGTGATGGAAGGTCGACGAGCGACCAAGGTGGATCCGGGGGGATGAGGGGGCCTGGTGGAACTTGTGAACTGATGACGTGAACAGTCTCTGGCTCGGCTGACATGACGTGAACAGTCTCTGGCTCGGCTGACATGACGAGAACAGTCTCTGGCTCGGCAGGTATGACGTGAAGACATTCAGGCTGTGTGGCGAGGAAGACGGCTGGTGATGGTTGAGTGGCAATGTAATCATCAGCCTCACTCACGGTGAAGGCTGAACCGCTGAACAACAGCACATGATCCAGGTATTGTGTTAATGAACAAGGTTTTGCGGCTGAGGCTGGCTGGTGGAGAAGATCGTCGAACACGTTCTCTAGCACATCATCTGTCCAGTTGACCTGGTGTGAAATTTCTAGGAACTCTTTCACATATACTTTGATTGGGCAGCCATCCTGGAAACAGTGTATCAGATGATCGGTTGGGTTTTGATGGATGTGGGAAATGCCCATATTTTAAGTTTATGGTCCAATCTTCTCTCAAGTGAGGTTGCAGGAACAACACATAGGTTTAATGATAAATTATAGCAGAACAGGCAGCAGCACACACTATACACAACATAGATCGGACAAAGACTGACTGAACAGACAAAACTTAAATGGAAACACAGATGACACTGATTAACGGAACACAGATGATACAGATGACGATGATCGAAAATGAAAATGACAAGTCCAAATGAAAACAAACTAACCCAAACACCACTGTGACAGAGGCAACGTGTACTGGAGATTTCGCAAAGAAAATGTTGCTGACAAATGAAGCCGCCGACTGTATTGGATCTGGAAAAATTTTAAAGAAAGGTAAACAGATAAATAAAAATATACTACTAATACAAAATGGTACAAATAAAGTGCAACACATGCAATGCATACAGTGATTGTGGCATCTTTAAGTATAGGAAAATTTCAGTGCATAGAAGAGCAAATAGATGATAAACAGTGCATAAACTTCTTATTTGATTCATATTAATAATAACAGAGGGAAATGTCTTAGGGTTATGTATGTGTCATGTCATTGATGCAATGGAATGGCTTCAAAGCATGCAGGTGTCTGAACCAGGTGTGCTACATGCCAAGCTCCGATTGGTCATGGACGATGAGAGGTGACGACACATAGACTACATTTATATAAGGCGCCCTCATGATTGTCATTCAGATTCGATTGTCTGAAGAAGCCGCACAGGTGTAATTGAAGTATGGGAACATGACGCATCGTCCCGAGAAGTAACCTGAGAAGTTCCCTTTCGAGGAAACATTGACGATGCATCATGTTGTAGAAATAGGGAACGTCAATGCCCACGCCACCGTACTGAGAGGATGCCTGCATCACAGATGTGAAATGTGCACAAGCACCAACTGTAGATACAGGAATGGGACAACCCAACAGCACTTGAGAGCCCAGAGTTGACCAAACTCCACAATATAAAACCTGATGAATGTGTGCGGAAAGGACCAGCTTGCCACAGCACAAACATCTTGCAAAGACGCACCCCTTGCCAGCGCCCATGCAAAATCCCCTTAACTAGTCCGGGGGCAAAACCGAGACAGGACTCTGCAACCGAGAGGGCGATGAACAAGACCACTTTAAGGGTCAAAAACGTCTCAGAAAATGACTCCAAGGGTTCAAAGAGAGTATCCAACAACCCTTCCAATACAATTGACTGCGGTTTGCAAAAGGCCTTTGCAGAGTACTGCGTGAGAAAAAAAAGAAAGAAAGTTTACAGTTTCAGTGACACTACTTTATAACACTACTATATACAATGTTGAATATAATGTAGAATAATACATTGGGAGAATATTTGTGGGTCCTGATAATAATAAAATATAAATATTATTATTTTAAGAATTACAAAGTAATAATAGTAAAAAAAGATCTTCTTTATTTATTTAAAATATCGCGATAGTATTGTATCATGAATTCAGTATTGTGATATGTATTGAATCGTGACATGAGTGTATTGTTACACCCCCAATTATCAATATAACCATGATGTAGATGTAATAAAACTAAATAAAAAAATAAAATAAAATAAACGTTTGTAAATGATAATTACACAATACAATGATTACAAAGTGATGAAAAAACAACAACAACAAAGCAAATGGAGGGAGACCGGTTCTTTAAGGTTCACCATATACTTTATCTCGTTAACAGAGCAGAAAGACAGTCAAAGTTAAACCTCTCGCTCTGGAGATCTTGCTCCATCTGCATCTCTCAGATGACATGACTAGAGAGAGAAAAGTGTGTGTCTGTGTGTCTTACATACGGTGCGGTCTTCCTTGAGGGAGTGGTCCGCATGATTAATGATTTGGACACTCCGGAGTTGGCCTCCTTACTCTCCGGTGAGCTGTGTTGGATGGCGGTGGAAGCTAATGCACATCCCCCTCTCCCTCAGCTTGTTAAGTACAGTAAGGATATAATCGAAAAATTGCTTTCGTCTCAAATAATTATGTAAACGAAGCAAAGGAGGGCCATGGGGATTGTCTTTCTCTCTTTTTCCCCTCCCTCTCTCACTTTGTGTCTCTACTTCCTCTTAAAAGCATGTGTAAATTAAAGTCAGTTCCCTTGATGAATAGCAGTGATTTGAAGGGGAGAGTGTGAACATATGTAATGCTTGATAAGACGATAGGCAAAGGAGTACAACGCACATGCTTACTGTCACAGCAAACACAGGAGGCTCCGGGGAAATGTTTTCTGGTGATTACCTAGTTGCCACTGCCTACATTTAAATGTAAGTGCAATGTCACTTTTCACACAAACAGTAGAAGCTGTGATGTTCAGAGGCTGTGAATGTTAACTGCAATATTCAGATATGATGAAATGGCAGAGTTTGCAAATGTTACTCTTGAGAATTCATTCCATTTTCTGTTTTATCTTCCCTGAAACATGTGCATGTATATTTAGCATGACAAAATCTCTAAAAGGAAGGAGGATTTACCTGTGTACAACGAGATATAAGCTGAGTCAATGACATCATACTTCAGCCCAGGAAGGAACAGTCTCCACTGCAAGAGAAGAGATGGACAAAGAGGTGTGAAAGAGAAAAGTCTGCTGGGGCAAATTCACAAATCAGCTGCAACACTTTGCGATACAGGATTTCAGGGCAAAACAAATGCCTTATTCAAGAGCGCTTAATTCCTCCTAACCACCTGGAATTCAGTTCAGGATGTTAATAATAAAATTAATAACTTTTAAAATGAAAAATGTTCATAAAATTAATAATTCACTAACAAACTGCAATCAAGTTTAATAATAAAAAAAAATCAATTATTAAAATCTATAAATGTTTTACTTTGAAATTCTTGTGAGAAGTCATTCTTTTGTCTTTTTTTTTGGCAGCAGTTATTAATCAAATAATAATCGAAACTGGGCATATGTTGATTAATGGTGCTTCGATAGCAGGATACTGGCAGGTGATGTTGTACAGTTCCATACAAAGGCCAGATTTACATTATATGGTTCAAGTGACCCAATTCTGATTTTTTTCCTCCCATGTGGCACAGATCGGATATGACCAAAGAACACGTAAGCAGGAAAATACGTACATTTGCGAAGATACATGCATTTGTGTATGCCATGAAAGTGGACAGATCAGATATTCCCTTAAATGCGAGTCATATGTCATTGAAAAAGCGATGGTGGCAAATGACGTCAATTCATGTGGACACCATTCGTGATCACATGACTCTTTTCAATGCCCAGGCTGCAACAAGGGCAGCCTTTCTTTCTTTCTCCGCTTTCTCTTTCTCCGCCTTAAGAGACCAATGTTTTGCTGCAAATCACAATGTTTTTACTTCCTTTTCGGCCTAAGCTTTACCGGGTCAGTACGTCTACCTTGGCTTGTTTCTTGTATAGTGTATTATACACTCACCTAGAGGATTATTAGGAACACCTGTTCAATTTCTCATTAATGCAATTATCTAATCAACCAATCACATGGCAGTTGCTTCAATGCATTTAGGGGTGTGGTCCTGGTCAAGACAATCTCCTGAACTCCAAACTGAATGTCAGAATGGGAAAGAAAGGTGATTTAAGCAATTTTGAGCGTGGCATGGTTGTTGGTGCCTGACGGGCCGGTCTGGGTATTTCACAATCTGCTCCGTTACTGGGATTTTCACGCACAACAATTTCTAGGGTTTACAAAGAATGGTGTGAAAAGGGAAAAACATCCAGTATGCGGCAGTCCTGTGGGCGAAAATGCCTTGTTGATGCTAGAGGTCAGAGGAGAATGGGCCAACTGATTCAAGCTGATAGAAGAGCAACTTTGACTGAAATAACCACTCGTTACAACCAAGGTATGCAGAAAAGCATTTGTGAAGCCACAACACGCACAACCTTGAGGCGGATGGGCTACAACAGCAGAAGACCCCACCGGGTACCACTCATCTCCACTACAAATAGGAAAAAGACGCTACAATTTGCAAGAGCTCACCAAAATTGAACAGTTGAAGACTGGAAAAATGTTGCCTGGTCTTATGAGTCTCGACTTCTGTTGAGACATTCAGATGGTAGAGTCAGAATTTGGCGTAAACAGAATGAGAACATGGATCCATCATGCCTTGTTACCACTGTGCAGGCTGGTGGTGGTGGTGTAATGGTGTGGGGAATGTTTTCTTGGCACACTTTAGGCCCCTTAGTGCCAATTGGGCATCGTTTAAATGCCCCGGCCTACCTGAGCATTGTTTCTGACCTTGTCCATCCCTTTATGGCCACCATGTACCCATCCTCTGATGGCTACTTCCGGCAGGATAATGCACCATGTCACAAAGCTCAAATCATTTCAAATTCGTTTCTTGAACATGACAATGAGTTCACTGTACTAAAATGCCCCCCCCACAGTCACCAGATCTCAACCCAATAAAGCATCTTTGGGATGTGGTGGAACGGGAGCTACATGCCCTGGATGTGCATCCCACAAATCTCCATCAACTGCAAGATCCTATCCTATCAATATGGGCCAACATTTCTAAAGAATGCTTTCAGCACCTTGTTGAATCAATGCCACGTAGAATTAAGGCAGTTCTGAAGGCGAAAGGGGGTCAAACACAGTATTAGTATGGTGTTCCTAATAATCCTTTAGGTGAGTGTATATGCCAAGTGTAAAGTGTAAATGCAGATATCGGATATGGGTCAGTTTTAAAAGAATATGTAAGCTGGATGTAGTAAACAAATCGGAATTCGGCATCAAAACCTGCAGTGTAAATGCGGGCATTTTGTGTTTAGCACAGACTTTTTGCCATATTTGTGGCATTTACATACTTAATTTAGTGAATCGAGAGCTTAAACAATGCAGACAGCGAAGGCAAAGCAGGCACAATTCATTTTTAGAGAATCCCCCTCCACCCTCACTGTCTTTCTGCTTTCACCCTCACAATGCTCTGGGACGACACTGGCTCTTGAAATAGATGGGACACAGACACATAGCAATTTTTCTAAAGAGGCTCTACAATTACAACATCACTTCTTGGCCACTCTTACGCAAGAGGTCAATTTAGCAAACACATAACAAAAAACTCTTATCACACTGATCTTTAGAAATCACACACTTCCGCTCTTTCATTCACACACCAATGCCACGCTGCAAAACAGCTTTCAGCATTTCAGACTGTACAGTTGAACAAAGTAGGGGGAAGAGGTACAGGGAGAAAAAGAGAACAAAGAGAGGAAAAAATATGAGAGAAATTAATTTGAATTTAGAACAGTTTAATGTCGACATTGCTTATAGTTTGACAGTTCCAGGCCCAGAAAATGGTACATAACACAGAAGCAGTGTCTATCAAACTCACTGTCTTTGCATACTAATTGTCACGAGCACACACTCAAAAGATGAGCATTTAGAAAGATTATTTGACTCAATTATGAATTCGCTGATTTATTTGACAGTCAAGGAATCTTGAGAAAGACTCCAGTAAAGTGCCAGAATCAAAAATGTAATAGACATACCCTTACTTTTAACACACTGATGAGGGTTAGTTTTGGACAACACAGCATAAACATCCACACACCTGAATCAGTTTTCTTTAGTGTTTAGTATTCACCCTGTTGTTCTGCACAGCTTGTGTTTCTCAAGGTCAGATTTGCCTTTCGGGAATCGATGGAGTGCAGTTACAGCACAATGTCAGATCTGAGAAGTCACAGATGCCTGTTTGCCCCCAGTGACATAATACACACACACACACACACACACACACACACACACACACACACACACACACACACACACACACACACACACACACACACACACACACACACACACACACACACACACACACACACACACACACACACACACACACACACACACACACACAAATATATCCATGCAAACAATCATGCACAATCCCACACCAATAAATACACACCTACTGTAAACGGAATTAAACACTGATCAATGACTAGATAGGCAGCCAACACATACTGTCCTAAACACACATACGTAAACTAACACATACATAAACTTAAAATGAACAATTGTATTATTATTAACTAACGTTAACAAAGGTTAATAAATAAGGTACACAAATAACTGTATTCAGTTAAAGACAGTCTCAGAGCATTGCAATCCCTAGAAAGCAACATGTAGCTTGCATAATGTTGCATATATTGCATCAGCTACAGATTTATTTCTCCTTTGTATTGACGATGAATAAAATTGAGCCCATTCACTGTTAACTGGCAGCACCATCCATAATAGCTCCTTCTGCAAATGTCATATTGGATAGTTTCTGGTCAGACTACATCAGACAGGCTTTATTAGATCTCTTTGTCCTTACAAAGCCTGGGGATTCTGTTAAAATGCTAATCAGCCTTAGAATAACTCTCAAAGCAACCATGAAAAGTTTAAGCACATACGAACATCGCAGAGGTTATCCTACCTTTTCTGATTTAATAGCTGAAACTGAGGGGAAAGGGGAATCAAAGTTGCAGTGAGCCTAAAATCATAGAACATCTTAAGCATCTCCAGTCAACTCGACAGTCTAGCCCACTGCACTTTTGTTAATAAATAAATTTCTGTGTTTGCCACAGATAATTAGCTGTTTTTGCTTTTTGGTGTCTAATCCCTGTTGACTCTCTAGCTGAGAATACCTCCATGTTCAATGAATTTATTCATTGGGCTCTTCTCGTGTCTTTGAACATCCTATTCTCCAGCCCTCTGCAGTGAACATTAAATTAGATGTGAAACACAGATGCGTCATCTTGGGCTTTCTATGCCTCCAGGCACTTAAAGTTGTGCAGTGCGGATTTGGGTAAAAAAAAAAAGAAAAGAAAAATCTTTAAAAGTGATACAAAGTTGTGTAGGAGTGACAGCTTTTTTATGGTCACATTAGCGTTGTGAGTAGATAAGTGAGTTAAAGATTTAAAAAAAAAAATGTCTCTAAGACTAGCAGAAAAGACGTAACAATTCAGCTGACAGACTTTGAGCAGAAGTGAAAAATCAACTTTCCAATTAACAGCTCCACTATCTGTATCCACTCTGTGCAGATTGTCCAGTCAATTGTGTGAAATAAAATAGTCAAACCAACTGAATTTAATTCACTGTCCTGTATTATTACTCAGTTGTCTAGTTTGTTCTTTTGCTTGACTGACATTATGAAGTTCTACATTCTTATTAATAATTTATTATATCGTACAAATAGTTTATTATATATACAAAATATTATATCGTAAAGCAACAAAGTGATCTAGGGGTCATAAATTAAGTTTACAAATGAGGCTGCTATTCTAAGAAGCATCATAAGATGCAGAGATGAGAAACATTTATGAATTCAATTTTGTTCTTTAGCCATAATTGATTACACAATGTTAGATTTATTCATTCAGCAGATGCTTTTATCCAAAGTGATTTCAAAATGAGGAATACTACAAAAAATGCATTGCATCCTATGAAGACAGCA
Source organism: Siphateles boraxobius (assembly GCF_051911475.1). Taxonomy (NCBI): domain Eukaryota; kingdom Metazoa; phylum Chordata; class Actinopteri; order Cypriniformes; family Leuciscidae; genus Siphateles; species Siphateles boraxobius. The sequence continues at coordinate 38,973,819 of NW_027508734.1, read as the reverse complement.
ACATGAGAAGTGTGGAATGCCAAACCTTAATAATAAATAAATAAATAGATAAATAAACAAACAAACAAACAAACAAAGAAATGTAAACAAATTAAAATAAATAAAACCTTATGTATAATTGTATTTTTTTCCCACATTTTTTTATTTCTACAGTTCTTCCTCTGTATGCTAATGAGGGGGCGTGTTTTACCTCAGACATAGCAATCGAGCTCAGAGTGGCAGTGCTGAAGCTTTGAGGCCACAGTGACACCTTATGGTGTGACCAAACCAAGAGGTTTGTGGACGTGCCTGTACAGGTTAGTTATGGAATGAATGACTTAGAGATTGGCAATATGGCCAAAATTTTATATCACAGTGTTATGTTCCACGTGTGTTTGTGTATTTTTCTCTTTTTCAGTTGTGCTGACAACGTCACACATCAGAACTGACCAATCCGCTGACGTTCCGCCAGTTTAAAAGGCCCATTGAGAAGGAGTGAGAAGAGGAGCGCCAGATCTCAGTCAACACCCATGCCTTGTGCTGTCTGTCGAACCATGATCACGTTAATGTTTACCCAGATAGCACACGTATGTGAGAGAGCATAACATCTGATAAACATTGCATTCCATTTATTAGGTCGACCGTTTTTAGTTTTTAAATGAGCCTTCTTCCTTACCTCTAAACGACGTCTATACAATGAATCTTCAACATTCGAAATCCCATGTGCTGCCATACCGGAGCAAAATGAATCAAAAACTATATATGGGGTAGCACTCCGGATGAAAAGCGCAGCTTCGCATTTGGTTCTAGGTCAAGTCGAAGTATTGCACGCCGGACGCGAACATTCTCAGTTTATGGCCAGCAGTATTGTTATGATTAAGGACATTGACACACACACACCACAATGTGTCACTGTGGCCTCAAAGCTTCAGCACTGCCACTCTGAGTTCGATTGCTATGTCTGAGGTAAAACACACCTCCTCATTAGCATACATAGGAAGAAATATAGAAATAAATAAATGTGGAAATAAATGAAGAAATAAATAAATGTAGACATAAATACATATATACATAAATAAATGTGGAAAAAATACAATTATACATAAATAAGGAAACAAAAGTATAAATACTCATTTATTTTTGTTTTGTTTAAATTTTTTTCGGATATTTATGTATTTTTGTTTTTGTACATTTCTTCGTATATTTATTTATGTATTTATTTATTTATTATTAAGTCAGGTGTGGCATTCCATAGAGAAGTGGTGTTATACAAAGCTCCATAATTGACCAGAAAAATACAAGCTAGTACAGAAATATAGGTGAGACCCATGGCCCTGTGAAACAACAGAAAAAGAATGGTACAGTTAAGTAAGTGCATTAAGAGTAGAGACAGTAGAGATAGAAAAGGACGGGTAGAAAAGGACTCAGCTGTTCTGATGGAGTTGGTAAGATTGATATATGCCCTGACAGGTTTGCTGAAGACCAAACATGCCACTGTTTTCTGAATCATTTGCAGTTGTTTGATTGTGGATACAGGATGGCCGCCTAAAAGAACACTGCAGCAGTCTAGTATAGAGACGTTCAAGCAGCATGCTTAGAATGGTCCGATTTTACTGAAAAATCTATGTCCTTGGATGATACTCTAGGTTCAGAAATGTTGTGTGTATCTAGAAGAGGAGGGAGCCAAGATCTGAACCCTGAGTTACCCCCGTGTTATTTTGTTAATCATACTTAACACAAAGTTGAATTTAGTTTAAGAGAAATACATATATAATAAAAAAAGTATGTAATATTAAAGGGGATAAATAGTTAAACAAATTAAATAATGTTGAATGACAATGTTAACTTACATAAATAACAACATTTATATGGAAGGGGGAGAGAGAGAGACAGAGGGAGCAACAACATCTGTTATTAAAGGGGCTTGTATGGAAATGTATTAAATTATGTGTTAAAAATATATTCATTTTATACAAAGTATGTTCTATGTGTTCTATTCATACTCAACTTTGCCCATCTCAAGCAGGAAGAACACAAAATGATCTAATCTATTTTAATCTATTTGTTTTCTATTCCATTATCAGCTCTCTCCCACTCTCTCTCTCTCACTTTGTTTATTTTCTACTTTCTATCTTCTCCTGCATAATAAAATTACTGAGATGCGCTCCCCTTACGAAAAAGAAGTTTATTCAAGTGTGCTATTAGTATACTTATTTTAAGCTAAAAATAAGAAAATATATTTTGTCTACTTTTTATGTAATTCTCAGAAATATACTTTATGTACTTCTCAGAAATATACTTCAAATTGCACTTGAGTATACCTGACTTATACTGAGAGAAAAGTCCAAGTATATTTGGCCTATACTTGTACTCAATCTTTTGATCGAGATATACTTAAAAGTATAATTAAGTATTCAAAATACACTTGGCTTGTAGTTGTGTTGATTCTTTTGATCGAGTAGCCTATTAAATATACTTTTTTACATAGTTTTTCATATTCAGTCTTAATAAAAGACTGAATATGACTCATATGACTCAATGTAATAAAAATTACATTGTCTGAAAATATTGATTAAAATATTGATACAAAACAGATATGTTTCTAATTCTGTGTATCTGAATTGTTGTGTTGACTGGTAGTATACATAGGAAATTACTTTAATTCTACTTTACTCTTTCCCCACCGTTGACTGAATTTTCCAGCTATCCATGTTTTCACTGTTATACGGTAGTGGGCGATATGACACATCTTCTAGTACAGAATCTCCGGATCAAAACACAGGAGAAGAAGCTGAAACAAGTAGTAGAAGGTTGCTCACTCAAATGTAAAATAACGTGATCATCAAACATTAAACAGCGTATAAATCAAATTTGCTTAATGTTTCCCAAATGAAATGAAGCGTTACGCATGAAGAGAAAACGACTGTGAAGCTATGGGGTTGTTGGACTCGATCTACTCCATCTGTGTTTTGATCATCGTTCTGAATCTTATCAAGGTGTAGTCTTTGACAAAAATTTGATTTTTTTTCCAACTTTTTTGTTTAAAATCTTGCTTTTCTTTATGAAACTTACCAGCATGCAAGTGTTGATAAAAAGGATGAATGAAGCTAATAAAATGTTTTTAAAATTAAAGTACAGTTAAAGGTATTTTTCAAGTATAATAAATAACATTTGAACATAGTAGTATAGGCCTACTGCAAGTGCAAAAATAATATATAAATAGTAAACTATAAGTATAATGTTAAGTTCACTTAAAGAAAATTTGTACTATAAAACGTCTCGGTTACTAATGTAACCCTCTTTCCCTGAAGGAGGGAATGGGAGACGTGACGTCGACGTGACAACGTAATTGGGATCACTTCAGGAAGCCCTATCAACTTCGAGTGTCTACAGAATGAGCCAATGAAAGTTGGCGTGCGTGAAAAGCGCCAAGCGCCCCACCCCGCGGGTATAAACAGGAAGCATGCGCACACACTCATTGTTTTTCGCTGAGGAGCCGAGATTATGACGGCTGTACAGCGATGGTCAGCAACTGTGGCAGCGGGACGTCACGTCTCCCGTTCCCTCCTTCAGGGAACGAGGGTTACATTATCAACCGAGACGTTCCCTTTCAGTCTCTCACGTTCAATGTCACGTCGTAATTGGGATCCCATGGAAAACGCCGCGGTTGCTGCCACATCCAGCGCCCTACGGAAGACTTTCAGACCCCCATCTGGCTGGTGTGGAAGACCTGCGTAGAGGGAGTTCACTGCTGTTCCGTTATACCCCACACAGTGGAACTCTCTGGATAACACTGGGAAAGCGTGCCTTCCAGGGGAGAGGGACGCTGCGGAAGCCACATCCTGCCCGAAGGGAGGTAATATGTTGGGAATACACATATGGACTGGCCGGAGGGGCAGTGCAACATATGGAATGTCACTGGGGTGGCTCCAGCCTGAGAAGGGGGAGGCAGCACCAGACAGTGACGGCAGAGCGGAGTCTGCCAAGGGAAAGACACAGGCTCACCGCAGGGAGCTGATCGTGGAAGAATACGCATATGGGATCGCCGCAGGGATCACCACATATGGAACCCAGCCTAGCACAAGTTACACATGCATACGGGTACTAGGCCTGGCGTCAGGCGCTCCGCAACGTCTGACTGCCGAAGGGGTGCAGAGAAACTCTACAGGGTTTGCCTGATTGGGGATCTCGACTGGAGCAAGAAGCGCACGTATCCGCTCCATGTGAAGGGGTGTGGCGCAGCAAGCCGACACTAGAGCGGGAACTTCAGTGTTACTGGCTGGATGAAGCGAGCACACAGGAAGAAACAGGCTCAACACGTAATCTATAAAACCTAGCAAACGTGTTAGGTGTCGACCAGCCCGGAGTTCTACAGATGTCTGTCAGCGTGTGCCAGCGCCCAAGAAGAAGCGACAACCCTAGTGGAGTGGGCACTCAAGCTGGGCGGGTAAGGCACGCCTTGGGCTTCATAAGCCAAGGTGATGGCATCCACTATCCAGTGGGCCATCCTCTGCTTGGAGACAGCCTTTCTCTTCTGCTGGCCTCCGTAGCAGACGAAGAGCTGATCTGAGGTCCTGAGGCTTTGCGTTCTGTCCACGTACAGGTGCAGAGCGCGGACGGGACAGGGAAAAGCCAGGGCTGGGTCTGCCTACCCTGAAGGCAGCGCTTGAAGGTTTACCACCTGGTCCCGGAAGGGAGTGGTGGGAACCTGATCCGGGCCGGGGTCTCAGGATCACGTGAGAGTTAGCCGGGCCGAATTCTAGGCACGATTCGTTGACCGAAAATGCATCCAGATCCCCTACCCTCTTGATGGAGGCCAATGCAACCAGGAGTCCTGTTTTACAGGACAGAATTTTTAACTCTGCTGACTGCAAAGGCTCAAAGGGTGGTATTGAAGTGCCGAAAGGACCAGAGACAAATCCCAAACGGGTATAGAGAGTGGGCGAGGAGGATTTAGTCTCCTCGCTCCCCTCAGGAACCTGACGATCAGGTCATGCTTTCCCAGCGGCTTACCTTCAACTGCATTGTGATGTGCGGCGATAGCGGCAACATACACTTTAAGGGTGTAGGGAGACAGCCTTCGCTCCAACCCATCTTGCAGGAAGGAAAGCACATCTCTGATCGAGCAAGTTCAGGGGTTCTCCTCGTGAGAAGAACTCCAGTCAACGAACAGGTTCCACTTCAACGCATAGAGGTGCCTCGTAGAGGGAGCTCTAGCGGAAATGATGGTGTCAACTACCGAGGGGGGTAGGTCACCTAGAACCTCCGCGTCCCGTCCAGGGACCAGACATGGAGTTTCCAGAGGTCTGGACGCGGGTGCCATAGGGTGACCCGTCTCTGAGAAACCAGGTCCTCTCTCAGGGAGGGAACCAGGTCCGGTTGGGCCAATACGGCGCAACTAACAAGACCTGCTCCTCGTACTCCCTGACCTTGCACAAGGTCTGTGCAAGAAGGCTCACTGGGGGAAACGCATACTTGCGTAGGCCCGGGGGCCAGCTGTGTGCCAGAGCATCCGTGCCGAGGGTCCCCTCGGTCAGGGAATAGAACAACTGGCAGTGAGACGTGTCCGGGGCGGCAAACAGATCTGACTCTGCGGTCCCGAAGCGCCTGAAAATCAGCTGGACCACCTGGGGATGGAGTCGCCATTCTCCCGGTAGCACCCGCTGCCGTGAGAGCTCGTCGGCTGCACGGTTTAGCAGGCCCAGAATATAAACGGCACGAAGCGACCTCATATGCTTCTGACTCCAAAGGAGGAGATGGTGGGCGAGTTGTGACATGCGACGGGAGCGTAGACCACCTTGACTGTTGAGGTACGCAACGGTCGCAGTGCTGTCCGTACGGCTGGGAAGCGCTAGCCAGGCTCCCAGACACCGCCCGACGGGACCAACTGCGTCTGTGGGACCAACAGACGTACCCGGGGTGGGGCAGCGCGGGGCGGAATGCAGGGACCCGACCCGGACGGCATAGCGGCCAGGAGTGGGGTCTGAGTGTGTGGTGCAACAGGTACCTGTTTCCATCGAAGGGCAGAGTGAGTGTGCGGAGGTGTCAGTGCGTCCGGAACACAGCCACTGCTGCTTGAGGTAAGCGATTCTTGATCTTAGCGCTGCCATAGCCATATTCCCGCACTGAGAACATGAGCTATTCACAAAAGCTGCCTCAGCGTGCTGAACGCCCAAACACGAGAGGCAACAATTGTGGGTGTCTGCTGGCGCCAGGGAACGACCGCATCCAGAAACTCACAAGCGGAATGACATCCTGAAAAGGACGCAGGGTCACGCTTGTGTTGCTCTTTTAGTTGAAAACAAAAAAATATAGAAAAGAATAACTCTTTTAGTGCTGAAGTACCCAGGGATAGCCGCAGTGTAATCGGGGTACACACTCAAAGAGGTATGCCCAGCGAGACCGACACAGACACACACAAACAATGCTGTGAAAACTGCAGCAGTAATGCTCGCGGCCACCGTTGACGCTTTTTTTTTTCAACGTTCATTGGCTCGTTCTGTAGACACTCGAAGTTGATAGGGCTCCCTGAAGTGATCCCAATTACGTCGTCACGTCGAACATGACCGACTGAAAGGGAACTACTAAACTAGTAGTTTACTGAGAGTACACAAAAATAAACCGTGCAAATATACTTGCAGTATAAAACTACAAAACTAGTAGTTTACTGAGAGTACACTAAAATAACAAAAAATAATATATAATTAGTAAACTACAAGTATGATGTTAAGTTCACTTAAAGAAAACTTGTAAAACTACTAAACTAGTAGTTTACTGAGAGTATACTTCAAAGTGTACTTTCATAAACTAAAAATTTGCTACAAGTATTAAAATAGTAAACTACTAGTATACCCATAAGTTCACTTGCGATACAAATGGAAAAATGTGAAAAAAATTTAACACTTAATTAAAAATGAGTTACAAAAGTAGTGGGCTGATAGATGCCTGTTTGCTGTGAATATAGACACTATTTTTTAAAAAAAATTTACCAAATTTTACATGGTTAGCACTGCAGCAATAATTCTGACCCGGCCATTACCAAGAACATCTCTGTATGTGTTTTTCAGTATTAAGTGACAAGAGCCTTGGAAAATATTTCCTTGACTAATTTGCCATGTTTCTCATCTTCTCTATTATTCAGCTTTAGATAATGCAATAACTTAAAGAGGTAGAGATAATAGGATAAGACCATAGAAGTATAAGGGCACATAAAAGCTTTGGTGGACAGTCGAATGGTAAGAAAAAAACACTAAAAGGTAGCAAGATGTCCTGGATAAAACAATATCAATAAAAAGGTTTTATATACAATTTATACACACTATTACATAGTAGGTTTCATTGAGGACACTTCAACATCTACAGTAAATTACCAGAATTTTCTAGACTCCGGCTCTGTACTTACCCCCACCTCCACATGGTCTGAACCCATGTCATCTTGCTTGTGCAAAACCTCAAAGTAGTATCGACGCGAGGACATAAGACTGCAGAGAGAGAGAGAGAGAGAGAGAGGAGGGAAAAGGAGGAGAATTAAAGTGAAAGAAAGACAGGGCAGCGGACACTCTCAGAGAGATATGGAGAGAGACCAGATGAGGAAAGGAAAAAAAATAGCCGATGCAAAGATGATAAAAAAAATGTCACAAAGCACCATAGGCACTGGAGGATATGTACATTGTTAGTGACATAAACACTAAGAAGCCTTATCTCCTCAAAGAAGCACTACGATCTTGTTCAACAACTAGAAAAACATTAGGTTACTTGCGTAACCCAGGTTCTCTAAAAACAGAGCAAGGTATCTCACTATGGGAAATGCACCCAGGTGTGATTGACTATGTGATGACTATGTGATATACACCACGCCTGTCTGAAGGACGGACCAATCACAGCTTATGAAAGGGAGCCCACCCCCTTCCTATATATACAGCTGTTATCCCCGAAATGGCATTCTAAGCACGCTCTTCCCCTGTGTTATACGAGTAGGGATGCTTGGTGAGATACCTCATTCTGTTCTCAGAGAACCAGGGTTACGCAAGTAACCTAACGTTCTCTTTCAAACAATCGCTCGGTGTCTCACTATGGGAATGATATAGCCAACTCCCACAACGCATGCTTTTAGAACGCGCCGAACAGACCCAGTAACAAAGAAAGATAACCTTTCAACTCTCCAAAGAGCCAACATTGAGAACTGCATGAGCCATAGACGGCACAGTGACATCCAGACGGTAAAATTTGATGATTATCTTAAAACCAGTATGAGGGGAAGCCCAGCCTGCCACTGCACAAATATCTCCCACTAAAATCCCCATGAGGCATCCATACCCCTTGTAGAATGAGCCCTTAAGCCCGCTGGGGAATGAAGACCCATAGAAATATAGGCCAATTTAATCGCCTCTACCAACCAGTGGGAAAGGAGATCTACTTAGCCTTACATTGAGTGGCCAATGAAATGGATAACTGGTCATTCTTCCTGAACGATTGTGTCCTGTTTACATAATAGTGTAACACTCGTACAGGACACAAAGTGTGCAATTTCCGCTCCTCCTCCAAAGAAAATGGAGGGGGGTAAAAGGCTTGCAACTCTAAAACAGAGCAGTTACAGTATAAGCTGAATCACTGACTTTGTGAACAAAAGCCAGGTTAGGCAGCAGCATAATCTTGCTGTCATCCGGACTAAAATTTAGACATGCTTGACTGGGATGTAACTCACCCACTCGCTTAGCTGAGACTAAAGCTAGTAAGACCGTTTTCAGAGATAGGAGCTTAACATGAACACTCTCCAGAGGTTCAAACAGGGCTCAAGTTAAAGCATTCAAAACTGTGGACAAGGATGGGACCAGTCGCTTCGACACTGGTCTCAAACGCTTCACTCCCTTCATAAAACGGCATATACTTGCTTTCCGCAAGCAGCTGCTGGTCGAAAATCGGAGTAAACTCAGGGGACTCTGAAACCCATAATATCCACCCAAAAAGAAAGATCCCACAGGGGAGAGGGTTGGACCCCCTTGCCGGAGGAGGGACAGAAGAGAGGACAGGATTGTCTTTAGAGGATGCAGCCACCTGAAGCCTTCTTTCCAAGATCCTGGCTGGCATTACACGATTGTGGACGCAACTCTCCGCATCCACCAGCGCGGCCTGAGCATGGATGCGATTACACATCGGATCCCTTCCCGAGATCATAAATCCACATACTGCCTGACCAGAGCGTGAAAGGGCATCCTTCCCTTTCTCCATGGCTACCTTCGACACCGACATGGTGAGTCAGATTATCCTGTATCCTTAGCTCGCCATAACGCGTTAGCTAGGATAGGAGACACTGCTAATGAAAGCGAAGCAGAGAAGCTCAGTAACGAGCAGAGAATCCACAACAGATTTTAACTGCACTGCGTTTGGCAACGTCAACCTTGACGGTACATTTGTGAACTGAAGCAGCGCGGCCCAGGTGCTGAAGGAAAGTCTTCACGGGGAAGAGAACAAGATCATTTGATTTTCAAACAAGATAGTCCTGGTGAAAATGAAGTGTGCTTAATTGTATTAATGTCCACTTGTAGTGTACTTCAAATCTTAAAATTACTGTATATTGCAGATACTATATTATTACTGAAGTAAAAGTACACTTAAGTGTAAAGAGTATGACTATGTTTCTCAACACACTTAATTACACTTTTAAAAGGAACACTTTGTAATAATGTCAAATTGAATGTTTTACTTTAATACATTTTAAATCATTATGTTTTAAAGGGGTCATATTATGCTTTTTTACATTTGCAACTTTTTTGATTGTGCAATGTTGCTGTTTGAGGATGAAAAAGTTCTGCAAAGTTACAAAGCACAAAGTCCTCTCCAAAGATAGTTATTCTCTACATCAGTCTTCAGTTTTCTTCCGGGAACGTACACTTCACAATATTGTGTGTTGTAGCAATGTCCAAGAAACAATGTTCACAATATACATTCTGTGACGCAAGGTTTTTATTGTGTGGGACTACTTTCTTCCACCACGAATTTAAATCTCAAGTTAACATTTCAAGAGTCAAGCCCAATCCTCTGTACCAATTAAAAAACTTCTATTTAGAACTAGCAACAACAGCTTGGACTGCATATTTGAAGTTATTAGTATAGTATTACTGAGTAGACAGAGAAAAAGAGATAGAGCGTGTGATTACCTGTGTCTGATATAGCTGATGAAAGCTTAATGTTTAGAAAAAAATCTCCATTTAGAGATATTTAAAGAATCTCCATAGGACTGTTTATTTATTTTTTCAGTAGTTCCATCACAGAGGAAAATCTATCATTTATAGAATACAATTGATGAAAACAAGGAGGCTGGTGAAAGCTCAAACTGAACAAAATATTGAAAAAAGCATGGGTGGACAGACAAGCTGCCTTTCTGTCACTGCAGCCCTTTAAATTGACTTCTGTTAGTTAGTACCTTTCTCATAACAAGCATCATGTATGACAAAACACAGAAACACTGAGAAATCCTGAGAATACCATAAATTCTTCTAATTGACCACTTTAAAAAAAATAACACAAAAACATTATCAACATAAATAATAACCTAAATAATATAAAACAACTGACTGTATCAAATTCAGCATACAGTGCCTTCTTCAGAAATGCAGCTGGAGGCTCTTTCCTACATAGGTAGAATTTTCCATCAAACCTCAAAGAGAATAAAATTGTATGACAAAAAAAAAAAGATTTTTCTAATGTCAGCTGCAAGGAGGTTTTTATTCAATGTTGACATTTGGATGAAAACACTTGTGTAAACTATCTCCGACCACAGGATTTGGATTTCTGTTAGAAAGATATTTTCATCTTAGAAAAGACAAAAGTCACATACAGACAGACATGTGAATAGCAGTACATTCAAATGAAGAGGTTGTGTTATGACACAATTATTCTTGAGATGTTCTGCTGGAGTTGCTTTGATTAAATCAGCCAAGTGCAATGCAGCTTACTGTGACAGCAGGAGAATGTGGTGAAGAAGGTTCCTAATATTATACTTAATTGTATTGAATGTTCACTTGTAGTGTACTTCAAATCATTTAGTCACAATGAAATCAAAATGGACAATTAATATTTTTGGTGAAATATAAATAATCTTTATTTTTTTTAAATGTATGTGCCATCATAATATTTAAACAAAAATGTAAACCTCTTGTAACAACATATCTTCTCTTCTTTGATGACGTGTTTACTGGCATGAAAGCTGTACAACCTGACACCCACTTAAGATCACAGCAATAGCAAACCACAACGATGATCCAAGTCCTTCCTTGCATTTTTTTTCCATTCAAAAAGCCATTTCAAGTGGATCTACATCATAAGTTGATGCAAGTTCTGTTTCATGACGACTGATGCAAGTTCTGTTTCACGACTGTGTTCTGTTTAGTTTGTTTTCATTGGACTTCTGCCAGTCATCCCGTCAAGTGTCGTCCTCTGTCATTATCAGTTCATCCATATCACCTGTGTTTAGTAAATCATCATCATTATATGTATCACCTGTGTTCTGTTAAACAGTGTCATCTGTGTTTGTATTTAAGTTATGTCTGTTCAGTCAGTCTTTGTCCGATTTCCGTTATATTTAGTCTGTGTTGCTGTCTGTTCTGTTGTGCTGTGTTTAATTATCATTAAACCTTCGTTGTGGAAAATATCTTCGTCTCCATCTGCCTTCCTGCAACCCACCGTGACAGAAGATCGGACCAGCCCAAATGGACGACAGGGCTATATTTGCCGCTATTGGTCAAGAGAGCACGGAATTTTTCTCCTTTGTAGCCGTCATTAGCCCCCTCGACGATGAAACCCTCAAGCTGCTTTTCTGGATCGGTGCCAATTTCCACCAGGCCATTGACCTCCAAAGCACCTTGGATGGACTAAGCTGGAGGGAAGCCATCGCCAGGTGTTTGGTGAGCGTCGCGTCCCAATCCAGAGAACAACTGCCCTTCCAGAGTCTCGTCCCGTCGAGACCGCCCTTACAGAGTCTGGTCCCGTCGAGACCGCCCTTCCAGAGTATCGTCCTGTTGAGACCACCCTTCCAGAGTTTCTTCACGACGTGCCTGTCAAGCCTGAGCTTTTTCAAGTCATGCCTGTCCAGTCTGAGTCTCACGCCACGCCTCAGCCCTCGTCTCCAGCCTAGATGGCCGCCGCCATGCCTGAGCGCTCGTGTCCGGCCTAGATGGCCGCTGCCATGCCTGAGCCCTCGTCCCTGGTCAAGATAGCCGCCACCACGTCATAGCCTAGCCTGTTAATGAACTCCCACCCAGCCTCTGTCTCCCACCTCCTCAATCACACTGTCGCCACCTCCTGCTAGCCCCACAGCTCACCCACATGCCACCTTCCAATTCCACCAGGCTCCCTCGTCCCCCCGGATCTGCCTTGGGCACTCGTCGACCTTCCATCACATCTGAACTGCATTTCTCTAGCTTTGCCTCGTCCCTTCGTCCCCCCGGCTCCATTAGACTCCTCACTCCCTTCTGCTCCTCAGTCCCTCTGTCTCCACCGCGCCCTTCTGTGTCCCCTTCTACACCTCAGTCACCCGAGCCAGCGGCTTTCCCGTGACCCTCTGAACCCTCTGCTCCACCATGGCCCAGTGAACTTCCATCTCCTCCCCGTCATCCTCATCCCATCGGTTCCGCCTCAGTCTGTCATCGCCCTAGAACCTTCTGCCCTGAAACCTCCATGCCTCCTCTCTCCATCGGCTCCACCATGGGTCACAAGTCTTCCCGCTGTATATACCTCCCTTCTGCCTGGACCCTCCTCTTCTCCAAATACTCTGCCGGCCTTCTCCAGCCCTTCGCCCACTCCTGTTGCCAGCCCTCTGCCTGCTCCTGTTCCTCCTCCCAAACCCCCACCTCCCCACCTTCATCTCTCTCATTACGGCGCGAGGACGCGCCTTGCGGGGAGGGCCTTGTCTGCCTGTCATCACGTGTCGTCCTCTGTCATTATCAGTTTATCCGTATCACCTGTGTTTAGTTAATCATCTTTATCAACTGTTTTCTGTTAATCAGTGTCATCTGTGTTTGTATTTAAGTTCCATCTGTTCAGTCAGTCTTTGTCTGATATATTTAGTGTGTGTTGCTGCCTGTTATGCTGTCCTGTGTTTAATTATCATTAAACCTTTGTTGTGGAAAATATCCTCGTCTGCCTTCCTGCAACCAACCGTGACAACACATTTTTTAAATTTTACTTGTCATATCAATAAAATAAAAGGCCATAAAATTTACTTAGAGACTTTCATGACTGTATTTAATACACTCAAGTACACTTTTAAAATATCAAATAAAGTCTACTTAAAGTACATTTTAAATCATTATTAATTTTAATAATCTTATGTCGTGTTTTAAAGTATTTGATATGTTGACTAACATGCTAAAGCACTTGTAAAATACTTAACATTTTAATTGTGCAAGTTTTTTTATACAAATGTGTAATTACAAATGTATTTAAATACATAACATACAAGAAAAAAAACATTAAAGTATATCTGAATGACATTAAATTATAAAAGTAAGTATGACAATCCTCTTAACCTTAAGTTAAATAATTGCATTTAATATAAATGTTACATTACATTCATTTTGCATTTAAGTAAATTCTTTTAAAGCATATTGTTTCCATAATAAGTATTCTATCCCCCTACACTAACCCTACCCCTAAACCTACCCATCACAGAAAACTTTCGGAATTTTTAGATTTTTAAAAAAATTCTGTATTCTTTATAAGTTTGTTTCCTAATAAGGACCAAAACAATTCCCCACAAGGTCAACATTTCCTGGTATTACTATATTTGTGAAGACGTACCAGGGCCACACACACACACAAAACCAAATCAACCGAATTAACAACTGAGCAATAATAATAAGCATTACACGCATTTATGTGTGTTTGTTTGTTGTTCTTTAAGGGATTGCAGTAGGTTTTTCATGTCTACTGAGAGTTCAATCAATAAAGGATTGAAGACTCCAAAAGAAATAACTGGCCAGTAGATCAGGGCTAGATAGGATAAATTGAGAGAGGCTTGAGGGGGAACAGAATGGAGTTTTAATTGGCTGACTAATTGCCAGGCTCCATCTGAAAGTGTTCTGCTCAATAACTGAATAGGACTGAGTGATGGGAGAGATAAAGAAAGTGTATTCAGGCATGAATTTCCCACATGAACACACTCTCAACAGACTGCTGTAGCAAGACAGTAGGCTTGTTTGAGATGTCAATCAACTCACAAGGGCAAACTTCTCATCGTAGACATATTGCATATCTTATCTGGTTAGGACACAGTGTTACAGTATAATCATAGTGAATGATTACTGGTCCCACTACTACAGTAGTGGGGTTCCCTTTTGAAGTGGAACTAAAAGCGGAAGTCAAAGTGGAACTTGAGTCTGCTAGTCATGATGTGAAGAAGCTCAAGAGATGTGTTATGCCATGTGATAGATTTACTACACTGGACGATACACACGAGCTGTGTGTCATCTGTCTAGGAGCGGAGCACGCTCTGTCAGCACTCGAGGGGGCTGGCTGTGCTTACTGTGTCTGCTTCACAGTGAAGAAGCTCTGCTCCAACCTGGCTCTTTTCAATGGGGGATGTGAGCCAGAGGTCACATGGCTCCAGAGGTTAATAAAGGCCTTCTGAAGTGAAGCGATGCGTTCGTGTAAGAAAAATATACATATTTAAAACTTTATTGACTAAAATAACTAGCTTCCGGCAGACCGCCGGACGCATGGATTTGGCACAGGACTGACTTTATTAACCCGTCAGAGCCGTGCGGAGCACTTTTATCATGGATGGATGCGCTTAGATGGACTTCCAAAAAAATATACCCATTCACTCCCATTTTTTAATCTAACTCTCATTGGTTGAGTGTTCTGATGTCATGTTTTGTGCAGACACATGGCTTTGTTTTGTGTGTTTCTATGTCCCATGTTCTCCGCTGTCCATTGTCTTAACCCAATTCTTGTTGTTACCTGATTTGGTTAATTTGCCCCACCTGCTCTCCCTCGTTACCCTCCTCATTTCCTTCCCTATTTATTCTCCATGTGTTCTCAGTCCTGTCCCAGTTAGTTGTGGTTGTTTTCCTAGCAGGTGTTGCTGTGTTCTGCCCCACCACTCCTTGCTATGCTGTATAATCTCCAGGCCTACTTGGACTGTTTTTCCACCAGCGGGAAATTTTTGTTTGTGATTTGTTTATTTTTTTAAGTCTAATAAAAAGCCCATTAACTTCTGCCTTCTTGAGTCATTTATCATCCCTGGCCTCACCTGACAATAAGTAACATAT
Organism: Siphateles boraxobius; assembly: GCF_051911475.1. Taxonomy (NCBI): domain Eukaryota; kingdom Metazoa; phylum Chordata; class Actinopteri; order Cypriniformes; family Leuciscidae; genus Siphateles; species Siphateles boraxobius. The sequence goes on along the minus strand of NW_027508734.1, from coordinate 38,958,571 downwards.
TCAAAATATTAAAATGTATCAAACATATCAAAATGTGCACACCATGTTTTTCATAAATTACATTGATGTTTCCCATATATTTTGCAAAAACATATTTTAGATACATTTCATTTTGTTAAATATGTAAAATCAATACTAAGACCCTGACACATAAACATCAACGACATATATGCAACATGTAAACAATGTGCTATGCATGTATGTGTAATTTGTATAGTACACATACAAAGACATATATGTTATGTGTATTAATAATTATATGCGAGACATATCTCAAAATATGTATTATTCTGTACATACATACACACATTTGTATGGGATAAATTTATGTCAATATATGGAATGGTTCCAATTTCTAAAAGGTTTCATATAGCCTATATGAGCATATATGAATATATTTCATATATGAGATATATATGTTAAATATACATACACATACATAAACATATATTTGTATGGGCTAAATGTACATGTTAATTTATGGAACTGTTCAAATTTCTAATAGGTTTCATATATAGCTGTGCATATACAGTATGTACATGTATGTTTTTACTTTATATGAGTAGCCTATATATTTGATATATTGATATTTAATTTATGTACTGTATATTACTTTTGCATATGGGTACCATTTCCTATTAGTTGTTGGCAGACTCTGGGTTGCGTTGCAATACTTCAGGGATGCCCGGACTTCTTTCTTCAGACAATCTGAAGCTAACCAAAAAAAAAAATTCTCTAAGGGCCATTATATAGCCTGTCAACACACCTGTGAAGTCACCTGTGATATCACACCTGCTTCAGAAACCGTCTCACGCAAAGCATAACGCAGAGTCTCGGTTGTTCTAAGTCAACTGATAAGTTTAACCTCGTCAAAAAGATCATGTGGCAAAGCGACAAATTAAATAGGTACAAATGTACACATCAACAGCAACTTATTTAATAAATTTAAAATTTAAAGTATTAAATTCAGACATCTCACTCATGCTCCACAATGCATTTTCCCCACTGTGGCCTTGGTTTTATTTATCTAGCTCATTTTGATGACAGCACCCACTATCCTGACTTCATGAATGAATGCTCCAGACATTTGCATAAACCCAATGTAACATGCAAGTGATCGTTGGCACACAAATTTGAATTAAAAACAAACCTTAGAAGGGAGATTGCTAAGTATTTTAAAATGCAAATTCCCTTGAGTAAAGTTTGTTTCTTGTTTGTTCATTTTGGGATGTAATCAAGTAATTTCTGCACAGATTAGCGGATAACAAACAGACAGGACAATCAATGACTTCATCAGAACAGTCTTGCAAAACAACAGTTGCCTGAACTGATTACAGAAAAACAGAGAATGACAGTATATGATCCACTGAATTAGACAGTATAAAACCACATACATATTTGAAAATTGCAATAGTTGCTATATATATATAGTGGTAATGTAAATGTACTAACATTGAAAATTCAACTGATAGATCCATTTATATATTTAGTGAACTGAAACTGAGTTTAACATTTCCTAGCACACTTGTGACAGATACTTCTAAAATGTCAAGAGAGGTTGACCTCTGCTGGCCCTGTAGAACTGACATATTGCCATAAATGCCAGTTGCAATATCTGAGACTCTTACTCTGCCCTTTCTTTCCTTCCGCCGTGGAGGGCAAACTAGATATAGTCCATTCTATTATGTAAGTGATACATGAAAATACTATACATACAAGAGAGAGAGAGAGAGAGAGAGAGAGAGAGAGAGAGAGAGAGAGAGAGAGAGAGAGAGAGAGAGAGAGAGAGAGAGAGAGAGAGAGAGAGAGAGCCTGTGTGGAAATACATTATATGGAGATGGTTTGGTCATGTTTTTTTAGCTAATTTCTTAAAGGGGCATTCGGCAACTATTTCAACTTAATAAAACTGTTTAGAAATCATTTGGATGGTTTAATAACCTGTTCTGGTGAGAATGTTGACTTTCCCCGCTAACAAGGGGAAAAACTAACAAGCCCCAATCGAAGGGCAAAATTAAAGCAAACAGTGAACTGAGGTACGTAGACAGAAATTCGTCTAACTCAAGTTGAACAGAAGTCAAAAAAAGTTTATATCCTGACATCCTCAACTAGAAAAGCAGAGGATATCAAAGACACTCTTGTGGCAGTTTGAACCGTTGCCAGGCCATTGTCAAAGCTCGCTGAAAAGAGGAGGCACTTCTCTGCCTTTCCCTCTGGAGTGCCAATAAGCATGCTCATTTTTATTGGCACTAAAATATTCTGGAACATGTACACGCTTGCTTTTAGACTGACACTGCTGATGAATAATTCAGCGGCACACACTATGTACACCGAAGCTCGACTTCTGCACCAATCAGCAGTGGCTGGAGAAGACAGACAAGGGCGATTAAAACCGAGACATGACACTTCACTCTGACAAACTACTATTTAATGTGTCCCTTTGTTATTCCCAATCCCACTGTCTCTGCAGACACCTATTGGGCAGCACACTTACTGTTACAGTAACTGCCCCTGATGTTGTTCATTTAACAGCGAAGTTGAGAGTGTGCTTTCTTAAATCATTATAAGCATAAAGTATATAAGGTTCATACACCTGGATTGAATGAATGGATAAGGAATGGATGAAAATATCTTGAATGTTTTCACTCATTCAAACGTTTGGTGGCATGACTGTTTTTCAGGTTATTTAAACTCAATTTACAATTACAAATATGTGGCCTGGTTTCACAGACAGGGCTAAGACTAAACCAGGATTAGGCCTTATGTCAATTAGGGCATTTAAGTATCTTTTATAAACGTGCCATAAAAAGACATTACTGGTGTGAATCTTGAGACAAAACAATGGCACTGATATAGATATGCCAGTGCAAGTTGGTTTCAGTTAAAACAGCTCAAAACATGCATTTTAGTCTGGGACTGGCTTAAGCCTTGTTGGAAACCTTTTTCTTCTTAAGTTTAGGGACTCAGAAGCGAAGACCAGGAGACTCGGGTTTGTATCTTAAGATGGTTTCTTTATTGAGAACACGAGCTGTACGTCACTGTAGTCTTCTAAGCTCGTCTCGAGTCTAACTAAGGGAAACGTTCCCTTGCAATTTATAAACATTTTAGGGGCAGGGCTTAACATTGTGATGAACAAAGCATGTAAATGATGTACCTGTATACCGGTTTAGGAACCTGCCCTATACATGGAGTGTTACCAATTCCAATCCAATCAGCATAACTATTCAAACAGTGAGACTACCAAAGTTTCAGTAATCTGCTTACAATAGAGCTAAATTCAGTATACGGAACTGTCTCAGTTTATATACTATTGTATTGGAACCTCAATTAAAACATTTAATAAATTTGTAACACTACAGCCTTTACTGTGAAACCAGGGATATGTGTGATGAATTTGCATGTTCACCTTCAGCTAAATAATAAAAGCAGTGACAAATGAAAAAATAAAACTTAGAGTGCTCATCTTGAGGAGAAATTACAAGTGAATGTGTCACTTACCAAAACTCTGATCTTCACATCCTGTCTCGCTCATTGCTGCTCATCCAGAGCACAGCATATTTAAACATACTGTATAGCTGTATAAAGCAATGAGCTGGCAAGTACCTTTCCATGTTGCAGACAATCCTTTAGTCATACTCTCCATTTAATTATGAGGATAAATCCAGGAAACATATGCTGTATGACACTCACCGCACAGGTTTAGAAGTTTGGGATCTGAACTTGCTGAACTCTCCTGGAGCTGTCCACTCTGAGGTGTGCTATATGACAACAGAAAACAGAGACTGTAACTCATCTCCAGCACAGACACACAGGACACAATATACAGGCTTGTACTATTCAGAATTGAGGTAATAAAGAGGAAGCTAACTTGCAATTTGAATGTTAGGAAGCAGAATAAAAGTGAATTGAATTGAGGTGTTTTAAATTACAATTTAGTTGAGGTATTAAAGAGGAAGCTAAATTGCAATTTGAAAGATAGATAGATAGATAGATAGATAGATAGATAGATAGATAGATAGATAGATAGATAGATAGATAGATAGATAGATAGATAGATAGATAGATAGATAGATAGATAGATAGATAGATAGATAGATTATTCTAATTTAAATTTCAAATCAGCTTCCTGAGGGGTGTGGCCAATTCAATGAAAATAGGCTACACACTCATAAATTTAGTCATTCTTTAATTCTGAAATATCCCGCCCCTATGTCAGACAAAAAATAAAATACAGATAAAAATAAACTCAGCCCTTCTACTGTAGGTATGAAGTTGTTCAGAAGTGCAGCCTGGTTTATTTAGGAGCCATGCATCATAGTACACACCTGTCCCACATACACCAGAAGCCGGGCATTGAGTGGACTCTCATCTGAGCTTAGCCACAGTTCAGAGTTATCATCCGATGCTATGGCGAACTGGAAATCCCCTGAAATAAATAATTTATCATTTACAGATTTGTACTGTATAACATTATGACTGAAACTGCAGATTCTCACTTCTAAGCTTCCTTTGATAAGATTTTGTTTGGCAGTCACAGGAATCTCGCAGCAGTATATCACCCAGCAGTGCTAGTGGCTTTATTCCGGCTGGCTGTAGTTCTCCTTTTACCTTAATTTACCTTAAATTGACAGTGGCTTTTGCTTATCTGATTGTTTTGTGAGCTTGTGTGCCACAGTCAAAAGCCTGACTCAGCGACCCTGGTTATTTGCTAATGAAAACTTAGCAAAGTCTCATAACTTTTCCCCTGCAAACATGAGCACGCCTGCACGCATCAGGAATCATACAGTAGTTCTCACAGCAGCTTTTTCTTATCAGGTAAGGCAGAGAGTGCAATATGTGCTGACTGCAGGGAATCCATTGAAATAATGGTTTCTGTGTGCCTTTAGATGTCCTGTCAGCTTTAGCAATATTCAGATCTCTTGCACCCCAGTCAATCCTGCTTTGAGGAACACTTCGAACACAAAGCAACACTTAATGTGTATGTATTGTATGTGTGTGATGGTACAGCACAAAGGTTTGAGAAGCTTTTAGAAATGGGTATGAATCACTACTAATATGTGATTCTATTTACCATTTTTATTTACACAGAACACATTTTATTACAATAAAAAATAACTCATAGTTACTGATGATAAAGTATCTTTAGAATTCAATAATGCCTGTGTTCATGACTTCAAACAATATGGTATTAAGTAATGTACCAGATGTTTCACTTTAGAAAGCGCTTCTGAAACAATGTCCTTTGGACAGATGACAAGTCTCTTTCCATAAATGTGGAATCAGTGGAAAAAATCAGGTGAAAACAATCAGGCTGGAGGCTATATAATGATCTATATCTGCTATGCTGTCCAAATACCTGAATGGTTTGAGATCCCTGAGAGACCAATGCAGTCCAAGTTATATCATAAAATGCCACAGCTGAATGTCAAGCCATCTGTTTAATACAAGCTGAATCATGTAGTATGGCAAAACAAAACAAAAATCTACCACATGATTCTTTGATGGAAGAAAAGATTCTAAATTCTATGTTTTAGAATGACAGTATCAAATTCAGTCCATCTATTTTAAAGCAGGTGTGGCGTCTGGACCAATCAGACACACACTAATTATTCCTTATATTTAATGAATAATCCAGCAAACTCACTCTCCCAACAAAGGTCTATGAAACGTCTCAGGTTACGTATGTAACCCTGGTTCCCTGATAGGGAACGAGACGCTGCGTTTGAGACGCGGTGGGGAACGCTCTGCGTGATTACGTGGTGAAGCACGTGTAAAATCAGTCCAATGGAAGCCCGCTACGACATAGGTGACGTCATAGACCAGGAAACTATAGAGTATAAAGTAAAGCACCCCTGAAATCAGACCGCAACAGCTTCTGAAAGGCCTGAAGCAAGTCGATCAGGGCATGCAGGAAGTATGGCAGATAAACGCAGTGTCTCGTTCCCTATCAGGGAACCAGGGTTACATACGTAACCTGAGACGCTCCCTTTCAAGGGGAACTCGAGCTGCGTTTGAGACGCGGTGGGAACCCCATACCCACTATGCCATAGTGACAAATGCCCGTTCTGTGTGAAATCCTGTTCACACTAAGAAGCAAGCAAGCTCACCCCAGGAGTGGACAAGGTCAAGGTCATAAAACCTGACAAATGTATGCGGAGAAGACCAACCTGCCGCATTACAAATGTCAAGAAGGGAAAAACCCGCAATTAAGGCCATAGATGCAGCCATACTCCTAGTAGAATGGGCCCGTACAGCCATAGGTGAAGGCTGTCCGGCTGCTTCATAAGCCAATGGTATTGCCTCAACTATCCATTTGCTCATCACCTGTTTAGATGCAGGGCATCCTCTCTTGAGTGACTCAAAGCAGACAAATAACTGCTCAGACTTACGCCACAGGGCAGCTCTGTGAACGTAGGCATCTAAAGCCCGAACTGGACATAACAGGTTAAGTTGTTCCTGATCTGGGGTATTAAAAGGTGGAGGATAAAAGGCCTGCAGCACTATTGGGCCCCCAACATTAACTGGAACCTTAGGAATATAACCCGGTCTCGGGTAGAGAAATGCTTTCACCATACCAGGTGCAAATTCCAGACATGAAGGAGCAACCGACAGGGTATGTAAATCACCAATTCTCTTGATAGAAGAAATACCAAGGAGAAATACAGTTTTTAGAGTGAGGAATTTCTCTGAAACCTCTTTGATGGGCTCGAAGGGAGCCAAAGCCAGACCCTCAAGGAAAATGTCCAAGTCCCAAGCCGGTGCTCTAGAGTGCAGTGCAGGTCTCAACCTCAGTGTACCACGGAGAAAACGAGTGATTAAAGGATCTCTCCCGATAGAAGAACCCCCCAGAGGGGTGTGGTAGGGAGATATAGCCGCCACGTAAACCTTCAAGGTGGAAGGAGATAATCTGGCAGAGAAACGGTCTTGCAGGAAATCAAGAACTGAACCAACAGGGCAGTTAACAGGATCTAAGTGACGTTCACCACACCAAGTGGAGAATAATTTCCATTTCAATGCATAAAGTCTTCTCGTGGAAGTAGCTCTGGATTGGAGGATGGTCTCCACGACATCAGTCGAGAGACCGGATTCCCTGAGCCGGGCCCCTTCAGAGGCCAGCCCACAGTTTCCACAACTCCGGCCGAGGGTGAAATATCGTGCCCCCTGGCTGGGACAGCAGGTCCCCCCTGAGTGGAATCTCCATGGGAGAGCCGTCCAGAAGAGATACTAAGACCGAGAACCAAACTCGGGTCGGCCAGTAAGGGGCTACTAGCAGCAGACGAGCCCCTTCCCGGCGAACCCTTTCCAGAACCCCCGGAAGCATCGATATCGGGGGAAAAGCGTACAGGTGTAGCCTCGGCCACACCTGCACCATAGCATCCAGTCCGAGAGGAGCTGGGTGCGTGAGGGAAAACCACATGGGACAATGGGTTGAATCTAATGATGCGAAAAGGTCTACTTGAGCCTGACCAAACCTCTCCCACAGGAGCTCCACCACCTCGGGGTGAAGTCTCCACTCCCCGGGCCTCAGCCCCTGTCTCGACAGAATATCCGCTCCCACATTCTGACGCCCCGGAATATATACTGCCCTGATTGACAGCAATCTCCCCTGGGCCCATAGGAAGATCTGATGGGCCTGTTTGCAAAGGTGACGTGACCTCAGACCCCCCTGATGGTTGATATAAGAGACCCCAAACTCCGCAACCCCAAACTCTTTATGTGGGACAGAACAACATCTCGATGCCTGCGAACTGCTCTGCCAACTGCTCTGACTGAGCTAAAATCGACCAATCGTCAATGTAATTTAATACGCAAATGCCCTGGAGTCTCAAAGGAGCCAGAGCTGCATCCACACATTTTGTAAAGGTGCGAGGTGATAAACCTAGGCCAAATGGAAGAACCCGATACTCGTAAGCTTCGCCCCCGAAAGCGAACCTCAGGAACTTCCTGTGATGAGGATGGATAGATACATGGAAGTAGAGGGGGAGAGGACCCCCTGAAATCTGGGCAGACGAGAACCGAACTGAATTCTGTAATCCTTTTCTATTATGTGCAGGACACATGTAAAAATATTTGGCAGAAGTTTCCACGCTCCCAGAAATTCCGATAAGGGAACCAGTCCCTCGAGACTGGCCTCTGGATTTGATTGAACAATCATCTCGGTGCCCTGAAGCAGCGAACCAGCAGGGAACAACCGAATTGACCGTTCTACAACCTTCCTCAGAGGATTGCACGGGGACACTGACACCTCGGCGCTCTGAAGCGGCGAACCGGCAGGGAACAACCGAAGTGGCAACGCTGCGACTCTCCTCGGAGAATCGCCCCCCTCGGAATCGTTCCTCCCTGGAGGGGACCACCCTCAGAAGCCTGATAGCCTTGGCGTCAGGACTTCTTCTTAGACTAAGCTCTCTTAGTGATGACAGTCCTCAGATCCTGTCTACCTCTGACAGGGTTGGACTGCAACCGCCACTCAGGAACCCCAGATTGAGGAGGAGCCCGAGCGGCGACGCGCTGTTTTTGTTGACTTTTATTTGTGGAGCTCGTAGACGGACGAGACTGCTCAGGCTTTATGTTGTGAGCAGCCTTGGGGACACTGGACCGGCGAGGAAGAAACCTCTGAAACGCAGCCGCTTGTTTTTTGTTTTCTTGAAACCTATCGACAACACAATTTATAGCGTCGCCGAACAGACTTGTAGGCGAAAGCGGTGCGTCCAGAAGAACAGACCTATCTTTATCCTTAATCTCTGATAGATTTAACCATAAATGACGTTCCGTGACCACCAGGGCTGCCATAGAACGGCCCACAGATTTGGCCGTCTCCTTGGTGGCCAGGAGAGATAAATCTGTCGTGCGACGCAATTCTCGAATTGCATCAGCACTAACTTCCTCACAATCGTCCATGTCCCTCAGCAGGTCAGCCTGGTATGCTTGGAGAATCGACAAAGTATGTAAGCATGCCGCGGCCTGACCTGCTGCCGAATACGCTTTACCCACCAACAAAGATGTATTTTTTAAAGGTCTGGTGGGTAACGTCGGGGCTTTCAGAGAAGAAGATGACTCGGGGGAGAGAAAGCTCGCTAGCGTGTCTTCAGCACGAGGCATAGTCAAATAACCATAGTGATCAATCCCTTGAATTTTACTATAATTACTAGTCTGCGGATGATACACTCTGAAAGACGCCGGTTTAATCTACGATCTCGACACCTCTGTGTGGAGATCGGGAAAAAACAGGAGTTCCCGACGAGGAGGTCGTGATCTAGATGGTAGATAACGTTCATCTAAAAGACTCTTTCTAGATTCAACATCAACATCATCGGCTGGCCACTCAATATTTAATTTAGTAACAGCACGAGATAAAACCTCCAAAAGCTCCTCATCAGCAGGGTATGAGCGGGCGAACACTCAATATCCCCCATATAAACGCATCCAGATCCTCAGAACTGGAAAGCCGTAATATTGGTGCCTCAGCCTGGGAAGGAGAAGCCGCTGAGATCCAGCAGGTAAGGGCTGAGAAAGGGTGGGCCCGTCTCAAACCCCGCTACTAGATCCATCTGCGAACCCCAAGATGAAAGCCGACGCTGTGCCTCGGCAGCAGCGGGACCCGCACCTCGGGGAGCGCGAACCGAACCATTCTCCTCAAAGAACGCCCGGAGAGAGCGGAGAGTTTTCATAGACAAACTCATGCAATGCTCACAGTCAGCCACCTCGAGGACTGACTGGGCATGCTCCACCCCCAAACAAGCAATACACATACGATGTGTGTCCCCACCCGTGATATAACGAGGGCAGGGAACAACACAACGCTTATAACTTTGCTTGCTCGCCATAGTGATATATATATATATATATATATATATATATATATAAGGGGCTTGACAGACAACATTAAATAGACAAGGACAGATATACAGAGAGCGCTTGCTGAAGGTACAGAAGCTGTCGCGGTCTGATTTCAGGGGTGCTTTATAGTTTCCTGGTCTATGATGTCACCTATGTCGTAGCGGGCTTCCATTGGACTGATTTTACACGTGCTTCACGACATAATCACGCAGAGCGTTCCCACCGCTTCTCAAACGCAGCTCGAGTTCCCTTGAAAGGGAACTTCCCCCGAAACTAACACAATGAAGCTAACACCACTGGCAGAACTCAGTGTCCTGTTACATGACACATTAAAGCCCAATTTATACTTCTGCGTCGAACTTATGCCGTAGCTTCGCCGTAGGCTGTGCGTAGCGCGCGTACACTTCGGCGTACCCTGACGTGCACCTCTCCAAAAATGTAACAACGCGTCAATTCTACGCGGACGCCAGCGCTGTGATTGGTCTGCTAGAACCCCTCCCTCGGGTTTCACATGTTCCCTATGCATGTGTAATTGCGCATCTACGCGGACAACGACGCAAAAGTATAAATGAAAACCAACGCGTAGTGTACAGCGTAGGGGCTCCGGCGTAGGTCCGACGCAGAAGTATAAATCAGCCTTAAGACTGATAAGACTTTACGACCCCAAAAGGAAATCCCTGAGAGATGTGACACTCACTTAATTCTTACTGAGAAGGAGAAATAAACCCTGTTAATCCTATATATATACATATAATATATATATAAAACCATTTGAGAAATGTATAAACATGTATCTAATTTTCCCATCTCGTGATTTTCCTTTTATGGGGTTTGGCCTATGTTTTCTTGTAAACTCTAATGGGTTAATGTTTCACACTTTGCATACTATGGGTAACCAAAATCATATGTGTGGCATGTTTGGTCTCTATAAACTCCAATCTTCGTTCCTCATATGTTAATTTACATTACATTTTGCTAGCTTTGTGACGCATGGGGGTATTATAAGAATCTTATAATCTTATCTTAAGACAATCTAGAACACAAAGGTTCGTAAAATCTACCTAAAGGGGCAACTTCTTGGTTCACACACCTCCAGAGGGTGACATCTTCATGCTTTAAAAATCACTGATCACAAGATCACCTCTCTTAGTCCTTTTCTGAAATCCTGCTGTAAAGATGATGCTGAATTAGAAGTTTTCTAAGGACCCCCAAGCTTGTGCCAGGTTGTGGCCTTGTCTTTCCATTCACCTCTGACTCAAACTGGTTCTCTCTCATCAAAACAACATCAGCAAAGATCAACTTAATCCTCAAAAAATTGCATCAGGACAGTTTAATTAAAATGGGTGAGACATGCAAGTATCAAACTTAGTCTCATTATTTGATACATTAAGTATCCTTACACCTTTTAAAGAAGGACGTGTTAGAACTAAACTGATGGTTTGCTAAAGGCTGTTGTTCTGCTGAATTTCAAACAATGCTATAACTTTTTACTTTCCTATATTCTTCTTCAGCTCTCTTTCCCTTGGCAAACTGTATACATGTATGTATGTGTACGTTAGAGTAGTTTAAGTGTTTAGTCTAGTTAATAAAATCTTTTTCATGTCACACGTAAAGTTGTTCAGAGTCACTAATCATATCGATCTTGACTATTTGTTCTTAGTAGTACTTAGTAAGAAAGACATTTCCCGTGCCCCGGAAAGTTACATTTCTATTAATTAATTAATAACCAATATTGAGCGTTCACAGGATGAACTGAGTAATTGGTTGTAATATTAATGTAGCTACTTCAAGTTAATCCGATTAACTGACCCAAATATTCATAATCAATTATAACAAGTTATGATTGGTTATTGATATTTCATAGAGCTAATTTGCTACACAGGATACTATTGACAAGCCAAGTGTCAATAGCATGTATAGACTATTTTTAAACAATAATAATACTACTGCTAATTATAATAATTCATTACATTTATATACATTTTATACATATACATTTTCTCTGGACTCAAAGCGCTTTACATAGAAAGGGGGATCTCCTCAACCACCACCAATGGTGGTTGATTTAGTTACCACCACCGATAGGACAGATTGATTTAGTTACTAAACAAGGATATGAATGCACAGCAATTGCACAAATTATTGTGCATTTTTTGAAGGCATTAGAAATTAAATGAGCATGTGTTTGATTTTAATTATGATAAAAACAAATCCATAATATATTTCAAGGGTTCATAAATCATGTTTGTTAAAAAAATAACTACTCTATAGATGAAATCCCTGTAATGAAACAAAAACCTTGATGAAATACACTAACCATCTTTGTATGGATGAATGAATCCAAAGACTCTAAGGCCATAATTCTTCCACTTTGGAGCCACTGCAATTTTCCTCACTGTGGTCCTGGTCTGTGGGGAAGAATTAAATATAAAAGCATTTGTAGGCCTATTCACTCTTAAACCCAATGCACTAACAGTAATTCACAGAATCACACCTCAAAATGACTTCTAAAAAGAATAAACAGACAGCTTCAAAACACTGTGAAAATAAATTATATTAGCTCTGGCTGTAAAACATACTGCCACAAGCAAATATTAGGCCAACATTTGGGTTTTGTTAGTGAAAACATTGAAAATAATATACTGACTAGACTCCGTATCCATAATACATTTCATAAGTCAAACAAGCAAGTTTGTCTTAATTGTTCTATCAAACTTTTCTTTCAATGTCTGAGAAACTTACATGTGGGTAGAGAGGAAAATGAAGATTCTTCCTGAGCTGGGAGATAGATGAACCACACCAGTCTTCAAACACATGCAGATTGGCCTGACCTTTATACTGATTGAGAACAAAAAAAAGAGAATCAGCCTTTACTTCATGTCTAACCAGTATTGATATGAAGAAAAAAGCAAATGTCCAGTGATTAAAAAAAACTTTAAAATAAAATTGGCTGAATGAACAATTGATTTAGAGGTGAAAACAGGACCCCATGCCTTCACACAGACCCAGATTATACACAGAACAGCCAGACAAAAAAACATGAAATTGATAATCAATCTGTCAATATGCCACTACCCTAAAGGCAAAAGAGTGACAGTAAACTGTAAATTAACTATAAATGCATTAATATAATCTTGGTCCAAGGAATTTTAAAGAAAAAGTGCGGTTTTAAACCAAAAGGTCAAGATTTGGCATAATGATCCGGTTACTCACCTGCTGGCAAATGTCATAACTATACCATATGGGGCAAAAAAGCATCTTTCTCCGGCTCAACACTGAGTAAATGGGAATGGGAACACTAAACCTTTCTCCAGTTGCTAGAGACCTCTTAACATCAATTGTAATGTAAACTATGTAGTTGTAACACTGAGTCAGCGGAGTGAGAATCCATCTGCAGCTTTATTTTGGTCAGAGTCAAACAATACTGGGTCGGGACACAGCAGGGGCAATGGAGAAGACAATACAGAATCATAAACAGGGACAGGCTTAAGGTTGAGGCACACAGCAAACATACACAGTTCAAAAGGACAGGCAAGAGGTCTGGGTAGGCGCCTGGCAATCACAATTCAATAGACTGACAATGATTGAGGCAGGCAGCAGAGAATCAAACAACAGGAAACAGTTCAAGATCTAACACATAATTCACAGTAGAAATGCTCAGAAATGACCACCTTAGCAAATCAAGACTTTGCAATGGTGGTGTGTGTGTGTGTGTGGTGTGCTTAAATAGTGTGTGTGTGATGAACTGCAGGTGCGTGCACAATCAGACCCGGGTCTAAGGGCCTATGGGAATTGTAGTCTGAATAGCAACAGTCAATATTCTGGTGAGAGCTCCCTCTGGTGATCCGGAGGAAGCGGAGAGGAAGCCTCACATGTAGCAGAGCTGAGTTTTCTGCATGGACGTCTGAGGCGGAGTTTCCAGATCTCTTCGCTGCGCTGAAGCCATTCAGTGACAGATGGTAGTTCGGATGGTTTGCCGGACCAGGGAAACAAGGGTGGTTGGTATCCTAAAACGCATTTGAAGGGAGTCAAACCAGTGGCGGGTTTCTGCAGCGAGTTCTGTGCATATTCCGCCCACATTAAGTATTTACTCCAATCAGATTGGCAATTGGATCTGAGAAAACGTGTGAGTTCTTGATTTAATCGTTCCGTTTGGCCGTTGGACTGCGGATGGTAACCAGAGGTGAGACTGAAGTTTACATTGAGTTGTTGAAAGAAAGCCGACCATACTCTGGAGGTAAATTGTGGACCTCTGTCTGACACAATGTCTTCAGTTAGTCCATTGAAGCGGAAAACATAATTACATAATACCTCAGCGGTTTCGAAAGCAGTTGGGAGTTTAGGCAGAGAAATGAGACGACATGCTTTGGAGAAATGGTCAATAACTGTCAGGATGGTGGTGTTGCCCTAGGAGTTGGGGAGGTCGGTGACGAAATCAATGGCTATATGGGACCAAGGACGTTGAGGAATAGGCAGGGGTTGAAGTAGACCGGTCTGTAGGTGTCAATGAAATTGAAATCAGTGAAAAACATGGCCCATCTCGCTTGACAAGGATTTAGTTGTTTTGCTGAACGTAGATATTCTAGGTTCTTGTGGTCAGTGATTATTGTAAATGAATACTGTGCCCCCTCTAACCAGTGACGCCATTATTCTAGGATGGCTTTCATGGCCAAGAGTTTGCGGTTGCAGACATCGTAATTTCTCTCTACAGAGGATAGTTTTCTAGAGAAAAAGGCGCATGGAAACATTTTTGCTGGGGACCCATGGTGCTGAAAGATAATAGCCCCTATGCCTGTGTCGGAAGCATCCACCTCCACGATAAAGGGAAGATCTGGGTCAGGATGATGGAGCATCGGCGCAGAGGTGAGGTGGATCTTGCCTGTTGAGTATCATGTGACCAGGGGAGCCGCAAAGTGAAGCGTTTGGTCATGGCGGTTAGTGGAGCAGCGACCATGCTGAAGCCTCTTATGAATCTTGTATAGAAATTAGCGAACCCAAGATATCTCTGTAGCTCCTTCACTGTGTGTGTTTGAGCTCAGTCAAGTACTGCATTTACCTTGTTTTCATCCATTGCTACTCCCTCTTGACTGATGATGCATCCCAGGAAGGCTGCGGATGTTTGGTGGAATTTGCATTTCTCTGGTTTGGCAGACAGTTGATAATGGATTAGGCATTGGAGTACTGATCTTACATGTTTGACGTGTTATTCGAGAGAATTTGAGTAGATCAAGATATAATTTATATAAAATATTACCCATCTGTCGAGCATGTCGCGGAAGACATCATTGATGAACGATTGAAACACAGAAGCACTATTTGCCAGGCCGAATGGCATAACCAAACATTCGTTGTGCTCAGAGGAGGATGAGAAAGCAGTTTTAACCCGTCACCTTCTCTGATACGGATCAGGTTGTATGCACTGCGCAGATAGAGTTTAGTGAAATAGTTAGCTTGATGGGGTTGTTCGAGTGCAGTAGGGACCAATGGCAGGGGGTATCGAAATGTAATGTTGATGTCGTTAAGGCCGCGATAATCAATGCAGGGTCTCAGGCCGCAATCTTTTTTCTTGACGGAGAACCACCTAGCTGATGCTGGGGATTTAGTGTCTGATGAAGCCTTTTGCCAGTTCTTCCTTGATGTACGATTTCATGGATTCTGGTTCAAGTTGGGATACTGGGAATATTCTCTCCCAAGGGGAAGTTGTGCCTGGTAGCAGATCAATGGCACAGCCACTGGAACGATGAGGCGGCAGTTTAGTCTTACTGTATGATTCGATTAAATCAGAGTATTCGGTGGGTAAATCCTGAATTACTGGGGTTTGTTCGCTAATGGTTACTTACCTGGACTGGCAAAGGATTATGCGAGTCAGACAATGCTCATGGCAGGGAGGATCCCACTGGATGATTTGTTCCTCCTTCTAGGAAATATGAGGGTTGTGTCGACGCAGCCACGGCGGACCAAGTATGACGGGATTGTGATTGGAATGAATTACATAAAACCTATTTTTTTACCGGCAATGACAGGCAATGATCGAGGCGGCCAGCAGAGAATCAAACAATGGGAAACAGTCCAAAATCAAACAAAGAATAACAGTCCACAGTAGAAACGCTCAGAAATGACCACCTTAGCATATCAAGATTTTGCAGTGGTGGTGTGTGTGTGGTGTGCTTAAATAGTGTGTGTGTGTGTGTGTGTGTGTGTGTGTGTGTGTGTGTGTGTGTGTGTGTGTGTGTGTGTGTGTGTGTGTGTGTGTGTGTGTGTGTGTGTGTGTGTGTGTGTGTGTGTGTGTGTTGAACTGCAGGTGCTTGCACAATCAGTCCCAGGACTGAGGGCCTATGGGAATTGTAGTCCAAATAGCAACAGTCCATATTCTGGTAAGAGCACCCTCTGGTGATCCGGAGGAAGCGGAGATGAAGCTTCATCTGTAACGTAGTGGCCTAATACCAATAATATATTTTTCTCCTCAGGAGGAAAATAATAATTATCATGTTTTGCCACGAAAAGCTGGATACGACAAAATGCTCACAGTTTGCTCACAGAGTGATTAATTGTATATTGGATACGCAGAAATGCTTTCAGTAAAAACAAATTGTCATAAACAGGAAAATTGGGCAATGCATTACACAGAGTTGGTGCAGCAGTGGTGGGATTTAGCAGGAAATGTGTGCACCTTAGCAAATCTTCATGTACTAAATTCTTCACCACCCTTTATCTTTCTGTAATTCTCCTGGTGGTGGCGGTGACAGAGACAAGCATTACTCATCATGCAGGTGAGCTCACATTACATTGCCTTTCCCCTTCTGTCAGTCATTAGGTCTCTCTCCTCACAGCTATGCTTAAATTTTGCCTATATAATTGCATCTGATGTGAATGGTGGGATTGGCATCCCACCCACTCAGAGGCGGACAGGACACCATAGAAATCTGAGCAATCTTGGGAATGTTTACAGCTGTCATGGATACAACTGGACTGTGACTCCATTGCCACGGCGCTTTCGCACATGGCAAGGGTTCAGTCGAGGGAAAAGAAAGTGTACAATGTGGTCACAGGTGGTACGGTGGATTTAGCTCTGGGCATTATCAAGTGTACTATTTAAATTTTCACATGCTCAGAATAGATGAATAACTGTCACCCTGGTTTGTTTTGCGCAAGGGGAAACAATGAGATTGTGACAGCATCTATATAAAAACGAGCGATGTAATACAAATGCACCATAAATCATGAAAAAATGGGATTTGCCACTATAATCCCCCAGACAAAATATTTAAATAGTCTCGTTGTGTATCAGTAATAGACTTGTCTGTACTTGTTAGAATAAGGTATGATATAAATACCTGTGAATCTTGTGTTGTCACACAAAATTAATAGCATTCATCTTCCCTTTATCTCTGAATTATAAGCAACTCTAAAATACATTCTGCGGTGCATGATAAGAGCATCTTATGCTGCGGCATATGGAGTGTGAATGGATGGCCTGAGATCTTTTGTCTCACTGTGCTACCAGCCAAAGCCTTAATGATATATTTCCCAGCCTGGTTATTCCTACTGGCCATATAATGACATTCAATAACACAGAGAGGAAAGCACATAAATCAATGGATAAAAACAGAGGTTATCTCTGCACTGGGGTATTTTTTTCTCGCTGCTGTGTATCATTGTGAATAAATATCTGACATACAATTGACACATTTCCAATGAGATAGACGGCGGGAGAACGGAGCAGCACAAGGGCTCTTGTGTGACGTCTTTGCGCCGTTGCTATTTCTAGCATCTGGTGCTCCCAAAATCACATGTCTTATGGAAGCTTTTCTGCTCTCGTAACTTCCTGGAGGGTTCGCCCGCAACTGAAACTTCAGTGTCGAACAAGGAGCTCATCTGTCACAGGCCCAAAGGAAGGGGGCCTTGGGGGCAGCATGCAGTCAGGGACCCTCTTTGATCATTGTCTCTTCATTATCACACATAGTGTCTGGTCTCCTTAGCTGCTATTTCGATGAGGTGGGGAAAGAAGATAAGGGCTGTTGGCTTATCGTTCAGAAATACTAGAGTCTGTTTCACAGTATTTAGAAAAAAAGCTACACAGCAGCTGCTGGCTACAATATTGAAGTTCCTTTATGTACGGTATATAGACATGATGCTTAAGGGTCATACCATGAAAAATGCTCTTGATATAAAAAAATGCTATGAAACCATGTTTAATAATTCATGCTCCATTTCCAAGGAACACCACACTGTGTCGAATTATATTATGGGGACGCGTCCCACAGAACCCGATGTCTGAGGCACGTGTGACACTAAGCAACTGGCAGACGCAGTGCGATGACGTCACAAGGTTCACCCAAGCATTTAAACAGGTTGCCAGACTCGAGTCCGGAGATGGGCATGGCACCTTGGTATGCATTGCATAGATATCACAACGTACGGCCTCCGTACATTTCAGCCCTCAGATAGAACTTGGATTTTTATGGGCAGGGGTTCCCCTAGAACAGAGGTCTGAAACCTATGGCTTGCGAACCACATGGACCATTTTTCTGTGGTCCAAACAAGCAGTTTTTTGTAGTTCTTAAAAAAATACTTCAGATAGTAAACTTTCATGATGATGAAGAAATGCAAGCTTCAGTGTAAGTTATTTCAGGAAGACTCAATCGCTGCGTCACTTATTGCCTCCACATCTAACCAATCATGTACTAATACTTGCAGTATAAAAGATTGGTACTTACACTTGTCTGAGTGTGCCCATTGAGGTATGTTGGTCCATCGCGGCCTCGCTTATGTGTGGTCTATTACGGCCGTGTGGTCAAGAATGACCTTGTGTTTACGTGGTCTACCACGGCCTTGTGGTCAAGCATGACCTTGTGTTTATGTGGCCAATCATGGCCTGTTGTCAAGCTTGACCTTGTGTTTATGTGGTCTATCATGACCGTCGCCTCAACGGCTTTCATGTGCGGCCCATCATGGTCAAGTGGTCCATCGTGGCCTTGACTCTATGTGTTCATCTCGACCTTGTGCTATTATGGCTTCTATGCGTGGTCCATAGGACTTTGTCTCTTTGTCATCTATTAACTATGTCTATGTGCGGCCCATTGCAGTCTAATGGTCCATTGCGGCCGTGCCTATAGGTGGTCATCTTAACCATTTACTATAAAAAAAAAAAAGAAATTCAAATGATTTACTTTTATCACGTTTATTTTAATTTTATTTTCTTTCTGGTTTTAGGAACTGCAGGATCCACGACTGGTGGGTATACTTACAGTTCTTTGGGGGCGGGCTGCGTCCTGGAGAAATTATTCCACCTCCTTTCTTTGGGGGTCGGCTGCGCCCCTGCCTTCATCTTCAGGAATGACATGCAGATTCGGCTACCCTCGCATTGCTCGTTAAGGACGGGGCCTATGCTAAAGAACTTTATAAATGTATGCTTTCTGAGCTGTTAATAAATATACGCTTGTTATTCAATTTATCTCCCGAGTCTTTCTGGTAGAAATGCAAGCTTTAGCATAAGTTCTGTCAGGAAGACTCAATCGCTGCGTCACTTATTGCCTTCACATCTAACCAATCACGTACTAATATTTGCAGTATAAAAGATTGGTACTCACACTTGTCTGAGTTTGCAGATGCTGACGCTGCTATTTACCTCCATCCTCCCCACCTCCACCAAGATGCTCCCTTTCCCCTCCATCCTCCCCACCACCACCAGGATGGTCCCTTCCCATACCTCCGGGGGGTTGGTTGCGCCCCTGCCTTCATCTTCAGGCAGGACATGCAGATTTGGCTACCCTCGCATTGCTCGCTAAGGACGGGGCCTACGCCAAAGAACTTTATAAATGTATGCTTGCTGAGCTGTTAATAAATATATGCTTGTTATTCAATTTATCTCCCGAGTCTTTCTGGTAGAACTACAATGTCATATGAGTGTGACTGCAATAGAGTTGATAATCAAAACCAAACAGATATTTTAGTTTTTGGCAGAGTATCCGAGGCACGAGCTGTAAAGGCTCCGCCTTCTCCTGGAAAGCAGGCTGGGAAATAAATAATAAAAAAATAAAGCAGGCAAATAAAGAAAAACAAACATGATGCGCGTTGTGCGTTCTCTCTGTCAGTTAAGTCCATTCTATAAAGCGTCCGAAAATTAACTATAATTCCGCAAACACTTACAATATGAAGCTACATAATGAAGCTTGAACTTTCTTCTTTTAAATGAATTAATTTATATAAAAAAACGTCTACGGTTACGTATGTAACCCTCGTTCCCTGAGTAAGGGAGGGAGACGTTACGTCGGATGACGACGAATGGGGTTTCGCTTAGAAAGCCTATCAACTTCGAGTATTACAAAACGAGCCAATGGCAAAGAAATGCCATGGGTCTGCGGAATTTGCATGGCGTAACTCCGCCCCACCTCGTGGGTATAAAAGGAGGAAGCCGGCAGCAAGCAGATATGTTTCTTCGCTGAGGAGCCAAGACTGAGCTCAGGCGATCCCCGCGGTACAGCGGAAAGTGGCAGGCAGACGTAACGTCTCCGTTCCCTACTCAGGGAACGAGGGTTACATACGTAACCGTAGACGTTCCCTTTCGTTGTCACTCCGAGTTACGTCGGATGACGACGAATGGGGTTACCAGTCTAATCACACCACCTTCTCAGCTGTCTTCCAGTGCCCTGCGTAAATCGAGATCCCTGTCAGCCTGGACAAAGGACTCCATATAACACAGGAATAACAAGGTACACTGGGAAGCATATCCCAAGCTTAGGGGAAGTATGCAATTAATGCCAGCCCGGAGGGGGGGGACTTAGAGAATACACATATGACCCGAAGGAAGCATATGGAAAACACTGGGGTGTCCAGCCGCAGGTGGAAATTTCAACCCCAGGGGTGGCAAGGTGGCTTGCCAAGGGAAAGACACACGCTCAGAGAGGCTTACAGTGGAAATACACATGTGAGGGTCGCTCAGAGGAGGGACCATGCACACGGGAGGCACCTAGCCGACGCACAGGCAATAGACACTGGCGCCGACGTCAGGAGTGCTGGAGGAGCTCAGGGCTTTCGGAGAAGCTCACCTGAGGAAAATATCGCACGTATCCAGTCCGTGGAGTGGAATGGCGAGCAAGCGAAGACACCTGAGCGGGTCCGGTACTAGCTGGTTGAAGCGAGTACACGAGAGGACACAGGCTCCACTCGGAGATTATAGAATCTGGCGAATGTGTTAGGTGTCGCCCAGCCTGCAGCTCTGCAGATGTCTGTTAGCGAGGCGCCATGCGCTAGAGCCCAAGAGGACGCCACACTCCGGGTGGAGTGGGCAGTCACACCAAGGGGGCACGGTCGACCTTGCTGCTGGTAAGCCAAAGCAATGGTGTCCACTATCCAGTGAGACAACCTTTGCTTGGAGAGAGCCTTTCCCTTCAGCTTCCCACCATAACAGACAAAGAGCTGGTCTGAGGTCCTGAAACACTGCGTTCTGTCTACATAGGCGCGGAGAGCGCGTACTGGACAGAGCAGTGCCAAGGCTGGGTCTGCCTCCTCCGAGGGCAGCGCTTGCAGGTTCACCACCTGGTCCCGAAAGGGAGTGGTAGGAACCTTGGGCACATATCCAGGCCGGGGTCTCAGGATCATGTGAGAGGAAGCCGGCCCAAATTCCAGGCACGCTTCGTCAACGGAGAATGCGTGCAGGTCCCCAACCCTCTTGATGGAGGCCAGTGCAACCAGGAGCGCTGTCTTCATAGACAGGAACTTAAGCTCGACTGATTGCAGGGGCTCAAAGGGAGCACTCTTCAGGGCAGTTAGAACCACTGAGAGGTCCCAAGAGGGAACGAGAGGAGGACGAGGAGGATTTAGTCTCCTCGCTCCTCTCAGGAACCTGATGATCAGGTCGTGCTTCCCCACCGACTTACCTACGATGAGGTCATGATGTGCGGCAATGGCGGCAACATAGACCTTCAGGGTGGAGGGAGACAGCCTTCGCTCCAGCCCCTGTTGAAGGAAGGAAAGCAAAACACTGATCGAGCATCTCCGGGGGTCTTCTCGGTGAGAAGAGCACCAGTTGACGAAGAGGTTCCACTTCAACGCATAGACGTGTCTCGTGGACGACGCTCTAGCGGAAGTGATGGTAGCCACCACCGCTGGTGGTAGGGTACTCAAACCTGCCTCGTCCCATCCAGGAGCCACACGTGGAGGTTCCAAAGAATGGGACGAGGGTGCCATAGGGTGCCCCGTCCCTGAGAAAGAAGGTTCTTCCTCAGAGGGATCGGCCAGGGAGGTGCTGTCGCGAGGAGTACTAGTTCGGGGAACCAGGTCCGGTTGGGCCAGTAAGGGGCAACCAGAATGACCTGCTCCTCGTCCTCCCTGACCTTGCGCAAAGTGTGCGCAAGAAGGCTCACTGGGGGAAACGCATACTTGCGGCCCTGCGGCCAGCTGTGCGCCAGAGCATCCGTGCCGAGCGTGCCCTCGGTCAGGGAATAGAACTGGGCGCAATGGGTCGAGTCGTGAGAGGCAAACAGATCTATCTGCGCGTCCCCGAACTGGTCCCAAATCAGCTGAACCGACTGGGGATGGAGTCGCCATTCTCCAGGGAGGGGCTGAAGCCGTGAGAGCTCGTCGGCTGCACAGTTCAGCGCTCCGGGAATGAAGATGGCTCGAAGCGACCTCAGATGCTTCTGACTCCATAGGAGGAGGTGGCGAGCGAGTTGTGACATACGGCGGGAGCGTAGACCACCTTGATGGTTGATGTACGCTACAGTGGCGGTATTGTCTGAGCGGACTAGTACGTGTTGACCCCTGAGCAACGCCCGGAAGCGGTGCAGGGCAAGGCGTACTGCCAACAACTCGAGGCAATTGACATGCCACAGCCGCTGGGGTCCTGTCCAGGAGCCCGCAGCAGCATGTCCATTGCACATGGCGCCCCAGCCCGTGGTGGAGGCATCTGTTGAGATAACAACATGCCGGGAAGCTCGTGCCAGGGGGACACCGGCCCTGAGAAAATCGAGGTTCGTCCACGGGGTGAAGAACTGACGGCAGGTCGGAGTAACTGGTACTCGGAACGTGCCGTGTTGCCATGCCCACCTCGGGACTCGGTCGCGAAGCCAAAGCTGAAGCGGTCTCATATGAAGCAATCCGAGCGGCGTGACCGCGGCTGCAGATGCCATATGCCCCAGGAGCCTCTGAAAAAGTTTCAGTGGAACCGCACTCTTGCCCTCGAATTGTCTTAGGCAAGTCAGCAGTGACTGCGCGCGCTCGCTCGTAAGCTGCGCGGACATGGCGACCGAGTCGATGTCCATACCGAGAAAAGAGATCCTCTGCACGGGGCAAAGTTTGCTCTTCTCCCAGTTGACCCGAAGGCCCAGACGGGCTAGGTGCCGAAGCACTAGGTCCCTGTGTTCGCAAACCTGATCTCGAGAGTGAGCTAGGATCAGCCAGTCGTCGATATAACTCAGGATGCGAACCCCTTGCTCTCGAAGGGAAACAAGGGCCGCCTCGACGACCTTCGTGAAGATGCGAGGAGACAGGGCTAGCCCGAAAGGGAGAACCGCGTACTCGTATGCCTGCCCCTCGAAAGCAAACCGGAGGAACGGTCTGTGTCGAGGAAGAATGGAGACATGAAAGTAGGCGTCCTTCAGGTCGATCGCTGCAAACCAATCCTGGGGCCGTATGCATTCGAAAACGCGTTTGGCGGTGAGCATCTTGAACGGCATCCGGTGAAGGGAGCGGTTCAGCACGCGCAAGTCCAGGATTGGCCGTAACCCACCGGTTTTCTTGGGGACAATGAAGTAGGGGCTGTAGAAGCCGGACCTCATCTCGGCTGGAGGGACAGTCTCGATTGCACCCTTCGCCAGCAGGGTGGCAATCTCTGCTCTCATGATAGGGGCATTGCCACCGACCAAAGTGGAGCGGACTCCCCTGAAGCGGGGAGGAGACCGTGCGAACTGAATCGCATAGCCGAGCCTGACGGTACGCGCGATCCAGTGGGACAGACGGGGAAACTCTAGCCAGGCTCCCAGGAACTGAACCAACGGGATCATGCGAGCCACAGGCGTCCCCCCGGAGGGGCAGCGAAGCGGAGTAACTGGCCCAGATGTGGACGGCATAGCGGCCCGGAGAGGGGGCACAGTTAGCAACCGCGCCCTGGCAGAGGGGGCCAGGGGAGGACCAGGCTGGTCGTCCCGCGGGGGCCTGCTCTGCCAGGGGTCTGGCGACAGAGGGGGACAGGGGCGAAGCGGTCCGTGGACGGCACGCCGTGTCAACCGCCTCTGGGACAGAGGGGGGCGAGGAGAGCACGGCTTGTGGGCGGCGCTCTGTGTCGCCCGAGAACTCTGTGAGCTCAGGGAAGAGGGGATTGTTTCTGACTTTAACCACATTAGGGTGCTGCCCACCCGTGGGTGAGCAGCGGGGAGTGGAGAACAAAAGATTCTCCCCCGGCCCTCCACCGGGGGAAGGAGTGGTCCTGCTACCACCTCCTGAGAAACAATCATCATCCCTGAGCAGCCCGTCTCAGGAGCGCCGCTTGGCCCGGCGTTTAGCGGGGGGCGGGGCAGGAGAGGGCTGTGGCGCCTTCTTACGGCTAACTCCGCGACCGGCCCTGGGTGGAGGCTGCTGCGTGGTCCGGGCGGGAGGGGCGGGAGCCGCAGGAGGGCGCCCTCGGCAGGAAACAGGTCGAGGCGTCTGCCCGGCCGGCAAGGTGGAGGCAGCAGCGGGCCGGCGGGGCAGAATGTGTCTGATGGCCTCGGTCTGTTTCTGGGCAGTTGAAAACTGTTGGGCAAAGTCTTCAACTGCACCGCCGAAGAGGCCGGCCTGGGACAAGGGGGCGTTAAGCAGACGGGTCCGCTCAGCGTCCCGCATGTCAGCCAGGTTCAGCCACAGATGTCGCTCCTGGACCACAGCTGTGGACATCACCAAACCCAGGGAGCGCGCGGTAACCTTCGTCGCCCGGAGAGCAAGGTCGGTCGCGGCGCGCAGCTCATCAAAGAGCCCTGGGTTTGTCCTACCCTCGTGCATGTCTCTGAGCATCTGGGCCTGGTAGACCTGCAGAGTGGCCATAGCATGCAGTGAAGCAGCCGCCTGTCCCGCCGCTCTGTAAGACTTCGCCACCAGGGTTTGACGAAAATCTACAGGCTTTGGATGGGTGCTTAGGCTCGCAGCAAGAAGAAGCACTCTGAGGACATAGTTGCATGGCAACAGAGCGTTCAACCGGGGGAAGCCCAGTGTACCCACGGGCAGCTGCCTCATCGAGGGGAGGAAAGGCGGATGAGACCAGCGAGCGGTCCCGAGAAGACAGGGGGGTCTTCCAGGACTTCGAGATCTCATCATGCACATCCGGGAAGAAAGGTATTGGGGTTTGCCGAGGACGAGGGTCGGCGGCCTTACCCAAAAACCAATCGTCCAGCCGCGAGCGCTCAGGACAGGGTGGAGGCCTCCACTCAAGTCCGATGCTCGCGGCTGCCCGGGAAAGCATGGCCGTCATCTCCGGATCAGACTCGAGCACAGCCGTATGCACACCGCAAGGTGGCAGCTGTGACGAGCCCTCACTTCCAGAAGAGTCAAACCCGCCTAGTGATGCTGCAACAGACATGGCATCTTCCTCTGTAGCTTCAACTGAAGCACGCGGGCCACCAGAGGGTAGACCCGCGGGAATCAGCAGTTCACTAGCGGGCACCGTCATTGAAGAGAGGGGCTGGGGTCGCGGACACATAGTCGGCGCCTTGTTCCAGACCGTAATCCTCAGATCACCCTGGCCACCAGCCGCAGGACGGGGGGTGGATGAGGGGACTCTCACTCTTGCGAGTTCACGGAGTCTCGACCGTAATGACGCGATGGTCATGATCCCACAGAGAGAACATGAGTCATCCACGAGCGCTGCTCTAGCATGATCAATGCCCAAACATACTATGCAACGCTCGTGCCCATCAGAGTCCGATACCAATCTGCCGCAACCAGAAGTACACGGGCGAGACATCATTAAAAAGACGTGCCACGTGTAAGCTCTTTTAGTGAGAGAAAACTCAAGTGTTGAAGCACCCGGGGAGAAACGCACCGACTGGCAGACCACTGCAACAGATCAGCAGGAAGCACGCTCTCGCCGTAGATCGCCGTCACACCAACACTCGAGGTACTCGTTTGTAAAGCTGACAATTCAGAGATGGCTTGTGGAGAGAAGAATACACTTGGCTCCGAAGCGAAAACATATCTGCTTGCTGCCGGCTTCCTCCTTTTATACCCACGAGGTGGGGCGGAGTTACGCCATGCAAATTCCGCAGACCCATGGCATTTCTTTGCCATTGGCTCGATTTGTAATACTCGAAGTTGATAGGCTTTCTAAGCGAAACCCCATTCGTCGTCATCCGACGTAACTCGGAGTGACAACGAAAGGGAACAAATATTCTCAGTTTATGTAATCTGTATGAAAAGAGAGAGATGTCAGTCTTTTTCTTTCCAGCTCATTATAAATGATTACGCGTTAATGTGCCACGCCAACGGAGGGTGCGCGGTATTCAAACGCAAATGATCTAAGGCAAGCCATTCAAACATGTCAACGCCCACCAGCTGGATTATAAAACACATCGTGTTTAGTAAGTATCTTACTACAGCTGTGTACACAGCGTATCCCTACGCTGTGAGGAATAATACTATCTAATAACCCTGGAAAATGTACCAGACGTGCTGGTAGTTTTATTTCGAGGAGCAACGGATCCAGCTGATGTAGTAAGTCATTTATTCTTAAGTGCTTTGTTCTAATCGCGATATTGAATAGTGTCTGACTGTAAACCTCAAAAATACTGTTTAAATATGAATTGCGTGTCTGTGTGTAGGCTAAATGATGAATGAACGGCACAGGCGCGAGCGCTTTGTTTACTAGAGTTATACAGCGCGTGTCTGTGCCGTTCATTCACTCTCGCACCTACATTAGTAAACGCTATGTTTACATGAACACATCCAAACTATATTGCTATAGCCCACTAAGATGAGTAAAAATAGACTGAAATATGTTGAAATAAAATATATGCTAATATATCATACACAATATGTTACAGACTAAATATGAATGTTTAGACAAGATTTTGTGATTAGTTTTGGATAGATTATAAAGTTTTGACTGTAAAAAAGACCACTGTCACATTAAATAGGTACACTTTTGTTCACCAATTTCTGCTCATAGTTAAATATACTATAGTATGATGTTTTGTCAAAAATAAAGTAGGTATATTGAATTATCAACTAAGATGTTATTATATTGTTCCACTATTCAAATTAATGAATCCTTACCTTTTTTAATACGTATGATAAAATGTATAGTTTTTTACAAAGAAATACACTTGAAATATTGTTAAAATTGTAATTGTTGTTGTAATTGTAACCTATTTGTAATTGGTTACAATTTATAATTGTAAAATATGTATATATAGATAATTTCTTTTGTCCTTGCATTCTTTGGGATCCTGTGACACACCTGTGTGAAAGGCTAATTAATATGCAGCTCATTATGTGTGTGGCACATTATCCGGCCTTTGTCTTCTCAGGTGTGAACACGCCTCCACGCATATTGCATTTCCAAACAAAAGTTCTAGGCAACAACACTCAACAGTCAAAAGTCTTGTGGACACATATTTAGTATGTGTTTTGTGGCCTTATTTCAGACACTTTAAGTGTTTTAGTTTTTTCTATAACCACGCATAAACATTATTCTCTAAAAAATGAAAACATGTACATACATGTTGCTCACATATTACGGTAGCCCCGTTTGTGCTATATAGATTGAATTTACACCTTTGCCATTAACATGTTTATAAATAACTGAAAAAAGCACAAATGTCAGAGCATGTCAGAACACCTCAAGGACCCCAAAAACCCCTTAGACCCCAGAGGGTTAAAGCTTGATATTCAGGTGTTTGTGGGTGTCAAAATCATTTATATATAAAACAAGATAGCAGGGTTAAGCAGAACTGGCTGGTTCATCATCAATAAAGAGCCTGTTGTTCTCTCGCCATTTCGGCCAGCTGTTCATGTAATTTTAGCATGATTCCTGATGGGATGCAGAGCTATGGGAGGATGAGCCTCCCTAAGGAAAATCACACTCAATGAGAGAGAGAGAGAGAGAGAGAGAGAGAGAGAGAGAGAGAGAGAGAGAGAGAGAGAGAGAGAGAGAGAGAGAGAGAGAGAGAGAGAGAGAGATAGATAGAGAGAGAGAGAGAGAGAGAGAGAGAGAGAGAGAGAGAGAGAGAGAGAGAGAGAGAGAGAGAGAGAGAGAGCTATATTGCACACTGCCAGTGTGGTTTTGAGTATTATCTTACACATTACTTCTTCGTAGGAAACTAAAGTGTACGTTTCTAACACTATAAAAGGATGTTTTACCTCTGGTTTCCATGGCAACCTGAGGAACTTCTGGACGAGGAGTCTGTGCATCTCAGCATTGGCACGACTCTCCTGAGCAGATTCATTAAGCTCTTCCCCCTGAAACAGCAGGAACAAGGTGTGCTTAGTGACCCTACATAAAGAGACGGCTCATAGACATTGTCAAGCAACACTCAGCACTTGTGCTATACTACTGTTCATATAATGCCAAAATACAGTGTTTAGTGCATCTTAAATCAAGAAATTAAATATTGATTAAAATTTTTCCTAAATAAACCAACAAGATGACATTGAATTACACTGATGTCCAATTGTGTATAGCTTTATTTGAAGGTACACTATGCAAAATTTATATAATAAGGAGGGAATCATGGATCCATCTTCCAAACCGTCTTATCCTGAATCACTAAGGTAACACCTACAATAAGTAGGAGTGTAACAATATATCGTGTCACAATATATCGCAATACAAAAATGCTACAATATGTATTGTGGATAGTGAAAATGGCCCTCATTTATCATTCTTGCGTAGAAACGGGCGTATATGTTGGCGTAAGATTATGCTTACACTCCTCTCACCGCCTGATTTATGAAGCTGTGCGTACCTTTGAAATCCAGGTGTACGTAATACCTGCCCTTGATAATTGCCGCGGCTGAAAACGATCGTCATTAGAATAACACGTCCCTATATTCAAGTCTCCGCTTCCCCCACGCCCTCATTTTACGCCATGGACACACGGAAGATGGCAAAGAAGAGAAACTTCTCCGACGTGGAGATCGAGACCATTACCAGGGAAGTGGAAAGAAGCAAAATTGTTTTATTTGGGAGTTTAAAGAGTGGGATTAAAGGCGCCCACAAAAACAAAATATGAACCCAAATTACGAGTTCTGCTAATAGTGTGGGGGTTGAGAAGCGCACTCCAGCAGAGGTAAGAATGTTTTATTGCTTAATATAGACCAATAGTGATCAAGTTAAAGGGTAAGTTCGGCGTTTTACAAGTAAAGCCCTGTTTTAAGATCGTTTCTGATGAAGTCGAACGGATAAGATTAAAATTTGGACACATGCTGCTGTCCCGAGAATTTTAGGTTTTTGTGTTAGCACCACCACCCCCTCACACCCCCTCCGCCCCACCTATACAATGGTTTCATAGGTGCATTGGGACAATCATTCATATAAACGCATTAAACTTTAGTTTACAAAGACGTGGAACTCACCGAGTGGTCTGGGGTGTTCACTGATATGCTCATGCAAAAATCGCTGCAAAAGATGCTTTCCAACAGGCGTTTTACCATTCGTTGTAAAACTGTGGACCTATTTTTCCAACGCCTCACAACCGAAAATTCTTCAAAAAACTACGATAAAACCTGTTGGAAAGCATCTTTTGCAGCGATTTTTGCGTGAGCATATCAGTGAACACCCCAGACCACTCGGTGAGTTTTATGTCTTTGTAAACTAAAGTTTAAAGCTGCAGTAGGTAACTTTTGTAAACAAATATTTGTTAAAACTGTCATTATGTCCTGACAGTAGAATATGAGACAGATAACCTGTGAAAAAATCAAGCTCCTCTGGCTCCTCCCTGTGGTCCTATTGCCATTTGCAGAAATACACCGCTCCCGGTCAGAAACAACCTATCAGAGCCAGGAGGAATGTCTTAGTAGTGTCAATCACGCTCGTGTACGCGCTGATCACCCCTCTCTTGCACAGCGCGAGCGCGTACCGTCGTTCGTGACTCTACTGTTCAAACTCGTTAATCCAAATGAACGAATCTTTTTTGTAATAAAAAAGATTTTTTCATTTTTAACGAGTCTTTTTCGAAGTCATTTTGTTCATTCAAAGAACGAAATGACTCGAAAAAAGATTTGTTCATTTTGATGAACGAGTTCGAACAGGATCACAAACGTGCATCACAGAACAGAGCAAGGCGAGCATTTGTGCTAATAAAACTTAAAGTTTTTTTATTTATTTTTGAAATGACCGATCGTTTCGCTCGATAAGACACTTATTCATCGTCTGGTATCGTTTAAAGCCCTTTGAAGCTGCACTGAAACTGCCATTTGGTCCTTGAAACGTTTGTGTCCTATTGAAGTCCATTATATGGAGAAAAAGACTGGAATGTTTTCATCAAAAACCTTAATTTCTTTTCGACTGAAGAAAGACATGGACATCTTGGATGACATGGGGGTGAGTAAATTATCAGCAAAAGTTTTTTTTTAAGTGAACTAATCCTTTAACGTTATCTTACTAGCTATTTATAACTTATAGAAAGAGTGCAACGTTATAAAGTTACATGTATTGCAAAATACATAATGATTTGAGGACCAAGTTTGTAGTCAAAGTATGGGCAGGCCATAGTCAATGTAAAGCATACTGTTGATGTTTCGTCCCTATTAGTGAATGTTCCATAATTGTTTATAATCCGCCGCCATCGGTGGTCCTGCTTACTAGCCTGCGCGTTCACGGCAGGCTCCGTTGTGGGGGAGGAGCTGTGGAGGGAGGGCTGTAGCGCAGCAGAGAGCAAGGGGGTTGGACCTGTAATTTGTGCTTGTTCAAATTTTCAGGCTAAGTCAACATTTTCTCAAAACTCCCTACTGCAGCTTTAGGTGCACAAAAATTTGGGACAGCAGCATGTCCAAATTTTAATCTTAACCGTTCGATTTCATCAGAAATGATCTTAAAACAGGGCTTTACTTGTAAAACGCCGAACTTACCCTTTAAGCATGAGTTTTCTTGTTTATTGTAGATGAAAAAAAAGTGGTCAGATATAAAGATCACCACAAAGAGGCGCGTCTCGGCACTAAAAAGGAGCCAGAGTCAGACTGCGGGAGGCCCACCGGATCCAAGCCTCTAGCTGACACCGAACGAGGAGAATAATATTATGATTTTTATTATTAATGACGGTTATTGTTATTTAGAAGAAGAATGTCTTTATTATTATTTTTGCATTATTATTATTATTATTATTTAAAAGAAGAATGTCATTTTGAAACATCAGGTAAAGCGCACAGGCTTGCAACTGAAGGAATACATATGCCTACAAATCAAATGCTTTGGTAAAGTCGCACAAATTAAACATTGAAGTCCATGTTGCACAAAAATAAACACTGAAGTTTATAATTACTATGTTGTTGTTGTTTTTTTACAGTGGGTCATAATATATCATATCTTTTAGTTTGTCAGTGCGTTTTGTGGTGTTAGGAATTGTTTTTCTGCGCATTTCCGCACTAACTTCCGCACTAACTTGCGTACATGTACACCACCTCCTGAGCTGGTGTAGGATTTGAGCGTGCCGTACGCCAACGTCCATATTGATAAATCTCAAAGTCACCGTGGTTTTGGGTGTACGCCAGGTGTACGCTGGAAATTTGGTGTGCGCACTTTTGATAAATGAGGGCCAATATGTATTGTGTATAGTGTGAGAAAAAATACTTTCAGAGTTTTAGTGTCAGTCCTACATTAAACTTCTATATAATGTTGAATATAATGTTGTATAATAATGCAATTGTGGAAAATTTGTGGGTCTTGATAATGCCAAATGTCTTATGTTACCAGTAAAAAATGCCTACATTATTTTAAATAATATCTAGTCAGTGACAGACTGCAAGCATATTCGTCTAAAGTAATTATGTATTTTCAGCTTCAGAATCATTAATATTTTTATTCGGGTGTCACTATTGTCCCATGCATTGGGTTACCAGCACCAAGTTCTAGCCTATTAATTTACACCCACAATGTAATACCAAATTTAGCATTTTAATCAACACATTTTTTGTTAACCTATTATCATATGTCTTGGAGAATCGCAATAATATCGTATCGTGAGTTCAGTATCATGATATGTATCGAATAGTGACATGGGGGTATTGTTACACCCCTAATAAT
Organism: Siphateles boraxobius; assembly: GCF_051911475.1. Lineage (NCBI taxonomy): Eukaryota > Metazoa > Chordata > Actinopteri > Cypriniformes > Leuciscidae > Siphateles > Siphateles boraxobius. The sequence goes on along the minus strand of NW_027508734.1, from coordinate 38,926,530 downwards.
AAGTGTTTACATTTAGACTATTTTAGACCATGTGGGACGACAACCACTGAAGAGTAGCCCGGTACCTGCGTGACTCGTCATATACATAAACAGAAAAAAGTAGCTCTGGATACATGCAGTTTTGTTTATTAAATGCTAGAGCGCCAAAAGTTGCATAGTGTACTATTTACTATCACAATTTTTGTAAAGACTCAATAATGCGTCATTGGAAAATGTCATTTTGGAGGACAATTTATTCAGTGTAAAAATGTATTTATTTTTAATTAAAATGTGGACTTGCCTGCAAATCTAAAACTGTTTTAGTACATGAAACCCTCATTAATATTATTTACAATTATTCATTTATAATAAACTTTCTATAGCGCCTTTAAAAGTAGCATCTCAAAACGCTTCACAAGAATAGAAACAAGATAAAACATACAATAATACAAACAATGTGTTAATGAAAGAAAAAACAAATGACAATAAAATAACAAATATAAACATACTATCAAAAGTCCAATAAAATAAAAATAATAAAAATTTGATGATTACAAACAATCATGTAAAAGCTACCCTAAACATAAGTTTTAAGGGACGATTTAAAAACACTAAGGGATTCAGCTTGCCTAATCTCAGCTGGCAGGGAATTCCAAAGTTTTAGAGCAATTGAAGAAAAAGCCCTATCACCCATGGATTTTAAACGAGTAAGCGGAACAATTAAAAGGCCAGCTTCCGAGGAGCGGAGATCACGTGCTGGTGTGTAAGGGGTTAAAAGCACAGAGAAATAATGAGGTACCAGTCCATGCAAAGCCTTATAAGTAAGCATAAGTATTTAAAAATCAACATGTAATCTGACAGGGAGCCAGTGTAAAGATTCTAATACTGGAGTGATATGATCCCTTGTCTTGTTTCCAGACAGGATTCGAGACGCAGAATTTTGAACCAACTGTAATTTATTAAGGGTAGTTTTTTAATTATTTTTTAATGTTGTTTAAAATTGCTGTGTAGAACTATCTACACTTAAGGTTGGAGACCCAGCCTTACATAGCTGGTAAGGTAAACCAATGAGCATAACCTCTGTCTTGTCAGTTTAGACATTGAACATTTCTAGACATCCAGTTTTTAATCTCAGAAATACATAGAGAGAGAAAGGACACAGCCACATTATCAGGTTTTGAATGTATATAAACCTGGGTGTCATCTGTATAAAAGTGAAAACTGAGACCAAGTGATCTTAAAAGTTGACCAAGAGGATAAATGTAGATGCTAAAAAGTATAGGGCCCAAGATTGAACCTTGATGAACACCAGATTGCACTACACCAATATCAGACCTGCGACCACCCATAGCAATATTTTACATATGTTTTTATCCAAAGCAACATGCAAATGAGGAACATCATAAGCATCGAAAGTGGGCCGCAGAGGGGAAAATATATATTGTTAAAAAATAATGATTTGGCCCCTTTTAATATTCAAGATTGTTTTACTGTTAAGTGTTGTATAAAGTACTAGAAAGCAATACTTGAGTAAAAGTACAAGTATCGTCCTGGAAAAAGACTTTGGTAGAAGGGAAAGTTACCTTTTAGAATATTACTTAAGTAAAAGTCTTAAAGTATCTGATATATACTGTACTTAAGTATCAAAAGTAATTTTCTGATATTTAATGTACTTAAGTATTTGAGAATTGAGTATAAAGTTTTTTTTTTAAAGCAAGCGGTTAGAACTTTGATTGTGAACTTTATTGTGGCTGTTCGAAAGGGAACTACTCGGTTACTATCGTAACCTCAGTTCCCTGAGAGAGGGAACGAGTATTGCGTAGCCAGCCGCACTATAGTAACCTGGCGAGTTGTCGCTTCAGTCGTTAAACCTGCTATAATGGCGAATTCAGGGAACTATTGTAGGCTAAGGCCACGCGCCCTTGGTGGGCTCTGACGTGTAATGACGTAGCGCTAGCTCATTGGTCGCACGTCAGACGCACCCGCGCCATTGGATGTGCAGTTGCCGCAGCACAGCTGATGAGCGAGCCAGACGCTCAATGTGCTAGCTGTGCAGCTGCAAATGTGCTTTACACATATAGGCTTCAGTAAGTCGAGGAAAAGGAGTTTTCCCCTGGTCCTTCAGTAGGTGCTTCCATGGCGGTTTCAGTTGTGCTTCCTCCTACTTTGGCAACAAATAAGCATTACGCTGAAATAGAGCGTGCGGAGCGTGCATAATGCAATCTAGGAGCAGTGATCCGACAAACCTCCCTTATTGCAGCCGCACACATTTCTTCTGATTTTATTTTGTAGCAACGAGTAACGAAGATGCTTAGTGGAAAAGTATAAACTTTTTCTAGGAAATGTAGTGGATTAAAAGTGAAAGTTGACATACATTTAAATAGTGAAGTAAAGTACAGATACGTGAAATTTCTACTTAAGTACAGTAACAAAGTATTTGAACTCCGTTACATTACAACACTGCTTAAATGACAAAACAGACTTTATGACTCTAAACAAAAAATCTATGTTTCCTAAATGAAAAATTATATACCACTTACACTACTCATCACACAGTCAAAGGAAACATTACACATTCATAGAAAAATGTTCGATAAATAAGACTTTTTACTCTTTACTTTTTACATTTCTTGCTGGTCTTGAGATTCAGATGGGCATGTGCAGGTTTTCACTGTAATCCCCCTCAGTCCTTCTAATCATCCACATAGCACTGTAAATTAATCCCCATCAAAACAATGACTGAGTGGAGTAGATGAAGAACTTCTCTAGACATTACGCAAAATGTTTCCATCCAGCTGATAGCCACAACAAATCACATTTAAAATGACTGGAAGAGTTCCAGGACCCAATAACAAGCACACGTTTCCTTTAGAAGCCCTGCCTGTGAATGAAACTGCGATATTAAGTGCTGAGAGAAGGAAAAGCACATAAGCTCCTGCTTTTGTCTGTCTCGTGTTGAGTGGGTTGGGATTAATGAATTGAACAACCAACATTGTAAGTTCATTGATGACTATAAAAAGGTTTGATGAATTGAATTGTTGGAATGGGAACACTTTGACAGAAGTGTGTGTGTGTGTGTGTGTGTGTGTGTGTGTGTGTGTGTGTGTGTGTGTGTGTGTGTGTACTATTGTTTTTTACAAACATAAAATGCACCAAAAATAAAGTGGAGATACAGGAGAAATGTAAATGGTAATATTTATTTGACAGTTCTCTATTAGAACCCCAGAATTCATATATTTGAACAGTAACAACAAAACAATGTCCGATCCCCCTATAGAAATCCAGGGAAAAGAGTCTGTATTCATGGGTATGCTGTGAACACGATGGTACAGATCATGAACTCCCCTCTCTCACACTCCTCCATAGTGAACAATCAAAGAGGGAGACATAGAAAGAGAAATAGAAGAATAGAATATAAGTAAAAAAAGAAGAAAAAATAAAATCATTCAGTAATCAGTTGTGCAGGTTAATATTTTTGTGGAAACTGTGATACATTTAATGATTCAAAAGTTGAATAGAATATTAATTTGTTTTCAATTTTAACATTGTCTTTACCACCACTTTTGGTCAATTTGATGCATAATTGATTTGGTTATTTGACTACTCTGGAGGTGCTGTATGTTTTTCATTCAGAAAAAAAATCGTACTCGGTTACTAACGTAACCTCGGTTCTCTCTAGAGAGGGAACAAATACTGCGTAATATCTTACGCTATGGGGAAAACCTCTTTTCCACGAGATATTGAAGCCAAAAATTATCCTTTAATTTTGATTAATGTAAAACGCTGTGCGGCAGCGTGGAGACATAGGCAAGACGGCTTGCGCGCCTATTGGCTGCCCTGCTGCAACAGCAGCAAGCCTATCGAGAGAAGCCCTGCGTGACGTGACATCCAATGGGGGTGCTTCGCGCCCATTTCGTCGCGTCCCGCCAGAATAGGCGTGGCCTTGGCCTATAAATACGCTCGACAGGCTGATACAAACTGGTTTTCATCACTGAAGCGAACCAGCGCTGTTGTATGCACGGCAAGATACGCAGTACTCGTTCCCTCTCTAGAGAGAACCGAGGTTACGTTAGTAACCGAGTACGTTCTCTTACGAGAGTATCTCTCGTACTGCGTAATATCTTACGCTATGGGGAACACAATGTAAGACGCCGTGCGTACTGGGATCCGACACCAAAGTCCCAAGGGCAGTAGCCCGGGGCTCATATAGTGCATAATCACCGTAGACTCACAGAGAGTCGGAGAAGAGAGGCTACCAGCATCATTCCCCATGAAATAGCATCCCATAGGAGCTAGTTATGTCAACAGTATATCCCGCAGACAGGGTGAACGCGTTCAGCCTGAACTGGGCAAAAGTACGGGCTATTCAACACCCATGGAGCTGTTCCATCGATCAGTGAGCGATACTCAATCAAAACTCAGCATTCTGCGCCTGCACAGCGGGACAGATAGTACTGAATTCTAGACCGACAGCAGCTTGGCCTGTAAGGCGGGAACCTCTAGGTTATAGAACCTTATAAATGTAGACGGCGAGGCCCAGCCCGCCGCCATACAGATATCATGCAAGGAAATCCCACTAGACCACGCCCACGAAGAGGCCACGCCTCTCGTGGAGTGCGCTCTGACACCCAAAGGACACTGCAGGCCCTTAGAAGTGTAAGCCAGCGCTATGGCATCGACTATCCATCTGGATAGGCTCTGTTTTGATGCGGCCAGTCCCTTGGAGTGTCCGCCAAACAAAACAAAGAGCTGCTCGGTCTGCCTGAAGACAGACGAGCGGGACACATAAGCTCTCAGCGCCCTGACGGGGCAAAGGAGATTAGCATCCGCCTCCTCATTGTTCACCGGGAGGGCGCACAGGGAAATAACCTGGGCCCTGAACGGTGTGTTGAGGGATTTTGGCACGTACCCGTGCCTTGGAGTATGCCTTTTGAGTCATTAGGCCCAAACTCCATACAGGACGCGCTTACTGAAAGCGCTTGCAAGTCCCCCACGCGCTTTATTGAAGCAAGAGCCACAAGAAATACCGTTTTGAAAGACAGGTGCTTCATGTCTGACAAATGGATTGGCTCGAATGGGGCACCTTTCAGGGCTTCCAGAACCGTAGAAAGGTCCCACATAGGGACTGAGGGAGGTCTGGAAGGACTCAGCCTCCGAGATCCCCTGAGGAACCGCACGACGAGGTCGTTTTTCCCCAGTGACTGGCCAGACGTCGGTTTTGCAAACGCCGTTATGGCCGCCACGTATACTTTGAGCGTGGACGGGGTTCTACCCTTATCCAGCAGCTCCTGAAGGAAGGAGAGCACTTCCGTAACCCCGCAGTCTACGGGTGAAAAGCCCTGAGCTTGACACCAGGTAGAGAACACTGACCATTTCGAGGAGTAGAGCCGTCTAGTAGACGGGGCCCTAGCCTGCGTGATCGTGTTTAACACTCCCTCTGGGAGGTTAGCGGGTACCCGTTGATGGCCCACATATGTAGGGACCATAACTCCGGGCAAGGATGCCAAATCGAGCCTTTTGCCTAAGAGACGAGGTCTCTCCTCACCGGTATCGGCCACGGGGCAGTGCTGGTCAGCTGCATCAGGACTGGGAACCAGGTTTGGTTTGTCCATAGCGGAGCCACGAACAGCACTGGGCATCCATTTTCCCTGATTCGTTCCAGCACTTGAGGCAGGAGCGAGACGGGGGGAAAAGCATAGAGTGGGCGTCGGGGCCATACGTGGGCCAGCGCATCCCTGCTCTTGGAGAAAAAGTTCGGACAGTGAGCGTTTTCCTGGGACGCGAACAGGTCCACCTGCGCTCTGCCGAATGTCTCCCACAGCAGTTGGATCGCCTGCGGGTGCAGCGACCATTCCCCTGCTGGGACATTGTTTCTGGACAGTCTGTCTGGTCCCAGATTCAGGTGACCAGGCACATGCACTGCTTTCAGTGAAAACAGGTTGTGCTGAGCCCAGTCCAGGAGGCGTTTCGTCAGCCTGTAAAGGCTTCGGGACCTGACGCCGCCCTGGTGATTTATGTACGCCACGACTGACATGTTGTCCGACCGGACTAAGACGTGGCGGCCTTTTATCTGGGGACAAAAGCGCCTTAGCGCGTTGTCTACTGCCAGCATTTCTAGACAGTTTATGTGTAGGAGCTTCTCCCGTTCTGACCACTGGCCAAAGAACGGTCTGCCCTCGAGCAGCGCTCCCCATCCCGAGGTGGAGGCGTCCGTGGACACCACCATCACACTCGAGGGAGTCCCCAGACTCACGCCTGACTGGTACCAGTCGGCTTTTTTCCAAGGTTTCAGAGCCGAGACGCATTTCCTGTCGACCCTGAGGCGAAACAGACCAGCGGCCCAAGCCCCGGGCGGAACTCGTGCTTTCAGCCATAACTGCAGTGGGCGCATGCGAAGCAGGCCCAGCTGAAGTACTGAGGATGCTGAGGCCATGAGGCCCAGCATTTTCTGAAACCGTTTGAGCAGGACTATAGAGCCGCGGCGGAAGGATTTCACGGCGCGTTGAATGTTCAGTCCTCGCTCCGGCGACAGACGTGCTGTCATAGACAGGAAGTCCATCACTGTTCCCAGAAAAGAGATTTTCTGGCTGGGAGACAGCGAACCCTTCACCCAATTGACTGTGAGACCCAAATTCTCGAGATGCTCGAGTAAAACAGTCTTGTGTTCTATGAGCTCTGATCGTGATCGAGCTAGAATCAACAAGTCGTCCAAGTAGTTCAAAATTCGCATGCCCTGAAGTCTCATGGGTGCGAGAGCCGCGTCCATGCACTTCGTGAATATACGGGGTGCTGGGGACAGGCCGAACGGTAGGACTGTGTATTGATATGCCTGGCCCTCGAAGGCGAATCTCAAGAATCGCCTGTGACGTGACGCAATCTGTATTTGGAAATAGGCGTCTTTCAGATCTATTGACATGAACCAGTCTCCCTGGCGCACGTGCGCGAGGATTTTGCTGGTTGTCAGCATTTTGAACTTGCGTTTCAGAAGCGCTTTGTTCAATTGTCGCAGATCTAGAATGGGTCTGAGACCCCCGTCTTTTTTCGGTACCAGAAAATATATGCTGCATACACCCCCTTCGCTCTGAGCCTGAGATAAAGGTTCTATGGCCCCTTTGCTCAGTAGTTTCGCTATTTCGGTTCGAAGTAGATGAGATACTTCGTTGTCCACCGTGGTTTCGACACGTGCCGTGCAACGGCGGGGACGTCGAGCGAACTGTAGCGAATAGCCTCTCTTTATAGTGTTCAACACCCATTCTGATACCCCGGGAAGCATTGCCCATGCATTCGCCTGGATAGCTAGAGGCAGAATGATATCCGGGCTCTGGCCTCGGCACAGCGGCGGCTGCAGAGCTTCGGTGTGCTGAGACATGAACACTGTGTTTAAAGTGTGCGAGGCGGGGGGCGCGCCGATCACGGCGGGCAGCCTGTTCGCACTCGCTTTCTCTATGACAAATTGTGGAGAGAGAACGAGCGGGACAAACCCCGTAGGGTTCAGCGTGTCTGTGAGTGAATGTGGGCGCGGGACAGCGGGCACATTTACTGCACTGAAAACACCGTCGGCTTGCGCTGACTGAATATGTGTTGGTTTCGTTTTTACAGAAACCGTGGGACACGCACTGTGTAGTGTTTGTGGGCACTGTGTCGTGGGCACATTCACTACGTTTGCACAATCGACATGAGTCGATTTTATTTGTGCTAGCCCTGAACTGTGGCGGGCTGTGTCTGCGTGTGGGAATGGGCACTGTGACGTGGGCATTCTTACAACACTCATAACACCATCGGCTATGGCCGGGACACCAGAAAATACACTCTTTATTGGATTTATCTGGGTCGCCGTAAAAATGGCGTTAATGTGCAGGCAAGCGGGCTGTGGTACCAGCTTGTTTACTGCGAAATACACGGGAACAGTCACATTGTTTGGAACTGAACGAGCGAAAAGTATCAGTGCAAGTCTGGCCGCGGCGAGACTTAAACACCGTGGGTCTTAGCTGACTGTATGTGTGTTGGTTTCGTTTTACAGAAAACGTGGCACATGCAGTGTGTAGTGTTTGTGGGCACTGGGTTGTGGGCACATTCACTACATTTAATGCACAATTGACATGAGTCGATTTCATATGTGCGAGCCCTGCACTGTGGCGGGCTGTGTTTGTGTGTAGAAATGAACACTGGGCTGTGGGCATTTTTATTACACTCATAACACCATCGGCTGTGGCCGGAATACCAGAAAATACATTGCTTATATGATTTTTCTGGGTCGCCGTGGAAACGGCATTTGTGTGCAGGCAAGCGGGCCATGGTACCGGCTTGTTTACTGCAAAATACACTGGAACAGTCACATTTTCTTGGAACTGAACGAGCGAAAAGTATCAGTGCAAGTCTGGCCGCGGCGAGACTAAATTTTATCTGCTGCGAGAGCTGGGATCGAACACGGGTCTCCCGTGCGATGGCTGTAGGTTTCGCCACTGAGCCACAGGGGGAAACGACAACAGCTTAAAATAGCTCGAGCAGATAATTAAGCGTCATCACAGTTTTGTGTGTGTTGGCGTTTGTTTGCAGGCGTGCGTGTTATACAACAGGCTCATTGCTGCAATATTGACATTTTCAGCCGCTCAAACTAAGAGGAGCTGAGAAATGTTTGAGAAATGGAGATTGGTCCAGCCTCGGCGGGACAAAAAATACACTCTTTCCTCATTTCGCCGGTGACGCATGCCCACGGGGGGCGGGGGCGGGGTAGCTTTCCTATAACGTAAAGAAAGCTAGCCGCGGTTTTGATGCTGGCCCGTTTCCCTGACGACTCGCGGGCAGAAGGGGGAGATCCACAGAGCTCGCCCAATCCTCACTGTCCAACGCGGGGATATAGCAGCTGGCGTCCTCTACAGATGCAGCTATCTCGTCGTCATTAATGGCGGAAGCGGCGGCGCACGGCGGCCGTTGTCCGTCAGTGAGCGACTCGATTGAAGCTGGTGAAGCTGGCGGGCGAACCGGCGAGCTTTCACGGCTAGAGAAGGATCGGGGACCCGCTGAGTACGGCGCTTTGCGGCGCGGCACTACAGCGGGCGGGAGTCTCACTCACCATGGCAATAGCTGGCCTCCTCTACCGATGCAGCTATCTTGTCGTCACTAATGGCGGAAGCGGCGGCGCGCGGCGGCCGCTGTCCGTCAGTGAGCGACTCGATTGAAGCTGGTGAAGCTGGCGGGCGAACCGGCGAGCTTTCACGGGCTGGAGAAGGCTCGAGGACCCACTGAATACGGCGCTTTGCGGCGCGGCACTACAGCGGGCGGGAGTGCAGACTCGGAGAAAAAATGACAGGCAAGTCCTCAGAGTCACCATGGCAATAGTTCCACAAGAACGAAGCGTCTTCAAAAAGACGCTGCTCTTTTAGATAAAGAGAGAGAGAGAGAGAGAGAGTGTGAGTCGCGACGGCGAACACACACTCTAGCAGTGAAAAGGATATTAACGCCGGAAAGCGTAGCAGGTACGGCGGCTGAAGGCGACGAGGTGAAGGCCAGCGGCTTCAGGCTCGAAGGCTCGTCCCGCAGAAGGCTTACTATCAGACGGCGCGGCTTCTCACTCCGGATCCAGCGATGCAGTAGTGCTTCGCTGAAGAGATGAAAATCAGTTTGTATCAGCCTGTCGAGCGTATTTATAGGCCAAGGCCACGCCTATTCTGGCGGGACGCGACGAAATGGGCGCGAAGCACCCCCATTGGATGTCACGTCACGCAGGGCCTCTCTCGATAGGCTTGCTGCTGTTGCCGCAGGGCAGCCAATAGGCGCGCAAGCCGTCTTGCCTATGTCTGCACGCTGCCGCACAGCGTTTTACATTAATCAAAATTAAAGGATAATTTTTGGCTTCAATATCTGGTGGAAAAGAGGTTTTCCCCATAGCGTAAGATATTACGCAGTACGAGAGATACTCTCGTAAGAGAACAACAACTCATGAGAGTCATTTATTCTGCAATCAGTCTTCAGTGGTCACACTGTCTGTTTTGTGCTATACATAACAGTGCAGGAAACAGTTATTTTAGTTCAGTATTCTGTCTGCATTGCCTTCAAGACAAATTAAAGTCACTTTCAGCTAAACAAAATAACGAAGACAAGCCTAAAAGCTCATCTATCCCAATTAAGCTATGTGCCCCTGTCGTGCAGTCCAGAAGGAAGGCTTCATCCCGGCTAATGGTGTCCAAGCAATTGGCCTCCCAGCTGTTCTGCAAGCTTAATGTTAACCACTGCTGTCTAAGTGTTTGGTAGATCTGACCCAAACATGAGACCGAGGGCAGGACTCATAAATAAGTGAGATCTGGATCTCCTCTCCGCTCTCTGACAAGACAGCAATGTTAACCAGATGGCTCCCACCAACACCCTGGAAGCAGAACCTAGGATTATCAGCAAGGTTAATGAATTCTTCTTATTTACATTAGTGGGGGAGAAGAGATGAGGCTTATTTATTGTGAGCTTTGACAGACGATATAGCGTGGGGAGTTAGGGTAATCATCATCTTTTTTGTATTTTTGTAATTCAAATCTTTTTATTGGTGTTTTGTGTGACAATGCATAATGGTACATTGATGACAAGGTAAACAGCAAGATAATGTCCATTATTGATCCCTTCAATGATTCCCCCATTCCACAAATGGAAAAGAAACAGCAAAGAGAAAAAGTAAAAGAAAAGAAAAAGTTTCTTCTCTTAAGGCCAGACAAGTAATTTGTTAATGTCAATTTGTAAAGAAAGACTATACGCCTGCGTACATAATATATTCAAACGCACATACCTATAGACTAAACACGTAATACGCATGTGTAGGCCGTCAGGTTTACGTTTATAAAGCTTGCACAGATATATATATATATATATATATATATATATATCATTTCTTTTTTTTTTTTTTTTTTTTTTTTTTAAGCTTGCACATTGGAACCTATTTCAAGTTTTGCGTTCTTGAACCACCAGGCACTGTTGTTGTCCGAACCAGCGGGCCGGAGCGCGTTTTCTGTTAGAACGGTGTCGTGTTAGCGGCCCCTAAGTTAATTACTAATGATCTTTGCAACGGAAGTGAATCAATCAAAACTAACTTTACCTGGACAATAACTTTATTCTAGAACTGCTGTCAAACCAAAACTTTAATATCCTATTATCACTGTAAAGCTGCTTTGAAACAGTCTATATTGTTAAAAGTGCTATATAAATGAAAGTGACTTGACTTGACTAATAGTTGACAAATATTATTTGTTGTCAGTTACCGTTGAGCTAGGTGGACCATGTAGTCAGTACCGCTGCTAGCCATTTTGGTGCCCTAAGCCTAATTCCATTATGATGCACATTCAAGACCCCCTTTATCATGTGGGGTATCTTGAGTCAATTCCGTTGTTTTTTTGAGAAAATAATGGGTTATCTTAACAGCAACTTCCAAAAGCCCATGAGAAACCAAGGCAGAACACTGTGCGTCAATATGAAGTTAATGTGCCAGTGTTCTATCAAATAATACTACCTATCAGATTGTACAGTGTTCTGCCCTTGTTTTATAGTCCATTCAAATTGAAATTACGGTGTAGCCTCTGTACTTTGTACAGCTGCCATCAGTCCCAGTAACTTCTGATGTCATCATAGCTTTGGTTGACTGGTTGACTTACCGAAACAGGACAATCAGGATGCTCTCTGTCTTACAAGCGCTTCATGAGGCACACATGCACACTAGCACAAATATGCAAGGTCTCTCGCTCTCTCGCTCTCTGCCATGCGTGCGCGCGCTACACAGTTTGGAGCACAGCATGTTCTGTCTCGCATACGCGCTCTTGCTCGCTTGCTCTAGATTCCGGACGATTTGAACTAATTTGCGGGCATCAGGGAGCCGCTTTCAATATGCGGGAGACTGCCGGAGCTTCCGGTATACTTGGGATGTCTGAAGGACTGGCATGAGATTATTGATTCAACCACACAGTGAAAGTGATTTTTATTTTTGACAATACACACTGTTTCACGTCATACTTTCTACAGGATTATTTTGATTGCTAAAACACATCAGTACTTCCTCCACTTCCATTAATTAACATGAAATCATCCATCGCGTTTGAGTTCAGCAGATGACTTAAGGGACATGTTTTGATCCCTTAATTTTTTAAGGGCTAAATGGTTAATAAGGACTTTGTTGCAAGGCATAACATAACTTAAGGGAACTCTAAAGTAATTAAGGGAAAAACTTAATGACAATAATGATGAAGTTTTTTTTTTTTACCTTTTAGTATAAATATGTTAGCCTGAAGGTTATAATAAGCTGTACTGAATAAACTGTAGAAAAAGCTGGTGTGTTCCAAAACAATGACAAAATTCGTATTTAGGAGATAGAAGCATTCAAAACTTACAGTCTCTCACTTCTGCTAAAATGGATCACAGATTTTTATGACATCACTGGACCAATCAAATGCTCTCTAGAATTTAAAGCATCCTGTCCCCTATGCTATAAATACCACCTGGCCAAAGACAAAGAGACTGTTGACATGTCACGGAGCAATATAGGTTGGAAATGTGAGTTTGGTTGCTCAAATGCTCAAGTTTTATTCCTTTTTCCAACTGTACGTTTGTTAAGAATGAAATGGCTAGAATTTATTCACACCTCTACTATTGAATCCAACGTACAGTATCATCAGCTCTCTGATTCGCTTCCATGGTGCTGTCAAGTACGACTTGCAGTCTGAGAGGTAAACTAAACGCTATTGGCTATTTGAAAAGGGGGAGGAACCATTCAATATGTCCCTTCTTAGCTTCCTGTTTCAGTGGAAATTACGTCAATGCATCATACAAACCTGTGCGTTCCAAGGCACTTCAGTGGGCCTGGGCTTTCATGCAACCAGGCCTAGAACATGTTCGTCTATCACATTGACACTCGATTTGAGTGAAGCAATCTTGTGTGTGTGATCCGACAACGTGGTCTGCCATGTTAAGCTTAGTACAGTGGAGTCCATTTTCGGTTCTTTTTTGTTCGGCCAACTTAGAAGTCACGTTTAGCTGAAATAATATATATTAAAGTTATAATAGTCATGACATTTTGTACGTCTTGAGATTAAATAGTTGAGTAAAGGGGCGTAAGATGTATGGTAAACTAAAAGGCATGTGAGCAAGGGAAAAACATGTCTACTCCATTAGCCCTCTTTATCGGAAGCCTCCATCATATATTTTTTTCTGGCTGGGGACTGTACACATAGAGATGTTCATCCGCAAGAGACGATGACTTTCAATTTGTGTTATCCCTGCCATTAATCAGAGGACATAAAAGCAGACAAATCGACAGTGGGAGCTTGAATAGCCCTTCTACACATGAGGATAATAGGAAGAGGATAAAGACTGACATTACAGAAACTAAAAAGAAAGATGGACATATAATTGGGAAACTCTTTGAAAGCCTCTTCCTAATGTTGTGGGGGTAAACTTTATCCTACTTTTTGTGACAATTTATGACAAACAATTTTTTAACAAACCTGAGCAGACAGAAAAACTAAAGAAAACACAAGATGACAACGAGTCTGTCTGTAACGAGCAAGCGAGACATAAATCAGAGTTAAAGGTAGATACACTACTGTTTAAAAGTTTAGGGTCTGCTATTTTTTTAAGAAATGTATCATTTCAGGAAGGGCACATTAAATTGGTCGAAAGTCAGAGAACGGTGCTGTTCTTTTGTACTTTCTCAAATAATACTGAATAAAAAAAAAAAAAAAAAAAAAAAAAATATATATATATATATATATATAATAATATATATATATATAGTTTCCACAAAAATATTAAGCAGCTGTAACGAGGACTCAGGCTAAATGACATCCATTTGGGATGCTCTCTGTGAACCCATGAATCATGTGTTTCTATAAGTTGTACTTGATCTCTGATCAGTTTTATACATTTGTACACATTTTAATTAGACATTAGTATACTTAAAAGGAATAATAGTAGTTAATAGTCTCTTATTGTAGAACAAACAAAACAAGCACTGAAAATGTTTAAAGGAACACATATTACACAGACACTTGATATTAAATCTCATTAGATGATTAGTTAATTGCATTTGATATATTTTACTTTCAATAAAACATTTGCAAAGGTTTTGTAAAAGGCATTTTTTTGCATGTTTTGGCTGAGTTTTTGTTGCATTTCCACTGTTCTGACCACTCGGTATCACCTTGGAGATGGGTGTCGGATTGTTTAGCCGGGGCAAACAAGACTTCGCAATGAGTGATCACACACACAGGTTCTGTGTTCGAAATCGCCCCCTATACTCTCATTCACTGTTACCTACATTACTCCACTAATACAGTCCACTTAAAGGAGTTGCAGGGTCTGGACCCATCAGACACACACTAATTATTAATTATATACAAAGGTTTATGAAACTCCAAAACTAACATCCCAAATGACAGGAACACAAGGGCAGAAACAGTGTCATGTTACAGGGCCGATAAAGACATTTTACGACCTCCACAGGGATGTGGTCACGTGCACAAGAGAGAGACAATGGGGAAGACAGAAACCCTCTTTAAAACAGACTTTGCTGCATTAATCATAGTGTGACGATGCACTTTAATCTTTTAATGTATGCAAATAAATGATTAAACGACGCAACGTATGGTACAACAAAGATGGCGGTTTTGTCAGTACGGTTTGGGACTACCGGATGTAGGATGACGTAGGTGTTGACTAGTTGAAAAGAGTGAATGGCGGGGAGAACAAGCTAGGTTCAGGTTGTCTGCAGACGCGTCTTTATTCAGCCGTTGGGAAGTTGATTACGTCGATGCATGGATATGTAATCTGATTCCTGGATCTAAGCGACGTGCTCATGGATGTACTGGCTGTTTGCCGTGGTCACTGAGAGAAGCGAAGCGCTGTTGTTGACGACCCAGTCATCCAGAGAGACTACAGTTCGAGCGATCTCTTCCAAAGGTATTTGAAGTATCTGAGAGAAGCCGGAGTTGATCGTTAACTCGGGTGAAGTCGTGGAGCGTGAGTAAAAGGATATATAAACTCAAGAGCGGTTATTGCGGGACTAACTGACTTTGTGGTTTATTTGCTGTCCTTTGATACACTGTGGAACCCTTGATGGACTAAAATGACTTTGACTGTTTCTCTGAACTCCTCTTTTCGCACAATCCTTCCACACTAAGACTATGTGAACTGTGTGAAGAAGGTTTTGATATGAATGAAACCTGTGTTGTTTGCTGTATTGTTTATATTGGTGTTGTGTATGTTCAGTATTCCTATTATTCCAATGGTGATGTGTGGTGTGATGAATTGGGTACTCTGTCATGGTGAACATAGCCTACTAAAATATTTGCATATTGAATCATAGTGGTTGGGTTTTCTTAGAGTCTACTCTTGAAACATTAAGGGTTCATGTTAATTACTTAATACATGTGACCTGTGTTCGCTTTTCCTTCTTGACGTGACTAACGACCCTAAACAAGATTATATCTTGATTATATTTTGGCAGAATATATATCTGTCTGGCACCCCAGCATAAAATGAAGTAGGAAAGTGTTACATAAAAATGGCACCCCAGATGGGACGTTCATAAGAGTAAGACATGTTCTTTGAAAACAAAAAAAACAAAAAACCCCTCCAAACTACATAGTTAACTCGGAAATGTCAGATTCAGTTAATGATTGGCTTAATCTGCTTGATCAACCAAATGGTAACAAAGAAGTCACATTAGAGGATCAATTGACAAATGATATGGAAGCCTCTCAAATTGAACTTAGTATGGCTTCTAATGCAGATGGAGTTCTTCCTGTTGCTACTGCAGTGGCAACAGGGTCCACAGCCACCACACATTCTTTGTTGGATATGGATTTGACTGGAGATGTGAATTTGATACCTCCATTGCCACCTTCTTCAACAATGTTACTGGGAAATGTTCCCGGAATTATGGAAAATATCACTTTGCATCAGTCAATGGCTAAGCTTGGAGCACAGCAAAATAGTTTGGTGGAATTGGTTAAGAATCAATCAGGAGAATTGAAACAAGTTGTTCAATCATTAACTGAACATGTCAATTCTGTTTCTGCTCAACAAGGGACAGAAGTTAAAGAGTTCATAGAGAAACAGTGTGATTATATTCACAAGGAATTTAATCAACTTCTGAACTGGCGACTACAACATCACTATACTGAGGTGCTGAGGGATTTTAATAGTGTGTTGACTCCTATGGCTGCTTCATTGGATCTTATCCAAACCAGTGTCAATCAGTGTTCACAGCAGGTTGCAACTTTAATTGCGGAGATTGGTTCAAATAGTCCCTTACAGAATGAGCTCCATCAGTGTACTCAACGTTTGGAACAGCTGGGTAAGGACCTTGATAATGTTCCGCCTTTACAGAGTACAGCGATGGCCAGTGTTCCAGTCCCAGCTCATATCACTTCTACCGATGCAACAGAAACTCCAGGAGTGTTTTCTAGGCTGCAACGGATTCATCCTGTGATGCAACAAGATGTTCTGGCTACCAGTGACTCTTCGAATTCTGGTGAAGTGAGACAGCGACATCTTGGAACAAATCCGATTAAAGTTCAGTTTCCATGCTTTGGACGGATGGAGGATAATCCAGATCCCTTGTTTTTTCTTGAAAAATGCCAAGATTTCTTGGCGGTGTATCCGCTTTCCGAAGACGAGTTGCTGGCTACCCTTCGAAATGTATTGCATGGGACCGCAAGGGATTGGTGGGATGTTGCTCGCTTCGAAACTGTTACTTGGCTGGATTTTGAGCATAGATTTTTGGCTGCTTTTTTATCAGAGGATTATGAGGATGAGCTTGCAGAACGAGTAAGAACTCGTGTTCAGAAGGAAGGTGAAAGTATATGTGATTTTACTTACATGTACCGTGCTCTTTGTAAACGTTGGAAGCCTGATATTGCTGAAAATGAGGTGATTAAAATGATTTTAAAGAACATTAATCCTCACTTGGCTAGCCAGCTTCGGAGCAATGGAGTGATGACTGTAGATGGTTTGGTGCGTTTGGGTCAACAGTTGGAAAAGGACAGAGAAAATCAAGTTCTGTATGAGCAAAGGAACCAACAATGTCGGAATTTCAGAGGAGACTCCATGAGTGTTTCCATTCCTTCAAAAAATCCTGTTTCTGTACAGGTAACCCAAAATCTACCTAAAGTTCCATCTTACTTTTGTTGGCGTTGTAAAGGTTCACATTCGCCCTCCTGTTGTCCTCAAGAGGGTAGCGGAAAATATAAGAACAAAAAGTATACCCCACCTACTCCTTCACCATCTCATTCTACTTTGCATTCTACTCCAAAAGGTCCTACTATGAGTACTATTACTCAGTATCCGGAGTCTACAAATTGTTCTGCTAACCTATTACCAACCACCCTTCTTCAACAATTAAATGTTCCAATTTCTATTGGCTGTTGGAGTGGGAGTGCATTAGTAGATACGGGCTCTTCATATACTCTGATAAATGAGAAGTTGTGGTTAAGTTTGGATGGTCACAGTCAGGAATTAAAGCCATGGACCGCGGGGCCTATCTATTTGGCAGATGGAGGAGCTCGGAAGCCTTTGGGGTGGAGTGAAGTAAAAATCACCTTGCATAGTTTGACTATCACCCTGCCTGTAACAGTGTTGGCACCAGAAATGCTTGCTTTTCCTGCCGTTTTAGGTTTGGACTATCTATTTTTCAGTGGTCTTCAGTTGGATGTTCGGAATGAAGCTTATTGGTTCAACTTTAATGAAAAGTACCATTTCCAGAAGGGAAGTGTCCATTGTTCTGACTGGAGTGCTTCATCAGCTGTAGCCTTATTTTCTGCTCTTGCCCCATGTGCTATGGGCGATGAGCCAGATTTTTTGCAGGCTGCTTGTCAAAATATCTGTTTAGATGAGGAAGGTAGAAGATGTCTTCTAAATCAACTTAAACAGAATGCGGATGTTTTTACTACTACCTTGGGACAAACAAAGGTGCTAACGCATAAAATTTATCTCACACAAGAGTTGCCTGTTAAACAAAAACCTTACAGAGTCTCTCCTGCAAAATTACAAGTACAAAAGGAACTCATTGAGAAAATGTTGGCTGCGGACATCATAGAACCTTCTTCTTCTGCCTGGGCTTCGCCAGTGGTCTTGATTCCTAAGAAGCTAGGTGGGTACCGCTTTTGCGTGGACTATCGTAAGCTTAATTCTGTTACTCATTCTGATGCATATCCAATCCCTACAGTTCATGAGATCTTGGAATCCTTGAGTGGTGCGACAGTGTTTTCTACTTTGGATTTGAATAGTGGGTATTGGCAAGTCCAGATGGACCAAGACAGTCAAGAAAAGACGGCTTTTATTTGTAAACAGGGGCTGTTCCATTTTAAAGTCATGGCTTTTGGCCTTAAAAATGCTCCATCCACGTTCCAACGACTTATGGAGAGAGTCTTGGGTGAATTGAATGGGAAAATCTGCTTTGTTTACTTGGATGATATAATCATTTATTCTTCATCTTGGCAGCAGCATTTCCAGGATATTCAAGCCGTTCTGGATAAATTGCGAGATGCTAACCTCACAGTAAACATGAAAAAAACCCACTTCTTTAGCACGTCTTTGAAGTTTCTTGGACATGTGGTTTCATCTGAAGGTATTGGAGTAGATCCTGAAAAAACAAGAGCTGTTCAGGACTTTCCTGTGCCAAGAAATGTTAAGGAAGTTCAGAGATTTCTGGGCATGGCTGGGTGGTATCATAGATTTGTGCCACATTTTTCCCAGTTGGCCGAGCCTCTAAATTCTTTGAAGAGGAAAGGTGTGAAATTCAAATGGACTCCACAATGTCAGTCTTCCTTTGACGAGTTGAAACAACTTCTAATAGTAACACCTGTACTTGGACACCCAAACTTTAATCTGCCTTTTGTGGTATATACCGATGCAAGTGAGGTGGGTTTGGGAGCTGTCCTGGTGCAACAAACAGGATTGGGGACGGAAGAAGTTCTTGCTTTTGCTAGCCGTACCCTAAATCAAGCAGAGAGAAATTACTCCACTACAGAGCAAGAATGCTTAGCAGTGGTGTGGGCCTTGGAGAAATGGAGGTATTACTTGGAGGGAAGGTTCTTTACAGTGGTGACCGACCACTCTTCCCTGGTTTGGGTTTTTAAAACTAAAAAACCTAATACCCGATTAATTCGATGGGCTTTGCGGCTTCAAGAATTTACCTTCACTGTGGAGTACCGAAAGGGAAAATATAACACTGTTCCTGATGCGCTGTCCAGAGCTCCATTGGATGATTCCGATACCCCTGTCGTCACTTGTTCCACGCTAGTATCTGAAATACCCGACAAAAAAGAGGAACTGCCATTCACAGATCATCTAATTTGGAAATCTCAGCAAGAGGATTTGGAGATCAAGGATTACTATCAGAGGATAGTTGAAACCGGGGAAATTATCATTAACCCTGCAACCAAATTCACTATACTGGAGGATAAAGTTTTCAGAGTCATGCAAACTTCTCATAAAACACTCTATCAAGTATACGTACCAAGGAATCTTCGACAGCCATTCCTGCAAGCTTTTCACAAAGATCCTTTGGCTGGGCACTTTGGACGATTTAAGACCATCAAGAGAATACAAGCTTTGGCTTATTGGCCTAATCTCAGCTATGATGTTAAGGAATTCATACAGAATTGTCAGATCTGTCAGTGTTATAAACCTGAGAATTACAACAAACCATAGTTCAACAACCATGGGAAATGTTGGGAGTTGATCTTATGGGCCCATTCCCACGAAGTTCCTCCGGAAACGTCTATCTATTAGTCTTTGTAGACTACTATTCCCGGTGGGTGGAATTATTTGGACTGAGAAAAGCTACAGCGGAGACTATCTCCAAGGTAATGATTAAGGAGGTACTCACCAGATGGGGTGTTCCAAATTATCTTCTCTCGGATCGTGGTCCACAGTTTGTGTCTTCAGTGTTACAAGAAGTATGTCAGGAGTGGGGTGTTACTCAGAGATTGACCACGGCATATCATCCCCAGACAAATTTAACTGAGAGGATCAATAGGACACTCAAAACTCTGATGGCTTCATATGTTGAGGAGCAACACAAGCATTGGGACAAACATCTGTCAGAGTTCCGATTTGCTCTCAATTCAGCTGTGCATGAATCCACTGGGGTGACTCCTGCTGAAATAAATCTTGGTCGCTCCCTTAGAGGTCCAATGGAAGTACTACTGCAGCCTAGAGATATTTCTCCTAATGACTCTTGTTATAACAAAACATCTGAATTGAAGCAAATGAAGGAATATGTGGAAAAGAAGCTTAAGACAGCACGACAACGACAAAAAAGAAATTATGATAAACATCGAAGAGATGTACAATATGAGGATAAGGATAGAGTTTGGTTGCGTTCTAACCCTTACTCAAAAGCAGAGAAATCATTCTCAGCTAAATTGGCTCCTAGGTGGCAAGGACCATATCGTGTGGTGCAACAAATGGGGCCTATCAATTATGAAATCGTGATGGAGAAAACAGGAGAAGATTTAAGAGTGGTTAATGTGTCAAGACTTAAACCTTGTTATCCCTCTGCGAAGGAGCTGGAACAGCAACAGCACCTTAAACTAATTGAACTATTCCAGGAGGAAAGTGATTCTGATGAGTTTTTAGGATTTGAGGATAAAACCATTGAGAAAGAACAATGAAAAAAAATTTTGAATGGGGGAAGTATCAAAACGCCTCCCCTGTGGGTTGGCTGCTCTGAAGGGGAAGGGAGTGTGACGATGCACTTTAATCTTTTAATGTATGCAAATAAATGATTAAACGACGCAACGTATGGTACAACAAAGATGGCGGTTTTGTCAGTACGGTTTGGGACTACCGGATGTAGGATGACGTAGGTGTTGACTAGTTGAAAAGAGTGAATGGCGGGGAGAACAAGCTAGGTTCAGGTTGTCTGCAGACGCGTCTTTATTCAGCCGATGGGAAGTTGATTACGTCGATGCATGGATATGTAATCTGATTCCTGGATCTAAGCGACGTGCTCATGGATGTACTGGCTGTTTGCCGTGGTCACTGAGAGAAGCGAAGCGCTGTTGTTGACGACCCAGTCATCCAGAGAGACTACAGTTCGAGCGATCTCTTCCAAAGGTATTTGAAGTATCTGAGAGAAGCCGGAGTTGATCGTTAACTCGGGTGAAGTCGTGGAGCGTGAGTAAAAGGATATATAAACTCAAGAGCGGTTATTGCGGGACTAACTGACTTTGTGGTTTATTTGCTGTCCTTTGATACACTGTGGAACCCTTGATGGACTAAAATGACTTTGACTGTTTCTCTCAACTCCTCTTTTCGCACAATCCTTCCACACTAAGACTATGTGAACTGTGTGAAGAAGGTTTTGATATGAATGAAACCTGTGTTGTTTGCTGTATTGTTTATATTGGTGTTGTGTATGTTCAGTATTCCTATTATTCCAATGGTGATGTGTGGTGTGATGAATTGGGTACTCTGTCATGGTGAACATAGCCTACTAAAATATTTGCATATTGAATCATAGTGGTTGGGTTTTCTTAGAGTCTACTCTTGAAACATTAAGGGTTCATGTTAATTACTTAATACATGTGACCTGTGTTCGCTTTTCCTTCTTGACGTGACTAACGACCCTAAACAAGATTATATCTTGATTATATTTTGGCAGAATATATATCTGTCTGGCACCCCAGCATAAAATGAAGTAGGAAAGTGTTACAATAGACTAACTGATCTGTAAATGAACATGCATAAAACTGTGAAAGAAACAGTGTAAATGGTTTACTGTCTTTTGTACTATTATGTATATATTATGGTATGTACCTTGGTATATGTAACGATCTTCAGGTTCAGTATCGTGGGTATGGAAGAAGACAGGGTTCGGTGTGACTGTCTTCCTGTTTGATTTTTCTGAATAAAAGTGTACAAGACCCAAAGTTGTGCGGCAGCGCCTTCACCATAGGTAAACTATAGCACTCAAGAAAAGAATAGTCCTTCAGCAAGGTTTCATAAACTCAGTCCATTCGTGCACAAGATCCCAGTCCTTCTCTCTCTCTCCAACCCTCGCACCTGACTGGCTTTTATCCGGTCTCCCCACGCGTATCACTGCAATCAGAAACAGGTGTTCGTCATTTTGCACTTGACCCACTTACTTACCGCTCGGCTCCGCCCCCGCTCTCCTGCTGCAGACCTCGCTGAACCACGCCCCAACTACATACCCCCACCGCCCGACTCAGGCCGGGGAGCCATCCGGACTGCAGCCTCCCCCCCCTCCCCTCCTCCTGGAAAGGAAGTCGGCCACAGCCATCTGTACACCCGCCCTGTGGACCACCTGGAATT
Organism: Siphateles boraxobius; assembly: GCF_051911475.1. Lineage (NCBI taxonomy): Eukaryota > Metazoa > Chordata > Actinopteri > Cypriniformes > Leuciscidae > Siphateles > Siphateles boraxobius. The sequence goes on along the minus strand of NW_027508734.1, from coordinate 38,904,243 downwards.
TAAAAGGTTGTAACGCTAGATACCAACGGGTGATCCGCGCGTTGGTATCCTTCATGCGGTGGAGCCATTGCAGGGGAGCATGGTCCGAACAGAGGGTGAACTCCCGTCCCAAGAGATAATAACGGAGGGTGAGAACGGCCCACCTGATGGCTAGGCATTCTTTTTCAATGGTGCTGTACTTAGTCTCTCTTTTCGACAGCTTCCGACTAATGTACAGCACTCTCCACCCTCCATCTCCTGGGACAGGACTGCGCCCAGCCCCCTGTCCGACGCGTCAGTCTGCAGAATAAAAGGGAGAGAAAAGTTATGAGCCTGTAAGATAGGTCCGCCACACAGAGCAGCCTTTATCTGGGTAAAAGCCTGCTGACACTGCTCCGTCCACTGGACGGTATCTGGTGCCTCCTTTTTAGTTAGATCAGTCAGCGGGCTAGCGAGGTCCGAATAATTAGGCACAAACCTTCTATAATATCCTGCCAGCCCCAGGAACTGTCTAACCTCCTTTTTGGTCTTAGGTTTTGGACAGGTCGCAACTGCTGCCGTCTTATCAATTTGGGGACGCACCTGCCCATGACTCAAGTGGAAACCCAGATACCTGACTTCCACACGCCCAATTGCACACTTCTTTGGGTTGGCCGTGAGCCCGAGGACAGCCCGCAAATGCTGCATATGGCGCTGCCAATCGTTACTATAGATGATGATATCATCCAAGTAGGCAGCGGCATATGCAGCATGCGGCCGGAGAATTCTGTCCATCAGACGCTGAAAGGTTGCTGTAGCCCCGAACAAGCCGAACGGAAGGGTGACAAATTGGTGTAATCAAACGGCGTGGTGAAAGCTGTTTTTTCTTTAGATATTGGAGTTAAGGGGATCTGCCAATATCCTTTCGTTAAATCCAGTGTCGAATAAAAACAAGCAGTACCCAGCCGATCAAGTAGCTCATCAACCCGAGGCATTGGATATGTGTCAAATTTCGACACGGCATTCACCTTGCGATAATCCTCACAGAACCGAATCGAGCCGTCCGTTTTAGGCACCTAAACTATCGGGCTAGCCCAGTCACTGTTGGATTCCTCTATTACCCCCATGTCCAGCATAGCCTCTAATTCCTCCTGAACCACTTTCTTTTTATGTTCAGGCAAACAATATGGTCGGCTGGGCACTGCTACGCCCGGATCCGTCTCAATGTGGTGCTGAATGAGATTCGTTCGGCCAGGTAGGGGTGAAAACACGTCAGCAAATTCTGCTTGTAAACTACGTAAATCAGTGATCTGGACCGGCGAGAGGTGGTGTCCTCTAAGTGCCAGAGCGAGAGATTGTGATTTTGAGCTCGTCTCTGGACCGAGATCCTCCTCCCCACTCACCACCGATGCCAACATCACTGATTCCACCTCATTCCACTTTTTTAATAGATTAAGGTGATAAATTTGACGTGATCCACTCCTATCTGTACGAATAACCTCATAATTGAGATCTACCAACTCGCTGTGTAACCTCAAATGGTCCTTGCCACTTTGCGAGTAATTTAGAACTGGACGTGGGAAGTAATACAAGTATTTTATCTCCCTGTGCAAATTCTCGCAGTCTAGTCCCCCTGTTGTACAGCCGACTTTGCTTGTCCTGGGCCTGTAACCATAGAGAGCCGGCCCAACGTGTGGAGTTTTGTTCTCTGGTCCATGACATACTGAATTTAATTTCTGCTATTCGAAGGTCCGTCCTCCCAAGTTTCTCTAAAGACGTCCAGCACGCCGCACGGCTGACGTCCATAGAGAAGCTCGAAGGGGGAAAACCCCGTGGAGGCTTGTGGGACCTCGCGTACAGCGAACAAGAGGGGTTCTAGCCATCTATCCCAATTTCTGGCGTCTTCCTGAACAAACTTCCGAATCATGGATTTCAACGTGCGATTAAATCGTTCCACCAGTCCGTCTGTTTGTGGGTGATAAACACTGGTGTGAATCGATTTAATGCCCAGTAATTCGTAAAGCTCGCGAATTGTACGTGACATAAACGCCGTGCCTTGATCGGTGAGAATCTCTTTCGGGATTCCCACCCGGGAGATTAACTGAAACAGTGCACTCGCCACGCTCTTTGCGGAAATAGTACGAAGTGGCACTGCTTCTGGGTATCGCGTTGCATAATCCACTAGGACTAAAGCAAAGCGATGTCCTCGTGCAGATCGCTCTAATGGCCCGATGAGGTCCATACCAATTCTCTCGAAGGGGACCCCTATTAAAGGAAGAGGGCACAAAGGTGCTTTTGGGTTGGCCGGCGCATTCACCAGCTGACATTCACGACAAGAGGCGCACCACTTGCGCACGTTCTTGTGGATGCCCGGCCAAAAAGAATCGGGTCACCCGATCAAGTGTAGCTGCCTGCCCCAAATGCCCAGCCATTGGGTTACAATGAGCCGCCTGAAAAAGCATTTCCTGGCAGCTTTTTGGAACTAATAACTGCGTTGTATCTTGCTTTGACTGGGTGTCTTGGGTCACCCGATACAACTTATCTTTTATGATCGCAAAATAAGGATAAGAAAGGGGTCGGTACGGGTGAAGAGGCTGTCCGTCGATTGTACGGACCTGATCAAATGCATTTTTCAGCGTTTCATCTCGGGACTGTTCCAGAGGAAAATCATCGCGCTCTGAAAGATCTGTCCTTTCAATCGCGCTCCGTTCCTCCGGAACAGGCTCCGATGGTCCCGGAACAGCATCTCCCACCTGAGCAACCACCTTCCTCCCTCGCCTCCTTTTTATCCCAGAAGCACCCGCACATAAATGTCCCAATAAAGTTTGAAACCCTGGCCAATTGGTCCCCAAAATCAGCGGATGCCGGAGATGCTGACTAACCGCCACCTCCACATTATGCTTTTGTCCCCTGAATTGGATAATGACTGGCATTAACGGGTATTCCATCACCTCCCCGTGCACACACCTCACCTTAACCGCGCGGCTCTTATCCAATGCCTCAGATTGCATCAGGCTTTGATGAATCGAGGTTTGGTTACAACCTGAATCCACCAAAGCCTGATACGTACCCCCCTTTATACTCACAGGTATTTGGTACAATCCGCTATGACTGGGGGCAGCCTGTGGTGTGTCGGGCACCCTAACCAGCGTCCCCACCTCCATCACCGGACACTGGTCGATGAAATGCCCAGGATCCCCGCAACGCCAACAGGCCGGCCCAGACCGTCCCGCCGCTCCAGTGGCGGGAAGTGGGTCAAGCGGTTGGCGTGGGGAGAGCGAAAATGCCGGTGCGGGAACGCCGCTGGACGGGGAAATTAACCTGCTAGGGGGCGCCCTTGGACCCGCACTTGGCTCCGTTGCACTCCCAGATCTCCATCTCGGTGCTGGTCTGGGTGGAGCCGTTCCTCAGAACCTGGGTGTAGGGACAGGAGGAGAGGAAGAGGAAAAGGAAGAAGAAAAAGAAGAAAAGAGAGAGGATGATGGCAGGCTTTCACCGACCCCTGGACACGCCACCAGCTGGTCCTCCGCCAATTGGATGGCCTGATTCAGCGACGTCGGGCGGTGGCACTGGATCCACTGCGCAGTCTTTTTGGGCAGCCTCGCCACGAACTGCTCCAGTACCACCTGATCGATCACTCCCTCGACGTCGCATCCTCCGGCCATCAGCCACTTGCGGCACGCGTCCCGGAGCTGTTGCGCGAAGACAAAGGGTCGGCCAGACTCCCCGAGTTCCAATGACCGGAACCGCTGTCTGCTTTCCTCAGGGCTCCGACCGACCCGCTGGAGAATAGCGCGCCACAAGTCCTGATAGACCAGGAGGTTCAGGACTGGCAGTTGTTGTGCGGCGATCTGCGCTTTCCCGGACAGCAGAGGAGTCAGCCGCACTGGCCAGTCCGTTAGGGGCCTGCCCCCAGCCTCGGCCGTCTTCTCGAACAAGTCGAGGAATGCCTCCGGATCGTCATGAGGTCCCATTTTTTGTAGTGGTATAGATACGGCCGAGGCCGAAGCTGGTGTTGATGGGGCGGCCCGACCCTCCCGATCCATCCAGCTCCGGAACAGCTCGCGGTCCTCTTGTTGGGCCCTGAGGAGCATCTCGAACCGCCGTTCCTGCTGCTCTTTTACATCCAACAGGGCCCGATGTTGTTCCTGGTGGAGTCCCGCGAGAGCGTGGATGATGTCCTCAAGTGGCGACGGAGATGATCTGCCGGTGGCTCCTTCTTCCATCCCGGGTTTCGGCACCAGTGTAACGATCTTCAGGTTCAGTATCGTGGGTATGGAAGAAGACAGGGGTCGGTGTGACTGGGTCTTGTACACTTTTATTCAGAAAAATCAAACAGGAAGAGAAAGTTGCGCGGCAGCGCCTTCACCATAGGTAAACTATAGCTCTCAAGAAAATAATAGTCCTTTAGCAAGGTTTCATAAACTCATTCCATTCGTGCACAAGATCCCAGTCCTTCTCTCTCTCTCCAACTCTCGCACCTGACTGGCTTTTATCCGGTCTCCCCACGTCAATCACTGCAATCAGAAACAGGTGTTCGTCATTTTGCACTTGACCCACTTACTTACCACTCGGCTCCGTCCCCGCACTCCTGCTGCAGACCTCGCTGAACCACGCCCCCACTACAGTATACAACCAACTAACGATCAATGTAACCTCACCTGTATCATGTCTCATACCTAATTAATCCTCATTTAATGGGCTCATTTAACTTTGATGTACATCACCTTCTTCTAGAATGCAGTGTGGATGTGTTATATCTATCTGAGCATTAATGAAGGTATAACCACGCTTGGGACAAAGACTCGTAAATTAACTAGAGCAACCTTCCCATTTGGACATTTCACTTTGCTTATTGGTCCAGTCAACCCTTAGGGGTTGGGTCTCTCTCAGGCTTTATTAGAGACAGTCCACATGTGACCTCCCTCTCTTAGATTTTCATCCAGCCGCAAAACTGTTTCTGGTGATAGTGGGGAACCCCCTGCACCTCCACAGGGGCCCCAAGGCTCAGCAGGCCTTGATCCAACCAGATATGGGCTCATGCAGGAGAGAGAAGACTCTCTCACAAAGAACCAAGGACAATCTCAGGAGTTTTGGAACAATGACCCCAACCAACAACGACTCCAATCACCCACTCTTCCGACTTCCTCACTTCTCCTGGGTGCTCTACGTGGCCTCAACAGGGCCCCGGGCCTTGACATAACCAGCCATGTACTCCTGGAGAAAGATAACTTTCGAATAACTTCCACTTGCCACTACCGGAACCCTCAACGACTTCAATTTTCCACAACTTAAAGAATTGTTCCCACTACAAATGCAAGTATTCAATTCAATGAAATGTGAAAATGAAATACTGTTGGTTCTTCTCATAGTTAGATGGATCTTCTCCAGAGCCGGCCCGAGCCTTTTGGGGGCCCTAAGCAGAATTTGATTTGGGGGCCCCCTCCCACTACGCGAAGTCTACTGTGCTTGACAATTATTGACACAAATGTCACGCAATAATGATACATTATAAATGAATACAGTGAGGTTATGTATTAATACAAAATAAATACTAATTAAAAAATAGATGCCTACTTAAATAAAAAAGTTGTAACTTTTACTTTACTCTTTTACTAACTCTTTGAAACTTCTTAAAACAAACTGTCTCAAAACGTATATAAAATAAATTATTTGCAAAAAATAATGACAAAACTGAGAAATCAGAAACATAATAAGAACAAGGGTTCAACAAGTACAATTATTGTTGAAAACTGTAAAAAATATTATTATTACTTCTCAACTGTCTCAATACAGTGTAACTGTCCTCAAAATCTTTATTATTATTATTATTATTGTAACAGACTTTGTTGGATTGTACATGACAGAATCCAACAAAGTCTGTTACTATAATACCGGTAATGTACTGGCGCTCGTTGTATGTGTGTATGCAATCTATTTTCCCCCTCGGGGCTTGCCGTAGATAGGAATGGGTCGTGCGCACCTGGTACTGGAGTGTCGCGGGTTTTTGGAGTTAGTGATCTGATGTGTGATATAATAAAGTGGAGAAGAGGTCAAACTGCTATGTTTATTATTTATTCAAACTGCTAACCTTACACCTAGAAGGTTAAGTTCCCCTGCGGCTATTTTCTCAAAGTTAAACAGATACCGTGACTATGCGCAGTTGCGCACGAATTGTCCATGCACTCGCGAGGTGTCTAGATTATGCGCATGATTTAAACGCTGGCAGACACAGCAGCAGTTGTTGGCAGGTATATTGATCATGAAATCTGAATTTTCTTGTCTTGAATTATTCATTCATTCATTTATGTCATTTGTTTAAGTCATCTAAAAAAAAAAAAAAATTAACTCTGAGCCCATGGGGCCCCAAGCAGCCGCTTAGTTCGCTTATGTCTCGGGCCGGCCCTGATCTTCTTCATCGTTACATCATTCCATCTCTCACTCCTTTTTCCTACACCTGTATTTATGTATGTTTGTTTATTTTATTCATGTTTATGATTTAGTTAATAAAACTTATGCACTTTATGTATTTGGTTCTGATTTACTGCTTGCAGCAAAGTCTCTTTCACGATATTGATCTTGCTACATGCTCAAAGCGCTGTACATGCTAAGAAATAATTATTCTTCTGTGGCCATGGAAGATACACTTTTCTTAGAATAAATTAATAATCAAAAGAGTTCGTTGGCCGAACTGAGTAATTGATTGTAATATTAATTTAGCCATGTCAAGTTAATCCAATTAACTGACCCAAATATTCATAATTAATCATAACAAGTTATTATTGATTATTAATATTTCCCCTCTGAGCTGACTCGTTACAGAGTTGATGAAAACGAGTGAGTGAATTCAGACACTGAGTACGCCGAAAGGGCTGCCGCTTTTGGATAGTTTGTGCTTGCTGTTTAATAATAATCATTTGGAACTTGGTAACTGGCAGCTCCAGTAGTAAGAAAAAGGTTTATCTTGAACTCAAACATGGAAACTATCATATAAAACGTAATTAAACAATTTAATAACAAATTAAAAAGGAATTTATACCTGTATGATAAACGCTGGACCAGTGCGGTTTGGAAAATGGATGGATGATTTGATTCAGCTGTCGGCGCCATCTCCTGGTAAGACGCGGGAATCCATTCAACGATTAACTCTCACAGTGAATTATGGGCATTCTCTAGCCGTTGAGCATACACAAAGCTAGATGAAGACCATCTCTGGCATACATCGGTTGTAAAACGCGTTAATGCTGTGCATTGTGAGATTGAATAAGTGCACTCATCTACTATGGTATCGGACACCACTATAAATGGCTGTCCCCTCAAAGAGTTTTAATATTTAAGGGTATAGGGGGCAATTTCAGACACAGCCAGGGTTTAAATAGTCTGTAGTGGACCGACCAGCTGTTTCATTTGGGGCTCCTCCAGGGGATAGTTTGTCTATCGCAGCATCGGACGGGGAGCTGAACTCTGGAAAAGATGACTCGGCTGCACTGCCTCCCTCTGGGAGACCAGAGTTGCCCGAGCCAGATCCAGAGATGTCAGCTATGCTGAAAAAGGCCACCGAGGTGGTAGGGCTTGTGTGGAACCCTCCACCGTGTCCCGAGCCATCTCAGTTGGATGATTGGTTTCTCCGTTGCCTTTCTTTCCTGAAGAGCATGAGGAGCTTACGAGGGCGTGGACGGCTTCTCCCCCCTCACTACCCTTGACGAGGGAGCGGTGAAGGGTTACGAGGCTATCCCTCCAGTGGAGTGGTCTGTCGCAATGCAACTGTGTCCGGAGGCCACTGCCTTCTGGAGAGGTGATCCTCGTCACCCCTCTAAAGCCTGTAAGTTCTCGTCTGCTATCACGGGCAAGGCTTACAAAGCTTGTGGGCAAGCCACTTCCTCTCTGCATGCCATGGCGTTGCTCCAAGTTCACCAGGCCCAGGGACTCATGAACATGCATGAGGGTAGTCCAGACTGTGATCTCATGGGTGAGCTCTACACAGCAACCCACCTTGCCATCCAGGGCACGAAGGTTGCAGCTTGTGCGATTGATACGGCAATGTCCACACTTGTGGTCCAGGAGCACCATCTCTGGCTCAACCTGGCTGATATGAGAGAAGCGGACAAGGTTCGATTCCCGGACTCTCCCATTTCTCAGGTTGGATTATTCGGCGACGCTGTGGAGAATTTTTCCCAACAGTTCTCTGCAGCCCAGGGGCAGACGGAGGCCTTCCGGCACATCCCGTCCCTGGTGGGACCCTGCTGCCTTCACCCGTCCGCCGGGGACAGACCTCCGCCTGCCGGTCTGCGAGGGCGTCCGCCTGCAGCCGCTTCAGCTCCTGCCGGACCATCGCAGCATCCTAAACCCAGGTCCCGACGTGGAGCCGGCCGCAGAAGGGCCGCCCAGCCCGTCCCACGCGCTACCAAGCCAAGTGGTAAGCGACAGCGAAAATGAAGAACCTGGATGGGCCCCCCAGGGATGGAGAGGTTGCTCTTGGAGTGGCCACCGATCCACTCCCTCCAGCCGGCTGGAGCTTTTTAATTATGTGTGTGTCTGTTCTGCGTTGGTTCCCGTAAAAACGGGGTCAGTGGTACCAACATTTTCAAAAAAAGAGCAAACTTCTCTATTCCTGGGTCCCAAGAGGGCCAGTCTGGCAGTGATCCTGTATAGCCTTACACCCCTCAGCACCCCTTGGTCGCCAGCAGGCAGCTCGGTGCATTCGAAGACCCGGTCATCCGCCTTCTCACGCACCCCCTGCCGCCAGTGGAGACAGGTAAGTGTTGCACTGCACACTAACACCACACTCTCCCCACCTTGCTGCCCCACATCAGACTCGGCTATCGTTCAGGTCAACTGGGAGAGAGAAATCTCGCCCACAGGCTGAGTATCTCTTTTTCAGTTTGGAGAAGGACTCGGTCCAACAAGTCTCTTTAAGAATGAGAGTGTTTTTGGCTGGTGCTGTGTAGAAGTGAGAAAGGGTCCCACTGAAATAACTTTCAGAGGCTCCTGGGGCATATGGTAGATGCAGCCAATTAGCTTCCTCCATATGAAGACCGCTTCAGCACTAGCTTTATGATCCGAGTCCAGAAGTGACCGTGGCAGAGCACCACGCCCTGTGTGACAACAATTCACCTGGCCTGATGCCAAACCCTCACCGACTGAGGGGCCATGTACAAAGGGCGGGCTTTAACGGAGGCCTGGGCGACCTCCCACTGAATGGGCATGCGTGCCTCGAGTTTTTGTAGTTCTACTCGCTTTGGGCCACCGCTGCGCATCGAGCTGGTACTGGTCTGAAAAGACAACATCGCGACCATTGCGCTAAGCTTCCCTCGCATGTCACAACTCCTCCTCGTCATCTCCACCTTGGTGTCAGAAGCTTCTGAGGTTGCTTCATTCCACTATTTTTTCCGGCCTGCTCAATCGTGCCGCCAACGAGCCCCACAACAGTTATGGCCAGGGAGAGTGGAGACTCCATCCCCTGGCAGTCCAGCTGCGCCGGGGCCACTTTGGGGCCACACAGTTACATCTTTTGCCTCTCCGGATTCGTTCCCCTGCCAGTTGCGCATTTCTGTCCGAGCGGACAACCCTTGGACAGACACTGGTTCTCAGCTGGCCCCAGGGGCCCCGCAGAAATGCGTTTCCCAGTGAGCCTTCTAAAAAAGTGGCTATGCGATTAATTGTCGCTTGGCACCTGCTCAAGTTCAGGGATATTCATCACACTCAGGTGTTGAGCAGAAATGCTCCTGAAGCTCAGTGATCTTCACATGTAGTGTTGAGCAGTGCTCCTGTCTTGTGCGAGCGTGTCGTCTGCACCTCCTGTGCCAGGTCAGGAGAGGAGCAGGTCTTGGTAGTTGCCCCTTCTTGGCCCAACCAGACCTAGTTCCCCTCGACAGCCTTCCTGACTTCCCCTGAATACATTTCAGGGACGGGGCACGATGGCACCCGCGTTCAGACCCCAGGAGAGATTCCAGGTCGGTCCTACAAAATGGACGCGGAGGTTCAGGTGGCTACCGCGGGGATATGTGGTAGTTACCATCACTTCTGCGAGCACCCCCTAAAAAGAGGAAGTTGTGATTACACCAAATAGAAGTGGAACCTATTCGTTGAGTGAGTCTTCTCCCCGTGAGGAGATCCTGAGAGCGATCGGTCATTTCAGTGCTCTCTTTCCTGCAAGATGGGTTGGAGTAGGCTGTTTTCCCCCACCCTCAGAATGATGTTGCCTCTTTTCTTGACGCACATCATGATGCAGAAGCATGGGAAGAACGTCCTGATCGTCAGGTTCCTGAGGGAGCAAGGGAATATCCTTGCGCCCCTCTTTTTCCTCTTGGGCCTTATCTCTGGTGCAACTGCACTGCAGAGACCGCCCCTGAATGGAACGGAACCTCTGGAAGTATATATTACAGTAGCTTAGTCGGTATAGGGTCTAACATACATGTTGTCGATTTAGATGATTTAACCCGTTTAGAAAAATCTTCCTTTCCTATAGCAATGAATGAATTGCATTTTTCCTTAGGGAGACTACAACGCACCCCTTGATGCGATGCTGTATCAGATGGTTGCATAGTTATAAAGATCTAGAGTATGATTACGACAATGAGTAGGTCCAATCCCAATGCATCTTTTTCATTATCTACATGTATATTAAAATCACCAACAATTAGGACTTTATCTGCAGCCAGTACTAACTCTGATAGAAAGTCAGCAAAATATCTTTGATAAAGTCTGTATGGTGCTCTGGTGGCCTGTATACAGTAGCCAGCACAAATCTTAAACGTGATTTATCATTTACACTGTATATTGTTACATTAAGCACCAATACTTCAAAAGAATTATATTTGAAACTAGACTTTTTAGTAAATTACAGCAACACAGCACCCTTTGCCTTTCAGATGAGGTTCATGTTTATAACAGTAATCTTGCGGGGTGCACTTATTTAAAGTAATGTAATCGTTTGGTTTTAGCCAGGTTTCTGTCATACACAGCACATCTAGGTTATAGTCTGTAATCATATCAATAACAATACATGCTTTTGAAGTAAGGGATCGAATATTCAGCAACCCAAGCTTTACCATTTCATTTGTATTAAATCTGTTTTTTTATTTGTTGAACATCAATTACATTTTTAACCTTGGATGGGTTTGGAAGTTTTTTGTATTTTCTAATTTGGGGAACAGACACAGTCTCTATATGATAATATCTAGGTTAAAGAGCCTCTATATGTGATGGGATTTATCTGACCTTGGTGATGTGAGACAGCTGGCAGATGGTCGGTTTAGCCAGTTTGTCTGCTTCCTGACCTGAGCCCCAGATTGTCATGTTTGAGCTCTGAGACTATGTGCCATATTACTAGAGAGAAGAGCATCACCATCCCAGGAGGGATGAATACCATCTCTTTTCAACAGGTCAGGTCTGCCCCAAAAACTTTTCCAATTGTTTATGAATTCTATATTATTTTGCAGACACCACTTAGACAACCAGCTATTAAGTGATGACAACCTGCTAACTATCTCATCACTCCTGTGAAAAGGAAGGGGGCCAGAGCAGTGCCTGACATCGTACTTGTGAGTTCACACACCTCTTTAACATTATTTTAGTGATCTCAGACTGGCGAAGTCGAACATGATTAGTGCCGACATGAATAATAATCTCAGAGAATCTACGATTAGCATTAGCCAGCACTTTTAAATTTGCTTTGATGTCAGGCTCTCAGCAAACATGTGATCACAATAAAATAACTTCCAAGTTTTCTTTCTCTAAATTGTAGTTCACTACATAGTAACAGATTTTTAAAGGGGTCATGAACTGCATTGTTTTACTGTTTTTTAACTTATCCTATCACACTTATCCTATCATACATCCAGCGCAATGCGGCGCCAGTCGTGACGAAAGTGTTTTTTGCTAGTTTCAACTGCAAAAACTGAAAAAGACTGCGCCATTGACCAACTGATACCTGGGCGCAGTATTACACTCGTACACTCTGCTTATTACACACACAGGGTAACACACACTGTGCAGCAGCACACAAACATGCCAAATATTAAAAATAAAAGGATTAAAATGTAAAAGATTATTATTGTGTACAAAAAGATATGGTGGAATCCGGCTTGTCCCGTAGATGTTCTGCTTGCATGCTTTAACCTTGCACACAAACAGATCATTTTCCTCTCTGAAGAAGCATTCAGTCTTTCCGCTGGCAAATTCCGCCATGTAAATAGCGAATCCGCTATGGCGTAAGCGCAACTGGATTTTAAAGTAAATGGGAGATTAGACTCTGATTGGTTTATTGCACGTTACGCCCAAAACACACCCATTACTCATTAAGAGAATAGGGACAACCCTTTTAGACCATGACCATTTTTCCCGTCGTTAAACTAGCAAAAGTGGATTCGGCCGTGCGCTTTAGAACACGCACTTAGATCATTAAAATAGGGCCCACAATGTTAGTCAGAATGTTTTACATCAAAAGTTGTCATAATTTCCATATAAAAGGCATTTTTCCTACCCTGATTTTGTCCCTCTGATTTGAAAGCTATGTTTGAAGGGGCGTGTCTGATGTGAGACTTCAGTGTAAACGCCCACTGCTGTGATTGGCTAACATCTTTGCATATGAAATAGCTAAGTATTACACGTGGAACTGTAACTTTAAGCACATTTTTACTATTATAGCTCTCAAGGATAAGTACTCATACAAAAAATTCGATTATAGCATTATATTTAAATCTACAGCATGAAAGGTTGCAGTGATGAGCATTGTAGCCGATCACAAACATGTTGAGCGCATGAATGCAGTGATCACGTCATGCAACTCGATTTTTGCACACTAACACATACTTTTATCATAACTAACAGTGCAAACATAATGTAAGAGATTTGTTTATTATAACAGGAGTTTTGAGGAGAGTCCAGAACTTAGTCACTCATAATCTTGTGCTTTTTGATTCACAGTTTCTCCAGCAATTGTAAAGGGAGCGCTCTCTGATAATTTTCTACATTTAATTTAATCACAGTTTAAATAACAGATTATATTCATCCTACGAAGAGAAACAAAGAACATCTGACTGTACATGAATCATTATATCAGAAAAATCACATGGTGATCAGGCGTTAAAATGAACACAGTTACTTACATGTTGTCACATTATCTGTCGAGTCCATATCGTAAAAGTCTGTTTGCAAAGCCTGCGTTGAAATTGAAACTCTTGTACCAAATAATCCACAGTGAAATGTACCGAATACAAATAAATAAGGCTCAACTGAGACAATAAATAACCACATTCCTAGCATTACGATGCTTTGGAATCAGTGGGGATTTCTTTAAGACTGCAAGGGAAGCTCTGCTTCCCCTGTAATGTTAAAAAATGAACGGTCAAATATGTACTATTGTGTTAGCAGTATCCTCACAACTGTGTTCCTTACTTGAAAGAAATGGTATCTGCGAGAATTTTCAGTCCGGATTTAGACCGAATCATAGTACTGAGACTGCTCTCATTAAAGTCACAAATGATTTGCTCTTATCATCTGATCGTGGTTGTATCTCTCTTACTCTCTGATCTGTTACTTGATTTTAGTGCTGCATTTGACACCATTGACCACAACATTCTTTTAAATAGACTAGAAAACTATGTTGCCATTAGTGGAATTGCACTAGCATGGTTTAAATCATATTTATCTGACCGCTATCAGTTTGTAGCAGTAAATGAAGAGATGTCTTACCGATCACAAGTTCAGTATGGTGTACCACAAGGCTCAGTACTAGGACCGCTACTGTTCACTCTGTGCATGCTACCTTTAGGAGATATCGTTAGGAAACATGGAATTAGCTTTCACTGTTATGCTGATGATACTCAGCTGTATATTTCTTCAAAACCTAACAAAACTTACCAATTCACAAAATTCTCGGAATGCATAGTTGATATAAAAAATTGGATGACTAGTAATTTTTCCATCTTAAAAATATATCTAAATTATGTCATATGCTCTCATTGACAAATGCGGAACAACTAGTTCATGCGTTCATGACATCAGGGCTAGATTACTGTAATGCTCTACTGGGTGGCTGCCCTGCACGCTTAATAAACAAACTACAGCTAGTTCAAAACGCAGCAGCTCGAGTTCTTACTAGAACCAGGAAGTATGACCATATTAGCCCGGTCCTGTCTATTGGCTGCCTATTAAACATTGTATAAATATTAAAATAATGCTGATTACTTACAAAACACTAAATGGTTTAGCTCCACATTACTTGAGGGAGCTCTTAACGCATTATAGTCCTTCACGTCTATTGCGATCTCAAAGTTTCGGCCAGTTGATAATACCTAGAATATCAAAATCGATTTCTGGCTGGGCTTGGGTATCGAGTATCGAGTATCGATTGGAACCGGGACTAGCTTTGCGATTTTCCCGGTATCGTTCAAAAGTTTAAATTTCGATTCCTAGTTTCGATTCACAGTCCGCCGACCGGAAGAAGAACCCGCTGAACACCAACAAAGAAGCGTCCACTGGAAGTGTTGGCATAATCGAGCGAAGCAACTCGAGAGTCGTCCTAATACTGCTAATAGCGCGTCAAATTCGCGCCTACCACGTCTAGTTATACGCTTGAACACTTTGAATCCATTTGCGCGTCAAGAGCAAAATTGACGCACGTAAAAAAGGAGTATTCGCTTCTATATAAACATAGACATTATAAACTGAAAAGCGGGCCTGTCCCCATTCGCGCCGCAGGAATTTTTTACGCGCGTAACGCGTCTTTGCATTGAAATCACTCGCGCCAGGCGCTCTATTCGCATCTGGTGTGAACGCAGCATCAAACCAAGGCATGGATATGTTCCAAAAGTGCTCTCGACCACGTTCGGAGCACAGGTTATTTCGCTGGTTGCTCTCTCCTCGCCAGATGACGAAGGTTTTACAAGTTGTTTCTTATTGTTTATTTGCTATTCTGCACTAGGGTAGCCCATCAGTGGGAGCACGGTAACATGTTTAAGTATCTGCAGCATCATACACTCATGTGTAAATGTGTTTTCATGAGGTTTTCAAAAATAAAGCTCTCTTGAGGAAAGTGTACCCCTGTGAAAATATATTCATAATTTATAATATTTATATTCAAGTTCATAGATTTGATATGTATATTGTATTTGAAAACAACCCTGTGAGTAATTCATAGTAAAGTTCATAAAAAGTAAAAAGTTCATAGAATTAAAATTGATGGAGAAGGTTAGACTATTTCCTTCAGAAAGATCGTTGGTTAGCTAGCTCATTTAAAATATCCTAAACTGTTTTGACCCTGCCTCTTAAAAGAATCCGAATCGAGAATCTTTAGGAACCGGAATCGAAACAAGGAATCGAAATCGAAATCGGAATCGTTCAAATTCAAACGATACCCAACCCTACTTCTGGCAGTAGATCCTTTTCCTATTTAGCACCAAAACATTGGAACAATCTTCCTTAAATCATACGGGAAGCAGTCAGTTCAAAGCTAGACTAAATTAGACTACATTATCGACTTCTATAATTCAATATTAGGCTGCATAGATTAGGTCAGCCGGAACTGGGAACACTTCCCTTAAATCCTGATGTACTCGTTACATCATAAGAAGAATGGCATCTACGCTAATTTTAGTGTCTTTGTTTATCCCGAGGTTTTCCCGCAGCCTGCCGGATCCAGGCCGTTTCCAGATATGACGAAGGACCCGATGACAATGCAGTGCTGAAGTGCCAACTAGCCTCTCCCTATGGAGGATCCCTATACCACTCTACAGATAAAGCGTTGTGGAATTTTTCTGTTTGCGTACCTACCCGAAGTGATCAAATAAAATAAAATCCTGCATCAAAATTTATAGACAAGTAGTTTGTTTAAGCATGGTTTGTAAGGAATTACAAACCTGCGCACATATATTCAAACGCACATAACTACAGAATCAATTCTTGATGCTCATGTGAACGCCATCAGCGTCTATCACAGGTTCGCGTTTAAAGTCTGTTTAGAGAGAACGGTGACGTCTTTGCGGCCCCTAATTTAATAACAAATGATCATATAGACGGAAGTGAATCAATCAAAACTAACTTTAGCTGGAAAAAAACATTATTCAAGAACCACTATAAAACCAAACCAATCTCTGTTACCTTAAATTATATGTTTTGTCTCTGTAAAGCTGCTTTGAAACAATCTACATTGTTAAAAGCGCTATATAAATGAGGATGACTTGACTTGACTTAACATTTTATTGACTAAAAAAGCGTTAGAACACGTTCATCTCGAAGACGAGTTCGTTCAGAATCAGCTACATACAGCAGGTCGGCTGACTCGATTTCCTTCTCATACATTCCCGGAGTCACAGTGCATTTCCCTGCTGAAGCCTAGTGTCCATTGACTTCAATGGGGCTGCTTTGAACAGTTTTTTTCAATGCTTCGAAACTAGACGGTCATTGGATAAATCTGCGATTATGTCCCACCCGCGGACGCTCAGCTTCTCTGGGGTGAATGGAGGAGTGGGCGGGCCTGGGGCTTCATTTATAAAACTGTGCTTAGGATCCTTACTAAAAGTGTACGTGCGCCAGAAAGCTAAAAATGGCGTGCACAAAAAAATATTCAGACTTTTAAAACCTTGCGTACGCCGGAATCTACGCAGAATTCACTTTATAAATCCCAGTTAGCGGAAGATTGTGCGCAAATGCGTCTCCTCCCCGAAACAACCATATATGGAGCTTACAACGCCTAGTTTTACTATGCATATCCTCATCTGCATATCATTTGCATATGATTATTCATCCACGTGATAACATGTTTAACGGTACAAGACATTAGGAAAATATGAAATGCGGCTGTGCTGTCACATTAGTTACATTAATAAAAACTAGTAGCCTATCCTTGCCTTGTTTTTGAATAAATAAATCGAATAGTATAGAATACATTTCGGTGAAAGTTTTTTAAAATCTTTTCCACTGGCCAAAGAGTATTTTTAATTGATTTATGTTTTTAATGGAAACAGATAGACCTTGTTGTGCATTATTTGCACAAAACCATTTTCTCAGAAAATCTGCTATTATCATGATAAGCAATTATCTCTTTAGTTAAAACATTAAAACACAGCATTCAAGAGGAAAAGTGTTCGAAAGCATTGCATTCACAACAAATATTTATATTTATTGAATATAAAACATTTTGTAACTTCTCAGTAATGATTTCATGTAATTTAAGTGTTTAACTACATTAATCAGAATGGCATATTTAATCTAAATCTTTACAACAGAAGTAAAACAAAGTTTAAATCATTGTTTTATTTATTTAAACTGTTATTGTGAACATGAACTGTATTTATGATTAGGACTTATAATGAAGATTTACGGTTTAAATGCATTATGCTATGCGTCAGTTTCACTAAACAGCCAAAAGCGCTCGCTGGCGCGGACATTTAAGAAGTAATGGATGTTTGCTTCATGTGATAGGCTTGGATTGTGAAATTATATATGTATTATCTTTCTGTATATGTATAATTTTCTTTAGATTTTCTGTCTAAAAGTGACCAAAAAGACATTTAACTCCAGCTCACCATCGGTGTCGCCAAACTGCTCCATCTCCAAAATGTTTGTACGCATGGGTCAGAGTTTGCGTGCAGGTGTGCAAATTTTCCCGTCAAGTTTGTTTTTATAAATCACAACTTGTGCGTCGTAAGTGGCGTAC
This sequence comes from Siphateles boraxobius, assembly GCF_051911475.1. NCBI lineage: Eukaryota > Metazoa > Chordata > Actinopteri > Cypriniformes > Leuciscidae > Siphateles > Siphateles boraxobius. Next base: position 38,886,626 of record NW_027508734.1, on the reverse strand, counting down.
GCCTCTTTCAGGGCCTGTTTTGTGCGTACGCAATGGTTATAAATGAGGCCCCTGGACTCCGGGCTTCTGCGTGAAGATTGGAGGGTCTGTCGAAAGACTGCATCTCCTTTTGATTGACAGCAATTTTGTACTATAAAAAGTCGTGAACGCTGAAGCTATTCGAGCTCAGTCCCATCGCGCATTCTGCAAGTGTAGTGAAAAGACAAACTGCTGAAACCTGTTTCTTGGTATTTGCTTGGCGAAATTGCTAACCAATTTTCATCATAAATTTCACACTATTATACACCATATTCCTTGTTTCAGTTTAACCGAATTCCCACATTTCCTCCGTCAAGTTTAATCTTTTTTTTTTTAGATTGTTTGTTCATTCATTCATTAATACAGCTTCCCCTCTTTGAAAGACCAGCAGCCGTCACTGTTACGTAATAAAGAGGCACATTCCACAACGAGTCGTTCGCTGGGCTTGGTTACAATAAAAGCTGTTTTTGACCTAACAAGGAAGTTTTGAGTTCTGAAACTTATAGGATATTCTTATAGCATGATGACCACTTATTAGGGCTGGGACAATAAATCGATTCATTGCGATTTGTGGATTGATTCCAATAATTTCCGAATGCATCGCCATTCTCTCTCGAATCGATTCTGAGCTTAGTTTTTAACATCAGATGGCACTCTAGGTTAATTTTTAACCACATTTTCAAATGCTCACGAAGAAGAGCATTCGTACATTCGGCTGAGTCTGAGAATGTACTTGCACCTCAGAATGCTTTTATGAAGCGAGATTAATGTAAAGAGCCCACTGCAAACACCCTTGTAATTCGCTTGAACCTTTAACCGAACTTTATGAATTATTATTTTATAGAAGGTTCAAGTGGTGTGTGTAAGGCATTGGAAGCAAGCAGAGTATGGTTTGCTTCTAAAGCATGCAGTGCCATCTGCTGTTAATAAAATAAGCTCAGAATCGATCCAGAATCATTTCTCGATTCACAATGCATCGTTTTATTGTCCTAGCCCTACCACTTATATGTCAAAAGCTTGAGGTAAATTTCTAAATTCATGATCTCTGTAAAGAAAAAATTGTCTGGCTATAGTGATGATTATTTATTATAATTATTTTATGATTTATATATTATTTATATAATTATTATACCCCTAATCCATTACATATGAGCAATTTTAGTTTAAGATGAATATAAGTATATACAGATAATAAGTAATATAAATAAGATTAAGAATCAGTAGATAAAGCTTTAAAAATTACTACATGTTAGCTTACATGTTCAAGTCTCTGTATACCTAATATATACAGGGCATAAAATGAATGCCAATGGCCGGTGAGTTTACTGGCCAAAAATATTTTTTACCAGTCATGACAAAAATAGGCAGTTATGACACCAAAATGTTAGATACTAGTTAAAATTCACAATCCTCTATTCCAATTTCGATACCACAGGTAAAACTACTAGCTTAACTAATGTAAATTTGATAGCCTACATTTTTAAAGACAAGTAAACAGTCAGTTATAAGATACCAAAATTTAATAGAGTATGCTAATCAAATAAATAACACTGCAGAGTCTTTATATCCTTTTTAAAGTTCAAGAGCAGTGAGTGATTTTTTTCCTTACCTTTGTTGTTTGATTAATAATAAAAACGCAGATAGTAGTAGGATTATTAGGATGCTGTCACTTTAAGACCGAATGCACACACAAATCATGCGTTTTTTTCTCAACTGTTTAAGTTCACTTAAGACATAAACAACTATGTTTACTAGGATACTCGGCGAGACGGTCATTTTTTGACAATTTTGAGTGAATTTGTATCAATACAAGCGCAGGAAGGGATGAAAGAGAGCTCAACTTCACACACTGTCTGCAGGGCTGCCAACTTTTGAGTTTAGCTTGGCGTGAGACTACTCCAACGGGGGGGGGGGGGGGTCTGCACACGCAAGGTCTCTCGCTCGCTTACCTCTGCCGTGCGCGCGGTTTGGAGCACAATATCTTTACTCTAGATTACGGGATATTTAACTAATTTGCGGTATAACTAGTCGATCGCGAGTGGCTCAACAGGTAGATATATAGATAAACTCATCTTTCAGGCATTTTACCTACCGGGTTGACACTTAAGCGTGAGAAATCGGGGGTGTGGCGTGAGAGCGTGAGAATTGGGTCAATTGCGTGTGTCTCACGCTCAATGCGTGAGAGTTGGCAGCCCTGTGTCTGACACAGCGTGTGCTGTGTGCTTGTCAAGGCGTGCACTTCGGATGTTTAAACTTCTCACACAGTGTGTGAGTAGCCAATTCACTCTCATGTGTTCCAGTGCTATATTTACATTGGAAAGGCTGAAACTTTCGTAATGATGCAGCACTGACTCATCAAATATATAGAGTGTCGTTCCCGTTTGTTCAAGTTCATGTTCTCACAACATTGTATTGTTTGAATTAAAAAATTGTTACTGGCCAACTGGCAACTGACACAGTTTAATATACTCGCCAACGCAGATTTTACTCGCTTTCACTTGCACTAATATAGCAAGATTTTTTTCTTCTTGCCATGTAAATGCATTTATGTACTTCATATTCTTTAATCTCTTAATCTTCAGCAGTAGAGATAATTTAATCTCATTCCCATTCTCTCGCGGAAGTGAATTGCAGTTTATTCAACTACCATCATGGTGTAGGCCACATGCTAAACAGGCTAAACAGGAACAGGGAAAACAAACCAAAACAAAGTGAAACTTACTTTTTGGTCCCACTTTATATTAAGTGTTTATAGGTATTATGTACTTACATTGAAATTATTAATTTGATACAATGGACTCATTGTGTACATACATGTTTTTACATTGCACTAATAGTTTGAAAATACCTGCATGTAATTACAGCTGTAATTAATGTATGTAATTACATTTGTAATTACACTGTTGACCATTCCCTTACACCTTAACCCACCCTTAAACCTACCCATACCACCACACCAGACCCTAACCTTACCCGTATCACACCTCAATAGCAGCACAAGTGTTTTACAATACAACATCAACACAATAAGTACTTTGTACTTATTTTTTGATGTAAGTACATAGTACTTAAAGCCACTTAAAATAAAGTGGGACCTACTTTTCTTATATGTACCTTTCTTACTGTATATGATGGAATGTATTTAAGATAAAATGTAATTGTATTATTTGATAATTTTATTATATAATTTTATACAGTATATGGTGTAGGGATGCTAACGTACTCGGTTACTAACGTAACCTCGGTTCTCTCTAGAGAGGGAACGAGTACTGCGTAATATCTTACGCTATGGGGAAAACCTCTTTTCCACGAGATATTGAAGCCAAAAATTATCCTTAATTTTGAATTAATGTAAAACGCTGTGCGGCAGCATGCAGACATAGGCAAGACGTCTTGCGCACCTATTGGCTGCCCTGCGGCAACAGCAGCAGCCTATCGAGAGAGGCCCTGTGTGACACCATATCCAAATGGGGGCATTTCGCGCCCATTTAGTCACGTCCCGCCAGAAAGGGCGTGGCCTCATCCTATAAATATAGCTTGATGGGCTGATACAACTGGTTTTCATCGCCGAAGCGAACCAGAGCGTGTTGTAAGCACGGCAAGATACGCAGTACTCGTTCCCTCTCTAGAGAGAACCGAGGTTACGTTAGTAACCGAGTACGTTCTCTTACGAGAGTATCTCTCGTACTGCGTAATATCTTACGCTATGGGGAACATAGTGTAACACGCCGTACGTACTTGGATCCAACACCAAAGTCCCAAGGGCAGTAGCCCGGGGCACGTATAGTGCACAATCACCATAGACTCACAGAGACTCGGAGAAGAGAGGCTGCAAGCATCATTCCCAATGAAATAGCATCGTACAGGAGCTAGTTATGTTAACAGTGTTTCACGCAGACAGGGTGAACGTGTTCAGCCTGAACTGGGTAATAGTATGGGTTATTCAACACCCATGGAGCTGTTCTATTGATCAGTGAGCGATGCACAAGCAAAACTCAGCATCTGGGCCGGCGCAGCGGGGCAGATAGTACTGAATTCTAGACCGACAGAAGCTTGGCTTGTAAGGCGGGAACCTCTAGGTTATAAAACCTTATAAATGTAGACGGCAAGGCCCAGCCCGCCGCCGTACAGATATCTTCCAGGGTAATCCCACTATACCACACCCACGACGAGGCCACGCCTCTCTTGGAGTGTGCTCTGACACCCAAAGGACACTGGAAGGGCGCACAGGGAAATAACCTGGGCCCTGAATGGTGTGTTGAGGGATTTGGGCACGTACCCGTGCCTTGGTTTGAGTATGACTTGAGTCATTAGGCCCATATTCCATACATGACGCGCTTACTGAAAGCGCTTGTAAGTCCCCTATGCGCTTCACTGAAGCGAGAGCCATAAGAAACACCGTTTTGAAAGATAGATGCTTCATGTCTGACAAATGGATTGGCTCGAATCGGCACCTTTCATGGCTTCCAAAACCGTAGAAAGGTCCCACACTGGGACTGAAGGGGGTCTGGGAGGGTTCAGCCTCCGAGCTCCACTGAGGAATCGCACGACTAGGTCGTTTTTCCCCAGTCACTGGCCAGACATAGGTTTTGCAAACGTTGCTATGGCCGCCACGTCAGTTTGAGCGTGGATGGGGTTCTGCCCTTGTCCAGCAACTCTTGAAGGAAAGAGAGTACTTCCGTGACCCCGCAGTCTACGGGGGAAAAGCCCTGAGCTTGACACCAGGCAGAGAACACAGACCATTTCGAGGAATAGAGCCGTCTAGTAGACGGGGCGCTCGCCTGCGTGATCGTGTTTAACACTCCCTCCGGGAGGTTAGTGGGTACCCGTTGATGGCCCATGCATGTAGTGACCATAGTTCTGGGCGAGGATGCCAAATCGAGCCCTTGGCCTGAGAGAGGAGGTCTTTCCTCAACGGTATTGGCCACGGGGCAGTACTGGTCAGCTGCATCAGGACTGGGAACCAAATCTGGTTTGTCCAGAGCGGAGCCACAAGCAGCACTGGGCATCCGTTTTTCCTGATTCGTTCCAACACTAGAGGCAGGAGCGAGACAGGGGGGAAAGCATAGAGGGGACAGCGGGGCCAGACGTGGGCCAGCGCATCCTTGCTTTTGGAGAAAAAGTTTGGACAGTGAGCATTTTCGTGGGACGCGAACAGGTCCACCCGCGCTCTGCCGAATGTCACCCACAGCAGTCGGATCGTCTGCGGGTGCAGTGACCATTCCCCTGCTGGGACATTGTTTCTGGACATTGTCCCCTGCTGGGACATTGTGTCTGTCTGGTCCCAGATTCAGGTGACCAGGCACATGCGCCGCTCTCAGTGAAAGCAGGTTGTGCTGAGCCCAGACCAGGAGGCGTTCCGTCAGCCTGTAAAGGTTTCGGGACCTGATGCCGCCCTGGTGATTCATGTATGCCACCACTGACATGTTGTCCTACCGGACCAAGACATGGTGACGCTTTATCTGGGGACAGAAGCGCTGTAGCGCATTGTCGACTGCCATCATTTCCAGACAGTTTATGTGTAAGAGCTTTTCCCGTTCTGACCACTGGCCAAAGAACGGTCTGCCCTCAGGCAGCGCTCCCCATCCCGAGGTGGAGGCGCCCGTGGACACCACCTTCACACTCGAGGGAGTCCCCAGACTCACACCTGACTGATACCAGTCGGTTACTTTCCAAGGTTCCAAAGCTGAGACGCATTTTAGATCGACCCTGAGGCGAAACCGACCAGCAGTCCATGCACGGCGCGGAACTCGCGCTCTCAGCCACAGCTGCAGTCGGCGCATGCGAAACAGACCCAGCTGGAGTACTGAAGCTGCTGAGGCCATGAGGCCCAGCATTTTCTGAAACCTTTTGAGCGGGACTATCGAGCCGCGGTGGAAGGATTTCACGGCGCGCTGAATGTCCAGTCCGCGCTCCGGCGACACACGCGCTGTCATGGATAGCGAGTCCAGCACTGTTCCCAGAAAAAAAAAATTTCTGACTGGGAGACAGCGAACTCTTCGCCCAATTGACTGTGAGACCCAGACTCTCAAGATGCTCCAGTAATGTGGTCCTGTGTTCTATGAGCTCTGAGTGTGATCGAGCTAGAATCAGCCAATCGTCAAAGTAGTTCAAAACTCGCATGCCCCGGAGTCTCAGGGGTGCGAGTGCTGCGTCCATGCACTTCGTACATGTACGGGGTGCCAGGGACAGGCCGAATGGCAGGACTTTGTATTGGTATGCCTGGCCCTCGAAGGCGAATCTCAAGAATTGCCTGTGACGTGACACTATTTGTATTTGGAAATAGGCGTCTTTCAGATCTATTGACATAAACCAGTCCTCCAGGCAAACTTGCGCAAGGATTTTCCTGGTTGTAATCATTCTGAACTGGCGCTTCGCGAGCGCTTTGTTCAACTGTCGCAGACCTAGAATGGGTCTGAGACACCCGTCTTTTTTCGGTACCAGAAAATATCTGCTGTATAGAACCTTTCGGACTGAGCCTGAGATAAAGGTTCTATGGCCCTTTTGCTCAGTAGTTTCGCTATCTCGGCTCGAAGTAGATGAGATACTTCGTTTTTTACCGTCGTTTCGACACGCGCCGTGCAACGGCGGGGACGTCGAGCGAACTGCAGTGAATAGCCTCTTTTTATAGTGTTCAGCACCCATTCTGATACCCCGGGAAGCTTTGCCCAAGCATCTGCGTGAATAGCTAGAGGTAGAATGAAATCTGGGCTCTGGCCGCGGCATAACGGCGGCCGGAGAGCTCCGGTGTAATGAGAAATAAACACTGTGTTTGCAGTGTGCGATGCGGGGGGCGCGCTGATCACAGCGGGCAGCCCGACCGCGCTCAGCTTCTCTATGACAGATTGTGGAGAGAGAGCGAGCGGGACAAACCCCGTGGGGTTGAGCATGTCTGTGAGGGAATGTGGGCGCAGGACAGCGGGCACACTCACTGCACTGAGAACACCGTCGGCTTGTGCTGACTGAATGTGTGTTGAAAAATGAATGTGTGTTGGTATCATTTTTAAAGAAACCGTGTACACGCATCGTGTAGTGTTTGTGGGCACTGTGCTGTGGGCACATTCACTACATTTTTTTTTTTTTTGCACAATCTACATGAGTCGATTTTATTTGTGCTAGCCCTGAACTGTGGCGGGCTGTTTCTGTGTGTGAGAATGGGCACTGAGACGTGGGCAGTCTTACAACACTCATAACACCATCGGCCGTGGCCGGAATACCAGAAAATACACTCTTCTTGGGGTTTATCTGGGTCGCCGTAAAAATGGCCTTTGTGTGCAGGCAACCGGGCTGTGGTACCGGCTTGTTTACTGCGAAATACACTGGAACAGTCACATTGTTTGGAACTGAACGAGCGAGAAGTTTCGGTGGAGTCTGGCCGCGGGGAGACTTAAACACCGTGGGCCTTAGCTGACTGTATGTGTGTTGGTTTCGTTTTACAGAAAACGTGGCATATGCAGTGTGTAGTGTTTGTGGGCACTGGGTTGTGGGCACATTCGTTACATTTAATGCACAATTGACATGAATCGATCTCATTTGTGCGAGCCCTGCACTGTGGCGGGCTGTGTTTGTGTGTAGGAATGAACACTGGGCTGTGGGCATTTTTATTACACTCATAACACCATCGGCTGTGGCCGGAATACCAGAAAATACACTGCTTATATGATTTTTCTGGGTCGCCTTGGAAACGGCATTTGTGTGCAGCCAAGCGGGCCATGGTACCGGCTTGTTTACTGCAAAATACACTGGAAGAGTCGCATTTTCTTGGAACTGAACGAGCGAAAAGTTTCGGTGTAAGTCTGGCCGTGGCGAGACTAAATTTTATCTGCTGCGAAGGCTGGGATCGAACACGGGTCTCCCGTGCGAAGGCTTTGGGTTTCGCCACTGAGCCACAGGGGAAACGACGAAAGCTTAAATTTGCTTGAGCAGATAAGAGAGCTTCATCACAGTTTTGTGTGTGTTGGCGTTTGTTTGCAGGCGTCAAGTTATACAACAGGCTCATTGCTGCAATATTGACATTTTCAGCAGCTCAAACTAAGAGGAGCTGAGAAATGTTTGAGAAATGGAGATTGGTCCGGCCTCGGCGGGACTAAAACACACTCTTTCCTCATTTCGCCGATGACTCATGCCAACGGGGGGGCGTCGAGCAGATAAGAGAGCGTCATCACAGTTTTGTGTGTGTCAGCGTTTATTTGCAGGTGTGCGTGTTATACAACAGGCTCATTGCTGCAATATTGACATTTTCAGCCGCTCAAACTAAGAGGAGCTGAGAAATGTTTGAGAAATGGAGATTGGTCCGGCCTCGGTGGGACTAAAACACACTCTTTCCTCATTTCGGCGGTGACACATGCCCACGGGGGGCGGGGTAGCTTTCTTATAACGTAAAGAAAGCTAGCCGCGGTTTTGATGCTGGCCCGTTTCCCTGACGACTCGCGGGCAGAAGTGGGGAGGTCCACAGAGCTCGCCCAATCCTCACTGTCCGACGCCAGGATAAAGCAGCTGGCCTTCTCTACAGATGCAGCTATCTCGTCGTCTTAATGGCGGAGGCGGCCGTTGTCCGTCAGTGAGCGACTCGATTGAAGCCGGTGAAGCTGGCGGGTGAACCGGCGAGCTTTTACGGTCTGGAGAAGGCTCGGGGACCTGCTGAGTACGGCGCTTTACGGCGCGGCACTACAGCGGGCGGGAGTGCAGACTCGGAGAAAAAATGCCAGGCGAGTCCTCAGAGTCACCATGGCAATAGCTCGCAATGATGGCAGCCGCCGTCGGTGAGCGCGAGAACTGCATGATCCTAACCCAGGCGGGAAACGCAGAAGAAATGGCGGTCCCCGTCGCTGAGTGCAGGAACGAAGCATCTTAAAAAAGACGCTGCTCTTTTAGATAAAGAGAGAGAGAGAGTGTGAGTCGCGACGGCGAACACACTCTCAGCAGAGTAAAAGGAAATTGACGCCGGAAAGCGTAGCAGGTACGGTGACTGAAGGCGGCGAGGTGAAGGCCAGCGGCTTCAGGTTCAAGGCGCGGCTTCTCACTCTGGATCCAGCGATGTATGAGCTTCGCTGAATAGATGAAAATCAGTTTGTATAAGCCCATCGAGCTATATTTATAGGATGAGGCCATGCCCTTTCTGGCAGGACGTGACGAAATGGGCGCGAAATTGGATGGCCTCTCTCGATAGGCTGCTGCTGTTGCCGCAGGGCAGCCAATAGGTGCGTGAGCCGTCTTGCCTATATATGCATGCTGCCGCATAGCGATTTACATTAATTCAAAATTAAGGATAATTTTTGGCTTCAATATCTCGTGGAAAAGAGGTTTTCCCCATAGCGTAATATATTACGCAGTCCGAGAGATACTCTCTAGAGAGAACCGATGACCGTTTGACCGATGGTTGACCGTATCAACGTTAACCGATCAAAGTTGTCGGTAGTCAGTTAAAAAAAAAAGTGATCTCTAAATTAGGCTATTATAGCCAGTGGACTAAACGCTACTACAGTTAGCCATCTCATTCCAATCATTATTTTTGTGTGAAGTGAACAAATCCCTCACACTCAATTTTTCATAACTCGCCTGTTTGTACTTAATAAACCAATTAACACATTTGTCGCGAGTTCACAGCGTATGGGTTCGCGCGCTCAAAAGGTTTGCGAAAAGTAAAGGCTACAGGCTAAAACACTCGAGGTTAGAGCCAGGGCAGACGACAGTATGAAGCGTGCAAAGAAAAGTAGTGTGTGGAACCATTTCACCAGAAAGAATGACACAGATGTAAGTTGCAACTTGTGTGATACAGTGCTTAAATATAGTAGGCCTACATCATCTATGATGTATCACCTGAAAACGCGACTTGTTCTGTCTGTTATTAGAAGGCCCACAGTGAGTTAGACATGCTTTGGCCGGTGTGTCTTTTACGCATTCTGAAGGTGCCTGTTTTATACATTGGTTTTATCGTGTTGCAGTCTATTAGGTAACATTCCGCATAAGATGGGCTTAGATTTGGAAAAACATTGCATCTACATTTCAGTGGTAACAGATAAGGTGATGATGATCATCATCTTTCTTTATTATTGTTAGCACTACCTCAAACTAAAGTGGCGTCTCTTCGGAGCTGTCATTTTTTTAAATGAGCCGCGGTAATGTTTCAAATGAGCTTCTAACGCTAGACTAACGCCTTTATTTTCAATGCGATCACTTTGTACCCAAACCATTTCGAAACTAAGGAGCCATTTGTCCTCCGATTACATACAAGCTCCTCGGCGCCGCGTTTGCGGGACTCATGTTTCGCGCTGTAGGGGATTTAAAAAAAGTGACGCGAGTGGAAGAGCGGCCTCGGAGCAGTGTGTGTGTGAGTGGGAGGCAGAGCGGCAGAGAGATGCGACAGAGTTCACAAATTGGAGGAGCGGCTCGAAATGGCTGTTATTTAAAATAGCGTGGCATATTTTAAACTAATCGGTTAACTGGTTTCAACCGGCTAATGAGGCTCGGTGGTCGGTCAAGAAAATTTTTAGTTTTCGGCATCCCTAATATGGTGTAGCAATTGAGACAAATCAGACACAATTTTTTGTTATGGATAACAAATAATCTTTAAAGCTCACGCTGGGACCTGTGGCCCCATTCCCCTAGCAGGTGCAAGGGGGGCTTTTGGGTTACCATGGATACGATCAGATAAGTTGCTTTTATTGCTGTCAAAGGAATGTGGCCACATGTGCAAGAGAGAGACAATGGGAAGACAGAAACAATCTTTAATACAGACTTTGCTGAATTAATCATAGACTAACTGATCTATAAATGAACCTGCATCCCAGAAACTGTGTGAATGATTTACTGTCTTGTGTACTATTATGTATATACTATGGTATGTATTTTATTATACAACCAACCAACGGTCAATGTAACCTCACCTGTATCACGTCTCCTACCTAATTAATCTTCATTTAATGACTCACACTTTGATGTGCATCACCTTCTCTTAGAATAAAGTGTGGATTTGTTATATCTATCTGAGCATTAATGAACAGAAAAAGGGTAAGGCAGAGGTCTAACCACACTTAGGTCAAAGACTCATAAATCTTGCTCACAGAGGAAACTCCCACCAGAAAGTCCACCCTTCTCATTGGTAAAGCAAACTCGGAGGTGGGACTTTCTCCTCAGGCTTTATTAGAGACAGTCCACAGTGACCTCGCTCTCTTAGTTTTTCTCATCCGGCCGCAACACTGCTTCTGCTGATACTGGGGAACATACATGTATACATGTATGTATGTTTGTTTAGTTTAGTTATGTTCGTGATTTAGTTAATAAAACTTAAACAATATGTATTTGGTTCGACTTCACTGCTTGCAAAACAAAGTCTCTTATACGATTTTTGATCCTGTTACATGCTCAAAGCACTGTACATGCTCAGAAATAATTATTCTTCCATGGCCATGGAAGATACCCTTTTCTTAGAATAAATTACAATGGTTTATATAATACAATTAATGCAACATCCTTCAATATAATTATAGTTGTGTTAGGATGAAATATCACTTCTTTACATGTTTATAAGGCCATACAGACTAAGTGTGGTTCCAGTTGTTCCGATATTTTTTTGTAAATTTATAATACATTTTATTACGAATTTTTGGGTGAATTGTGATTTGTTCTTTAAAATCATTTGTACGCACATTTCACGCATAAATGTTGTGCTTACACATGCTTAGTTAATGAGAATCAATGTTCTTCCACAAAATCCATGCAGTTTGGATTTTAACCGATAAAGGGCCAAAAGTTACATGTGCTGCGTCTCAATTTGCCTACTTATACTATGCCCTAAAATGATGTACTATTTTTGTAAAGAAAAAGTAGATAGCTACTTTTGAGTGTGTAGCAAAAGAGTACACAAGCTTTGGGGCATACTATCATGTCATACAATTGCGTATTTTATTGTTGCTCTCTGTTGCAGAGAGAATTTTGGCCAGAATTATCCTTTCAGATCCTCCACATTTTATTGCATTTAATTTCCTACCTTATCGGAGAGAAATGCAGAAGCTCGTTGATCTGCAGTCGCGGGTCTTAATGCAGAGAACTCTCCTCATATTAATGCATAATGATACATTTAAAAGTTAACGGTCAAAGGATCTTTATAAAAGTCCATATTGTTATTGCAGATGAAATTTTACACGGATAACATGAAATATATATATTTTTTTATCAGGTTAAACTTTGATTAGTCACTTAAACCTTTATCTAAACCTCTCACTGTCGGTTGTGCATATCCACCATGTTTTGTAGTTTTTTAAGTTTGTAGTTCCTTCTCCAAAGCGAAATGGGTTGTGGGCAATATTAGCCTTTAGATTGTGCACGGCCAGGACTTCACACTTCGAAAATCGACCGGAAATAGTAGACCATCCGGGGATTTCTGGCATACTCTTTTCAACATACTATGCTTTGGGACATACTTATTAAAATTTCACATACTGTTTAGGATGGATAGTATGGACATTGCGCAGGGTCAGTGTACCTTTAAATAAAGTTCCCTTTCGAGGGAACTCGCGCTATGTCGAGAATCGACACATTGGTGAACACCTTCAGTGTGAAGCGTCTGAAGCCTGTATGGAACAAGTCCAATCTTGATTGGTGTTGCGTCATTAAGTAACTTGTGACGTCGCATGTGATGGTGATGCGGAAGCTATAAAAGGACGCCAGATCACAACAGCGTCAGCTTTCTGGTCTTCAGCAAGCATTCTGTGTGAACTGTATTGTCTTATTTGGTGTTGTACATATATATATATATATTTAAAAAAAAAAATATATATATATATATATATATATATATATATATATATCGCGAAGCGCCTCGGCGAAGCGCCAGTCAACTGCATTTAAACAGCTTATCCCCTGCCGTCGTTCCAGATCTCGTGGGTCTGCTGCCGCTGCCAGGGGGCAAAGTACAACAAAGTAATGCGCCGATGCCTTTGATCTTTGGTCATGTGGACGAAACCATGGTTCCTGTCCCAAGACCCTGTCCTGGGAGCACCATGCCAAAGAAATATAGTGACCATGGATGCGTCGCTCACAGGCTGGGGAGTGGTCATGGAGGCTTGCTAAACAAGGGGGCCATGGAAAGACCACCATCTCTCGTGGCACATCAATTGCCTGGAGATTTTGGCAGTATTTCTGGCTCTCAGACATTTCCTTCAGGACCTCAGAAGCCTTCAATTTCTAGTGCGAACAGACAATATTTCAGTGGTCTCATACATACACTCACCTAAAGGATTATTAGGAACACCTGTTCAATTTCTCATTAATACAATTATCTAATCAACCAATCACATGGCAGTTGCTTCAATGCATTTAGGGGTGTGGTTCTGGTCAAGACAATCTCCTGAACTACAAACTGAATGTCAGAATGGGAAAGAAAGGTGCTTTAAGCAATTTTGAGCGTGGCATAGTTGTTGGTGCCAGACGGGCCGGTCTGAGTATTTCACAATCTGCTCAGTTACTGGGATTTTCACGCACAACCATTTCTAGTGTTTACAAAGAATGGTGTGAAAAGGGAAAAACATCCAGTATGCAGCAGTCCTGTGGGCGAAAATGCCTTGTTGATGCTAGAGGTCAGAGAAGAATGGGCCTACTGATTCAAGCTGACAGAAGAGCAACTTTGACTGAAATAAACACTCGTTACAGCCAAGGTATGCCATTTGTGAAGCCACAACACGCACTACCTTGATGCGGATGTTTTCTTGGCACACTTTAGGCCCCTTAGTGCCAATTGGGCATCGTTTAAATGCCACGGCCTACCTGAGCATTGTTTCTGACCATGTCCATCCCTTTATGACCACCATGTACCCATCCTCTGATGGCTACTTCCAGCAGGATAATGCACCATGTCACAAAGTCCGAATCATTTCAAATTGGTTTCTTGAACATGACAATAAGTTCACTGTACTAAAATGGCCCCCACAGTTACCAGATCTCAACCCAATAGAGCATCTTTGGGACGTGGTGGAACGGGAGCTTCGTAGCCTGGATGTGCATCCCACAAATCTCCATCAACTGCAAGATGCAATCCTATCAATATGGGCCAACATTTCTAAAGAATGCTTTCAGCACCTTGTTGAATCAATGCCACGTAGAATTAAGGCAGTTCTGAAGGCGAAAGGGGGTCAAACACAGTATTAGTATGGTGTTCCTAATAATCCTTTAGGTGAGTGTAAATCGATTGGGGGGCTTGAGATCGCACCCTCTATGCAGACTGGCGCATAAGGTTTTTCTGTGGGCTCAGGGCAAACTACTCTCATTCAGAGCCATGTTTATTACTGGGAACATAAATGTGGGAGCAGACATCCTGTCGAGGCAGGGGCTGAGGGCCGGGGAATGGAGACTTCACCCCGAGACAGTGGAATTGATATGGAGGAAGTTTGGTCAGGTGAAAGTGGATCTGTTCGGCTCTCAAGAGAACACAAACTGTCCACTCTGGTGTTTTGGGTCACCTAAGAAGGGTTCCCCAGCCTCTAAAAAAACTATTAGCAGACGGATAGTAGAGGCTATTTCTTCAGCGTACGAGGCGTGCAATTTCCCTTCACCTATCCTGATAAGAGCCCAGTCTACTAGAGGAGTGGCGTCCTTTAAAGCCACGCTAACAGGGGTCTCCCTCCAAGAGGTCTGTAATGCCGCCACCTGGACCTCCCCACACACCTTCATAAAACATTATAGACTGGAGTTTCCCTCTACACACGGTTCACAAGTTCTCTAGTCTTTCGAGTGTGCCAGATTGCTTAACACTAGGGTGGATACTAGTCAGTGTGTGGCGCAGTGGGCATTTCGTTCCCCAATGTGTCGATTCTCGACGCAGCGCGAGTTCCCTAAAAAGGGAACGTCTCGGGTTACGACTAATCCTCGTTCCCTGAGACGGCCACACTTCCTCGTTCCTGAGAGAGTCACGAGTGACGTAATGATGCAACACCAATCAAGATTGGACTAGTTCCATACAGGCTTCAGACACGTCACGCTGAAGGCATTCCCTAATGTGTCGATTCTTGACGCAGCGTCTCATTCCCTTTTCCTGTTTGCCACTAGGGATGGCGAAAACTAAAATTGTTTTCGACCGACCCCCGAGCCTCATTAGCCAGCTGAAACCGGTTAACCGATTAGTTTAAAATATGCTACGCTATTTAAAATAACAGCCATTTCGAGCAGCGCAATTTCGCAACTCTGACGCATTTCTCTGCCTCCCGCTCATACACTGCCCCGGCGACGCCCTTCCACTCACGCCACTTTTTAAATCCCCTACAGCGCGAAACATGAATCCCGCAAATGCGGAGCCGAGGAGCTTGTATGTAATCGGAGGACAAATGGCTGCTTAGTTTCGAAATGGTTTGGGTACAAGGTGATCGCGTTGAAAATAAAGGCGTTAGTCTAGCGTTAGAAGCTCATTTGAAATATTGCCGCAGCTCATTTAAGAAAATGACTGCTCCGAAGAGACGCCGCTTTAGTTTGGGGTAACGTTAGTGCTAACAATAATAAAGAAAGATGATGATCATCATCACCTTATCTGTTACCACTGAAATGTATTTGTAATGTATTTCCAAATCTAAGCCCAGCAACTTACATCTGTCTCATTCTTTTTGGTGAAATGGTCCCACACACTACTTTTCTTTGCACGCTTCATCCTGTTGTCTACCCTGGCTCTAACCTCGAGTGTTTTAGCCTGTAGCCTTTATTTTTCGCAATCGTTATGTTACGAACCGTCCATAGCTCTACCGGAGCTCTTGGTAGATTATAGGACAACTTAGTTTGAATATAGGAGCAGACACTGATTAGCTACTTGCTCTACGTTTATTTAAAATTAACAGCAAGATAACTAGAAGTGAATGTGCTTTCCATTAAATCACACACAGTAAACAAATCCTTAACAAAACAAACAAAAAAAAACGTTGCAATGAACGTGCTTCGTTTTAAATAAATCACACACAGTAAACAAAACCTTAACAAAAAAAAAAACTTTGCAATGAACTGCAATTTAGACGCGCAAACTGGGTGCCAGTGCGGTGAGACATACATGCTCGGGCAGATTCGGCTTGAAGTCGTTCAACCTCGGATGCGGCACCGCGCGCGCTGTTACAAAAAAAGCCGTGCACACAGCCAAACGAAATGGGGTCTTACCGGTCCTGCACACCCAACGCGTCATTTTTGCCGTGTGCATCTTCGCACTCGTGCGGACGCGTCGAGTATAAACAAGGCTTTACTCCATGTCAGCGCGCGCTCTGATCGGTAAAGGGGCAGAGACCTTCCGAATCATCTCCTGCAGCAGCCTCCGAAGCACCACTAACTCCGCCTACATTTCCCTCGTAAGCTGATATTAGTATTTAAACATTCTCTATGATAAAAAATGTTTGTAAAAATATTTTAATAACACGGTTTTGGCGGTTATAGAGTTCTAATGACGGTGTTCAACTATAACCGTCGGTCTCACGGTTATATAATAACCGTCACACCCCTACCGACAACTTTGATCGGTTAACGTTGATACGGTCAACCATCGGTCAAACGGTCATCGGTTAACACCCCTATTTGCCACAAGTGCTCACTTTTGCAAGAGCTCCTTTTGGTGATGTCAATGGCAGAGAAGCAATATGTTAGACATAAACTACAGACATGATCGGTAACACTTTATTTTACAGTGTCCTTGTTACATATGTTACATGTACTTGCCATAGTAATAACAGTAAATTATGCATAATTACATTGAACTAACCCTCAACCAAATCCTAATCCTACCCTACAAGTACATGTAGTTAATTATTATTACTCAGTACTTAAATGTATAATTACACTGTAACAATGACACCTTAAAATAAAGTGTAACCCATGATCTTTCTTGTATTTTTAAATGTAATTTTAGCCGCACAACTTTCATAAACTTTTTCAGTCTCCTCAAAATATTCTGTTACTCAGAACTGTTTTTAACATGAAGAAAACTACTTTGTACACTGTTTTCTACTTTGTGCCTCCACACACACAAACAAAAATGTATTTTCTGGCCTGGAACACACAACTCGACCTGTCAGTCTTTAACCACTAGAGTAACAGCAGACTCACAGTAGCACTAGAACTACTTGAATGATCCGAGTACAGCCCTGAGAAATGTCACAGCAGGAGAGACATTTCAAAAGTTACCTAAGAGACTTGTAGACTCTTGTAAGATGTTTGATCTAAAAATACTGATATATTTTTATAGAATAACATAATGGTGCCTGAATTTTCACAGGAAATGTGAAAACTGTGAAAAATGTTTTTAATTATAATGGGAAAAGGATATAAAATGATATAGGCTAGTAAAAATAACTGTTTTGGACAACTGTAAGTAACCTTAGATTTTACAGAGTATGCACTGTGTATTAAAAGGAGAAACAAATCATGTGACTGTTTTCAATACTAAATGCAAGGTTTCATGCAAAATATGAAACACACACTTGCTAGCTGTGGGTTAAGCAGAATACTACTTTGATGTTTTGATTTCATTCAGTGTCTTTATAACTAACATGCTTTAAATTGAATGATGAGAATATAAATGTTCTAAGCAAACATATAGTAAGGAATCATCACTTTGGGTCACCACTTTCATCCAAATGCTCACAATAAACAAAATGCTTGACCAAGAAGTATGACTTCGCAGCAAGTACACTTCTGTGTGAAAATTGCTGTTCTCGTAATGTCCCGGTTATGCCTTCATATCACCCTCAGGGGGGATCAAAAGATCAATGATATGATTTTCCACAATAGAAACGATCTTTCACTAAAGAATGGTGACGAGTAGCGCAGTGAGGCTTCTTCTATTATTGTTCTGAAATAAAGCCCATGGCAAAAAAAATATTCTATTAAGGTTATATGTGTTGAGACATCTCTCACACCCTAAAATTCCTCTTCAGGGCTCTGGCAAACCCCAAGACAGAAACTCTTTTCGTGTTATTCCAGTGAGCTCAGCTCAGCAAGGTCTGCTGTTGGAGCTTTTCAAAGTGGGATTTCTATAAACTTGTCAACACAAGTTCTACCAAGCCTGTTTTGATCAAACTCTAACCCCTTATACCACCAAAACATGAAGATAGAGGACTGCAAAGGCCCATAAGGCACTGAGATTACCACCTGCAGGTTTGTAGAAACCAATTTAGGCTCCTCCTGCGGTATTCTCAGGCTGATTTTAACAAATATGCTAAACTTTTTTATGGACCAAGAACGAAAAAACATTTTCAAAATGCTGCATATTGCATGATAAGCAAATATACCATACTAAAAAAAAATCACATTTGTTAGAAATTCACATTTCTAACTCACAAATATGATTTAAAAATGACTTGAGGGTTTAAAAGAGCAAAGCTAAGGCAACTATTTATGGCCCTAGGCAGAACAATACACAACAGGGGTGGGATTAATCATGGTTAGAAAATCAATCATGGGTGCAGAAGACTAGTAAAAATCAATGTGACAAACGTCCCTGACGGCATTCTTCAGGAGATGATAGAACGTTATAAACTACAGAAAGACAAAAGGACCTTAAAGGACTAGAATCTAAACATATAAATCCCCCCACACACTAACACATTTATGTGTCCTTCATTCTGTCTAAACTTGTCTCGTTTTGAATGTGTCTCTTTTGAGGTTAAACAAATCACAAAAACCCAGTTCAATACTCAGGTTCAGCTGTCCCAGATATTTCCCACTGGCTTCTCCTTTGCTCCTCCCAAAATTAGTTTTGCAACTCTCTGTTGTGACTGTTGCTATCCTGGCCATGTGTTCTTCTGGAGCGAGCAGTGCAGCTAATGGTGGCATCCAAATGGGGAAATTTCTTGTAAGTCAGACTAAATATCACTGAATTATATTTTGGGATATGGAGTTACGCTTCAGTATTGCATTTTTTAATAACCATAGGCTAAAACAGTTTAATGTTAAATGCCATCCTCTGGCTAGTCAAAGGCAAAGGAATGCATCTGTGAACATGGCAAGCACATGCAGTTATATGTCAAAGCTACAGGGACAGACAATAAGCTGACAGCTAAGAGACAAAGCTAAAATCATGCTGTAGGATGGCACAAGTGTTGCTGGAGGACGATTTGTACAAACTGGGCATATATGCTATGCAGAAAAAAAATCATAATTAATCGTTTCCTATGCCAAAGTGATAAAATCATAAATATAAAATAAAAATCTAAAAATAAATAGATTGAGATTCACAAACAAATGCAAAGAGATTCACAAAAAATGATCAAATTCACAAATAAATAGATTAAGATCCAAAAATACATGTAAAGAGTTTAACAAAAAAAATATAAAACTCACAAATAAATAAAATGAGATTTGCACAAAAAAAAAAACATTACAAATGTGTTTTATGCTACAAACACAACTTTGCCTAGCATTTATTTGTGAATCGCTTTCTGTGCGTCTGTAAATCACTGCGCGCATTTGTGAATCGGTTCCTGTGCATTTGTAAATCCCCTCACGCATCTGTGGATTTTGAAACACTTCTAGCGTCAACGTGCAGACAAATCCACAAATAAGTGGACTCCACCCACCGTTTACCTAAGCCAATCAGATAATGGCAACATTGAGCTGACCAATCGTAGCACGTTCTCGCTACAACCAATCACGTTAGACTTTACACTCGGGGGCGAGAACTGGATCTGATTAATTTTGCAGATATTTGCACCCCTGAAAGGAGCTGTAATGGGTGCTTCATTCAAATTAGCTGTTTGTGTGGTTAAAACACCCCGTTTCCAAAAGATTGTTGGAGTTTAAGGCGTCTTTATATTTATTATTCTTTATTACTCAGGATTACACAAAAATTATGATCATCACAGATCCCGAGCATCATATAGCCTAACACCCTCTCTACCGGACTCAAGCGGCGCGTCAAAAGCAAATAGCCCATTATCTTTCCTGCTGCCATAGCAGTTACAAATCATGTAAAACTAACATGTTTGCAATGTTAACACATTTTGCCCATGACATCTGTTTTCTTACCTGCAGATATATGACGTGTCTGTAATCTTCTTTATTGACTACGCTGGCTACATAAAAATTCATAATTCGTGATAGTGTAGCCTACTGGAAGCGGCACAGCGCAACACGATGATTCATTGATAGTGAACGGAAGCCCGTTCTTCTTCTGTAGTGGCTACTACACGCATCTATGGAGGACACATCATTTGCACATTTGCTTTGTTCAATGTAGACAGCCTTGCACGGGGTAGACACGATGTAAGAAATGACAAAACGGATGATTTTGTCTTTTAAAGCACAAACGTTGTGACAAATAGCTAGCTATAGGACATAAATATTATGTAGAAGACAAAATATCAGCCCAAATGACCATAATTGAAGATGTAACAGCGTGTAGGCTACTGGGGTTTAGAGTGGATAATGCAATGCTGAAAAAATACATCTTTGCATTTATTTTGGATGCTGTAAGTGACTTTTACAATACAATATTATTAAGTCTGATTCATATGAAATATTATTTGTGTGATCAAGTGTTTTAATGGATAAATAAATTCAAATCGCTTGTCTGCTGGGCATTTCACTTTTAAATGCATGATAAATCATTAGATCCACGGACCTGCTATTTAAAACTTGACTGCAGAAGTGGGAAAAGCTGTTGTGACAGTAATTTCCCCTATATTACACAAACTCACATATTTATCACGAGGTTGAATCCAGTTGTTCATTAGTCAGCAACGTATTCATGCTTTTCTGTTTTATCATGAATAACGTGACACTTCCATAACGCGTTGTTCCCATAACGTAAGCGCTGTTTCTCTGGCGTTTTCAAAGGCTCATAAAAATGTGTCTTGGCTTGTTAAACAGTTACTGAAGCAATATTATGGGCCTTAGCCTTACACTTCCTATTTGAGCCAATGCAGATGAATGAACAAAGTTATTTCAGGGTAAGGCCACTCTGATTGTAAAGCCTAACGTGATTGTTTGTAGCAAGAACGTGCTACGATTGGTCAGCTCAACGCAGCTGTTATCTGATTGGTTTGAGTAAACGGTGGGTGGAGTCTACTTATTTGTGGATTTATCTGGACGAACCGATTCACAAATGAGAAGATTTACAAATGCACGGAAAGCGGTTAACAAATAAATGCCAGGCAGAGTTGTGTTTGTGGCATAAAACACATAAATATATTTTTTGTATTTGCAAATCTCATTTTATTTTACTGCGAGTTTTATAATTTTTTGTGAAACTACATTTATTTGTGGATCTTTAACTATTTATTTGTGAATTTGATATATTTGTGTGAATCTCTTTACATTTATTTGGGGATCATAATCTATTTATTTGGAATAATGCAACAATTCTCACCCCATAAAAGAGGGGTTAAAGAAAAGGCTGAGTATTACTTTTTTACTCCAGGGCTCATATGTCACGTGTTGATAAATCAGGAAGTGTGGATAAAATTGCAGGTGAAAGGTGAATTTAATGAAACAACAAATAAACACAAGATACAAATCAAAACTCCCTCAAGGGGGAAAACGGGAATAATACAGACCATGAACATAAACATAAACGCTGGGAACCGGGTACTTGGACAAACGAACCAACACTGAACTGCAAACACAACAGAGACTAAATAGAAAAAACAAACACAGGCTAATGACACGACAGGTGAGGAAGGTTAACCATTAAACAGATAAAGAGATAGGCAGGGCTGACAATTAGGGACCCCAGTACAGTCCAAAACCCGCCTAGCGGGCCAGAAAGTCACAGAAGACCAGGGAGGGACGGGAGGGTTGAACCAGGTAGTGCAGCCTACATGACCGAGTAGGCTGTGCAGGCGGCCGGGGCGGAAACGGCCCCTCGGGCAGCCCAGGCAGTGAAGGACCTTCGGGCGGCCACGGCGGTGAAGACCCTTTGGGCGGCCACGGCGGTGAAGACCCTTCGGGCGGCCACGGCGGTGAAGACCCTTAGGGCGGCCACGGCGGTGAAGACCCTTCGGGCGGCCGAAGACACTGGCTCTGGCTCAGGAACAGACACTGGCTCCGGCTCAGGAACAGACACTGGCTCCGGCTCAGGAACAGACACTGGCTCCGGCTCAGGAACAGACACTGGCTCCGGCTCAGGAACAGACAATGGCTCCGGCTCAGGAACAGACACTGGCTCCGGCTCAGGAACAGACACTGGCTCCGGCTCAGAAACAGACACAAGGACAGACACAATCACAGAAACAAAGATTGGTTCAGGAGCAGATACCGGCTCAGGAACAGATACCGGCTTTGCGGAGTGCTCAGGTTCAGGCGTGACTTGAACTGTCTCTGGATCGGCAGACGTGACTTGAACAGTCTCTGGAACGGCAGACGTGACTTGAACAGTCTCTGGAACGGCAGACGTGACTTGAACAGTCTCTGGAACGGCAGACGTGACTTGAACAGTCTCTGGAACGGCAGACGCGACTTGAACAGTCTCTGGAACGGCAGACGCGACTTGAACAGTCTCTGGAACGGCAGACGCGACTTGAACAGTCTCTGGAACGGCAGACGTGACTTGAACAGTCTCTGGAACGGCAGACGTGACTTGAACAGTCTCTGGAACGGCAGACGTGACTTGAACAGTCTCTGGAACAGCAGACGTGACTTGAACAGTCTCTGGATCGGCAGACGTGACTTGAACCATCTCTGACTGGGCAGATGTGACGTGAACCATCTCTGACTGGGCAGACGTGGTTGGCGGCGCCAGCAGGGCAAGACGCCTGGGTGGCGCCGGCAGGGTAAGACGTCTGTACGGCGCCGGCAGGGCGAGGCCCTTGGGTGGCCCTGGCAAGGAAAGATGCTGGGGCGGCACCGGTAGGGCGAGGAGTCCAGAAACAGTCTCTCGGTTGACCGTAGGCTTAGGCCTGACCCTCGGACCCTGTGGGATGCCGAAAGTCTTTCTCCTCCTCCGCCGTTGTTGACGGCGAAGTACAGACTCTAGACTAGACGGAACCAGCGGTGAGGGCTTTAGGCTGGGCGGAACCAGCGGTGAAGGCTCTGACCTGGACGGGACCAGCGGTGAAGGCTCTGACCTGGACGGGACCAGCGGTGAAGGCTCTGACCTGGACGGGACCAGCGGTGAAGGCTCTGAGCTGGGCGGGACCAGCGGTGAAGGCACTGAGCTGGGCGGGACCAGCGGTGAAGGCTCTGGCTCTGAGCTGGACGGGACCAGCGGTGAAGGCTCTGAGCTGGACGGAACCAGCAACGATGACCTTGTGCTGGGTGGCGCCAGCGATGAAGGCCTTGTGCCGGACGGAAACCGCGGCGAGGACTTTCTGCTGGTCGGAACCCACAGTGATGACCTTGTGCCGGGCGGAACCAGCAGCGAGGACCTTGTGCTGGACGGTGCCAGTGGCGAAGGCCTTGTGCCGGACAAAACCAGCGGCGAGGGCTTTGTACTGGGCGTAACCATGTGTAGATCCTGTCCCCCTCCATGG
Organism: Siphateles boraxobius; assembly: GCF_051911475.1. NCBI lineage: Eukaryota > Metazoa > Chordata > Actinopteri > Cypriniformes > Leuciscidae > Siphateles > Siphateles boraxobius. The sequence goes on along the minus strand of NW_027508734.1, from coordinate 38,863,182 downwards.
CTTCAAAGGGTCCCTGAGAATTTTAACAAGCGGGTTCCCCTGAAAGATTGCAACTCAGCTAGAGTTGCAGACGAGCTGCCAGTTGTAGTTCTGTGGTCTCCTCCTCTCCACTGACCGCCGACTGCCATGTGTTCCTCAGTCCTTTGAGCGGCTATCGCAAAATATTCGAACAGAGATCTTGGAGGTACTCTGTCTCTTCCCAAGGGAACCCTCTCACTCTGCTGTTTCCACATTCTTTTAGGTTGGTTCGTTCTGTCACGTGTTGATAAATCAGGAAGCGTGTTGCAGGTGAAAAGTGAATTTAATGAAAACAACAAATAAACACAAGCTACAAATCAAAACTCCCTCAAGGGGGAAAACGGGAATAATACAGACCATGAACATGAACATGAACATGAACATGAACATGAACATGAACATGAACATGAACATGAACATGAACATAAACATAAACGCTAGGAACCGGGTACTTGGACAAACGAACCAACACTGAACTGCAAACACAACAGAGACTAAATAGAGAACAAACACAGAAGGCTAATGACACGACAGGTGAGGAAGGTTAACCACTAAACAGATAATGAGATAGGCGGGGCTGACAATTAGACAGAAGAGCACATGGCCAGGAATACACAGAAGCCATGTGCTCACATGAAACTAGACTTAACATAAACACGAGACAGACAGGAAATGCCATAGCTCGGTCCCACATAAAACTAGTATCAAAAGCAGAAGTGACAGAGCTATGACATCATAAAAACCTCACTATGATTAAAATAATTTCAGTGCTGACAAAGATACACAGAGCACTTAAATCAGGTTAGGCCTCCACAGTCACTTCAAACAACTACTTTCTTCATTCCTTCATGTCCATTTGTCCAAATCGTATGCTAGCATATACTGTTTGACAAACAATTGGAAACTCCAATCCATATGACTTCAAATATGAATGAGTGAGCTTTGTAAGGTTTAAAATGCCATCCTTTACATGAGTTCATTATAATACAGATATAACTCATAACCCATTGTAAACCCTAACTTAATGAGCAAGGGTTTTTTTTCCAATTAAAAAATTATGTCTGGGAAAGCAATATCAAAGGGCTCATCCTTTTCTACAAAAAAACCTAACCAAGGTTTGTTTAGGCCTATGTCACCGTTCAAAGCCTCATTTGAGAAGAAAATCCTATTCATCGCGAAAAAGCGTGGGCAAAAAAAGCATTATACTCACCAAAACTACTGATTATGTTTTACACAAAATCCATCCTAATTTCTTTCCTCAAAAAGACTTCAATTACTCTGGTGTACAGGTTATCTGTGCGTTTCAGTCCCAAGAACCTTTTCTATCGCCATCGAGGCTAATGCTGAAAGTAGAGTCTGTCCCGTCGTATTTCTGACATAAGTTTTAATTCGCTTTAGGGCTGAGAGTGTTTGCTCGACAGAAGCAGTGGACACAGCTGACCCATGCTCTCACACAGAGTTTTGAAGGAAATCAATGAGAGCATTGGGACTTTTGCCTTCAAAATCATTCGTGGCATAAGTTACATTACAGTCAGTTCTGTTTTTCCCGGACAGATCGAATAGAGTTCCGTGACTCAGTGTTAAGCTGGATAATGCTGAATAAGGGATTTTTTCCGGTAGTATTGAACCTGCTGGGGGTTGAGGAGGGAAAGAAACATTAATTTGGAGGTTGAAAAACTATTAAATCTACAGGAATGTATTTTAGTTTATGCAGTTCGCTACAGATGCGGTTAGCTAGCTCAGCCTCTGACTACCAGTAATAGTACGTGCTCTGACCACCCAATCAAAGGACGTGAAAATGCCGACGTTATTGTACGCTTGCTAGATGGCCCCGGTGCAATCAAATCGAAATTTGATTGGCTGAATAAATCTGACTGATTATCTGATTAGTTAAAGCAACGGTCTCATTTCTATTCATTTTAAGCTACAGGCACTCGCACTGTCGACTCTGAAGGCCTCAAGGCAGATTTATTTTACCCTGGCAACACATAATGGCTGAAATATAATTGGATAAAAGCACTAAAATAAATATACAATACTGAAAGCAGCGCAACCAAGAGAAAAGCTGTGAGATTAAGAGAATGGACTATTGGGAATAATTTAATACTCATTCATGGAAAAAATATATTAAAGTGCAATTCAGTGATTCTGATAGTGTTTTGGCCAGCAGAGAAAGCCTTGCTGGCCCTGACGGCCCACCACTGGCGGAAGCAGTGTTGTTTGATCTGCTCGCCATTGCTGTTTATTATACTGAGCCTCTCTAACCATTATAAAAATATTTCTGGCATGACAACTCCCAGAGTGATTGGCATGGTAAAGGGGTATGACAATGTTGTATGTTTGGTCTTAGCGGAATCGATCTGCTATGCTGCACCATCTAGAGTTTCATGCCAGAACTTTGTATAAATACAACATTTAGATAATAAATATTTCTTGGTATGAACCAGAAGCACACTGACAAAAAACAAGACTACATTTGCTTCAATGGAAAGTATATTTACACTGTCTGGAGAGTTCACTATTCTCTATGTATACAAATAGAATAGAAAATATTTCCATATTGAAAATAGTAAATGTGTGAGCAAGTGACCGATTTCAGTCTTTTATAGTGTAGGGAGGTAGGACCTTCAGATTCTAGTCTTGATTGAACAGAAAAGCTGACGACTCAGCTAACAAAAATATATTCTAAGAATGTTTTGCTAACATTGCCATTAAAGGAATAGTTCACTTAAAGGGGTCATCGGATGCAAAATTCACTTTTATATGGTGTTTGCATATAAATGTGTCTTTGCAGTGTGTGGACACAACCACCATACAATGAAAAAAATCCATTTACTCCTTTTTTTTAATCCTCAAAAAGCCTAAACACCTCTCAATAATCAAGCCGTTTGGATTTTCTGAGCAATATGATGGCATATTGCTCATGCTCCGCCCACGACAGCTGACGGACCGTCCCGTATCAGCATATTTCCCCCTCAGTCATTTGTATACTGTCCACCAAGGCATAACTTTACGTGTCTTGTGTCAACACCTCCATGGAAGAGAGGGGAGGGGTGAGCAGTTGCTCATTATCATTTAAAGAGACATGCACAGAAACGGATCGCTTTGAACAGAGCTGTTTTTGAGGAGGTAAAAAGGGTGTTGTTTTACACAACCATTGAGAGATTTTACCAAAGTATGTTACAAACTTTACATGAAGACCCTAAAGAATCATACCAACTTGTGGAAAATGGGCATCCGATGACCCCTTTAAAATTTTAAATTCTGTCATCATTGGGGTACATCAACTGTCTGGTTACTGACATTCTTTAAAAAAAAATCTTTGTGTTCAGTAGAAGAGAGAAATTCATACAGGTTTGAAACAACTTGAGGGTGAGTAAATTATGACAGAATTTAAATATTTAATTGAACTATTCCTTTAAGTTATGAAAACTTTATGTCTGAATGTTTCTTGAACGTTCAAAACGCCGTTAAAAAAAAAAACAATACTTGGTGATGTGAATGTTAAGGGAACATTACATTTTCCAAAAATTTATGGGAATGTTACTTTTGAATGTTCTCTGAACATTCTGAAACAAGCAGTAAAGCTGTTAGACGAACATCCAATTAAAACATATAAGCAACAAAAGTTCCATAATTGATGTATAAATAATGTTTTTGTGCTAATGTTTTGAGAACATTATTAAAGACCAAATAACTTTGAATTAATGTTCTATGAACCTTTGTTCATAACTTTGAGAAAACCTTGCCAGAATGTTAGCAAAAGTTCTGAGAATGTTCCCTGTTAGCAAGGCAGTAGGTGAAGTGCAGAATGATATTTATTTAATCAAAAATATTGATCCGTATTGGTGCTAGAATGAGACTGTAAATTTTTAATGCATATATATTCTAAACGTGAATTTTAACATTGTTTTGGAGCTCACTAGCTTCTGATTTCATGGGGACTAGAAATAATAAAAAATAAAAAATAAATAAAAAAGTCTAAATGTATTGTGCTGGTATGAAAGTACTGTTATTTTTAATTAGAACTCATCCCTTGAGCCAGTTACATGCCTGGCTCCCCACAGGGCCACAAAGAGAGAGAGAGAGAGAGAGAGAGAGAGAGAGAGAGAGGTTATATTATGCATGGATGTCAACAATCCACTGGCATGGAATTAGTAAAAACATTCATTTAGAGAGCTTTTTATTTAAAAGGATATTGTGAGCAGGGCAAAATCCTGATGTGTAGATATACATAACACCCACAAAACAGTACATATAAAATCATGTTTAGCATAGCATACCAAACATTGCATACTTTATAACTAACACATCAAAGCCAAGAGTAACTACTTTCACCTTATTACTTGAAAGTGAACAGAGTGTTGATTATGATATAAAACATGGCTCACTCACCCCCCAGCCCTCCTCCTGACTGTCAGCATCGTCATGCTCAAAGGGTATGAGAGATGAGGATAGGTGTTTCTTATGACTGGACCCTATCCCGTCTGCCTGCTTCTCCATATCTGTGGGAAGAGAAACACAATTTAGTGAAATCTTCATTTAAAAAACACAGTTATTAGAGAAATAAATTTACTTTATTCAAAAACACAAGTTTTAAGGAATTTTAAAGGAAAATGAGAGAGAAAGAGAGACATGGAAAAGTACAACATTCAGGTAAAATGATAGGGGTACTAAAGAAAAAGAAAGCAGAGGAAAATTGGGGGACTGGATGCCATTTTATCATCCAAGGAGCAGGGTTCTTCACTGCATCTGGCTCTAACAAGATAACAGGCTGGCAGATGGAAGACAGATAAAATATCCCCTTTTTCCTAATTTCTTCCATTTAAAATCTTTTCATGTGACTAATTGGTGGTTTCACAAGTTGAAGCCTAACAAGCCTGAAAGGTTGTCATTGTTAGTGTTGATGGGGATGCTGCAAAGCCAATGCAGCATGAATATGGAACATCAAGTGAAGAAGTCATTTGGTTTCTTCTCATTGTCAGAAACATAGCATATCTTTCCATCCCATGTCTTATGCAGTGGTAGTGGAATAAAGGTCACACAACTGAGAAGATGATCATAAGGTCTGTAGTTTGAGGGATGTTTGAGAGACAATTAAGCATCGAATATTGTCCGTTGTTGTATTCATGGATACACCTGAGCAAACAGCATAGTTAACAACACAAATAACTCCAATCCTAATAAAAACATTAATTGCTGGTGAAAGAAGAGTTAGGATCAATTTAGGTCTAATGATGACTATTTGCCCCGTCAATACCACCACCTATTCAGAGAGAGCAGCATGTCTACTAGCCAGAATCACAATCATATTTTATATTTTCTCATTTTACTTTCATCAAAAAAGCATAAAAAAAAACATTTTATATGCATCTGGGTCTTACTATTCAAAAATAGTAGAGTTCAGCTACAAACGGATATTTCAAAAAATCATTAAATCTTGCATGAGTGAGTGCATCACTCTCTGAATATTTAGGATGTAAATGAAATACATCAAATACAGCAGAAAGTGTAATGAAAACATTACAGTCTTAAAATATGTGTGAATGAGCACAAGTTTCTAGCTACTGTCTGCTATGTTTGAATTCTCAAGAACACTCTTAGCATTCAGAGAGGCTTTGTCTTCTCCTGGAGAGCATTTTTTAATCAAGGCAAACACATCCTGGGGAGAATCAGAACTGATGACTCTTTAAGAGGGCTCACCAGAATGACACCTGCCCTACTCCTCGGAACATACTTCTGATTGAGATGAACTACACAGACATAAAAGAGAGAGAGTGAAACGGAGTCATAGAGAGAATATTAAGACTGACAGCTGATTTTAAAAGGCTTATGAAACTAATGTTAAAAAAACTGTTTTATGTATCTACAAAAAAATGTGATTCTGTCAGGACCACTATTTTCAAAGATGATTAACAATTAGCATACAGTTTGAATTGGCTGTATGGTTCCATTCTGGGTAAGAGCAGAATACACCGAACATAAGCAACATAAATGTTTTGCCGATATCATTAATGTTCTTAATGACAATAATTTAATGTGAGAACATGAATCAAGTCCTGATTGTGGACGAGAGAGGAGATGGGAATGGAGAAGGGTTATTAGCTCCTGAGCAACGCAATAAAGCTGCAGATAATACCTTATATATAGGGATGCTATATAGGGATATATATATATAGGGATAGGTATCGTATCCCTAGATGTGAATCAGTTGAGAGTCAGCTGACATGAGCATGACTGACATGACCTGCCAAAACTAACGCTACTCTCTTGTTGACAAATATAGGCAACAAAAAGCTATTTAAACTTTCAGAAACATCATGTACCATGATATTTACATGGTACTACAATGTACATCTAAAAATATATATTTTGGTTCCCTTTCAAGGGAACTCGAGCTACGTTGAGACACGGTGGGAACGCTCTGCGTGATTGCGTCGTGAAGCACGTGTATAATCAGTCCAAAGGAAGAGCGAGGCGTCATAGGCGGGTGACGTCATAGACCAGGAAGCTATAAAGCAACACTGAAATCAGACCGCGACAGCTTCTGTGCCTTCAGCAAGCGATCTGTGTATTCTGTCCTTGTCATATTTATTGTTGTCTGTCAAGTTGCAATATATATATATTATGGCAAAAGAGAGCAAGCAGCTTTGTGTTGTTCCCTGCCCACGTTATATCATGGGTGGGGACACACACATCAGCTTTTTGTTACTATTTGGGAGTGGAGCATGCCACAGTCAGTTCTCGAGGGGGCTGACTGTGAGCATTGCGAGAAGCTGTCCGTGAGGACGCTCCGTTCCCGCCGAGCGTTCTTCGAGGAGGATGGTTCGGTTCGCACTCCCCGCCCCGCCCTATCTCAGCTTTCACCTGCCAGATCCAGTGCTGGCGATTTCCAGTTCCGAGGAATTGGTATCGTTAGTGTTTTGTTTAGAAAAAGAGAACAAAACGAATAAAGATATCAAGAAAAAGGCAGATGTTTGAGTTTTCAATAAATGAATAAATAAGTCAGCTCATAACTCTGTTGAATAAAGAAGAGCTTTAAAAGGAGGTTTATCTAGTGCTTTTGCTAGTTAAATATTTTCTGGCCAGCTGAACATTATGAGAGTAAAAATAAAAAGAGTTTATTAGATGAAATATATCTAAAAACAGAAAAACTCTGTATCTCAGCCTCCACGGTTTCGAGAAATCGTTTCTCCTCTGCTTCCTCTGGGAGGCGACTCTCTGAGGAGGGTCGCAGCACGGCCAGTTCGGTTGTTTTCCTGCTGGTGGCCACGGAGTGATATATATATATATATATATGTATTGTATATATATATATATTTATTTATTTATATATATATATATATATATATATATATATATAAATAAATATATATATATATATATATATATATATATATATATATATGTTTTTCTGATTTAAAAATAAAGAAAAATAAGTTAAAATTATGTCTGTTCTTCGGTACGCTCCGCTTTCAAAAAACTAAGAAATAAACAACCATTCAGCGGCATTACAGAGGTTTCTTCCTCACCAATCTAATGTTCCTGAGACTGCTGGGCGGAGCAGTCTCGGTCTACTAAGCTCCTCGCAGCACAGAGTGCAAAACGAGCATCGCCATTTGGGCTCCTCCACAATCGAGGGGGACTTGGGTGGCGGTAGCAGTCTAGCCAGTTAGAGATATGCAAGATCTGAGGACTATTTTATCTCTAAAAAAGCTTGGACAAATAGGAAGCCCTGACGCCGAGACTATCAGGCTTCTAAAGGGTGGTCCCCTCCGGGGTAGGGATGGTTTTGAGAAATCGTTTCTCCTCGGCACCCTCTGGGGTGCGACTCTCTAAGGAGGGTCGCAGCGCTGGCAGTTCGGTTTTTCCCTGCCAGTTCGTCGTTCAGGGCACCGAGGTGTCAGCGTCCCCATACGATCCTCCGAGGATGGTCATAGGAACTAAGTTATTTAGAGGTAGGCAAGATCTGAGGACTGTCATCATCTCTAATAAAGCTTAGACAGGAAGTCCTGTCGTAAAAAAACAAAACAAAAAAAAATGAGGCTATCAGGCTTCTGAGGGCTCCTCCGGGGCAGGGACGGTTTTGAGAAATCGTTTCTCCTCGGCGCCCTCTGGGCCGCGACTCTCTGAGGAGGGTTGCAGCGCTGCCAGTTAGGTTGTTCCCTGCCGGTTCGCCGTTCAGGGCACCGAGGTGTCAGCGTCCCCATACGATCCTCCGAGGAGGGTCGTAGAGCGGTCAGTCCGGTTGTTCCCTGCCGGTTCGCCGCTTCAGGGCACCGTAGTGACTGTTCACCCAAATCCAGAGGCCAGTCTTGAGAGACTGGTTCCCCTAGTAGAATTTCTGGCAGTGTGGAAACTACTGGCACATATTTCTCGGTGGGTCCTACACACTATAGAAAAAGGTTCAGAATTCGGTTCTTGTCCACCCAGATTTCTAGGGGTCCTCCCCACTCGGTGGACCCCGAGCAGGCTTTGGTTATGGAGCAGGAAGTACTGACACTTCTGCAAAAGGAGCTGTAGAAGGGGTTCCTCCTCCGGGCAGACAGTCAGGGTTTTACTGCCATTACTTCATTGTTCCAATAGAGGATGAGGGGTTGCGTTCTACTCTAGACCTGCGTCAATTAAACAGCAGGTTTCAGAATCTTAAGTTCAAAGTATGCTTACGCTAAATATGATTGTGTCACAGACTCAGTCCGAGGACTGGTTTGTCACAATAGACTTAAAGGATGCTTACTTATCTATCCATCCTCATCACAGGAGGTTTCTGAGGTTTGCTTTCAGGGGCGAAGCATACCAGTATCAGGTTCTTCAATTCGGCCTAGATTATCACCCCGCACCTTTACAATATGCGTGGATGCTGCTCTGGCTCCTCTGAGATTCCAGGGCATTCGCGTATTAAATTATGTCGACGATTGGTTGATTTTATCTCAGTCCGAGCTTTTGGCAGTGGCCCGGGGAATGGAGACTTCACCCCTAGGTGGTGTAGCTTCTTAGGGAGAACTTCGGTCAAACTACAAGTCGACCTTTCGCATCGCTTGTACAGTGCATTGCCCTTGTGGTTCTCCCTCACACATCCAGCTCCGCTTGGACTGGATGTGATGTAATAGGTGTGGTTGCCGCTACACCTATACGCTTTTCTCCGATATCTTTGCTCCTGGGAGCTCTGGAGTTGTGGATACTGTGAGCTCGGCCTCTGAGGGGGCCCAGCTCATGGATTCAGGTCTCTCGACCGAGGTTGTGGAGACCAGACTCCAGTCTAGAGCTACCTCCACGAGAAGACTAAATATGCTGTTATCTGCCTGGTGCAGAGAGCGCCTTCTGAATCTTGTTTCTGCCCTGTTGGTACAGTACTTGATTTCTGTAATGAATGTTTCTTTGCTGGGTTATCTCTGAGGAGAGATCCTTAATTTCGTCTTCTCCGTGGTACATGAGGCTGAGGCCTCCACGTAGTTGGATTTGCACCTGGTTTGGTGGTAGTATTTCTTCACCCCAGGTCGGGTTGTATTTCTAGGTACCTACTAAATGTGCGGGTCATTTGTGCTCCAGGCCTTCTGTCCTCCACCTTTAATACCCCAGATCAGGAAAATCTTAAATCTGTTATGCCCTGTCCGGGTTTTGGATGCGTATGTCCACAGAGCTGCTCAGTGGCTTCTATCAGAACAATTATTTGTCTGCTTCGGGTAACCTAAGATAGGTTGCCCTGCATCTAAACAGATAATGTGCAAGTGGGTAGTTGAGGCTATCTCACTTGCTTATGAAGCGGCCGGACAGCGTTCACCTGTGGCTGTTCAGGCCCATTCTTCAAGGAGTATGGCTGCCTCTAGGCTTTAGTTTCGGGTGTTTCCCTTCAGGATATTTGTAATGCGGCAGACTGGTCCTCACCACATACATTTGTCAGATTTTATGACCTACACCTCTCCACTCCTGGGGCTAGGTTGCTTGCTTCTAGTGTGTGCAAGGACTTCACACAGAACGGGCATTTGTCTTTATGGCATAGTGGGTATGGGGTTCCCAACGCGTCTCAACGCAGCTGGAGTTCCCTTGAAAGGGAACGTCTCAGGTTACGTATGTAACCCTGGTTCCCTGATAGGTAACGAGACGCTGCGTTTATCTGCCATACTTCCTGCATGCCCTGATCGACTTGCTTCAGACCTTTCAGAAGCTGTCGCGGTCTGATTTCAGGGTTGCTTTATAGTTTCCTGGTCGATGACGTCACCCGCCTATGACGTCTCGCTCTTCCTTTGAACTGATTATACACGTGCTTCACGATGCAATCACGCAGAGCGTTCCCACCGCGTCTCAACGCAGCGTCTCGTTCCCTATCAGGGAACCAGGGTTACATACGTAACCTGAGACGTTTTCTCATCCAGAGCCACAGCAAAATAAATTATATTTTACCCGGTTAGAGCTTGCAGTTTGAATCAAATGTGATCACAGAAAAATACTATTTATCATAAAGTAATATCAAGAAAACACACCTTTCTGTTGATTTGTCATTGTGGGTTGCACACAAAAGCACCATACAGCAGAACCAGTTCATATGATTCATGAACAAAGGAGTCTTATGAGCTGGTTCTTTTAATCAATAATTCAAAAACATTCAACTTAGGAATTGCCTGACTGGATCAGTTTGACGAATCATTCACTGAATCCATCAGAGGGATTGTATTAATATGAACTTAAGTCTATCAGTCATATCTGTACTGAGTTGAAGCAAATTTTGTGTTCTTAAGGTTGTGAAACCTAAATTAGTTTAACTGCACACTGGCTGTGAAGAATGGAAAGATGGCTCCTCCGCAAGTAAAGTAAAGAACTTTTACTGTTTTGACACACTTTGTTGGAAAATGGATATACCTGCGTTCTCACCTTGACTATGAGGCGTGTGGAATGGTGTTGCCTCTAGGCATCAGAGAGTCCACTCTAGGAGCATGGCCTCTTTTAAGACTCCTACGTATGTAATAGGTTTGTGTTGCGTCAGGCTGGCTTTAGAGTTTGGACATGGATTCGACCACAGACTCTCAAGTTAATCCATTCAGTAGGCCACAGGATTTTTTAACCTTGCTGGTCAGACATTTGTTGGTATTAATGTTCCCATAGTGTCAAAACTATGACCAGTGTTGAGTTACCTTAAAAAGTGAAGGTCTCAGGGTTACGTATGTAACCCGATTCCCAGAGAAGGGAACAAGATGCTACGTCGCATTGCCATATTTCACGTCACCTCATCAGACAATTATAATCTGTGACATAGGTGCCCTTTTATGGTATTTTTGGCACGCTACGCTTTGTAACCTGACATCCATTGGCCAAGAGTTTCAGCGAGTTTCACAAGTACTTCAGACACCGGGGCAGGCTGAAGGCATTGCATCAATGCCATGACGCAGCATCTCTTTCCCCTCTAAGGGAACCGGGTGACAGGCGTAACACTGAGATGTTTTATTTCAAAGCAAATCTAAAATATCAGTCTAAAATTATACAAGAATAATGTATGTTGAATTACATTATAAATCTGCACAAATTGTTTGGTTAAAGATTAATAGCTATAAATTATTAAGTAAATATTTTTTCTAGTGGTGGGCATAGATTAATTTTTTTAATCTAGATTAATCTCACTGTAATCTTGGAATTAATCTAGATTAATCTAGATTAAAATGGCTCATTTGAATTCTGTCGAAGGCATTCAGAATATTTGTGCTACCCAAATAATGACTAAAAGTAGGCCTAAGTCTTTGAGAATGGGTTTCTCAAGCCAGATGGCGCATTAGACCAGGGGCTCATCTCCTGTTTCCAAAATGCATCACAAACGGCTTGAGAAAGCTGTTCTACTATGATAATTGGTGATGAAAATAAATCAAGTTCAATCAGATATACTTGTGTTTACTATTGGATACATATTTACATCTAACTGATAGTGCTGTGCTGCTTGCCTCGGTTGCACTCAAACATAGTAGTTTAACATTACATCAGTGCTTGGCCCGGCAACTACCACATTAGCTAAGGGATGCTTTGCGTTTAGGTGGTACTTGAGATTGTCAGCTGAATGTGTGGAACGCTTTTCAGAGAAGTTAAGGTAACTTATTTTAGCACAATTCACACCCAGCGGTAATTCAGGAAAACAAAATCTCCGAATGATCCACATGAAACTTTTGTCTTCCGACCTTTATAACATCGTGTCGATTTATTTTGGTTACCAGTAATATGTGTGAGGGAGAGAGCAAGACAGGGCTTAGTGTGGAGATGGTGAAGTCTTGTTTACACTTTCGCCTGGCTCCGAAGTGAGAGAGTGCGCGCGCGCGACCGGGTCTCTCTCTCTCTCTCTCTCTCTGCTCGTTCTTTCAGTTAAACATGTGCCCTGTCACAAGCGCAGCAGTTCATCTACATTACTCACCGAATTTAATGCAGGAAAAACCCTGTTTATGCAAACAGGAAACAGCATAATTTGTCTTGTTTAGTAAAATAAAGCCAACCTTTAGATCGTCTTTTCCACTCCATGTTCACCTCCTCTGCTCAAATCGCTTTGACATCACGAATGACACACAGATGCGTATAGACGTCATGCTATGGTGCCCGATAAAGGACAAAGGGGAAAGTTGAGTTCGCGGTCTGTATGTGTATATTATGGCTGGGACTTGGAGCAGGAGCATCGATAAGAGGAATCGTTAACGTCGAGGGCATACAATATCGATGGTTCGTAAAACTTAGAACTGGTTTTTGAGTGGAACCGGTTTTCAATTCCCATCCCTACCCCCTACAGTGCAATTTGGCTAGGTATACATCAGCGCTAAAATATCAAGGTGAAAGTCATCATAGCTTGCGTAACAGATCCAGCTCAGCTCCCAACCCAACTTTAAGAATAGATTAACGGCGATATTTTTTTTATCGCCCGATAAGAGTCTCACTTTAACGCAGCACGTTAGATTGAGGGTAAGTTGTGCTAGTGGCTCATTAAAATGCATAAAACAAATAATTTTATGTTCATATTTCGTGAGCTTAGAATTATATGGTTCTATCTCCACTTTTGGTCGAAATTGAGTTTTTGACATAATCTTATCCATTAGGTGTTTATTAATGCCTGTGTGGTGTTATTTTTGTTAAAAAAAATTTTTGTTAGAAGTTATTAATAAAATAAAAAGGTTCCATCTCACAAAACAGCAGGGATTTAAAAACTTTGATGCTCAATATCTCAGAACTACCCTAAACGGAGATAGAACTGTACAATTCTAAGCTCACGATTTGTATTTAACATTTACATTTTCCAATTCCCCAATGACTTAGCTTACCCCAAGTTCTGTCACTGGTTTTTTTTTGTTTTGTTTGTTGAGAAGTTATATTTCTCTGTTATATAAATTGTCTTCTATTTTCAGTAGATGTCCAGAAAAAAAGAATTAGATGAATTAGTATAATTTGTCCTACAGTAGAGGTTAAAGGACAAGTTCGCTATTACACTTAAAGCCCTGTTTTAAGATCGTTTCTGATGAAATAGAACGGTTAAGATTGAAATTTGGACACATGCTGCTGGCCCGAGAATTTTCGGTTTCTGTGCTAGCACCCCCCCACCTCCACAATGGTTTCATAGGGGCACTGGAAGAATCATTCATAAAACGCATTAAACTTTAGTTTACAAATACGTGAAACTCACCGAGTGGTCTGGGGTGTTCACTGATATGCTCACACAAAAATCGCTGCAAAAGATGCTTTCCAACAGGTGTTTTACCATTCATTGTAAAACTGTGGACCTATTTTTCCAAACGCCTCAGACCCGTACATTCTTCCGTTGAGAGCTTGAATAATAGACACTCCAGCCCAGTTGGTGGCGATAATGCTCAGGTTCAAATATTCAGGTTCAAACCTGTAACCCTTTCCATCAAAATCGATCTCAAAATCATCATCGTTCCATACCAATGTCTAGGAATCCATTTCCAAGTTGACAAGGATAGCTTTGATCTTTTAAAAATGTTTGGATAGCGTAGCCTACGATACCGCGATGCATACAACTACAGAAAGAATACAAACAACCCCATTTCCATTTCCGGCGGCGGAGTAATACCGTACCTCACAGAATATCCAATAGAATACAAGTCAATGGAGTTGGACAAAAACTAAGAAAAAACCTGTTGGAAAGCATCTTTTGCAGCGATTTTTGTGCGAGCTTATCAGTGAACACCACAGACCACTCGGTGAGTTTCACGTCTTTGTAAACTAATGTTTAATGCGTTTTAGGAAGGATTGTTCCAGTGAACCTATGCAACCATTGTGGAGGTGGGGGGGTGCCACCACAGAAACCAGAAATTCTCGGGCCAGCAGCATGTGTTTTAATCTTAACCGTTCTATTTCATCAGAAACGATCTTAAAACAGGGCTTTAAGTGTAAAATACCGAACTTGTCCTTTAAGCTTTACCTGACTGTTCCATATATGACATTGATTTGTCCTAACGAAAATAACAGTTACACAAGCTCAGGGAAGCCTCGTCTCATCTTTCATTTACATTTTGCTTTTAAAAAAGGTCCTGACCAGTGATGTCTCTGCAAGCCACCATGTTGTCAATGTCAAAGGAACCAGAAATGTGAAGAATAGGTTAATAAGAGACTGTGTGAATAAAGCCAGTGAAAATTGTTTTTGAAAAATATGACTGTTATTGGAGAAAAGTCATTAGGCCTATGTGGGCCATTCTACAGAATTGGTTCAAAGTCAGAGTTGGAAACGTCTTGAAAAAAATGTGTCTTTTTCCACAAATTTTTTATGTATGCAAATTGTTTAATATCCAAGGTACACATTTCTAGTAATTGTGCAGTTAAGTATCATATTGTATTTTCAGAAAGTTTTGGAATATTTTTCCTCTCCCAAAATTTGTCATTAACGAAACACAATAATAAATAATTTAATAAGAGGCTTATATTGACCTATTAATATTTTGTTTACATCTTCCTTGTAAATATATTTTTTGGTATTTTTAAAAAAAGTTTTTCACAGGTTAATCAATAACTATTACAATTTTAACAATATTTCCGGTATAATTTATAAAATTTGTTGTATTTTGTATTTTGTATCTTTCTTTGTAAAATGCATTAAGTTAATCATACTGATTTCAAAGTTAAGGATTCATTAGTTTGAATATACATGGAACCAAACACTATAATAACATCTTAGTTGATAATTCAATATACTTTATTTTGGACAAAACATCCATGTTTCAGTCGTGACGGCACAATTTCGGTAGTGCATCATAAAGGAATTATGCTTAGGGCACCAAAATGGCTAGCAGCGGTACTGCACACAAAAACTAAATTTTATCGAATAAGTCAAGTCAAGTCAAGTCACCTTTATTTATATAGCACTTTTTACAATACAGATTGTATCAAAGCAGCTTCACAGTGACAACATGAAAATAATATAACAGAGTTTGTTTCTAAAAGAAAATTGAGTCAACGTCCACCTTAAGCAAGGCAGATCAATAATATTATTGAATATTAAATGTCCCCAACTAAGCAAGCCAAAATAACACAAAAAAAATAAACATGATGTCACAACTGAAACTTCTCCACATGTTTCGGTAGTGACTGTTTTAGTAGCGACAATTTTAAATACTTTTAAGCCCAGTTCAAAGATGATAATTAGCACATGGTTACCTAGCACATCTCTGAACAGTTGTACACACATAAAAACAAAATTTTATGGAATAACACCCAAAAAAGTTTGCTTAATTGCAGAAAAAAGGTGTTTGGTAGTGACGTTCCTTAAAGTTACACATAGATTTTTAGACTTTTGAACACATTTCCCTCAAAATGATGGTACCTATCTACAATGAAAGAGAGGCTATGAGATAGAGGGACACATGAATATTTCCTGATAAAAAAACTAGGGGTGTGGTTAAAATCAGTCTCAGCCAATGGACTAAAACACACACTGTTTCGGTAGTTACATGAAAATGCGGGACACATTTTTTAACAAAGTTTCATGATTTAAAAATAAAATATAAAATAATATAAAGTTTATTTTAACTTCACTTTTTAAAAGAAATCAAAAAGATATTTTAAAAACAACAATGGAAAATATCAATATAATTTTCACAAGTTTAAATTTAGGGGTTAGGGTTCGGGACAGGCACCTCCCAATTGAAAGTACCCAATAAATGATGATTTTATATATATTAAGCTTACTGATATTTCAAATATTATTGTGGGATTCAATAGATAATAGAAGGATCCTTGTAAACATCTCAAATTTGAATACTTAAATGCTTTTTAAATGTGTTTTTTGGTTGTGGGACAGCAGTTTGCACCAATTCTGTAGAATGTAATATAAACATATAAATATTTTAAAAAAAAAATTTATAAGAAAAAAATTACATTATATCTAAATACATTTTATTTCACAATAAGGCATGTAAAATATATTATCAGGCCAATTTTCTGCTTCTAATAACTGGAATGTAAAGAATAGTATACCAATTATCTTTTAATTCAAACATGTTATCAAATTCTCCCAGAGCCCAATAATCTTTGCTATGCTATCCATGTTAATTCTCCATTCTATACTACAGTAGACTATGTCAGAATTTGTATTTATACTTCCCAATGAATTGTATAGCAGTTATAACAAAATATACAGTTGATACATAAATAACACATAACTGAGTATCTGAAGCTAGAAAAGCAACCTCTGAGCAATAACATTTTCCACTGGGAGTGCTCATGCATGTGCTTTAATGGAGAAACTAGAAGCTTCTTTGAGAAAAAAAAAAAACTATCTGAGATCCCTTTAGTTCAAGACATCTGACATAATATCTAAAATCAGCAAAGCTGGTGAAGATAAGACATTTAATAAGAAATATTTCACCTTGATCTATTTCATGCCCTTGTTGTCCTGATATGACTGTCACCAGGGACTACATTGTAATTTCTTACTTGACTCTTATGCGCACTGATTCACAGAGGAACATAAAAATGCAGCATGTTGCCACCAATAATGCTTCATTTATCAGGACAGATGGCTGATGGGAAGGCATGATTTGTCAAGCAGAAAAAAAATACTAGCTTTTTACACAAAAAAGACAAAGGTGGGGAGGGAAGAAACGTTAAAAGGGACGTTTATACTGATCTTAGTTTTGACCTTGGACACAAAAGCAAAACATTGATTTATTTATGTGACTGAAGCTGTTGATCTTTTTGTCTGTTTACGTAAGTGAGCTCTCCTCAGAGTCTGAGAGTACGAGTTTGCCGTAACGGATTAAACTGAATTAAAAAGATTTGAAATGGAGAATTGCCATTAGCTGAACAGTTTGGTCTGAGGCAAGGCTTAAGATGCATCTGGTAAAGTTATATTTGTTCAGATGGAGGGGCTTGGGAGCGGTGCTGTTGTCGAAAGGGTATAAAAAGTGTCTATAGCTGCAGGACAGAAAACTAGACAATTGAGTTTTGGCAGGCATTTTATCTTCTGCATCATGAAACCCACACACACAAGCAGTCGTCCTTCCTTGCACAGTGGGCTTTCACAGCGGAGGCAGAAGAGCAATCAGCAGTGGTGTGAGCATTCACGTCTTCATACCTGAATCTGACAACACATAATTTATATGCAAACTAAATCAGAAAAACCTTACAGTATAATCACAATGTGATATGAATTTATATATAAATATATAACTATATAATTATAAATACTTATTTCGTTTATTTTTATTTTTTATAAATTAATCATTTTATTCAGCAATGATATGGTAAATTGATCAAAAGTGACAGTAAAGGCATTTATAATGTTACAAAAGATTTCCATTTCAAATAAATGCAGTTATATTAAATTGAAACAATTTTAGCACAATTGTTTTTAACATTGATAATAAGAAAAAAATGTTTCTTGAGCACCAAATCAGCATATCAGAATTATTTCCGAAGGAAAGTCTGACATTGAAGACTGAAAATTCAGCTTTGCCATCACATGAATAAATAGCATTTTAAAATATATTAAATTAGATATTAATTTGTAATACTATTAAAATGTTTTTGCTGTATTTTGATCAAATAAATGCAGCATTCAGTTACCTGAATGAGCCTGTGTTAACAGTTTTTACTGGTTGTCAGCCGAGAATAACATACTGCTGCTTGATGGCATGATTGACTAATCTTAATCACGCATTACACAGAGCTGTGTAATAATTTTATATACATTTATTTATAAGCCATTTTACCTAATGAGGATCAGCAAAATTCTTCACTGGTTGGTTGCCATAATATTTCACTATATAAGTGCAGACATTTGGCCCTCACAATTATAGCCAAACCCACACACACACACACACACAATCCCACAAACAAATCTCACATAAATTCAAAAATAAATGCATTTCAATTTCAAATCTTGCAAAACTGTAAGATTGAACACACAGACATGTTGCTAATTGCAACAGTAAACAAATTAATCATGAATGCAAATGTTTATAATTAGTATCAACCTCTGCAGAAGCATATTTGTTTCAGAGTTTCAGAGTTTCAGAATCAGCAAAATCTCATACGTTAAGCTTTAAATAGTCCTAACAGCTATGACGAAGAGGCCAGTCCAGCTTTTAGGCTTCACTACACACAGGTAATTGAAAACTAATCTATCTCTGCAGCGTATGCAGCAAGGCGTCCAACTGAAGAATTACAGATTTGCCACAGTAAGAATTATTATATTATTATTATATTCTGCAATTGTACAAAAGAGTATCTGCAATGCAGAGGTCACCCTCAGGTCCTCAAATGCCCATTTCAATTAGGCCTACCTTGCACTTGTAAACAATTTAAATGTTTCAGCATAAACTGCCTTGTGCATTAGTGAGAAAGGCTTGTGTATTTACATATTAATGAGCTGCAATTCAACTAACTGTAATTAGTTTATATATGAAGAAGTAAAATACCAAGGCAATCTCTCTCATTAATCTTCATACAAATAAAACCAAATTGACAGTGTAATCTGGTCAAGTTTCAAAGCTTCAACAATGGGTTAACATTAGGCTCCAAACAATAACCTTCATTATTGTGTGCAAGAAACTGGAATTTGGGCGGAAAATTGCATTTTTTCTTTTCTACCACTGAGAATTTTCCGCACTCTACTGATTACCTTTTCTAATTTTTTTCCCAAATGAAAGTCAATATAGCTTCACTGATGACAGAGCATGAGCTAAGCATACCAGACTCACCACTAAAGCAGAATGTGTGGCTAAAATCATTTTTAATGTACTTAGAGAGACCATTTTTAGTTAAAATGTCTTCAAATACTGTATGCATTACTAAAAATAGTCCTCAAGAGCAACACATGGACTTTATGTGTTGATAATACATTAGAGGTATCAAATATGGATAATCGATTGTAGGGCAATGAAAAAAATCCAGCTAGGGATGCAGAAAATATTCTTCCAGACAGGTTTTGACACTTGCTGTCTGCGCTGATATCGGTCTGTCTGATCTGTGTCTATCTGATGAAAAGACAGCACACACTACATCATGCCACCCGCTCACATACAAGACAGGTCTTTAACAATAGAGACTCTATAAAAAGATCAATCTAGCTTAGTGCAGCAGGGTGCTACATGGTTTAATGATTCCTTGTGTGTTTGAGGTGTGAGACAATTGTTAAGAATGGAGATTAAAGTCTGATATGGTTTTAGTTACTGAAAATAGTAAGTGGCATTTCACTGACATTTATTTTCATATCAAAAACAGTGCTAAAGGAGTTATCAGCACTGGTGTAGTGCAGGGTATACGCAGGTATACGGCGAATACCCACTTCTTTTTCAGTCGGCATTGCGTATACCCACTTCTAAGTCCCCTCTGATGTGCACCATTTGGTAGCTAATCCAATCTCACGTGAATAAAAACACCCAGTAAAGACAGTGATGCAGTGATCCCACACTATTGGACTAGGCAGGTACCGTCAATCTGACAATGCCCAACGCCAGATTGGATCAGAGCACTGTCAATCACTGCCTGATTGCTGCCTGGCATTTTGGCAATGCTCAGCGCCATTTTTAAATATGGCCTTTAGAATATTTAATTAAAGAATTAATAAGAAAGATTAAGTGAACTACTCAAACAAAAATTTTTTTTCAGAATAACAAACGACCTCGCAACGCTACATCGGTGCCGTTAGCCAGTAGCTCGGCTAACGATAGCCGAGCGACAGCACCCGCGCCTGCTCCATTCCCCACCACAGTCAGAGATAATGCCGACAGTGACAGAGATGCTGCCTTTTCAACTGCAACTTCGAATGAAGACGTCAACCAAGGTGAGCACTTTTTAATAGCAGGACCTTGTAAATTTAGTTAATAACATATGTCAGGGCTCAAAATGACCATTTGCCCATCAATGTGTTTCACAGTGTGTGTCATAGGAAAAACAGTCAGTTGGAGTAGAGCTGCACAATTCTGGATAAGTTGCGAATCACGACTTAAATTAACATTACATTTTAATGAATGATTCAATGACTCACTCGTAAAGACGTCACTTGTTTGATTACTGGATTATTCAGTGTTTTTGATCGAATCTCTTGAATGAATGATTCAATGACAAACAAATTTAGATTTTGCATTGTTTGTAAACTCTGGTTGACTCAATAATATGCCAATTCAGAGTACTTCACACTGCGTGTCAACTGACTGTTAAATGTTTAGGGACCCCAATTACGCCAATGCTGAATGTAAAGCATGCTTTTGTCACAGTTTGTGACACAATTAAACCATTTAGTGACCACTTGTGCGTGGAAGGGGGATTTTCATTAAAATAGAAAGAAGTTGAAGTTGAACACTTAAATGTTCATTTTTTTTTAAATAGAAAGCCCTAGAAAATGCATCCCACACCACAAGAGCGCCTGCTTTCAATATAATAGGCATTACTTGAATGCGTTCATTATGATATATTCAAGATGAGGCAAGCATGGTGTTTCAGTCAGAGATTAGTTTATTTTTACTGGCCCACAGACTATAGGAAGAGACTACTAAATAATTATGAATTTTGAGTGACTATTCCTTAGTCCAACCACACATGAAAATTAGACAACTATTCTCTCACCTTGCAAGTAGTCTGTGCCAGTATTTTCTATTGTGAACTATCTCTTAGAACAGCTGATTTGCAACAAATAGTGTAGGCCAGAGTGTGCCACCATTACAAGTTTACACTATCTGTTGCAAATCAGCTGTTCTAAGGGATAGTTCACAAAAGAAACGTCTTGGTTATGTATGTAACTAGGGCTGGGCGATATATCGATATAAAAAATATATCGATATAAAAAATATATCGATATATTTTTAGATGCGATATGGAATTAGACCATATCGCATATATCGCGATATAGTTCAAATTTGCGCTGTGATCATTGCTCTCTGCACTGCTTCCCGCACACCCGCCACTGCTCCTCCTCTTTCGAGGGGGGAGGGGCAGGAACAGACGCTCAGCCACTCTTCAACAAACATGGAGGAAGCAACAACGTCTGCGGAGCGTGCGGAGGAATTGGTTAGTAAAAGACGAAGAAGCAGCAGTAGCACCAAAAGCTAAGACACTGGCAAGCTTCTTCAAGCAGCGCACAGCCGCCACCACCACTGTACCAACCAAGAGGGGGGCTATTGAAAATGAACAGTCAAGTTACTTGCAGTCAGCAAGTGTGGATAGTGACACTGATCCCCTAAAGTGGTGGAAGGATCATGAAGTTGTCTTTCCAGCTCTGTGGCAACTGGCAAAAAAGTATCTCTTGGTACCAGCTACCAGTTCACCCTCCGAAAGGGTTTTCAGCTGCAGTGGCAATATCGTGACCTGCCACAGAGCATCTCTGAAGCAGAATGCCGTTGACAGGCTGGTGTTTCTCGCACAAAATCTTTAAATGAAGGAGGACACACTTGTCTTTCTTCAAATGTCTACCTCAAGACAGCATTACTGTTTATTAGGGCTGAACGATTAATTGCATTTGCGATAATATCGCGATATGATGAAATGCGATTTTGTAACCGCAAAAGCTGCGATTACACTGGTCATGTGACACGCGAGAGAAAAGCAGTCTGCAAATCAAGCATCTTGGCACGCTACGCATAGGTCTGGCATACAGGAAAGAACAGTTTATTTTTTATGTAGCCTATGTGATATTGTGTTATTTATTCTCCCTCCAACAATTCTGGATTGATTCAGAGAATTTCAGAATCGAATCTGAGCTTAGTTTTTAAACACACATGCGTGATGACGCTGCGCATGCTTTAGAAACAACCGTATTCTGCTTGCTTCTAATTTCTCTCTCTCTCTCTCTCTCGCTCTCTCTCTCTCTCTCTCTCTCACACACACACACACACACACAACACCGCTCGAACCTTCCGAAAAATAATCTTTCATAAAGTTCGGGGTTTAAGCGAATTAAGGACAGTCGCGGGCTTCATTGCACAGGTTTTGCCGCTTTGATGTTACTCTTGCAGTGCGCGGTCTTGGCCGCCGGAATTTTCCTTACAAATGCTCCACAAAGGCATTATGTCTTTTGGAATGCAGTTGGCTTATATATTAAAATTATGAAAATCACTGAGAAAGCTGCTTTCATTTTAAAATACTTACGCGCGCTTTGTGAAAAGTGCTCGTGCATGCGGCTCTGAGCGACTCATTGGGTAAATGTACTTGCATCTCAAAATGCTTTTGACGCGAAATTAATGTAAACACGGTCAGGTATATCTTAAACCAATAGGACAAACTACATTTACAATTTCAAAAGAGATATGTGCTTTAGTATGAATGCAATTTATCGTATAGGGGGAAAATCACTCCAGCACTTGAATGGAAAACGTCCAGACAGCCTACTTTTAAATACTGAAAGCACTCTTTGTTTATGGCTTGTAATGTTTTTTTTTTTTGTTCCTCTTTATTTACTAGCTTTTATATGTTGAAGCTATATTAGTTTATAGTCCATTTAAAATTCTTAACATGTAATTGGTTTAATTAATATATAAAAAAAAAAATTATATATATATATATATATATATATATATATATATAATGTATGTATATTTACACATGTAATTAAATACATATTTTAAGTATTATTAAGATTAATTAATAAGAAAAAAATTAGATCGGATCATGAGCTGCCTAAAGATTCCCATCCCTACTGTTCAATGATTTATTGCTTGTCTTTGTCGACTAATACAGAAGGTAAAGAACTTAAAGTAATCGCATATTAAATCGCAATCGCAATATTGGTTAAAAAAAATCGCAATTAGATTATTTTCCATAATCGTTCAGCCCTACTGTTTATCAAAGTAAAAAAAGAGGGGGGAAATGTTTGAGTTGATAGTCTGTTTCTGCAACTGGTTGAGACTGTTCAGATAAAAAATTGAGTTAACAAAAAGGAAAAGGTTATCTCAAGCTGATGTTTAAAAAAAAATCTTAAACTGAGCACTTTATTTTGTTCTTTCTTTATATATAAATGCTGCCCATACTAGGGTTTGTCATATTTTATTATTTTGTAATGTTCGTTCGTTATTTGCATCTGTGGATTTGTTAGAAAGGAGAAGACAATCTGTAATTTGATTTTAATAAGTCATTATAGTTGTCAAACTAAGAAATGTTTGATATTGTACTTTTCTCATAAAAAATATATTTTTTCAGAAAAAGATTGGCCTATTTTATTTTAAAGGCTATTTTTATTTAAGAATTTTTTTTATTTAAATGTGCACCTTATGGAGCTTTGATTTAAAAAAAAGGTACTCCTGTTGTTATACAGTATACTGTTTATGTTTACATTTTATTGTTATTTGAACAAAGCATTTAATTGTGAACCAGGTGAAGAAACCCGTTTATTATTTATTAATTTGATTTTGGAACTGTTCACCGAAATAGCCAGTTTTAATAAAACTACTTGTGACATGTCATATTTGGCTTTGACTTTGACTGAACATTTGCTCTCACTTTGCGGAAAAAATATCGGGATATATATCGTATATCGATATTCAGCCTAAATATATCGGGATATGACTTTTGGTCCATATCGCCCAGCCCTATATGTAACCCTCATTCCCTGAGGAGGAACGGAGACGTTACGTCAGTGACTGACGAATGGGGGTTTCGCTAGAGAGCCCTATCACCTTTGAGTTCTAGAAAACAAGCCAATGGTATGAAAATACCATGGGTCTGCAGAATTTGCATCGCAAACTCCGCCCCACCACGTGGGTATAAAAGAAGCCGCGAGTGCAATCTCGCATTATGTTACCTGCTGAGGAGGCGAGGCTGTGCGCCCCGGCCATTTCAGCGGTAGCAGCAGGCAGATGTAAATGTTCCCTTTCGTTCAGTCACTCCAAGATACGTCAGTGCCTGACGAATGGGAGTCCCAATCTAATCTCGCCACTGCGGCTGTCTTCCAGTGTCCTGCTCCTTGTCATGAGACTAGCACGAGTGAAGGGCCAGGCCAGGGGCGTAGCCATCATTTCAAAAGTGAGGGGGACAGAATGTCAAGTGTAATACCATTTTTTTTTTCAGACTTTTGTTGACAGGTTAATTGGCTTAATATGCTATTTATTTTTAAAGCAAAAAAACAGAAAGAAAGAAATGCAGATGTTCAGTACTTTATATTTTCCTGGCTTAAAACGAGGCGGAGGTGGTAAAATCCTGATCATGTATTTTAATTAGATAATAACATTTTGATTTTTCGTAGACCATCATTTAGCCTACTGTGTTTCCCAAAGTATTTTTGTAGGAGGATCTCGGTACTTCTAGGGGGGTCCAAAATTTTTTTTTGTACATTTTAAAGATAAATTCATTAATCTGGTGCACTTAGAGTCCCCCGAATCCACTTTTAAAAATAAATAATCCACCCGTCAACCGCCCAAACATATGATATTCTCTGATTTAGATATCTGATCATCGCATTACAATTATTCAAATTATAAGTGTTACTGATAAGCATGATAATATGGTTAAATATCAAACTGAAGTAGGCTGATTTAAAAATAACATTTACTTAAAATAAAAGTTCTTCTTTTGGCAAAATAACATTTCCTTAATAGCCTAAAGTTTGTCTTACTAAACTAAAACTTTCCAATTGAAAACCTTCAAATGTCAAGCTTTTAAAAATACTTCAAACTTTCTAGTTTGGCTTTTTCAAGAGAACTTAAAGTTTGTCTACAAACTTTTTTAGTTAATTGTAAAGTGTTACCGAATTATGGTAAACATCATAGTCTACACACGTTATTGCCTGATTCAAGCAGATCGTGGCTGTTAATGCATGAACATACAAATTCAGCATTAACAATCACCATGTTTATTCTAATTTGAAGGGCTTTGATAACATATCTGTGAAAATAAAAGACATTACGAATAAAAAAAGATTGAAAATAGTGCACGTTTGTGCGGGTATAGTGAATATTTTCAATTTACAATAAAACTTGTTAATTATTCAATAAGAGAAATAGGCAGAGGTATTCATCATTGTGCAACACAATTCGGATACCACATGACAACTTACTTACAGTGCTTGACTTTTTCGTGAAAAAGGAGTGAAGAGTTTTTTTTGCCGTTTTGAACTCTATGAAACTGATGGATTCGGCGCGGGTGCGAGCATGGGCGTGTCGTAAGCTAATGCACGAGTGACTAATTACCATGGAAGCGTGAAAGTCACGTATGTAGATAGACTATCCTTGACTCTTTGGATTTTAAATCTCGATGTAGGGCAGGCTATACACACCCGCGGAAACCTCAGCTTGTCATAGACACATTTGCCCTATGAAAAAGTGCGGGGGACGAATTTACATTTTATTAAAAGTGGGGGGGACACGTCCCCCGCGTAATCTACGCCCATGGGCCAGGCTAACGCAAGAATACCAAGGTACACTGGGTAGCATATCCCAGATGGAATATGTAACCGTGCCTACCCGCAGGGAGGACTTGAAATACACATATGACCTGAGTACGGGATAAATACAGTATGGAGAACTCAGAGGTATCCAGCCCGCAGGGAGGAAAGTTTGAACCTCAAGATGGCAAGAAGAGTCTTGCCAAGGGAAAGACATGTGCTCGGAGGAGACTTACCGTGGAAATACACATGTGGGGGTTGCCCAACTGGGAAACCATTCACATGGAGGCACCTAACCAATCACGATGGCTCACTGACCGTCTGACTGGCTCACTGCACTCTGGTGACGGCATCAAAAGTGCAGGAGGAACTCAGGGTCTAAGAAGAACTCATCTGAGTGAAATAGCGAACGTATCCAGTCCGTGGATACGTGACACAGAGCAGGTCCTACTTATTGGCTAGTGGAAGCGAGTACATGAGAGGACACTGGCTCTACACAGAGATTATACAATCTCACAAATGTGTTGGGTGTTGACCAGCCTTCAGCTCTGCAGATGTCTGTTAGTGAGGTGCCATGCGCTAGAGCCCAAGAGGAAGCCACACTCCAGGTGGAGTGTGCCTTCACACCTAGGGGGCATGGTCGACCCCGCGTCTGGTAAGCCAAGACAATGGCGTCCAGTATCCAGTGAGACAACCTTTGCTTGGAGAGAGCCTTTCCCTTCAGCTTCCCACCATAACAGACAAAAAGCTGGTCTGAGGTCCTGAAAGACTGCGCACTAAGGAACCAGATGACCAGGTCATGCTGTCCTACCTTCTTAGACTCCACAAGGTCGTGGTTCGCAGAGATCACGGCCACATAAACCTTCAGGGTGGAAGGAAACAGCCTTTGTTCCAACCCCTCTTGGAGGAAGGAGAGCACAGACCCAGAGCACAGCATTTTCTGGGACCTTCTCGGCGAGAAGAACACCAGGTGACGAAGAGGTTCCACGTCAACGCATAGGCATGTCGAGTGGACAATGCTTTGGCTAAAATGATGGTAGCCACCACCTGAGGTGGTAGGGTACTCAAACCTTCCGTGTCCCGTCCAGGACCCACACATGCAGGTTCCAGAAATCGGGAACCAGGTGCCAAAGGGTGCCCGTCTCTGAGAAACGAGGTCCTTCCTCAGAGGAATTGGCCAGGGAAGGGCTGTGACGAGAAGCACTAGTTCGGAGAAACAAGTCCTGGTGGGCCAATGAGGCGCAACCAAGAGGACCTGCTCCTCATCCTCCCTGATCTTGCACAGGACCCGTGCAAGAAGGCTCACTGGGGGTAATGCATATTTGCTGAGGCAGCACACGCCACCCCCAGGAACCAATCATCCAGCCTTGAGTGCTTGGGGGAGGGCGGCAGCCACCACTCCAGCCCGATACTTTCAGCTGCCCGGGCAAGCATGGCCGTCAGCTCTGGATCTGACTCGGGCAACGCTGGCACTCCCAAGGGAGGCAACGCAGCCGAATCCTCATCTAAAGAGGAATCAAGCCCGCCTTGTGATGCTGTGAGTGACAAAGCATCATCCGCCGGAGCCCCGAATGAAACACTGAGTCCCCGAGAGGAACCAGCTTCACCCGGAAGGTCCACGGCTTGCGATGTGCAGGGGAGGTGGCCCGAGAAAAATTTGTCGGGTTGTTCCACACCGTAACCCTCAGATCACCCTGGCCCCCAGCCAAAGTTTCCCCTCTCGAGGAGGAGATAGATTGGGGTGTGGTAGAGTGGACTCTACCTCCACGGAGGTCATTGAGTCTCGGCCTTAACACCACGATGGCCATGTTCCCGCAATGAGAACATGACTCATCTACGAGCGCTGCCTGAGCTTGATTAAAGTCCAAACACGCTAGGCAGCACTCGTGACTGTCAGGCGGATGGACCATGCGCCCACATCCAGAAACACATCTTTAAAAAGACGTTCCTGTGCAGCTCTTTTAGATAAGGAAAAACTTTTTCAGCAGTGTTGAAGCGTCCTGGTGAGAAACACAAGCTGCGTGCAAGCCACTGCACAGACCAGCTGCAGGATTGTGAATCAGCTGAAATGCGCAGTCACACCAACACCGACTGAAGAGCGCTCGTTGCTTGAAGAAGGTGAAGGAGAAGACACATACACACTTCGGCTCCGAAGCAGAAACATAATGTGAGATTGCACTCGCGGCTCCTTTTATACCCACGCGGTGGGGTGGAGTTTGCGATGTAAACTCCGCAGACCCATGGTATTTTCAAACCATTGGCTTGTTTTCTAATACTCAAAGGTGATAGGGCTCTCTAGCGAAACCTCCATTCGTCAGTCACTGACGTAACGTCTCCGTTCCTCCTCAGGGAACGAGGGTTACATACGTAACCGAGACGTTTCTATTGTGAAATATCTCTTAGAACAGCTGATTTCTAATTCCCCCATTCGTCAGTCACTGACGTAACTCGGAGTGACTGAACGAAAGGGAACTACTGGGGCAGACGGCTTGCAAGGTGAAAGAATAGTTGTCAAATTTTCATGTGTGGATGGACTAAGGAATAGTTAATCAAAATTCATAATTATTTAGTAGTCTCTTCCTATGGTCTCTGGGCCAGTATTAATTGCAAAAACTGCATCTCTTCTCTGGCTAATATTAATTTCATAATGATCCTTTCTCCGTGAAGTCAAGCAGAAAAATGTAAGTGATAATGTGCAAATACTACTGGCCCATTTTGGGGTGAACTAATATGCAAGACTAGTCTTATGTCACTATTTATAACACAGATCGTTCATCCTTTGCTGGGACGCTTAAAAAAATATTGGGGGCATAAATTAAGAGTCAATGTGGAACAAGCTTCCCTTGATTAATTCATGTTAAAGTCACCATGAAATAAAAAATTTACAATTCTTATTTTTATGAAATATTCTAGTTTTTATTATAAATTATATTTATTATTATTATCAGTGCATATCATTATTCTTTTTTTATTTTATTCAAATGCCCTTCAAAACGTCCCCTCCCATTTGCAGCAACATCTTTTCTCTTCTCTGATGTTGTGTTTTTCGGCACGAGGGCAGGACAACCTGTCACTCACAATAATTAAACGATCAAATAAATTCCAGATGGACAAAATCAAGCCCCACCCTATATTTTTTTCTTGTTCGAGAAGCTATTTCACTCGGATATACATCACAACAGGGAAAAAACTTCCGTTTCATGGTGACTTCCAGATAACAAAATAATTTATGTAATGCATTCATTCATATTGCAATGCACCTGCACTTTCAAGATGGGTACACACACACATAAGGCAGGTGTGCCTATAGCCTTTCTCTGCCCTTTACCCACAGAGCCTGACGGCGGCTCTAACATCTGTGTGCCAGCTGCTGCTACAACATCTGAGGGAATTGCATGGGAATGACCAACAGAGAGATTGGCCACTAACACACAAATTAACATGTGGCATGATGTGTTTTTTAACACTGCAAACCACTATACTACAATAATAATGGCATATATGTTTCTGCTCATAAGTGTGCATGCTCTTTGTAGAAACTAGAAGTCAGGACAATATATATATATATATATATATATATATATATATATATATATATATATATATATATATATATATATATATATATATATATGTGTGTGTGTGTGTATGTATCGCACGACATAAGTAGGCTATACTTGAGTATGGTATGTATGGTATGTATTTTCAATATGTTAAAATATTTAAATGAAACTGTTGTTGTCAAGTAAGCTTCATTTGTCCCCTGTTGCAATTATTACAAAATAATACTGAATGATACTAAAATGTAAAAACACAGAATGTTTTCTGTGGAGAGTTATGTTTAGGTTTAGGGAAAATACCATTAACTCAGTATAAAAACGATGATATTTTGTGACATTTATGAATTAATGACAGGAATATATAGTGTGGGGAAGACAAAACATCCACCCAGTTCATCACTAATAATCCTGTGTGGAGGTTTAAAAGTGTGTCTTTCTTGAGTAAAGTCCTCTAGCTGAGCCTCCCAGCTCTGGAAGAATGAAGAGAGCGCCATGAACATTAATATTTATAAATGAATACATGCATATGTTAGATTCCTCTGTTTGGGCAAATGAGAGAGATACTACGTTTCACATTGAGAGAAAAAAGGGATAATAAATGAAAGGGATGAAGGGACAGATCTCCTACAGAGAAAAAGACTGCCCAGTCCCTCATCTGTTGCCTGAAATATTGTGATTTGTAACAGTCATTGGGAGCTACAATACAGCTAAAAAGACACAAGAATCAATTCAGTGCTTTCAGTGCTGTAGCCTTTGATACAAAAACAACAAGATGTATCATCTAAATCAATCACACGTGCAGCCAGTGATTTCTTTCATTAGGTCAAAAGAAAATAACGGAGTAAAAGGTAACCAGAATAAACAGAACTTCACCTTCCTAGACCCAAATACTCACATAGATAGGAAGGGCAGCAGGTCTTACAGTAAGAAAATATAGAATTAAAGAAAGACCATTGAACTTTACCTGAACTGAATTGATTCTGTGGGACCAAATACATATACTAGATGCAAAATACTCTGTACTTCAGTTAATTAAAATAGATGTGATAATGTAACAACTTATTTTAAGAGTCTATCGGGGACAGGGGTGTTAACAGCTAAAGCAAATTAATTTGAGAATCAGGGCTTTAAACATGTAATATTTGAAAACACCAACAGAACCTGAACTTTATATTACTGTAGGAATTTGCATTTTCCATGGCACTCTCAATACCTTTCACAGAATTAAATTTAAATGAAACAAGAAAGCACTGTGTTTTTGAAAGCATGAAAATTATGCAGTGATATTAAGAATTTCTGTAAGAATGTTTTTAAGGTGCAACCTGTCCATGTTAATCGCATGCTAAATTTATTTCAGTACAGATTCCAGCTTTTTTTATCAAAACAAAAAAGGGATTATATCATGAAATAAATCTATAATAAAGTGACAAATAGTGACAATGCATGTATATTTCAGCCAGTACATAGTATTGATGCGCACCTACTATTGAATGGAATAAATAAATAAATATTGTTGCTATGGTTACCTCCTCAGTCAAACTTCTGTTTGCAAGGATCTATTTACCAGTGAAAATACAAGCTCTGACTTATACTCTATATAACCCTCTTCCCACATTTGCTTAAAATGCTAGCGTTAAAATGAATTAAATCATATCCTTCAAAGACAGAACTATTTGTTTAAGATGTTAAATTGAACACAATTATGTGTTAACATTGAAAGTCCAACAGATTCAACAGCATTGAGTAAAAATACACCTGCACCAATTTGCCACAACACGCATACAACAATGCAAACTATTTTCATCAAAGCAGCAGGTTGAACACATCCATTACGGAGGGGGCCTCCATCCACCCACACATGAATCTATAGCAACTAGATCTCTGTCCAGCAGACAAACTCTTTGAAGACCAAATATACAGCTGTTCTCAAAACATGCATGGATGATGTGCCTCCATATGATTTTAAATTTAGTATTGATTAGTAATTGATGTATGTTTTATCGTTTCAAAACCTACTTAAGGAGTGAATATATACAACAGTTCAACAAAGAAGTACAGTATGGAAATTAGTAAGGAAAAGCCATGCAGCATCTAAAGACTCTGTGTCTGGAACTGGTTTTTAACAACACATGATCTTCTGCTGCTAGATATGTCCAAGCATCGATTGTGCGTACGCAATGCTTCTATCGCTTGTTTCTCTTCACCTGTGTTTTGATCTGGAGATTCTGTACTCTTTCAGAAGATGCGAAATACCGCTCCCTACCGTATGACAGTGATAACATGGATTGCAAATTCCAAGGCTGTCTGAAATTGCCTCCATACCTTTATTTGTAATGGTGTCCAAAACCCAAAGATAGATTCATACAAAGCCAAAGCAGGACCATTGCAACACGAAGCAGAGGGGTGTCATTGCTAAATGGATCAGCATAAATACCGTATAATCAGTAATATTGTGAAATATTATTACAATTAAATGATGATTATTACAATTAAATGAATAATGTAAGCATGACTGAATGTCACACCATCTTAAAAGGACCAACTGAACTTGCACCTGTACTGTTAGCCTAGCAGATGGATAAAGATTCCCCTTTCCTTCGTACTGCAAAACTGCCTGTATAAAATATTATTTATGCTCAATACATTGACAACAGCCAATCTGACTTTTTGAAAGGCAAACAAATTATCAATATTGGCAAAGATTACTAATAGGACAAAGGCGGAAAAATACATTATTTTGAAATAATGTATAGGATCCAAACTGTGTATGCAATATACCAACTTCTCACAGTAAAAGAAAATTTGTTAAAAATGTACATGCAACCTGCAACCGCCCATATAGTTACCTGTCCCTAAATAAAAGAGCCATGAATAAGGAATGATAATGGCTCCTCTACAATTGGATTCAGGCCATGCAGAGCACAACTTCAGCCCTAGAGCCAGAGCCACTGCTGCATCCAGGAATACCAATGATAGTTTGAGCTGCCAGCAACTCAAATGAAAGGCAATAAGATGCTGGTAAAAAATGTTTGGGGGGGGGGGGGGGGGGGGTCTTTTATATGTAATACATCATTTTTGGGTGTATGAAACATGCTTGGTTACACTATAGACTAATGGTCCGTCATTAATAAGTAATGCAGGAGAAATGAATAGGTCCAGGTCACTAGTAGACTTTGAAGAGTGCCTAGGTAACACATAAAGTAGTGATGCAAGTCCAACAAGAGCTTCATCTGTGACGACAGTTATCCTATTACTGTATGCTTTGAAAAGGCGTACACTTTCGTACGCATTTGTGGTTTCATTTCATACATTAATCTCTGTGATATCCAGCTGAAGAAGGAAATGAGCCTGGCACAGATGGGCTTATCCAATCTGAGTGCAGCCCAGTGGCTTCACACCTGAACGTATATGACCAGTCAGTCTCAGTCCAAATTTCACAGCAGGTGTAGGTGACACATGAACTTGGATGTAAGCCGACTGCCTCCCAATTAACCAAGTGGGTGGCAAACAAACTGCTCCATCTTGCAGAAAGAAGCCACAGACAGATCTATGAAGTGATCTATGTGGTGATACTTTTAGCTGCCCAGGCGAGGACCACTGATAATCCCAAAGCATTGCTGGTTGCATGGACATTCAAGCACCAAGCAGAGACACACAAGGGCAGTGCTTGTGGATGATCATGGATGTAATCTGCGAAATGGTAATCAGCCAGTCATAAGCTAGGTTGTACACCATTCAGAACTGAATTGAGAATGTGTTTTTAAATTCTGTTTCAGTTCCTGAATTTTAATTGAGGTAGTG
Source organism: Siphateles boraxobius (assembly GCF_051911475.1). NCBI lineage: Eukaryota > Metazoa > Chordata > Actinopteri > Cypriniformes > Leuciscidae > Siphateles > Siphateles boraxobius. The sequence goes on along the minus strand of NW_027508734.1, from coordinate 38,830,020 downwards.
AACAGCATGTGGAAATTATATCAAAAAAATTTTACATTTAGTTTATGTAGTCCATCATATTACATAAATTCTCTTTTTTGGGCCAGGGTTGAAGAACTTCACTTCGTTTTACAAAATACTTTACTTGGGTTTAATTTTGTTTCGATTGAAATTCATGAATAAAATAAATGACATGCCTTATGTAGCATGTGTCAAGTGCCACAGTACTTTTCAATGATCGTAAACTATACTGGATAAACCTGTAGAATGTGCTTTAAGATGATTGGACAAACACATTTTTTGTGTTTCATGTAATTTTATAATACATAAAATTACTTCAACTACAGGAGTTAAATTCATAATTTAACTCATTTTCCAAAAAAATTCATGCCTTTTTTAAAACCGAGTTGTTCATAAAAATTGTTATAGAAATATTTACACATAAAAAGTGCACAATATGATATATTTAAGCAATGGTAATGTTTTTATTTTTAAAATCTTTTTTAACCATATTTCTTATTGCTACTGTAAACCATATACATATGTAAACGTATGATAGGCTACCTCACTGAGCTAAGAATAACTGTAAGAAAAAAAAAATGTTCCAGTGTCTCTTCTAAGTAGTCATCTTGAATAAGACTTCATATTTCAAAATGTGCTTCTGCCTGAATTCTCTGACTGGAAGTATGCTCATCAAAATCTGCATGTTTTATGCTCTTCCTGTCTTGGTGCTGAGTGGACCACCACCTGCTCCATGTGTCCTTGCCCCGAGCCAAGTCAACAGACAACGGACTGTTCAGTCACCTAAACACAAATGCAGGATCTCTCCCGCTGATGAAAAGACTAGCATTCAATATGCACAGTATAAATGCAATTAAAAACTATAATGCTTGTTGAGATTAATAATTTAAGCGATGTACCTTGTGTCCCAGTTACATAACTCAGGCTTAGGCATTTTTATTTTATATCTATTACTGTGACAACAAGTGTGTCTCCAAAAGACTGTCCACAGAGATCAAAATGCCCTCCAAGACGTTTACCTCCCCTCTGACTAATGACTAACAGGGTGAAGTGACTTGAGAGCTTAGCGCTCTCACTGCCCACCTATATGAACGTCTCACTTGAGATAACTGTGGCATCTGTCCAAAACACCCCCATTTGCATAAGCATTACCTTGTGTGTTGAGAGAAGCTTAACACAAATTTCATTAACCTATGGGTTAAAAGACTCTGTACCTCTAATTTCTCTGCCTGTCAACTTCAGCCACAGAATTCACAGCAACTAGCTTCCATTTTTAAATCTCAGTCAGTGGAAAACCAAAGAGTGAAAAAAGCCTAGAGCCTTTATACTATAATTAGAAATATACAAATTTATTCCTCTCTCAAATAGTCACAGTTTATCAACTAATCCGCAACAATTACTTCACCTCCAATAACAAAGGACATATGGCTTCAAGGTAAACGTTAATGAGAGACTGTGATTAAAAAAAATCCAATTGAGTTTTTTAGAATGCTAAATTAGAAATTGTTTTAACATTTTCTCAGAGCAAATATGGCATTTTTGCATAAGAGAGGATGTGGGTGTGGTATGAAAACAACAAATGAGTGTTTTAATGAAGGAAACCAATTCAGAATCTCAAACTAAGCTTATATTGATTAGTGAATCTGCTGATTACTGTATATCATAATTTTTCCAGTTCAACCTATTTAACAACATCCGAACTCTGCATTATGGAAGGAGTTAATGCAATGTTACTAAGTGGTAAGCAAAAAAAAAAAAAATCACATCATGTGAGCTGAATAAAAATGTCTGAGCACTGAAATTCATGATTTCTAACTATATATCATACATTTTATGCTACATGTATGCATATCTACTATGTGAATAAAAGTCTGGATATGTAAAAAGCATTTTACGTGACCTCTCTTATGCATTCACACACAACACCAAGTAAACAGAAAAATGTGTAAAAGGTCACTACTAGTGCAGTTAGAATTGTGTGGTAAGTGATTATTCCTGACAGAAACTAAAGGAAGGGGAACTCTTGTCACTGAATTGGTACCTTTCAGGACATTCATCAAATTGTGCCTATGGGTTAGACTTAATTTCTCTTTAAAAAGCATAAAGGAAAATTATCTTTGCACAGAGCCGCTTCAGGTCTTATCTGTAGTGCTAATGGTTGTACAACCAAGAGTAGAAATTAGTTTGGGAATAATCAGCAGTTCGCTGGGCAGAAATAAGAGATAATTAAACTTGAACCTGAAGGAAAAATCCTTATTTAGATCATCCAATGGCTTAAGCAATGGACAGCTCTATTTTAATGTATTGCCTTCCTCATTAACCTGCTCCTTAAACCCAATAGAAACATTGAATTGATAATTATGAATAGCCAATTTTTCACAGTCAGCTTCTCATGGTTAGATTTTTGTCCAAATATTTTACATATTTTCTTGATCCTGGATCAACATTCATCATCATGTCTGAAAATGTAGTCTTAACCCTAACCCATAAGTTATCAATAAAATCAGAGGGAAATTAATGATATAGGTGAATACTGATGTAGAAGCACCAAACACTGGTTGTAAACCTAGTGAAAATTATGAACTTGTCCCTAAAATCTGATTGGTTGATTGGAATGTTGTGTTCCAGGATCCAGGAACATGTACTTGTAACTTGGTGAAATCACGTTCACCATCATCCATACCAACCTTTCCCATAGTTGAAGTGGAGTTTGATGGCTTTGCCTTGGTTGATGTGAAGATACGTGAACCCAATGGCAAACATAAGCAAAACGAGCAGCAGAAGGAGCTTAAACTGCTTGCGGATCTTCTTCAGAGGAAAGCGCATCCTCATCACAGTAACATCACCCACTCAGTGGAAAATTCAGACTGGTGCCCTTCAGTGTTGATCTTGTACAGCTAGAATTTCAAAAGATGTTGAAATGATCAGCTTCACACTCACAATACTGATAATAGTTGCAGATTGGAACAGATATAGATTTGCTAATGAACATCTAAAGACTGTTTCCTTTATACTTGATGAACATATGTTTTTATAACAATGACATTCAAAACTTCCCCGCCACATCCGAGTCTGCTGTAGCCTTCTAATTCATTCATTATAGATGACATTTACACGGATATGTGTACAGTCGGTTATTATTGCTTTCATAATCATGAATACTTACCGTAGACGTGTTTTTCTCAGTAAAACTGGCATGTCTAACCGGTGTCAACACAGGAGATGTGTGTGTGTGTGGCTGATGTTGCGCTGTCCTGTGTCTGTCTTGACTGCTCACTTGAGTCCAACCAGAACAAACTTAATGTAGACTACACACTTATTTCCTTTTCGACATGTCTTCATACACGGAGGTTTTCATCTTAAAGTCTGTTATTGTCATTATAGTTCAGCACAAATCATTACTCCAGGCGCGTTATGTGATGAGCAGACAGTGGAAGTGTTAAAGTATCTGTTTTTCTCGGTTTATTCTCGTGTTTATTGTGAGAAGAGCGATGAAAACAAATAAAGCTCTGCATGCGTTGATAAAGCATCGCTGTTTTCTGGTTTTGTATCGGTGCCTCTTCTCGCGCTGGTAGCCTATTCACGAGCACGGTTTTGTTTCCCCGGTCTGTTTTACAGTCTAAAAAAATCGACAGCAAACATCTTCGTGTGGTGCCATCTAAATCCTTGTGTTGAGTCCTTTTTGTTTTGATGTTCTCTGCTATTAAAGAAAACGGAAATATTCCCCCATCATCAGCGCATCTGTCCGACCGCATCCCATCTTTGCATCCTGGTTTTCAACAGTAGGCTGTTCTGATGGATAGAGGGAGCTGTTACCTTCATGAGCAAGACTTCACAGCGCGCGTTCCCTGAAAGCCTCGAGAATTATCCCTGGGCATTGTTGAATCCACCTTCACTCCATTCACACTGACGCTTACGACTCTTAAAAAGACATTAATTGGACTGTGTTTGCACGTTAGCCTACTTATTTGGTAATGTTGTATCTTCATGTAGGCTACCGTGGGCTATTGTTCTGAAAAGTTTAGCCTGATGCAGTGGCCGAGCAAAGTATAGCCTTTCTTCAGACTGAGACTCCTGCTTAGTATAGTAATCAGCCATTTCTAGTGTTTGGAATGATAAAAAAAGTCTAACAACTAAATGGCATTATTATCATATTAGGCAATTATTTTAATTATTATTTATGGAAACATTTTAATAACTCTAGGTAATAGGCCTACCAGCCTAATAGACCTCGAATTTAAACTTTAAAAATAAGGGACACACTTAAACTAATCGTTTTCTAATTAGATGTGGTATTTAAAGTTTTTGAATTATATATTATATATATATATATATATATATATATATATATATATATATATATATATATATATATAACTTATATTGGATAACTTCCATGACTGTATCCACGATGAGAAACACAATTACACCATTAGAATACCATTATTATAAGGGTTTTTAAAATCTAATTATTTTAGCACTTATTTTGTGAAAATATCTATTGTACCACTCTGAGAACATGATAAATGACCACAGCCCACTAAATTAAAAACATACGGCCTGATTAGTACATGTACAGGTATATAGCAAAGCTTTAGAGCTAATGTGAAGGAATATCCTAATAACAAGTGAATTGTTCATTGTATTGTTCATCTTAGTTTATCCAAATGGATTTCTCTTTATATGGTAAAGTCAGTATGTGGGTGTATGATGATATTTACAGCAGTTTCTGTTTTGCACCATTGCTAAAAATCTACCAGAAGTGTCTATTATTAAAGGCTCATGGAGGAGGGCTGGATAACAGCTTGGTCTGAATAAAGTATCCTTTAGAGAAACCCTTAGTATGTCAGGATTAAAGGTGCTTCCTTTTCCTTAGGTATAAAGCAGGAGAAAGAGAGGTGTATTCTCAAACTTTCCATGCAAGTGCTAATGTTCAGCAACCCTGAGAGTTGATTCTGTTTCAGTTCACAGGAGCTGATAAAAATCAGATCAAAGCTGAATATGAACAGACAATATTTCCAGTCTAGCTGCTTTAGGCCTAGCCTATATCTTTAAATTTGATCTTTTTTTTCTTCAGATCTAACATAGTTAAATGCTAAAGAGTAGTCTAGACGAGTGCAGTCCCATAACCTTTGTAGGGTAAAGTGTTGCATTGCAAAACTAAGCACAGATGAGCGCAATACCTGCTCAATTATGAAGATGAGTGATGGTGTGTCATCTTTCTCGCGTCTGCTCTATTTCTGTCACCCCTTCTCTCTCTCTCGTTGAGGCTCAATTATGATGTATGGCACTCACAATCTGCCAAGGCGTGGCATCCATCACACAAACCTGTGTCACCACATGCTGTCAGTGTCCTCCGAGAGCAGGAAACAGACATGAAAGATACTCCTATTACAGGTAGTCTGATGATGCTAGCAAATATCTCACTGCGGTATCAATCTCTGACGTGTTCTCTGAGATGGAAATCTAAAACATTGCTGCGCCTATAGTTCACCAGAACACTTTTTCTATGCATAAAAGAAAGCAATAATGAAATTGATTATAATGGTATTGAACTTTTGCTGAAAATTTGACAAGTAACTAAAACTGGGGAGAAGTGCGAATGAGGAATCAGTGAGGATACATTGTAAACTAACAGTTGGTTTACAGAGCCCTCTTGTGGTCATACGGAGCATTTACGTATTGTGTGTTTATAAAAAATCTGCACAACCCACATCAGATTAGAAACGTTCTATTTCTGCAAATCTAATTCAAACATAGAATAACAAATTAAATAAGTATATATTTACTATATACAGACTGAATAAAACCAAAGCCTTTTGGTTGGAGTTATCAAAACTCCTTAAAAGGAATGTACACTATCCATAACTCAAATAATGTACTGAAAACATATTTTGAATTTGAAAAAAAAAACTGATAACTATGACAGTTACAGAGAGGCATCTGACAGAGTCCAAACTGTAATAGATTTTAAAACCATCAATGTCTTAATACAATGGCATAATAACTCATTTCACACTTACAATATGTTTACACTGTTATTCTGAGAGGCAATACAGCTGCTTAAAAATGCTTAGAGAACCTGTTGTGATAATTAATGACTGTAGAATTACTTTACTTAAGAATACTTATTTCCATCGTTTCCATTCTATTTTCTTTAGTTTTTGTACTTGTCTACATATAATGAAGAGAAACATCATCTGGCAAAAAAATTCATAACCTCAAAGCATGAGTTTGTTAAACCAGTTAAAATAAAACTGAAGCACTTCCTGGGTAAAGCTTTCTAGGACCAGTTAGTTTTGTTTTTTTAAAGTAGGCGTATGCTAGATGAGGCCATCAGAAAGCAAATCTGACATTAAAGTTACTTACAAATACAAAATACTATAAGCGTTAAAATACTATACTCTAAAAAGCTAAATGTACAAAATGTTCACACAAATGAAAAATGTACAAATATCTAATGTATAGAAAGTTGTGGTTAGAGGTGACCAGAAAAATATGGTTCAATCTTGTTAAAGGCCATATTTAATATTGCCATCAGCTTTTCTATATGGGAAGTAGTTGTCTCAGTGAAATTGTGCCAGATCGTTTTGAGCCATACTGCCCTATCAGAATTATAAATATTACCTTGCGGACTGCAAAATTACCATAAAGCTGGTATCAACAAACAATCACAATCACACATCACAAACGGAGCCTATTTGATTTATGACCATTCAAATTACCACACACTACAAGTATATTACTCTGTACCTTCTTATCAGAGAGGGTAAGCTACTGTGTCATTTAACCTGGAGTGGAATGTGATATTAACAAATAATTACAATATTGTCAAGCCATAGCATATTAACCACTGGTTGATTTTGAATGTTAGAAATCACTATAGTTGAAAATCAGTTGTTTTGCAGTGCGGTTCAGAACATGTCTTTTCATTACAGCTATTACCATTACATTATATTAGGATACAGAAATTGCAAAGACATTGGCGGTGTTGTGGTGTTATTAAGTGACGGTTCTGTGCAAACCATATCCAACTCAGAGAGTGCGGAAGAAATGTCAGAAGGCAGTTGTTCATAAAACAATTGACTATATGCTGAGTTGTGTATTTAACAGTGAGCCAGCTCACTTTTTTATGAAGACTTTATCTTGGTCAATCCTGCTGAAAAGAAAATATTAAAATACTTGCTTTTATCAATAATGCTTTCCAAATGAACATTGGCAAAGCACTTGAATAAAAGTTAGTTGGCGGCTTAAAATGTCTCTGACTTGGGCAAGTGTTGGCTGGATGGGTGTTGAAACAGAGGGTCTGAATGGACGGTGGGAATTGATTTGTCAGATAACTGTGCCTGCTGGCAGGCTGTTGAGGATGTTTTGGGCGATATGAAGAGTCTCTCTGAAGATTTGTCCATATTCTGACTTTCATCATCTCCCACCTCTCCATTTTCAGAGCTGGATACATCGGAATGCTGCATGGAAACAGATTGGAAATTGTCCGAGGGTAAGTCACTCTGCACACTGCCCCCTAGTGTCTCTGAAGTGTCCTGCTCCAAGTTTTGGGATGTTTGTGAAGCCATTTCACCAGGTGATGTTTCAGCCACATTTGGAGGTGGAGTAGAATCGTACAGCTCCGGTTGGTTTTGGGTCTTATTAAGCTCTGGGACAGGAGGTTCGTATGGAGGAGGCCATTCCCCGCCATCCTCAGGGGCTCCTATCATTCCGTCAGGTGTGAGGGGAATCTGGCTGTGCACTAGAACCGGGTCGGGTGACGGGAGGGGTGACATGCTGCCAGAGCCTCCATCTTTGTAAGGCTTCTTGTCCTGTGGAGGGCTGTCATCCAGCATGATGGACTCCTGCAGTAGAGAGATGTGCAGAAAGGCTGGTGGCCGTTTGATGAGCTGGGCTTTGTTGGGCGTGTCTTCTGAGGGGCTCGGTTTGGGCCTTTTGACCGGAGTCAGAACTACAGGCAGCTCCAGACCCAGAGGTTTCCTTGGAAACTCATCAGGCTTAGCTGTGAACACAGAAATAATGAACTAGAGTGGACAGAAAATGTAGGTGACCTACATGAACTGTGGGCAAAAATATATTTATTTATTCATTTAATTTATGCTGTGAGGTGGATGGAGCACTCCATATGTTTTCATTAATTTTAATATACAGTACAAATAATGAAATAATGAATACAGATCCTGAATACAAATTTTGCTGTTAAATTTAATGTATTCCTGTGGTGGCAGAGCTGAGCCGTTACTCCAGTCTGCAGTGTCACACGATCCTTAAGAAATCATTCTAATATGCTGATTTTGTGCTCAAGAAACATTTCTTAATATTATCAATGTTAAAAAAATAGTTGTGCTGCACGTGCTCCATGATAACTTTTTCAGGGTTCCTTTATGAATAGAAAGTTTAAAAGTAATTAGCATTTACTTGAAATAAAACAATTTTGTAACATTATTCATGTATTTACTGTTACTTTTGATCAATTGAATGTTTCCTTGCTAAAACCAACTTTTGAATGGTATAGTATATATAGTATTATTTTATATTATGTTATAAAATTGTATATTATGTCAACTAAACTAAATATTCTGTATATGAGGGATAAAAAGGGTGTCTGTTTAACAGTGAGCTCTCCTAACTAAGTTAACAGTGATAAAGACATTCAAATGACAACACAGAAGTGTACAGATTCATGCAGTTAGAAATCATATAAGGAATATAGCTGAACCTGGTGGTGGGAAGTCCAGCTTCATTTTGCGAAGTTCAGACATTGATACTTTAAGCTGCTCTATGACAATGTCATCATTGAAGTAGATTGACTCTCCTATCTTCTCCTGCAGAAACTCTCTCAGGTCCTCCAGAGACATCTTAAGCAAACGTTCTGGTCATAAGTAGGTACAGTAAGTTTTTAATTTCACAGTGAAGAATCATTAGATTTCCATAATGTGCTGAGAGGTTTTAATTTAAGTCAAGACAATCACATCTATTTAGGGTATGAAGTAAACAGCACTATGAAGTTGTTAGTAGATATGGAGTAGATTTTGAGATCTTTGGATTAAATTGTTGTTAATTTAGTATTGTAAAATAGGACTTACTTTTGTGGAGATGAAGGGTGGTGTAAGCCATGGCTGTCAGAACTTTCTCGCCCTCCAGAATAAAGATATCCCACAGACGTAAGGTCAGAGTGAATGGGGTCTGGAAAAGATGAAGTTTGTTGATGAAATAAGACCGGCAGCTCAATACAAAGGCCCTCACAGCATAATGATCAATATAAATCTGTAGAATCTTCATTCTCAAGTACAGTTTTAAACTGGGGCCTCTGCTGCTCTAAAGCTGATCTCCCTCAGCGAGGATCCTGCCAGTCCACAAGCACAGCTCTGAAACCGAGCTGGACAGGATTCTGCAGTGCTGACAGTGGCTGTTCTCTTTCCTCCAGAGCCAAACCCACAGGATTGTGTGTATGTGCAGAGTAAACATTGAAACACCCTTGTCTGCCTGCTAATTGCACACTTCTCCCTCTATCAAGAGGCCCTGAAAAAGAAAGAGAGGAAGAAACACTTTCTTTCAACCCCTTTCCTTCAGTTTCTTGAAGTCCACCAACCTCAATCAACAATCCCATGCTTTACAATGCTGTATTGTGGCTAATTATTAGCAAATGAGACTGTCACATATATCAACAGCCTGTACTGAACCTAATGAGGTGTTTTTGATCAAATTTTAGGTTATTCAAATAAGTTGGATGTCAGAAACTAGTGGTCAGAAGCTTAGGAAAGTAGTGCACTGTGCTGAACATCAACCAATAACAATTTGTTTGACTTAAGACATGGTCATTGGTCACTCACTCTACATAAACTGTTTTCCTCATGTAACCACAGTGAGACCATCCATCAGAGAGCCCTTATTAGGATGTTTCTTCATTTAAAAAAAAAAATATTTACCATTTATTCATTATTTATTTTTACTACTCTTTACAGATTTTAATGTTGTACTCTTAACCTAGACCTAGACTTTCAATATTGCAACATGAATATCTATTGTAAATATATAAATTGGTTGTGTCCACACCGGTTCGATTAAACAAACTCTGGTGCGATTGCTCTGTTAGCGCGGTTCACTTGAATAAGTGTGAAAGCTGCCATCCGAACCCTGGTGCGCACCAAACAAGCGGATCAAGACCCCTGAAAAGTCCACTTCCAAACTAACTCTGCTGCGGTTTAAGTGGAATATGAACACAACACGGACCAAAGACATCTAAACAAACCAAAAACAGTACATGATGTCAAAGATGTGACTCTAAAAAGGACTGAATGCTTAAGCATACCTGATTTTTTGTTCATCATAGAATACTTTGTTAAGACTGGAAAACTAGTTGAGGAACGATCACTCCTCGACTGGACTGGACCCTGCTGAAAATTACCATTTGAACTCACTCTCGTGCACCATTCGAGACGCAAGTCTCAACCCAGAATCATTCTAATCTACATTTCTTTCCCTTATCCTCCACTCTTCGTGAGTTCACCTAAACTCACACAAGAATCTATATGGTTTTAATGTGAACAATTATCATACAGTTTTATACATGTTTGGTATCATTTTAAATGTCTCAGTGTGACTGGTACAAATGTCTCATTCCCAAAGAATTAAACCAAAAGGTAATAAAGTTCTTAAGAGTTTAGAAATATCTTGCACACAGAAGGGGGAGACTTACAAGCAAATGTCCCTCTGCACACAAAAGGTGTGACCTCCGAATGCAAATTACCATTGTTAGCACATGTAACCATGTGAAGGAGGTTCTGGCTATATAATGGAATGCAGCAAAAAGATCAGGGCCATTCTGAACTTCAGATGAGCCCGTGAGGATGAGAGCTGCCGAGACTCTCAGCTTCATGTATTTCTTAAATGTCGGGTTAACATTTCTCCTCTTTATTCCAGAGCATTTGATGTTTTGTATTGATTATCTTTGAACTGATTATGAAATTGTAATGATACATTTATCTGACATAATAAATTGTTACATTTGATTATTCGAACTGACTTCAACATTATTTACATTAGAGTTAAAAGGAATAGTCAAACATTAGCTCACATTTAATGATGCACGGATATCATTAAAACCTTTTTCATTTATGGAGTCAGATGAAATAACGAGTTAATACATATGAGAAAATGTATATAATTTAATCAAAAATACTTTGCTGCGAGAAAAGACAGTAACACGTAGAGACCTTCCGTGTTGGTCGGATGCCGGACCTTGGGCCGATCGAGCCTGAGTTTACACTTTGTTTATCATCACAGTTCGGTAAAGGCATCGGAACTGCGTTTCCTTGCAGCAGATCTTTGTGTGTGTGATAGAGGAATTAATGCCACTGTTTTGACTCCTTTACACATTTTATAAGATCACACCCTGTGAATGTTTTGCTTATGACACTCAATTCCAATTCCCCTTTCTGTGTCCACATCCATAATATCAATCAAAATCTCAGCCTGTATAAATCTGAATGTCCACTTATCACCTCAAGGTAAAGTTTTTAGCTGAGCAGGTCTCTCTGCCAGCACCTCTTGTCACATGTTTTTTAGTCCCTCGATGGTGAAAGATAATCACGTTTACTATCAGAACACTGACTCACCAGTTACATTCAAATAAATCCAAAACTCCACCTCCGTTTGGCTCATGACTCACCACTTTTAGGAGTCTCTGCAGTAACCTGATCAGGCACATTAATATACACACAGTTGATGTATCATTTCCTTGGCTTTGATGATTAAGCTTAGAATATGATTGAGCATGTATAGCTTTCTACTAGTCACTGCATACATAACACTCTTGTCAGTTAGGGTGCAATGCATCTGCTGAGATCAAACACTTACCCTGTCAATAAAACACTGGAGGAACCATTTAGTGCTGTAAATCCCACAGGACATCTGCTCCTTATCCTGATGCGAGTGCATATAAATGGGATAAAAAAAAAAGGAATGAGAAAATAAGAGAACTCTTAGAGAAACTTACATACATTAAGTTATATTTAACTTAACTAATATTACAGGTTCTGAGTAAATTTTGCAGTATTGTGTCTGCCAAAGCAATCTTACCAAATGCTTCTTAAGTTTGGGTAAAAGTTTGGAGAGAATCTGGTCATGGTGGTTTTGGAAACGCTGAAGTTTAGGAAATCCGGGAACAAAGAATCCTGTGATGGGCAAATGTGCAAGTATGAAAAAAATGTCCCAACAGAAGACCAACAAAAATACCCTGTGATAAATTCTAAAGTGTTATGCATCTCATTTAGGGTAAATAAGACTTTTCTTTTTGAAACAAATAAATACTGTGTTAAATTAATAAAAAGTGGCAGTAAAGAGATGTAGAATATTATAAATTAATTCTATAAAAAAGTTGTTCTTTTGAACTTTCTATTCATCAAGGAATCCAGAAAAATATGTATCACTGTTTCCACAATAAAATGAAGCAGATAAGCAGCACATTAATAATGATAATAAGAAATGTTACCTGAGCAGCAAATCAGCATATTAAATGGATTTCTAAAGGATCATGTGACATTGAAGACTGTGCTAATTGGCTGCTGAAAATTCAGCTTTGCCATCAATTTAAAATATATATTTTTTCAAATCGTTATTTTCAAACTGTAATGACATTTCACAATAATACTGTTTAGACTGTAATTTAAATCAAATTAAATACAGGCTTGGTGAGTATAAAAGACTTTCACACACATACACAAAAAAAAACATTTTTATTGAACAGAAGTGTGCTTTATGTCATATAGTCTTATGAAGCTTATATAATATGCAAGCAATTAAATCAACATTAAAATTCTTAGCCACAAGCAGAATAAATGAGAAGAGCTCACCATGCATGCCATGTTTCTGATTGGTTAAGAGCTGTGACAAAGCCCAGAATGCATCTTCTTCATTCATGAACATTAACAGAATGGCAGCAATCTGACTCATGCCCTGGCAGTAACTCACTTCCTGAAGACAAGAACAGACAAAGTAAGCTATTATGTAACATTTCTTTATTAACCATGGATGTGTTTGTACACTTACCGTATTGTAAACAGAGTACGCAGAGAGCACATTGAACAAAGACTGCTGCCTGTAAAGAGAAAACAGTGTTGTCAGGCTCAAACTCTCTTGTTGCTGTCTTTAATGAATGTCACATCATCGGTGAAACAAACACACATCAGCAACACACAGACCAACATCCATATTTTCCCACAAAGATGCATTTGTTCCTTCAAATTACAGTGGGGCCCCTCCCATCATATGTAAGCATTAATGACACCCTTCAGATGAGCAAGACTTTCCACTTCGCTCTCTAAAGCCTGCAATCTATTTAATCCTCAGTGACATCACTCCCATTTCTGGCCTGCTGGGGGAACAAGCTCTCAAAATCGAGAAACCAGTTCCAGAGGTTGTCTGCAGAAGCAGCAAATAGAGAGCAAGATGTTGATGAACATCCGCTCCGCCTTTTTATATTTCTCTTATACAGAATATTTGATGCACACTAACGTTCAAAAGTTTCTTCTCCTTGCTGAATAAAACTATTAAATTCTATAAGATGTGTAAAGTTGTTGTTTTTTTACATCTTACTGACCCCACACTTTTGAATGGTAGTGTATACTACTCTGTGCTGCATCATCATTGATACAGTAAATAGTTGGATATAACACATTACTAAACACTTACAAACTTGTAATTTAATTTAATTTAATTTAATTTAATTTAATAATAAACATATACATGGTCTCTGTTTTGTAAATGTGTTTGTGTTTTATGGTCAAATCTTAGGGCCTGTTTCAAATGGCACACTTGGTTTGGACTTGGTCTCATAGTCTTCACTTCTGTGAAGTCCACATAATCTGAGATGCCATTTGGGATAGGGTGTTAGTTGATTCTGAAATCAGTCCTCCAAGTAAAAAGTTTCCTATATGAGAACTGTATGAAAATTCCATAGAAAGACAATAAATTCCACATACTCATATAAAAGTGGAAGTGGGCAGTTTGTTACAGGTTGCATGTGATCTCTTCAGGCACACTCAGATAAACCATTTATGAGCCATTACTGTCATGTGAAATTTCAAGAGCTGAGTCATAGTACACTAGAGTAGTCTGAAAGCCTGTGGGAAGAATCTGTTCTAGGTCAAGTGTTTTAAATGCTCCAAAGCTGGAAATTACGGTTCTTTGTCAGTGTACATATATTACATATAGTGGCAGCATGTAAGTATGCTGATGTTACATTACTGAGCAGCATTATAAGATACATTCTTTTATTGAACGTGTAGGAGAAGAACAGAACAGAGCAGAAGAAGAGCTGCAATTCATCGATGCATCTACAGTAGTTAAAGTTATCTCATCATAGCACATTTGAATGCATGCATGTTTTACTTACTTTACACCAAATCGGTCCATAAACATGATGTGGTTTCGAAAGGTCCTGTTGATATCAAGGTCAATCTGTTTGATTTCGGAAGAGTACAGCTGGGCTTGCTCCTTCATTCTCTATTAATCAAACAGACGGCTTTATCAAAAACAGTTTCATCTTTGACATACTACCATGCATTACAAGATGACATTAGAAGACAAACATCTCTAGGTTTAATTATTATGTGATATTGTATCTTTTATAATATTGAATGGGGTTTATTTTGCCATGATTTTTTACACTACCGTTCAAATGTTGCATTTATTTAATAAAAACAGTTAAAACAAGTATTGTGAAATATTATTACAATTTTAAATAAATGTTTTCTGTTAACTGTAATTTTTACATATTTTCAAATTTAATTTATTTCTGTGATGGCAAAGCATCCATTAGTTCAGTCTTCGGTGTCACATGATCCTTCAGAAACATTTATGGTAACACTTTACTTGAAGGGGTGTACATAAGACTGACATGACACCTTCATAACCATGACATAACATATGTCATGAATATGAAGTAGGGTTTATGCATGTTTATGACAACTGTCATTAAGTGTCTTTCGCTCAATAATGACATTTTGAATGCAAATATGACATTGTTTAAGATGTCTTTGTTATGACACCTTGACATAAACCATAACATCATAACCTGTCTTTGTCATGACAACTTGACATTAAATTAAGTTAAACTGGCATGTGGTTGGTTTTGACATTGGCTGTCATGAGGCCATTATAACTGTGTCATGAATATTTTTCGTGACCTCACCAAAAGTGGTACAAATTGAATTTGTCATTAAACAGTTATAATGGCCTCATGACAGCCAATGTCAAAACCAACCACCTGACAGTTTAATGTAATGTTAACCAATAAAGCTAAGTGGTTTCTTAAGTTTGATAATTAATCTGCTATGCCATGTTTATGACAGGTTGTGTTGTCTTAGTAATGTCAAGCTGTCATGACAAAGACACTGACAGGTTATGATGTATTGGTTTATGTCAAGGTGTCATAACAAAGACATCTCAAACAATGTCATATTTGCATTAAAAATGTCATAATTGAGCGAATGACACTTAATGACAGTTGTCATAAACATGCATGAAACCTCCTTCATATTCATAACATGTGTCATGTCATGATTATGAAGGTTTCATGTTAGTCTTATGCACACCCCTTCAAGTAAAGTGTTACCACATTTATTATTATCAATGTTAAAAAAATCTTAATATTTTTGTGGAAACTATATATATATATATATATATAATGTTATAAATGTCTATTGCTATTATCTTATATATATATATATATATATATATATATATATATATATATATATATATATAGATGTCTTTGCTTTGATTAATTAACTGATTCTTTAATGGTCCTTGCTTGAAAAAGAAACTTCTTCAAAGGTCATGTTGCAAGTGTACAGTTTAGAGGTCATTACACAAATATATTTGACCATTAAATACTGCTAAATATCAATCCTAATCAAGTATTCAGGTCAGATGTGTAATGCATTTATAAAGCTACGTGTTTAAAAAAAAAACTCTACATCAACACCAGGGGTACTATGTTCAGCGACATGGTGGAGGCTATAAAAACTTCCTGCTAGTTGTAAAATCTCAGCAGCTCTGAAAGTTTGTTTAGCTTGTGTTTTGTTCTCTCCTATCTCTTTTCATGCCATATATCAGCCATCTGTCTGTTTTCAGATCACACTCTAATCCCTATGAAATAGCTCTACCACAACACCACTCCAGTAATCCCACTCTCACCAAACACCCGGCTTTAGGCCAGCAGAGACTCGCGGTTACATAATGTCAGTAGGAGCTATTGCGTGTGAATGTGTATGCATGGATGTTTTTGTCTCTTACCTCATATTTTCCTGCATTGTCGCTCTTTACTTTCTCGACATCCAGTAGCAGGGCCCAAGCCTGTCCTCTCAGCTGTAGTGGGATGCCTTTATACACCCGCTTAATCATCTGCACAAAGACACCAGGAGTTAGTGTGTGTGTGTGTGTGTGTGTGTGTGTGTGTGTGTGTGTGTGTGTGTGTGTGTGTGTTTTGCCTTATAAATCAAACTTATGTTTTTAGAAAATGTATAAATGCAGAACATTTTCTGTGATGGGTAGGTTTAGGGTTAGGGATTGAATTTGTACAGTATAAATAATATATCATTATTATGAAAAGTCTATGAAAAGTCCACATATACCATGAAAACCCAACGTGTGTGTGTTTTAAGGATCACTCTGGTTCTCATTGGAGCTACATCCCAGTGCTTTCTTTGATTTTCAGATGAATGATTGCAACCTCAATATATGAAACTCACCCGTTCACTGTTCCTGTACTTGTTCCAGTTTCTCAGCATCTTCAGCCATTTCTGCACCCTTTCAATCTCCACCTGTTTTTGCTGCACAGGGGAAAACAATGAGATACAAATAAATAAATAAATGTTTAATTTCTGTTAATTTACATTATATTTTATAATTAAAAAAAACCCTGAAAGAATGGTACAGTATATGTGGTATACAATGGTATATGGTGCATATCACATGCTTCGGTTCAGTAACAGACAAGTATGAGAATAAATATCTGCTACATGACACAAACAACCGTCCTGTTTTTTTTTCTAATTAATATTTCTTTCCTCATATGTACAAGTACTTCGGGATAAGATGCAGGACAGGAATTCAGATCACCTTGATGCTATTAACATCTGTTCTGAGGACAGCTTTCACTCTTTCCACCCTTAGTGTTTAACCTTTATGTGCCACAACACGACTGCACAAATGTCAGCTGGAAAATGCATCTGTTACCTCCAGCTGTGAATGTCACATGGGAACACACCTTCAGACAGCCCAGCTGTGTCTGCCACACACTCTTGTATACTAAACGCTCATATCCGAAGGTCCCCATAAGCCTGTTTACAAAAGAGTCTCCACACTGCTACTGATTCAGTCTGTGATCCTTTGTTTACTTTTGTGTTTCTGTCTGTGAATATCATCTTTCCCACCATTCTACAAAATACTATTTGAATAGTATATTCACATGCTGTTTGAATGTACATCACCTGTACACTATATTTACATGCTTCATTTGTGTATGTTTACATTACCTTCTCTTCAATGGCACTGGGTGTGGGTAATTCTTCTTCACTGTCGGAAAAACAAACGGGTAAAAACACTATACTAATACTATCATACAATCACAAACATTCCTGTTTGGATGGGATTAGGTTTAGACTGTGAGTAGACCCTCTGTAACTAGTACTGAGGTTTTGTGTCAGATGTGTTTGATTCAGACAGAAAATTACACTACTAAAATTTCCACAAAGTACATTAGCGTTCAAAAGTTTAGGGTCTGTTAGAATTTTTTTTTTACATGTTTTTGAAAAAAATCTCAAGTTTACCAAATTTACCAATTTATTCCTAGAGAACAGCTGAATTTTCAGCATCATTACTCCTGTCTTCAGTCCTTCACTCCTGTCACATGATCCTTCCGAAATCATTCTAATATGATGATTTGCTGCTGAAAAACATTTCCTATTATCGATTTTTAAAACTAAAAAAATTTAAAATTTAAAAAAAAATTTTAAATAAACTATTTTGTAAAATTTGTCTTTACTGTCACTGTGAATTGAATGCATCCTTCCTGAATTAAAATATGAATTTCTTTCAAAAGAAATAAAAATTATTACAGACCCCAAACTTTTAAATAGTAGTGTATGTCTTGTAAATCCAAAATTGGCATAGCTTTATAAGGGAAAACTAATTTGTTTCGAACAGCATTATAGTCTTAAATCAATGCTTTATGTTTACATATGCATTTTACATTTACATTTTATCAATGTATGCTGATAATGAATGGAAAAAGACAATTTGTTTCAGACAAAATAAAAATAGCTTTACCGGGATTTTATTCATTTAAGAGCACATGAGTAAATGCATGTTTCACTTGACAATATGGAAACTTACTGAAGAAATCCAAAGCGATCCGTAACTCTGTATATGCTGTAGTCTGCATCCTCCCAAGGATCGATCTGAACTCCTGCGTCTCTACCCTGAAATACACACATGAGCCAATACTTTAATTTGTTTCATTTGTACACCGACTTTGTAGAGTTTATCAAAGGTGCAAATAAATTCTGCATTTATTTGAACTGACTAGGTGGTTGATAGTTTTAAAATAAGTAAGTAAGGAAATAAATGTTACTTTAATACACTTGGGCATGTTGCAGTTTTAATAAATTGAAAAAAAAAACTTGAATAAAACAAACAAATAAATATAATATGCAACATTTTTGCTCAATAGGTTCATATTAAATGTCTTGTCATTTCACGGAATATCTACATTATCACTAATGTGTACATTGGTGATCTGAATCTACGCCTCATCATTTTTTTTGCCATGACTGATTTTGTCATTACTGTAATACAGGGGAAACATTTCTAATAGTCGAGCTGAAGATTTCATTTTCTTTGTGTGTTACAAGTGGCTGTTTTGTGGTGGAACTTGTCATTTTTAATGTGATGCTGAGTGGTCGATGCAATTATGGAAAACGATATCTGCAATATTCTCTCTAGCACACAGCTCTCCACACACTTTCCTGTGGCTCGTAAAACATCCTAGTGAAATTACTAAATGCAAACAAATGTGTCCCAACTCTTGTCATAAAAACAATGCCATTGAGTGCAGCTGACGTTTAAAAGCTTTTCCAGTTGGTTTGGATCGATTTCCTGAGGGGGGACGGCTGTTGCTCTCCTGCCCTCTGATTAACCCCATGGTGGAGAGAAGAGTGGAAAGCAAGCAGTGATGTGTGACAGACAGCCGGGGATTATAGTCCCAGTATTCCCCCAATTTCAAATGAGTCTGTTAGAGAATGTCATGATGTGCCATGGTCAAATTGATCGCCATGTCCTCCATATAGACCACAAACACTTTCCACCCAAAAATGTACTGGAAAATTTCGTAGACCATCGGCCCGGGGGGTTAGTTAAACATTAAGGCACGGATGTAGCCTACCTAATAAATAAAACATCTCCAGTTAACTAGCAGAGCATTCATTTAGTTCGCTATCTAGTGCTAAAATGTGTTGTTCTCTTACGAGAGGTTCTCTCGTATTGTGTAAGTTTAGCTTATGCTACGGGAAAGATTCATCTTCTCGAGATATTGAAGCCAAAAAATAATCCTTAATTTTGTATTCATTGTCAACGCAGTGCAGCAGCTAGCAGACCTAGAGCAGGCCATCTCGCTCATTGGCTGCAGCCTACCAGTGAGCATGGCGTGACGTCACGCCCAATGAAGGGCGCCTGCGCCTTCATAGCGTCACAGCCCGCCAGAATGGTTGTGGCTTAGCGTACAAAAGTAGGGGCTGTAGGCTGACTTCCCTGATTTTTCGTCTCTTCAGCGAGCTCTTCGCATCGCTGGATATAAGCATCACTGTCAGAAGCCACCGCCGCCGTCGAACAAGTGAAACAGCCAGCTTAGGACAGCGCTGAGGAAGCCGGCCGTCTTCGCCACCTTCAGCCATCCGTGCCAGCTACGCTATCTGGCGACATATCCTTTTATCACTGTATTCTGTGTTCTACACTTCCTAAAAGAGCAGCGAGATGTCTTTTTCAAGATGTCTCGCACTTCCTATGGCTCGTGCAGAGCCGCTCAGCGTTGGAGACCGCCCATCTGCACTCTCTGCCTGGGCCAGGAACACGCAGCCTCGCCCTCTCGATGGAGGAAGCGAGCACTGCGGGGAACTTCCGATGTCGACCCTGCGGGCTCGAATTGAAGTCTTTAACCACAGCGCCGCGCGGCTAGCTCTCTTTACCTTACAAGAGAGTTTCTCCGCCCTCGCGCCCCCGTTTCGCGCGTCATGCAGAGCCCTCTCGAGCTCTCTGCATGACCCGGACGGGCATCATCTGTGTCACATGTAGGTCCTGTGCCCGCTACTAGTGCGCGCGCCCTCATACAAACACTGTTCCCAGTTCTGCTCCACAGACGTGCACGCGGCTAGCTCTCTTTACGTTACAAGAGAGCTACCCCGCCCTCGCGTCGCCGTTCGCGCGTCATGCAGAGCCCTCTCGAGCTCTCTGCATGACCCCAACGGGCATCAACATACGCGACGTACTGGATGCGTGGTAAGAGCAGAAATTTGTATACAGTTCTGCTCGACTGTGAGGTACCGAGTGGCACCCCAAATACTGGGATGTGTAGGCTCACTGGCTTTAGATGGTGGAGGTGGAAAAGACGGTTACCAGAGCTCAATTGTTCCAAAAATAGAATAAAGTTTATTTATATTTTAACTCAGAAGTCAAGAAAAAAAAATAATCAAAAATAAATCAAAATAGCACAATGCTTCTAGCTTTCAACAATAGTACAGCAAAGACTTTGTACATAGCCTCACGGCAAGCTAGTACTCACCCTCTCCCTTCTTCATGCTGAATGAGGCCCTCTTAAATAGGCCAAAGCATTAAGCCAAATTGGCCTATTCAGGACCAATTGGACCATACCAAAAATCAGGGTATTACTTTTAGCCTAAGGCCATAAATAATCTATAAGCTAAGTAGAAAATAAACATTACATGAAAATAAAATAGTATCATCATATCACTATCATTTTATACAACATTTACACCACCTATTCACACCACCCATATACATACAAAACATTATTACAAACAAACACCCCTAAGACCAATGCTCTGCACCCTCTGCCCTATGACAAGGATAAATACCGCCCCTACAGCGGCGCGCGCATCCGCATAGGAGCAGTCGAACCGGACCGGGATGCAGGAAAGGCGTGAGTCGAAATATGTATGAATTCACCAGGATTTTAGCCAGAAACAGGGAGTAAATGGGACATGAACTAGTGGGTACCGCACTACATGTCATGGCGGTGGTAAAGTAGGAAGTTATAAGCAGCGACAAATTAGTTTTGAGTGTTGTGAATGAAATCGCGGACTAACCGCACTACAAACAAATCCACGCGAATGAGTTAATGGCGCCTAGCCTCACGCCAGCCTTCTCTTTAAACATAACAACCCTCATAACAAAGCTCTCTGCATGACCCGGGCGGGCTTGCGCGCCGCCGCCGAAATGTCTCGCCCTGTCAGTCCCCTTAGATAAGGCTACTGCAGCGGTGTATTTGGCAGCCAACGAGCCGGTAATGCAACCCGCTCGCCTGCACACATCCGCCGTTCTCGCGGCGATCCAGAGAAATCTCAAGTGAGTATAATGTCTGGTTATCCGGCTCACGCCGTTGGTGTCTTGAGTGTAGAAAAGGTGCCCACATCTCGGTGTTCACCCTTACACACAAACACGATACTCCCCGTGTCTCCCGCAGAGCTCACTCTCATAAAGCTGGCAAATGCCGCTCGAGTGCTAGATGTAGGAAACGTGCCCACAACTCTGTGCTCACGCCTATTTTCTACCCGCTCTGTCACACGGCCAGAACAGCCTCATACATGTCAGGTTAAGAATGTAAGTTACGTGCCCGCTCACGAGCGCTCACACTTACTAACAGACACATCGCTTCCGAAAAGACGCACGTGTCCCACTGCGGCCAGAACGCCGTCAAAGTTTATTTCCCTGTCAGTCCCCTTCAAAAAGGGCTACTGCAGGGGTTCATTTAGCAGCCAACGAGCCGGTTTGTTCACCCTCTCGCCTGCACACAAAGGCCGTTTTCATGGCGACCCATAGAAATCTCAAAGAGTATAATGTCTGGTCCGGCTCACGCCGTCTGTGTTTTAAGTGTAGTGAAAGTACCCACGCCCCAGTGTTCACCCCTACACACAAGCACTTTGAATCTCGTGTCACTCACAGAGCACACTCTCATAAAGCGCAGAAAAGCCGCTCGAGTGTTGAATGTAAGAAATATGTCCACAGGTCTGTGCCCACTATCTGCCCGCTCTGTTACACGATCAAAAAAGCAGGTTATGAATGTAAGTCTCGTGCCCGCCAGAGAGCGTTCACGCTTGCTAACACAAACCTCCCCCCGGGCTCCACCCGCGCGTTTAAGTGTTATCACAAAACGCAGGGCATTTATAAGACGCTCCCCATCCATTATAATCGGGGCGTCAAATACACTTGTAAGTCTCGTGCCCGCGCACACATCCTCACGCTTACAGGAAGCTTTTCCGCCCGGAGCGCTGCTTGCGCGTCAAAAAGTGAAAAAGAATGTTCCCCATCCTTTATGATTGGGACATCTCACATAAATCAGCCAGTTTCGGCTTTCAGCGAGCAGCCATTGCCCAGAATCGAGAGCGTGGGCGCCGCGCTTTCGGCTCCGGTTCAGTTTCACAAGCCCGCAAATGGCGGCGATCTGAACCCGGAGGCCATTCGCCCCCAGCGGCTCACATAGCTGCGTGGGAAACTATCCCAGGGATTTCAGAATGGGTGCTGAGCACAATAAAGCAGGGCTATACACTTCAATTCATTCGCCGTCCCCCGCGTTTTCAAGCCCGGAACGCGACGATAGTGAATGCGGAAGTAGCACACCTACTTCACGCAGAAATAGCAAAGCTGCTGTGCAAAGGAGCTATAGAAAAGGTACCGCCTTCTCTGAGCGAGTCAGGTTTTTACAGTCGATATTTTCTCGTACCCAAGAAGGACTGAGCCTTCAGACCTATCCTAGATCTGAGACATTTGAACAAAGTGCTTGCGAAAAGACCGTTCAAAATGCTTACGACCAGGAAAATCTTCGCACACGTTCGCCCGAGGGACTGGTTTATTTCTTTAGATCTGAGGGATGCCTAATTTCAGAATCAGATAATAATTTTTTATGTTTTGTATTTTTTTTATTTGACCTTTATTTAACCAGGAAAATCTCTCTGAGATTAAAAATCTCTTTCACAGGAGAGTCCTGGCCAAGAATGGACAGCAGTTACAGTCACAACTTACAGATTGAAACAACAAAACATACAATTAAAACACTTAAAAACAATTGCAAATCAATGAGTCTTCTTCGAGCGACTGAATGACACATTTAAAATGTTACATAGGCACCAGAGTTTGTAATTTCAATTTTGTTTGGAGTAGATTCCATTCAAATGGAGCTGCGTACATAAAAGCCCTTTTTCCCAGTTCAGTTCTCACAAATGGAACAGAGAAAGTAAAACGATTATCAGACCAAAGGGAATATTTCCCAACACTTTGCTTTTGAATTAGGCAACCTAGATACAAAGGCAACAACCCCAGAATAGTTTTATAAATAATTAAATAAAAATGAATTTTCCTTCTAATAGACAAAGATGTCCAGGATACTCTATTATACAATATACAATGATGAGTTAAAGGTTTACAATCTGATATAAATCTTAAAGCGCTGTGATAAACAGCATCCAAAGAAGAAAGAAGTTGAGAGGAAGCAAATTGATACGCCACATCACCATAGTCGAGTACGGGCAAGAAAGTAGCAGAAACTAACCTCTTTCTCAAATTAAATGAAAAACAGAGCTTGTTTCTGAAATAAAACCCAAGCTTTATTTTTAATTTTTTCTTTAAATTAGTTATGTGAGACCCAAAAGATAATTTATCATTGATAGTGATGCCAAGATATTTATATTCTTTCACTAACTCAATCACATTACCTTGCGAAGTCTGGAGAGGAGTAA
Source organism: Siphateles boraxobius (assembly GCF_051911475.1). NCBI lineage: Eukaryota > Metazoa > Chordata > Actinopteri > Cypriniformes > Leuciscidae > Siphateles > Siphateles boraxobius. The sequence goes on along the minus strand of NW_027508734.1, from coordinate 38,805,985 downwards.
AATTGTCTACCGCCTTTTTCGAGCTAGAGAATAACATGATTTTAGTTTTATCTACATTCAGGACAAGTTTTAGTGTATGAAGCCGAGACTGAATAACATCAAAAATAACATTGAAGTTTAAGCAAGGCTTGCTGTTTCGAAGATGCACCACAATACATAACAGTATCATCTGCGTAAAAGTGAAAATTAACATCTTGTTGGTCATGATCAGTACTGTTAATGTAGATAGTGAATAAAAGAGGCCCCAACACGGATCCTTGAGGAACACCTTTAACAATCTCCAATAGTCTTGAATTTTTACCCTCAGCCTGAACACATTGAGTTCTATTACTTAAATAATTTTTAAACCAGAGAATAACATGATTTGATAAGCCAACACTCCTTAATCTATGCAGCAATATCTTATGATCCACTGTGTCGAAAGCCTTAGATAAATCGATAAAAAGGGAAGTGCAACAATCACCTTTATAAAATGATCCCACAATGTCATTTACAACTTTCAAAACGGCTGTTGTGGTACTATGTTTTTTGCGAAACCCAGATTGATTACTAGATAGAACTTTGTGTACATTTAGATAACAAGTCACTTGATCACTAATAAAACTTTCTAAAATTTTTGATAGAACACAAAGCTTTGAGATTGGTCTATAATTATCTAGTATAGTAGGGTCTCGCCCTTTTAATAGGGGAACAACAAAAGCTGATTTCCAGATTTCCGGAATAACACCAGTATCTATTGAAAGATTAAAAAGATAAGTTAAAGGGGTTGAAATAATGTCAGCTGCCATTTTCAAATAGATAGTTTCCACACAATCAGGGCCTGTTGATTTATTTATATCAAGCGCTTTAAGTGCTTTGTGGACATCAGAACTCTTGATGTGTACAAAAGTGAACTCCTTTTTAAAAATAGTTTCTGCACTAACAAAGTCATTATTTGACGGCAAAAAATTGTGTGACTCAAATAAAGACCCAGAGTCAATAAAATGCTTGTTAAAATGGTTAAGTATTTGCTCTTTATCAGATATGATAGTGGAATCCATAGTTATACATGAAGGGAAATCAGAAGATTTTTTTTTTCCCTGCTATATACTTTATATTCTGCCAAAAAGTTTAGGATTATTTAAGTTAGTCGTAGTTTATACGATAAAATAATCCGCTTTGGCCTGCCTGATGGCGACTGTACATTTATTTCGAAGCTGTCTAAAACGAATCAAATCAAAATCTGAATCAGATTGCCTAGCTTTTGCCCAAGCAGTATCCCGCTCACGTATAAGAATAGACAATGCAGTGGAAAACCAAGGGTTATCCCTGCCTTTAACTCTAAGTTTCTTAAATGGTGCATGCCTATTAAGAACCAAAGTAAGACCATCATAAAAATATTGCCAAGCAAATTCAACATCGGGGATGAGGGAAATCCTTTCCCAATCATAAGTAGCAAGGTCATGGAGAAAACATTGCTCATTGAAATATTTCAAACACCTTTTTGTAATGATACGTGATTTCTGTTTAGGTAATTTTGTATCTCTAGCTGTGGCAACAACACAATGATCACTAACATCATTTGCATATACAGAAGCCAGTGAATATTTGTGTGGAACATTTGTAAAAATAAGATCAATTAATGTTGACTTTTTATAATCCTTCAAATTTGGTCTAGTAGGTGCCTCAACTAGCTGAGAAAGGTTAAGAGTATTACAAATTAATTTAAGACCATCAGATGCTGACTGCAACCAATTCAAATTAAAATCACCCAGAAGAAGAAGCTCCTTGTAATCCAATGATGTCACTGTGTGCATCAGAGATGAAATGGCATCATTATTAGCTGAAGGAGGTCTATAGCAACCGACAACTGTGAGATGCACAGTTTTAGAAACAGTGAGATTTAAAGCTAGTAATTCATATTGTTTAACCACTGATTCGGAAAGTAATACAATAGCTTCAAATCTATCCTTTACATAAATTGCTACTCCCCCTCCTCTTTTTGGCCTATCGGCCCAATGGACAATATAGCCATCGATACCAATAGCTCTGTCCGGAACGGTTTTATTAAGCCACAAGAATACCCCGTCACAGGCAATTTTTGAGATTCAACTTCGACGGTCAGGTATATCAATACACCGTCCTGCCGTTCGGCCTGTCCCTAGACCCCGCACATTTACGAAGTGCATGGACGCGGCGCTCGCCCCCCTGAGAAGTCAGCGGCTGCGAAGAATGAACTATCTGGACGATTGGCTGATATTGTAAAGTCAGAGACAGAGCTGCTATCTCACAGAACAGTGCTTCTCAGTCACTTGGAAAGCTTGGGTCTCACGGTCAACTGGACCAAGAGCTCATTACTGCCCAGCCAGTCAATTTCCTTTTTAGGAATAGAACTGGACTCGGTGACCATGACGGCTCATTTATCGACACAGCCCGCGCGCCGTGTTCGCAACCTAGCCGCATCTTTCCAGAAGTGCAGCTTTCTCCCTTTGAAAACATTTCAAAGGATGTTGGGCTGTATGGCATCAGCTGCAGCGGGGCTTCAGCTGTGCCTACTGTGCATGCGCCCGCTCCAAACCTGGTTGAATACTCGCGCGTCCCGCCGAGCCTGGGTTTCTGGCGGCCAGAAAATCAGAGTGACTCAGACCTGCATTGGCTCTGCAGCCCTGGTTAGTAGCCGACTGGTACCAGCAGGGAGTGATGATGGGAACCATCCCTTATCGGAAAGTCATTTCGACAGACCCAGGTTTGGCCCAGCCTCCCGCTATATGCTTTCCCTCCGGTCTCTTTGTTACCACAGGTGATCAAGAGAATCAGGGAATGCTCCTCATAGAGGCCCCCCGTCGGTTCCCATGTGGGATCTTTGATTGGTCCTCTAGGCCCTGAAAGTCTTTCCATTTGAACCACTAGTCTCCGTGGGGTTGAAATATCTATCACTGGAAACCGTCTTTCTGACTGCACTGTCGTCAGTAAAACGTGTGGGGGACCTGCATGCGCTGTCTGTCAGCGCGTCGTGTCTTGAGTTCGGGCCGAATGACTCTAAAGTCATCCTCAGACCTAGACATGGCTATGTTCCTGATGATGGGCACTCCATTCAGAGCGCAAGTTATTTCGCTGTCAGCTCGGCCAGCATCTGACAGCGGAAGTGAGGTGAATCTCCTCTGCCCTGTCAGGGCTCTGAGATTTAACATTACGCGCTCCGCCCCCTTCAGGCGTTCAGAACAGCTTTGTGTTTCATTTGGTGGGCGCACCAAGGGTCTCGCCTCCACGAAACAGAGCCTGTCCAGATGGATAGTGGACGCTATGGCAGCTGGGTGTCAGGGCTCATTCCACGAGAGGCGTGGCCTCGTCGTGGGCGTGGTCCAGTAGGATTTCTATCCATGACATATGTGTAGCTCCGTCTACCTTTGTCAGGTTTTATAACCTAGAAGTTCCTGCCTTGCAGGCTAAACTTTTGTCAGTTTGAAGGAGAGGTGTATTCTGCCCAGATCTTCCTGCTCAGATCACTCTCACGTGACTCTGCTCTCCTGGTTGAGCTGCACTAGTAGGGTATGTGCCATGTGACTATACAGACCGGCGCGCTGCTCTGTATTCCCTATGTGTGCTTATGTACAAGTGATGGCCCGCGTGGCTGGCCACCTTATTTTTTCCACTTATGGGGTTCCCTTGAAAGTTCGGGGTCTCATGGTGGATGCTTGGCGCGCACGGCGTTGACAAAGTGTTCCCTGTAGCGTAAGCTAAACTTACGCAATACGAGAGAACCTCTCGTAAGAGAACGATACTCTATTACTAACATAACCTCGGCTCTCTCTAGAGAGAGAACGAGTATTGCGTAACCGGCCGTGCTCGCGCCACGAGCGACTTCGATTCAGTCGACGAAAAACCAGGGAAGTCAGCCTACAGCCCCTACTTTTGTACGCCAAGCCACGCCCATTCTGGCGGGCTGTGACGCTATGAAGGCGTGAGTGCCCTTCATTGGGCGTGACGTCACACCAGGCTCACTGGTAGGCTGCAGCAGTTGCACGTAGGGCAGCCAATGAACACGCGAGATGGCCTGCTCTAGGTCTGCTAGCTTCTGCACTGCGTTGACAATGAATACAAAATTAAGGATAATTTTTGGGCTTCAAGATCTCAAGAAGATGAATCTTTCCCGTAGCGTGAGCTAAACTTACGCAATACTCGTTCCCTCTCTAGAGAGAACCGAGGTTACGTTAGTAACCGAGTATAGTTTTTTTACAAGCTGAGCGCTCGTTACAGCTGTAATCAGTTGCATGGATACAGTGTTCTCTCGCGCAGTCTTCACTCGACTATGCGCTCTTCAATCTATCACAGTTGTGGAGACTTTCATTCCGGTGAAATCACAAAATAAAATGCACACAAAACGTGTCCCTGCTTGATATAGACTGTAACCACTGATGAACATATTCAGTTATGATGAGAGAAAAAAAACCTATACGAATGCGGATTAGAACCCGTAACCTCTGACGCGCTTGGCAAAAGATCTACCACTAGACCATTTAAGAACTCAAACAAAACTTGCGGATCAATGGATTTATTTACGGGTTGAGAGAGGCTGCACAGTTAAGTGGCTAGCGGCCGCACATCAGGCCGCCGGATGAAGTTGCTAAGAACTTGCAATGTATAACTATTATCAGACCGGCCCTCGCGACCTCAAAACACTACAGGCCCACTGGGAAAAGTCCCGACTCTCCTGATTGCCGCTCCGCCCCTGTGTATTGTATAAATCGCTATACAAATAAAAAAAAAACAACTTGACTCAGCAGCCACAGAGGTCATAGCACATGTGAACAACCTCAAAGGTTAGAGGTAGACAACACAGTGCAAAATAAACAACATCTACAACATTCAAATTTCATACAGCAACATACAGTACAATAATACATTTCCCCAGCTAATGAAAGCTAATCATCAGCATAAACATCTTCAAAACACTATGCCATTTAAAATCTAATCATTACACTAGTGTTCAGAAGTTTGGGGTTGGTAAGATTTTTAACGTCTTTGATGCTCACCAAGGCAACATTTATTCAATTAAAAATTAAATAAAAAATAATAATTTAATTAAAAAAGTAACATTTTCAAATGTAATTTAATCTTGTGATGGTAATGTGAATTTGCAGCATGATTACTAAGGTCTTTAGTGTCACATGATCCTTCAGAAATCATTACAATATGCTGATTTGCTGCTCAAGAAACATTTCTTATTTTTATAAATGTTGTAAACAGTTGTGCTGCTTAAAACATTGATACATTTTAAGTAACATCATAAATAACTTTACTGTCACAATTAATCTATTTAATGCATTTTGCTGAATAAAAGTATTAATTTATTTACTGAATTTATTTACTTTTGAATGGTAGTGTACATACAGTAATCAATTCTGAAACAGACATTTTTATTAGTAACTCATACTGTACATTAATGGAAATAGGCAAACTTGAATAAGTTACAGAAAGGTACAGTATTCATACTTTTTCAGTGAATATCTGATGAAAAAAAAGTGAGTGTAAACGGCACAATTTACCTTATTATATTTAGAGATGATCTCAGCACGTTCCTCTGCTATCAGCACCTCTATGTCCTTCTTCATGTCAATATCTAGAAGTACAGTACATAAAAAACAATTAATAATGACAAGGGGGAAAAAAGAATACTGACTAAAGCTGAACAGTCTAGAAGACAGATATGTTAAGTTTTATTTGGGGGCTATATATTTGTAAAGATCAGTATTAAAAAGGGTTTAACTTTTAGGGTTAGGAATCAAAAATTGATTCCAATTCTGGAATTGGCTACTTAAGGCCAGGAATCGGAAATTTGTAATGAAATACAATTTTGATTTCGCTTATTGATTCCTGTGTGTGCATTTTAATGTGATTTCAAACCCTTTTCACCCTTTAATGTGAAAGAAAATGCAAAAAGCATAGCTGATAAGTTGGTTAGGCTGCTGATTTTGTTCATGGAAATCAGCTGCAACAAAATGTTTGACAAAATGTTTTTACTTACTGGAATCGAAAAGGATTCAAATGATGCCCAACCCTATTGTCACTTTGCCCTATGAGGAAGGCTCAGTAATAAAGAACCAAACCTAGACTGCTCATGAGCGAAACATATTCATCATTTAGACTGAGGAACTGGTCCAAAATCAGATATTTTTGGCACTTGGTAACCTGAGCACTCATAATGTTTTGAAAATTCTGTTGGTCATATAAAGGCTTTGACTGTCTCAGAAACATTATCCCCATGGGAACCTCAGAGCCAAAGGATGGGAACAAAGATTCCCGCCAGGCTTCAGCTGTCTGAGAGTGCTGTGTGTCTGCTGAGTTGGTCAGACACACACAAAAATAGAAACTGACAAACACAGTCACCCACCCTGGGACACAGCGTTGCATGGCATGCCATCATATGTCATATTCAATATTTCTAGCCCATCACCAAAAAATATAGTTAAGTATTTCTCTTAATGACAAGTCACTTTCCCCTCATACCCAAATTAACAAAACAACATGCGCATCTGTTTTGTTTGTACAGTATCATTGATGACATTTCCTGAGACATGACACTCCTGACAGGTGTCAATAAATATACCATACTGATTTTTTTCACTATGGTCTTCTCATCTGCCCCTTTCCCAATTTTTCCATCACTCTCACTGTTTCTTCAACTTGAAGCTTATTCCAGTCATAGAGCTGATAAGTGCTGACGCAAGTACAAGTTAACAGAGAAGCTGATCTATGCGTTTCATAAAAAACTGATAGTAAGTGGTTAAAGGCATCATCAGGAACAATAAAGGTTTGAGAGAAAGTATGCTTACATGACTTTAAAACTAGCAGAACTACAGGAAATAATTCTGTGCCTGTGAATTTTTTACTACTCGATGAGAAAATAATTGACTCCAAAACCCATACCACAGTTTGTAAAACTAAAGAAAAGCAAAAGACTGTACTAAGCATTTTTTCAGCCTACTGCCTGGCATTATATTACATTGTATATCCTCTCACTAAAATCACTCTCTATGTCAGTTTTAAAAATGGTTTAAAAGGGCAGCTGACGTAGCCCAGATCATGGCTTAGCCATAAGAAATATTAAAAACATGTCAGATTATATAATGCAACACTACAACAATTTAGTGTAAAGGTAGTCCTCAGCAAAACTCCTAAAGCCTTCAAATAACCCAAACAATATTTACAGAGAAACAATAAAGAGCTTATGCCACAAAACATTATGCCACATAATGTTACATTTCCTCAGGAAAGCTGTTCAAAGTTCACAGATCATTAGTTAGCTACAAAAAAAAGAGGAGCATTTTGATAAAAATATGCACTATATTACATATTAATCTATTGTAGACTATGTTTGAATAAATCAAGTATCACGAAAATGTTTATTACAGCCACAGTTTGAATGTTTATATTAAATTGGAGTAAAAATAGTTTTGGTGTTTCAATAAATAAATAAAAAATCAGTTTTGTGGATTCTTGTTAACACATGCGCAAAAGAGTCACCTTCAAAGAGACTGATCTGGAATCTGGATAAGCTTGCCTGATCCCAAACTTACATAAACCAAGATGATAATCTGTCAAACACCCTAATCCACACCCCTAAGGATAAGTGCTGAAATCCTTCCTTTTCCTGAGGAAAGCAGTGTCGTCATCTGCCACCTTTGCAGCAAGCAGCAAAAGGCATTGGTTATGCAATATTTGATGAAACCCCAGATTATAACCCTCAAGATTGCTATAAGTGCTCAGAACAATCCATATTTTAAAATATTTACATGTACTGTAATGGTCTAATCCAACATACCATATTCATTATAACATGTTTTCAGTTATTCATACAACCTCTTATGCACAAACTTGGACACATCATCAGTGTTGTTTCCCGGCATCAGAGGGTGTTTCGGGTCTTTCAACAGACACCCTCTTCCAGGCGACCCGACCAAGTTTAATCAAGCCTTAGCCTGTGTCCAAGTGGCATTTTGCTATCCCCACGTCACCCATTTTCAGCCATAGCCATTTTGATATACTCTCTGCAGCCTTCATGCTGTTGCTGATGGCTCTTCTCCGGCTTGCACCAGTTATTCCCAGCATTCAATAAGCCTTGCTGAAGGACGGACGGACGTGTAAATCCTCAGCAACTCATCTCCACTGTCATCCACCTGGTTTCCCACCCATTCCAGCAGCAGGCCTCCAGCAGTCCCTCATACTTCTGCCACTTTTCTCTCCTGTACCTCTTCCATCCTCACCTCCCAAGGCACAGTTAGCTCCAGTAGGATAAGCAGTTTCGTAGACTCCAAGACCAATATGAGATCTGGTCTAAGCATGAACTGGGTGATGTGTGCTGGAATTTTCAGCTGTCTATCCAGGTTGTCTTCCACTTCCTCTCTGTCATCAGAACAATGCCTGCTCCGGACACTTTAGGATCCTTTGACCCTGAATACTGCAAATGTTTTCGTGCCCATGCAATGATGAATTCCTCCCTAATGAAGCTGAATGAGAGCCTGCTGTTGCCATACAACCCAATACTGCTCAAGCTGTTTTTTTTGTTAGTCTAATCCAGGGCTATTTAACTGGGGGCCCACGGGCCCGCCAATCATCTCCATCTGGCCCGACGGCACCAACCTCCCTCCTCTTTTCCTGGCGGTGCAGCTAATTTAGTTTGATACACGCTCCGATTGACCTGAGAAACGTTTTACGTGACAATAGTTCAGCAGTTATTAAGTGCGTCCCATATTTCTGTCGACTGAACCAGCGATACCAATCATTTGTGAATTAATCATTCTTTTGGTTCAATTATTTCTAAACACGCTTGCATAACGGTCTGAAATAATTCGGATACGTTCGGACCGCTCTGTCACTGAATAGTCTAAAGCAGTTTCTCGGTCAGTACAGTAAAAAATAACACGGTTTTCAGTTGTTTCACTAGTTGTTTCAGCATGGCCCAGCACAAAGTTGCATTTACTTCCGGTCCCGGAGACAATTATTAAACAGCATTGCGACAACCAGTGGGAAGCATTTCAATTCGACAGACACCGCTCTGTTACAAACCACTTGATGATTTAACTAGTATTAAATCGGATGAAACAGCCACAAACGGTCACAGATTAGAAGGACACAATCATGTAAAGTTCAACAGGATATATTTATTGGCACTTGGAACAGTCACAGCAGGTAAGTAGAGGTTTTGTAGAATCAATAGATGTGAACTGATGATTGGAATATGACCGGGTCTCTTATCTGTTGCAGGCAGGATGGCGTGGGTCGTAACAGAAGATGACAGACCGGTGTGCAGACAGATGAACCAGGTGAAGAACGGGAATCCCAGAAGAACAGGTGAATATCGAAGCAGATATAGTATCTAGTAGATTCGGCGATCATCTATAACGACAGGAGTCAGGATGTCGAGGTTTATCCGACGAGACCAGACAGTGAACTGAGGGAACTGGTGGTGTATTTAAGGTGTGGGTGAATGAGTGCAGATTGCCGGCAGGTGATGATGACAGGTGAAGGTGATTAGTACTCAGGGGATGTGGAACGAGTAGGCGGAGTGAGGAGGTCTGGTGCTGACGATTGTGTGTCCGTGACACAAACATTCCCAACAAGTCTGACGAAGAGAGCGGGAGAAACATTGTGCCATGAACGAAATTAGAAGACTTTAAATTCCCTAATCAACACCCTTACAAACATTTACCATGTATGTACTGTAGTAATTTACCATAGTTTGGGCAGAAATGTGTAATATTATAGTCATTTATATTGCATTAGATTTATTATATGTGTAGAGGAATATATAAATAATTTTTGTTATGCAATTATGTCAGTTTCTTTGTCAAGGTGCATATAGTTTTTAACCTGTGTTTAAGCATTTTTTATACAGTGGGAGTGAGTAGACTGTGGTAGTTGTACACAGCTGTAAATTATCAGGTTTTTATTTATTATGGTCTTACATAAATGCATACTGTTGGGTACCACATTTTAAAGAAAATACATTACTTTTTTAGGTTTACTTTAGCTTATTTATCGAAACTGTTATGTTTCAGTAAATAATGTTTCAATAAATAAGCTTAACCCCCACACTGGCCAACCTCAACTTTTTTGATAATTTGATAATCGATTTGATAATCACGCCCTCGAAGGTAGCTAGTTGAATAGCCCTGGTCTAATCTGTTGGGCTGTCACAGAGACTCAACCTAGCTTTATATTAATTTCTTGCATCTACCATTGCCTAATATAATCTATCTCTGTATGCCTTAGGCCACATCATCCTTTTTTCCCTGATGTCCACTTAAAATGCACCAAGAATAGTAACAATAATGTTTTAGATAACTATTTTCCACTTTTTCATTAACCCTATTTAAACAGGCAAGTTTTTTTGTGTTGCTGATATGCCTTTACAATGTACGTAAATGTATTATCTTACCTGTGGAGCATCAAGCTAAAAAAAAAAAAAAGGAAATCTAGATTCTTCCTCAATGTATTAAAAACATCTCCTACTAAGAAAATATTATAATTGAAATACTGTATTTTTATTAAATGGTAGCACATGTTCAAATCCCTGCAAACCCCCACAAGTCATCTGCATGTCCTGTGGTAAGCATGTAACCCTAATAGGCCGCTGTCGGTAGCCTAAAAGAGGCCTAGAAATAGGGTTTCGTTCCACCAAGTGGGGCACTACCTACTTTTTTTATATTTAATATCAGAAATATATAGAGATTCCTTGGGAAAAAGTTCTCCGCACACAACCATGCAGTTTTTGAGAAAAAGTATGCTAAAGGTGCCCATTTTGAAAAAAAGGGAAAACATAGAGAATTGTTCACTTTCAAACCTGTTTATCATATAAACCCAAAAATGCCGAATTACCACTTGAAGTACAAAATAAACCAGTTTGAAATGTGTGATATACCTGAAGTTGCTATCTAGGCACAGTAAACATGATAAGATTATCAAGAAAACGTCTCGGGTTACGTATGTAACCCTTGTTCCCTGAGAAAGGGAACGAGACACTGCGTCGCTTACGACACTAGGGGAACGCCCTTCAGCGTAGCGCGTCTGAATCCATGAATGAAATCGAATCCAATCCTATTGGCTTAGCGTGATGACGTTGTACATACGTAACCCGAGACGTTCCCTTTCAAGGGAACTCGAACTGCGTCGGTTACGACACTAGGGGAATGATATACCCACTATACCACAATGAACCCCGCTCATCCAAGTGTGAAGCTGTCTTCAGGCACAATCTAGGACGAAAGCACTTGTGCACCGGGTGTAGAGGGAAGGTCCAGACTGTAAAACCTCATGAATGTGTGCGGAGTGGCCCAGCCAGCCCCCTCACATATGTAATTTATAGAAACCCCTGAAAGAAGGGCTCTAGAGGATTCTATGCCTCTGGTGGAGTGAGCCCTCACGGCCATAGGTGAAGGCAAATTGTGCACCTGATAAGCCAGGGAAATAGTCTGAACGATCCAGTTGCTAATGGTCTGCTTAGAGGCGGGAAGCCCCTTCTTTGGCAACCCGAAACACACCAGCAACTGGTCCGACTTTCGCCACGAGGAGGACCTCTGGATATGACACTGCAGTGCTCTGACGGGGCACAGCAGATGAAGTGTCTCCTCATCCGCCGTCACATGAGGTGGAGGATGAAACGCCTGCAGAACCAAAGGCCGTGCCACATTAGATGGCTCCTTGGGCAAATAGCCGGGCCGGGGGTGCAAGATGGCCTTAATGTTGCCTGGAGCAAACTCCAAGCACCCATTGGAAATAGAGAGCACCTGGAGATCTCCTACCCTCCTCAGAGAAGTAATGGCCAACAAAAAGACCAGCTTAAAAGAAAGGTTCTTGGCCTCAGCCGACTCCAATGGTTAGAAGGGGGCCTCGGCCACCCCTTCAAGAACCACTGCCAGGTCCCAAGAGGGAACCCTGGTGCGAGTCGCAGGTCTCATCCTCCAGGCTCCACGGAGGAAATGTACGCCCAAGTGATGCCTCCCCAGAGGACCATCACTCAGAGGAGCGTGGAATGCCGAAATGGCAGCCACATAAACCTTGAGTGTGGACGGGGTAAGCCCGGCAGAAAAGCGGTCTTGGAGAACCTCCAGCACTGAAGCCACTGGGCAGTGAACTGGGTCCAAAACACGCTCTCTGCACCAAATGGAAAAAACATTCCACTTAAGGCCGTATAACTTCCTCGCTGAGGGAGCTCTGGAAGTGAGTATAGTTTCAACCACTTCTGCTGACAGGCCGGCTTCTAGGAACTGTGCCCCCTCAGGGGCCAGACCCACAGTTTCCACAGCTCGGGCCGGGGGTGGACAACTGAGCCCCCTGCCTGAGACAACAGGTCCCTCCTCAGAGGGATCTGCTATGGCGGGCCTGCCAGAAGCAGGATGACATCCGAAAACCATACTCTGGCCGGCCAAAACGGGGCTACTAATAGTAGGCTGGCCCCGTCCCTACGGACCCTTTCCAGAACTACTGGGAGCAGAGCGATTGGGAGAAAGGCGTACAGACGCAGCCTCGGCCATGTCTGCACGATGGCATCCAACCCCAGCGGGGCTGGATGTGTGAGGGAGAACCACAGTGGACAGTGTGTCGTCTCTCGAGACGTAAATAGGTCCACTTCCACTGGGCCAAACCTCTCGCATATTAACTCCACCACCTCGGGGTGGAGTTGCCATTCCCCAGGACTCAGCCCCTGCCTCGACAGTACGTCTGGTCCCTGGTTCTGGTCCCCCGGGACATACATCGCCCTGAGAGACGACAGTCTCCGCTGGGACCACAGGAGGATCTGATGCGCCAGTCTGCACAGAGGGCGCGACCTCAGACCCCCCTGACGGTTAGGTAAGATACCACCGACATGCTGTCGGATCTTACTAGGACATGGCGACCAAGGAGGTCTGGCAGAAAGCTCCTGAGAGCCCGGAACACCGCCAACATTTCTAGGCAATTTATGTGCCAAGAGGAATGATGGTCCTGCCAGGGACCTCTCGTAAAGCGGCCGTCCATGACAGCTACCCAGCCTGTGAGGGAGGCGTCTGTCGAAATAGATACCAACACACTTTTCTTTGTGTTGAGTCTCAATCCCAGGCTTGGATGTGAGGGGGATGACATCTCGATGCCGAATCGCCAGCTCTTGTGACTGTGCCAGTGTCAGCCAGTCGTCGATATAATTGAGCACTCTGTTGAGCACTCCTCGAGCCTCAGGGGCCGAACGGAAGAACCCGATATTGGTAGACTTCGCCCCCGAAAGCAAACCTCAGGAACTTCCTGTGAGACGGAAGGATGGAGATGTGAAAGTAAGCGTCTTTTAGATCTATCGTGACAAACCAATCCTCGGACTGGATTTGACCTACTATGATGGGAATAGTAAGCATCTTGAACCTGAATCTCCTCAGAGATTGGTTCAGATGCCTCAGATCTAAAATAGGACGCAACCCCCCATCCTTCTTTGGAACTATGAAGTACCGGCTGTAGAACCCGGACTCCCTGACTAGTAGGGGAACATGGTCTATGGCCCCTTTTCCCAGCAGCGAGTGAACCTCCTGTTCCAACACCAGACCCTGCTTTGGGTGAACTGAAGTCCAGACCACCCCGTTGAATCTCGGTGGGCGGACCCGGAACTGCAGTCTGTACCCAGTTTCTACAGTGCGCTGTACCCATGGAGAAATATTCGCGAGGCCACAGCCATGCCTCTGCGAAATCCACCAAGGGAACCAGGGTGTCCAGCCCTCGGGGCTGGTGTCCAGTGTTTTGTGCAGGATGTTGACGGTGCCCTGAAGCGGAGGACCGGCAGGGGAGAACCGACAACATCCTACATTGTGCGAACCCGAACACTGGCTGCCTGCAAGCCTTTGGGGCAGGCAGACCAGCGTGAGCTCGCTGGGAGCTAGCGTGTCCCGAAGCGTCAGAGACGGCGGGATACTGACGCCAACTCCCTGAGGGCCCGACGAGAGAGGGGACCTCAGTCACTCTCTCTCGGGGAGGGCGGCCCTCTGAGGCTTCAAAGAAGTTAGGACCTCTTTCCCTTAGCCTTCCTAGACTGAATAACGGTCCTCAGATCCGTCTTCTCAGGAGGCTGAGGGTGTGAACGTCGACCAAAGTCCCAAGCTCTATGAGGGGGAGCTCTGGCAGCGACACTCGCCTTCTGTGCCTGGCGGTAAGAGGAAGAGGAGGCCTGCTGTGGCTGTTCCTGAGCAGCCGCACTCCTAGACCTTGAACGGCGCGGGAGATACCGCTTGAAAGCTTCGCCCTGCTTTTTTGCATCCTCAAACCTGTCCACTACAGCATTAACAGCCTCACCAAATAGACCTGAGGCTGAAACGGGTGCATCAAGAAGGAAGGTCCTGTCCTTCTCCTTAATGCCCGACAGGTTGAGCCACAGATGTCTCTCCGTGGTTACCAGGGCTGACATGGAGCGACCGATGGCACGGGCCGTCTCCTTGGTAACCCGGAGTGACAAGTCTGTGGCTCTGCGAAGCTCGGGATATCGTCTGGAGATGGACCCTCGCCTTGTTCTATATCTCTTAAAAGGTCGGCTTGGTACGCCTGCAAAATGGCCATTGTGTGCACGCTCGCACCAGCTAGACCCGCCGCCATATAAGCCTTGCCCACCAAAGCGGATGTGGTGCGGCAAGGTTTAAAAGGCAACGCCGGTGACTTCAGGGATGATGCAAGGTCGGGTGAAAGGTAGCTGGCTAATGCTTCCTCAACCCGAGGCATCATCCCATATCCCTTATCTCTAACCCCCACTACATCACTGTAATTCAACATCAGGGGGTTAGACAGGCGCGATGAAAATGGCCTGTTCCAGGATTTACACAACTCATTGTGTAAATCCGGGAAGAAAGGGAGAGACCGGCGTGAAGTTTGCTTTCCGTACGCGCTTCCTCCTGCTCTTGTGGCCAGACGCGCTACGCTGAAGGGCGTTCCCCTAGTGTCGTAACCGACGCAGTTCGAGTTCCCTTGAAAGGGAACTTCTCCTGTAGCATTAACATCCCAATTACTTCCCATTGTGTTGTTCCAATTCAAAGGTAATATTTGAGGTAAAATCTCAATAACAGATAGAATTAAGCCAAAATATAATATATAAAAAAAACACTAAAATAACACATTTAATGGTGAATTGTCCATTTGCATACACAAGCAGTAACTGCACTACATGTACACTGTAAAAATGTTTTACATGCTATCTACTTAAAAAAAGTATGGTAAAAATATTACACGTATTATATTTGAGTAGATTTTAAGGTTGTTGTTTTTTTTAAATGAAATCTACCCGAATAAATTAAGTAAAATGTCCTACATTATTTAATCTATGGCACATGATGAATTTAATATTATTAGTGGAATGTGCTTTTTTAATTTAAGTTGTCTCACAAATAAATCAAGCAGAATTTACTCATTTGTATTAATGAAATTTACTTAATTATAACATTTACTGCCTTTTTCAGGTTAAGATAATAATGAATACATAATGCACTTTTTGTTATCAAACATGCTTTTATTCTGTATTTTTTGCACAAATAAAACTAATCTATATAAAATGTAAGACAGCAGTTTTAAGATATGAAAAATAAAAGCAAAAAAATGCTTACATTTTCCATGTCATTGCGAAAGTTCATTTTGTTACACAAAAATCATGTGCATAAAATTTCTGTTGGAAAAGTCACATTCTAGACTAAAACTTGTGAATAACTTGTAGCAAAACTTATAAAATAATTTGTACTTGCTGAAAGCTTGTATGTAGAACAATATTAAACGTTCATCAATCAATGCCGTTTTTTTTTCAGCAGAACTTAGTCATAAGGCATTGTCTCAATCTAAGTCATGAGTTTGTTTCTAAGTGTTATAATTTCGGGGAAAACTTGCAAACATCCAGTTCCAAGAAGAGCTTCTGAAAGGCCTCAAAAGTGTGCCTCAGTTCTTTCGGGTAGGTGTGGTTTAGTGCATACGTGAGTCCAAGAAGAACAGCACAGGCGCTTGCCAGATTTTCCAAGCCATGCCATGACTTGCATCCCCTCCAAGATGATGCTGAAATCCTCTTGATAATCCCTCTTGCAGATGACAATTTTCATTATGTGCTGCAGGATATCTTCATTGTCACACTGTAAAACAAACATTAAATAAGTATTTTTATCTTGTCTGTCTCATTAAAAGTCTGTCCATAATTATAAAGTTGATTTGTGTACGGTTGTAAAAAATTCTTATAACAGCTTAAAATGCTAAGACAACTACACGTAAACCATTATAGTTTATTTTCTTTGTAATCACTGAAACATAAAAATATTATGTTTCAGTGGACCACAAAGACAAAAACTTTCACAATAACATAAGTAAAGTTTCACCAATGACAGAGGGTGTATTCAAGAAGAAAAAATTAAATACATGTAAAATTACATTTGGTGACACTAGGGGGGGGGGGGGGGGGATTAAATTATATTTAATATATTAAAAAATATTGAACACAAAATAGATTTTTGTCAGGCACTATATGAAAAAAGGTAACACTTTATTTCGATGGTCCACTATAGGCATTCTACTAACTGTAAGTAACTACATGTCAACTAGCTCAGAATATTAGTATACTGCTAGGTTAGGGTTAATAGATTAAGTTAACATGTAGTTGCAGTTACTTATAGTCAGTAGAATGTCTAAAGTGGGCCATCAAAATAAAGTGTTACCTTTTTTCATATAGTGGCTGACAAAAATTCTATTTTGTGTTAAATATTTTCACATTAGCTTTATATAATTTAATTGGAAAAAAGATTATTGTTTAAGTTGCATTTCTATTTCTATAAATAAAAACAATGTACAAATACATTTCTCAAAACACCATAAATATATAGAATAATTCTAGTCAATTGCATGTACTCTTGGATGAGGTCATCATCTTTTTCGCAAAGATAACAGATCAAGCAACGGAGGACAACGTCTCTCATCATGTTGATGTTTTTATCGAGATTCTGATGTGACAAAAGTTTGTAAATTAGCATCACCCAAAAATAATGAAAAAATATTCATATGTTATGAAAGTAACTTACCTGCAGCATGGGATCAATAGCTAGCTCCGTAGTGTCCGACGTTTTGAGCCATTCCTTCACACATTGCTTGATTTTTTTCCCATCGGAGTCAGTAAAGGGCTGCGGACCTTTCCCACCATCTTTTCCGACATGAAGAATACACTTTACGAGTGTTAATCGAGCTTGATCGCCGCTATCAGATGAAGATGTGCTGCTTAGGTCCTCCTACATGTTTACATGTGCGTAGTGATATTGGCTTGATTTTGGCTCTGACCTACTAACATTTTCGATGCTGATTGGTTGAAAATCTAGCTAAACAGTTTTATGTCTCAATACGCAGTCAATATAGTGCCCCAATAAATTACACTTTTCTCATTAACTGCAGGATAATGCGTGGAGAACTTTTTGCTTGGATACCTTTTATTAATGTTGAACATATTGAGCAAAAGAAAATGTAGTGCCCCGTTTGTCGGAACTAAACTGAACAATACAGCTCACGTACAGCGGCCTATAATAATCACTAACACTTTCAATCCAATGCAAATGAGTTTACAAGGTTTCTCATTGTGTGGTACAATCAGCAATGCACCAACGGATGTTTTGAGGACTTAAAGTCCTCAAACAGAGGCTTGAGGACTGTTTGATTGATATGATAGATGACAGTCCCTAAAAGGAGGGACAAGAGTCAAACAGAAGAACCTGGATCCAATATTATTGAAATAATATTGAATATAACATGGTGATGTGGAAACTATCTGCTTTTTTTAAGCTTGGGTTGCTGCGTTTGACTTGAGAATGAACGAAGAAAAACTGATTTAGTAGCTCTGTTGGTCGGTGTTCGTATCATCCCTGTTTCAAAGAGAGAGAGAAATTGATGCCTTACTGGACACAATTAGCAAGCATTTCATACAGACCAATCAGCTGACAGTCCTGAAAAGACTTACATTCTGCTGGATTTATTACTTATAGATCATTAGAATATCAATAGGGATACTGCAATGACTGAGAATTATTTATAGTAGAATATTTCTAAATTATACAATATGGCAAATATCTATGGCAAAACCATGGGCTTGTATCCCCTTCAAACTCATGTATGCCAATATAAGTTAATTTTTTTGTGAAGCTTTAATAAGATTACACCTAAGCTCATTTGAAAAACGTACCTACACATACAATTCACTGCAGTTTCCAGTTGAAAAGACCATTAGTGACAGTACAACATTAATTAATAACATCTGTTGAAACAACAGAATCCAGTGTGTACAATTTTATAGAAAGAAAAATGGATTTTGCATAAACTGCCTGCCCCAAAAAACGGGAAAAAGAAAAAAAAACATTTGTGATCCACTTTTTCTTTGCAATTTATTTTTATTATCAAACATGGAATGAAAAAGGGTTTAACAGGGGCAAGTTCCTGAAAGGTTCACTGGATCAAGCAGTTTAGTTTCAATTATTTCTGAGAAACAAGCGTGACAGAAATTAGGCCAAGACATTGTGTTCTTGTTTGAATGGAGACTGGGTGAGGTTTGTATTTGATCACTTGTTTCAGTGTAAAAAAAAAAGCCTGTTTAATTCATCTGGACTTTCCATTTTAGGCCTGACTGCTGATTTCCTTCAACTCTATTTATGAGTCAAATACAAGGGAAAATTTTGACCTGCGGGCATAGATCTTACACAAGGTGCCATAAATAGCCATTTCTCTAGAGAGCTGGAGTCTAACGGTTGGCTCTCTAATTGTCTCAGCTCTCACTAGTATATGGAATGACAGACCTTTCTAATGAAAATCTTCCCAGCTGGATGTGGAACTCCACGCCTGCCCTAGAAATCACTACCCACTGGCCTCCAAAAATATGGCCACTAAGGATAGAATAGAGTCTCACAAAATCTAAAGCATGTTTTATGGCAGTGCAGATTTGATGTTTATGTTAAAAAGTTCAAACAGCAAATTAAATAATGTCATCAACAATCATTAAGGTTCATATTCTGCTATACATCACATTATTAAGTAATGTTTGATATGGTATTGACAGTTATTATAAAATGTCCCTTTGTGATCTGTTTCAGTGATGTAACATTAATGGTGCTTCTCTTGTTCACTCAACTGAAGAATATTGGCGAATGAACACAAACGCACACCATGACTTTACGTATGGTACGACAGTAAACAAGAGTGAATAAATGTGGGCTTAAGTTCTGAATTATTCATGTGTGCTGAATGAGGGCAATGTTTGTTGGCAAGCATACATAATAAGAGGTATTCCACATTTTTTAAGAGCAATATGCATGCATGGCATTTGAGCTTATTTGACATCTTCCAAAACAGTTTCAAATGAAAAGATTTACTCATCATTCTTGATGTGTCAAATAATAAACAAATAATTTAATTAACTAATAATTTGCCATCGCTATTAGTTATCATACTGTCTCAATAAATTATCATAAACGTCAAAAGCATGTCATAATTTTATTTGATAAATGTGTACCAACATTGTCACAGTTTCCTGTCTGAAAGTAGCTGGCAGGAGCTTATACAAGGTAGTTGTTTCAAAGCTTGTCAAAAAATCATTGTGTTTGCTTGGTAGCAGAGCTCAACCTCCAAAAAAAAAGGCTTCAAGTGGAATAGATCTCATTTTTGAGTCATACTCAAAACATTGCACTACACCTGCAAAACTACTTTCAAAGTGACATCAGGCCTCGCTGGCCAGGCTGCTGGGTGTGCATGGAAATATGAGTATAGCTGGTTATGACAAAAAAACACTACAGTTTCCTTTATGCTGAAAAAAACAAAGAAGTCAAGGTTTAAACAAGCCAAGACTCGGCGGTATGACACTTTTTGTTTGAGGAAAGAGTTCTAATTTGGATGGGATTAAATAAGCATATAGGTCTGCTCTGTTGACATTTACTGTTCTGACGTAAAAGGGAGAAGCTTAACATTTGGAGCTGGGGAGAGTAACAGTCGTGTGGGGGAGAGCAGTTGTCAATGTTTGTGGCGGGACAACTGGCATTACTTGCACCGCCATCTGGGTGGGCCGTCGCTGCCTCGTACTAGCTCACAGATGTTACGAGCACTTCAACACACTGAGAGAGCCTTGTCCTGGCTGAGAGTCTTCACACACACACACACACAGTGGGGGCAACACTGAACCCAACCATTAATGTGGCAAGTTGTTTAGTCAATGTACATTAGTTCTGTGCTGTTGTTTTATTTAAGCACAAGCAGATGGCAGTGACAAGTGTTAACAACTGAGTAACTGATAAATGAGTAACAGTATGCTGGAATGTAGGACTGCACACGGTTTTGATGAAAAATGCGAAATGCGATAACTCGTTAATCCATATGGGATATGATAATGCTTTAAGTGTAAGATCAATTTAAAATATGTTTAGATTTTAATTTATTATATTCTATATATTAATTATTTTTAAAAACTGAAAATGATATTACCAACATGTTTCTCAAATCTGAAAATGATACAACCAAAATGTTTCACATTCTATTTTTGTTTTAAAGAAAGCCACCCTAACTTACAGTGGCCAAGAGAGCTCAACGCGCTGCAACTGAAGGAAACACATGCAAATAGAAAAGCACCCGCAAATTAAGAAAACTTCTTCATCAGTTTCACAAAACATGTGTGCTCCAAATACTCACAACACAACCAAATGCAGAAACGCGCTGCAAAAGTTCAAAACTATGGAAGCTTATGTGTAGCAATATTCAATTTGAAATGTAATATGCAAAATGATGATGCAATATGTAAAATGACAATGCAATATGTAAAATGGCAATGCATTTCTCTATTTAAATGTACAGTTTCCATTACATTTGTGCAATGTTTGGTGCAAAATGAAAATGATAATTCAATTATATAATTTACATTTGCCATTTCATACATATGTTTTAATATGTAAATTGAATACATATTTTAACGCTTTATAAGTTGCAAAATTAAAATGAAAATGTATTCAAGAAATTATTAGATCTGTTTAAAATGTTCAAGCAAAAACTGTAGCAAAAATGATAATTTAAATGTTATTTTTCTTAATTGCATTTACACTCACAGTTAAGACACTTGCGATTGCATTTTCATTAAATGTCCCGCAATGAACGTAGCAAAATTCAATGAGCAAATTGAAAATGCATTCCGAGCCGATCACGCCCCCTGCCCCGCTCCGCCCCCTCCCTCCCGCTCGCTCTTGTCAATCACTGCATCAAGGCGGGGCTCGGCAACATTTTGAGGTGTTGGAAGGAAACATGGCGGCGGCAGAGCTGATACGAGCGTACATTTACTGGCAGATGAAGGGGATCGTGAACAGAGAAATTGTAGTGTTTCCTTTCCGAAGATTATTACGCGGCGTCTGCAGGTGATAGAACCAGTGCGTTGTTGGACCGTCTGGGAGAATGTTCTGCCTCATCACCCGTTTGATGTCAACATTATGCTGTGGTGTTGTTGTGTGATGCAGGACTCTGTTAATGATTGTTTCGTTTTGAATTAAATATCCTCATTGTCTGATACATATGCTTAACTTTATTCTTATTACTATTAACTATAATTACCAAATAATGTTGGAGATCCTACAGGTTTTCTTTACACATTCATTGGCCTAATACTCTGAGATCACAGAATATGATGGGTCAAATTCATAGCTACCAAAACATTTGACCACTCTTTATTTCTTCATAACTGACTGTAATGTTCAATAAAGTGACTCATGTGATGTACGACCATCTCCCATTTATATTTTATTAAGTATATTGATTAGATATATTGATAAATATACTAGATGTGTCGCGGAATCTGACGGGTCATATTCATACCGGAAAATGTGGCCGCTCTTTATTTCCCAATATCTGAATGTAATCTTCAATAAAGTGACTCATTTGATGTTTAACCATCTCCCTTTTCTATGTTATAAAGCATATTGATCAGATATTTATAAATATATAGGGCCATCACGGAATCAGATGGGTTTCGATGCCATCCTCTATAATTGGTCTAAATATTTTAAAAAACCGAAGCTGCACAAACAAAACTTTAACCGGCACAAACGAACGAGACTATTTTATTTGGAGGATGTGGGGGGCTGGGTGACCTCAGAATGACCTGTAAATATTCTTTAAATATCTATTAAATATCTTAAAAATTGAAGCAGCACAAACAATAAAGCAAAGTAACAGCACAAATGAAGTAAAAACGATTGAGCCTATTTTGCCGACGTTTTGCATATGGTGGGGGCGGGGCCAACTTCACGCAGTGATTGACAAGAGCGGGAGGGTGGGGGCGGGGCAGGGGCATGATCGGCTCGGAATGCATTTTCAATTTGCACATTGAATTTTGCTACATTCATTGCGGGACATTTAATGAAAATGCAATCGCAAGTGTCTTAACTGTGAGTGTAAATGCAATTAAGAAAAATAACATTTAAAATATCATTTTGCTACAGTTTTTGCTTGAACATTTTAAACAGATCTAATAATTTCTTGAATACATTTTCATTTTAATTTTGCAACTTATAAAGCGTTAAAATATGTATTCAATTTACATATTAAAACATATGTATGAAATGGCAAATGTAAATTATATAATTGAATTATCATTTTCATTTTGCACCAAACGTTGCACAAATGTAATGGAAAATGTAAATTTAAATACAGAAATGCATTGCCATTTTACATATTGCATTGTCGTTTTACATATTGCATTATCATTTTGCATATTACATTTCAAATTGAATATTGCTACACATAAGCTTCCATACAAAACACAACCAAATACAGAAACGCGCTGCAAATAGAACAGAAAACAACGGAAATGTTTCCAGGGGAACCAAATAAGTGACGAACCCGGCTGGGACATGCTTATTGCTCGTGAGCATCCCTATGCCCTACTCCCTTCGAAGGGCAGACGGCAGAGCCCTTGAAGTGGGGACTTTGGAGTGAGGGCACTTGTGTGCCATTATGTAGCCGTTTGAAACGCACTTGGCGAAGGGAGCAACGAAAGACAACGTAATTCCCTTATTATTTTCACTTGGGATGTTCCCATGACAACACAGCACGGTGTCCATCAGCTGAATAGCTGTTATTACCAGAAATATCTTATTACTGCTATTAACATAACTGTTGCAAATAAATATACATTTTATACAAAAAAGGTTTTAAAATATCCATTATCTGTGTGTGAATGTCTCAATTTTAAAACTTGCCGTAACATATTTGGACCCTGCATTACATAACATTTCTTATGTTTAAAACTTATTTAAACATACCATGACAAAATTTGTACAATGTAACTGATGATATAGATTAATATCTTTCCCTCATGTTTTTTTTTTCTCTTATTTATTTATTTTAGTTTTCAGTTCATGGTTCTTTTCTCACTAGTGTTCTGATGACATTGAACATATTGTTAATACATTGTGTATATTGTATACAAAGTTGTATGTCATAAACATGTCATCTATGTATGTTTTGCAAAAATAATAGTAATCAAATAAAGTAGACTTTGAGCTGTAAGCATGTCCCAACCGGGTTCGTCACCCCTGGAAACATTTCCGTTGTGGTCTGTGCTATTTGCAGCGGGTTTCTGTATTTGGTTGTTGTGAACTTTTGCAGCGCATTTCTGTATTTGGTTGTGTTGTGAACTTTTGCAGCACGTTTCTATATTTGGTTGTGTTGTGAACTTTTGAGGTGCGTTTCTGTATTTGGTGCATACATTTCTGCCAGGACCACTATCGTCAAATATGATTGACAGTTAGCATACAGTTAGGATTGGCGGTATGGTTCTGTTCTGGACAAGAACTCCCTGTGCATCCATGCAGCCTAGCATGGATAAGAGCAGGGAGAGCAGCAATAACCCCCCTTCGGGTAAACAGAACAGCACCAACATGAATGTATTGCAGATATCATTAATTCAAGATTTTAAAGTACAGTACAACATAATTCGAGAATTTATTCTGATTCAAGGGGAATCAGAATGTCATACTGACTGAACAAGAGGAGGAGCTGGGGATGGAGGAGGGTAATTAGCTCATGAGAAACACGATAGCTGCTGATAATACTGAAGGAGCTTATTTATGTATACAGTGATAGGCGTCATATTCCTATAGGTAGACGTGTATCAGCTGAGAGTCAGCTGATGCGAGCTTGACTAGCGTGACCAGCCAGAACTGGCGCTACGCTTAATGTTTTGTGAAACTGATTAAGATGTTTTCTTAATTTACTGGTGTTTTTTCTATTTGCATGTTTTTTCTTCAGTTGCAGCGCATTGAGCTCTCTCGGCCACCGTACTAACTTCTGAAAGTGAACAGCATTAGCAACATAAAAAGTAAGTGTCATTTTAATGTCAGTGTAAACCAGGGGAGTTAGGGTTTCAGGTAGGCCTACATTAGGTTTATTTTACAACATAAATTGAATAATCAATTGTAAAAATAAAGCAGTCTTTACTGTATGAATTAAATATATATAATTCTTATTGAAGCAACAAAAGTTATTGACTCAATAACAGTGAGTGATTTTCTCTTTGTGAATTGTTGTTTGATTAACATTAAGAACACAAAGGGAAGAAGGTTTGGTTTATAAGGCTGCGGTCTAGGGATGTAACGATTCACTCAACTCAAAATGTGATACAATTCACGATACTGGTTTTACGATACAAATTTTTCACGATTTATTTTTACAAAATGAGATTTAAGACAAATTATACATGAAAAAGTATAATTTTATTTATCAGACAAAATGCTGCACATTTCTTTGTAAAACTGAAATCTATTTTATGTCAAATAATAAAACTGAGTTTAATTTTTTTTGTATCCCCAAAAACTCCCTCCAAGGAGATCTTCCAATGCTGTTTTCTTGGGAGGAGGATGTTTCAGCTCAGTCTGTCTGTCTGGCCACTGGCACGTTCTTCACCCTCATCCTGTGCA
Source organism: Siphateles boraxobius (assembly GCF_051911475.1). Taxonomy (NCBI): domain Eukaryota; kingdom Metazoa; phylum Chordata; class Actinopteri; order Cypriniformes; family Leuciscidae; genus Siphateles; species Siphateles boraxobius. Next base: position 38,781,056 of record NW_027508734.1, on the reverse strand, counting down.
GAGGAATAGCAGAAACTAAAAGAATAAGTAAAATTTAAGTACAACAGTAACAGGCGTTCCACATAGTTATAAAGGCAAGATTGTAATATTATTTATTATAATTTTTATCATTGAACTTGCAAGAGTTAGAAAAACAGAACACAATTAGAAAAATATGCCATAATAATCAACAAATTATATAAAAAAAGACATTTAGAGAAAGAGATAGTAAAATAAATACAACACCTGGTTCTGCAATAGCACAGCTTTCTCCTTCAGTCTTCTTTGTAATACACCCTCGTGCTGGTCCTTCTCTCATAGCCTCATTTCCTTTGACATGAAAACACTGATGCACCTTGCCAATTAATATCTTTTACATGCAGACGGAGGTGACTGGAGCATCTTACTGTGGCGATTATTAGTCTTCAAATAGTGAACGTTGATTCAACGTTGAAATTTGATTGACGACTTAAACTGACCTTTACAACCAAAAATCAACGCTGAATCAACGTCTGTCTGCTATCTGGGTCTGCTCTACAAACACATTAAGACATTAATTGGTTTGACATTTTATTTTGATTTCAGAATTATTTTGTGTTCATTTATAAACAAAATGCAGCCCCAGTGGGAAGGAAATTGTTTGTGTGTGTGTGTGTGTGTGTGTGTGTGTGTGTGTGTGTGTGTGTGTGTGTGTGTGTGTGTGTGTGTGTGTGTGTGTGTGTGTGTGTGTGTGTGTGTTTTAAGGGTAGATGTGGCTAAATCATCGTGAGCAGATGTAAGCACTCAGGAGAAGTTGTATGCGTTTGAACAGATGGGATCTTTTTATTTACCCCAATTAAGGTCAATGAAACGCACAACTTACAAGAAAAAATTAAATAAATAAATATAAAAAACTACAATCTTAATAAATAAAGTAAACTGACATGAAAGTCAAAAAAAAAAACACAATCACACTTTTACAGCAGTTTGGAAATTGACCTTTACACAAGTCAATATACTTAGAGTATCGACAGACTTATGTCCACTCACCCCACTCTCCCTGAAAGAATGGAAAAGAATGGACATACTAGGCTTTATAGGCCTGAAGGCACCCCTGGAATTGGAGAATACCAACACAAGATTATAATACAGGGGTGGCTCAGATGAAAAGACCATAATGCTTAAAAACAGCCGAAATGTTACCTCTATAAAACTAGAAAATTACAGAATATTATTTCTATAGTTCCAGCTAAACATTGGCAAGCCACAAGTCATATTTAACAGCTAAAAAATATTAACTCAAACTCCGGGTCCCTTCCTGTTGACCCGGAAATCATAGCGTCATTTAAACCCCACAATTGCGGCAAATCTTCCTTTACACAAACAAAACGGAGACGCCAGTGAGACACAGGGATGGTATGTCAAAGCTATGTTCCTATTAAGCCCTGTTCGCACGGGATTAGTATTATCTGGGGACCTCGTGGGAATTAGAAATCACCCACCCCACATCTGAATTTCGTGTGGCGCATTCGCACGAGATAAGCAAAGCCTGTGACTTTCCTCGAATTACTGACTTATCTCTCAGATATGATGTCAATAGGCTATGGCTTGGAAATATCTTGTCGTTATTATAGGTCTAGCTGTATGATATATCATAAACAGAAGAATGTGCCTTACCGCATGCTATTATACATGTCATTCATTTCCATCTAACCATTCTTTTTGTTTTTGCTCTTCTGATGGTTTTCAGCTTTCTCTTTCTGCAAATTGAATAGTTGTATGGTGTGTATAGCGATACACCCAAAATACTATCAAAACACTCCCACGTAGCCTCCATTCTTCGCGAAAGATGGATCAAAAAGCGCACAGGAAACAAAAACCTTGAAAAATTATAAACGAGCCCGCCAAATCACAGAGATACCGATTCGCACGGGACTAATATTATCACAGGACCTCGGTGTTCGGCGAAATATGGTAGGTCATTTGCGGGGGAATTTTTACTTTACAAATTACAGACATGGCCGATTCGCACGGGATTAAGATCACAAACAACCACCGCAATTATTACAAATGACTAGAGGTCACCAGGTAATACTTATCCTGTGGGAATAGGGCTTTAAACTAAATAAACAGATACATAATTAATAAAGACATGTGCTGTGTGATTATTGTAACTGGTTATGACTGTGGTATGTCGCATTTTCACTGCGATTTTACATATTTATGAATGAAAAGCTTGTTTTAAAATCTTCCTGGTCTACTGACATTTGTTAAGACATCTGCTTTAAACATTACAATGCTCATAACTTTCGTTAACTCTACAATAAGTAAATACACTTCACCAGCTAATTACTCTTGGACAGTGATGCCATAGAAATACAGAGTGACAGCAAAAACGGAAGTTCAAAGACAATTTTCTAAAATGGTTGCGCGCTTGTTTGTCTGGCGCATATAAGGTAGGGTGACGTCCTCTTTTTGGACCTAAAAAATGCGTCCAGCCGGGATTTCTAGATCAACCCAAATGTCCGGGATTCGTCTTTTGTTTTCTACAGTCGCCGTTTTAGCATTGCTTTAGGTCCCGCCTTCTTGCACGCCACCATTGGTCAGTCAATCGTACGTAACGTAAACATTGGTCAAACTGCATCTCAGTCATTACCCTCAGCACCACGAGAGCACAAGAGAGAGATAAGCGCTTGCTTATATCAACAGTGCACATGGCTCCTGAACAGCAAAAATAAAAAGCCCAAATGTAAATTCACAGATGATTTACAGAGACAATTCCCGTGTTTTCAGCAGCCATATCACCCTGTAGCCCAAGACTAGTTGCCCACTGAAGCTAAGCAGGGTTGAGCCTGGTTAGTACCTGGATGGGAGACCTCCTGAGAAAACCAGGTTGCTGCTGGAAGAGGTGTTAGTGAGGCCAGCAGGGGGCGCTCACCCTGTGGTCTGTGTGGGTCCTAGCACCCCAGTATAGTGACTGGGACACTATACTGTCAAAGAGCACCGTCCTTCGGTTGAGACGTTAAATCGAGGTCCTGACTCTCTGTGGTCATTAAAAATCCCAGGATGTTCTTCGAAAAAGAGTAGGGGTGTAACGCCGGCATCCTGGCCAAATTTGCCCCTTGGCCTCTGTCCATCATGGCCTCCTAATCATCACCATGTAATTATTGGCTTCATCACTGTCTCCTCTCCACCAGTAAGCTGGTGTGTGGTGGGCATTTGGCGCACTATGGCTGCCGTCGCATCATCGAGGTGGATGCTGCACATTGGTGGTGGTAGAGGAGATTCCCCTTTTCGTATGTGAAGCACTTTGAGTACCCAAAAAAATATATATAAATTTAACAAATTATTATTGTTACTTTTGTTACGGTCGGGATCCGTGTAAAGCAGAATGCATGACCTGCAAAGCTGGCACTTACGTGTCAGTGTCAAATAAAGGTGCTATAGCGACCTAGAAGCCCACATAAGGAAAGTATACAAGAGAACATCAGGAGGATTGAAATAATTTTTACTGTAATAGTGTAGTATTAATTTTATTTTAACCTATACTATGGCCATGAAAAGAAACAGTGTCATGTAAAAGGTGTTAAAAGCTAAACTTTTTATTTTATTTTTTTATATTATTCTATTTTTGCGGGTCAAACGTTGAATGGAAAGGATGCATTATGTATTAAAGTACAATAACATCGTTTCTGAAAGCTAAAATATGGTCACTCTATATAAGGTCTATGAGAGAAAAAAAAAGCCCAGCATAATTTCATGTGTAAAGCCACAGTTCCCTTTCGAGTCAAAACGGGACTGGACGCAAATGCTGTAACAATTGAGTTTAAATAGTTATATCTCTTACATTTTTGGTTAAGAAAAAATAATAACTTCGGCTATGTGTATTTCGACTAAACACGTTTACAAAATTTCATCTTCGTACTAAAATTGATTTTTATTTTTTTAATTATGTACCTCTGCTTGGTCAAGATGGACCCAAATGCAGGGTTAAAATGATAAATAAATGCATGATGTACTGAATGAGTAATTTTGTTGAATAATTGTTAGCTCAATATTGACCAAAATAATTGTGATTACGATTTTTGCGAGCAGGCCTAATACATCATGAGATATTTCTCCAAACTCCACAGTTGCTACAAAGATTTTTTCCAGTAGTCTCAAAAGTAAGAAAGAAACCCTGACAGTAAGTTGATTAGTGATCTGTTTTTTTTGCTTCACCTTGTACAGCGTCACCTTGTGTGAGATCAATAGAGCACTAGTGATCACCTTGGTATATAAAAAAAGATAGCATTGATTGAGCTATGTTTCTCATTCAGGTGATGCAAGTTTGTCTGGTCGTTTAATTCAGGAAGATTAATTTCAGATCCTTCTCCCTTGTCATTTCCTGTCCCACTTCTCTACTGTAGCTCACAATACAATAGGGAAAATACCAAAAATAAAACTTAAAAGAAAGACTTGAGATTGAGGTAGCTCATTTAGATAAACCTCAGTGATGAGAGATGTTTTTAATGTCACTGTAACAAGTAACCACTGAATGATAAAGTGGTACCCACATGGGGATGTATAAAAAGCTTGCAATTAAAAAGAAAAAAACAGATTAAATTATTGTTCTTGAGCAGATTTATAAGAATAACTAATCCCTATGACATCAACAAAGAGCAGCAGAAGATAATAGTCTAGTCTCAGCGTCAGACGGCACACCAACAGACCTCCCACAATCCATTCACTGTCTAAATAATACATATTTCACTCAAAAATTACTGAAATTACCAATTCAAACCTGGAAACAAAGTAGTATTAAGTGTTCTGCCCATTTACATTTCAGGCATGTACTGTAAAGGCATGTAAATGAGTAATTGTGTTAAATAATAGTACACATTCAGAGAAATTTTTTCTGTTTTCCATCAAACTTTTTTTTTTTTTTTTTACCAGAATAACCTGCAGTGAGGTCCAGAGACATTATGCCGGAGTCAAAAGTCTAGCTATGCACAAGCACACCCATCACTAAACAGTTTATGTGTCTGCCAGATGAGCAGTGTTTATGTTCAGTGGCTCAGCCATCCATAAACAGAGCCAAAGCAGTGTGTTAAACTGCTGTGCATGTCCATCTGAGTGTCTTACACATCCTGAGATGAACACTCAACGCTTCGGTAACACTGAACACAGTTGAGTAGAGTTCTGAAATCTCTCCTCTGAACATCAGTGAAAAGGTGCATCCCATATTTTAAAACAATCCCAGAAACTGAATTAAAAGATTATAAACAGCATGTACTAACACAGATTTACACAACACTCTTAAAAATAAATGTGCCAAATGGGGGTTTTCACCACGATTCCATAGAAGAACCCCCCCCCCCCCCTTTCAGTTAAGAACCTTTCAGTTAACAGCTCTTAAAATAACCTTTTTTTTTCTTACTGTGAAAAATATATGTTTCCACTATAATAACCTTTTGTAGAATGGAAATGTTCCATGGATGATAAATGTTCTTCATGGAACCATATAAACCCATAAAGTAGGCTACTTAATTTTTAAGAGTGAAGGTTGGAATTGAGACTGTGAGAATAGAAATGTGTGATTTTGTTAGTTATTTCTCTCTTACCTACAATTAAAAGTCTACAGACCCGTATGAAGGCTAAATAATTGTGAAATACAGGCAGAAGCCCACCCAAAAGCTTACACACAGATCTGTCATTGGCCTACTTCCATCTACTGAACATCTGTGTGTGGAAATGCAAAAGCTGCCTGATTTACCCCTAAATATGTGTGTTTGGTTTGTGTGTGGGGAGAGAGAAAGAGAAACACTGACCATGTTTACATCAATTTCTGATTAATGTTACGGCTATTTTAAAAGAAGAAGAAGAAGAAGAAGAAGAAGAAGAAGAAGTAGTTTAGGCTACATGGTTCACAGCGACTGGAATATTCTTGTATGTTATCCAACTGAAAGACTTGCATTTTATTTTTGTTTTCTCTCCTGCTATTTCCTATGCTGTATATCTATAGATATTTGAAATATTATTTTTGTAAAAATATATTTATAATATACATTCAAATGTGAAATCAGTACATTCACTTTAATCATAACGATTAACAAGATATTGGATAAAAAAATGGATATCAATCAACTCCTTAATTCTCAATAAAAGTGTAGTAAATTGCAAAATGTAGGCCATTAGACTCTAGATCTACAATTATAGGTCATATTTTTCATGCTTGTAAAAGGTTAACCAATGTAGCCTAGTCATATCTTCACAGTTCACACCAAACAACGTGTTTCATTTAAATAACTTAGCTTCTTGGTCTCTGTATTAATATTCATTATATTCATTATGTGTGTAAATGCAAATCCAAATTAAGCCAATAATACAGTTTCAGCTATCTGCATATTGCAATAGGACATGAATGCAAAATTAATGAGTTTATTAACTTGCGATTTAAATCACACAAATGCGAGGGGAAAATCTTAAGTGGCCTCTCAAGAACTCAAGAAACAGCACTTTAATAATAATATTCTGATTATAGAAGTATATTCCAATAGCAGTAAAGCAGAATAAATGAACCCGACCGTAAGCACTAAATCAAAAATAATAAAATAATAAGTGCATCGTCATTGGAAAAGATGAAAGGGATTATTCGAAATGCAGACACAAAGGAATGCCTCAAAGATGTGTCTAGATTAGAACATGGAGATTCCATAACCGAATCACCTGAACTGGGCCAGGATGAAGGACGCATTTCAGAGGTGTGATGCAGAGAGAATGTTTGTAAACAGCTTCAGTTTAAATCCGCTTAAAGTGAATGGGTTATCATTGCTTTCTTCTGCATTTTCATTCACTGGTTCCTAGAATAACTATCCTACCAATTATACGTGTATTTTGAAAATAGGCGACAAGACACTAAATAACCGAAGATGTTACATGTAGTGGGTTTCAAATCGTTCTCACTCCAGCTGCAAAATACATTCAGATGAAAATGATACTCCGTTGTGTCCTTGCAGTTATTTCTGTGTAATGGATCTTGCATAATATCACTGTTATCCTATACATCCAGTAAGAATGGTGAACCAGATGCCATACCGAATACATAAATACAGTGCCGATAAAGGGAAAAAACAATTACCGTTTATTGTGAAGACTCTTCATTCCTTCGTCGCTGAAAACATGGGAGGTAAAGCGAAGCGAATTGCTAAAATCCCGTGGCGAATACAATAGCTTAATCTAACAGCATTGAGAGCAGCGCAAAGCAGCACGTCAGAGCGCACAGATCGTAGTTCTGTGCAGTTAGATCCTGGCTGGTAGCTGGTCACGTGACCTGCCAGTAAACCCAGGGAAAGATTGAACCGTTGGCAGGTCAGGTCACGTGACCTGCTGCCATCTATGGAAATTAAATGATGACTGTTCATTATGCATCCACTTAGCAAACGCAGCCCTTCACCTTTGTGTAGGAGAGTGTTATACAAACTTTATACAAAAACATTTCGGTGTGATTTGTCTTGAGCCTTAATGTAGCTTAACAGTAACCTATGTATAAACGGAGATTTTAAACTAAGGCCTTGAACTGAAAGATGTAAGAGGTGTATGAGGTAATGACGTGGTCTGAACGGATTCGGTTTAGGGCAGCACCTGAAATTAAGCGCTTGTATATATTTGTTTAAAACTAAAATGCCTTGTGAGTTTTTAAAGTGACACTTTTTTCTTCCACGTTCGGTTCAAATAAAAAAATAACCTTCCAAATAATTCAGGGTATGGGACATGGGATGTTTGGGTAGATCATCATGAATGGATGGACGAACATACAGTTTATTTTTTAAATAATTTCACACACAGTCCATATTCAAAATCGTTGTCAACAAAGAGTGAAAAGAGAAACAATTGTGCCCTCTGTTGGTGATTGCGTTATAATGTATACCCCAGAGTACAGTCTGCTTGATGGGGTGGGGTGACATATTTGGGCTACTTTTGTTGGTTTATGATAGGCTACACCAAATCGTTATTATTACTCTAAGACATATAAAAGGTTAACAAAAAATTTACTGTTGATTAAAATGCTTAATTTGGTATTGCAATGGTGGTGGAAATGAAAAGGCTTGGTGACATCACAATATATATATATATATATATATATATATATACAGGGGTTAAATTGGGATTTATTATGTGGGGGTGCTCTCCCTAGGGGGGTCCGGGGGCATGCCCCCCCGGGAATTTTTTTTTGAAAAATAAACCATTAAATAGCACTTTCTGGAGAGTTTTGTGCAAAGAAATGGAGAAATTGAGTATTACATGATATGTGAAAAACTGCAAGGTTAAGAGCATTTACTTTGCAACAGGTATTAGGACATTTAGCATTTACATTACTGCTAATCAGTCATCACTTGATTACACGTTGTAATACCTTGTTATGATATAGTGACCCATACAATGTGCCAAACATAATGTGCCACATGGAGAGACAGTGCAGCATATGACAGTAGCAACAGCTGAGAAGATTTGGGTCTGTGGTGACCAGGTCCACCTCATACAAACTTCCTTCTCCCATTCTCTCTCTTTACTACGACAACGCACACACACACACACACACACACACATTAGCAATTCTCTTGGCGGTTTGCTGATAATCCGGTATCTGAAGTAAAATGCTCAAAACATCTCCTGAGAAAAATCACATGGTCAACCTAGTCCTGGTTATTTAATTTTGATTTAGTCTTATTTTTCTTACCTTGTCATTCAAGGCCAGGGCACTTTTTTGACATTTCTGGAACATCCACATCCCGCGCAACCACGGTCTCCCAGGAACATTCATTATTGCTGCGTACATTTATCCGTGTCAGATGCGCATGCGCGAGCGGTGCGCGATCATGGTCGACTGACAACGAGATTAAGCAGCTGAACAAAAATACGGCCGTGTTCCGATTTTTCTCATCTCAGCTCCGCCGAGACAAAATAGACATGCCATTTCAAAAATCTTTCATTTATTGTCAGAAATATGTTTTCAAAAGCATCACTTTCATCAAATTGTATGTGACATAATTTCCAGTAGGCAACTGACTGCAAACGAGCAGGCTTATGTGCCGGGGCTGAGCCCCGGAGAGCCCCGGCCCAATTTAACCACTGTATATATATATATGTGTGTGTGTGTGTGTGTGTGTTGTTGTTTTTTCTATACACAGTATAGATTGTCATTGGTTCAATTCTTTTTTTCTCAAAACTATAAGTTCTACCAGAAAGACTAATAGATAAAAGATAAAATAATGTAACAAAAGCATATATTTATTAACATCCCAGCAACAAGCAAATATTTATAAAGTATTTATACAATCCGATGGTAGCGGAATGTGCATTTTACTGCCTGAAGATGAAGGCAGGGGCGCAGCCGACCTCCCCGGAAGGTATGGGAAGGGACCATCCTGGTGGTGGTGGGGAGTAATTGTTTTAGTAATTGATCAGAACGTGCGCACTGTTGACGTTGACAGCAGCGTGGATTGATAGAAATGGAAAGAAAATAGTGCCGATTAAAACTGAGATGAATTTTGACCGGCTTGTTTTTGTGTGTTAAATTAATCAAGCTTTGAATCGCAAATAATTTTTTCACGTAAAAACGCAGTTTTGAGGCCCCGGAAACTAACCGGGAGTACTTTCTTGAAAAACTTCCAGCAGCCAAAACTCTGACCAGGGAGGTGACAACAGAGTGGGTCAGTGTGTATGCACTATAGTCCTGGTAAGGATTCCATACAACTTCATGTCTTAAATGGGCGAACTAACCCTTTAACAATACAATATACACAATACAATATACAGAAAAATATATCCCACCAAATGGAATTTACAACACATGAAACATATCAGATATACAAAACCATCCATTGAAAATAACTGTACATGTTAGTAAACATCTTTTACAGCAATATATTTCTTCAAATATAGCATGGATGGCCAAAATAATTTAAGAAATTAAATAGATTTATTTGAGAACAGCGATAACCCTCCTTACCTTTCCACCATAGATATATACACTAGTAGAGGATGGCGCCGAGTATGGCTGCCGTGTCTCTCGCGCCTCCACGACCACGCAGCTTTTTTTTTTCCAGCTTTTCAGCTAGTTATTTTATTATATTTTTTCTTAACATATGTATGTAAAGTTGTTAGCCCGCTAGCTTATGACAGAGATACTTTATTAGAAATTCAAGACTCAACGATCAACCCCCCAATTCCGGAGTATATTTATATTGACCCTCTGGTCGCATTAACAGAGGAATACCCATATACCAACTCAGCGGCGAGACCAAGGAAAAGACGCAACAAACGCCAAAAAAGAGGACGCAGAGCAGGGATACTTGTGAGACTTAGGCAGCGAGCATCTCTGGATAATAAGAGTGAACTCTGGGCTAGAACATCCTTTCAACGTGAGACAAGAGATGTAATGTTATTTGCCTAACAGAAACCTGGCTATCATCGAGCATGCCCGATCACGCAGTTGCCCCCCATGGCTTCTCCGTGTTTCGGGCGGACAGATCAGCTGACCTCTCGGGGAAGAGGAAAGGCGGTGGAGCCTGTTTCCTTATCAACAATGTGTGATGTAATCCGGATAGTATACATCCCATAAAGCAATTTTGCTCACCTGACGTGGAATACTTAATGCTGCTGTGTAGACCATTCTGGCTGCCGAGGGAGTTTACGGCTGTCGTTTTAACAGCTGTCTATATTCAACCACAGGCAAATACGGAGAACGCACTGAAAGAACTGTATAACTCCGTCGCTAACGTTGAAGATAAATATCCGGAGGCAGCTTCCATACTGCTTGGAGATTTTAATCAAGCTTCCTTGAGTAAGGTACTGCCGAAATATTTGCAGCATATTCATTTCAAAACTCGCGGCAGTAAAACTTTAGATCACTGCTATTCTCCCTTCCGCAATGCTTACAAACCCCTCCACCGGCCATCGTTAGGGAAGTCAGACCACCCCTCTATTTTGTTGCTGCCAGCCTATTAAGCATAAGTTAAAGCAGACAGCGCCCATCATGAGGTCAATTCCCCGTTGGTCCGACCAATCGGATGCTGAGCTCCAGGAATGTTTTGAGACTGTGGATTGGGAAGTGTTTCGGAAGGCGACTTCTGATTTTCATGAATATGCCGATGTAGTGATGTGTTTTATACTAAAGTGTTTTGAAGACATTGTCCCTATGCAATCAGTCCGTGTTTTTCCCAATCAAAAAGCATGGCTTGATCACTCTGTAAGACTAGCCCTCACTGCAAGAGACAAAGCCTTTTCCTCTGGGAACTCGGAGGAGAAGAAAATAGCTCAACACAAACTTCGCAAGGCAATTAAGCTGGCTAAGAGGCAATATAAGGAAAAAATTGAGAAACAGCTGAGTGAAAATGTTTCACGCAGGGTATGGCAGGGTAAATAGTGCAATAGTGCCAATTATGTGTAAAAATAGTGCCGATAGTGAGCAAATGTTTTGAACGGCTTATAAGAAATTACATCAGTACTCTTGTCCCAAAAAATTTGGATCACCATCAGTTTGCCTATTGAGAAAATAGATCCATAGAGGATGCTATATCCACAGTACTCCAGAACACACTCACGCACCTGGAAAATGAAAACTCATATGTGAGAATACTTTTCATTGACTATAGTTCAGCATTTAATACAATAATCCCCTCTAGACTGGTCACAAAACTCAGCAGCCTAGGTTTTCCATCTGACCTCTGCAATCTCATCCTGGACTTCCTAAGTAACCGGCATCAGGTGGTTAGGATGGGGTCCATCACCTCCGCTCCTCTAACCGTGAGTACCGGAGCACCCCAATGCTGTGTGCTTAGTCCTCTTCTTGACTCACTGTACACATATGATTGCACGCCATTACACTCGTCAAACCTCATCATCAAGTACGCTGATGACACCACGGTAGTTGGCCTGATTAGAGGTGATAACGAGTTGTTGTACAGGGAGGAAGTGGAGATTCTGGTACAGTGGTGTCAGGATAACGATTTGTCTCTAACTGTGGCAAAAACGAAAGAGCTGGTGTTGGACTTCAGGAAGAAGAAAGCTGAACTGACTCCACTGATGATTCATGGGAATGCGGTGGAAACGGTGAGCAGTTTTAAGTTACTTGGGATCAAAATAACCAATAACCTCACCTGGGACCTACACACTACAGGAATAGTGGGGAAAGCCCAGCAACGCCTGTTCCACCTTAGGCGTCTGAGGAAATTTGGCATGGGCCCCAATGTTCTCTGTGCTTTTTATCGGGGCACAATTGAGAGTGTCCTCACAGGGGCCTGGTATGGCAACTGCACAATAAACAGCCGCAGAGCAATACAAAGAGTGGTCAAAACTGCTCAGAAAATATGCGGCTTTAAGCTTGCACCTATAGCAGACCTATACCAGGAGAGGTGTAAGAAGAAGGCCCAAAGGATTCTCAAGGACCCCAGCCACCCTAACAGCAACCTTTTCCAGCGGCTTCCCTCTGGCAAGCGCTACTGCAGTCTGAGAGCAAAAACTTGCAGACTTAGAGACTCATTTTTTCATCAAGCTATTAGGCTTCTTAACAGTAGATATACTTTTATTTACTTATCACAGTAATGTACTGTATTTTAATTATTGTGAGCAGTTTTTTAAATGTATTGTTGTTGGGGTGTGTGTGTGTGTGTGTGTGTGTGTGTGTGTGTGTGTGTGTGTGTGTGTGTGTGTGTGTGTGTGTGTGTGTGTGTGTGTGTGTGTGTGTGTGTGTGTGTGTGTGTGTGTGTGTGTGTGTGTGTGTTTTAATGTATGGATATATGTACACTAAACTTCTGCAGGTTAGGAGGGGAGGGGGACCTGAGATTTTTGCTCTTGCATTGTATGTAAATATGATATGAGATGCAACTTCAATAAACTAAACTAAACTAAACTAGATGTCGCCTTGGGGTTCTAAGCATGCGTCAAAACCGCCGCCAATTTGGAACAGGCGTCTTGTCATAGGAAGTAGCTAGGTAACGCCGAATTCTTGGATGATGCCGGACTTTTGTAGCCTGGCTAACGTCAGACCTAGTCTCATTGAGACGTGGGTCTGGGAACCACATGTTAATTTTCTCCTTGTAGCAAAGTTCGTCTTTATGGAGGAAGAAGGAGGCGGGAACCGGCAAACAATCAATATATACTTTATTTAAAATAAAATAAACAAACTAAAATACCGCCAGCAGCCCCTCGCGGACGACTGCTGGCTTACCAAAAATAAACATAACGGCCAGCAGCCCCTCGCGGACGACTGCTGGCTAAAATAAAACAAAAACACAACTAAAACACAGGCCTGTTCCTCTCCCGATCATCAACGTCGTCGCTCCTCCTTTATGCTTCCGCTCCTCCGTGAGAGATGCGAGACCGGTGTGCTCACAGGTGTTGCTCATTATCAATCGCACCACCGGCCTCGCGCCGTTCTCTCACGTCCCTCGGCCGTCCTGTTCGCCACACTCCTATTTGAGGCGTGGTTTACGAATGCCCAGAGCCGTTTATTGGGTGCTACAGAAGTCTATCAAATGCGCCTGTGCCTAGCTCATAGCCAATCGTTTCAATTATAACAGATGACGTATGTAGAGCGGCAGAAATTAGACGAGGAAGAAGACATTGGGTCAGAGATTTAACTAAACTACTTAGAACAATATCTAAGGCTGCATCGAAAGGTAACTTCGCGTCTGCTGCCATGTTGGATCCATAGGAATAAACAAACTGCTTCGGTGTGTCGCATAGAGACAGGGCATATTTAGGCCACGCCCACACCAATTATCCCACAAAATACCCATTCTTCCTGCTGATGCTTCAAGTCTTATTGCCTGTATCCACTTTTGTCGGCTTTTACGGTTCGGAAGCTTATGAAATTTTTTTCTGGGTTTTTTAGCTTGTTTGCTGTACACCTTGTCACACAGCGGCTTTTAGGCATTTTTCTGTCTTTTGTTATATGTCATAAATGACAAGGAGGCAGCCTCTCGCAATGCAAAGTCAATGGAGACGGTTGGATTGTCCCCCCCCCCCCCCTCTCCCCCGGTGGGCGTGGTCTGACCGTTTGAACGTACCAAAACAACTAGAAAATCGCATGCATGACGATTTATGGTGATTTTATTTCTGTAAGACCTTTTCCTACATTGACGCTGATGCATTAAAGAGGAAGGACTCCCCTGTTCCATGATGGCGGCTCTATTGACGCATTCGTTCCAATGAACTGCCGTAGCGAAGGCGAAATCTATAGTGTATATATCTATGCCTTTCCACAAGGAAATAGAACTGAATTAAACATCAACTCCACCCTTGTAAAGAAGGGCTCACTCACACAATGAAACACTCATGGAACACCGCTCCCCCCTAAGGCTGGGAAAAACATTTTACATCTTCCCTACATCCACCCCTTCTTTAAATGATGTGCCCAGTCATCACTTAAAAAACAAAATTAAGTCAGTTTAAATCTTAAGATTTTCTTTGAAGTGTCTGTGTGGGGTGTGCGTGTTTATATATATTGCTAATGTAGAGCTTCTTCTTTGCTTAAGCCTTTTCCACCACTTTCCTTCCTCTCTCTACCTTCTCCTTATCACTTTCACTTTGGAGGACATGTATCTCCAAGGAGAGTCTATTTGGTGGGCGCTTTTTCCGCTCAGGATATCTCCTCTCTGGCCGCTCAGGATTGGAGACTTCCAATGGCGCCTGCTCCCAATGCTTCTCCTTTTCACTCACTGTCACTTTCATTTGACTTCCATTCTGTTCATGCTCTTCGTCCACAACATCTGGCCATTCCACACTTGTACTCTTGTAATAGTGCCAGTGTCTCCACTTTCACTTGTCTCCACTAAACTTCTCTTCTTCCTCTAAAACACATGAGTCCATTCCAGACACTTCCAAATCAGGCTCTTTTCGGCCAAGGTACTTGGAACTCCCTGTCACAATCTTTTGGACAAACCACATACACTGGAATTCCTGACTGTTTCTTCACCACAACATATGGACATGGTTCCCACCTATCAGTCAGCTTCTGTTTCCCCTCGACATAACACACTTTCACCATCACTCTGTCACCAGGTTGGAACATGTGGCTTTTGGCTTTCTTGTCATTTTTCTCTTTTTCTGAAGATCCTTTGCATGCCTCAACATTCGGTCTGCCTCATCATAAGCATAGGTCAAGCACTCATGCAGAGTCTGGACATATTCACTATACTGACATGGCTTTTTTGCTGTTGACAGGCCAAAAAGGAGATCAACAGGCAGTCGTGGATGTTTACCATACATCAAGTATGGGGAGAAACCAGTCGAATCGTGTTGAGTGCAGTTGTAAACATGTGGCAGTGCATCAATATATTCATGCCACCTGAGTTTTTTTATCAGGATCAAGAGTGCCCAACATATTCATTAGAGTTCTGTTAAATCTTTTGGTGGTCCTATTGCCCTGCGGATGGTAAGGGCTAGTACAGTATGAGTCCTTGTAATTCCCATCAGCTTACACAACTCCTTTACCACTGCAGTCTCAAAATTTCTGCCTTGATCCGCGTGGAGTCTTGCCGGGAAACCAAATCGACAGAAGAAATTCTTCCACAGCACCCTTGCCACAGTGATAGCCTTCTGGTCTTTTGTGGGGTAAGCCTGGGCGAATCTTGAGAAATTATCAGTGACAACCAGGACATTCTCTATTCCTCGCTTAGACTTCTCCAGGACAAGGAAATCTACGCAGATGAATTCAATAGGAGCATTAGTGTGAATGCTCACCAGTAGAGCCCTATTTCCAGTGGGAGTTTTCCTCAGACAACATCTTTCACACTGCTCACACCAGGCCTTAATTCACACTTCATTCTCAGCCAAAATAATCGTACCCAAAACAGATCTAAGGTACGTTCAAATCCCAAATGACCGGAGTTGTCATGAAGACTTGTTTTAGCCAAAAGTCGTATTTTCTCTGGTAAGACCAGCAATGGACCATCCCTGAACATCTTTAACCTGCCTGTAAAGAATTCCATCTTTAACCACCAGCCTCCTTCACTCTTTTAAGAGAAGCCGTGCATACTTTCCCTTTTTCCAATCTTTCTCCACGTCTTGGCTTTTTGTTTAGTGTCTTGTAATGTAGGACTGGCCCAATGACAGGGTCCTCCTTTTGCCATCCTCTGCTCTCCAGCTTTGTCATTGCAGGCAGTGCATCAGTACCTACTCCATCAAATAAATTGGCTAGCTCGTCAACACGGCTCAGAAACTCTCCCTCTTTGCATACAACAGTTCTCTCCGTTTGCTCACTAACATACACTTCCTTCCTCCCTGACTCATCTCCGCAGGACTGGTCTTGCTGTGTGGAGGAAATGCACTGCGGGCAGTACTGAAGAGTTTTTGTGACCTCTTGACTCGACATCCTTGAGAATGCATCAGCATTAGAGTTGGACTTCCCTAGCCTATACTCAATGTCAAAGTCAAACATGCCAAGCTGTGACTCCCAACGCTTAACGTTTAACGTTACTGTTAGTGAGCCAGGGTTGAGATGATAAATAAGCAATAGGCCTATATGCAGTTGAAAGCTGTTTTGTTAAATTTCGCCAAATCTAACTTTAGGTTAAAAAGTTTAGGGGATCTATTTTTATACCTAGCTCACGGGAAGCAGCGGTTCAACTAGGTGTCGTCCAGCCCCCAACTCTAGAATCTGTTTAGCAAAGCATATCGTCAACGCCCAGGCGGAGCACTTTACACTCATGATAGAGGAGCTCAACGCCTAAGTGGACATGTTGCATCTCGGATTTTTACCGAAATGAAGGCAAGCACTAAGTGCAACTTTGCATGGAAACAGCCTTCCCTCTCTGTTGAGTTCCAACAGATATTTGTAGAGTCTATGGCTTGCATTCTGTACACGTCCAAGTGAACGGACAGAGAAGCCAGTGCTGGATCTGCCTCCTCCAGGGCAGCGCTTGCAGGCTCACCACCTGCTCCATTTACGGGAGAGGTATGAACCTTGGGCACAATCCGAGCTGGGGTCTCAACTTGTGAGAGTTAGCCGGCCCAGACTCCAGGCACAATACGTTGACCGAAAGCAAGCAAGTCCCTACCCTCTAGTAGAGACCACGCGAGCAGGAGAACACTTCTGCAACACGATGAGTGTCGTTTAAACATCGAGGCAACATCATTTTGAGGGTGAAGGAAAACAGCCTACTCCAACCCATTTTGAAGGAAAGAGAGCACTGAAGTGATCGAAAGCTTTCAGGATCTCCTCTGGAGAGAAGACGCACTCAACGACTAGGTTCCACTTCTAAAGGCGTAAGCACGCTACCCATTTCTAGGGGGTGCTCGCAGAAGTGATGGTCTATCTCCGGGGGAAGAACGCGGGTGCCATCGTGCCCCTTCCCTGAAAGAGTTTTCAGGGGAAGTCAGGAAGGCTTTCGATGGGAACCAGGTCTAGTTGGGCCAATAACGGGCAACTATGAAGACCTGTTCCTCTCCTGACTTGGCACGTAGGTGCAAGCGACGGGCGCAAAAAGACAGGAGCATTTGTTACGTCCTATGAAGGTCTAGGGGTCAGAACGTAACTTAGTTAAGATTTTAAAGAGCAAAAGTCAGGGCCCTGCCACAGCACCACAACAACGAAGTTCTTTTCAACAATTTTATTCAAAAGTTAACAATAATTTACTTCGAGAGTAAATTGGGAAGGAAACAAAGACTTCAGAAGGGGGGGAATGCCAAAATAACAAACAAAAGTTTAATCTGCCTGGGGGAGTCAATTTCTTGCTAAATCTCTTAAAGAAAATACAAATAAATAACAGAAATGTACACTCCCTCCCTCCCTGACCACAAACCAGGAGAAAACAGGGGATAGCAAAATAAAAATGGCACCCACCTCCCTACAGTTCCCAGACAATAAACAAAGCAAATAATCAGATAAATAGCAGCTTAAATTATAAAGCAAAAAGGTATGGACTGGGACATCTCACAAATAAGCAACAGTGTGTGGCTCCAGTAATTAACAATAAACAGGAATAAAGCAACGGTTCTATAGGCAAAAACAACAGAAAGAGGCACAGTGTTACACAGGTCCACGACAAGAAACACAACAGCTCTCAACAACAGGGCCGGGCAGGACACAGACCATGCTCTGGAGAAATGTTCTCCCTGAATGATAGTTCTGCTGGCTTTTATGCTGTTTCCCTCCTGGTTGATAAGCAGGTTCAGCTGGAGACGTAATCAGCTACCTGCCAGAGTGAAAAAGTGGGAGGAGCCAAAAGAGAGCAGGAGACACCAAAACAACAAAGAAAGCACACACAGATCACAGTACCATGTACTTTACGAAAATATACGTCCTTGGACGTAACACATTGCTCAACACAAGATGTGAAGATCACTGGGCTTCAGGAGCATTTTCTTCTCTGCGCTTGAGTGTGATAAGTTCACTGAGCTTCAGGAGCATTCCTGCTCAACACCTGAGTGTGATAAACTCACTGAGCTTCAGGAGAATTTCTGCTCAAACCTTGAGTGCGAAGAACTTCACTGAGCACCAGGAGCATTTCTGCTCAGCACTGCGTGTGATGAATTCACTGAGCTACAGGGGCATTTCTGCTCAACACCTGAGTGTGACAAACTCACTGAGCTACAGGAGCATTGCTGCTTAACACCTGAGTGCGATGAACTTCACTGAGTTTCAGGAGCATTTCTGCTCAATATGAAGTGTGATGATTTCACTGACTTGAGCAGGCGCAAGGCGACCATGAGTTGCAGTCGCTTTTAGAAGGTTCACTGGGGTTAAACGCATTTCTGCGGGCCCCTGAGGCAGCTGAGACCCAGTGTTTGTCCAAGGGTAGTCCGCTCGGTTTACACAAACACTGGCAGGAAGACGAAACCGGAGGGGCAACTGAGCGGCCCCGGAATGGTCATGACCCAGCTGGACCCAGGGGATGGAGTCTCCAGTTGCCCTGGCTATAACTGTCGTGAGGCTCGACGGCGGCACGATTGAGTAAAGCGGGAAGAGTGGAACAAAGCGTCCTCAGAAGCTTCTGACTCCAAAGAGGAGGTGACGGGTGAGTTGTGACATGCAAGGGAAGCTTGCACAACGGTCGCAATGTCTAACAACTCGAGGCACGAATGCCCGTGTAGTCGAGGGTCGCCCAGGCCCCAGTTAAAACACGCCCTTTGTACATGGCCCCTCTGTTGAAGAGGGTTTGGCAGCAGACCGGGATGAACTATATTCACACAGGGTGAGCTGCTCTGCCACGGTCACCTCGGGACTCGATCATGAAGCTAGCGCTGAAGCGGTCACATATGGAGGAAGCCAAAGGCTGCAACTACCATATACCCCAGGAGCCTCTGAAAGTTCTTTCAGTGGGACCCTTTCTCACTTCAACACCAGCTGAACACATTCTCATTGGAGAGACATGTTAGACCGAGTCCATCTCCAAAACTGAAAAAGAGATACTCAGCCCGTGGGCGAGATTACTCTCTTCCAGTTGACCTGAAGACCCAACGGGCTCTGGAGCACTCGAGGGGAAGGACACTGTACTGATACTCCACCCTTACACGCAACACACAGGAAGGTAGAGATCTGAAGCACATGTCTTTCAGGTCGGAGCTGCAGACCAAACTTGGGCCAAGATGGTCACGACCCACCACCTAGTAGCACGAAAAACGAGTTTACAACTTGCCTTCGTACCGGCTGGAGGAGCGGCTATATCAAATCCTTCGCCAGCAGGATAAGATAAGCACGCACAAGTCAGGAGCACTGCTCCACACTCTGTGTGATGAATATCACTGAATTTTCAGGAGCACGTCTGCTCAACACCTAATGTGATGATTATCACTGACTTGAGCGGGGTAGCCGAGCCTGAGGTGGGGCAGCAAAGTAGAGATAGTGGTGTTAGTGTGCAGTGCAACACTTACCTGTCTCCACTAGCGGCAGGGGGACGTGAGAAGGCGGATGACTGTGTCCTCGAACGCCCCAAGCTGCCTGCTGGCGACCAAGGGAAGCTGGGGAATGTAAGGCTATTGCAGGGTCACACCCGCCAGACTGGTCCACTTGGGACTCAGGAATAGAAAATTTGCTCTTTTTCTGAATATGTGGGTACCGCTGACCCCGTTTTTATAGGGGCCAGCAGCGGCCCTCGGCGACGAACAGGCAGAGGATCCGCGACCTCGGCGGGCGGGTGAAGGCAGCAGCGTCCCTCCGAGGCAGGATGTGCCGGATGGCCTCCGTCTGTTTCTGAGCTGTAGAGAACTGTTGGGCAAAGTTCTCCACAGCGTCGCAGAATAACCCAACCTGGGAAATGGGAGAATCCAGGAACCGAACCTTGTCCGCTTCTCTCATATCGGCCAGGTTGAGCCAGAGATCGCGCTCCTGGACCACAAGTGTGGACATCGCCGAACCGACCGCACGAGCTGCAACCTTCGTAGCCCGGAGGGCGAGGTCAGTTGCAGTGCGGAGCTCACCCATGAGCTCATGGTCCGGACTATTGCATGTTCAAGAGTGCGTGGGCCTGGTGGACCTGGAGCAACGCCATGGCATGCAGAGAGGAAGCGGCTTGCCCACAAGCTTTGTAAGCCTTACCCGTAAGAGCGGACGAGAACTTACAGGCTTTAGAGGGGTGACGAGGATCACCCCTCCAGGAAGCGGCCGCCGTTGGGCATAACTGCATCGCAACGGCCCGCTCCACCGGAGGGATAGCCTCGTAACCCTTCACCGCTCCCCCATCAAGGGTAGTGAGGGGGGAGGAGCCACTCAGGCGGTTTCTGGCAGAGAAAGGTGCAATCCATGCCCTCGTAAGCTCCTCATGCACTTCAGGAAAGAAAGGAACCGGGGCGGCGGACTGAGAACCAGTACGGCCCGCCCCGATATACCAATCATCCAACCGAGATGGCTCGGGACACGGTGGAGGGTTCCACACGAGCCCTACCACCTTGGCGGCCTTTTTCACTATAGCTGACATTTCTGGATCTGGCTCAGGCAACACTGGTCTCCCGGAGGGAGGCAGTGCAGCCGAGTCGTCATCTCCAGAGTTCAGCTCCCCCTCCGATGCTGCGATGGACATGGTATCCCCTGGAGGGGCCCCAAATGACACGGCTGGGCTGTCCATTACAGAGGGACCAGCGGGATCAATGGGGAGCTCCACCGGTTGCGGTGCAAAAGAGGAGTGAGGGACCCACAGGGCCTGCCCGGGCGGATTACCCCTCACTGTGATCCTCAGATCACCCAGCTTGGATGGCACCCCAGTCTTTCTCTGGGAAGGTAACCCAGAGGAAGAACAAGGGCGGGGCCCAGAGGTGGGGACTGCACCAACGCTTTTGACGAAGGCGAGTCTAGATCTCAACACCGAGATGGCCATGTTCCCGCAGTGAGAACATGACTCATCCACGAAAGCTGCCTCGGCATGCTGTAAGCCCAAACATGCGACACAACTTTCGTGACCGTCAAAGGGGGATAGCGCCAGACCGCACCCAGAAACGCACGGATGGAATGGCATCTTGAAAAAGACGCACTCACACCCGTGTTGCTCTTTTAGGAAATGGGACCGTCACCAGTGCCGGAGCACACAGGGAATGACCGCGGCAAACACTGAATAGTCTTTCAACCAACAGTGAAGCACTCACTTCTCGCCCTCTAACCATCCGTCAACACACAAACAAACAATAGAAATTTGATTCTGTTAAAACAGCAGTTGAGAGCTGAGAAGCTCACGATCACCGCTGCACCACGCTGTAGAACACCAACACTGGAGAGGTCTTCCCGCAAGAACATCGACACACTCGCTCGTTGAATACAACAGCACTCTTCAGAGACATCAAAGACGAACGGGTCCGAAGCGAAAGGCAACTAGTGCGTGCATCCACTTCCGTATTTATACCCGCGCCGTGTAGGCGGAGTGTGTGATGCAAATCACGCACGCCAAATTCCATTGGCTCGTTCAATAGTAATCGAAGATGATAGGCTCTCTAGGGCGATCCCCATTCAGTCGACCGTCGACTACGTCTGACGTTATCGACTGAAAGGGAACTAGAGTTTTTTCGCATTTCATGGAAAGAGAGCACAATTGTGTACAGAGAGGCCTTAAAAGCTGCTAGATCTGCGTATTTTTAAACCCTATTAGTAGAAAATAAACCAAACCCTAGGTATTTATTTGAAATGGTGGCTAAATTAACAAAGAATAAAGCTTAAAAACCCAGACGTTTCCAAGCAGCACAACTGTAATGACTTTATAAACTTCTTTACTTACAAGATTGATAATATCAGGGAGAAAATTATAAATATGCAACTGTATAAGAAATAAGACACAGCTGTTTGTCATTCACACTTAACCCACTCACGCTGCACCTGTCTCCCGATCCTCTCTCCTGTCACATATCTCGCTGAACCACACCCCCCTTGCCACACACCCCCACCACCCGACTCAGGCTGGGGAGCCATCTGGTTTGCAGCCCCTACGTCAGTAATCTGGGATGGCGAAAGATGATCTCCTCCCGGAGCCAGCGCGAGAGATGGAAATGTAATATTCGCCTCTGGTCCGAGATTCTCTTCCACACTAATCACCGTCGCCAGCATTACTGACTTCGCCTCACTCCACTTTTTGAGGAGGTTGAGGTGGTAAATTTGACGTGCCCGTTCCTATCCGTTCGAAGTACCTCATAATTGAGATCCCCGACTCACTGTGTGACCTCAAAGGGCCCTTGCCACTTCTTCTTATTTGGAACTCGAAGTAGGAAACAATAAAAAAAAATGTGGTGAAAATTCTGTCAGATAGACGGTGGGCCTAACGCCTTTTCGTGTTTATTGATCGATCTCCATCGATAGAGTATACGCTTTTATGTACGATATTAAGTCATTATATATAATCAAATAAAATTTGTTGGCAATTCTGTTTTGATCATATATTTTCACAAACGTATGTTTTGATTGTCAATCTTCTTAGGCAAATCACGAGACAGCTCTAGTAGCTGAACCAAGCCGATTGTAGTTTTTAACATCATTAAAAATACTAACCAATCGTAGATGGCCAGGCTAGGACCCCGAAAGGGGCGGGAGTTATATAGCGGTAATGTTGTATTGTAGGCCTATATTTATATATCTAACATAAATAAGACACTTTATCTTTGATATGGAGTGTTGTGTGCATGTTACTAGCTGTACATCAACTAACATCATACCCTTTTCACTAACAAGTTGGATCAAGTTTGTACAATGCTCTTTAGAGTGGGTGAATTTAAATACAAAAGCTTTTTTACAATACAAATCCCCCAAAAAGCTGTGGAAAAATATGAAATCACAGAAGGCCACATTCCAGATATGCCAATTCATGTTGGCTACCATAGAGAATACTACATGCAGTACGCTTACAAAATAAATATTGAGAGAGCCAGCAAGAAGAAATAAGACAGTACAGGAAGTTGAAGGTTTGTAAGGCAATTTTATAGTGGTTAAGTGTAGTTGTTTGACCTCATACGTTTGGATAAATCATGGTATAAATACTTAGAACCCTTTTAACCTCAAACATAAATTATTGATATTTACATCTCAGAAATAGTGAAAAAACATACATATATAATTATATAATGTAATAACATATATATTAACTTAATTATTATATATTTATTCTTATAAAAGTTGAATATTTATTATCTTAGCATGACTATCTTTATAACTTAATGAAAATTCAACTATTGTGGTCAAGCAGGCTTTAGTTGTAATATATATAATGGTAGAACATTTCACACATCATATTAACAAAAATAAATAGATCCCTCTGAAACTATGCACACAAAAAATAAACCCTGCCCATGTAAACCCTGCCAGGCCAGACCATGGATGTATTAAGAGAAAGGCCAGACATAGCCCTGTGTCTTAATTGGTATTTTAGTCAAGGTAAACTAATAAAAGGGTTCTATAGACACAGCAACATCTAGTAGACACATTTTTGAACATTTAGCGACTGAAAATGTGCTCCAATCAGATGAGCAAAACATTAAAAGGGTTTTATGATGCACTGTAAAAAACAAAGGGCATTTTCATTGTTTTAGCAGAAAAGATGTGTCAGGGCTTAGTCAGATCAGGTCAAGAAGATGGTTGAGGATCTGGGATTACCTGGGGAAACAGATTAGCAGAGTTGTAAGCAGTGTAGTAAAATTATTAGTTCCCGCCACAGTCTAATAAATGAGGATTTACATTTATGAGGCACTTAAAAAAAAGTGTAACTAGATGAGGCTAGGTAAAACGCATACATTAATTTTTACACCTTGTGTCAATATTAATAATAAAAGCATACCATTCAAGTGGTTATCCAACTTGATAATCAGCTTGTAGTTGCAGTACCAGAAAATAAGGTAGACATTTTTTGAAAATTTATGTCATGAGTAAGTAATTAATACACTAAACACTTGATGTTAAAATGTACAACATTAAGGATAAATATTGTAATGTTATTTAATACATGGTATTTCTTCCATGACTAGCTATTAGGATATCTGCTGTTGATGTAAAACTATTTAATACATGTTATCTCTTCCATCCCTAGCTATTAGGTGATGTAGGTAGTAGATGTAAACTTATATGATAAATGTTATCTTTTCCACTTTAATCTCTGTCTAGTAATCGTCTTTCATATCCTAATTTACGGCGCTACAGCATGATAGAATAACTGTGTTTACGTTAACAAGCACTGCTAAAATTACATCTAGCTAACGTTTACATGCTAACACGTTAGCTCTGTATCTCCTCAAAGCAAATGTTTTCTTCTCTGTGATCTGTATGTCATTTCTAACAAGTGTTAACGATTTACAGAGTTCATGCACTAAGCTAACATTAGCTAACGTTATAAGACAGGTATAAACAGCAGTATTTACCAGAGCCATTACACCTGGAATCTTGGATGCCGCTGTTAATGTTTCTCGACTTCGGATAGGATTCCTGCTGGGAAATGTTTGATTGTGTAGATTTCGTTAGAGAAGATTTTATGGTGTGAACTCATGGATGTGGATAGCTAGCTAGAGAACGCATTTGCAACTCTAACCCTACAATCGTGGTAATGGCACTATATTTTGAAGGAATACTATCGGCAGACGTTAGTCACGTGACGATAGAATCAGTTTTTTGATTGGTTAGATGTATAGTGCTCCCAAGGGTGTAACTTTGGTTTGAGAGGTGGGGGGGACACAAAATGGGGGATTTTTTTTTTCCGATTCTAATCCCATTTCCTGCATTTACAAAAATCCATATACAAAATATGTATATATTTTGATACAAAATCCAGGAAATAATTAAGTTGATTATAACGATAAATTCTGCCAAAAATAAAAGTAGGCTACTAAACTATGTATAACAAAAATATTTCTTACTTTTTTATTGTTTAATAGGGGCCCATTGCCAAGACTTGAGAGAATCATTTTATAAAGTCAAAAATGTTCACCATTAATGTTTTGTGTGTAAATAAAATTGAAATTATGTAGGACCCAATTTCCACTGTAATGTAAAAACAACATAAAGACAGTATATTTTAAATAATTGTTTAATAGCATCTTTTTATGAATGAAGGCCAGTATCACTGATATTAATATAGCTAATGATGTCTCGATGAAAAGGATCCCCCCTCCCCCCACCCCCCAATTTGAAACATTTATTAGGCTTCAAAAATATAACAACTTTTAATTTAAGTGAACTTTAAACAATCCTCACATAAACCCATAATAATTGTGTTATATTCACCTGTGCCTTTCCTGTCTAACAGGTACGAAATATACAGAATTGAATAAGGTTATCAAATAGTCTGCACTGCATACATTATAAATTAAATATAGATTAATTCTTATTAAAGCTACAAACGTTCTTTAGTCAAGTAATTTGTGAGCAGTGAGTAATTTGCTCTGTTCCATTATGCCAGTGAGTGCTCCCTCGCGTTTGCGCAAATTTAGTTTTCAAAAAAATATGATCGACTTGACACTGCCAACAAGCGGATACGTGTTCAGAAAAAAATGATTTAGTTTGTGTGAAAAAAGCAGCTACTCTATCCTCGAGGATCTATCATTTCAAAAACTAAAGCAGATAGCAGCGTTCGGCCCACCGTCTAAGAGCCACCCCAAAGTTTCAGCCTCAGTTTTGTTCTGAAGTCCAGGACATACTGAATTTTGACTCTCTGAAGGACCTTCCTTCCAAGTTTCCTACAGAACGTCTAACACCCCACGGGTGTTGACGTCCATAAAGGAGCTCAATGGGGGAAAACCCCGTGGAGGCTTGCGGGACCTCGTGCACAACAAACAACAGGGGTTCCAACCACTTATCCCAAGTTTTGGCGTCTTCTTGAACGAATTTACGAATCATGGTCTTTAATGTGCGTTTAAATCGTTCCACCAAGCCATCCGTTTGTGGGTGATAGATGCTGGTGCGAATCGATTTAATGCCAAATAACTCGTAAAGCTCGCGTAATGTGCATGACATAAACGCCGTGTCCTGATCAGTGAGGATCTATTTTGGGATCCCCACTCGGGAGATTAAACGAAACAAGGCATCCGCTACACTCTTAGCGGAGATGCTGCGGAGCGCCATTGCCTCGGGATATCGCGTTGCATAGTCCACTATTAACTAATGCAAAGCGATGTCCCTGTGCCGTCCATCGAAATTCGTTCGAAGGGGACCTGCATCAGAGGAAGAGGGCGCAATGACGCTTTTGGGGCTGCCGGCGGATTTACCAGCTGACATTCACGACAAGCCGCACACCACCTGCGCGCGTTCTCGTGAATGCCCAGCCAAAAGAATCGGGCCATGAGACGCTTAAGTGTGGTTATTTGCCCTAAGTGTCCAGCCATGGGATTAGAATGAGCCGCCTGGAAAAGCATTTCCTGACGGCTCTTTGGCACTAACAACTGGGTTGTAATTTGTTTTTTGTTTGAGCGTATTGTATCACTCGATACAACCTGTCTTTAAGAATCGCAAAATATGGATAGGTGAGCGGACGAGCGGGTTGGAGAGGTTGACCGTCGATGGCACGGACCTGTTCAAAAGCATGTTTTGTGACTAAAGTTTTAGACGGTTCCAGGGGAAAATCATCATGTTCCGAGAGAATCTGTCTCTCAATTGCACTCTGTTCCCCTGGTTCCAGTTCCGGAGGTCCCGGTTCAGCCTCTCCCATCCGCACGGCCGCCCCCTTTTCCTGCTTTCTTTTTTCACAAGAGACATCCACACTTAATAACCCCAACAATTCACTAAAAGTAGGCCAATTGGTTCCCAGAATCAGCGGATGTCGGAGGTGCGGGTTAACTGCCACCTATACACTATGTTTTTGACCATTAAATTGAATCATAGCAGACATGAGCAGATACTTCACCACATCCCCGTGTACACACCTTACCTGAACCACTCGGCTCAATATCCAATGCCTCAGGTTGAATCAGGCTTTTGTGGATCGAGATTTGGTTACATCCTGAATCCACCAGAGCCTGATAGGTAACCCTCTTTATACTCACAGGTATTTGGCACCGGCCAGCCTGATCGTGGGAAGCCTGAGGGACATCCGGGACCCGGATTATTGTCGCCACATCCATCATCGGACACCTTTCTATAAAATGGTCCGGGTCCCCGCAACACCAGCAGGCCGATCCAGGCCTCCCCGCCGCCCTAGTGGCAGAAAATGGGGTAAGTGACTGGCATGGGGAGAGCGGAGGAAGAGGAGTCGTGTCAGTCCCAGCGGCGGCGAACCCCATGCCCCTGACAGGTCCAACGATGTGGGCCACGGAGCGGTCCGGGAGGACGGGACCTAGGGAGTGGAACAGGTCAAGGTGAAGAGGTAGAGTTAGGAGAGGGGGAAGAAGAAGCAAAGGAGGAGAAGAGAGAGATTGTCGGTAAAGTTTCGCCGACCCTGGAGCATGCCACTAGCTGGTCCTCCGCCAGCTGAATGGCCAAGTCCAGCGACGTTGGTCGATGGCACTGGACCCACTCCGCCGTCTTCCTGGACAGACGGGCGATGAACTGCTCCAGTACCACGCGGTCGATGATCTTCCCAACGTAGCTTCCTCAGCCTGCAGCCACTTACGGCAGGAGTCCCGGAGCTGTTGAGCCATCACGAAGGGCTGGTCGCTCTTTCCCAGATCCAGCGAACGGAAACGCTTGGGGTGTTGCTCTGGGCTCCGGCCGACCTGCTGTAGAACGGCTCTTTTGAGGTCGTCGAAGACCAGGAGGTTCTGGACCGGCAGTTGTTGGGCCGCCGCCTCCCCGGACAGCAGTGGGATAAGGCGCACCTGCCATAGCTCTCTTGGCCAACCACTTGCCTCCGCTGACTTTTCGAAAAGGTCCAGGAACATCTCCAGATCGTCCTGTGAACCCATTTTATTCAGCAGCAGGTGGGGTAGCTCGACCGGTTGCGGCGCAGTTTCTGTCCGAACCTCCCGGTCCATCCAGCTCCGGAACCTTTCGCGATCCTCTTGTTGGCCCTGTACGAGCACCTGGAAGTGACGCTCCAGATCGTTCCGCATTTCCATCAGGGCCCGGTGCTGATCTTGGTGGAGGACCGCGAAGGATGAAACCATGTCCGCAAGCAGCGACGATGGTGGCGATTGCATGCTGGTGGCAGCTTCCATCTTCCTTCCTGGGTTTCGGCACCAGTTTAACAATCAGGATTCAAGATTCAGGGAAGGAAGAGGACAGGGTCGGCTTGTGGAGACTGCGGGTGTTTATTGAAAAAACTAAATAAATAGAACAAAATCAAGGTCGCGCACACAGCGGTATGTAATCAAACTCAATCCACTAGAATCAGCTGTCACTCAAGTCGTTCCTCGCGCTCTCCTCTCTCTGCATTCTCTTTCTCTCTTTCCGCTGTTCTCAGCTATTTCTCCGATCACCCAAAGATCTCCACTGGTCTCTCTCTCCCGGCATCTCATTTCCTCCTGGCTTTTATCAGTCTCCCCATGCCAGTTATTGAAATAAGACACAGATGTTTGTCATTCACACTTAACCCACTCACGCCGCACCTGTCTCCCGATCCTCTCTCCTGTCTCAGATCTTGCTGAACCACGCTCCCCTTGCCACAGATACATACCAAAAACTTTTAAGCTGGCTTTAATTAAACCGCTTAAAAAAAAAGCAA
This sequence comes from Siphateles boraxobius, assembly GCF_051911475.1. NCBI lineage: Eukaryota > Metazoa > Chordata > Actinopteri > Cypriniformes > Leuciscidae > Siphateles > Siphateles boraxobius. The sequence goes on along the minus strand of NW_027508734.1, from coordinate 38,752,065 downwards.
CTTGATCCTACAGGATAAGTCAATTACAGGCCGATCTCGAATATACCTTTTCTGTCAAAGATACTAGGAAAGGCAGTTTCCCTTAAAACTATGTTCCGTTTTTAGAAAGAAATGGTATCTGCAAGGATTTTCAGTCAGGATTTAGACAGTACCATAGTACTGAGATAGCCCTCATTAGAGTCACAAATTATTTGCTCTTATCATCTGATCGTGGTTGTATCTCTCTATTAGTGTTACTCGATCTTAGTGCTGCATTTGATACCACATCACTCTTTTAAATAGACTCGAAAATTTTGTTTGCATTAGCATGGTTTAGATCATACTTATCTGACCATAATCAGTTTGTAGCAGTAAATTAAGAGATGTCTTATCGATCAAAACCTTTGCTTTACCAGGCCTTTTGCTGTTCACTCTGTACATGCTCCCCTTAAGAGATATCATTAGGAAGCATGGCATTTGTTTTCACTGTTATGCTGATGATACTCAGCTCTTTATTTCTTCACGCCCTGACAAAATTTACTAATTCACAAAATTAATGGAATGCATAGCTGATAAAAAAAAAAAAAACTGGATGACTAGTAATTTCCTACTACTTAATTCTGAAAAAACAGAGATTCTAATTATTGGACAAAAAACTTCCTCACATAATAACCTAAAATACTGTCTAACACTTGATGGCTGCTCTGTAAAGACTTTGTCGTTGGTTAGAAACCTTGATGTGCTCTTTGATACCAATCTTTCATTTGAAAATCACATGTCTAGTATCTGTAAAACTGCATTTTTCCATCTTAAAAATATATCTAAATTACATCATATGCTCTCAATGACAAATGGGGAACAGTTAGTTCATGCGTTCATGACATCAAGGCTAGATTATTGTAATGCTATTATGGGTGTTTGCCCTGCACGCTTAATAAACAAACTACAGCTCTTCCAAACCAGGAAGTATGACCATATCAGCCCGGTTCTGTCAACACTGCATTGGCTCCCTATTAAATATTGTATACATTTTAAAATATTGTTGATTACTTACAAAGCACTAAATGTTTTAGCTCCTCAGTACTTGAGGAAGCTCTTAACGCATTATAGTTCTTCACGTCTATTGCGGTCTCAAAATTCCAGCCAGTTGATAATACCTAGAATATCAAAATTGACTGCTGGGGTAGATCCTTTTCTATTTAGCACCAAAACTTTGGAACAGTCTTCCTAACATTGTCCAGGAAGAAGATACACTCTGTCAGTTCAAATCTAGACTTAAAACACATCTCTTTGACCTAGCATTCTGTAAGCCCGACTCAGTCGATCCAATGGCAGCATTCGATCAGCGGGTGAAGGTCTCTGAACGTTACTTTCTATCCACGTGGCAAAGTAATTCGATTAAATTAAATAAATTTTTTTCATATGTATTATCTCATTACTTCATCTGACTGAATGATATCGGTGCATCATTAAATGTGAGCAAATGTTTGACTATACTTTTGAACTCTTTACTGAAAATAATGTCAGAGACAGTTAGAATAAAATCAAATATTTACAATTTATCATGTCAGATAAATGTATCATGCCAATTTCATAATCAATTCAAAGATAATAGATACAAAACATCAAATGCTCTGGAATAAAGAGAGAAGATGCGAACCTTGACATTTATAAAATACATGATGCGAAGTGTTTTGCATGCACTCAGCATCATTTGTCTAATTTGAGCTACAAATCGCCCTGAGCCTCTTGTTGCAATTGATTATAAACCCAGACCAAGACAGAAACTTCTTTCACATGGAAACACTTGCTAACAATGTGGATCTGCATTCAGAGGTTACACCTTTTGAGAGCAGGAGGCCATTTGCCTGGAAGATGCACTCTCCTGTGTGCAAGATATTTCTAAACTCTTAAGAACTTTATTACCTTTTGGTTTACTTCTTTGAGAATGAGACACTTGTACCAGTCGCACTGAGACATTTCAAATTATATAATACTGTATGATAATAATTCACATTTAAACCATATAGATTTTGGGTGAATTTCAGGTGATCTCAGCATGAGAGAGAGGGAGTGGGGGAAGAGGGAAAGATATATATTCTGAGGTGAGATTTGCGTCTCAAATGGTGATGCTAACTTCACAAAAGAGAGTTCAAGTGTTAATTTCCAGAAAGGTCCTTTGTCTTCTCAGGAGTGGTCGTTCCTCAACCAGACTGCCCGGCATTTTCTAATTTATCAAGACTTATAATACACCTAACACATTATAGATGTGTTTATAATTCAATGTTAGGCTGCATAGATTAGGTCAGCCGGAACCGGGAACACTTCCCATAAATCCTGATGTACTTGTTACATCATAAGTAGGATGGTGTCTACGCTAATATTAGTATTATACCGAGGTTTACCGCAGTCCACCGGATCCAGGCCGTATCCAGATCTGATGAAGGACCTGCGCCTAAACATGATGACAACGCAGTCTTGAAGTGTCACTAGTCTCTCCCCTGTGAAGGTCTCCTTCCTTTCCCTTTACGTCTGCACATATAAAACGTTGTCGGGATAATTCCGGTTCATGTGGCATAGCGGAAGCAATAAATAATCCAATAAATAATTGTACATTTTTAAGGCCAGATAAGTAGTTTGTTGAGGGTTGGTTTGTAAAGAAGGCCTACACGCCTGCAAACATATATATTAAAACATGCATACCTATAGACTAAACACATGATGCACATGTACATGCTGTCAGCGTTTTTGCGGGTTTGCGTTTTTGAGGTTTATGGAGATAAACCTTTTTTTGCAAAAATTTTCAAGGCTTGCACCTTGTAATCTATTTCAGGGTTTGTGTTCTCGAGCCACCAGGCACTGTTTTGTGCGGATGAGCGGGCCAGTGCGCATTGAGTGTTTCTGTTATAACGGTGTCGTGTTAGCGAGCCACTAAGTTAATAAATAATGATCTTTGCAATGAAAGTGAATCAACAAATCAAAACAAATCAATAACTTTAGCTGGACAATAACTTTATTCTAGAGCTGCTGTAAAGCCAAAACAATCGCTGTTATTGTAATTTCCTATTATCACTGTAAAGCTGCTTTGAAACAATCTATATTGTTAAAAGCGCTATATAAATTAAGGTGACTTGACACACACACACACACACACACACACACACACACACACACACACACACACACACACACACACACACACACACACACACACACACACACACACACACACACACACACACACACACACACACACACATGATCATTCATTTTGGTGGCATTAATTGACCAATGGGGTTCTGAATATGTAATATGTAAGGGGTTCTATAAGTTTTCACCAATTATTTTTTTTATTAAGACATTGAGCAGATGCAGCCATGGTCCAGTCCAAATTCAGTTATTCACAGTACCTCTGCAACGCATATGTGAATATCAAACCATTTAGATGATGTTATTTGTATATGAGTGCTCTGTCCCCAAAGCCTATACATCTGTCTTTGGTTTCATAATCTGTACAATGTACAAACAATATCTGACATGCGCCTTCCTGATATTGTTCGTAGCTCAGACTCTCTCTCCCAGTTTAAAACTAGACTGAAGACGCATCTATTTAGCCAGGCATTCATATAAATTTTTATCTTACAGTTACTGTAAATTCGGCCTCTAGTTCATAAACGCCAGAGGAGAACTGGGCCCCGACGGAGCCTGGGTTCTCCCAAGGTTTTTTTTTTTCTCCATTGGGTCATTTGAAGGGGTGTTAGGACACCATTAGGCCACTGGATGGAGTTTTTCGGTTCCTTGCCACTGTTGCCTTTGGCTTGCTCAGTTAGGGATATTCAAATTAATTAACCAATCATACCATTGATTAGCTCTACCAAACTTGGATGTCTTTTTTTTCCAGTAATAAACAAACATTGTTAAGTTGTTTTGATTGATACTGTGAAGCAGCTTTGATACAATCTGTATTGTGAAAAGCGCTATATAAATATATTTGACTTGACTTGACAAACATCTCTTTTCATAATGAATGTTAATAGTTAGCCAACATGTTGAGTAGTCTTCATTTAAAAAGTGGACACAGGACCTGTAGCCACATTAAGCCATACTACACAATGTTCATTACAGTATCATGATTGCCGTAAACTATTCCATATTTTAATGAATTGGTTCAAAACAGTAATGACACTAGATCAAGACTCCAAATTTGCGTAAATTACAATAGTTCCTCTTTTGTCCACTAGGTGGCAAGACATTCCAAGCTAAAGGCATTATCACGAACAACCTCAACGCCCAACATGTGGACACACTGAAGGGTCAAAGGGTTGCATGAGTGCTTCCCCTCTGTTCTGTTTATGCTGGCTTGGCTTTCATCATAGCTAGATGAGACATTCTCTTATATTGAATGAAGCATACAAGGTTACAATATGGAGCTTTTTTACGGTCATTAAAATAAACCCAAAACTGATGACAGAATCGATGGAAGAGGTCAGTTCTAAACAATTACAGATGAAAGTTTTTGGAATCATAACCATATTGCTTTACATATTATGACAGTTGGTTCAGGACGTCTTTTAAGTCCAGCCATTCAAACACTGTTGCTTTCAAGTTTTCCCTTCTGTGCTCACTGCAGGTGCGCCGAGCGATTACGTAAGTCTGTTTTTCTGAGGGGATTTGCTGTCTCTGGTGAAAAGCGAGGCACTGGAGTGAGGGGGGCAAGGGCTACGCCTTTTCTTTTGTTCTTTTACCTGTTTCTGAGTATCTTATTGCCTTGTATTATCCAAGATACTTGTTAAATCTATTCAGGGAAAGAGAAATAACAGCAGATCACCTGAAATGAAGCACTGAAAGTAATTGAAATAAGAAGAAAAATGGGAACTCAGTATGTCAAAATTATACAGTATGTAAAAAGTTACTAGTCGTTCATGTGTTACATCATGAAATTGTTTGGAGGTTGAAATGTAAATTTTTTTAAATATAGTGAACACGTTTTATGGATATGCTGAATACCTTTGGAACAGACACTATTTTAGTGGCAGGTTGCTTTTCATCTTTTTAGCTTTGAACTGACATTTTCTCAGCTTCTAAAAAAAAAGGTCTCTCAGAGGACTTTGGGTCATAGGATTTACCTAGCCTACTTTTTCAAAGAATTGAGTTTGATGAATGGCTTTTCTTAATCGAATGACAACCATCCCAAATGTTAGGAACTACAAAGAGTTTGTGGAAATCTGATAGTGCTCATAAATTCAATGAAAGTATGCCTATAATAGACTTTTATGAACCTCTATGATTGTCTTGAAATGAGAGATTCAGCCCAACTAATCTGTAAACTAATGTTTTGTACAGTCTGGTTTAGTTTCATCCCACGTAGCCTGTTTGACTTCAATGAACTCAATGAATGTCTTTTGTTTATTTACTGTGTGCACTTCAAACGTCACGTTTACCATGACGTTTTTCATTTGATTGGAGAGCTATGATGTGAAAATCCATTCATGACACTATATCCTTTATACTCGTACATACAGAATATGTGTGTGTGTACAGTATGTGTGAGAGAGTTCCTCTGCAAGATGTTCCCTTTCATTTGTTGTGGAAATTAGTGTCTGTATGAGGGTGTGTGCGTGTTTGTGTCGATGTGTGTTTCAGGGTGCGTACAATGGGTCATGGTTATAATAGCTAGCAGAATTTGAGAGCAACCACTTTTGTCAGCTCAGTATTTTAGAAAGAAGAGAAATTGAAAATCGAAGAATTGGCCTATATTTAGGAACATTACCTGCCTGAGGCACTGCAACCTGATTCAGTGCTGTTGGGCAGACCCTTTTCCTTCCCTCCATGACAGATACATAAGCTTCAACGAATGGATGTGATCCAAGACCTCCTGTGCAACATGAGAGTCAATGTCAGAGCAGGTAGAGACCTTGAACAATTCTCTTTTTATGTGTATGCGGAGGAGGCAGTGTTTGATTAGGCACAGATCAGGATGTGTTCTACAGATTCATGTATAAATGTACAGAAGCACAAGAGATCAATGACCCCCAGGCTTATCTTTTTTATTCAAAACTGTAATCTTGATTAAATATTCACCCCATCATATGATTAGTATTAAGGTTAGGTACCTAGAGATACCTAGATACCTAGAGATGTTGATCCATGCTTTTGTGTTTTCAAGACTGGATTATTGTAATTCATTATACACTGGAGTCTCCCAAGCATCTTTACATCGGCTGCAAGCAGTACAACATGCTGCAGCCAGACTATTGACAGGGACCCGTAAATATGATCATATCTCTCCTGTTCTGGCCTCCCTGGGCTGGTTGACTATTCGAGATAGAGTTGATTTTAAAATGCTAGTCTATGCCTATAAGTGCTTGAATGGACTAGCTCCATCATATCTTTCTGAACTTCTTGAGGTCCATAAGCCCTCTAGATCATTAAGATCTGCTGAGAAAGGAATTGTGCTGTCTGTACCACGCACAAAATACAAGCAACGGGGTGATAGGGCCTTTGCTGTAGCTGCCCCAAAGTTATGGAATACGCTACCACTTTATATTAGGTCCGCTCCGACTATAGGCTCTTTTAACCCCTTAACTGTCACCGTCCCGTATACGGGACGCCTAACTTTACTTCGCGATATAACTATTACATCCTAATCTAATTATAACAAACTATATATCGTTGGAAAGGTCTAAGACTCCTAAATAGATATTCGACTGCTGTTTTTTGCTACAAATTATGTAGGAAGAGTAACCGATGAATTTTTGACAAGAGTGCACCTCAAAAAAATCTGCATCATAACAGGAGTTCTGACCTTTGTCACAAAAAGTCGATGGATCGACTTTTAATCATTGCAACTTCTGTTTTTATGCTAAAAATTCATAATAAAACATATATTCTAGTATTTGTCCATAAAAATTTACAAAATTATGTTATAAAAATAGAGAATATCCATCTAAATAGAGAATATCCATCTATATATGAACATAGTTCATATACATTGTCTTGAATGAGACTAATATTTGTAAATATATATATTTATAATAATTAGTATAATTATAATGTTCATTTTGTAATAAAATATTTGTTTGTGTGTGGATTTAATATAATATACTAATTGCTATATTGGTAGAGTCTTCTGACCAGCAACAGCCCACCTTCACACTGTTATGTCCAATAACAGCAAGCCAAGACAGTCTCAGTAGCCAAACAGAGCTTTCATAGCTGTTACTAAGGCTCATTTGCTTTGAAAGCAACAGGTTATCCAATAGAAACTTAGTTTAGGTCTAATTGCAAACACGTGCCAATCACAATCAACCTCCTGTTTGTAAATGCTGCTGAACGTTTATAAACGTGCAGAGCAGAAAGCAGGAGCACACAAACTGCACTCTCATTCTCCACTGCCACACTCACAAAATGGATCCACAGAGGCCTAAAAAGTGTTTTACACTGCTAGAAGTAGTTGAAGAGCTTTGTAAGTCGAGTGATGACGAGCAAAATCATCCTTCCAACAATGATGAGCCTAATCTTCATTCGAGTGATGATGAACCAGACGTGCTTTTGCCAGAGGAAATGTCCGATTCAACCCTAGAACGGTGAGTTATATTTTCTTCTCTATATTCTATTACACAATCTTTACTAATTTTACTGGGTTATGTATAAATGTGATGTAAACATATAATTGTATAGGTATACATTTATATATACTGTATGTATATATATAATTGAATTATGCATGCATGTACCATGTTAGTTTTATGCTTTATTCGGTTTGCACAATAGTTGCAAGTACTGTATTAGTTGAATGCTTTATTCAATTAGTACTATATTGTTGCATGTACCATATTAGTTGTTTTTACTATATTCAGTTTGTACCATATTTTTGCAAATTCTTTGTAAGTTTTATACTATATTCAGTTTGTATATTGTTGCAATAGGTATTCAGATGATGATGGTGAGGACTCATCTGCATCAGCTACTACATCCACTTTCAGTGGGTTTAGCGAAGAAGGCAGAAGGAGAAGCAGAGGAAGAGGGCAAAGCAGAGGAAGAGGGCAAAGCAGAGGAAGAGGGCAAAGCAGAGGAAGAGGAAACAGAGGAAGAGGGGCTGTTTCTTCGGGTACCACAGAGGCAAGATGGCACAGCTCAGATGAACCCGACATCTCACGACCTGAAGTTGTGTTTCGACCAGCTAGAATTCCTGGCCCTCAGCTTCTGACTACAGAGTCGTATAGCGCTCTGGAACTGTTTCGGCAGTTCTTTTCTTCAACAGTGTGTCAAACAATCATCCGCAACTCAAATGCTTACGCAGCTGAGCACCAAGACACAACCAGGAAGCCATGGCAGGACATGTCCCTGAAGGATCTATACTCATACCTGTCAGTGGTCATCTACATGGGTCTGGTAAAAGTACCACAAATTTCAAATTACTGGAGTGGGTCCAGGCTTTACAAATTTGGCTTTCCTGCCACTGTCATGTCTGGCAGGAAATTTCAGGCCATTTCTGGAGCACTGCATCTCAGCGATCCTAAGATGGATGCTGAGAATGCAAAAATGAAGGGGACTCCGGCCTATGATCGCCTGGGTAAATTGAAGCCAGTATACCAGGAGATAAGAGATGCTTGCAAGACCTATTTTCACCCTCATCAACACATCGCAGTAGATGAGAGGATGGTGGCCTCCAAAGCAAGGATTGGGCTGAAACAGTACCAAAAAGAGAAGCCAACAAAGTGGGGGTACAAACTTTTCGTTTTAGCTGATTCAGCCCATGGATACACATGGGATTTTTTTATTTATGAAGGCAAATCCCCTGAAGGCCAAAATGGACAAAGTAAGGGGCTGAGTTATGAATCTGTGATGGCACTAGTGGATGAGAGGATGCTGGGAACAGGCTACAAGCTGTTTGTAGACAATTTCTACACTAGCCCATCACTTTTCAGAGACCTCCTCAAGAAGGGCATCTGGGCCTGTGGGACCATTCGAAGCAACCGGGTGGGCTTCCCAAAAACTCTGGAAAACAAGTTGCCCAGAAATGCTCCCCGTGGGAGTATGCGGTGGATTCGTGATGACCGACTCCTCTTTCTCGAATGGAAGGACACCAGGGAGGTGCTCATGTGCTCCTCCTTCCATTCAGCAGGAGGAGATCACACAGTACGGAGGAGGGTGAAGACGAGAGCTGGAGGATGGACAGAACTCACTGTACCTATACCTACTGCAGTGCACGACTATAACAAGTGAGTCGAATTTATTCAGTGGTGTTGTGTATAAAAATTGTACAAATGAGTTAATTTTATTTACTTTGTTACATTTGTATTTAGATTTGAAATATATTCTATTATTTCCACACAGGTACATGGGAGGAGTTGATCTCTCTGATGCCCTTGTTGGGTATTACAAAATACTCAGAAAGACCAGGAAGTGGTACCGCTCGATTTTTTACCACTTCATCGACATTGCAGTGGTAAATGCCTTCCTCCTGCACCAGCAGTTGGCTGCTGCTCATAATCAAAGAGCAAGAACGCAGCGGGAATTCCGTGAGGATTTGGTAATGCAGCTTGCAGACTGGATGCCTCCATGTGAGCCTGCTCCTCCTGCTCCTCCTGCTCCTCCAGCTCCTCCTGCTCCTCCAGCATCTCACTTGACAGGAGAACCCTCAGGCCATGTCTGCCACCGGCCAATGTACATCACTAATAAAAGTGATGACTCCAGGAGAAGATGCCAAGTGTGCCATCGCAAAACGCTTGTGTTCTGTCAGGGATGTGGATCATACTTGTGTTTCCAAGCAACACGGGATTGCTTCAATTACTGGCATGATGTAAATAGTTTGTAGTTTTCAGAAGTTGTGAAAATTTGAATAAAGTTGTAAATAGTTTGTAAATAGTTAAAAAATTGGAAATAGTTTGATATTTATTTTTCCAGTATTTTTATTTCATTATTCTTTTATTTTACGATTTACTAAGTCTTATTCAAGTTTCAGTTGCAATATGTATAGTAAAGTGAAAATTTTTGTGAAAAGTTTGGATAAAAGTTTAAAAAAAATCTCTCTCTCTCTCTCTGTTTGTGCTGTGGTGTCAGATGTAAGTTCAAGCAACTAAGTGACCTTTGGGAATCACCAATGAACAGGGGTGTCACCTAGTGGCCATTTGTGGTGTGCCAACTAAAAGTCTTGCAGAAACCTCATTTTTTAAAATATCAAGCTGAAAATTTAAACACAACTCATTTAGACTTGCAGCTTTTACTTTTTTGAATTTTTAGGCTAAAAACTATATTTATTAATATTTATATATTTAATATAATAAAAATAATATTACAGCACATTTTCATAACAATAAACTCAAACTTGAATAACTTTTAGAAACATTAATATTTTTTAATTATTCCACTTCAACAATAATCTTCCATGTGTCTTCTTTCAAAAAAGACCAACCTTTTGTCTGTACTCCAAAGCATTCATGAATTACAGTTGTTTAAGTTTGTATAGTGTAATATCATGTCTATGCCCAAATATGGGGGTGACAGTAAAGGGGTTAAAAGCCTTTTGAAATTTCACCTATTCCAGATGTCCTATTTAGGTGTAGAGGGATGAGCTCTTGTGCATTTATGTCTTATTATGTGATTTTAGTGTGGTGTTGTTTTGTGTTTTATTCTGTATTTTTTTAGCCTTTATTTTTATTTCATATTTTAGAATTTTTTGTACAGCACTTTGGTACAACTAACTGTTGTTGGAATAGTGCTTTATAAATAAATAAATAAATAAATAAATAAAATAAATAAACAACAATTTATAAACAAATTAACATTTTTCTTTTTTCTTATTGCTCCTTGTTGCATTTAAAATGAGCTTGTGCTTTAATTGAGAACATTGAGTGGATAGATGGATGTATAGATAGATAGATAGATAGATAGATAGATTTCCTTGTTTTTTACATTCTTGCTGGGTGGACAGACTGGATTTCAGGGCACTTCCTTGACCCAGAGCTGGCTCACAGCTAATTGAGGAAGGTGCACTGGCTGAATGAATTCCCGACTTTCTCTTCCCCACTGCCAGGTGGTGCAGGGAGAAATACCACAAACATTGCCATTTGACTGTTGATCTGGATAAAGCAGGAGGTCAATAAAATATGAGGTCATGACAAGTGTGTCATCAGGAGTGGTCATAAGTCATCATAAGTGAGATCGACACAATTAGTAAGTCCCTTTGAACTGAAAGCTGGTGGCTTTAATCATGGGCTCTTCAGGAAAGTCTCTGTCGCCATAGAGTGGTAATGAAATGGAACTTATTTACACAGTTTCCATGGAACTACCCACTGGATTTATTGGATTCATACTTTTTCCCTTAAATCAGGAAATTTGGTTTATTTAACCTATTCTGTTTTTTTTTCAAGGTTCCTACTCCCTTTCGCAAAGCAATGTCCGTCTGTGTTATAATAAAAGAAATGTTTGAAATATGTTTCATAAAAGATTGACCTTCACATTACATCTGTTTTCAAAGTCTATTTAGTTGCAAATGACCTGCAAATGATAAATAAAGGAGTGGATTACAGAACTTTCAATAACCTTAAAACTGTTTTCTTCAGTTAGCTTTAATCCATTGCAAACCTGGTTTCACTTGGAGATGAAGCTGAGGCTGCTAGAAATATACCATGCGCTGGATGATCTGAAATGGTCATGAACTTTTTCCTTGATGAACCTGCACTCAGACTTGAATTAAACAAGTTCGAAATAGAGTCTGTAAAACAGATGGAAAGCATAGGGAAGGGGGGAGGGGACACGGTTTTGCGTTAGGGAAAGTCTTATTACCTGCGTCATGGGTTTTCACTCACAGAGAAAGGCTGTCTGAAAGTAACCATTAGAGCCCCACCATCTCAGGCTTCCAATTGGGAGTAATGTTCATATTGAATAACACAATGTTGTGTGGAAGAAATGGCTCAGCTCTTCGTTTCTTGAGTCTTCTCCACTCAACCATCCCAGTGTCCCAAACATATTGTCAGTCCATTACCAAATAACTAATTTGTGTGAGAAAATAACAATCTCGTCTCTCGCTGCCTTTTCATTGCAAAGTTGTTCAAAGCTGAGGAACAACTGGCTTTCGCTTACATCAAGGACGTTTCTGTCTGCGTCACGGGGGTTGGTGTTTCCATTACCTTACTCAGAACACCAGAGGAGCCACACTACCTCATGAGCCAGAACTTTGATTGATGTGCCTCAGCCTATAGTGGTGTGGATTTGTGGTTCGCAATATATAATATTTTGTTATGAAGTTGGACTCAGTTGTGAGTTGTGACCTCAGAATTTGACCTGACTGACACTCTTAAAAAGTTGTCTGTTTAGATTCAGGTCCAACTTTGCTGCAACTTTAAGACTACTGTGATTTGACATGGTTTGCTGTGATCATATTTTCCCATTTGAGATGCGTAACAGCATTTAAAAACCAAGAAAGAACAGCTTTCACAAACATATTTCAGACTTTCCTTAGTGAACAAATTACTTGCTATTAGCCCCCCCAATTAGGCTATTTTTCGCTCATGTACAAATATTTAGGAGACAAGAAAACTGAATGTAGCTTATCCAAAAACACTTCTCTCTCCAATACTGCAAGACAAAAAGAGTTTTCCGGAAATGTGTAGGCTCAGTTTTGTCTTAATTTGCCATATAAAATTAGCTTGATGCGATTTGGTAGTCAGTGCAATAAACTGTGCCCTGAAGGTACAGTTCATTACCAACAGAAGCTCACGAGCAGAACTGTGCTTTCCATGAGCTTGGCTCATTCCCTCACCCACAGTGGAGAACATGAGGTTGTTTCCATATCAGATTTCTGTAACCGAACCTCGCAAATAACACACTGTTGTTATACGTTAAGTATCAACAAGACAGCAGTGTTTCCCAAACACTTGAGCCCCTGTCAAGGCCTCCGTGAAGAAAAAGAGGGGGTTCATTTAACAACTGCGTAAAGGACTTCCCCCAATGTTTACAGGTGCTATTAGTTGCACATGTGAACAGCAGTGACTCAGTGGGCGGGAATGTTTCTTTTTCACATTTTATTGAGTATGAAAAGGCCAGTGAAAAGGTTAGAAATTATAGAAATTGATAAATCAGTTGCTTTTGGAAGAATCTCTAGTAATTTGTTTTGGGGTGTCAGATATGAAAGATATGAATTTATATATTTTCAAGACACTCAGCTGAGAGAGAGTGAGTAGTGGTCTCCAGTCTTCAGTAATTGCAGGAATGTCAAACAATTATAAAAATGCCCATTATCTACAAAAAGTGATTAAGAGTTCACCAGGATCCTCATTTCAACAAAGCATGATGCTACTTTCACATAATTCGCTGTATGTACTATGTGAGATTGCCTACTGCTTACCAGAATGCTAGAACCCCCCACACCAGCTTTACAGTAAACTATCCGTAAATATCTGAGTTTCTGGAAGCCCATTTTTACCACAAAAATCATGCTTTGGTAAATTTTAATTGTGATATAAAAATCATAATCATGACATGAAAAATGATGACATTAAAGTAAAAATTATGCATAAAAAAATGACTATGGTTTAAAAGTTGAAAATGATGAAAAAAATCATCAAAATGACAAATGCTCGAAGTGGGCTAGTACAGCACTACATATTTTCTTCACTTCTCACATGCATACCGGCTTCTCTGTAAGCTGGTAGCTTTTTATTTCAAGTGTAACAAGTTTTGTTATTCAGGGAAGAAGAAGGGAAGTCCTGTTTGCTACATTAAGATTTAAGCGAATAGTTTGAAAGCTATATACTGACTTATTTTCAGATGATTTTCCAAACAAATTAATTTACTTATTTTTTTCCTCCAGTCAAAGCTAAAATATACATGTTTAGTATGTTTATTTATACAAACGCATTGAAGCATACTGAAAATCAGAAAATCAACCAAAGTATACACTGTATACACATTCACTTCTCTCTTCTGTATATTCATACAGAAGAGATAAGTTAGATTGTTGCGGTTACTACCATATTTTTGTTATTCGTCATAGAGCCTCTAATGTACTGTTTGTTTATAAGTGAGTAAACAATGGTGTGATCTAAATGCCATAATGCTAATACGAAATTGAATTGCTGCCTACTTGTCCTGCCAAAAAACAACGGCCCAGAGAGCCGTCCTTCCTCTCCATCCGGCAGTGGGTAAAAACATTTTTTTTTTTGTAATTGACACCACATGTGCTTGTGTGTGAGTGTGTGTGTGTGTGTGTGTCTGTGTGTGTGTGTGTGTGTGTGTGTGTGTGGGGCGGGGGGTCTTTTACTCACAGTCAATACCCCTGCACAAGCCATCCAGCAGCTAATATAATAGTACTGATGTAAGGGCCCTCTCCCCCAAACCCCCTGCAATCCTTGCGTACACCAGTCTAGGGGAGTGTGACTGTATCTGCTTTCTCTGGTCCAACGTACCCTGTCCAGATGCAGGTTGGGAGGTAGCTGGGAGCATGGTGGCTGTTGGCCAGAACTGGGAGGTCTGGAGTTGGGGAGACTAAATGAAAAATACTTTGTCAGGCCTTTGATAAGTAAAACCTGAAGGCAACGGCAAAGCTGGAAAGCAATGTTGGTGAGTCCTAAGATTATCCTTGTCTGTTGTGCATACTATTTCAGTGAGGCACTTCGTCTGTCTATTACCCTGTTGTCTGAAGAAGATACAATGACCCTGATGATCCCTGTTGTCTTTGAAGGTTTCATGCCTCCCAAACGTATTTGCTATGTGATGTCTAAAGGCCCCGATATACTCACCCCAAGGTTTTTTTTTTTTTTTTTTCGTTCTTCGCTTTGGGGTAAAAATAAGTTTGAAATACCTGAGTAGTGGTATACAGTTAGCAAACATCCCAAGCCAATGCCACCCACACTGCTAAGAGCATTTAGATGAATATGTACTCTAAATATGTCCTCCTCTCAATAGAAAAAAATAAACACATAAAAAGGACAGGAGTTACAAAAGCATCTGATCGTAGTGATTTTGATATGTACAAGCTCTGCAATTTGGCACTACAGCCAAGAAATGTTACGTTTATTTATATTGCACTTAAAACAATAGATTGCTTAGAAGCAAGAGTTTTACAGTATTAAACATGACAAAAATAAAACAATTTCAGTGTCACTTTAAATTAGAATTACTACTCTAAAGCGGCTCTCCAGCGTGTTCATGCTTTTACTCGCATCTGACATCGACGTACTGAACAGAAGAAATAAGGCAGAATGTTTCCACCTCAAATAAGGCGGAGCCCCAGACCACACCTACATATTATGTAATCGTCACAGACCAATGGTAGTTTTAAGGTGTTTACGAGGTTGTTTTTTGTGTGTGAAAGTTTCCTTTAACAAGCTGTTTTAAACTCCTGAAACAAACTCTAAACAAACTTTGTTTTGTTCTGATTTTGTTTGAAATTACGTCACACCAGTTCGTTCTTTGATTTCTATTTGTATATCAGGGCCTTAACTTTGGGAAAAGTTTGCTACGGCTGGTAATCACTTTTGTACTACCATTGGTCCGTCACGATTACGTAATAGGTAGGTGTGAGTGGAAGCTCTTCCTTCTTTCACAAGGAAATATTTTCCAGTTCATTTTTCCTGTTCAGTCGAGGGTCAGATGTCCGTGAGTAAAAACATGAACACACAGGATAGCTGCTTGGTATAAAAATTAGATGAAATGAGACACTGACACTGTTTTCCATGTTTAATATGCTAAAGCTGCTTGATTTTAAGCAATCTATTGTATAAACTGCTTTATAAATAAATGTGACATGACTTTACTAGAATGCCAAAATGCAGAGCTTGTGCAAACATGATGTTTTAAGTTTGGGAGGAAACCGTTCAAATCCAAACAGCATGATAGGAGGCCTGTGAACACCCGACTCACGTGAGTATGTTCCTCAACAGCTTTTTCTGCATTTGGCCCCGTCCTGCGTTACCAACATGTCCGAAATCAAGCTCTTCCTGTCTGATGAAGAATCTTTCGTCTGTTGTGATGAGGGATCTTTGCCACACCTCTGGCCTAATTCGGAGCAGTTCTCCTCTGCCTACACTGCCGCCGATCCCTCCGCGTTATCTTGCGGGCGTCAGCACAAACAAACAGGTCCCCACACGCCGAGGCCTACCCTTGCCACCGCAGGCGAAACATCCACAATCTCCTTCTGAATCTTTCTCCACTCCGGCCCATTCAATCATTCCTGCCATAGAGAAATGGACAATAAGGCCCATCGGGCACCAAATGGCACCACCATTGCTGCCCGATTCCAGGCCTTCAGGCTGCCATAGCAAGCAGGCCTTCAAAATTCAGTCACGCCGCAGATTCAGTCCCTGCCAGCTCACACCCCGCAAGAGTACAGCTCAAATCCCTCTGGTTTTCTGTCCCTGTCCATCGCTTTTCACAAGCACAGTTCATGCCATCTGGATACTCAATTTTGATCAGGGGAATATACGTTTTAAACTCTTTTTGTACAAGTGATTTCCTGTTCTAAACGCGGTGCTTCCCTGTAGCTTTAACACACATGTAAACAGTAGCTCGCTCATCACGTGCAGTCAGATCGCACACACAGCCACACATGTAAGCAATAATGTAGGAAAGCAGGGCTGCCAACTCACGCATTCATCGTGAGTCTCACACAATTGACACTTTTCACACGCTCTCATGCCACACATCCATTTTCTCATGCAGAGAAAAATTGCAAAGCAAAGAGGACACTGACAGTGAGACCAACAGAAAAGATAGAACAGGTCACTTTTGGTATGAAACAAATTCTCAGCTCTCAGATTCTGTCGATTTTATTACGAAATTCAAACAATAAATAGTCCCAGCCTTATTCGATCTCAAACGGCTCAAAACCACAGGTAGTCACAAGTCAGGCAACCAACTGGACCTGGTTTACAGACGCAAGTGCATCACAGACAACATTTTGGTGAAACCTCTCCACGTTTCAGATCATTTCCTCATTACTTTCAATCTACAACTCACTACCCATGCTCCACTGACCCCTCTACCAGTTACTTTCAGACGAAACCTGCGCTCACTTTCTCCCTCCCATCTTTCCTCTAATGTTTGTCATCTTCTCTTCCCTCACCCTCTCAATTCTCCTCTCTGATGTGAATACCGCAACTGATACTTTATGCTTCACTTTAATTTCCTCTTTAGACAATATCTGCCCTCTCTCCTCCAGGCCAGCACGCGCTACTCCCTCTAACCCCTGGTTATCTGAGGTTCTTCGTGAACACCGGTCCAAACTCAGGGCAACGGAGACGAAATGGCACAGATCAAAAGACACAACTGACCTGAGTATGTATCAATCTCTGCTCTCTCCCTTTTCTGTTAATGTTCACGCTGCAAAATCTTCATATTTCCACAACAAGATCAAAAGCGCCTCTAACACACAATCACTTTTCAAGACAACTCTCTCCTCTGTTCACCTACACCACCACCCACCTCCTCTTTAACTGGTGATGATTCTGCTAACTTTTTCACCAAGAGAACAACAGCTATCAGCAGTCAGTTCTCATCTCCACACACACAGGAACCCAGACCAACCTCTCCCACAGCCAAAAACCTTCTCCCCTCCTTCTCTCCACTAACCGAGGAAGAAGTATCTAAACTTCTCCTCTCCAGTCATCCTACCACCTGCCCTCTAGACCCCATCCCCTCACACCTTCTACAAGCCATCTCTCCCACACTTCTACCAGCACTCACACACATCATCAACTCATACCTCCACACTGGCATTTTCCCTACAGCATTCAAGCAGGCTCGGGTAACTCCACTGCTTAAAAAAACAACATTACACACATCACTTTTAGAGAATTACAGACCTGTCTCTCTCCTACCATTCATTGCGAAAACCCTTGAACGAGTTGCTTTCAACCAAGTGTCATCTTTCCTGTCTCTGACCAACCAGCTAGATGTCAACCAATCTGGCTTCAAGAAAGGCCATTCAACCGAGACTGCACTACTGTCGGTCACAGAAGCCCTGCGGATCGCAAAAGCTGCTTCCAAATCTTCAGTTCTCATTCTGCTGGATCTTTCTGCTGCCTTTGACACTGTGAATCATCAGATCCTTCTGTCCACACTCTCATCACTGGGCATCACTGGAACTTCCTTCCACTGGTTCGAGTCCTATCTCACAGGTAGGTCCTTCAGGGTCGCATGAAGAGGCGAGGTATCCAAAGCACACCAGCTGACCACAGGGGTTCCTCAGGGTTCAGTTCTTGGACCCCTCCTCTTCTCCATTTACACCACATCTCTGGGACCCATCATACAGGCACATGGTTTTTCTTACTATTGCTATGCTGATGACACCCAGCTCTACCTCTACAACTTCTCGTACAGGCCCTGGTTATTTTTAGGCTTGATTACTGCAATGCTCGTTTGGCTGGACGTCCATCATGTGCAACTAAACCTCTACAAATGATCCAGAATACTGCAGCCCGTCTTGTCTTCAACGAGCCCAAAAGGGCCCACGTCACTCCTCTGTTCATCTCTCTACACTGGCTACCACTCGCTCCTTGCATCAAGTTCAAGGCATTGACCCTTGCTTACAGATCGACCATAGGCTCAGCTCCCTCCTACTTTCATTCGCTCCTACGAGTCTACATCCCTACCAGAAGGCTACGATCAGTCAATGAGCGACGGCTCGTGGTACCATCACAGAGAGCCACAAAATCACTCTCCAG
Organism: Siphateles boraxobius; assembly: GCF_051911475.1. Lineage (NCBI taxonomy): Eukaryota > Metazoa > Chordata > Actinopteri > Cypriniformes > Leuciscidae > Siphateles > Siphateles boraxobius. Next base: position 38,733,418 of record NW_027508734.1, on the reverse strand, counting down.
AACATTCTCATTCACGGTTCCATGCTGGTGGAATGATCTCCCCACCCTCATCCAGAATGCAGAATCCCTGACAACATTCAAAATACAACTGAAAACTCATCTCTTCCGTGAGCACTTAACATAGAAAGAAAAAAAAAATCTTTCCTTTTCCTTTAAATCCTCCCTTGTCTGGCTTATGTTACTCTCAGCAATGCCTGAACTTTGCATTTTGAGAACTTCTTGCGTTGTTTTTGCCTCTTCACGATGACTTGACTTGACTTTGGTCCTCAGTTGTAAGTCGCATTGGATAAAAGCGTCTGCTAAATGTAAGTGTAAATACAACCCCCCCTCCCCCACCCCCCCAAACCAACTTTCATGCAACAGCAACATAAGTTACATTATTTCGCAAAGACTGTCTTTATGAGGGAGTCTGTTAAGTAGAGAAGAACTGAAATTGGTGAACACACACATGGATGAGCAAGATGCATCTGATAATGACTGGCATGGGACAACTAGTGGTGGGCAGATCAAGGCTTTGTGAAACACTGAAACAGTTGAATCAAATGTGCCATATTCGAAAACAATGTGGCTTCGAAACAATCCGACACCCGTCTCCACATTGACCCCGTAGTGGTCAGAACAGTGTAAATGCAACAAAAACCCAGGCCAAACATGCATAAAACCACCTTTTACAAATCTATTGCAATTTTTTTTTACTGAAAGTAAAATCTTTCAAATGCAATTATTTAATCATCTAATCAGATTATCATGTGTAAATGTGTTATTTTATTAATTGTCAGGGTTTATTTTGTTTGTTCTATTAATGGCTCAGCTAAACAGGCCATTAAGACTTTAACTACCTCATTTAAATTATTCTAATCTAATTAAAACCTCTACAAATGTATAAAACGGATCAGAGATCAGGTAAAACCCACAGACACTTCTTCATTGGTTCTCAGTGACTCCTCATGATTCATGGGTTGACAGAGATCATCACCCCCAGCGGTGAACCATTGAAATTTCAAAGTGTTTCTGTCACGGTTGGTAAATTCTACGTCTTCTTCTTGTCTCGTGTGTTTGTTTTTATATGTGGACGCGCTGATTAGATGGGGGTTCCAATCATCAGCGCTCATCACCCATCCACTCATTATCCCATCACCAGCTGCAGCTTGTCAGATCATGTGTATTTATACTCACCATTTTCTCATCTTCCCTGTCAGATCGTTGTATGTGGTTTCCCCGGTGTCTGTGTTCCTGTCGCGTTCCAGTTCCTTGTCTTCCTTGTTCCGGTTCTCATTCTGTGGATTATCTGGACATTATCTCTTTGTTGGACACTCATCACCGCACCGCTGTTTCTACACCATTACCATCTGACCATCGGAGTTCCTGCGCCATTTGCCTGTTCGTCTGTGTTGAAATCACCCTCTGTTATCACCTTTCAATAAAGAGTTAAACTGTACTTGCTTCCGTCAGTCTGTCATGACAGAACGATCTGACCTTCAAAGCATGGGAGCAGCAGGAGACTCTTCCACATCATTAGAGGCGTTTCTGAGTAACAGCATTCAAAGAATGGACATCCAGGAAAAGAATCTCAATGATACGGCTCGCGATCTGACCGCGTCCAAAGAGAGATTTGCGCCATGGACCTGCCTACCGGACTTAATGATCTGATCGCGCTGGCATTAAGAGTGGACACACGTCTATCACGTGGCTTCAGACGTTTTCAACCGGACCGTTCCTCTGGAGGTGCCGAAGGACTGTGTTCAGGAGGCGGGGGCGCGGTCAGCCCCGTCTACGATCACGAGCCCATGCAGGTGGGTCGAGCCCGGCTTTCCCGGGAGGAAAAGGAGAGGCGGAGATCCCTGGGCCTTTGCCTTTACTGCGGTGGAGCTGGACATTTCGCGTACAATTGTCCGTTAAAAGGCCCAGCCCGACAGTAAGTATGAGGCTACTGTCGGGTGGGATCTCTGCCGAGAAGCCCTCATCTACATCTACCTTCCTCCCGGTAAGACTCCGATGTTCAACTCACCTCCACGACTGTCGGGCACTACTGGAGTCAGGGGCGGAAGGTAATTTCATGGATCACTCATTTGCACTCAGATATCAAGTTCCCCTCCGTCACCTGTCACACCAGATCGAGGTACACGCACTCAACGGTCAAAGACTCCCCACCATTTCACTGATCACTGAAGACATCACTCTCATCACATCTGGCAATCATACTGAAACCACCTCCTTTTACATTCTGGACACTCCACTGGCACCCGTCGTTCTCGGTCACCCATGGCTCATCTGTCACAATCCCAAAATTGACTGGCAGCTCAAGTCGGTGGCAGCGTGTAGTAGTTTTTGTCATAAGTCCTGTCTTGTGTCTGCCTGTCCCTCTGTTTCTGTTCCTATGTTTCAGGAGAAGACAGTGGATTTATCAAACGTGCCCATGGAGTATCAGGACCTGAAGGAGGTGTTCAGTAAGTCTCGGGCTGATTCTCTTCCTCCGCATCGTCCCTATGACTGTGCCAAAGAGTTACTGCCAGGTTCATCTCCGCCTAAAGGCAAATTATATTCACTTTCTGTCCCAGAGAGAGAGGTCATGGAGAAATACATTTCTGATTCTCTAGCAACGGGATTCATCCGCCCTTCCTCTTCTCCAGCGGGGGCGGGGTTCTTTTTTGTGGGGAAGAAGGATGGATCGTTGCGACCTTGTATTGATTACCGGGGGTTGAACAACATCACAGTAAAGAATACTTATCCTTTGCCGTTGATGTCTTCAGCTTTCGAGAGATTGCAAGGAGCATCCATCTTCACGAAATTGGATTTACGGAATGCTTATCATTTGGTCCGCATCAGGGAGGGGGATGAGTGGAAGAACGCATTTAACACCCTCAGGGGGCACTTTGAATATTTGGTTATGCCGTTCGGTCTGTCCAACTCCCCAGCGGTCTTCCAAGCACTTGTCAATGACGTGTTGCGAGACATGGTCGATCGGTTCATATATGTCTACCTGGATGATATATTGATTTTTTCAGCGTCTCTCCAGGAACACATGCAACACGTCCGACAAGTGCTTCAGAGGTTGCTAGAGAATGGGCTTTTTCTCAAGGTGGAGAAATGCGCTTTTCATGCACAGTCTGTTCCTTTCCTAGGACACATCATCTCGGTTGAGGGAATGCGCATGGATCCTGAAAAGGTTAAGGCTGTGGTGGATTGGCCAAGCCCAGATTCCCGTAAGGCCCTACTGAGGTTTCTGGGATTCGCCAATTTTTACCGGCGTTTTATTCGCAATTTCAGCCGACTAGCCGCGCCTCTGACCGCCTTGACCTCCCCCAGAACGACGTTCAAGGGGTCAGACGCAGCCGAAGCTGCGTTTGCTAAACTTAAGGGTTGCTTTGTTTCAGCCCCCATCTTGATAACCCCTGATTCATCACGTCAGTTTGTGGTGGAGGTCGATGCGTCAGAGGTGGGGGTAGGGGCAGTGTTATCCCAGCGCTCTCCTTCAGATGACAAGATGCATCCTTGCGCGTTTTTGTCTCATCGTTTATCCCCTGCCGAGCGTAATTATGACATTGGCAACAGAGAGTTGTTGGCGGTCAAATTAGCATTGGAGGAGTGTCGCCACTGGTTAGAGGGATCGGGGGTACCCTTTATCGTCTTGGCCGATCACAAGAATTTGGAATACATTTGAACTGCTAAAAGACTTAATTCCAGGCAGGCTCGGTGGGCTCTTTTTTTCGGTCGTTTTGACTTTACTCTCTCAGAACATCAAACCCGACTCTTTATCGCAGTAGCACCTCAATGCAGTACATGAGATCCACGGGGAGGAGTCGGATCAAGATCCAAGGGGTGGAGATGGGTAGGATTAGGGTTGGGTTTAGGGATTAGGGGTGTGTTTAGGGATCAGAGGGCGGAGTTGGCTAGGTTTAGGTGTATGTAAGGTGGGAGGAGTTGGATCTGGATCCGACTCCTCCCCGTGGATTTCATGTTCCGCAGTGAGAACCATCTCCTTTATCGCGCATTTTTGACCGTTCCGAACGCCCGTCTACTCCCGAGTGCATTTTACCAGAGACTCTATTCATCTCTACACTCTCATGGGAGGTCGAATCGAAGGTCAAGAAGGCCTTAGAAGGGGTAACGCCCCCGACTCGTTGTCCACCGAATCGCTTATTTGTGCTGGAGGGTTTACGGTCCAGCGTTATTCAGTGGGGACACTGTTCCAATGTGGCTTGTCATCCTCGAGTTAATCGAACTAAATTTTTAGTCAAGCAACGATTCTGGTGGCCTCTCATGGCTCGTGATGTTCACAATTTTGTATTGGCCTGCTCAGTTTGCGCCACAGGTAAGACCTCCAATCAACGCCCAGATGGGCTATTCCACTTGCTGCCGGTGCCTTCGAGACCCTGGTCCCATATCGCGCTAGATTTTATTACCACCCTCCCACCCTCCCAGGGTCACACGGTAGTTTTGACCGTGGTGGACTGGTTCTCGAAGGCGGCCCATTTCATTCCCTTGCCCAAATTACCCTCAGCCAAGGAGACAGCGTTGATTGTCATTAACCACGTCTTTCGGCTTCATGGCCTCCCGACAGACGTGGTTTCTGACAGAGGACCCCAATTTGTGTCCAAATTTTGGCGAGAATTTTGTAAATTGCTGGGTGCGACTGTCAGTCTGTCCTCTGGGTTTCATCCCCAGAGCAATGGTCAAACTGAGCGGGCCAACCAGGATTTGGAGCGAATATTGCGATGTTTAGTGTCCAAGAATCCTTCCTCTTGGAGTCAGCAACTGTCTATGGTGGAGTACGCCCACAACACGTTGCCAGTGTCATCCACGGGCCTATCACCGTTTGAGTGTAGTGTAGGTTACCAGCCACCTATTTTTCCTAGTCTGGAATCCGAAGTTGCGGTCCCCTCCGCCCACGCCTTCGTCCAGAGGTGTCGCCGCACTTGGACTAGAGCCCGTGAGACTTTACTCCAAGTGGGGGCGCGCACCAAGGCCAAAGCCGACCGCCACCAGCGGAGGCCTCCCGTGTACTTCGTCGGTTCCAAAGTGTGGCTTTCTACCAAGGACATTCCTCTCCACTCCGTTTCGAATAAGCTCGCACCTAAATTCATTGGCCCGTTTTCTGTCACTAAAATCATTAATCCAGTGACAGTCCGTCTCAACCTTCCTCCAGTGTACAGGAGGATTCATCCCGTATTTCATGTTTCCAAAATTAAGCCCGTATTTTTTTCTCACATTAATCCGCCAGTCCCGGTTCCCCCCCCACCGCGTCTCGTAGACGGGGAACCTACTTATTCGGTCAATCGTGTTCTGGACTCGAGACGGAGGGGACGCGGATTCCAATACTTGGTGGACTGGGAAAGTTACGGTCCGGAGGAGAGAAGTTGGGTACCGGCTAGAGACATCCTGGATCACTCCCTTATCGATGATTACAATCGGCAGGTAAGGGAGTCTGGGAACGCCAGGAGGCGTTCATAGAGAAGGGGTTACTGTCACAGTTGGTAAATTCTACGTCTTCTTCTTGTCTCGTGTTTTTGTTGTTATATGTGGACGCGCTGATTAGATGGGCGTTCCAATTTCAGCGCTCATCACCCATCCACTCATTATCCCATCACCAGCTGCAGCTTGTCAGATCATGTGTATTTATAGTCACCATTTTCTCATCTTCCCTGTCAGATCGTTGTATGTGGTTTCCCCGGTGTCTGTGTTCCTGTCGCGTTCCAGTTCCTTGTCTTCCTTGTTCCGGTTCTCATTCTGTGGATTATCTGGACATTATCTCTTTGTTGGACACTCATCACCGCACCGCTGTTTCTACACCATTACCATCTGACCATCGGAGTTCCTGCGCCATTTGCCTGTTCGTCTGTGTTGAAAACACCCTCTGTTATCACCTTTCAATAAAAAGTTAAACTGCACTTGCTTCCGTCAGTCTGCCATGACAGTTTCGAAATTGTTATGACCAGAGCCGTTGAAAAAAATATTTAACGGCTCTGGTTATAACGCAATGAAATCCGTTTACTGAAATCAAGTGACCCTGGCAGTTTGATACGCTCCGAACCATTGATTCATAACAAAAGATTCGTAAAGGGTTCGAAGCTTCATAAAGCAGTGTTTTGAAATTGCCATCACTAGGGGAAACCCCTTAACTGTTAAAATGACAAAATATCGCAGCGGACATTCAAACAGATTTTTTATTACGAATATAGGACCTGAAGGAAAATACTAAATGCCGCTACACTGATCTCTCACAATAGACTACTCTAACCTAGCTTCAATGAACAATATCAATGAGAACATATGTTTACGTTGCTAAGAGTGGTTGCTAGGGTTATGTAGTGTATAGAACCGTAGACATAATAAATAGACGCCCCATTGTCCATTACGACGCCACCATATTTGTCCTGGCAACTTGCCGTAACTCTCATAAGTGGACTGAAAAAAGGTGCCTGACTATTTTGAGGTTTTACAAACCGTCGTACGATCCAAACCAGATCTTGGGGAATTACCTTTCACGGGTAAGTCGGTTGTTTTTGGTTGTATTTAATCATTATAACATTATGTTGACAGCTAAAGTAGTTGGCCACCAAAACAGACATAAATAGCTGGCGATAACGCTATTTAGCTATGAAAATATGATACTTTATAAGTGATAATATTTAGTTTACATGATTCTTATGAAGAATATTATTTATAATAATAATAATATGCTATAGAATAAAACTGCCATATACTGTATATTGAACTATTACATCTGACCTTATATTACGCTTATATGTCATGCAATTTATACTGTACTGTAATGTACTGTAGTTATACTATTTTTTTTAAACTGGATCCATAATGACAATCTTATAATTAGGGGTCCAAGCTGTGATATGTTGCCCACTAGAGGAACCCACAGGATAATGAATCTTTTAAGCTCAATCCTTTTCTATAGGTTTCCATCCATTTGAATGGAAATACATTTTTTTTTTTACTTCATTTGTATAACTATGGTGTACTGACAGTAAAAATCAGTGAAACGCTTATAGATAATAAAATGTACAGACCGGAGTTACAGGGCTATGAAAAACACAAATGAACAGACTGAGAAACAGCTTCTTTCTTAGAGCTGTGACCTCCATTACAACCTCGACACACACACACACACACACACACACACACACACACACACACACACACACACACACACACACACACACACACACACACACACACACACACACACACACACACACACACACACACACACACACACACACACACACACACACACACACACACACACACACACACACACACACACACACACACACACAATTGCTGCTGTTTGTAGCTGTTTATTGTTGTTTGTTTTAGTTTAGGTCTTTAACTGAGATTAACCAGACAGAATTCCGTTGTACTATGTACAATGACAATAAAGTCTAAAGCTTAATTTTTTTAAGACCCAAATAAAAGAAATTTTTTCAAGTTGCCAGACAATTAAATTTTTTTCACTATAGTATAACATTTTCTACAAAGACATTTATTGTTGTGGTGATTACAAAAAACATTAAATGTAAAAAAAAAAAAAAACTAGCAATTAATTACAAAGAGCCTTGCTTTAGATAAATAAGGTTGAGCTGCAAATTATTGGCACATTCATTTGAAATTGCCCTGTGACATCCATTCTATTCCACAAATGAATATTTCATGTACATTAAATTATATTACATTACATTAGGGATGTCTTATCAACCCAGAATTATTAATTATTAACAGAATTATCAGGATTATTAACCCAGAAAAACACACCAAAATTAGTTTACAGTTTTTTTTTACAGTTGCTAGGACAGATTTCTCAATGCTTAGGTCACTTTTTCAAAACTCTTCACACAGTGAGCACAACAGAAGTATATGTGGGCTAAACTGTGGATCATTTATCATTGCTTTGGCACAAAATGCATTCAATGACTACATCTTTCAAATTACATTAATTCTTTTCTCACTTCGACACAACAACCACCACCAAAACTCTGTGTACTTACAGGCCAATTTGCACATGCTTACATACTGTTTTCAAAACTGTTAAACTTGTGTTCAAAACAATAACATAATACAAAACTGAATAAGACAACAATTTGCTACAATTCTACAGTAATATTTGAATGAAATATATTTTAAATCTTAAAATTAAATGCTATAAAAACAATTGGACCAAACAGTCCAGTCCAAATGAGCTGATTCTCATTGTAGATGAACATCTACACAGTTGTTACTCTTTAAATTTCATTACAAAAGGAGACAACTGCTGAATAGTTTTGCATTGTGACGTAAACATGGACCCAGCCAGAAATAGAGAAGTGGCTGAAAGAGGAAGAAGAGTGGCTGGGAGGGGGCGAGGAATACGTATGCGTGGTGGAAGAAGAATAAGAGGAAGATCAAGAGCTGTAGTCTCAGATGAGATCAGAGCTACTGTAATTGATCATGTAGTAAATCATGGTCTCTCAATGAGTTAGGCTCGTCAGAGAGTGCAGCCAAATCTGCAATGCTCAACAGTGGCATCTATTGTTAGAGTTTTCCGGCAAACCAACAGGTAACATGTATTCTGCAAGGGCATTTGACTGAGTTGCACATTACAGAAGTAAATAGACTTGTGTGTAATTGTTTTTGCATTTCTGCTTAGGACTCAACGATTACCTCACACAGGTGGGAGAGGAAGGGTGCTCACTGATGTGCAGGAAACTGCCATTGTTGATATGGTCATCAGAAACAATGGCATAAAACTCACTGAGATTCGAGACAGAGTCTTGGCAGACAACATTACTTTTGCAAATATTCAGTGTAAGCATACCAACTATTTCTGAAAAAACATCAGGTAAGGATGAAACAGTTGTACACTGTGCCTTTGAGAGGAACTCTGAACATGTCAAGCAACTCAGGAACCAATATGTCCAGGTAAGATCACAATAAAATACAGATCTGATTTTGAACAAAACCAAACACACACAAAGACAACTTTTTAGGTAATGTTTACTTGTCACATCCATAGAAAGGCAGACAAGGTGTAGATGTAAGCAAATAAGTTTATTGAATTGCAGAGTGAACGATGCAGGATAACTTGAGTGCGATGATAAGCAGATATGGTGAACACTTAACTGACAGTGAAACAATGTCTCGGCAGAATACAGACGAACTCGATGACTCTGAAACACAGGACGATGAACGAAGGAACCTCAGGACAACAGGTAACTATCTTCAGGGTGGATATCAGGTAAGATGAGTCTGTAGCGTCAAGAGACGAGACCAGACACTGAGGTGCAGGAGACTCTGACTGAAGTAGTGAATGTAATCATGATGTGCAGGTGCCGGTAATTAGAACTCAGGTGACTGTGATCTGGTGTAATGATCGGGTGCAGTGGGCGGGAGTGATGACGTGGATGGCTCTGTGACATTACTACTGTAACAGCTTATGGTGCCCTGTGGATTTATTTTAGAGATTCATGGAGATTGAAGGGAGGCAAACACCCAACATTTTCATCTTTTTTGATGAGGCGGGTTTCAACTTGGCCAAAACACGGCGACGAGGAAGGAATGTCCCCCTTTACATAGAAGGGGGAATCTCCTCAACCACCACCTATGTGCAGCATCCACCTGGATGATGTGATGGCAGCCTCCAGCTTATTGGTGGAGAGGCGACAGAGTGATGAAGGCAATATATATATATATATATATATGGGGATGATTAGGAGGCCATGATGGACAGAGGCCACTGGGCAAATTTGGCCAGGATGTCGGGGTTACACCCCTACTCTTTCGAAAGACATCCTACAGCTCTTGGAGAATAAAGTGTATTATTAATATTGATAAAATAATATATATTGATAATATTAATGACAATAATAATAATAAAACCATTAAAGCAATTGATCAGGTCAAGGTGTTGTGCCTCCAGTTATGCAGGTTAGCTCATTTGCAAACAAAGTCAGTTAAATGTGATTAAACAGACTTAATGCCATGTTTCCTTTAATCATTTCCTTTCTCGTCTGATGTGAGACCTTGAGGGATACCGATACTTTTTCAACTTTGGCATTGTATTTTGATAGGACAGAATGAAAGTCATTTAATTTAAATAATCAAAGTTATTTATTTCTTACATTTGTTGTTTCTTGCACTTATTTGAACATGCTCAAGGCCAGCATCATTTCAATAATCAGCTGAATTCTCGCCCTTGTAGAGGTCAACAGCAAGTTGAGGGCAAAAAGGCAGCACTACATGCCCCAGGAGACTAGGAGTCTTGTCAGCAAAGCTGGCCTAAATGGAAATCCTGCTATCACTGTGGAATTTTATTATTTAGTCATTGTTTGATTCATAGTCACCTTGTGTCTTTCCTCCCATATTCTATCACAGGACACATGAGGGGGAAAAAATGTTTGTCCAACAATAATATGCCCAAATATGTGGTACATAATTTACTTTGCATAAAAACAACCTCATGACTTTCCCATTTTTCATACAGAACACATTTGAGATGGGAAGGAAAGCTTGGGAAATGGTGTGCCGGTATGAGATGCGGTTATGTATTTGTCAGCGGATCTTCCTATTATTATTTGGACAATTGCCATATAAACTGGAAAAATAGCACTGATCCTCTTTGAAAACAGCTGACAAGCATCTGACTAAGTGCTGGCCTTATTTTGATTGCGAAATTACTAGTGATTTCACATTACTCTTGGGTGCCATTTGTCACGATTTAGAAATTTACAAATTGTTATCTGTCAGACATTGAAGGCTTCTGTATGTGTGTTAATCAGACATCTCTTTCTCTCATCCAAATATCACTTCACAGTATTTGCTTAGGGTAAAACTAGAGACCAGTAACAAAGCATGAGGTTGTCTAGGTTCTAGCAGGTACTTCATTTTTACAAAAAAGGATATGGGAGCAGACATCCTGTTGTGGCAGGGGCTGAGGCTCGGGGAATGGAGACTTCACCCCAAGGTTGTGGAGCTCATATGAAGGGTGTTCGGCCAGGCAGAACCATTTGGTGCTCACTGCACAGCAAATGAGTGGAGCTTACGCTGAGCAGCTCCTCGTTTGAACGCTCCAGCAAGGAGGAGCCAGCACGTAAGCACCACTCATTTCGCCACCTAGTGGCTATTAACGTTAATAAAGCTCTTCGTCAGATCGAAATTTTAACTTAAAGGTCCCATATTGTACAACTTTCTGAAGTTTTATTTTAGGTTTTGATGTCCTTAAGAATATATATTTGCGGTATAAGTACCAAAAACCATCTCAATGTATTTTTACAGCTCCTTTCTCAGGAGCTCTGTCAAGAACATTTCAATTTTGGCCTGTCTACTTAATATTCATGAGCCTCTCTTCTGATTGGCCTGTTGTTTTCTGAGTGACCCACCATTGTTGGGGGTGGCGACTGAAGGTGGTGACTGAGTATTTCTGACATCACATTTATACAGAAGTCACAACGGCTCGTGAAAAGGCACAGCTACTTTATGCAGGCTGTGTGCATTTGTCTGTGGATCGACTGTTTTGAAACTTATATGGTAGTTTCATAGCCCCTAGAGCTCTGTTATCATGAAAAAAGCCAGGAAATTTCAGTTTTGACAATATGGGACCTTTAATGAGGAAATGTTTTGTATTATTGTTGATGCGCAGAGATTAGGTCAAAGTAACCATAAGACTTGCATAGAACTGGAGATGCTGGCATAACCATTAGCTTATATTGCCTAGGCTAATCTTTAACACTTTTCGCGTTGTTTCTGTGACAAACGGCATGACTAGACTATCTGTGTCCCCCTACACCAGCGGTTCTCAAATGTGGGGCGCGCCCCACTGGTGGGGAATAGAGACGTGACAGGTGGGGCACGCCAAACGGGAGGAAATTTTTCTTTTTATGCCTTTATATCTTTATTCGTTCATGGCAAGTCCGCATCGTCAACTTCATCTTTGCAGTGGCACAGAAAACACCAGTTTATTAATAAACAATTAAATGTCTCCTTGATATTTTTTACACATTCATAATCATTACATTTGCCGGTTCTTTGTGGCAAGCTTTATGCGGACGCTCGTGCGCTTGAGTGCGGCAATATAACGCTCATTATCCTGTATAGCCTATTTAAGTAATTAAATCAATATAAAGGGGCGATTAGTCCACTAATGGCTTAAATGAACAACTAATAGTCGACTAGAAAAAAACTTTAGTCGGAGGCAGCCCTTATTTCATATATTTTCGAACCAGCAGGACATTCTGGGTTGAGCGAGCGACACTGAGCGGAATGAGCGAGCAGAGGAATATTCAGAAATGCGTTCTCCGCTCACATGCTCTGATCGGAACAAAGGAATATTAAAAATAATTAATCATTAGTTTATATCTTATACAATGCCCATCATTTTAATCCCATGTCAAACACAGTATGTTATGTCTATTTTAATATGTGTAATATATAAAAAAAAAATTATTTCACTTTTTTTAAAGGGGCATTCGGCAACTATTTCAGCTTAATAGATCCGTTTAGAAATCATTTGGATGGTTTATTAACCTGTTCTGGTGAGAATGGTGACTTTCCCTCCTCTCCCCAGCGTTCCTAGGCGGAAAACCAACCTTGCAACAATGGGGACTAACGTCCCGGTATATTAGAAAAAGGAAGTCTCGTGAGAAGCGAGAACGAGCGAGAAACACAAACTGCTTTATGGCAATTCGACATAAACACACACGCCGCCCTCAATGTGTACGATGTATTACCCACCTCGGTAGACATAGCTCCACACGATAAAGTTGGCCGGCTCCGATAACAACAAATGCACATGAGCAGCAGTAGAAAGGGGAGAAGGGTGCGCAAGTGGGGTTTTTTTTACGACATTGTTGTGAAATATACGCCTCACAGCTGTAGGGGGAGCTCGCTGAGAGAACGTGCGACAACAAAAGTGAAAATCAGCGAAGAAATAGCTAGGGTTGCCGAATGCCCCTTTAAGTACAATATTATGTTAGTCCACAGCCCCCCACCAGGGGGTGCTGATGCTTTGACGAGTGGCACTTTTATTTTTTTTCGCACTACAATAATGCGCTCTCGACATTAGTCAGGAAAATTACGCCATAGTTATTTTCCTGTCAAATGTCGAGAAAGCATTATTGTAGCGCGAAAGTACATTAATATAATGTGCGAGTGCGAATCTCTCTGCTCGCGCGCGGGAACTGGGCGTGTGCTCTCAGATACACTCTGCTCTAGTAAGAATTTTCTCTGGGCTCGCTCAGAGAATATGCCTGCACTTAAAACGTGTTCAGTGCAATCGCGAATATCTTCTCTTCGCTTAAAGTATATGGAGGACCAAACCGGCAGAAATTAAAAATGAATAAATAGGTGATTAAATAAACAAATAAATTTGCGAATAAATGTAAAAATAAATAAATAAATGACTATTTATACTTTTATTTCCTTATTTATGTATAAATCTATTTTTTTCCACATTTATTTATGTATGCATTTATTTATTTTCAATTTAATTTATTTTCACATTTATTTATGTATATATGTATTTATGTCTACATTTATTTATCTATACATTTATTTATTTATACATTTATTTATGTATGCATTTATTTATATATACATTTATTTATTTATACATTTATTGCTCTGTATGCTAATGAGGGGGCATGTTTTACCTAAGACATAGCAATCGATCTCAGAGTGGCAGCGCTGAAGCATTGAGGCCACAGTGACACCTTGTGGTGTGACCAAACAAAACGCAAGAGGTTTGTGGACGTGACTTTACAGGTCACCCAGGAAATAAATGACATAGAGATGGGCAACATAACCAAAATCTTATAACACGGTTTATGTCCTTTAATATGCCCTAACTGTGTGTAGCTACCCAGTGGGCATGTCAATTTAACATCAATATGACATCAAACATTATGTCAAAATGACGTCACGAAATAGTCAAAAATGAAAGTCTTAGTGACGTCAAAGTGTCGATGTCAATTTGATGTCAAGATTTTGACCTCTGCTGATGTGATTAATTGAGTGATGATTGGTCAATATTGAAGACACCTGATGTTAACAAGCAGAATCACTGAAGGAGAAAATCAAGTATTTCAATATTAAAAATATTATATTCAAAAATTTATCTCATAACATTATTTATGCAACTGTAATTGCAGTGTGAATGCATCCATGGTTCCTCTGCATTAACAGTCTGTGTAAATAATATCTAATGCCATTCAAAGTCAGCGTCTGCACTTCCCACATCTGCAATGCGAAGATGGATTTTGTTGAAACTGATTTTATTTTACTGGTAACAGCCCTAGAGTAGTGCCTTATTAACTGAATTGATCAGTTAAACTTAAGAACCTATAGGCTACATGATGATGCATATAGCCTATAATATATGGAGGACCAAACCTGCAGAAATTAAAAATGAATAAATAAACAAATAAATATGTGAATAAATGTAAAAATATATAAATAAATGACTATTTATACGTTTATTTCCTTATTTATGTATAATTATAAGAGTAGGCCTATGTATGGTAAACCTATATAGCTACATACAGTTAGGGCATATTAAAGGACATAAACCGTGATATAAGATTTTGGCCATATTGCCCCTTATTTATTTCCAGCGTGACCTGTAAATTCTCGTCCACAAACCTCTTGCGTATTGTTTGGTCACACCACAAGGTGTCACTGCGGCCTCAATGCTTCAGCACTGCCACTCTGAGATCGATTGCTATGTCTTAGGTAAAACACGCCCCCCTCATTAGCATACAGAGCAATAAATGTATAAATAAATGTATAAATAAATAAATGCATAAATAAAATTATAAATAAATAAATGTATAAATAAATAAATGTAGACATAAATGCATATATACACACATGTGAAAATAAATAAAATTAAAAATAAACAAATGCATAAATAAAAAAATTAATAAATGAAAAAATAAATGTGGAAAAATATATAATTATACATAAATAAGGAAATAAAAGTATAAATAGTCATTTATTTATTTATTTTTTACATTTATTCGCATATTCATTTATTTATTCATTTTTAATTTCTGCCGGTTTGGTCCCCCATATTTTTAAGCAAAGAGGAGAGATTCGCGATTGCACTGAACACGTTTTAAGTGCAGGCATATTCTCTGAGCTAGCCCAGAGAAAATTCTTTCAAGAGCAGAGTGTATCTGAGAGCGCGAGAGATTAGCGCTCGGCACATTATATTCCGCGCGCGAGCAGAGAGATTCGCGCTCGCGCATTATATTAATGTACCTTCGCGCTACAATAATGAACTCTCGACATTTGACAGGAAAATAACGCCATAGTTAAAATCCTTGGCCCAGTCCCAATTCGCATACTATCCGTCCTAAATAGAATTCGAAAATAGAATTAGTACGTCCCAAATCGTAGTATGTTGAAATGAGTGTTCCAAAGGTACCCGCATGGTCTACCATTTGCGGTCAGAATCCGAAGTGCAGATCGATGCACACTCTAACGCAGGGGCGTAGCCATCATTTCAAAAGTGAGGGGGACAGATTGTCAAGTGTAATTCCATTTTTTTCAGACTTTTGTTGACAGGTTAATTGGCTTAATATGCTATTTATTTTTAAAGCAAAAAAACAGAAAGAAAGAAATGCAGATGTTCAGTACTTTATATTTTCCTGGCTTAAAACGAGACAGAGGTGGTAAAATCCTGATCATGTATTTTAATTAGATAATAACATTTACATTTTTCGTAGACCATCATTTAGCCTACTGTGTTTCCCACAGTATTTTTGTAGGTGGATCTCGGTACTTCTAGGGGGGTCCGGGGGAAAAAGAAAATTTTGTACATTTTAAAGATAAATTCATTAATCTGGTGCACTTAGAGTCCCCCGAATCCACTTTTAAAAATAAATAATCCACCCGTCAACCGCCCAAACATATGATATTCTCTGATTTAGATATCTGATCATCGCATTACAATTATTCAAATTATAAGTGTTACTGATAAGCATGATAATATGGTTAAATATCAAACTGAAGTAGGCTGATTTAAAAATAACATTTACTTAAAATAAAAGTTCTTCTTTTGGCAAAATAACATTTCCTTAATAGCCTAAAGTTTGTCTTACTAAACTAAAACTTTCCAACTGAAAACCTTCAAACAAGCTTTTAAAAATACTTCAAACTTTCTAGTTAGGCTTTTTCAAGAGAACTTAAAGTTTGTCTACAAACTTTTTTTATCTAATTGTAAAGTGTTACCGAATTATCGTAAACATCATAGTCTACACATATTGCCTGATTCAAGCAGATCGTGGCGGTTAATGCATGAACATACAAATTCAGCATTAACAATCACCATGTTTATTCTAATTTGAAGGGCTTTGATAACATATCTGTGAAAATAAAAGACATTACGAATAAAAAAAGATTGAAAATAGTGCACGTTTGTGCGGGTATAGTGAATATTTTCAATTTACAACAAAACTTGTTAATTATTCAATAAGAGAAATAGGCAGTATAACGGCTCCTGAATGTTTTCTCCAGACCAGAAAAATCACGCTTCAACTGATGCCTTCGATGTCTTCTATATTTAATTTCTTCTTCTTAAGAATCAGGACAATCAACATCACAAACATCAAATGGACACCGTGAAAAAACTGAAAATAAACCAAAATTACAATCAAATTCGTGATGAAGTGATTTTGCTATGACGTCGTTCAATATAAAGCTTATTAAATTGAAATCAATACACACACAGTACCTTAAATTATAAATAAACGATAACCAAGATATATGCAAACATACCGTGTGCCTTCCAATCAGGATTCAGGAGACATTAGTAGACATTTTCTGATCAAACACTCTTCTCAATTTTACACCTCTCAATTCGTGTGCGACACATGTCTCTCAGTTTCTTCTCTGTGTTCACGCAAAAAATCAAATCACATGACCAGTACGTCTTATGTCACTCATTTTCTCCAGTAGGTGTCACTATTGCAAACTATAATGGAAATCAAAAACAATTCCCAAATAAGTATTCCACAACATTTATAAAACAAACAAAACAAAAACTTTCGAAAGATGATGAATATTCAGAAAGAAAATACACTATCTGCGACAGCTACACTGCCACCAAAATTACAAGGATTTATGTCAGTAATATTTTGATCAAATTAAATGAATCCTGCAATTTTCTTATTAGCTGTTACTTAACTTTCATTCATCTTTCAATACTTTCACAACCAGTGATATTTAACCCTTATTTGAATTAAACTATTTTAGATGTCAAAACTAATTCGTCTAATCCCATTTTGAGGTTTCACTCACAGTTTAAGAGTTGTTTTCAACTATTACTACTATTTTTTGGATTGGACGCTCCAAAAGGGATGTGTGTGTCAATCGCTCACCCTTTTTTCCTAACTTACTTTGTCCCATTTGGAGTTTAACCTTTCGCACTAACCCATCATCGTCTACACTTGTCTCAACGACTCTAGCTAGCCTCCATTCATTTCTGGGAACATTGTCCTCTTTGAGAATTACTATATCTCCAACATGAACATTTCTTCTAGGCGTGTGCCATTGCTGTCTGAGGCTTACGTTGGCCAGGTATTCTTTGCGCCATCTGCTCCAAAACTGTTCCGACAAGTACTGCACTCTCCTCCATCTTTTCCTAGCGTACAAATCTTCACGGACAAATTTGCCAGGAGGAGGAAGAGGCACTGAGGTCTTCATCGTGAGCAGATGATTAGGCGTCAAAGGCTCAACACTCTTTGGGTCATTTATTGTGTTAGTGGTAAGCGGACGACTATTTACAATAGACATTGCCTCATAGAAAAATGTCCTTAATGAAGTGTCATCCAGTCTTCCTTTAGCTTGTGCCAGAACAGCGTTCATCACACTCCTAACAGTCCTTATTTGGCATTCCCACACACCTCCCATGTGGCTTGCTTCAGGAACATTCATAAGGAAGTCACATTGTTTGCTTGCAAGATAGGTAGAGATCCTCTCTTGGTCCAGATCCTTCAAACCTTTCTCCAGCTCATTCTTAGCCCCCACGAAATTCGTGCCTTGGTCGGATCTGATCTGTCGCACGGCTCCTCTGATTGCTATGAAACATCTCAAGGCATTCAGGAATGCATCGGTGGAAAGATCTTCTAGCATCTCTAAATGTACAGCCCTGGAGCTCATGCACGTAAACATCAATCCAAACCTCTTGAATTCCTTCCGACCTTGTTTTGTGTATAAGGGGCCGAAACAGTCGATACCAGAATACGAGAATGGAGGTGAGGGTTCCACTCGGTCAGCTGGAAGGTCAGCCATACTTTGTTCTTCGACTGATCTACGCAGCTTTCTGCAAGTAACACAATTTTTGATGTTCTTAGCCACTACATTGCTTGCACCTAATACCCAATATCCATTGGCTCTGAGCTCATTCAAGGTTTGACCTCGGCCCTGATGTTGAGTTTTCTTGTGACAATGGTCAAGTATTAGTTGTGTGACAATGCCTTCCTTAGGAAGAATTACTGGATGTTTCAACTCAAACGCTGCGTTAGACTTTCTTAATCTTCCTCCAACCCTAAGCAGTTCATCCTGGAGGATGGGATCAAGTTGGTATAACTTGTTATTCTTTGGCAGCTTAGCAGGGTTTTGACTAAGCAATTTCAGTTCTTCTTCAAAGGCTTCTCTTTGTGCTGCCTTGATGAGCACAAGAGCTGCTTTCTGTTTCTCCTCTACACTAATGAACCCTGACTTCTCTTTGTTTCCCAGTCGTTTGATCCTAGCAATAGTATGGAGGGCTGTATTCCAATCTGAGAATCTTGCGAGTCTTTCAAGAAAGCTACCTCTTACACAGGCATCTGTTTTTAGGACCTTTACCTCAGGGTCACCTACAAGAAGCACTGGGGATTTTTCATGAGTGCTTATCTCTCGTTCCCATGAGATCTTGGGACCTATCAACCAGCTTGAGTCCATCAGGTCTGCCACCTTGAGACCCCTAGACGCACAGTCTGCAGGATTTTGACCTGTTTCCACGTAGAACCATTGTCTTGGATCTGTAGAGTTTCTTATCTTCTGTACACGATTAGCTACAAAGACATGAAAGCGCCGGGCTTCGTTCTTGATATACCCTAGCACTACCTGGGAATCAGTCCAGAAAAACTCCTCATTTACCTTCAGATCAAGCTCTTCCCTAAGAACATGACTTACTGCCGCAGAAACTGTGGCTGCGGTCAGCTCAAGGCGTGGTATGCTGAAAACCTTCATAGGGGCTACTCTGGCCTTACCCATGACCAGTGCACAATGTACTTGTTCATCAGCAACAATCCTGATGTATGAACACTGCCCATAACCCTCACAGCTAGCATCTGAAAAATGATGCAGCTCTATTTTCTGAATTTTGCCTATATTTCCAGGAATTAAACATCTTGGTATTTTAACCCTTTGGAGATTCTCCAAGTCATGGATCCATGTATCCCCCTTTGGCTTCAGATCAGAGGGAAGAGGTTCATCCCATCCTACCCCTCGTTTGCACATCTCCTGGAGCACTCTCTTCCCATTCAAGATATAGGGAGCAAGAAAACCTAATGGGTCGTACACACTTGCAACAACTGACAGAATTCCTCGCCGAGTGGCAGCCTTTTCATTAAGGTCAACTTTGAATGAGAATGTATCAGTCTCTATGTTCCACTTTACTCCCAGTACACTCTGAATTGGAAACTCATTGTAGTTTAGATCGACATCCTTCACTACACTGGCACTTTCGCTCTCTGGAATTGCACTCAAGACTTCTCTGCGATTGGACACAAACTTGTGTAAACGCAGTTTTCCCTTAGCCAAGGCTTCTTGCGCTTCACTAACCAACTTGTTGGCCTTCTCGATGGAATCAACGCTGACAAGTCCATCATCCACGTAGAAATTTTTGCGAATGAAGCTCGCTGCCAGTGGGTAGTCCTTTTCATATTTGCTGGCAAGATATTTCATGCCTTAGTTCGCACAACTCGGAGAGGATGCAGCTCCAAAAATATGCACTCGCATGCGGTATTCCTTGGGTTCCCTTTCGGTGTTCCCTTCTTCCCACCATAGGAATCTCAGGAAATCACGATCATCTGGACTGACGTGAAAGCGGTGGAACATCTTCTCCACATCACAAGCAATCGCAATCTGATGCTCACGAAATCTGCACAAAACTCCAGTTAGAGCATTTGTTAAGTCTGGACCTGTGAATAAGTGGTCATTTAGAGATGTACCTTGAAATTTGGCTGAGCAGTCAAATACCACTCTTATTTTTTCTGGCTTCCTGGGATGGTACACCCCATGGTGCGGAATGTATCATGCATTGCCTTCTTTTGGTGTGGCATCTGCTTCTTCGGCATCACCATCTCTAAAGACACTATCCATAAATCTCACGTAGTCTTCTCTGTACTTGGGATTTCTCTCCAGTTTTCTTTTCAAATGTTTCAAACGAACCGTAGCAAGCTGCTATTGTTCGGTAATTGAGGACGCTCTCTGAAAGGTAAGGGCATTTCCACATGTCCTTCTTTGTTGTGTTGAGTCATTTCATCCAACTGTTGAAGAAATTGAATGTCCTCCTTAGATATTGTCTTTTCTCTCGAGTCTGTATCCCGAAAATCTGCTTCTAACGTCCTGATTACAGCAGCAGGTGTGATTGCTGGGAGTTCCTTCACAGAAATGCGATGACAGAGACCCGCTACATTTCTAGAGCAAGTATGGGGTGTTATGGATCCCACTATACTCCAGCCTAAGTCCGTTTTGACTGCGTATGGTTCGTGATCCTTCCCTGATATCACTTGGGTTGGCTTCAGAGCCCTTGGACAATCAAAGCCAATTAGAAGCCCTACAGGATAATTTAACAAATCTGGCATCTTGTCTGCAACACTGAGCAGATGCATCCATTTCTGAGCCTTTTTACAAGTAGGAATGCTATCTAGTTCCAAGGGAATGTTTTCTCGAGTGTATACGGGTGGCAACTCGATGTATTCTTGCAGACTATAACCTCTCACTCTTAGTCCAACTGCTCTCTGACAATTCTCTATTGAAGCTCTATCAGTCATTGTGGACAGCCTTAATTTCACAGGTTCTGTGTTTGCTTGTAGTTTATCACAGATGTCTTGATTGATAAATGTATTACTGCTCTGCGTGTCCAGCAATGCGTAGGCTAAGATTTCTGTGCTGTCCTTTGTAGCACAAGAGAGCCATACTGGAACAATCATCGAAGTGTGATTACCATTATCCATCTCCACACTGCATAAGCTAGTGGAAGCCCTTTCATCAGGTGAAGCTTCCAGCTTTCCTCCTTGAGAGCGTTCTTCATGAAGTGGAGAGGGGTGACTCTGCCTGCAGATGTTGCAAGTAGCTCGCTTTCTACAGTTTTTAGAAACATGACCGACTCTGAGACAACCAAAGCACATCTTGTTGTTGATGACAAACCTTTTCTTCTCCTCAAGAGTCATTGCCGCAAACCTTTCACATTTGTATATAAAATGATTTTGCTGACAGCAGACACATTCTATTTGTCTATTATCCTGAGTGACAGAAGGGCTTAGTTTGGAGCATTTTTCTCTTTCCAATCCACTCCTTGCAATGGGTTTAACATTTTGTGTCAGAGCACTGGCCTTGAGACGTTTCTGCTCCTTGCCAGACCTTTCATCTGCATGTTTTAAAGCAAGTAGAGAGGAAACAGGATTACATGCAATACTTGCCTCCTCTGCCACAAAGTCTGAAAACTCAGTGAAGCTTGGGTATGGCTTCTCTTCATCTAATGCTTTAGTGACATACCTATTCCAGCGAGTTGTTATCCAGTCAGGAAGTTTCTGAAGCAATTTCTGGTTTTCTTCACAATCGTCCAAAACCATGTACATGAGGCATTGCATTTTTGCAAGAGATGAGGAAATCACTAAACTCCCTTAATTTCAGTGATTCTTTGGGTCCAAGTTTTGGCCAGTTATTTAGCTTTGTTCTAAACGCTCTTTGAACTACAAAGGGGTGTCCATAACGTTTGCTCAGGGCATCCCAAGCTTGTGTGTATGCATCCTCATCACTTCTATAAAATGTTCCCTCTAGTACACTAAGTGCATCTCCACTTATGTACCTTTTCAAATAGAACAACCGATGTCCTGGGCTTGTACAGTTTGTTTCGATCAAAGCTTTAAAGCAGGTGCACCATTCAGTGAACTTGAGTGGGTCACCTGTAAACGTGAATGGCTCTGGAGCTGGAAGTTTAGTCATTGCCAGGGATTCTTTTAGTGCTTTCACTAACAAGACCTCATCAACTCTTTTCTCTAGCTCATTTTCAGAGCAAGGTTGAGCTAAAGTTTCTTGGGAAACCTTGATGCATGAAGGTTTTTTGTGGTGCAGTGGAAGCTGACTTGGAGGCATAGTGCTTCTTTCTTTAGCATCTCCTATTTCAGCATTCAATCTTGATTCCTCTTCTGCATACACAATGTATTCAGCTTCCATTACTTCAAGATCCCTTTGCTCCTCTAGCATTTTTAACCTCTCTTGTTGGGCTAGTACCTCTTTTCTTTGAGCTGAGATTTCTTTTTCTCTCTTTAGTTCAGCACGTTTCGCAGCTAAACGTGCCGCTGCTTCTGCCCTTTTTGCTGACATATGACTTCCCTGCTGACTATCTCTTTCAACTCTCGACACAGTTGATCCATAAACTGACCTGGCGTCATCTCTTTGGAGTAACTGAAGGAGTGTTTCTTTTACAGCTTCAGCATCAAACTCCTTTGTGCCAACTTCTGCGCAACGTCCTTTCAGTAGTGCAGTTATTTCACTATTAACTGTAGTGCAGCTATCCATTTTCCTTCTTATATCTTGAGATGGGACGTTCAGTGCACGAATACTCTCATATAATTGTTTTAACTCTGCTTCGCGTTTCTCTGCCGTCACCATCATGTCATCTAACTCGGTTTTGGAGCACTCTACTTTCAGTTTAGATCTGATCAATTGAGCTTCAGCTTTAAAGTTTAAGTATGTGGACATAAACTTCCGTTCTCTTTTTGCCAGCTCGTCACGTCTAAACTCAAGCATTTTTTCTGTTGGACGCCTTTCTCTTTCTGATCGCCTAACTTCTTGTTCAACTCGTGATGATGATTCCTGTAATCTCGTCTTATTAACTTCCAGATCTGCATTAATTTCAGCCAAGCGTTCTTCATATTTTTCTCTATCAGAGGCATCAATTTCCGTTTCTAATTTCCCTTCTAATTGCGTTGCTCAATTGAATGGCGACGTCTTCACTTTCACCAATGGCTGCAGTGTTCTACCGGGGTCGACTGGAGTAGGCGCTTCACATCGACGTCTGGCGATCTTTCCTTTTCCACGATGAACTCTTGCACTCTTCCAGGAAGGGTGAATGCAAGTTTTTTTCACTATAACGGCTCCTGAATGTTTTCTCCAGACCAGAAAAATCACGCTTCAACTGATGCCTTCGATGTCTTCTATATTTAATTTCTTCTTCTTAAGAATCAGGACAATCAACATCACAAACATCAAATGGACACCGTGAAAAAACTGAAAATAAACCAAAATTACAATCAAATTCGTGATGAAGTGATTTTGCTATGACGTCGTTCAATATAAAGCTTATTAAATTGAAATCAATACACACACAGTACCTTAAATTATAAATAAACGATAACCAAGATATATGCAAACATACCGTGTGCCTTCCAATCAGGATTCAGGAGACATTAGTAGACATTTTCTGATCAAACACTCTTCTCAATTTTACACCTCTCAATTCGTGTTCGACACATGTCTCTCAGTTTCTTCTCTGTGTTCACGCAAAAAATCAAATCACATGACCAGTACATCTTATGTCACTCATTTTCTCCAGTAGGTGTCACTATTGCAAACTATAATGGAAATCAAATACAATTCCCAAATAAGTATTCCACAACATTTATAAAACAAACAAAACAAAAACTTTCAAAAGATGATGAATATTCAGAAAGAAAATACACTATCTGCGACCTGTAGCTGCGACAGCTACAGGCAGAGGTATTCATCATTGTGCAACACAATTCGGATACCACATGACAACTTACTTACAGTGCTTGACTTTTTCGTGAAAAAGGAGTGACGAGTTTTTTTGCCGTTTTGAACTCTATGAAACTGATGGATTCGGCGCGGGTGCGAGCATGGGCGTGTCATAAGCTGATGCACGAGTGACTAATTACCATGGAAGCGTGAAAGTCACGTATGTAGATAGACTATCCTGGACTCTTTGGATTTTAAATCTCGATGTAGGGCAGGCTATACACACCCGCGGAAACCTCAGCTTGTCATAGACACATTTGCCCTATGAAAAAGTGCGGGGGACGAATTTACATTTTATTAAAAGTGTAATAAGCGTCCCCCGCGTAATCCACGCCCATGCTCTAACGGCTAATATTGCCCACAACCCATCCCGCGTTGGACGAGGATTCGGTTAGAACTACAAACACGAGTGAAAAGTGTAAAAAAAAAAAAACTACAGACATGGAGGACGCGCGAGTCCACCGGTTATGTAGAGAGATTTAGATAAAGGGGTTTGAGTGATTAATTATCAGTATCTAACCTGACGAAAAGGTATTTATTTAACATTGTCTACAGCATTGTGAACTTTTGTAAAGATACGTTTAGCCATTACCTTTTAAATGTGTCATTATATTCAAATTGCAAACACATGAGTAGAGTCTCCGCTTGAAAGACCCACGACTGGCAGATGAACGTGCTCACCGAAACGGTAGGAAATAAAATTAGATTGAATGGAGGATTTTAACTGCGACAGTATGATTGACAGGGCAGTTTACGGTGATAGGAACACGCGACAGAGCTGTCCGTTAACGGTGACGTGATAGTATGTCCCAAAGCTTGCCTACTCTTTTGCTACACACTCAAAGGTATGTACTTTTTCTTCACAAAAAGAGTAAATACTTTTAGGTCGTAGTGTAAGTAGGCGAATTGGGACTGGGCCCATGTCAAACAACCGACGAGAAACCAAATCCATTACAATGCGGAACTACTATACAGTTCTTTAGAGACACCTGATCTGTAGCCCTGCTTTAGCTCTGAAGCTCTGTGACTATTATGAACAAGCTGCGATCTCAAGATTGCAATGCTGGAATATATTGTGTGAGTGTGTGACGCGTGTCTGTGTATCTCTCTCTCTCTCTCTGTGTGTGTGTGTGTGTGTGTGAGAGAGAGAGAGAGAGAGAGAGAGAGAGAGAGAGAGAGAGAGAGAGAGAGAGAGAGTGAGAGAGGCGCGGGCACGATCGAACAGTGCAAACATAAAAACATACTCCATCACATTCCAACTATTCTCACTACTTCAACTTCTTGTTTATACATGTGAAAACATTTTTATCATAGTGAGTCCAATATAATATTACTTACATTTTAAGTGTTATCATAACATTGTGCTATAAAATAGAAGTTAAGGTCTTTTGCCTTGGTACGAACGATTGTCATTTTGTGGGCAATGCTAAGGCAGAATACAGTAACTTCCGAAAAAGAGTCAAAGGTCAAATTTGAGTTCAACATTTTTTTGTAGATAGGTTAATACAGGTATACACTACAAAATGTGAAAATTACAATATTATACCTATAACTCAATTGTCAGGACATTAAGTTAACTTTAAAGTCATTTTTCTCAGTTTCACACTGGTGAGTCAAGGTATTTTGCCTTAGTAGGGCAGCACAGCCCTACATTAAACTACTAGACTCCCCAAATTAAGGCTATTTAGGCTATTTGTGAATCTATCTCAATCATATATAATTAATGTAAAGTAAAGTATGCTCATAATATGCTCTTAGCTTTTAAACGTGGGAATTAAGAGTTTCCCGTGAAGGTGTGATAAAATTTGTTTTAATAAAATTATCATCTATTTGCTTGTCATATTTAATTTATTCCTTTTAAATGTACACTTAGGATCTCCACCTCAAAAAAAAAAATATAATGCATGTACAACAGTGTAATCGTTACATGTTTGATCTGTATTTCCTCTCTTTATTGTGTTGTGGTTCAGTCCTGTGACCTTTGTGAAGTGGACGAGGGAAATGTATATGGACAGACCCTCGTTCCCTCGATTTTGACTGATTAATGGGTTGACAAAGGTTGACAGAGATCCTCACCCCCAGCGGTGAACCATTGAAATTTCGAAGTGTTTTGAAACAGTTATGATGTAATGAAGCCTCGTTTTCAGAAATCACGTGACTCTTACAGTTTGATACACGCTCCGAACCATTGATTCGGAAATAAATATTCGTATAGGCTTCGAAGCTTCATGAAGCAGTGTTTTGAAATTGCCATCTCTACCTACATGTAACGTGATAGAATAACGGACCTAACAGTGATTTTTTTTTTTGGCAGTGTTTTTCCTTCAGTTTATCTTTCTGTTTTTCCCCCCATGCCTCTACCCGCCGCCCAGCTTCTCTGCCTGGAACAGGGAGACCGCCCACTGGAAGAAGACACTTGTGACTTTATCCAGCTTGCGTGCCAAACACACTACCTAGACCGCTCGCTCTGTGTATTTTATCACACCAGCCTGAGCGAGTGGTCCAAGGCACGCATTCCAGCGGGTGGTCCGAAGGAGGATTTTGCCGCATTTGTGGAGTGGGTGCTGGTGAACAACAATTCACCATTCACCATTGACCCTGCTGAGGATGACATCACCACTAGCCCCCCTCCATCACCGTCAGAGACCAGCCATCCATCACCAGCGAATGACGTGATGGAGCAGTTGCACGTGCCCACCACAGACCATGGAGACCAACCTGCCGTGATAGACGAGCCCGTATCGAGGATAACGACGGAGAGTGTCATCGCCATAGAGCCCGGACCACAAACAGAGTCTGACCAGGTGCGTGATCCGGTAACCTCGTGCGTCGCAGAGGGAGTGCTTGTGGAGCTTGAGGGCTTGGAGGAGAGCCCCGCCCACACCACTACTGCTGTGGATGAGATGTCAGTGACCTCTGGCATATATTATGAGGAATTGAAGGACATTTGTGAGGAGAGCCTCATAGACTAGTCTGGCAAGGTAATTCCTGTTTCCCCTGTATCTCCAGAGTTCCCAGTATCTCCAGCACCCCCTGTATCTCCAGTGTCCCTTGTATTACCTGAATGCCTGCCCAGCTTCCCTCTCCCAACTCCTCAATCAGCCAGTTCCTCAGCCCTGCCTTCGCTGCTGTCCTTCAACCCCACTGCAGCTCCCATTTGTGTTGAAGACCTGCCCAGTGTCTTCAGGCCACCAGCTCCACCTAGCCTGGAGGATCCCCTGTCTCCACCTCCAGCCTTTGGGCCCATCGCTCCACCTCAGCATGTTGACACCTTGGCTCCTCCTTCCCTTGGTTCCACCGGAAACCATCGGCCATATGGCTTCTCCAGGCTCCCTCGTCCCTCTGGCTCCGCCTTGGTCAGCCGTCGACCTGCCTGGACCTTCGGCTTTGTCTGACTCCGCCTTTCCCCCGGCTCCGCCTTCATCCTTGGTCCCACTGGCTCGCCACAGCTTCACCTCAGTCTCCAGGACCAGCGGTCTCGCGTGGGTTCATCGGCTATTCAGCTTCACCAGTGTCTCCATCTGTGGCATAATCTCCGTCGGTCATCCCTAGGGTGTCGCCTTCCAGCAAGTCATCTACACCATGGCTCCTACTTATGGTACTCTGCCTTTGTTTAGTCGTGCGTCAATATGAAGTTACTGTACCAGTGTTATATCAAATAATGCTACTAGGGCTGAAACGATTCCTCGAGTTACTTGATTACAAAAATTCCTCGAGGCAAAAACTGTGCCTCGAAGCCTCGTTAAATTCCTATGACGCGCACTATACGCGCGGCACAGAGATTTGATTGTTTCACACGGACCGTTTATTCACACGGACCTGTTCAGGAAGCATATATTTTGAATTTAGTTTGCGCGATGGCGGAGAATAAATATGTAAATAAACGGCAGAAATTGTCTAAAGTGTGGGATCATTACACACTTAATTCACTTAATACACTTAAGTCGCTGAAACAAGGTAACGTAGTCTAAGCCTATTGATGTTCGCTGATTTTAATCCCATACTGTATATGTAGTGATGCCGTGATGCGGTTTGACTAGATATGATTTTTAGCTTTGATGACATTTTTAAGTAGTAAACGTAACTATCACGTTCAATTGCAAGAGTATAGCCTAAAAAAGAACCACTTCACTCTCTCTCTCTCTCTCTCTCACACACACACACACACACACACACACACACACACACACACACACACACACACACACACACACACACACACACACACACACACACACACACACACACACACACACACACACACACACACACACACACACACACACACACACACACACACACACACACACACCAGTCAGACCAATTGCAGCAATGCATCACATATGCTTAAACTTTTATGTAGCCACACAACAATCATTTCAGCATGCATTCACTGTACACAACGGGACGTGATGGAGGAACAAATATTGTATTGCAGTCTTTGCGAGACCTTGTTTGTATTTCACGTCTTTATCAACGTCAACAACAAAAAATGAAAGTCCCCAGCCTGTTGGTTTTTACAGTTCTTTACAATCACTTTGCTACTATTTTCTGAACCTTGATGTCATTTTTCAAAACTCTAGACACAAAACTCAAACCGGTTATCACTTGTAACACAGGTTGTCTAATGTTCAAAACATTGCATTGTGCATTCACATCTTAAATCTTGCACTTGCACAATCATTGGTTAAAAAAACAAATTTACTGTGAAATACCATTGAAACACAACTATAGATCACCCACACACAAGCAACCGATAGTTTCACTCTGTCATTGTTCGTACAATCATTAACTATTGTAGAACAAAATAGGTGATACAGGTTTCATTATGGTACTACATGTACAGTAAATACCTCTGTTACTGTAAAGTACTGCAGTAGTAGAGAGAATACAGACAAAGTGGAATCATTGAACAAAGTTTGTAATATATTGATGCAAAACACTACACTACAATCACAACATTGGTTTATTTTAATCAAAGCAAAAATACAGTAATTAGCTATGAAATAGAAAAGAAAAGACAGTACTGTAAACCATCAAATGCAATGAAATAGAAAAGAAAAGACAGTACTGTAAACCATCAAATGCAGTGTTCCTCAACTTGCTTGCACTGTAAGAAATAAAACAGCAGTGATTACTGTACTTCTACATTGTCATCAACTCTGTGTTGTGGATTTGGCCACAGGTTCTCATCTACATCACAATGGATGTTTTCATTAGCCAAACATCTTGGAAAAAACCTTCGGGCATGGCGAATCCAGGCCTGACACTGGTCTGCTGTGATGTCATTGCAGGCGTCATCCATGGCCTGGAGAAGAGTGACTTGTTCATGAGGGTGCCTATCATGAACCTTCCATCTCCATGCGGAGAAAAATTCCTCAATCGGGTTAAGGAAGGGGGAGTATGGGGGTAAATACAGGGTGGTAAATTGTGCATGGGCCTGAAACCATGCTTGCACCACATGAGCATGATGGAACCTGACATTGTACCAGACAATGACATAGGTCACACCTTCAGCTCTACAAACCTGTTCGAGCTCATCAAGAAAGGTGACAAGGAGAGCTGCATTATATGGTCCAATATGAGGTCTGCGTCCCACCACACCATCTTCTGATATAGCCGCACACATGGTACTGTTGGCCCCACGTTGTCCAGGTACTTGGATGGTTGCCCGCTGGCCAATGAAATTCCGACCTCTCCTCCTTGTCTTGGCCAGATTAAAACCTGCCTCATCCAAATATATGAATTTGTGATGGTCGTCATCAGCATCCAGCTCAATCACCCTCTAAAAATACATTTTGGAAAGAGATTTAGAGATTACCGTACAATGTAGAATTTTGGGGAATGTTTTTACAACAGCCGTCTTGAAACTGAACTTACCTGAACATACTCAGTCCTCATTTGTTTCACTCTGTCTGCATTTCTTTCGAAAGGCACATGGTATAGTTGTTTTATAGATACCTGGTGCCTTTTCAGTATGCGTGCAATAGTCGGCAAACTTATGGATCCCACATTGTTGAACATGTCTTCATTGTCCAAGATATGCTGGCGAATTTCTGTAAGGCGAATATCATTTCTGGCCCGAACCAAATCGACCACAGCCTGCTCTTGCTGGTCAGTTAGAATTTTGCCTCTGCCTCCACTATTTGGCCTAGTCACAATTCTACAGGGAACATTAGAGTAAGAAGACACTTGGTCACATCACCTATTCTGTGATACACATTGGTATGCAGTCATTTGACAATTGAGAGTAGCATAATGTTTAGTGCATGCTAATAACTTACCGGTTCTCATTGCGGAAAGTTCTGATTATTGAGGCCACGGTTGACCTTCTCAGGTTTGGTTGTATCATTGTAGCCGCCTCAGTCATTGTCATGCCATGATTTATGACATGGTCTACAACTATTGCCCGAATTTCATTGGACACTCTATGCTGTTGCTGCCGCTGTCTTGGTCCGTGGCCTTGTCCTCTACCACGTTCCCCCACACCTCTCAAACGAGGCCCACGACCACCTCTCAGAAGGGGTGCCTGTCCTCTACCACGTTCCCCCACACCTCTCAAACGAGGCCCACGACCACCTCTCAGAAGGGCTGCCTGTCCCCTACCATTCCTTTGACCAACACGTCTTCCTCGTCTTCCTCGTCTTCCTCCCACCACTGCTTGACCTCCATTGTGACCTGGATCACCTGCTGGCTCCATGTTACGTATCACTATGCTCTTGCAATTGGATCCCAATCAACTCTTTATATACTCATTCCACAATGTGCCCTCAATCATCAGTAACGAGTTGGCAGAATTGGACAAGCAATTCCAAGGGCCTGCATCTCTACAGTGCAGTACTGTCAATACTTTAAATAGTCTGAAAAGGTGGTACAGTATTTGGGACCATAGACACAGTGTCTGATGAAGCATTACAGTATGATATAAAATATTAGGCTACATCCATGGATATTGTAGTCTAATTGGTTCATGCTCCACGCTAATTGGAGACAATGAATCTCGTTATCTTGAAACTTTCATGATTTACTGTAAACATGGAAGATTGTTTGTCTGTTTCCATACAACTATGCATTAAGAGTAACGCAACAGTTACTTATCATTTTGAGCAGTTGTATCAATTGATAGTTAGATCAGTGTAAGGAAATGAATAGACATTCATTTGAAATGTAATGTGTGAATTGCCTTTTGAAATAGTAGTACTTTGATGTTAAGTTGTGTCATATTGAACAAGTGATTTTTGTTGAATGAACAAATGATCTAAGTTTTATGTGTATTGTATCCAAACAATTGAGAAAATGGTTAGAGTTTTGAAAAATGTGCATTTTGATAATTGGTTGTGAGTTTTGTGTCTAGAGTTGTGAAAAATGACATCAAGGTTCTGAAAATAGTAACAAAGTGATTGTAAAAAACTGTAATAAAGATTAGGAGTACTCATTTTTCAGTTAAAACGCACGGAACAAAAAGTGCGTCAACTTTTACTGCGTGTTCAACAACAAGTCACGTTACAGCTCTTCTTCAGCGTTAAACTACCAGAATACACAAATATGCTTAGATGCTTAGAGTGGTTATATTATAACATCTTAAAGGAAAATTCACATATGAGATAGCTTTATAACTTGCATACTATATAACTTATAGTATATAACTTATAACAGCTTTAACTGAAATAGACACAAGTTTAATAAAACTATTCTGTTAATAAAACAAAAATATCCGATTACTCGATTAATCGATTGATTAAGTGCTAGATTAATCGATTACAAAAAGAATCGATAGCTGCAGCCCTAAATGCTACCTACTTATCAGATTGTACGGTGTTCTGCCTTTGTTTTCCTCTCCATTAAAATTGAAATTACGGTGTAGCCTGTGTACTTTGTACAGCTCCCATCAGTCCCTGTAACTTCTGATGTCCTCAGAGCTTTGTCCTGCACAAATCCGGTCAGAACATGTAGTATGGTCTGAACCAGCTCCATCGACAAAAGTTCGATATCGATCACGAAGGACATATGCAGAGTTGACAGAAACATGTTACACATGCCGTAGCAGGTGAATAGTAGCCTACAACAAATAACTAAAGCCCCGCCTCACCCAGTTCGGGTACCGGACCTAGTTGAAACAATTATGCATCTAGCTGGCAGAGTGCCAAAACTTCACCGGCGCCTTTAGCATCGCCCTGAACAATCAGGAGCGAAGTGCACAAGCACAATAATAGGGCAGACAGCTGAAACCACCACATACTGAAAAGACGTAGAACACAGAAGGTTGTGCTATAAATGCATTCATCTAGGTAGTCCAGAACTCGCTCCCCACTGAGTCTCAATGGGGAAAGGACTGCGTTCATACTTCGTAGGCTACTTTTCGTTAACGTACGAGGAGCGTGACACCTTCGAACACGAATATTATATTCCAGTCCCCGGTTCAATGTGCGCAAGGATCTGTTTGATTGTGATCATTTTGAACGCGCGTTTAGCAAGTCTTGCCACTCGGTACCAATTGAATATACTCTTTACCGCTATGGAGGTATTTTGTCATGTCTAATGTATTAATAATGCCACCATAATGCAACCAAAACACAGCATAGCAATATATAGATCTATAAGTAATTGTAAATGCCATGATCACTAGATTTTATACAGGTGTTACTATAATGATTTTGTTAATGGTGATCAGCAACCAAATATTAATAATGTGGAAGTTACTGCCTTTTGCCTTGGCATGACTTCTCACTTTTTGCTGACAATACAAAGGCAGAGTACAGTAACTTTAAAATAGTGGTCAAAAGTCAAGTTTGAGCTCAACATTTTTTTATGTCGATAATTTTCATTACTAAAACATCTAATTGCCAGATTTCCAGTGTTCTACCTATAATTAATTTGGCGGGACAACTAAAAATCTTTAAAGTAATTTTTCTCAGTTCCACACTCTAGCGACTTAAGGTCTTTTGCCTTTGTAGGGCAGTTCTACCAGAAAGACTAGGGAGATATAATGATGTAACAAAGCATACATTTATTGACAGCCCAGCAAACAATTATTTATAAAGTTCTTTGGCGTAGGCCCCGTCCGTAGTTCATGATCCGAGGGTAGCGGATCTGCATTTCCTGCTTGAAGATGAAGGCAGGGGCGCAGCAGACCCCCCTGGGAGTTATGGACAGGACCATCCTGGTGGTGGTGGGGAGGATGGAGGTAGTTGTCGCGACAGCATCTGCGAACTCAAACGTGTGTAAGTACCAATCTTTTATACAGCGAGTATAAACGTGATTGGATAGAGTGAAGGTAATAAATGACGTAATAATTAAGTCTTCCTGGGAGAACTTTATGCTAAAGCTTTCATTTCTGTGACCTAGTGTTCCATAATTGTTCTAATTAGTCATGTCTATCACCTGTGCATTGTCAATCACCTCATTATCTTGTTAGTCCCTGTGTATTTATACCTTGTGTTCTCCTTCGGTCTTTGTCCGTTATCAGAAAACAATCAAAAACAAGAGGACAAGTGTGCTCTGAGACTAGTAGCAAGACAACCATTCCAGGAACATTAGTAGACTGGGAGTGTTACTTAATTTGCAATTTATTAGTAACATACTTCACTGCCCTCAAGTGATGCTGTGTTTATTTAATTTCTATTAACCTTTATTAGCTAAATGTACAGCTAACATAAAAATCAACTGAGCCCTTACATGACAAGCCATGTGCTCACACCAAACATGACTAAAACACAAGCACATAGCCAGTAAAACAAAACAACAGCCATTTGCTTACACAAAACGAGACATGAACACGCAGCCAATGACAACACTCACAAGCGACGTGTTCACACAAAACATGACAACATGAAAGCACACAGCTAGTGTTAAACACAACTGTGTGCTACACCGTACACGACAAAACAGGAGTGTCAGGGCTCTGTCACAAAACCAAGAAATAGACTAGACAGAAGTTAAAGAATCCTGACAGAAACACCCAGAAACACCAGCCGCTCCAGTATAAGGGTCCTTCCTTACCATTAATGCTTGGATAACACACATACATCTCCTTTGACGTATAATGGCCAGGGCAGTGGCTGAGATATACTGTACATAAACCTACCAACATCCGTCCCCATGATTTTTGGAATGACTTATTGTGAGAGTAAAAAATTAACGTTTTAGTCGCATAACATCAGTTAATGGAAACGCTGTCATTTCGCAATAGATTTTTGTCGACTTTTAGAAAAAAATTCGAAACTTTTGCCGCAAATCTTTAATGGAAACATGCCTACTGTCTTTTCTTGTTGTTCGATCTGGGTGCCTCATTAGCGAAGTTAGTGTGTCCTTCTTGTCCTGTCTGTTTTGTTACACTAGTGTCACCGGGTGACATAGAAGGAACCTTGGGAGCAGAACGAGTTGCCCTGGGGAGACTTCCGGTGCTGGACCAGGCCGGTTCCGGAGGCCTGTCATGGCCGACCGTGTTGATAAGCGGCAGCTGCAGCGGCTAATCAAGTGGTCATTGGAGTGCGTGTCTCCAATGGGGGATTTAAAAGCGGCGGTTTGAAGAGGCTAGGAGGGCAGAGCAGTCGCGATCAAAGTGAGAGACACGAGACCAAGAGAGGCAAAAGCGGGAGGGAAGAGCGGTCGTGATCAAAGTGAGAGGCACGAGAGCAAGAGAGGCAAAAGCGGGAAGGCAGAGCGGTCGCGATCAAAGTGCGAGGCACAAGAGCAAGAGAGGCGAAAGCGGTGGGGCAGCAAAATAAGTAGAGACGGGAAGGATAAAGTGCGGTTGAGGCGCGGGGTATGATTAAGATCGAGAACAGAACGAGTGAAAGCATTGTTGGATATACAGGTTGTTATCGTGAGGAAAACGAGTGAGCCCCGATCTTCGGATCATTCGTCAAACCTGATGCCCCCCTTTTGAAGATCACGACGGTGGATTGGCCGGCCCCGACGAGGTAGAGTGAAGGTATACTTTTTCACTGCGATGTGGTGTGTCATTGCAGTGTCTGAAGATTGAAGTGAGCACGTGGGAATGTTTACAGTGGTTTGATGCATGCACGAGTATGGGAAAATTAAACGCTACCAGCACTCTGAAATCTTTGTAGGGGATCGTCTAGCCCGACGGTGTGTCAGGAAATAATTTGAACTGTTGGGGGTAAAGCTTTGTACCGGTGTCCCAGTTCACGCCGCTGTGGTAAAGGAAGGAGAAGTTTAGCTCTGTGTGGCATTGTGAACCTTCACTCTAAGGGGTGGTGATGGCGCAGTGGATAAGACACATGCCTTTGGTGTGAGAGACCTGGGTTCGAATCCACTGTGAGACACCAATTTGTCCCTGAGCAAGAAACTTAACCCCTAGTTGCTCTAGAGGCGTGCAACCTCTGACATATATAGTAATTGTAAGTCGCTTTGGATAAAAGCGTCAGCTAAATTAATAAATGTAAATGTGAAGATCTGCATGCTGCCATTGCTGTTCTTTGAACAGAGAGATGCTGTCATCCGCCGTTGCATTCTGCCATTGCTGTCCTGTGGTAAGAGAAGACTCAGTTATTAAGTGCTGGATTCCGTACTCACCATTGCTGTTCTGTGAACAGAGAGATCCTGTCATCTGCCGTTGCATTCTGCCATTGCTGTCCTGTGGTAAGAGAAGACTCAGTTATTAACTGCTGGATTCCGTACTCACCATTGCTGTTCTGTGAACAGAGAGATCCTGTCATCCGCCGCTGCATTCTGCCATTGCTGTCCTGTGGTAAGAGAATGCTCAGTTATTAACTGCTGGATTCTTTACTCACCATTGCTGTTCTGTGAACAGAGAGATCCTGTCATCCGCCGCTGTATGCCACCATTACTGTCCTGTGGGAAGAGAAGACTCAGTTATTAACTGCTGGATTCCATACTCTCCATTACTGTTCTGTGAACAGAGAGATCCTGTCATACGCCGATGCATTCTGCCATTGCTGTCCTGTGGTTAGAGAAGACTCAGTTATTAACTGCTGGATTCTGTACTCACCACTGCTGTTCTGTGAACAGAGAGATCCTGTCATCTGCCGCTGCAAGCTGCCATTGCTGTCCTGTGGTAAAGGAAGACTCAGTTATTAACTGCTGGATTCTGTACTCACCATTGCTGTTCTGTGAACAGAGAGATCCTGTCATCCGCCGCTGCATGCCGCCATTACTGTCCTGTGGGAAGAGAAGACTCAGTTATTTACTGCTGGATTCTGTACTCACCATTGCTGTTCTGTGAACAGAGAGATCCTGTCATCCGCCGCTACATTCTGCCATTACTGTTCTGTGGTAAGAGAAGACTCAGTTATTACCTGCTGGATTCTGTACTCACCATTGCTGTTCTGTGAACAGAGAGATCCTGTCATCCGCCACTGCATTCTGCCATTGCTGTCCTTTGAAAAGAGAAAGTCCACTGTCTGCCGCTACTTACCTGAAAGCTAACGCCCTCGTTCCTCCACACTGCTGTTCTGTACAAGGAGATGACCAACTGCCGGCTGGCCTGAGTCTTCCTCCATTGAAGACTCCTTTGACCTGTTTCAATGATTGGCTCCTATGAGTAGTCCTGCGTCAGTGACATTTTCTTAAAGTTTTTACATTTAATAAAAAGAATCAAGATTTTATATCACGTCGTTGTCTGGCCTCGTTGGTGTACTTTGGTGTAGCTCCTCCAGAGTGGTGGGTGTTCTCGGCCTTAGTGGTGACACTAGAATATATCTATTTTCGGATTGCTTTGTATTTTGTGTTCCTGTGGTTGATTGCTGTTTGCATAGGCCTTTTTGAAAGTCTGTCTCTCCAACTCAACCTCATCTTGTTTCTCAGCCCCCTCTAAAGGTGCAGTGTGTGATTTTTAGCGACATCTAGCGGTTCGGCTGCGAGTTGGACTAATTGCTCAGACCACTGCTCACCCCTCCCTTTCGAAGAAGCTATGGTGGCTAAAATGGGACAAACATATCGTGGTCTGAGACAGCAGAGAATAGCCAGAGTAAGCCAAGAGTGTGTAACATTATCACTGTTTCTGTACCACAGTCCATTATAAACCTCATCATGGGTAAAGTTTACAAAGCCATAGTCAGGTGAGGATCAAGGGTCTTAATATATAATATAATAATAGTAATCAGCTGATTGTCCCACAAACGTAACCAGCACATTTCCCCCCACATAGCAAACCCATAATACAGCGAGGGAGAAGAACCACATGAAACTATGCAACTATATATTTTTTCTAACAGGGTAGTACAAGTTTAGCTGGCTAAATATGAGCTGTTACTGTGGCTGAGCTGGTTAAAGCGTAAAGCTTTGTTTAAACTCGACGCGTCCGCATGAGCCCAAAGGTGCGCGCGGCAAAAATGGCATGATTGTAACAGCGCGCGCGCCGCCGCATCTCCTAGACACCATTTACTACACACAATAGGCTTTTTTTCTCTGATTTTGAAAACTCTTCGCGATCGACTTGCTTTCAAGGTCGACTTGTCGACCACGATCGACGGGTTGGTGATTCCTGTAATGTTACTGTTTTATGATGAACGTAACCAGCACATTTATCCCCACATAGCAAAGCCATAACACAGCGAGGGAAAATGACTAAGTTACATGAAACAATCCAACTACATATTTTACACCACTGACAAGGAAAAAGTCACTACTCACGGTGTTTATGGCTAGCTTTTAGCTTTCTGTGGCTTCTCTTTCAAGGTAGTGACGAAACGCGCTCTGGAGCGCTGTTTGTTCGCGATCGGCTACGGTAGAAACATGATATGTCGACCTTCATAGAAGGGGGTGCCCGCGGTTATGTAGATATAAATGTCTCATTCTAAGGTAATAAAAACATTACGGTTTATTAAGTAAGTTCTTTATACACCACTGAAAACATAGTTATGGATGTCATATTGCATTTCTGTTAATAGATACTAAAAATTTTTACACATTGCACCTTTAAACTACTCTTAAGGCGGGCATACACTGTGCAATGTCTGTGCGATTTTAGCAAGGTACCTACTCACACTGAACGAGTAAATCGCATGCGATGTAAAGCCAAAGCTCGGGATTTATAAAAGACACACTATACGGTCCGAACGACGAGCTGCGACTTGACTGCTCACACTATAGATGTGAAATATGTGCGATAAACCCCCGTGTTGGGTTCCGCCTAGACCAGGGGTCACCAACCCTGCTCCTGGAGAGCTACTGTCCTGCAGATTTTAGCTCCAACCCCAAACAAACACACCTGGACCAGCTAATCAAGCTGTTCAGGGTTACTTGATAATTTACATGCATGTGTGTTGGAACAGGGTTGGAACTGAAGTCTGCAGGACAGTAGCTCTCCAGGAGCAGGGTTGGTGATCCCTGGCCTAGACAATATCGTGTATCCAGAGATATTGTCAAAACAAGCATCAGCAATCAATATCAAAATGATTTAGCACTTCCAATTTATGTATTAAATTGTTATTAGTATTATTGTATTAGGGAAGCCTAATTTTATTATTAAATTGATATGCTATTAATTAATTTGCCACGTAATAATTTCACAGCACATCACCGCAATGCGCTGTGAGGATAATAAAATATTACATAGAAGCTTACTCCTCGAGGAATAATAAAATAATAATAATATAATTATATGCCTATAATTCATTGTAATCGACCTAAATGTTAAGACAATTTTCAATGAGGATCCTCATTGAAAACTCTCTGAAACATTTAGAGATTACAATGAATTATAGGCATATAATTATATTATTATTATATACGAAAAATGTCCAACGCACGACAAAGCTGAAAATCGGCCCGACCCGAAAAAGAATCGCACGAGTCAGAATTCGGCTCAAAATCGTACGAAATTCGCACAGTGTAGGCTCGCCTTTACTGGTATTCATCTAAGAGGAAAATGGTATTTTAAATAGTTTATTTTAAAAGTCATTTAAATAGATTCAACGTCACAACCCTTGCACTAAAGACCAGAAATATCCTCTGACTACCACTGAAATCCAAATTTAGGTAACCATTTTTTTTTTTTTTTTTATATATATTTTATTATCAACAAAAAGTTTGAACAAACATTTGTGTATACATTGACATACAACATATATATAACAAAGATTTTCATACTAGGGGGCTATTGTTGATTTACATGAAGATATTAAAGCAATTACAAATATTCAATGTTTTAATTGCTTTTTGCTTCATAGAAAATCGGAGTGAATCAATATAAAGCTCAATTTCTTTTCTGAATGAAATAAAATAAGGTCTTTTACAGGAGAATTTACATTTATGAACATAAAATTTTACCATTAAAAGAATAAAATTAATTATATAAAATTGGATAGAAATATCTAATCTAATCTAATTGGATAGAAATATCTAATCTAAAATCACTAATAGAAAGAGGTATGGAGAGACAGGGCACCCTTGCCTAATTCCTCTAGTAATATCGAATCTAGGGGAAGTACCATTTAATAATTTGATAGAACAGTTGCCTTTTCTATAAAGGGTTTTAATTGCTGCAGAAAAAAAAAACCCAAAATCAAATTTTTTAAGTGTGTCAAAGATGAACTGATGCTCTACCGAGTCGAATGCTTTATAAAATCTAAGAATAATATAAACCCATTATCCTCAATCAATTCTGAATAGTCCAGGACATCCAACACTAATCTTATATTATTCGTTATATGTCGATTTTTCATGAATCCGGATTGTGATTCATCAATTACGGAATCCATAACTTTTTTCAATCTTCTAGCTAAAATTAGGGCCAACAATTTATAATCATTGTTTAATAAACAGATAGGGCGCCAATTATTAATATATAGCTTGTTTTTTTGGTTTTTTGGTAATATAGTTTTTTTGGTTTAGGGAGCAATGTTATTAAACCTTGTGTTAGAGTTGGTGGAAGATACTGTCTCTCAATGCTTTCAGCAAATACTTCTACAAGAAAAGGAGCCAATTCTTTGGAAAATATTTTATATAATTCAGATGTCAAACCATCAGTACCTGGTGATTTTGAATTTTCCAGATGACTAATTGCTTCCGACAATTCAGATATTGTAATAGGTTTATCACAAGAGTCCTTTTCATGTTTATCAATGGGTTTAATTTGCAACGAATTCAAGAATGCATCAGCAGTCACCTGAGAGTAACTAGAGGTATACAAATTCTTATAAAATTCACTACAGTACTGAGAAATTACTATATGATCATCCATTGTAACCCCATTAATGTTTAACTTATTAATGGTGTTACAAACAAAATTCCGCCTTTCTAAATTGAAAAAATAATGTGAGTTTTGTTCCCCTTCCTCAAGCCACTTTCTTTTAGAACGAATAAAGGCACCCTCTACTTTTTTCATCCAATTTACTTGTTAAGTCGACCATTTCTAATTTTTCGTCCTCTAGAAGAGAATCTGGATGTTTCTGAGACAAATTTGTTATTCTCGTTATTATTTTAGTTTCTTCAGATCTTTTACTTTTGGCCATTAATGAACCATATTTTCTCATATATTTGCCAATTTCAAATTTTAGAAGTTCCCAATTTGTACTGAAAGCATTTTCAATCTTGACTTTAATCCAATGACTAGAAATTAAATCTTTAACTTTCTTTTGGACCTCCTTATGCAGCAGAAGGGAATTATTAAGTTTCCAATATGAAGAATTTACATTATGTGTTTTATAAGACAGCTTCACTTTTATATAAATAGCTTTGTGATCTGTTAATGGAGTAGGTCAAATATCTACATCGATCCCATCTTTGTCAAGACTTTCAGAAACTAACCAATAGTCTATTCTGGACCGATTGGAACCTGATTTGTTACTCCATGTAAAGACTATATTATTAGGGCATTTAGATCTCCAAACATCTATTAGATTAAATGTATCCATGAAGTTTTTGAGATTAGTATTTGTAGATTTTGGACGTCCTGATGGCCATTTATCAACAGTATAATCCTGCACAATGTTAAAATCCCCTCCAATTATAATATAAGCATTTGGATATTTGTCTAACCAACTTTTAAATGTATTCTCTATGATCCCTAAAAGATTGTCATTTTCTGACTTCCTATTGTACCCATAGATATTAGCTGTAATAATACACATCATTACAATTAAGTAGCAAACAAACAAAGTGACCTTCTGAATCACATAATGACTGCACAACTTCACCATTAAACCTATTCTTAAGTGTTATTACCCCTGCTGAATGTTCAGAACCATGGGAAAACCATATTGAAGACCCCCATTAACTATTCCAAAATTTAACATCATCATTAACCGAATGAGCTTCTTGTATATAACAGAAATCAGCTCTGTATTGTCTAGCAAATAAAAATAATGCTTTTCTTTTAATATTATTACGCAACGAAGCGAATGATGACAGCTCTTGGCCTCGGTTCGTTCGGACGCTTGGAACCCACGCGGTGCGCGATATCTATCGCCGCTGGCAGCTGATCCCGGTCTTGTGGTAACACTTCTTGACAGATGCGAATCACTTCCTCGCGAATATTTTCCTTCACTGCTTCTGGGATGCCGTGTAATTTTATGTTCCATCTTCTGCCGTAACGCTCCAGATCGGTCACACGATTCATGCAAGTCAGGGTAGATTGTTCACTCTTCTCCACACGTCTTTCAATACAACACATCTTTTCTTTCAAATCCTTGATATGCGTGTAGCTTTGACCATCTCTTCTAGAGCATCGCTTCTGGTGTTAATGAGCCAGTTTAGCTACGATCTCGTCAGACTTCAAGTTGTCGGAACAGACTTGGGAGAACGTAGGTTTTTTGGCTAATGGAGGTTTACTGGGTGTTATGGGAAGTGGAGGAAATTCTTTGTTGTTGTTCAGGTCGTGAATTATTTCATCTTTTAATCGTGATCGGTGATTACCTCCATGCCATCAATGTTTGCTGCTTTGCTAACAGCATTTGGACGTTTCTGTGCAGATTTGGGCATTTTACATTAACAATATAAAGCAAAAAAGAGAAAAAAAACTGTCAAAATGATGTAGAAGTTTTGCTCAACTCGAAAGATCTTTCCAAATTCGAGTCTTTCCTTCCTAACGAAAGTTGGTGCTGAGCGCTCGAAAATTCAGTCCATTCACACCGCCATCTTGGTCGGCCCCCCAGGTAACCATTTTTCTCAGTCGCTTTGGTAAATATTTTAGATCACAATTGAAATCTTCAAAACTGTAAACAAATTTAAAAGCAATTTCTCATTATTTTGAACAAATTGCAAGTGCTTCGGTGAATTCATGCAATTGGTCATGTACAAATGTCTTATTTACAAATGTCCTGAATTGATGAATCTGAATCTTGACTTTTTTTTTTACCAAATGAAGGGGAATATGAATGATAAGACATTTCAATACATATATCCCCATACAGTGCTGCATGTACAGATCTGCCTGAAGCCCCTTTCAGACAGGATGTGGAATGCGCGGTGCTGCGCAATGAAACCAATTAATTTCAATGGCTTGCGCCGCACAAAGACATTTTGTTGTTGCGTCGACCAAAGCGCAAGCGCAGCGGTGCGCACCATTGGTGTGCTTGCGCGCAAATCGTGGTCAAAGTTCAAAATAGTTCAACTTTTTCCACTGGACTCTGTGACGATTACCAGCGCGGCCAAGCACGGATATCAAAATGGACAAACAGCTACTACCTGTGTGTGTCGGAATTTACTGAGCTGTAGAGGGAGGGACATCGTCATGGAGACATATCTCCATTCAAGTTGGCAAGTCAGGTGTGTTTTAAATCAGGTAGCTTGTTGTAGGTAAGCAATATGGGCGGCGGACCTTTAATTTTCCTGCACAAGCCTGAATTCCCCAAACTGTTCTCTGGACCTGGTGTTTTCCATGTTTACTTTTTAATTTTTTAATTTTAATTTTTTATTTATTTATTTTGTCTTTAGTGCTATAACATAGTCTTGTGTTAGTTGCACTGAAGTGTAATGTTGACGGACCAACAGTAAAATGTGAATCCCATCCAATTTCTTGCAATCAATATCCCACATACAATAAAATGTGCAACTTTGCACTGTTGACCCTGTGCATTTTCAATCATTGTCATCAAACCCATAGTCATAGTTTACATCAGAAAATATTGTCAGAGTACAATATCATATTGACAACATGGCATTTTGACTATCTTGTTTGTGAACAATAAAACAACCACTTGTCTTACTCACTGCGATCGGACGGGTAAGCCCCCGCTGATGTAGACATGAAGACGTTTAGCTATTACCGAATGGGAGGGCACCATCTCGCACCATCCGACATGAGTTCAATACTCACTGCGATCGAATGGGTAAGCCCCGCCGGTAATCGAAGAAGTTAGAGTTGGTTTAGCTGATAAAGGTTTGGTGCATTTTTTTGATGTGGAAGCGATTAGATCTAATGAAGCTTTTGAAAGCTTCGGATGACCAACCACCAAGAGCTTGAATCTGTTGCTGTGAGAGCCCTTTTTGGGCGGCTGTGGTTGCAGCACCTATGCGAAAAGAGTGGCCTGAGAGGTGTTCAGCTGGGATGCCAGATTGTGTTAGGACTAATATGAGATGTTTTTGAAACCAAAAGCACGTGACTGGTTGGTTTGAATCGTTTATAAAAAGTGGGTCTGAAGGGTCTTTACTTGTAGAATTTCTGAAAGGAAGCAACCCGATCACACCAAATGCGTCTCCACAGCACGCACCGCGCCAATCGCGCAATCCACATGCCAAAACGAGTCTCCACGTGCATACGATACTCATGATTAGCAGGGGTAGGTTTAGTAGTGGTGTGGGGTGCATATGTATTATACGTTTGGGAAGGACTAGTGGTGTGGGGTGCGTGTGTATTACACGCAATAAAGTGCGTATCATATGCACGTGGAAACTGTGTATCATATACACGTAAAACTCACCCTGGCGTACAAACCGCAAGGATGAACACAATGCGCGCTACAGAGACGCACCCCCATGAGATCGGCTGAATGAAGGTAGGATTGGAGGGTTTGGTAAGGTTGGATGGGGGGATGAATGCTGTGTTAAGGTAGGAGACAGACGACGTAATTGTGCGCAGAGAAAAATCCGGGAAAAAATTAGAAAATTAGATGAAAGGTTTTAAAACATCTCCAAGCTGTTAAATATGATTGAAGAGTTCTGGGGAAAAGGCTTGGAAAATTGAATCAAGAGGGGCGTCAAGCAGTGGTCTCAAGGAGTGGTTCACGGGAATATTAAATTCTGAAAAGTGAGGTACTGGCGTTGGGTTGGGGTCTGCTTCTGGAGCCAGCTGTCTGAATTTTTGGAAAGATAGTTAAAGTGAGAGAGAGTCAGCAATTTAATTTTTTTGATCCTGATACATGTTTAGCTGTTATAATAAATTGGTCGCAAGCTGCGATCCAAATGAGGTGTCTTAATAGTGGCATCATAGCGGGTGCGTGAGAGCGGGTTTTATTAATGCAATGCACGGTTGCTTCTGTAGCGTATCTGGACAGTCTCACATGACTTAACCATTCTAAGTTCCAGGAAAGCTTAGCAACCATTGACTTGTGCCTAATAATTCACTAGCCTAGCGCCAGAGAGTCTGGATCAAATTGCCCCGTTGTCACTTTTAGTGGCATGATAAGAGTTAAACAGAAACATCCCCCATCTCTGTCGAGAACTTCAGAAAGATCTTAATCAACTCACTTGCCCTCCCACAGCAAGCGCTAAAGCCACATGGCATGGATGGACCTCGAAGAGACTCCCAATACACACCTATAAACATTCCTTACTTTTAAATCATAATACAAGTCATTCCAAATGTATATGATATATTCCTGTGTGTATGTATGCTTTCCACCTCGTATTAACCTAGAGATGACTTTCTAGTTGTGTTAGTTGAACTCTAATTGCTTATATTCAAGCATAAGAATGTATCTCTACTTCTTAAACTTCTATATCTTTCTTGGTACCGAATCAAACCTCTCGGTTTGCCTTAGCTAAATATATATAGTAGGTTACAATAAAATGTATTATACTATGTTTACCATTCTTG
The DNA here is from genome assembly GCF_051911475.1 of Siphateles boraxobius. Taxonomy (NCBI): domain Eukaryota; kingdom Metazoa; phylum Chordata; class Actinopteri; order Cypriniformes; family Leuciscidae; genus Siphateles; species Siphateles boraxobius. The sequence goes on along the minus strand of NW_027508734.1, from coordinate 38,688,441 downwards.
GAAGTAGAAATGACGAATTCTGACACCTTCATAAACCATGTAAGGCCGTCTAACTCGATCCAATGGCGGTATTTGAATTAGCGGTGAAGGTCTTTGCGTGTTACTGTCTTTTCTCGCGGCAAAGTATTTTTGGTTAAATGCAATACATTTTCTCATATGTATTAACTCATATGTATTAACGTATTTCATCTGACTCCATAAATGAAAAAAAGGCTTTAATAATATCTGTGCATCATTAAATTTGAGCGAATGTTTTACTATTCTTTTAAACTCTTGAATAAAAATAATGTCAATGTCAATTAGAATAATCAAATATAACAAATTTAATATGTCAGGTAAATGTATCATTACAATTTGATAATCAATTAAAAGATAATCAATGCAAAACATCAAATGCTCTAGAACAAAGAGGAAAATACCCGACAAGAAATATATGAGGCAGAGAGACTCGGCTCTCGACCTCACGGGCTGTTCTGGATAAAGATAAGAGCCCCGAGCTCTCGCTGCATTTCATTATATACCCAGACCTCATTTCAAATCTAAACATCATCCACAGTGGTAAGTCACCATTTGCTAGCAGTGGAAAATTAGCATTCAGTCAAATGGTCAGAAGGTGTTAACTCAAAGACACACCCTCCAGTGTGGAAGATATTTCTAAACTTTCTAAGAACTTTATTACCTTTTGGTTTACTTCTTTGGGAATGAGACATTTGTACCAGTCGCACCGAGACATTTCAAATAATACCAAACATGTATAGACCTTATGTAGCCCCGCCCTTTTTCAGCACTGCGCTCGTTGTCTTTTGACTTCCGGTCTGTATTTTCACAGCGATCTTGCATAGGTATGAATGAACTGCTCGTAAAAAAATTCCCGGTCGACATTTGTTAAGACATCTGCTTTACAATGCTTATGATAAACATTACAATGCTCATGATAACTTTTGTTAACTCTACAATAAGTAAATCCACTTCACCAGCTAATTACTCCTGGACAGCGATGCCATAGAAATATACAGAGCGACCGCAAAAACGGAAGTTCAAAGACAATATTCTAAAGATGACGGCGCCCACGTTTCTCTGGTGCATAAGGTCTATAAACCTTGATGATAATCATTCACATTAAACCATTTAGATTCTTGTGTGAGTTTGGGAGATCTCTACCAGGATGAAGAATGGGGGAGAGAAATGTAGATTAGGATGAGGGAGGTGAGACCTTCGTCTCAATAGTGCATGAGGGGGAGTTCAAATGTTAATTTCCTTTGTTTTCTCAGAGAGTGGCCCTCTCTTAAAGTCCTTCCAGTTTTTCCAGTCTTACAGATTGGCCTCTTGACCACGTGGGTCAAATTCAGATGAACACTTACGTGGTCACAGTAAGACGGTTGTTGTTATCCTTGAGACGTAACTCAAAAATTGTCTTTGCAATGTTAGCATCTGTAGAAGCTTTCAGCGGGCTGTGTTCACCTGCAGATGGCCTGGTCTCACCAGGTGTATGTAGCTTGAGTTCAGCAGGTGGATGAATACGTTCAGGTTTTCTTCTTGCGTTTCAGCCTAGAATGTGAGCAAAGTTCATAGAGTCAATCTGGACCTTTGTGACTTATTCAGTCGTGTGATTGGTACATCTGGTCTCAAATGTTTCTAAAGGTCCTGAATGGTAAGGTGATCTCATTTTAAATATCCAATTCTCCATTACCACGGTGATGAAGTTAAATGGCAGTGGAATTATAAATATTCTTGGTCTGAATCATGTAAAGGAAACGCAGCAAGAGGTCAGTGTAATCTAAACAATCAAATAGATTCTATGCATAATCAATACACACATATATATATATATATATATCTCACTATGTTTGTTCAGGAATATTCTAAGGCAAGCCACTTATGCAGACATAAGAAGTGACTTGGGACATGCTTAGTTATTCAATAATGTAGATAGTTCATTCCTTGCAACAGTGTGTGTGTGTGTGTGTGTGTGTGTGTGTGTGTGTGTGTGTGTGTGTGTGTGTGTGTGTGTGTGTGTGTGTGTGTGTGTGTGTGTGTGTGTGTGTGTGTGTGTGTGTGAGTGTGAGAGAGAGAGAGAGAGAGAGAGAGAGAGAGAGAGAGAGAGAGAGAGAGAGAGAGAGAGAGAGAGTGTGTGATCTGGCTATGTCACAGTCGGTGACAGTGTTAAATTATAAATTTTGTGTGTGTTTACTGTCTAAGTCACAGTCGATGAGAGGTTAAATTGTAAATTTTGTAATTGATTGAAGCACTCACACTTTAGATCTATCCGTTTTTTATGATGTTTTTGTTATTAATGGTATGTTGAGAAATCAGGGGCCCTCTGATTTTCCAACCACCCTAACAACAATCAAAAAATGTAAACATTCTGAAATTGAATAGCAGGTCTGTCTCTGCTTATAATTTGCATCATCGATTTGTGACTGTGGCCATTGAAATGTATATAACAGTGTTTTCCCATGAGCTGGCGAATAGTGTATGCTATGTGTGTCTCTGTTAGACTGTCATCATTGGATCAGCTTTACCATCCCATGTGTGTGAAGCTATCCGGATCTGTTAGTGTGAAGATGTACAATTGATCTTTAGTGAAGTGACACTTTTGGACTCTATGTCATCTTTATCTTCTTATGATGTGTAGTGTTCAGCCTGGATAGACTTGATCTATCCCAGATGATGATGATGTGAGGGTGTAATGATGGAGGAGTGTGTTCAGTGTTCGTGTCTAGGAGATGGGTGGAATCTAATCTATAACAATTGTGTTGCAAATTTAGTTCCAGTTCTATACTGGGAGGCTATGCTTATATAGTGATGTGCTATTGTGAGATGTTAATGGCCTCTTGAAGTGTCTTTTCACCCATCTCCTGAGTCTCAGGTTATGTTCTAACAATCCCGCTGTCCTGGCTCTGATGCAGGTTGGGTCCGGCCCATCCTGGCATCCGTCCTTCAAGGAATTTGCAGAAGTAAACCTGAGACAGAAACAAATGCAGAGAGAACCACAGTTAATTCTGATGTTTTCAACACTTTCAAATTCAGACATGTGGAATTCTTCTCCTTTCTCCATTATCATGTCCATTCAGTTTAGTGTGTGACACCTAAAAGCTGCTCTTGCAGTGGAGCCTTCACAGTCTGCTGTGTCATGAGCATTGGAGCTCCCAGTTCTGCTGGGGAAATATTCTGGATTAACCAGAGGTTTTCTCACTCATATTTTTATAACATCAAATGGGTCGATGCCCATGGCTTTATTTCAAAGTTGCTCTCTTTACAGTCAGATCTGTGGGTAGAAATTAGTTCACCTGTTTCTGTGTTGCCTGCTTAGCATTTACTTTTTTGTGGTGTCATTCACACGTGTGCAGATCTCTTATGACCTGCAAAAGGCTGTGATATTTCTGTTCACACCCTCCTTGTAAATTTATTTCTCTGATCAGATTCAATTTTAGTTGGTGCGTCCCCGTTAAGGATGATTTGGTTTGCTATTACCTGTGCCGCACTTCTGGTCATGGTTTTGTAAATAAGAGCACATCCCCTCCCCTTTTGGCACAAGGTAGCAGGCCAATGAAATCGAATTGAAAGGATTAATGTCACACTTCTCCAATTAATGCCCTGCTTGGCGATTACAATATAATGTCAGATTCAATGAATTTAGATGTTAAACTATTAAGCTATTTGCTATTGGGCTGCTACCCGACTAGCAAATGATGCTAATAGCTGAAGGCCTTGAGTGACCAAAGTTGTTAGCTCAGTAAGAGTTTTAGATGTATTTGAGCTTTGGTTACTTACAGAGCACTTGTTTGTGTCATCAGAGTGTGATTGTCTGCGTTTTATGAAATAGGGTGGAGGTCTACCTCTGCCCAGGGACCAGCACTTTTCCTCTGTATGGCCTGTTTTGTGACAGGAATTACAGAATCTGTTCAGTTTGCAACAGTGTGGCTTTCTGAATTTCCCTGCAAATGGAGGATTTTCATGACATTCTAACACAGCTACCTCACAATGCATTTGTTTGCGTGACTCAATTCTTGTTGCCCAGCTAACAATACCTTTGAATGTAGCACCATGCGTGAGCGATTGCTGTACACGCGGCCCTGCATTTTTAAGCAGTAATTCAAGGAGAGTTATATTGTTGTGGTTAACACCTTCAATTCCAGAATACTCCTCAAAAAGTTCAAACATATTTTCTGCATATGTCTCGAACGATTCTTCAGTACTCTGTTTCCGATTAAAAATCAATTCCCATCCAACAGGACTACAACCACGCCGATCACGAAGGCATTGTTTTAGTCTATTAAAGATTTCACTCTCAGGCTCCTTTTGATACATTGACTGTACAATGGTGCCTATCATCAAAACCTGTGGTATCTTATAGATCAGAACATCTGGAATTGAGCTAATAACAATTTGCCAAATATCTTTTGGTTCGAGCTGAAATGCATGTTTTAGACTAACAATGCGTCTCCACCATGGTTCGAATGGCCCTTTCAAAGGGAATGGCCCGATCTCTGCTTTAAACAAGTTACATTCAGTTACCGTTAAAGGACGCCGAATGCTTGACTGTGCCGTTTGGTGCCGTATCACCTTAAGGGCTGAGACCGGTACTCTTTTCAAAATTTTATCACATGCTTCCTCTGTCTGAAAAGATACATGATTGTTAGAGCAGGCTGCCTCCTCTAAGAAGTGCAAATTTTTTGTCCCATCGCTGTTGAGCGTTTTGGGAGACTTGGACTTTTGAGCATTTAGCTTAGCTTTAAGATCTGCAATGGTGTATTTGTGATTTTTACACTTTTCAGTCAGGGCTAATTGCTCAGCTAGTAATTTATCTAGCTGTGTTTGAAGATCTTGAATCTTTGCCTCAGACATTTGTGCCTCTGCATTTTTAGAATGCACTTCTTCACATTTAATATCCATAAGCGAAGATAGAAATTTGTTGACTTATCTAGCAGTTTATAACTTATGAAGTTTAAAGCCTCAATTATTTCACCATGTTTTGATTCCTTCTGCTTACTACCCACTGTTTTCCACCAAGTGAAAATGTCATTGTCAATAGCGTCCATGTTAAGACCCTTTTTATTGAGTTTGTACAGCGTAGGATCAACCTTTTTGGCCCATAATGTAAACAGGACAGGATCATTATACATGTTCCAATTTGTATTTGGGGAAATTTCGTTCCCTGAAGCTTTGAATATGAAAAGGTTATTTGTCTCAGGATTAATGAGATACACGTTCACTGTTTCTGATTTTCAAATTCATTCTGAATCACATTGTAGCCAAACAACTAAAATGTGTTCTATGAGCACAATATGTTAATTTCCTTTGTTTTCTCAGAGAGTGGCCCTCTCTTAAAGTCCTTCCAGTTTTTCCAGTCTTACAAGCATGCAAATTACGCTCTCAGAAGGAGACAAAGAAAGTCTCTCCCGCTAAAAGTTTCTGACCGTGATTGGTCATTCTGCTTCAAAGGAGGTGTGGACTGTCTTTCTTGAAAAAGATGACGGCCCGAGCATCTCGCTCTCTTCCTTTTGTGACCCTCTTCCCGTTGTGATCCTTCGACATCTTCTTCGCTATTCTTCTTTTTCTTTGTTTTAAACTTTGTACCGTAGTCATTTCGCCCTCCGGGTGAAACTGACTTTGCCTAATTTCCAGCAACACGTAACGCTTTGAACTTCCCGCGTAACACATGCGCCCTTGAAGAACCGGAAGAACGCTCCAACCTAAGGGACTCAACGAGGACCGAAACGCGCGTCCAAGCAGCCTTATTCAGTGACACAGAGATCCATATGAAAGTATTGTTTCATCGAAATTCAAATGCATTAAGTGCTTGCCCTGTTTTAAGGCGTTGTGATTCTTTGCTGGCTCTCAAGGGTTAACTGTTTGTGAAGTTTGCTATTTCTGTGATCTGCTCTCTTTCTTCCTTTCTTTACTTCCGTTATTCGTTATTCTGTATATATGCATTGTTAAATGTAATTTGTGCTATAGCTTCATTTATTAAACCCCATTATACTCTTTATTGTCTCTGACTGTTGCTCATCAAACAAAGCCTCTTTAATGTGTGCTTAGCTACGAGCTTGATATTGATAAATACTTTAATTAGTAATATTATTAGAAAGTTATTCTTCATAAACAGAAGGATAGCTTTTCCTTATAGTGATCAGAATAATCCTTATTGCGAAATTGATCAGAGAATAGTACAGTAAGTTCGGTGGATGAACAGATCAGGGGAGGTGCAGTTAATTCTGTTTAAAGGATATTCTAAAAATTGATATAGCCTCTCTGAATATTATATGTATTCATAATTGATTATAATTCGTTGTGGTTAATTGTCTATATATATAGATACATATACATGGACTATATATTCCCTTTTTGGGCGATTTAAAATGGTAGGTAATATTGTCTCATAACCCATATGATCAGTTATTAATTGTGAATTATTAATTATTGATTGTATAATTCCCCTATCCATGAGCTAGTTTACCCTACACTTCATTGTCGCAGTAAACAATGATGTTGTTTGTCGACCATTCTTTACCCCATAAAAAAGCTGCGGTGATGAGAGGATAAAGTTCAAACAATGCTGAAGAGGCTGAGAAATGGGTTACGTCTAGAAGCTGTGGTGGCCAGGTGGATGTGAACCAACGGCCTTGGTCAATGTCGTGGTAGTGAAGAGAGAATTAGTCTAGTCTAGCTGTTTATATTTGGAAACTGAGAATTATGCGGGGAGGTCAATTATTAAGCATTTTTTTACTAGAGAATTTCCTTGTCGCCACTCCATTAGGGCTGATGCGAAGGTGTTCGAAAGGGGGGGTATCGAAAGGTCCGATTATGAACCCTGAAATAACTTCCTTATTGATCAGGTTGTCTACTATTTCGGGTTCTATGAGAGCGAATTGGTGATTATCACAAAAAAAATTCTGTGAGGGGATGCTTTCGAGACCTGGTTTGAAACCATGCTCGAGGCCGGACAACAAATATTAGGTAAATTCTGGATCAGGGTGTTGAGACAATACTGATGACAAACGTAAAATATTCACGGGAGTTGACAAGTAATTTTTTTAATTTTTATTGGTGGGTTTCTTTACGGGGCATACGGTGTGGGCATGAGCGCCGCCATTTACAATTTCTTTCTACAACACAAGAAAATAGCCAGGGAATTAGGCACAGCGATATGAGGTAAGGAATGCTTTTAAACCCTTTACGTTAGCTGTGGTAAAATATTGACAAGCTGTTACAGTGATTGAAGAAGCCAACGCATCACTCTACCATGAAGACATAACGTTACAGGATGGTGGAATTTCTTACCTGCAGCGTCGCATATTCGTCGTCCAGATTCAAAGCTTTTTTTGCTATTTCATTTATCTCGACTCCTACAGACGTAAACGGCTGCCGTTTTTGGCACCGCTCATACACAGGGTCCCTTTTTCCTTTAACCCTCTGGGGACTAAGCTCTTTTTGGTCCGTTTTCTCTATTTTTACATTTGGGCTTATAAACTATATGTAATGGAGATGGAACACTATGTGTTTGGTATCTATGGATTCAGAAGACCCTAAGCTAACATAAGCACACATGTAATATGTTTATAAAGGAAGTATGAGTGAGAATGTACCATAAACTAGAGAATTTCAAAAACGGAAGTTTGATTTTTGGCATTTATTTTTCTGTAAATCACAAATCACACAACAATAGTTTTTGAACAAAATATATATTTGTCAAAGCCTTTGATTGACAGACATGTGTAATTGTTAAATAAAATGTGTAAAGAACAATGAAAAATGTAACTTTATTTACAAATAGTCCCAGGCGTTTTTCTTAGGAATGCTTAGAATTTTCTAAGCAATGCTTTCTCCTCGTCACTCTCCAGTAATTGTTCCAGAGCTTGTTCCACCGTAAATCGTTTACTGCTTGCCATCATAAAAGGGCTAAAACAATAAATAATGCTATAATTGTATGTGTGTGTATATATATATATATATATATATATATATATATATATATATTATAATTGTTCTGTCTCTCTCTCATATCTCTGTGCGCTCTCGCTCCGTAAAGCCTTGTTTATACTCGACGCGTCCGTTCGCTTTCTGTCGTCTCTGCCACTCAACACTGTTTGCGTAATAGTATATAGTACCACCCCTTGCAAGGCTAAAGAGTCCTCCGATTTGCTAGAATACGTCATGGTAACCTTCCTCTGATTGGGTAAGAAAAATATTCCTCCATCGGCAATTTTTCCATTGGTTGTTGCTCGTGAATCTGCCAAACAACATCGATTTCATTGGCCTTTGACGAAGTGGTATTGCGCAACAAGGAAGTGTGTATACAAGCCGGGTAAGTTTGTTATCACTGTTTACAGCGGAATCTGAGGAAGACGGCAAAAAGACCACACCTCTCTATCATTAATAGTTTTTAAGATAGTTACACATTTGTAAAAGTATGTCATTTTGGGCGGTACCGTCCAATCCGTCCCCAGAGGGTTAAGGTTGAAATCGTTCCAAATAAAAAGGCTAGGGACAGCCTCTGGTTTCAAGCGGCGAACAGTGATCCCTAAAATGTAGTCGTCTGATGTGAAGTGTCTGCTGCAAACATAAGTGCTCCCCTTTTTAATTGTAAAGTTTAGTGTCTGCTGCAAACATAAGTGCTCCCCTTTTTAATTTTAAAGTTTGGTCCTTCATCCCATCGGATAGCCTGAATCCATTTCTGTGGAACTTCACCATCAACAGGGAAGGAATGAAAAGACAGATATGGCTGCTTTTGGGAATAACAAGAACAGCCCGGTGACCTACAATAACTCTTGCTCATTGCTTGCGCCATTTGTTTACCTGTTGCCCTGACCGGTGAGGAAGAAGATTACCACGACGATTGCGTATTTCTGGTCACAAATACGGAAGTTGTGTGAAAGGTCTATAATCAGCAGCTATCGCATTTCTCATTAAATGGCGAAATTCGGCAGGCAAACCACATCATCTCGCAAGGAATCGTGCAATCGGGATATTAGCGAGAAGAATTCATTTGAATTCAAGAATTCAAAAATGACTATTATAATAATCTATTAGAGTAACACAGAAGCAACATTAAAGAGACTTGGAAGTTACTAAATAGCGCAATGAAAGAACACACTAAGAAAAGTGAATATCCAAAGTACTACACAAATCAATTGAAAACTATAACGAAGCCAATTGATATTGCTAATGAATTTAATAATTATTTTGTAAATGTAGGAGCCAATCTAGCAAACAATATTGTGCAACCAGAATTAAAAGTAGGTGTGGATGTTGACATAATTAAATCAAATACAAGCTCAATATTTCTAAAGCCAGTAGAAGAAAATGAACTAATAAATATAATAAATACATTTAAAAATAAAAAATCTACAGATTAGACATGGCACTAGTCAGAGGTGTCAAGTCCAGGTTCAGAAAGTAAAATTCCTCCTCAGTATTTTGTTCCAATCACCTGGATTTGCTAATTAGCAGTTTTTCAGCCAGGAGATAGAACTAATTAGTGAAATCAGCTAGCTGAGTTAATGGGTGGAATAAACATATGGCAGGACTTTTACTTTCTGACCCCTGGAATTGACACCTCTTGCACTAGTTAAGGACGTTATGACATTTGTTGTAAAACCATTAACCTATATTTTCAACTTATCTCTTCAAACAGGTGTTTTTCCGGACAACATGAAAATAGCTAAAGTCATCCCTATCTATAAAAATGGTGACAGCCATTCACTCTCAAACTCCCTCCTTCCACAATTTTCAAAAATACTAGAAAAAAAACATAAACTATTAAACTATTAAACAGCTTCCGGCAGTAGCTCAGTGGTTCATGTAGGTTCTCTACAAACCGAAAGGTTGGTGGTTCGATCCCCGGTTCCACCTGACCAAGTGTCGAGGTGTCCATGAGCAAGACACCAAACCCCAGCTGCTCCCGACGAGCTGGATGGCGCCTTGCATGGCTGACACCGCCGTCGGTGTATGAATGGGTGAGAGGATGGGTGAATGTGAGGCAACATGTAAAGTGCTTTGGTGGCCATTGGGTCTGTGAAAGCGCTATATAATTGCAGTCCATTTACCAAATTAAAACATTTTAAAAAATGGTTCAATGTTAATAAATTGTCATTAAATAAAACTAAATTTATTTTATATATATATTTTTAATAAAAACAAATGTCCAGATTAGAGTTGAATGTTTGAACTAGAAATAGTAAGTGAAATTAAATTCTTAGGTGTCATTATTGACCACAAACTCAGTTGGAAATCCCACATAACCTACATAAAGTCAAAAATTTTAAAAACTCTGGCTATCCTGTCTAAAATAAAACACATTCTTGATTCAAAGGCCAAAACCAGTCTCAAAGACTTTACCAGTCTCTAATAGTGCCATACATGACATATTGCGTAAAGATCTGGGGAAATAGTACATACAAAACAACAATAAAACCAATTCTTATTCTGCAAAAATGTGCAATACGAATTATAAATAAAACAGATTATTATTATTTATAATAATATTATTTACAAACAAGCTTTTTATAAACTCAACCCTACTAAAATGTAATGACTTAGTGGAATTTAAAATAGCCAAAATAATGTTTAAACTAATAAATAATACATTTATAGACTGTGTCGAAAACCTGTTTCAGATTAAATCTACTCCTGATGAACTCAGAGGAACACTCATGTTCAGTAAACCACAGATTAGAACCAATGTCAAACTGAGATATCTGTCTGTTCAGGGGGTTAAATTGTGGAATAGTCTTGATGATGAACTGAAAACATGTAATTCCATAGGTAGCTTTAAGAAATTATAAAAAAAAAAAATTTAAATAAAAAAAAAGATTACATTATACAAAGCTGAATGAGTTTAGCTTCTTTTTCTGTTAGTCATTATTTATGCAAGATGACTTTGGTGTTTTGTGTTGTGTGTTAAATAAATAAAATGTAAAAAGGATCGGCACAATAAGAATAAGCTTTAGCCGACACCTTTTCGGTCAAGCACCTTTTTTTTTTTTTTTTACTATTGTTTACATTGTAATTTAATTTTTGTTTCCATGTTTGTTTGTAAATTGTTTTCTTTTTTTCCCTTTTCTTTTGAAGTTGACCGAAATAAAACTTAACAAACAAACAAACTAACTAACTAACTAACTAACTAACTAACTAACTAACTAACTAACTAACTAACTAACTAACTAACTAACTAACTAACTAACTAACATGTTTGTTGCTAATGCGATCCGTGTTGCTTGGGCTTATCTAGTCGTTTTCATTAAAATGCTCTTGCTGGGCTTATGCAATCCTGCGTTACTTATCTGTTGTCATTGGCAACTGCTTCCCTTGCACATTGTAACGCAAAGTTGAGATGTTGCCCAGACAGAAAAACATTAGATGTCGGCTGAAAAGATGCACGAGAGACGAGAGTTGTCGTATTTTCCCCGCGTTTAATAAAACCACTCAAACGTCACACTCGTCCGCATACATGGGGGCCGAGCGAGATAAAGTACACAAACAAACATCCAACTCTGGTCACAATAGAAAAAGGAAATAAAAGAAAGAATACAAACAGAGTGGGCAGAGCGGTAATCTCCTCTCCTCACGTCAAAATCTAACTGACACTCTACTCACATGCGCAGTTCTCATTTTAACTCAGATTGCCATAAAACACAAAGTGACCATTACAGAGTCCCCCCTGGAAAAATATTGGCTGCCCTCAGCTAACAGCACTGTGAAAATACAGGAAATAAACAACTTCATACATGAATAGTCGAATAATCCCACCTCACAGAAATGCAAGGAAAAATTGTGAGAAATACTGACATACATGACAGTTATTAACTCATCTTAACCCCTTCATCCAAGGTTACAAAAAGAAAATGTCACAAGTAAGCAGAATTTTTTATAAACCCATGGCAATATACATTTTAGAGAATAAGTTCCCATTTTATAAGAACAAAACCCAACTATAGAAGTTAAAGGGTTAGTTCACCCAAAAATGAAAATTAAGTCATTAATTACTCACCCCCATGCTGTACCAACCCCGTAAGACCTTCGTTCATCTTCGGAACACAAATGAAGATATTTTTGATTAAATCTGAGAGGTGGATCACTCCTACATAGGCTGCCAGAGGGAATGAAACTTGACGGCCCAGAAAGTCATTAAAGAACATGTTTAAATAATCCATGTGCCTACAGTGGCTCAACTATAAGTTTATCAAGCGACGAGACTACTTTTTTCCCGAAAAAAAAAACATAATAACGACTTTATTCGACTATTCCTTTTCATTCCTTGTGGGCCTGAGACGAGAGTTCAAGAGATTTCCACGACGCATGCGCGAGAACTGAACAAGAAGTATTAGAAGAAGAACGTCCTCTTCTCAGTTCTCGCGCATGCGTCGTGGAAATCTCTTGAACTCTCGTCTCAGGCCCACAAGGAAGAAAAGGAGTAGTCGAATAAAGTCGTTATTATGGGTTTTTTTTCGGGAAAAAAGTATTCTCGTCGCTTGATAAACTTATAGTTGAGCCACTGTAGGCACATGGAATATTTAAACATGTTCTTTAATGACTTTCTGGGCCGTCAAGTTTCATTCCCTCTGGCAGCCTATGTAGCAGTGATCCACCTCTCAGATTTAATCAAAAATATCTTCATTTGTGTTCCGAAGATGAACGAAGGTCTTACGGGGTTGGTACAGCATGGGGGTGAGTAATTAATGACTTAATTTTCATTTTTGGGTGAACTAACCCTTTAACCTAGAAACAGTCAGCAAAAACCAATAAGAACATGGCATGGCGTCATATTAATTCAGTGTCTTAGAAAACAAAATACACACACCACATTAAGCTCATCACTTTAAGTCCAACAGGTCTGTGTGAAACGGATTGGTCCATCTATTGTTCGCCCAACTTGAGGTGATCCTGGGGGCAATTCTAGGTTGCAGGTTATACCTTTGGTAGACACAATCATCAATACCCTCAGATAAATCACAGGAAGTGACAGAATCACCAGACTCACTCATTCCCTCTCTACTGACATCTTGAAATAAATCAGACAGAGAAACTCCAACATCAGACTTCAAGAGATCAGAGACATTATCAGTTGTATAGTGCGTCAGAACGTGGATGAGTCTTGACCCACACCAGATCATTCACAGAGAAGGAAACAAGACGACGCCTCTTGTCATAGTAGCGCTTTTTCTTAGAGTGACTCACTTCTAGAAAAGACCTGACATGATCAGAAGCCTCCTGGAGCGAATACTTCAGGGCATCCAACGTAGTCACACCTGGATCTTCCACCCCAAGCGAATCAGGCTGAGAAATCAGATCTAAGGGCGTGTCCAGTTCACGGCCATACAGCACCATTGACGGACTCAGTCCTGTACTCTCGTGTTGAGCTGTCCGTAGGGCAAAACAAATGTGGGGAAGAAAACGATCCCAAGAAGTATGGTTAGTCCCAACATACGCTCTAATGGCCGTTTTTAGCGTCCGGTTCACTCTCTCAGTGGCATTGGTCTGAGGCTGGTAGGCTGTTGTAGGTCTGTGCTCAGTACCCAAGGCAGAAACCATGTGTTTGAAGAGATCACTCATAAAAGTAGAACCCCTGTCTGATATCAAATACTTTGGGGCACCATGCCGAGAAAAAACTTCACTGAGCAGTTTACTGGCAGCAACAAGAGCAGTAGCTTCCCTCACAGCACACTTCGATCAACTTCAATCCACTTTGAAAAGTAATCCATGAACACAAGTATGTATTAAAATGGCTCAATTACTGTCTTGGGGGAGGATTGCCTCTCTGAAACGTCCTCCCCCCCTGAAATTTCCCGACCTGGGCCTATCTGAGGCACCCAGGTCCGAAACCGCTGTATACGACACACCACTTGGGTGTTCCGAACTCTGCGTCTCTGTAGTATGTTCAATCTGTTGACTGGGCGAAACGGAGCGCACATCCAAACTATTCCGAAGTCTACAGGATGGACAGTTATGGGAAGTATACCCCGGTGTCAAACACTTGAAACAGTGAACTTCCCTTTCTACAGGAACTGACTGCGGCACATGGGGTGCATAATGACTACACCGACCCAAGACTGAATGCAGCTCATGCACACGCAAGAGAAGTTCCATCACAGACGTTACCGCAGTACCTAGAGTGCTACCCTGTATTTCTCCACAGCATGCTTGCATATTAGCTCAATTTGCTCCAGCTGAGGAGGCGGAGTTCTCAATTTTCGAAAATTCACTCAGCATGTGGGCGACAAACGTAGGCAAAGGTTTGTCTGGCTTCTGAACCCGGTCCAGGATACCTCTCATAAAGCGCTCCTGATTATCAGATGGTAGAAAAACCTTCCTAAACAGCTCACAAAACTGGGCCCATGTGGAAAGATGGTATCTCAGGACATTAAACCACTTCTTTGGCTCCTTGGACATAAAACGGGGGAGTTCAAGTGTCATCTGGGAATCAGTAAGGTCCAGTGAGGTCCTGTATATGTTGACAGACTGAAGCCAATCCTCTGGACTCGTCTTTCCTTCACCGTCAAATATTAGAGGTTCAAGACGCGATTGATGGAGGACAGAGGCTAAGACCCTGGACGTAGCTGACAAATCAGCCAAGGCTGGTTGAGTCACCATAGGCGCACACACATGAGGCACATTACCAAAAACTGACCTTGAATCTCCCACTGGAGCCTGTCCTCGAACATATGGGGTAGAAAAGGCTATAGGAGAAGATTTCGGCCGTGACACAACAGGAACGGTACCTTCATCTGGACTCATGCAGTCAATCACTGTCCTCTGCAGGTCCAGTGAGTCACGGAGACAATGCTGCAGAACAGCAACCTCGTCCCGCAGGAACTGAACCTGAGACCGTAAGTCTTCATCCTCTCTCCGAGAATTCTCTGTGATTATAAGCAATTTGACTCAGAGCAAATGCACAAAATACCCTACAAACTGAAATAAAGTCCAACAATATATTTTTCCTCAGAAACAGTTCCCCTTTTCGCGCTCGTCAGGCCACGTGATGTGAAATGAACGGAAAAAAGGGTAAGTCTTGTGCGTCACTTCAGAAAAGTCCGATACAGCAAAATGCAAAATAATTGTTCGTTGTTGTTGTTTTTTAAAAGTTTTTTTTTAAAAATTAAGGTAAATCTTCCAAGTGTCCTTTTCCTTCTTATTTCTCTTTTGTCAGTGTTCCGTAGTTAATAGAAGAATACACTGTCCGTCCAGTTGAGAGAAAAAAGAAAAATCAATCCCAAACTAACCGAAATAAAATATCAAATGTCACCTACACTCCTTACTTGCAAATCCGATCGAGCTCAAACAAATCTTTTTTTCCAACACCAGGAAATCCACGAAACGCAATCACAGATCCATCCAACGGACGCTGCACGGCCACCAGAGTTATACCAGTTGACTTGCCTGGATACACAACTATAGCACGAACACGTCATACGATAACCCGTCGGGAGAGAAGAGAAAATGAGATAACCATGGTAGATCCACACTGTTCAGGCGCCACTTTGTAACGCAAAGTTGAGATGTTGCCCAGAGAGAAAAACATTAGATGTCGGATGAAAAGATGCACGAGAGACGAGAGTTGTCGTATTTTCCCCGCGTTTAATAAAACCACTCACACGTCACACTCGTCCGCATACATGGGGGTCGAGCGAGAAAAAGTACACAAACAAACATCCAACTCTGGTCACAATAGAAAAAGGAAAAAAAATAAAGAATACAAAGAGAGTCGGCAGAGCGGTAATCTCCTCTCCTCACGTAAAAATCTAACTGACACTCTACTCGCATGCACAGTTCTCATTTTAACTCAGATTGCCATAAAACACAAAGTATTAGGATATAACTATTTGTGGTGCAAACGGAATCATTTCTACTGTGGCACAGCTCTAAAAAGATAGTAAACAGTCACTATTCAGTCTTAAAGCTATAGTATATTGGAAATATGCTTGCTCTTAAGGCTATCTGTTGTTATTGAAACATGATTGTCCTTAAGGCTGTTTGGTAGCTATTGGAAACATGCTTGTGCTTAAGGCTATCTGGTTGCTATTGGAAACATGCTCAGATTTTTTTTTTAAGGTTTAGGGGGTGCGACCAAAAAAGTTTGAGAACCACTGCTCTAAAAGCTGTTAGTGCTATTGGAAACATGGTTGTTTTAAGGTTATTTAGCCTAGTTGTTATTTGGAAGATATCAGATTTTGTTGCCGCTGCTCTGAGCTATTGCTATAGGGTGTATGCTTCCCCTACCAAACTACACTAGTTTTAATACTAGTCCTATGGTTATATAGCATGCTTGTGGTATCAGATTTTTTTGGCCGCTAGTCAAAGCTATTGCTGTAGGGTGTATGCTTCCCCTGCCAAATTACACTCGTTTTAGCAATAGTTCCGCAACATGCTTGTTGATTTTGCTGCCGCTTGGGGTGTAAGCTTCCCCAATAGATCCCATACACTGTTAAATTGGCTACAGCAACACGCTTGTTGCATTGTGTCCTTCCTTACTCCAGCTTGGGCTGATGCTTCCCCCATTAGATTGGATCTATAGTGCTCAACATATGCCACTAACATCAGGATGTATTAACCATTCTATCATCATCAGTCGTGTTGAGGGTAGTGCATAAAAAAATAAAAAAGGCATCCAGAAAATTCACTGTCAGTTTGTGATAGGGGATATTGGCATATAGTTATGTTTTGGGGGGTTATTGCTGCTCTTGGGAGTTCCTGCCCAAAACAGAACCATACCGCCAATCCTAACTAGGGGTGTAACGATACACAAGACTGATGGTTCGGTTCTTCCCATGGTTTTGACATCTCGGTTCGATTCGATTCGGTGCGGTTAAGAAAGCTAAAATTGCTTCTTTTTTTTTAAACAATGGTTTAATGAAAAAATTGTGTCTTTGTCTTTAAATTAATTCAATTACAATTAAACGTTTCGTAAGGATTAAAAAAAAGATCTGCTAATGCTGTAAACTATATAGGGAGCCCACACATTACTATAACATTAAAGGTTAACAACAGAGCCTAGACTTTAGCCTAAATTCAGATGCTATTTATTTTTTAGATATAATAATCAACACCCAACACATTGTATGAAAACATGTAAACTAAAGATAAGGCAGTTTTTGCATTAACTTATGTTTTTACTCTAATTCGTTATTGAAATATAAGAATTTACACAGTTGCTGTCATTTTCATGAAAGATATTTTAAACATACATTAATCAAGATATCATTCACAGGTTAAGTAAAATATAGCCTAATATAGGTTTATTTAGTGCAAGAGTTAATTTCTTTAGGAACTGGGTGAATTGCCTGCTGAGGTAAATATAAAATGATTTCCATTACACGAGAGTAGATGTTAAAACTAAAACGTGCTGATTTGTACTCGGCTTTCGCCAAGATAAGCACCAACTAAGACGTAGCTTTACAGTAACCTATGCTTCTCCATCCATTTACGCTTCTTTCCATCTGGTGACGTGACTCTCATTCTGTCTGGTGTTATTAGCTACAGTGTATTGCGCGTCAGCACACACAACGGCTGCAACCACATTGCGGTCCCCCCATAACAACCCTCTGGATTGAGCGGAGTAGGGAACATCTCTAGGGTCTTCAAGTGGGCACCTTCCGTCCTCAGTGTTTCGTCGACTAGCCCACAATACCTCAAGAGGGCTCGACAGTGACTCTGGCGTCCCAGAGTCACCCCCCTCCGTCCCCCACTCAACTCAGCCCAGCTTACTGACCTCTACTTCCCTCTTGCTGCTTAGACCTAACCACAATCTCACAATCTCTCCGCAACCCAACCATACGCGCCAACCCGTTTGACTAAGGCTGTCGATCCCCACTGGTGCGTTAATATGCAGTTTCAGTGGCAATGGTTCCGTATGGCATACCACCTACCGCAAAACACAATATCTGCCCAACCACCCGTCATTTACGCAATATACACAGGAACGTAATGACTGTAAATACTATACAACCTATACAAATAAACCAACAGTTGCTGCTGAGACCGAACCACAATCTCACAATCTCTCCGCAACCCAACGATACGCGTCAACCCGTTTGACTAAGGCTGTCGAGCCCCACTGGGGCGTTAATATGCAGTTTCAGTGGCAAAGGTTCTGTATGGCATACCACCTACCACAAAACACAATATCTGCACAACCACCTGTCATTCATGCAATATACACAGGAAGGTAATGACTGTAAATACTATACAACCTATACAAATAAACCAACAGACTCTTCAAGTTTTCAAGAATTCTACGAAACCGTAGCATGGCTGCCTGTGCACAGCCAGCTAGAATCTTTCCGTCTCAACCACAGCCAGTTGCTGCTCCTTTCTGCTGCTTCAGATAAGTTCTTTACTGTGCGACGCAACTCTTGGCCACTGAATCCGACGTCTCTGAGGAACCGGGTTGTAGAGTGTGCCACAAAACCTCGACAACCCACTTCCACTGGATAAACCTGGACTCTCCATCCTCGCTGTTCTGCTTCGGTGGCCAGATGAGCATACCGCAGTTTCTTCCTCTCATATGCCTCATCTACCGCATCCTCCCATGGCACTGTTAACTCTATCAGTTGAACAATGCGTGCTGATCCAGACCACAAAACAATATCTGGTCGTAGGTTAGTGGTGGCAATCTCAGGTGGAAAAATAAGCCGTTGATCAAGATCAGCCAGCATCTTCCAGTCCCTAGCAGCTTCCAGTTGTCCTGGGCGAGAATTGGTGTTAGCACATTTTCTTGGTGGTTGCTCGCCTGGGCGGAGGAATATTGTCTTCTATGTGTAATGTTTTGCTAGAACAGGCGGCAACTTATTGGTCATACTACGCTTGCCTTCCAATGCTAAAGCCAAACATCGCAATACTTGGTCATGGCGCTAAGTAAACCGACCTTGGCTAAGAGCCACCTTACATCCTGTCAAAATGTGCCTTAATGTGGCAGGTGATGAACACAAAGGACAAGAGGGATCCTCTCCTACCCAGAGGTTTAGGTTCTGCGGTGATGGGAGAACATCATATGTTGACCTAATAAGAGAACTGATCCTACTCTCTTCCATTGACCAAAGGTCTTGCCAGCTCATTTTGCGTTGTTCCACACTCTCCCATCTCATCCACTCTCCCTGCTTGGCCTGGGAAATGGCCTTTATACATTTCATCCTCTCCTCCTGCTTTTGCACCTCATTGACTACCAGCTTCCTCCTTTGCGCTGGGCCTGCCAAGTGCCATTTAGGAGGAGCTAAACTGAGCCCAAAACCCCCTCTTCCATGCTGTGCCTGTCCCACGATATCCCCAATTTGAAGGTCAGCCTTTGCCTCTACTACAGTTTTCTTTGCTGACCACTTTCTTCCAGTTTTTACCACAGGGGCTGCCTCCCTTACACATTTGTCTCGTGACTCTGCTAAAGTAATTTCCAGTCTGACCTTGGCACACTTAAACTCCTTGGTTAAAGCAGAGACTGGCAGCTGCAATACTCCTTTACTATAAAGTCCCACTCTGCTGAGGCAGCGTGGAACTCCCAACCATTTCCTGATGTATGAACTTATTAACGCTTCCAGCTTATCCACTGTTGTCAAAGAAACCTCGTACACAGTCAGTGGCCACAGCAACCTTGGCAGTAGACCAAACTGAGAGCACCAGAGCTTTAGTTTGCCTGGCAGAGCACAGCCGTTTATGCTCTTCAACCCTTCCACCGCTCGTCGTCCAACTTCTCCCACTCGAACTGTGTCCTTTAGATCCCCATCGTACCATCTCCCTAGACTCTTCACTGGCTTCTGAGAAACTGTTGGTATTGCCTCACCATTAATGAAGAATGTTTTATCTACTACCTTGCCTTTAATTGTTGAGATGCTCCTTGATTTAGAGGGCTTAAATTGCATTCATGCCCATTCAATATTATCTGTTAACTTCCCCAATAACCGATTAGTGCAGGCTACCGTTGTAGTCATGGTTGTCATGTCATCCATGAATGCTCTGATTGGTGGTAGTCGCATCCCAGAAGCCAAGCGCTCTCCTCCTACTACCCATTTTGATGCCCTAATGATTACTTCCATTGCCATGGTAAAAGCCAGTGGAGAAATGGTGCATCCTACCATTATTCCAACCTCTAAGAATTGCCATGTAGTGCTGAATTCTGGAGTTGAGAAACTAAATTGCAAATCTCCAAAATAGGCTTTCACTAAATTTGTTATCTACATCGGTACCCTGAAAAAATCAAATGATGCCCAAAGAAGCTCATGTGGCACTGAACCATATGCATAATTCTAATTGACAAAGCTTTCCGCTGCTGAAACACTGATTGAGCGATTACACGAGCTATGATGCCTTTCAGTAAGTATACTGTATCTTTCAACATACCTTCAGGTGTCCATTCATGTTTATTCTGTAAATGAGGAAGAGATGATTGCGTTTACTCGCGCTCCGCGCTGCCGCTTGTAATGACGAGCTAGTACAGTGATCTGTAACGCCACATCAAAGAGCGCCAAAACGGCATTTATTGTTTGAATTTCGTGATCAAATAGACATAAATTGAAAGATTACACATTGCTTATTATCGAAATTAACAAAACACGGAGCTTGCTATTATATGGTGTTAATGGTTAGGCTACAAAATTGAATTTGATGTGTAGTTACACATATGATTGAATGAGCAAGGGCTGGGCCAGGGTAGCAGGGGGTGGGGCATGTTCGGTACGCCATGAGAGTATCGCGATACGTATCGTGGGTTCTGAATCGCGGTTTTTCGGTTCGGTTTGAATATCGTTACACCCATAATCCTAACTGTATGCAATTGCCAATCGTATTTGGTGATAGTGGTCCTAACAGAAATTAAGCGTAGTGTCAGTTCTGGCTGGTCACATTAGTCAAGCTCGCATCAGCTGACACTCAGCTGATCCACGTCTACCTGTAGGAATACGACACCTATCACTGTATACATAAGTTCCTTTAGTATTATCAGCAGCTGGGGTTTCTCAAGAGCTAGTTACCTTCCTCCATCCCCAGCTCCTCCTCTCGTCAGTCAGCATAGCATTCTGATTCCCCTTGAATCAGAATAAATTCTCGAATCAATTATGTTAATTGATATTAAAGTATCAATTATGTACTTTAAAATCTTGAATTAATGATATCTGCAATACATTCATGTTGGTTCTGTGCTGTTGTTTACCCTAAGGGGGGTTATTTCTGCTGGTTATTGATGCGCAGGGACTTCTTGACCAGAACAGAACCATACTGCAAATCCTAACTGTATGCAATTGCCAATCATATTTGACGATACTGGTCCTGACAGAACTCAATGTTTTGAGAAACAAATACATTTTGCCCCTAGCATTTCTGTTTATTTTGTAAATATATACAGAATATCCATACAAGTCAATAACTGTGAAGTTTATCAATTGTGCATACATACTGTATATACAGTACAGTGTTTTTTGTTCACATGTATGTAAGTGCTATGTCAAACTCATGTGTGCTCCACTGAACACTGAACAAGCAAAAGACACAAGCTAGTAGTGTTTTATATTTGTAACATCCATGTGTAGAGATATAGTACTATGCAAAAAGAGATGTGACGTTTTGCATTGTGTGTGTGTGTGTGTGTGTGTGTGTGTGTGTGTGTGTGTGTGTGTGTGTGTGTGTGTGTCTGTGTGTGTGTGTGTTGTGTTTTTTTGTGTAGAGTTTTGAGAAATGGAGCCATAGTTTCAGAAATCTGTGTAAGCAATTAAAAAAAAAAAAACTGTAACAAATCTGCATCAACACACTGCTTCAACCCATCAGCATATATTTACTGACTTCAGTCTTTCTTTAAGTGCACTAAGATGAAGAACGAGTAAAGGTCAAACATTTATGTTGGAGAACAGATTTGTTCCCAAATACTTTTTAATTGTAATATTTATACTTTAATATGACAGTAAATATGACAGTAACTGAACACACAAACATATCATCCAGCAGCGGTTAAAATTTGGTGGGGTCTGTTTGATTATGTCCAAAAAGTATCCGGCACTGGCAACCAGAGACCACAGCACTTCTGGGAGATGAATTGCTGCGAAAGACCTAACTGACTGTGCAATTCAGCAGAATTTATGCTGGGATCATAAAAGAGTGAGAGATATAATATGCATGAGAGGGGCCAAATGTTTGTGGCTTCTTGATTTTGATTTTGCAAGGCTGGGGAAGACACAGCAGATCCCACCCAAAGTGTGTGGCAGCTAGGACATTTCCCTCTGTTTTTTGTCCTTGGCTTTCATATATGTGCTGAGTGTTAAAGCAAAAGCATGGATGAAATTATTTTATTTACTGTTGCTATATAACCTCATGGTGTCAGTTTGCACACCTTCACTGGAAATGAGAGGCAAGTGCAGCACTTTGTGCATTTGGCTGCGAGGAACGTCTATTATGCAACATAGGTTTGAACAACTCTTTGAGGACATACATGACTGTCACTGCCAGATTGCCAGTGGTATTTCCTCCCGCTGCTTGTCAGGTGGAATGTATTGATTCAATTTAATAGTTCCAATATACTGTGGCTGGATCTGTCTGCTGCTGCCAGCCGCACAGTGTGTCAGGTTCTCTAACCTTTGAACCTAATTTACACAGAATTTACACATCTTCAGACACAACATATAATGACAAATGCACCCTTATTTCCAGATTAGTGAAAACCAAATGAGTTGTTGAAGGGCAAAATAAATAAACAGAAGAAGGGCTGATATTCACCTCTAGCAGCATGTTGGCACACGTGAGAGCCTGGAGAGGTCATCTTAGGAAATGGTGTGAAAAGATAAAACGTGATTGCTACCTTCTTTTTTTCAAATTGTTTTTTTATGTAACAATTTTAGCTCATGAGTATAATATAAACATCACTGCACAGTGTTCTTATAGCTTAATCAGTAGTGCATAACACAAGCAACTTGAAGGCCATGGGTTCAATTCCCAGGAAATACATGACCTTAAAAAAAAACATTTTTAAATCCAATGTGAGTGTGTCAAATGTATGAATGTAAATGTAGCATATAGTCCTTCATGCTGATGAACAGGTCAGTGTGGAGACTGGAAGGCTTGTAACACTTGCATTGCAAGGAGGCTGTATTTGAATTTAATGAGTCAAATGAGAGGAGAGGAAGCTTGGATTTAATCCAACTACAACATTAGTCTTCACCATTTGCCCTTTTTCCACTCTCTGTGCTTACATTGAGAAGAAACATCATTGCTTGCAATAGGAAAGACCATGGGTAATAGGCTTGTTGGGAAAACACTAAGGAAAATGAAAAGATTGATCATTTAGCAAGAAAGTTCTTGAGCTAATGCAAAGCAATAGTATACTGTACACTCTATATTATTCAGAGTGAGCCCCTTGAAGCAAGTTGGTTTCTAACAGTGCTGTTCTTCTGCTTTAAAGGTCATACATATCACTGTGATTCAAAGTAACTTACTAAGACCATTCGACCAATGTATACAAGCCAAATATGACATTAAAAATTCATACAAACATGCTATCATGCACTAGAACATTCCTCAACAACTGCGGGCAGAGTTTGTACACATCGCACGAAATGTTGGTGGAAGCCTGCTTATGCCAACAGAAAGAAAGTCATCAAATGTGCGTAAATGTTTTGGTAACCTGAACCTCAAAGACTTTTGCATCTCAAGGAATATTTTGTCAATTTGGTTTTGTTTGTTTACAGCGGTTTCAAACTTGTTTCAGGCCCCATTTGATTATGGCATTTATGAATGCGAGAACATGAGTGATATTCCCCTGCTTTTTGTTATTGACGGCATCGAACAGACGTTGTTTACGTTTGGGCTGTGCAAACTTCTTCTTCAGTTCATCTGTAATGGTTCTGAAATTATTCCAATAATTGTCTGTGTTTAGAGTGTGAGCTTTGCCATTCCTAGTAGTCAGTGCCCCATGCTTGGGAGCATTAGGTCTGTTTATTTTTATTTTTATTCTTTTTAAAGAAAATCCTCCAAGGAGAAGTACAGGTTCTCTTCAAGAGCCCCGCTGGTCTGCTTCTTGGAAGTGTGTGTCTGGGGAGGCCAGGCCCTTCATTAGCCCTGGGTTACAGCACTGCCTCCCTGTTTGGCTTCCATGAGCGTCTGGGGTGAGGGAGGGGTTATTGGAGAACGGGAGGGGGGCAGTACTGCCAGGGGTGGGCAGTAATCCCAGAGAGAGGGAATAATAACAACATGTGCATTTTTATCCTTGAGTGGGATTTATCTAATTCAGACCACTTCAGATCCTGCTGTTCTTCTGCTCTTTTCCTTTGATCTTTTAAACATTTGACCGGATTCATGTCTTACTATGTTTTTTCAATAAAAAGTCCAAATTAAATTTCACACTGTAACACTTTACAATATGTTCAAAATTTTTATAACATTTGTTAATGCATGATGAACTAACAATTTTTACATTTAACATCACTTTCATTAGACAAAAGTACATTTTCTTTTGTGTTCTACAGAGAAAAAAGTTATGTAGGTTTGGAACATGACGGTGAGTAAATGATGAGAGTACATGAACCAGTATATTTTTATTATTATTATAGAGCTCCTTAATTTATAAATATGCTGGTTACCTAGCATATTTTGCTTTGCGTCTTGGACCAAATCAGAGTGGGTTTGATCTGATTGCATGTTAGGACTATAAACAGTTGTGAAATAGGGCGTATTCATAGATGATCGTGGCCAGCCACAGTATGTAAAAATCTGTCACAGTCCTAGTGGAAAGAACCAAATATTTAACATTTTCCATTCTTACCACATCATAAACATGCATCGTAAAGCATTGTGATGTTGAATAAGAAATGGAATTATTGGAGAAAGGTCAGTTGAGTGAACTTTTTTTTTTTTTAGCTCTGTCATGCAAATGGGTGTGAACTTTATTCACCAAACTGTTATGAAAATGAATGCAGTGCAGATACATGTGGACTACTCAGAAAGTCTGAGTATCCAGAATCAGTTTGGGTCTGAGCCAGCTTGTTCAGCTGTGCTTACCCTTTTTGTGAGGTAAACCCACTCGGATCAGGTGGGAGGGCGTGGACTGGTTGACCCGTCATCCCAACAACCCAGGAGCAGCCGGCCAGCAGGGCTTCCATCCTCCATGTCCCTAATCACCAAGTTCCTTTCCAAGAGCAACCTCCGCTATGGAATTGCAGGGCAGCAAAAATAATAATAGATGTTTTTCCCACTCTGAAAGAGGAGCCTTGCATGAGATTAGGCGATGAGAGTGTAAAGTGATCACAGAGAGTCTGGTGCTGTTTTACTTACCCTTGTAATGTACCTACACCCTTAGGCCTGCACTTCCCCTCCTTGTGAATAAGAGGTCACAGAGTACAGGCCAAGAGCGACTCGGGCAACCAATGGTGTAAAAACATGTCTTATGTATGGAGATGGCTTGGGCTGGTGTGAAAGAAGAGATTTGCAGACATGCACAAGATAAGCGGAGCTCTCCTTTGGTTTCTGCCAGACGCTTCACCTCACATAAACCTGAGAACCATGGCTGGGTCGATTAGCTGCCTATCGCCTAGATGCATCATATCAGCCCTTCATGGCCTCCATCCAGGCTGTTTTGTGTCAGATCTCCTCAGATTTTTTGTAACCGGTTTCGGTCAGGCTGGCCTGACCAATACATTAACGCCGTCCCATTTTCCCTCCCTTCTCCGGGAAAACCCGGGAAAGTGACGATGACATAATTGATCCATTAAAGGAGCTCACGCTCATATATGGAGCCAGACAACTTGACGATAGGCAAGTCCTGAGAGATGGAATTTGTAGTGAGCCCACACGCCTTATTTGGAATCATCAAGTCCTCTGGTTCGGCAGAAAAAGTGGAGAAAGTGAGGATAAAAGGAAAAAAATGTTTATTTGCGGTGCTTAGATCCCCAGGCGGTGATAAGAGGTGGGGAGGCATTCCAGCAGAATGAGAGATCGTAGGTCAACAAAAGAACATGATGGACAATGTCCAACGGTTTTACAACTCTGTCGGTGATGCAGGCATGACATACTGTTTAGGCAAAAAGCATACTAGGTGGTAAATACAAAATCCGCTAATGAATACTAATGGTTGTGAATGTTTAAACAGTATAATGAAGGAAAAACTGAGGACAAGAAAAACAAGGCACCGCAAGAATATTAATGTTCAGGGGTTACAGAAAATGTTTTTTATAGAGTAAGGGCATACAACAGTTGTGTTTTGATGAACGAATACGATATAAACAGAAGCGTTTCTGTTAATGAGATCTGGAAATGTAATGAGGCTTTCTGGGATCTCCTTCCCCCTGCTATAATTTTGTTTTGAGTGTCGAGAGAGACGATCTACTGAGAAAGTAACAGAATATGAAGGTTTATTGGATAGGTACATTATAAAATAGGAGGCCAGGTTAAATATGGCCCACTGGGAGCTGCAACACTTTAAAATGGTTCAAGATTGCATTTGGAGACTCTTAAATGTCTGAGAATGTTGTGGTTTTGCTGTTTAATGAACTTAACATCTTGCTCTACTTCGGGCAGATTTGAAGAAGGGCAGAAAAGAAGTGTATGACAGACTCTTTCTCATTGGACTAAATAAATGTGGAAAAACAATGAGTTTACTCCTGGCTGCTGGCAGTGAAGAGCCAATGTGGCCCATGAGAGAAAAGTAGAGGTAACAAATACCACTTATATTTCATTCAGTCCTTAAGTTAACTCTTTCAGTTACTGCCCCACACAATGTGACAACATCTCCTGCAATTTGGAGCAATTAACGGCATGTTGGGGCCAGATCCCTCTCACTCTGATTAGCCACTAAGCAGCTAGTTCCTTGAACTCGCATTAAATGTGTTTAATGGAAATTGTGTCTTACACAAGACAAGAGTGTGCATAAAATATGCAAACAATTCACTAATTGAGGCCTTGAGACGAAGAACCATATAAGTTCATATTTTCAAATTTTGAACAATAACATTTTTTTAATTTGGACTGTGAACATTATATTTTTATATATTATTTTATATATATTTTTATTTTACTTAAAGATAGACAACAAATCTTCCCAATTCTAATGAGATAAGATTTTTCTGTGTCAATCTTAAAAATAAAAAGTTACAGTAATTTATATTTCTGCAATGTGAAAGAACGGTATATGTGGAATAACAGTATAAGTCCAATTCATCATATCACTTAAACCACTGGAGACCGGATTCCTTTATCTTAGTTTTAATACAGTAACAGAACCTTAAAGAAAATATTAAGCATTTCTTTCTTTCAATTTATCTATTTTTTTTTTTTTGCTAACGTAAGTACGCAAAGTAACGTAAAATGTTTACTAACGTAAAATCAACTATAATAATGTGTTTTTACATAATATGCAAAGTACAATTTTCTATAATTGTTTTTTTAAATCTCTGATTCTGTTCATTTCTCTGACATTTAATGGTGACATGTACAGGCCTACAAAAACTCTTTTAGGTCTAAAACAGTTTGGATAGTTGTTAATATGAGAGTTATGAGACATTATGTAAGAGATTTAAGTATTGTATTACATGAGAGGCTCTCGGCCACTTTCATTTTTAAAAAGTAGCTCTCAAATGAAAAAAGGTTGGAGAACCCTGCTATAGATGGTGAGCTTCTGTTCTTTGCCTGGACTAGGGGAGCAAAAGATGTTTCTGCCCACTTCAAAAGACAGCTTGCCACCTCGATGGAACCTCTGTGAGTGATGCCCTCATGCCAGAGGCACATTATAGGAGGATCGTCAGTGCCCATCTCCTGGATACAGAGGTTGTAGTTGGCCAGCTGTCGTTGATAGTACATGTTGGAGTGTTTCAGGTTTGGCGTGTACACTACCCCTTGTCGATACAAATGACATGGCAGTCATCATTGTCTTTGGCCCACTCTGTGTCAGCCTGCAACTGGGTGTACGCTTTTTCAGCGGTGAAGCTCACTCTCGGGTGCAATCTTCGACCTTTCTCCATCTGTTGTAGCAGCTGTTAATTTTGAGAACAGGGCGTCACATTTTGCACAAGTGTCACTTCTTGGCTGCCCAAAACTGAGGTTCTGCTGCTTGAAGATGTCCTAGAGTAGTGAGTAGTGGTTCGGTTGGCGTGGGAAGCTCAGGGTATGCTCTCTTATCCCCCAAAAAAATAACACAACTCATGAACAGGGGCAATATAATATACTATGCTGGTCTGTTTTGCACAATTGCATTGTTTCTGTGACAATAAATGTATAATTCTAACATAGTTGCTTTCCTCTAAACTATAGGATTTTGTTTTCACATACAATCATTAAGATCCACGTGTTCTAATGATACAAAGAACAATCGTCCATTACATTTGCATAGCACTTTACCTCTGATATCAATCTCAAAGTGCAAAAAAATATTTCCTGACTGAGTGGCAGCATTGAGCTGAATCCTAACCATTACTGTACATGCACATTGGCGTTATAGGTTGGAAAGACGCCCAACGCCCTATAATGCCAGCATCCATTGCACCATTAGACCAGGGAATGTTGTGAGGCAACTGATGCTGCAGCTTTAAAAACTAACAGGACGAGAGCATGAGGTCCTTCAAGATCCTTCAAGGTCCTTCAACACTTAGACTAGGCTTGGATAATGACTTACCTGTTGTTATGTTTTCCTCTTAAGTCCTCTAATGGAGACCTGACTTTAGCTACCTGCTCTGTTCCCTCAGACTGACTGCCTAACTTCTTCTTCTTCTTGTTGCTATTTTACGGCGGTTGGCATCCAACTTATTGGTGCATTTCCGCCACCTTCTGCTCCGGAGTGTGGAACATAAAATAGGTTTACAGGCTAAATCCCCCTCTCCCACTCACACACTCACTCACACACTCTCTCTCTCACACACACACACCACACACACACACACACACACACACACACACACACACACACACACACACACACACACACACACACACACACACACACACACACACACACACACACACACACACACACACACACACACACACACACACACACACACACACACACACACACACACACACACACACACACACACACACACACCTCCTCCCATTCATTCTGCATGTTCTGACTGCCTAACTTTTCTTGAATAACCTTTTCAAAGATAAGTAACTTTAAGTAAATACACTCACCTAAAGGATTATTAGGAACACCTGTTCAATTTCTCATTAATGCAATTATCTAATCAACCAATCACATGGCAGTTGCTTCAATGCATTTAGGGGTGTGGTCCTGGTCAAGACAAGACAAGACTCCTTAACTCCAAACTGAATGTCAGAATGGGAAAGAAAGGTGATTTAAGCAATTTTGAGCGTGGCATGGTTGTTGGTGCCAGACGGGCAGGTCTGAGTATTTCAAAATCTGCTCAGTTACTGGGATTTTCATGCACGCACAACCCTTTCTAGGGTTTACAAAGAATGGTGTGAAAAGGGAAAAACATCCAATATGCGGCAGTCCTGTGGGCGAAAATGCCTTGTTGATGCTAGAGGTCAGAGGAGAATGGGCCGACTGATTCAAGTTGATAAAAGAGCGACTTTGACTGAAATAACCACTCGTTACAACCGAGGTATGCAGCAAAGCTTTTGTGAAGCCACAACATTGTGTGGGGGATGTTTTCTTGGCACACTTTAGGCCCCTTAGTGCCAATTGGGCATCGTTTAAATGCCACGGCCTACCTGTGCATTGTTTCTGACTATGTCCATCCCTTTATGGCCACCATGTACACATCCTCTGATGGCTTCTTCCAGCAGAATAATGCACCATGTCACAAAGCTTGAATCATTTCAAATTGGTTTCTTGAACATGGCAATGAGTTCACTGTACTAAAATGGCCCCCACAGTCACCAGATCTCAACCCAATAGAGCATCTTTGGGATGTGGTGGAACGGGAGCTTCGTGCCCTGGACGTGCATCCCACAAATCTCCATCAACTGCAAGATGCTATCCTATCAATATGGGCCAACATTTCAAAATAATGCTTTCAGCACCTTGTTGAATCAATGCCACGTATAATTAGGGCAGTTCTGAATGCGAAAGGGGACCAGACACAGTATTAGTATGGTGTTCCTAATAATCCTTTAGGTGAGTGTATGTTATGGACAATGTATCTAATTAAAATCATGCATGTAATAAAAAGTTAACAAACGGAAAACACTAGGCTATATAAAACTTGCCTGTAGGTGACAGTTGGTCAGTAGAAAGACTGACATAAATGTGGGCTTTCAAACAGCAAGTATTTGGCCTCCTTGTTGCACATGGTACTTGAAGGTGTAGTTCCTCTTAGGAACCTCAGTGTCAGGCCCACATTTTCGTCTGCGACTCAACTTGTGCTAGAAGTAAAAAGACATAAAGTAAAAAGACATTTACCATAGCGTAGCAGGCTATTTGTCATGTAGAGTTGTCAAGTTAAGGTCATTAAGTACGTGAGTAGGCTTTGGTTAGGATAATTAATAAGCCATGTGTGTGCTTTTAGAGCACCAAAGCACTGTGGTCTGTAATATACTTGGTGGCCTACTTAATGCCAATCATCCTTCATCCACCATGCAAGACATGTGCAGTCTTAGTGAATTGAAGGCATACAGTAGCCTAGGCCTATTTGGTGAATATATGCTACTAATCTAACATGTAGTGAGAAATTGTAAGGGTAGATAAATTGCCTACATTATAGCCTAGTTTACACCTAAAGACGTAGGCTATATCAATTCACTGGTTATTTCATGGGCCTATTGTGATGCATTGCATACTGTTGACATGATACGGTCATGAATTGCTTAAGTTAGCCTACCTGCTCCAAACCAGAAAGAATGATAGTCTGCTGCCTCTCGTAAGAGACAGCATAAATCCGTTAAACAGAGTGCGCTATATGAACTATAGTAGACGACGCCCAGTCGCCTACACGCCCCTCTGACTGTAACCGCTAACGTTAGGTAGATACTTTGTACATACAGTATATGGTTCTTACACTCGCCTCTTTCGGTGGACTTTTTCCTCGTTTTAGCTCTCCTCTCCGGTTCACATATGGTTTCCCAGCATCCCTCAAAGACTTCCTTGCTGTTTGCTCTCCTTTTTTTGCAGAGGTTTTGCCTATTAATGTCCGCAGCGGACATGAAAGCAACCGGCGTCTCCATTTTTCGTTAGTGGACAAACCTTTTTTCCGCATGAGACTATTTTAAAGATTAAAATACAGAGTATTGGCCGCGCGAAGTAGAGTTGCAAGTAGAGTTGAGAAGAGGCCTCTCTCTTGAAAACAGAGAGCTGTTCTAGGCCCCTCGCTCTCTGAGTGGGATATATATATAAACTTAGCTGTTCACACATCGGTCTGAGTGTGGCGGTCTGAATGCTTACTGAACATGCTAAGGTCGAGTGAACGTTACTCCTCTCATTCTAGAGAGTCAATTTGTAGAGTATGCTGCTCCCTGGAGCCCCTATAGCGAGTAAACCCCAGCAGCCCCCATGAAGAGCCCTCCCTCAAATGATCAGGCTACCCCAGATACAGACTTTAACCCTCTGGGGTCGGCAATCAAGCCGGTGTGATTGTCTCGCTTTTTTTCCATCCACGTGAAGGAACTCAGACCTGTAAAAGCCCTCATTACCTCAAACACAAAGAATCAGAGACATCAGTACTCCTCTGATTTTCATAGAGTTTGGAAGACTGTGTTCGTGCTGTGCTGTGCTGTTTACCTTGGATTTACCTCAGAAGAATTAGAACGTGATTTGAAGATGCGAAAAAAATGTAAGGTAAGATTAAGTTAAGATTTTTAAGAAATTTCCAATCATAATAGTAAGCATTTTATTGTTGCATAAACTTCACATTATAGCTACTAGTTAAACTGATGCCAGACTAAAATGTGTGTATATATATATACTCTCACCTAAAGGATTATTAGGAACACCATACTAATACTGTGTTTGACCCCCTTTCGCCTTCAGAACTGCCTTAATTCTATGTGGCATTGATTCAACAAGGGGCTGAAAGCATTCTTTAGAAATGTTGCCCCATATTGATAGGATAGCATCTTGCAGTTGATGGAGATTTGTGGGATGCACATCCAGGGCACGAAGCACCCGTTCAACCTTCTCCCAAAGATGCTCTATTGGGTTGAGATCTGGTGACTGTGGGGGCCATTTTAGTACAGTGAACTCATTGTCATGTTCAAGAAACCAATTTGAAATGATTCAAGCTTTGTGACATGGTGCATTATCCTGCTGGAAGTAGCCATCAGAGGATGTGTACATGGTGGCCATAAAGGGATGGACATAGTCAGAAACAATGCTCAGGTAGGCCCTGGCATTTAAACAATGCCCAATTGGCACTAAGGGGCCTAAAGTGTGCCAAGAAAACATTACCCACACCATGTTGTAGCTTCTCAAATGCTTTGCTGCATACCTCGGTTGTAACAAGTGGTTATTTCAGTCAAAGTTGCTCTTCTGTCAGCTTGAATCAGTCGGCCCATTCTCCTCTGACCTCTAGCATCAACAAGGCATTTTCGCCCACAGGACTGCCGCATATTGGATGTTTTTCCCTTTTCACACCATTCTTTGTAAACCCTAGAAATGGTTGTGCGTGCGTGAAAATCCCAGTAACTGAGCAGATTGTGAAATACTCAGACCGGCCCGTCTGGTACCAACAACCATACCACGCTCAAAATTGCTTAAATCACCTTTCTTTCCCATTCGGATATTCAGTTTGGAGTTCAGGAGATTGTCTTGACCAGGACCACACCCCTAAATGCATCGAAGCAACTGCCATGTGATTGGTTGATTAAATAATTGCATTAATGAGAAATTGAACAGGTGTTCCTAATAATCCTTTAGGTGAGTGTATACAGAAACATGTTGAAATATGAACTTTAGACAAGGAGGCAACCTTTCAATGCTAAATTTATATACAAGTACGACACAATGATGTTTTTATGTTCGATAATAAAACAGCATGATATAGCCTAAAAGTAGTTTGAGTGTTTACTCTAATATGCTGAATATTAGAATGTTTAGACCAGTGATTACTGTTAAATACTGTGTTTGTGGATATCTGCTCAAATGTAGATATGTATAATGTGGTAACAATAATGTTTCATAGTTTGGAGTGGCACAATCGCTTCAGTAAATGTTCTCTGCACACGCTGTGAGTTTGAGTCACTCGTGCTGTGCGTTTGCAAAGCAAAACGCTCCAAACAGTAGGCTTCATGTTTTTACTCCAATCTCATTCCATAACGTAATAAGGAATGGAAACATTTGAAGTAACATGATAATCCATGTATTTTTCTCTAGTGTAGTGTAGCCTACGGAAATGTTCCTTTTAAACCATTTAAGGCCGTGTGCTACAGGCTACTGTTATTATTATTTTATGCAGCCCTACAAGTTTATGCCTATAAGGTACAACAAACCTGCCGTTCATTTATATTTATACATATATATATATATATATATATATATATATACAATTTTTTTTTTTTTTTTGTAAATTTTAAATCACAATTTCAACTAGAAAAATTTAAATTGTATTCCCAAAATCGTGCAGCCCTATAGTTTCTATTAATATTAGCATGTTCACAGTTGCTTCATTTCTTTTTTTTTTTACAGGGACCAGATGCCACTGATGAGTCCTGCTGACTTCAACATTAATTTACATTTACATTTACATTTAGTCATTTAGCAGACACTTTTGTCCAAAGCGACTTACATCTGAGGACTAAAGCAAGCGAGTCATCGTGAAGAGGGAAGAACGACGCAAGAAGTGCTCAAAATACAAAGTTCAGGCATTGCTCAGAGTAGCAATAGCCAGACGAGGGAAGATTTAAAAGGGAAGGAAAGATTTAAAAGAGAAGACTTTTTTTTATTTTTTTTTATGTTAAGTACTCACGGAAGAGATGAGTTTTCAGTTGTCTTTTGAATGCTGTCAGGGATTCTGTATTACGGACGAGGGTGGGGAGATCATTCCACCAGCATGAAACCGTGAATGAGAATGTTCTGGAGAGTGATTTAGTGCCTCGCTGTGATGGCACCACGAGCCGTCGCTCCTTGGCCGATCGTAGGGTTCTGGTAGGGAAGTAGACTTGTAGTAGGGAGTGAAAGTAGGACGGAGCTGAGTCTGTGGTAGATCTGTAAGCAAGCGTCAAAGCTTTGAATTTGATGCGAGCAGCGAGTGATAGCCAATGCAGTGAGATGAACAGAGGAGTGACGTGAGCCCTTTTGGGCTCGTTGAAGACAAGGCGGGCTGCAGCATTCTGGATCATTTGTAGAGGTTTAGTAACACATGATGGAAGTCCAGCTAGAAGAGCATTGCAGTAATCAAGCCTAGAAATAACCAGGGCCTGGACGAGAAGTTGTGTTGCATGCTCAGTTAGGAAAGGCCTGATCTTCCTGATGTTATACATTGCAAACCTGCATGATCGAGCTGTCTTAGTAATGTGGTCTGTGAAGGTCAGCTGGTCATCAAATATTACTCCAAGATTTCTGCTCGACCTTGATGGCGTGATTGAGGATGACTCTAGCTGGATAGTGAAGTCATGCTGTAGAGACGGATTGGCAGGGAAGACGAGAAGCTCAGTCTTTGCCAGGTTGAGCTGCAGGTGATGTTCCTTCATCCATGCCGAGATGTCCGCCAGACAGCTTGAGATACGTGCAGCTACTGTGGGGTCATCTGGTTGAAATGAGAGGTAGAGCTGGGTGTCATCAGCATAGCAATGGTAAGAGAAACCATGTGCCTTTATGATGTGGGTCCCAGTGATGTGGTGTAGATGGAGAAGAGGAGCGGTCCAAGAACTGAACCCTGAGGAACCCCTGTGTTCAGTTGATGTGCTTTGGATACCTCACGTCCCCATGTAACCCTGAAGGACCTACCTGTGAGATAGGACTCAAACCAGTGGAGGGAAGTTCCTTAGATGCCCAGTGATGAGAGGGTGGACAGAAGGATCTGATGATTCACAGTGTCGAAGGCAGCAGAAAGATCCAGCAGAATGAGAACTGAAGATTTGGAAGCAGCTTTTGCGATCCGCAGGGCTTCTGTGACCGACAGTAGTGCAGTCTCGGTTGAATGGCCTTTCTCGAAGCCAGATTGGTTGACATCTAGCTGGTTGGTCAGAGACAGGAAAGATGACACTTGATTGAAAGCAACTCGTTCAAGGGTTTTCGCAATGAATGGTAGGAGAGAGACAGGTCTGTAATTCTCTAAAAGTGATGTGTGTAATGTTGTTTTTTTAAGCAGTGGAGTTACCCGAGCCTGCTTGAATGCTGTCGGGAAAATGCCAGTGTGGAGGTATGAGTTGATGATGTGTGTGAGTGCTGGTAGAAGTGTGGGAGAGATGGCTTGTAGAAGGTGTGAGGGGATGGGGTCTAGAGGGCAGGTGGTAGGATGACTGGAGAGGAGAAGTTTAGATACTTCTTCCTCGGTTAGCGGAGAGAAGGTAAAAAGAAGGTTTCTGGTAGTGTGAGATGATGGTTTGGGTTCCTGTGTGTGTGGAGTTGAGAACTGACTGCTGATAGAGGATGTTTTGTTGGTGAAGAAGTTAGCAAAGTCACCAGCAGTTAAAGAGGAGGTGGGTGATGGTGGAGGTGGACAGAAGAGAGAGTTAAATGTCTTGAAAAGTGTTTGTGTGTTAGAGGCGCTGTTGATCTTGCTGTGGAAATATGAAGATTTTGCAGCGTGAACATCAGCAGAAAAGGAAGAGAGCAGAGATTGATACATAATCAGGTCAGACATGTCTTTTGATTTGCGCCATTTCCTCTCCATTGCCCTGAGTTTGGTCCGGTGTTCACGAAGAACCTCAGATAACCAGGGGCTAGAGGGAGTAGCGCGTGTTGGCCTGGAGGAGAGAGGGCAGATATTGTCTAAAGAAGAAGTTAAAGTGTAGCATAAAGTATCTGTTGCGGTATTCACATCTAGAGATGAGAATTGTGTGGGTGAGGGAAGTGAAGATGACACAGCAGAGGAAAGATGGGAAGGAGAAAGTGATCGCAGGTTACGTCTGAAAGTAACTGGTAGGGGGGTTGGTGGAGCATGGGTAGTGAGTTGTAGATTGAAAGTAATGAGGAAATGATCTGAAACATGGAGAGGTTTCACCAAAATATTGTCTGTGATGCAGTTGCGTGTGTAAACTAGGTCCAGTTGGTTGCCTGACTTGTGAATACCTGTGGTGATGAGCCGTTTGAGATCGAATGAGGCTAGAAGAGAGATGAAGTCTGTTGCATACGCCTTTTCTAGATGAATGTTGAAATCACCAAAGACTACGAGTGGGGTGCCATCCTCAGGGAAAGAGGACAGCAGCACATCCAGCTCCTCAACAAAGCTTCCCAGTTGACCTGCGGGGCGATAAATAACGTCTCTGGTTACATGTGTAACCCTAGTTCCCTGAAGGGAACGAGACGCTGCATGACAACGCTTTGGGAACGCCCCTGCATGAGTGCGTCATGAAGCACGTATGAAATCAGTCCAATGGCGAGACGGAACGTAATGGGTGGTGACGTCATCGACCAGGAAACTATATAAGCACCCCAAAACACAAGCGCGTCAGCTTCTGATAAGACTGAAGCAAGTGCTCACGGGCATGCTGGGAGTATGGCATAGACACGCAGCGTCTCGTTCCCTTCAGGGAACTAGGGTTACATACGTAACCAGAGACGTTCCCTATCAGGGAACTCGAGCTGCGTGACAACGCTTTGGGAACGCTAATACCAACGTCGCCATACGAGCAAGTGTCCGTCGTGTGAAGTCAGAGTGCACATTCGGACGAAAGCACCTGCGCCCCTGGAGTGGAGCTGAAGTCAAGATGATAAAACTTCACGAATGTGTGCGGTGAGGAACAGCCTGCCGCATCACAAACATCCTGGATTGATACTCCTGACAGGATAGCCTTAGAGGCAGCCATACTCCTGGTTGAATGAGCCCGGACAGCCAAAGGAGAAGGCTGACCGGCAGACTCATAGGCAAGTGAGATGGCCTCGACCACCCACTCGCTCAACCTCTGCTTAGATACTGGACAGCCCTTCTTAGGGGGTCCAAAGCAAACGAATAGCTGTTCACTCTTTCTCCACAGGGCAGCTCTGTGGACGTACGCATCTAGGGCCCTAACAGGGCAAAGCAGATTTAGTTTCTCTTGGTCCGACGTCAGAAATGGAGAAGGACAGAAAGCCTGCAGTACAATAGGCCTGACCACATCGGTTGGTACCTTGGGAACGTATCCCAGCCTAGGGAGGAGGAAAGCCTTCACCATGCCTGGTGCAAATTCCAAGCACGAGGGAGAGACCGACAGAGCTTGGATATCTCCTATTCTTTTTAATGAAGATATAGCCAGAAGAAAGATAGTTTTAAGAGTGAGGAATTTCTCCGAAACTTCTTCAATGGGCTCGAACGGTGCTAGAGAGAGACCTTCTAGAACAACCGCCAGGTCCCAGGTCGGCACCCTCGTGCGAACTGCTGGCCTCAGCCTCAGAATGCCACGAAGGAAACGGGTTACAAGTGGGTGTCTCCCGAGAGAAGCACCACTCAAAGGGACGTGGTAAGCAGATAAGGCCGCCACATACACCTTCAGTGTGGAGTGGGATAACCCTGTGGAGAAACGCTCCTGAAGGAATTTCAGCACTGCACCCATCGGGCAGTTAAATGGGTCCAGCTGGTGTTCTCCACACCAAGAGGTGAAGCATATCCACCTCAACCTTAAGGCATATAATTTCCTAGTGGCCGGAGCTCTGGAGTGGAGGATGGTCTCCACGACCTCAGTCGAGAGACCAGATTCTATGAGCTGGGCCCCCTCAGAGGCCAAGCCCACAACCTCCATAGATCTGGGCGGGGGTGAAGTATCGACCCGCTCGCCTGAGAGAGAAGGTCCCTCCTCATCGGAATCTCCAGAGGAGAGCCGTCGAGGAGAGAAATTAGGTCCGCAAACCAAACTCGGGCCGGCCAGTACGGGGCTACCAACAGTAGACTGACCCCGTCCCGGCGAACCCTCTCCAGAACTCCTGGGAGCAGAGCAATCGGGGGAAATGCGTACAGGCGTGACCTCGTCCACCCCTGTACCATCGCGTCCAACCCCAGAGGGGCTGGAGGGCTTAGGGAAAACCACAGTTGGCAGTGTGATGTTTCCCTGGATGCAAATAGGTCTACCTCGGCACGACCGAAATGTTTCCATAGGAGCTCCACCAACTCGGGGTGGAGTCTCCACTCCCCGGGCCTCAGCCCCTGCCTCGACAGGATGTCTCACTGTGTCAAAAGCGGTGTATACGGGAGAATTCAGACAATGAATACACCCGCTAAATGTGCTGTTTGGCAGGGATCTTTGGAACTTTGTTACGCGTACCTGTAAATGCCCGCAAAGGCCCGAAAACAGGAACTTGTCTGACCACATGCTGTTAGTTGATGGCTTGCTTTGTAAATGCTAATTTGTTTTGGGGCTGGCAGCTCAAGATTGCCCCTATTCCCCTGCCCCCCTCATTAGTATTCAGGAAAGGTGGGCTGATAAGTGCTTTACATTGTGTCAATCTACAACAAAGACTGTAGACCCTGAAAAGCAGTTTGTATCTAGGTGTCCTCTGCTCTTCAAGATGGCTTGCAAAAGATCGCTGAAGTTTTACGGAGAGCAGAGTAGAGATGTTACTCCTTTACGTCGGGACAATGTGGCTATTCAAACTCCGAGTCCGAACGAAAACAGACTGGTGTATATGGTAAATGCAAGTTTGAAGAGGATATTTGAAAAGCTGGAGACGATGGACAAGAGGTTGGATAAGATGGAGCCTGACATCAATGAGCTCAAAGAGGCAAAAGAGGAGCCTGCTTCAAAGAAATTAAAGATAGCTGGGAATAATTCTGTTGCGGTAAGTTATTTTCTGACCGTCACAAACATTTGACGGTGTCCGCTTAACTTCGTGTGCTTTATTTATTAATGTATTTGAATTGAGCCCTCATACTATGTTGGATGTTTACAGAAAACTGTACGGAGATTGCACAATGGGGAAAACAACATACACAAATATGACCCACAGACAAGGTATATCTTTAAAACTATTGTTTCATAACAGTCCTTTCTTCTAAATTATATTTTTAATCAACCTTCTTTAATTACTGCTCCACAGTCTATCCTCCCCCCACAACCTCGAGGTCACAACCTATCTTTATAAAAGCGTCTCCATGGCTGTACTGGACGTAGATCCTGCTGTTTTTAAAGGTAAGTCACAAGAGAATGTCCCAAGGCTACAACTATTTATCTGTATAGATTAGTTAGTTATAAATAAACACATTCTCCTCCCTCACTATCTTCCTCTCTCTAGCATCCCGCAAGACGTATTTTGAAACTGTTAGAAGGGGTTACAGGATGGCCCAAGATGAGAACAACGACAAGATGGAGGACAGCAGGATCATTGTGCACATGAGACAAAGAAAAAGAAGAGTAAGTGTAAATAATATAAATCTCAGTAAAAGACTCAGCCTGGGAGAGGCTCCCATCCCAACCAATTTGATATTTTCAGTGGTTTAATTACTTTTTTCCCTCCTATTTTGCAGCTGCTGAGCAGCAGGACTGGCTTTCTCCAGACAAGAGGAAGAGGCAGCTATCTGGAAGACTACAACAGTTGACCACATGTCTGAAGAGGAGGATGCTATCTTGGATGGAAAGTCAGTGTGGGTTGTTCGGCCTCCAACCCGCAGTACAGGTTTGTCTGCGCTGTGTGGGGTGCTACAAAAAAGACTGGAAGCAGACCAGAAGTACTTGGGAACTCATCATGCACGAGTTGGTGCAGATCGAGTCGCGGTGGAGACCACAGAAGCTGGCTTGTGAATTATTTTAGTATTACGCATCTAAATATTATTCTATAGTATAGATTGAATATTCTGTTTTTTTTTATATATAGTATTATTTCTATTATAAAGTATTATTTATAGATTGTATTATATATAATTCTATATAGTTTTCTATATATATACTGCATTTATATATTCTATACAATTCCATATTGTTATCTATTTATAAATTGTATTATTTATATATTGTACTATTTATATATTCTAAAGTATTTGTATATTATATTGTTTTCTATATATTATACACAGACCTTATATATTATATGGGGTTATATATTGTATGACTAATAGTAAAGTGTATTCTGTGCTAATGTATTTTTATTTATAGAATTTTGAATGTGTGTATATATATGTCATGTGCCCAGTGTCATTTACAAATAATAAAAATAACAAACTCAACTTTGTCTATCTGATTGTCTTGACATTATAACCATGAACACCAATGATAATAAATATTAATAATGAGTAATAATAAACCCAAATGAGGCCATAAACTGGACCAATAGTGTGGGGGTTTAGAGGAGGGACAAAGCATTGAGCAGCCAATCCTATGTAAGACCTCTGACCAATTGAAGGAGGCCACTGCCTTGTGTCCCAAAGGTGTGAAATGCTAATATTCCCTTGCATTGACCCCGACCGGGGGATTATTCACCATGGTAACTGATGGCCCTTAGTGGCTCCCTGCTGTGCCCCAAACTTGGTACATATCCAGGAGTATTCGGGATTGTGTGACGGGACAGCAAACTCCCGTACACACACGTTTATTTGTGGAGTACACAGGAGTACTCAGGAGTTTTACATGCCCGATTACAGCTCTTTTCACGCAGTGTCTGCCCCCTGATTCAAATACCCCGGGATATAAATCGCCCTCAGTGAAAGAAGCTTCTCCTGGGACCATAGAAGGATCTGGTGAGCCAGCTTGTATAACGGGTGCGAACGCAGACCAGGGGGTTTATGGTTTATATAAGAGTTATATGGTTATATGGTTTATATAAGAGACCACCGATGTGTTGTCTGACCGGACAAGAACATGGTGACCTCTCAGGTCTGGGAGGAAGTGTTTCAGAGCCTGAAACACCGCCATCATTTCTAGACAATTTATGTGCCAATTAAGATGATGGTCCTGCCACAGACCCTGGGCGGAGCGACCACTCATGATCGCCCCCCAGCCTGTGAGAGAAGCGTCCGTCGTTAGTGTTACACGACGACACGGAGCCCCCAACACAGGACCTAGGGACAGGAACCAAGGTTCTTTCCACATAGACAGAGCACGGAGACACCGTCGTGTGACCCTGATCTTGCGGAGCGGGTTTCCCCTTGGGGAGAACACGTTGGTCCTGAGCCACCACTGCAGTGGTCTCATGTACAGCAGGCCGCAAGATATAACGTTGGAAGCTGCTGCCATCAGACCCAGAATCCTCTGATATTCTTTTAAAAGTGAGTGACTGGCCTAGCTTTGCCTGTTTGACGGCTAAGAGAATCGAAGCTATACGAGCAGGAGACAGAGGTGCCTGCATCGTCGTCGAAATCCCAAACCACGCCCAGAAAAGTCGTCCTCTGTACTGGAGAAAGCACACTCTTCTTGGCGTTGAGCCTCAACCCCAACTTTTTGATATGGGCGAGAACGACATCTCAATGCCGAATCGCCTGATGCTCCGATTGAGCCAGAATCAACCAATCGTCGATATAGTTTAAAATACGGATGCCCTGGAGTCGCAGCGGAGCCAGATCTGCATCCATACATTTCGTGAAAGTTCGGGGAGACAGTGCTAGACCGAACGGAAGAACCCGATACTGGTACGCTTCGCCCCCGAAAGCGAACCTCAGGAACTTCCTGTGTTGTGGAAGGATGGAAATGTGGAAGTACGCGTCCTTTAGATCTATCGTGACAAACCAGTCCTCGGACCTGATCTGCTGACACGATCTGCTTGAGAGTAAGGATTTTGAATTTGAGCTTCCCTACTGAGCGATTTAACAGGCGCAGATCTAAAATTGGACGCAACCCCCCATCCTTCTTTGGAACGATGAAATATCGGCGGTAATAACCCAACTCTCTGCTGGCAGGAAGAACTCGTTCTATAGCCTCCTTCAGCAGGAGAGTTTTCACCTCCTGTTCCATAACCAGAGCCTGCTCGGGGCCCACCACTGTGGGTAGAACCCCTCTGAAGCGAGGCGGGCGTGATCTGAACTGAATCGCGTACCCCTTCTCGACAGTCTGCAGGACCCAATGAGATACATTTGGAAGGCTTTTCCACTCTGCCAAAAATTCTACTAAGGGTACCAGTCTCTCGAGACTGGCCTCTGGAATATTTTGAGTGGCAGACACAGTGCCCTGTAACGGCGCACCGGCAGGGAACAACTGGTCTGACCACTCTAAACAGCTCCTCAGAGTGGGCGAGCGTCCCTCGGGAAAGCGCTCGCTGGGACCGTCTACACCCCGGCACGCAGGCGGGGTTGGCAGAACGGGCCCCTGAGGGCACCGAGAGAGAACGGGCGCTGTGTACTGCAGCGAACACCTTTCTCTCTTGGTGGGGACCACCCTCAGTACCCTGATGTTTCTGGCGTCAGGGCTTCTTCTTCGACGAAGCCTTCCTGGCGACAATAACCGTCCTCAGATCGGCCTTGCCCCTGGAAGACCTCGTCTGAGAGCGCCGCGCCTCGGCCCAGTCTTGTTGGGGAGGAGCACGAGACGCGACACTCCTTTTCTGTTGCGCCCGTTGTGAGGAGCTACTTGACGGCCGGGGCTGCTCCCGCCCTGCAGCCCCGGCCTGCAGTTGACCTGCCGCCGAGGTCTTAGGTCTGAGACCTAACCTTGTGGTTAGGTCTCAGCAGCAACTGTTGGTTTATTTGTATAGGTTGTATAGTATTTACAGTCATTACGTTCCTGTATATATTGCGTGAATGACGGGTGGTTGGGCAGATATTGTGTTTTGTGGTAGGTGGTATGCCATACGGAACCGTTGCCACTGAAACTGCATATTAACGCACCAGTGGGGCTCGACAGCCTTAGTCAAACGGGTTGGCGCGTATGGTTGGGTTGCAGAGAGATTGTGGTTAGGTCTCAGCAGCAACTGTTGGTTTATTTGTATAGGTTGTATAGTATTCACAGTCATTACGTTCCTGTGTATATTGCGTGGATGACGTGTGGTTGGGCAGATATTGTGTTTTGTGGTAGGTGGTATGCCATACGGAACCGTTGCCACTGAAACTGCATATTAACGCACCAGTGGGGCTCGACAGCCTTAGTCAAACGGGTTGGCGCGTATGGTTGGGTTGCGGAGAGATTGTGAGATTGTGGTTAGGTCTCAGCAGCAAGAGGGAAGTAGAGGTCAGTAAGCTGGGCTGAGTTGAGTGGGGGATGGAGGGGATGATTCTGGGACGCCAGAGTCACTGTCGAGCCCTCTTGAGGTGTCGTGGGCTAGTCGACGAAACACTGAGGACGGAAGGTTCCCACTTGAAGACCCTAGAGATGTTCCCTACTCCGCTCAATCCAGAGGGTTGTTATGGGGGGACCGCACTGTGGTTGCAGCCGTTGTGTGTGCTGACGCGCAATACACTGTATTAACACCAGACAGAAAATTCACGTCACCAGATGGAAAGAATGGATGGAGAAGCATAGGTTACTGTAAAGCTACGTCTTAGTTGGTGATTATCTTGGCGAAAGCCGAGTACAAATCAGCATGAAGTTTTAACATCTACTCTCGTGTAATGGAAATCAGCTTTATTGACTGCTGACTGACAAGACCCATAGAAAGAGAGAGAGGTGTGTGTGTGTGGATAAGAGAATGGGATGCAGATTAGCAGTATTGCGCTGCCTTCTGTGCGTGATGAGTGCACGTTGTCGAGAGACAACAGGAATGTATTGAAAGCACATGTTGTGAAAGGGAAATACGATAGAAGTGGGAAAGGTAAAGGAGAGAAGACGATACTTAAGTGCCTTGCCGGAGTCCTTGCTCGGTGGAGTCGCACAGGTAGAGTCAATGGTCTTTACCCGAGTCGGTCTTCACACGAGGAGGCTGAACGCTTCCACTGGCGCTTCCACGACAGCGCGCACACTACATAGATATAATGCGTACTAACGCCTGAGTGAGGACAGCTGTTTCTGCCCAGCAATTAACACAGCAAACGCAAATTACCCGAATAATGAGAGAAATCGAAACTAGCTGCTACTTAAGCTACACAGCAAACGCAAATTACCCGAATAATGGGAGAAATCGAAACTAGCGCTCACTTAAGTGCTATAAAATTTAAACTGCAATACTATTCAGAGCGGCTG
Organism: Siphateles boraxobius; assembly: GCF_051911475.1. Lineage (NCBI taxonomy): Eukaryota > Metazoa > Chordata > Actinopteri > Cypriniformes > Leuciscidae > Siphateles > Siphateles boraxobius. The sequence goes on along the minus strand of NW_027508734.1, from coordinate 38,644,422 downwards.
TTATATAAAGTGGGAACGCGTCTAATTAAAATAAAAATTTGTGAAAAGGCAAAAAAATAAAATAACCAGAGAATCGAAAACAACCTTACCTTGTGGTAGATACTACACTGAAACAAAAGGAGAACTGGATATTCAGAAAAACTACTTGCGCTCTCTTGTCTTGTTCACGGACTGACATTCACATGAGTCTCTGTACATGAAAATGGTAAATAAAAAAATAAAACATTGGAAATTACAGGTATGTAGTATGTTTCAATCGCACAAAGATGTGCGAATGTTGTTTAGTAAATAAATCCAAACAATCAAAAAGCCATTCTTTTTAAAATTTCTCCTCATAATGATAGGGCCTGATAGCACCTGATAGGGCCATTATGGGAGGGTCTTTGTCTTTCTCAGGTGTGAAACACATCAATATTCATGATGATTCACACCTCATCGCATAATGCTTTCTTACACAAAACATGTCTTACAAATTTTAAATCAATATATTGTTTTATCTGAATTAGTACGCATGATGATTTTCAAGACTTTTGAAAATTGTATGGGTTTCATGAACTTATTTCAGAGACAATTTTTTTTGTTTTTTCACAAACCACGCATAAACGTCTGTATCTCAAAACTACAAACTTTTACATACATGCTGTGGACACATTATTGTACCAGAGTTTGTGCTGAATACAGTGTTATCAGATTTTAGCCATGAAAATGTCACAAGTAACAGAAATAAGCAAAAATGTCAAAGCGAGTCAGAACACCTCCAGGGCCCAGAAAACACCTCAGACCCCAGAGGGTTAATACTCCCCTTTATTTTAGGGTTGTTATGCTGAGTACGTCGCCTGCGGCCACGTTGCTAAGCTATATGTATGTTTAGGCTTCCTCTTATCTGAGAGTCATCATGCTGAGGCATCCATCCTCCAGGGTTCCATGTAAATAAGTGTGTCCTTGCATCAGGAAGAGGCCTCTTTAGGCCCTTCGCTTCTTGAGCTCTGTGTTGTGCCTATCTGAGCTTAGTTGTTTTATACATTATAAAAGGCAACACTAGAAACTCTCTGGTGTGAGTATGGCAAGCCTCCTCTTCCTTAAGAGTCATCCTGAGGCCTCAAGCAAACAGCTTTACAGGTAGAGCTAGAGCAGTGATCTTTCTCTCTCACTGAGAGGGTTTTTTAGGCCCCCTCGCTCCCTGAGCTCTGTGATATTTGAGCCTAAGCTGTCCTCAAACATGTGACAGGCCTCATCTTCTTCAAAAGTCAACCTGCTGAGGCTTCCATGTAAACAGCTTTGCAGGTAGATCTAGAAAAGAGGTATTTTTCTCATAGTATTGAGCTGCTCTTAGACCCTTCGCTCCCTGAGCTCTGTGTTGAACACATCTAAGCGTAGCCTTTTTCCAAACGCTAGAAACTCTCTTGTGTGAGAATGGAAGGCCTCCTCTTCCTTAAAAGAGTCATCCTGCTGAGGCTGCCAGCCTCCAGACTTCCATGCAAATAGATTTTCCTTGCCTATAAGAGGTCTCTCTCTTTGTATCAGAGAGTTGTGTTCAGGCCCTTCGCTTCTTGAGCTCTGTGCTATGCATATCTGAGCTTAGTGGGTTTTTACAGTATGGCAGGTCTTCTCTTCCTGAAAAAGAGTCATCCTATGAGGCCTCCATGCAAACAGCTTTTGCAGCTAGAGCTAGAAAAGAGGTATCTTCTCATAATAATGAGCTGTTCTTGATATTCTGTTATGAGCTGTTCTGAGCTCTGTGCTGGATATATCTAAGCTTAGCCTTTTTAATATATATATATATATATATATATATATATATATATATATATATATATATATATATATATACATATATATATTATATAACCATATTTTTTAGTATATATATATATATTATATAACCATATTTTTATTTATATATATATATATATATATATATATATATATATATATAATAAAAATATGGTAGGCCTCCTCTTCCTTAAGAGTCATTCTGCTGAGGTCCCCATGCAAACAGCTTTGCCAGGTAGAGCTAGGTCTCTCTCTCTCTCAGTGAGAGGATTTTTTAGGCCCCCTCGCTCCCTAAGGTCTGTGATATTTGAGCCTAGCTGTCTTCAAACATGTGACAAGGCTCTTCCTCTTTGTGAGTCATCCTGCTGAGGCCCCCATGCAAACAGCTTTGGAGGTAGAGCTAGAGAAGAGGTCTCTATTCATATTAGTGAGCTGTTCTTAGACCCTTCGCTCCCTGAGCTCTGCACTGTGCATATCTGAGCTGAGCTATTAGGCCAACAGGTTGTTGGCTTCAGCTGATAAAGCATGCTAGCCTCCCTCATTTCACATGTGAAGGGGTGATTATTAAAGACACAGCCTAAAAAAACATTCTGTTTAAGGGTCATAGACAGGGTGGAAATGATCATGAAAAAAACTAAATTACAGCTGTTTACAATATAAGTGGACCTTGGGGAAAAATAAAATTAATTAAAGCTGCAAGCAGTATTTATCGGTGTTCAAGCAGTTAAGGGATTTAAGATTTTTAACCACACAAGCATCAAAAGACATTAAGTTTTATGTAGCAAGCATTTAACCACTGACATCATAGATGGAATAGACCATGTTTTAGCATGATTTACCATGATATACCACATTTTAGAGTGATTTTTTCATGATTTACCATGTTCCAGTATGATTTACCATGAATCTAGCATGATTTACCATGATTTACCACGTTCTAGTATGATTTACTACATTCTAGGATCATTTACCATAGAACAGTGGTTCCCAAACCTGTCCTGAAGGACCCGTTTTCTCTGTCTCTCTAATCAATCACACCTGATTCAACTCATCAGCTCATTAACCTATGTGATTATGAGCTGATGAGTTGAATCAGGTGTGTTTAATTAGGGTTCCCAACACTGCCATAGAGTACCGTGATTCTAGCATGATTTACCATAGTTTATCATGATTTACCACATTGCTAGCATTGATGTGAAGTGTCAGTACAATGAAGTGATAAACTCTGACAAAATATGATTGTTTTATAATAGTAATTGTTATACAAGTGATTTTATAGTGTCTAAATATGAATGCACCTGTTAAAAGACTTCATTAATAAGTAGAATTAGCCAATAAGTGGTCTTCTACTGCCCTCTGCTGGCCACTTTCATTTTGACAGGCTTGACTTTCACCAGTATTCTGCACTAAAGCAAACCAGTTTTTCCATTTTAACTCCTTTATGCAAGCTTACACACACACACACACACACACACACACACACACACACACACACACACACACACACACACACACACACACAAATTATGAAAATATATTTGAATGGTATTTCATATGTCTTTGCAAACTATTAATCAGATTATTCAGAATTCATTCAGAAACATAGGACTACACACACATTCTGTTGATACAGACATTTGAACTATGTCTCATTCAGGATTCACATTTGTCAATGTGACAGAATTGTCAATAGTGATACTTCAATAGATAAAATTTGACTTAATGTGATTGTAAATGGTAAAATAGTAATTTTATAAAGTCTAAATAGTAATTTTGTCACACTACTCAAGTATAATTCATATTTTAAACAGCAGGGGGCAGTAAAATACTACTTATTGGCTTAATATGCCATATTATGTTCATTTAATTTTCTCCTTTTTAACTGTTATAGAGGAAAATTTTGTCCGACCTGTCTGAAATTTTTCATGATTGTTTTGAGTCATATGGCACATGTTTTGACTTGTTTTTAAGAAGATCTGAGCATTCATTGAAGATATATAGGCTTTCGGGGACACTTGGTCAGGGCCACATTTTGAAGTGACCCTATAGTCATCCAAATGCAGAAGTTCAACTTTTTCTGATAATTATTGATCTAGAGAGTCCAGAGTATTGTACTGCACTGGTTTTGAACATTCTGATATGAACATTAAATGATCATAGATGGAATAGACCATTTACAGAGAATACAGGCAATTTACCATAGGAAAAACATTGTTTCAAAGCTTTTTAACAGTTATAGCGTCACCTATGGTCCGATCTCCATTAAATTTGGCATGCTTTTTAAGGATGTTCTGTCACATATGCTCACCAATTTTTGTGAAGTTCTGAGTTTTCGTATAGATATACATACAAAATATACGGATATACAGAAAATCAAAATTTCAACTTTTTTTGATAATTATTGATCTAGAGAGTCCAGAGAATAGGCCTAGACTGGTTTGGTTCCGATCGGGCGAAAAACCAGGGACTAGTTCGCAAAAGTAGGTTTTGGACAAAATTCGACATAGCGGAAAATTTTCTTGCCTAAATCGAAATTAGAGATATACCGAGGAGATATAATGGAGATTTTGTCCGTCTTAAGCCAAGGATCACAGTGGTGTAAACAGCTTGAGGCTAGAACCAACGGTCGATGAGTTATGAGCAATTCAGTACTTATGATAGCTGTAGCGCCACCTATGGGCCAATCGGGGTTATACTCTGATAGATTCTCCCCAAAAGTGTGGCCTACCATCTGACCGAGTTTCAAGTCTCTAGGCCTTACGGTTTGGGCTGCATGATGCGTTTTAGGGGAATTTTTTTTTTTCAAATAGCAATTACAATAGGTTTTCAGCACTTCGTGCTTGAACACCTAAAAAAAAAAGTTAATAGGCTCATGCGATCTAAGTACCACTGATAGCTCAACAGTTAAAAGTCCCACTTGCATGAATGCAAAAATCTGAAATTCAGATACATAAATTCCAGTCTGGTGGCAGCCGGGCTCAATTAATGACTCTGAAGAGATGTTTTACCTCTTACTGTGCACGCATGGCTTTGGGTACCATAGTTAGAAGTCTTTTACATAGTTAGACCTTACTGCACTAAGTTTGACTCTGAAAATGTGGTTATTTTGTCACTCTCTCATCATATGTTTTTTATTTAGACTTTACAGTCTTGCAGCCACAAGCCACATACCAGAAATTACACTCAGGCTGAATGACAGTGGTACACCATTGCCAACTCTGATATGACAACACTTGCCATATGAATAAATAAAAGGTTATTTGACTCTGGAATAATTACTTTTGACAAGCATTCAAACCTTTCCAAATGATTTGAGGATGGAAATTACTTTTTAATAGGCACCCATAATACAGAGGGCATGGCAAATTGAATATCAAAATCAAATACTGAAAGGAAAAGTGGGATAAGTGTTGATTTTAACATTTAAAAATTAAGAAAATTTACATGCTTAAATATCTACCACTTGCCATTCCAATATGGCCTTTTTGTCCTTGATTTCTTTGCTACATTTAAAGTTTCAAAGTAACAAGACATTTATTATTTATATTGAAACATTTACTTTGGATAATACAATATTTGGAAAAAAGAATTACAGAGACTCAAAATACACTTAAATTGTGATTTATAAAATCCTAAAAAGCATTTGATACATCATATTTCAGACCTGTTTTGTTTTTTGCTGATTTGTGTCAAAGACCAAAAATGAGACATTCAAGACCAGTTCTAGCCAGTTTGAACTACTGAAAATATAATATATCTTGAAGTGGGGTAGCCTAAATAAATGAATCAATATTTTGGTGAAACTGATTCAAGAGTTCAGCACACTTTAAACGCACAACTCCACAACAATCTAGCATGTAGCTCTCCCATTCCATATTCCTCAGCAGTTAACCAATGATTCGCATCATTTTTCCTTTTTCTTATTTTTAAGTCAGTACTCACTCCAGTGTGCTGACTCACCGAAATAGATGGATTTTGAATACAGTGGGCTCTAGATTAATCATTTTGCACAAATAATTCAAAAATGAAATATGTTGTGTAAAGTACCATGCTAATAGCTGTTTGTGTTTTTTAATGATGTTTTAATAACAAAGTTCGGGAGGAGTACGCTCAGTTAATTAACATGAGTGGAGAGCACTCGACAATCAACGATAAGAGGTGTATATATATATATTCAGCAGTCTCAGCTCAATTCGTTGACAGTTTAGCAGCATCTTGGCTCGCCGTTTTGCTACCATGTCACAATGTCAAATCTCTTCATCTGAAGAAGAAACAAACATTCGAGGGATCTGCCGTTGCATTCCGCCGGCCCCAGGACCATTCCTCCTACGCAGGACATCGCACCTGAGCCCCAGGCTTCTTCGCGCGGCCGCACGCCTGCCCGAACAGCCCTGCGCTGGCCAAGATGTCGAGGTCAGTCTTCGCCACCCCTGGCAAGACTTTCATCTTCCTCCCCGGCCTCCTACCGCTCGGCCGTCCCGACGATCCCACCTATTGGGAAGTGGACAGTAGCAGGATTGAGGCCTCCCTACAGCCTCTCAGTTCTATACTCCCGCTGTTCATAACCCTTTTCCTTTTCAGTGGCATCCAGCCCCTGTTGCAGACACTAGCGCCAGGCTATCGCTGCTAGCAGCACACGCCCAACCATTTCAACAGTTTTACCCAACAGGTTGTAACCCCACCCACTTCCAGTGGCCTGCAGCTCCAGTAGCTCAAACACTGCTAAATCCACCAGCTATATGCCTCATGTAGCAACCCCCAGCGCAAACCAGGATTTTGAAAGGAAAGTCTCCTTTTTAGACAAAAGTAGACAGCCCTGCAACCATTTCAACTCTGGTAAATGTAGCAGAGGGCGCTGCCGGTTCATGCACATTTGTAGCGTCTGTGGCGGCGCCAATGCCCGCATTGTTGGTCCAGTGTACAAATCTGTAAAAAAAAAAAAATTTACTTGGCGACTCCCGTAAATATTAAGTGCAAATATTTTGAACTAGGTCATCACCCGGACGCTGAATTTACTCATTATTTGCTGTCAGGCGTAAAGAAATGGTTTTATCCCTCTGGGGTCGGCAAACATGCCGGCGCGTTTTGCTCGATTTTTTTCACATAGCAGCAAAATAGACTTAAAATACTCCGTCATACAGACTTAATAAATGTGAAAAAATAAGCTGTTACATGTCTTCTTTATGTGTCCAATTACAATCGAAATAAATAAATGTGAAAAAATAAGCTGTTACATGTCTTCTTTATGTGTCCATTTACAATCGAAATAAACAATTGTGCTATTGTAAAATAAAGAAATAAAAAGAGTGTGCTTTCTGGCTCTCCGTCACCGGAACCTTTTTATTGGAGCACATCTCTAAACTTAAACAAAACTCAGCGAATACTATTCACCCAGGCATGAGCAATATATCTGTCAGGATACAGGCACGGAGACAGAGGTAAGCGAATTTCAAACCCTGACAGAGTTTGCGGAAGTACAGAGCGTTGGCTGACTGGAATTCACAACAGCGGCTATAGGTTGTGCAGGATTGTCACCATGAATGGTAGATTCCATCGCGCTCCAGATTTCCTTTTTGGTCAAGCCTTCTGTCAGGATACAGGCACAGAGACAGAGGTAAGTGCATTTCAAACGTGAGTTTATTTACAGTGAATATAGTGCAAAGGTGAGTAAGCAAAGTTTAGGTGAAGATTCGGTGATGATCGCTACGTGCAGGGCAGATTCCAGGTGAGCAGATCCTCCTTAGATTAGTTTAATTCAAACAATCACAGTTCATTAATTCAATTCAAATTTATTTGTATAGCGCTTTTCACAATACACATTGTCTCAAAGCAGCTTTACAGAAAGTGCATTTCGGAAATGTACATAGAAAAATACAGTCAGTTAATCATGTATTAATTTATGGCATAACATATCACCGGGTTTGAGTCGTCTCTTCACAGGCGTCGAGCTGTCTCTTCACAGGCGTTGGGGCATCTGAAGTCTCCGTGAGAGGCTGGATACAAACTGGAGCTGACGAACGCTATTTACCTCGGGACTAGCATCCCGAGATAGCAGAAAGGCAGATGGGAAATAATTAGCATAGCTGATGTTCATAATTTTAATGCATTCGAACTGATTCAGCAGTAGTATTAAAGGTTAAGCATTAAGTGAATGCTTGGTTATTAATACTTTTCTTTTTCTCTTTCAGATGCAACCACGGACAAGTAGACCTCAGCGAGAATACCAGACACTCAGATGAACACCGGAACACGGGAAACATGGAATCAGGCAGGACTTCTGAGAACAGCGGGACAAGGACACAGAGGTTAGTATTTCACAGGTGAGTATACTTTACTTGGTGGTTTCAGGATGATTCAAAGACTTCGGGAGGCAATGGGTTATGGTCGATTCCTGTTTGAGGATTGACAAAGACTGAAGTGTCCGTGAGTGTTTTATGAAGCTGGGTGATGAGGTAATTGATGGTGCACAGGTGTGTGTGGTTAATATACCGGGGAGAGTGATCTTTGAGTGGTGGATTGAAATGAGTCTGACTGGTTCCTGACAATATCGTTATAATCATTTAAGTGTGTACTTTCAAATGATCTAATTCATAACAAAAAACAAATATTCTCTGTTTATGTAATCTATATGAAAATAGAGCGATATCAGTCGTTCTCATTTTAGCTCATTATAGCAGATTATCTTTTAATGTGACAAGCCCACAGAGAGCGCACGTTAAGGTAATTGATCTGAGGCGATCCAATGTGTCAACAACGCCCCTCATCAACTCAATAAAACACACCAAGTTTAATCAGATTACAGTCCGAAAACAGGCACTAGAGGGTGGCGGTTGGCAACACTGGACTGTGACTGGAGCACTGATGGCAGGAAATGACGGTAGCTCTGGTAGCGACCCGGAAATGGAGGATGAATCATGTAGCGGGAGTGTTGGAGGGAATGAATGGAGTAGAATAGCAAAGCGGAAAAGAAAGAAAACCTATAGCCAAGGATCATTTACGGATAGTGGAAAGGAGGATCATGTGAGTAGGATTGAGGTGGAAGAATTTAAAGTAATGATGACATTCGGGGAAACCGGAATGACATTAAATCCAATTAAACTGACCAAAGCTTTGAAAAGGGTGTTAGGAGAAATAAAGAATGCAAAGACCCTGAGAGATGGAAAGGTGATTATTATGTGTAAAGACGAAAAACAACAAAAGAAGGCGCTGGATATTAATTCAATGCTTGGATATTCGGTAACAAGCACAATGATGACTAGGAAACCATGGTTAAGAGGTGTCATTTATGGAATCCCAACTGATGTTCCTGTTGATAAAATTAAAAGCGCCATTGAAGGGAGCAAGGTCGTTGGAGCAAAAAGGCTCCAATATGGTAAAAATAAAGAAAGGAAGGATAGTCTGTCTGTGATGCTTCAGTTTGATGAAGAAAGAATGCCAGAGAGGATTAAAATAGGATATGTAAGTTATCAAGTAAGACCTTACGTCCTCCCCCACTAAGATGCTTCAAGTGTCAGAAGTATGGACATGTAAGTGCGGTTTGCAGAGGTAATTTACGATGTGCGAGGTGTGGGGGCGAACATGAATATGGTAAATGTGACATAGGAGCGAAGGCAAAATGCTGCAATTGCGGTGATGAGCATAGTGCTGGATTTGGGGGATGCAGGGTACACAAACATGCGGTGAAAATTCAGAATGTGAGAATTACGGAGGGGGTGACTTATGCTGAAGCCGCAAAGAAAGCAAAACGACATGAACAGAGACAGGGAGAGGTGGTTAGTAAGGAGGGCAATGGAATTGAAATGGTTCAGGTAAAGACAAATGAGGATAAATTGGTGATTGGAAAAATGGAATTCGTGTCATTTATGGTCGAAGTGATAAATTGTTCGGCTCAAACGGAAAGTAGAACAGAAAGAATTAAAATCATTATAAGGGCAGCAGAGAGATACTTGAATGTAGCCGGAGTAACTTCGGAAAAAATAAATGACACGCTTATGGCTAAATCAAGTGTTCAAACTTCATGTGGAAGTACATAATAATTATGGTTTTAACGGTTTTGCAATGGAATGCTAGAAGTATTATTGCAAATGGACCAGAATTTAAGAGGTATGTAGATCAACAAGATAAGAAACCTAATATAATTTGTATTCAAGAAACGTGGTTAAAACCTCACCTAAAATTTGTATTGCAAGGATATAATATAGTAAGGAGAGATAGAGGGGCAGGAAATGGAGGTGGGGTGGCCACTTTTATTAAAAATGATATAGAATATAGAGTCATTAATGAGATCGAAGCATATGAGTTGGTGGTGATAGAAGTATTTGCAGGGAATCAAACTATTCGAATAATAAATTATTATAATCCTTGTAGTAAACTTAGTAAAGAGTTAGAGAAGGTTATTGGGTCAGGAAATCATAAAGTAATTTGGTGTGGAGATTTTAATGCACATAGCACTTTATGGGGAAGTAGTAGTGATGATTATAATGGGGGGGTAGTAGAAGAAATTTTAGACAATAATGGGTTAGTATGTTTAAATGACGGGAGAAACACGAGAATAGATTTGGTTCGTGGAGTTGGGTCAGCAATTGATTTAACATTGGTTTCTGAAGAGATAGCAAATAAATGTATATGGGATGTGTGGGAAGAAAATATTATGGGTAGTGATCACTATATAATTTTAAGTAAGGTAGGGATGAGTGTATTGGAGCATAATGTGTTTTTAGCACCAAGATGGAGATTTAAAAAAGCAAATTGGGAAGTGTATGAGTATTTAAGCGAGGTAGAAATAACAGCATTAGATCTAAATGCGATAGAGGATATAGAGGAGTATAATGAGAAAATATGTAAAGTATTGTTTGAGGTAACAGATAGAGTAATAGGTAAAAAGGGATTATGTAAAAAAAGAAAAGCAGTTCCGTGGTGGACAGAAGAATGTAGTATCGCAGTTAGAAATAGGAATAAAGCATTTAGGAAAATTTAAAAAACTAATTTATTTGGAGATTTTATCTATTATAAGAGAGCACTAGCTGAGGTGAGAAGAAAAGTAAGAATAGCTAAAAAGAAGTACTGGAGAGATTGGTGTAACTCAATAGGAGAAGATGTTGACATAAGTGAAATGTGGGGATCAATTAGAAAAATGGGAGGAATATATAGAAATCAGGTTATACCAGTTTTAAAAAATGATGTAGGGAAAATGGCTGTGGCAGATAAAGAAAAGGCTGAAATGCTGGCTAAAGTTTTTGTTAAAGTCCATAGTGATGATAATGTAACAGAGGATATTAAAAAGAACAGAATTAAGAATAAGAGTCAGCATCCAGACGTGTTGATGAAAAGGAAACCTACTGGAGACACCTTAGATGCAGATTTTAGTATTTATGAATTAAAGATGGCTTTAGGGGGAGTCAAACATACATCTCCTGGAAGAGACGATATATGTTATGTAATGATTCAACATTTGTCAGATAGATCATTGAAAGTGATTCTAAACTTATTCAATAAGATCTGGAATACAGGAAAGCTGCCTTCTTCATGGAAACATGGAATAATAATACCCATAGGCAAACCTGGAAAGGATAAATCCAATCCAATTAATTATAGGCCAATTGCACTAACCGCTAATTTATGTAAATTGATGGAAAAAATGATTGTACGTAGATTAAATTATATATTGGAAGTTAAAGGACTTATGTCACCATATCAAAGTGGATTTAGGGCAGGTCGAAATTCTATGGATGCTGTGGTAAGCCTGGAAGCAGATATCAGGAAAGCTCAGGTTAATAAAGAAGTAATGGTAGGGGTGTTATTCGACATCGAGAAAGCTTATGATATGCTTTGGAAAGAGGGACTTTTAATAAAAATTAAATGTATGGGAATTGGAGGAAAGATGTATAATTGGATTATGGACTTTCTTCTTGAAAGAACAATTCAAGTTAGGATAGGAGTAGAGTATTCAGAGATATATAAGATAGAGAACGGAACTCCTCAAGGAAGTGTATGCAGCCCAGTTTTATTTAATATTATGATAAATGATGTTTTTTGTAATATAAAAGGTGATGTAGGAAGAGCATTATTTGCGGATGACGGGGCAATTTGGAAAAGAGGTCGTAATATTGCATGTGTAACACAAAGTATTCAAAAAGCAGTGGATGAAGTAGAGGGGTGGGCAAATAATTGGAGCTTTAGATTATCTGTGGCTAAAACTCAGGTTATATGTTTTACTAATAGGAAAAAAATACCAGAGGTTAAATTAAAGTTGTATAAGCAGGAAATGGAGCAAGTGCCTGTAGTCAAATATCTTGGTGTATGGATGGATTCCAGGATGACTTTTGCTATACATGCTAAAAATCTGATTAAGAAATGTAAAAAAGGAATAAATATATTAAGGTGTTTAACAGGGGTGGAATGGGGAGCTTGTAGGTTATCGTTGAAAAGAATATATAATACTTTAATTAGATCAAGTTTAGATTACGGAAGTATAGTTTACGGATTTGCAAACGAGACTACACTCAAAAAGATTGAAGCGATACAAAATCAAGCTCTAAGAATATGTTGTGGTGCAGTTAGAACATCCCCTATAGCAGCTCTACAGGTAGAAGTTGGTGTTGCTCCGTTAAAACTACGAAGACATAAAATAAGACTGAATTATTGGGTCAATATAAAAGGTCATGAAAAGAATCATCCAGTGAAGGGGGTATTAGAAGAATGCTGGGAACATGGGAACAAAAATATTAAAAGCTTGGGATGGAGTGTTCATAGAGAAGCACAAGAAGCGGGTATTGAAGATTGTGATGTAAGCCCTACAGTGATATTATCCAGAATACCACCATGGTTGTTTCCAAGGCCAATAATTGACCTTCAAATTCAGATGAAAATTCAAAATAAGAAAGACATCCTAAAGAATATTATAGCACAGCAGTATTTAGATCAGACGTACTCATCATGGGTGCAAATATTTACTGATGGGTCTAAGGATCCTAGCTCTGGAAGAACAGGAGCTGCTGTATATATTCCTAAGTTTCAAATAAGTATCAAGAAAAGAATAACTGACCATATTTCTGTATTTGCAGCTGAATTAGTTGCAATAATGGTTGCACTCCATTGGGTAGAGGATGTAAAACCGAGAGTAGTAGCTATATGTTCTGATTCGATTGCAGCAATCACAAGTCTCGTAAGTGGAAAAAAAGTATTAAGGCAAGACATTATATATGAGATACTTGCTAGTTTGCTAAGAATTAGTAGTGTAAGCTTAATAGTGTTTGTATGGGTTCCTGCTCATGTGGGACTGGAGGCAAATGAAGTGGTAGATAGATTAGCAAAGCAAGCAGTAAAACATAATGAGGTAAATGTGCAAGTGACGTTGAGCAAAAATGAAGTTAAAAGTAAAATAAAAGAATTCATAAAAAATAAATGGCAAGAACAATGGGATAATGAGGAGAAGGGAAGAAAGTTGTATAGTATTCAGAAGCAAGTAGGAAATGAAAGAAGTGTTTTTGGGAATAGGAAAGAGGATACAATGGTGTCTCGTATTAGAATAGGGCACACACGATTAAATCATTCAATGTTAAAGATAGGAAAACATGATACGGGGAAATGTAAGTATTGTGATCAGGCAGAAACAATTGAACATGTATTAATAAAATGTGTAAAATATGGAAAAGAAAGGGAAGTACTTAAGAGGATAGTAAGGAAATTGGGTGTGGTAGTATTCAGTATGGAAAGTTTATTGGGAAAGCAAGTAGAACAAGTTAAAATATATAGTGCGATAATGAAGTATATCAAAGAAATAGGAATAGATTGGAGAATTTGAAGGTTTTTTTTTTTTTTTTTTTTTTTTTAGTTGATTATTGTTTTCATTTTTTAAGTGCTTCACACTCCAGTCCAGTTGGTGGCGGTAATGCAGCGAAAGTTGGTTTGCCAACCGCCATAAAACACCAAACGAAGAAGATTACAGTCCTTTATGTCGGCTTGCGAGGCTGTCAGGAATAATCCTGGGCAATTTACCTCAGAAATGCTGGTTTAAATTAATTTTGAGGAGCAACGGATCCATCTGAGAAGAATAGGACGTTTTTTTTTTATTATTGTTCTAATCGCGATATCCTAGTGCGTGTAAACTGCAAAAAGACGGTCTAAGTATGAATCGCGTGTATGTGTGTGAATGAATGGCACAGATGTGCGCTGTTGTTTACTACAGCTCACAAAAAGACTGTTTAAATTATTAATTTAAAATATGAATCGCGTCTGTGTGTGAATGAATTAACAGCTTTTACCAAACTATATTGCTATATATGAATCACGTGTTTAAATATGAATCGAGTGTATGTGTGTGAATGAATGGCAGAGATGTGCCCTGTTCTTTACTACAGCTGGCAAAAAGACTGTTTAAATTAATTATTTAAAATATGAATCGCGTCTGTGTGTGAATGAATGAACAGCTTTTATCAAACTATATTGTGTTACGTCCAAAGAAGTATTGGTTTTGTTGTTTATTTTTTCTATTTTTTTTATTCCCTGTTTCTCTCTCTCCCTCTCTCTACCATAAGCAGGAAGTAATGGCTGCCACCTGACTTCAATGATTGGTAACCTAATGTGATTGGAGGAGGAGAGGAAGCTGTGGGAATTTAAGCAGCATGATTCCATAGACGTGTGTGTGTGTGTGTGTGTGTGTGTGTGTGTGTGTGTGTGTGTGTGTGTGTGTGTGTGTGTGTGTGTGTGTGTGTGTGTGTGTGTGTGTGTGTGTGTGTGTGTGTGTGTGTGTGTGTGTGTGTGTGTGTGTGTGTGTGTGTGTGTGTGTGTGTGTGTGTGTGTGTGTGGCAGCATCGTCGTGTGGTTCTATATCTCAACCCTGAAGTTCTGTTGATGTTCTTCTTAATTACATTTGGTTGATTGATCGATCCTCTTCGGTGTTATCTTCTTAAACACGATTGTGGTAATTGGTGCCTACGACAAGACTTTCTGGTTAATTTGTAAGTTATTATTTACTACTAATATTTATCTGTGTTAAAGTATCCTTTGTTATTATGTTAATTCTTTGGGGAAAGGATTGGTAGAGAGGTGGGTGCTTTTCTTTATAGTATCTGGTTTTCTCCTGTTTAAGTTAGTTAGGGAGTTAGAGTATTCATTGTACTTTTTCTTTTCTTCTGTAAATTAGTTAGTTTCCCCCATAATAGTTAGAGGGTTTATGTTTGTTATTTTTCCATTAACCCTTCTTGAAGCCTGGAAATCCTCCCATAATCACAAGAATGAAACCTCATGTTTGTCTTGGGTTATTTTTGTTAAAGTATTGGGGTTGGGAGCTGAGCCTTGCTGCCTCCACACATCACACCATTTGTTTTCCTTTGTTTTATTCTGTTACACGTTCCTTCAACCCTAGACTAATTAGGGATTTAATAGAATTTGGGGGCTCGTCCGAGATCGCTCGCTTAAAGTGTTGGTAACAATTGGATGTTATCTAGGTGTTTGGCAACAAAGTTGAAAACGAATCTATTGGTGGTTGATTCAAAATTGGTAAGTGCCCTTTTTCTCTGCTTTGTCTGGCTGTTTATTTCTCTTTATGATGTGGGAAATATTGGGGCTTGAATTATGGAGTTTGACTTCCTCGCCTTTACATTGCTTCCAACTTTGGAAGTATATAATCGGTATCGTAAAAAAGTATTTAATTTCCATAGCAGACTTTTTTTAATGTTAGCATACAAAAGAGGCGTGTGTGGCGAGGTGGAGATATGGCAAAAGTTAGGTAACACTTTATATTACGACCCGCAAACAACTGCGTAAGTACACCGAAATTACGGTGTACGTTTCTGTAATTATAGTGTACGCCCGTGTATATAAGGGAACAATATGTTAAGTTTTGGGTAATAAAGAGGTGACAAGCAGATATACAACCTGCAAAGAACTTCGTAATTAAACCGAAATTATGGTGTACGTTTCTGTAATTATAGTGTACTTCCGTGTATGTATAAGGGAACAATATGTTAAGTTTTGGGTAATAAAGGGGTACAACCAGATATACAAGCAAAATATTTATAATGTAATTATTTTAAAACGAACAGGTACCTATTCTGTTAATATATTCCAGGCAAAATTGTACATCTGTTATTTATAAAAGTTTTTTAATCACAATTCTGGAAAAATATGTTCTGGTGCAATGTAGTTGCAGGGTAATTTTGACATCTGTGGGTTGTAAATTAAACATATATAAAAACTTTCACATTGTATTGCAATGACACTTAAATGTCAGGGCAAATATACTGTGTAATTAAAACCGTTTTTATGTTTTGTTTTCTTAAAAAGAGTACATTTCTCTGTAATTACTGTGCAAATAGTGTTGTTTCGTATTGTTACATAATAAGTAGTGGTTATTACCCTTTTCAACTGTGTATTTACAGGGTAAGTGTAACTCCTGCGGGCTGTAAATTAAAGTGGCGCTTGTTACCCCCTTGTTCTGTGTAGTTACAGGGTAAATACTTTGTAAAATAAAAGTCAGAAATTAAATGGGATCCTTTATTGTATATTTACTGCACTTACCCTGTAACTACACAGAACAAGGTGGTAACAAGCGCCACTTTAATTTACAGCCCACAGGAGTTACACTTACCCTGTAAATACAGTTGAAACGGGTAACAAAGACTACTTACTATGTAACAATACGAAACAACACTATTTGCACAGTAATTACAGAGAACGGTACTCTACTAAAACAAAACAAAAAAAGACGTTTTAATTACACCGTTTATTTGCCCTGGCAATTAAATGTCATTGAAATACAATGTGATAAGGTAAGTACTACATGGTACGTTCTAAATTAAAATCATAGCAGAAACATAATTTCTTGGCTTAACGTTAAGTAGTTTAGTAAGAAAAGCCAATAAATTCAATTTTTGTCATACTGTGCTTACATACAGCCATATATATATATATTCACACACGTTTAATTTACAACCCACAGATGTCAAAATTACCCTCTAACTACATTGCACAAGAATATTTTGCCGGAAATGTGATAACTTTTATATACAACAGACATACAATTTTTGCCTGGAATATATTAACAGAATAGGTACCTGTTAGTTAATAATTACATTATAAATAATTTGCTTTTATATCTGTTTGTACCCCTTTATTACCCCAAACTATAATTACAGAAACGTACACCGTAATTTCGGTTTACTTACGAAGTTCTTTGCGGGTCATAATATAAAGTGTTACCAAAAGTTACATTTATGGGAAAGGTATAGCAAAAGAATAAAAGAACAAACCAAAAGCAGACTACGCCACCCCGTTTCACTGAATGGGGAAATTTCACAAGAACACACACGTTCGCTACCACAGAGGACAAGAGACGTGAATCTGAACACAAAAACACTTTATTTTTCACAATCCTATTTATTTTGAATATATCTAAAAAACTATTGACTCAAGGAGTAAAAGTCTTACACTTCTTCAGTATGCGTCAAACAAAAAAAACACAAACACAAAACCACACTTTCAGGCTGAGGCTTACCCGTAAGGAGCTAGCTGGGCAGCGAGTACCCGACGGCCACACCACTCACCACACTCCACTCCTCACAAACACTCTCACACTAGATAAGCAAAAGACAAGCAGGTGCCAAAAAGACAAAACACTCGGTGAAAGAAACACCACCACCAGAAGGGGCACCAGCAGCTAGTTTCCCTACACCGGGGGCCTTCAGCTTCTGAAAGAAACACAAAAATATCAGACACAATACAATTTCACAAGTTGCTGCAGACACCTGTATCAATTTATAGTAGAACAAATTCTAACTATAGAAGAAACCAACACTTGGCAGATTTCTGGTCACAGAAGTTAAACCGGCCTGTACTTCCCAAGAGGTTCACATCAGACTGTCAGTTCAGCAAAAGAAAAAGTCACATATTAAATGAGATCAAAGAAGTAAATCACAGAAAACAAATCCAAAACAAAATGTAGCTAATTTCTTCACAGTCTTTAAGAAAAACACTGGTCAAAGAGCAAAATAACCAAACTGCTGGTGGCAATATTACAAAAGGTAGGAGTTAAATGATACAACTGATGGCACATTTCATGTTGACTGACGGCTCTGAAACAAGCCACTCCCTTAGACCACCAGCATTGGCTTGAAGCAAACAACAAAAGAAAAATAAACTAGAGAAACAAACAAATCATACATCAAAATAATAAACGATCGCATAGTAAGATTAATGGCAGCAGAACAAAACAGTGCAGTCTTAACAACGCTCTTTATGGAGCATTTTGCCCCGCAGTCAACCAAGATGAACCGCTCACAAACAGCTTGACGCACTAAAGAAAGCAAACAATTAATAAATGCATTTAAAATAACCCACCCGTAAAATCAAGTGATTAAATTTACCTTTCCAATGGTAGATCACTAGACCCCCAGAATACTCAGCTACTCACAGCCTTATTCATAGGAGGCAAACCACAATTGTACCCGTGTTCCATTCTGACCAAGCACATAAGCTGTACTGTGATGAAAACATAGGTTACCGGAGATCAAACCAAAACTAACAGTAATCCGTTAGCAGTAACATACCTGTGATGAGGACAGCCTGCACCCAACAGCGACGTCGCACAAATCCGGACCCTAGTCTGGCTCCAGCAGAGATGCGTGCGGACACAAACAAAGGTAACAATGACACATACCCAGGTGGCCTGAACTCCGCCTTAAATATACCAGGGATGGCTGCCGATAGGCTGTCACACCCATCACTCAACAATTAATAGGGCGGGATCTAATCCGCCCAGCCACAATCGCAAACAAGTTATCAAAGAGGAATTGTTTGAGGAATTAGTAGGAGCTGGCATTTTGGCAGCACCAGATGGGGGTGTTGAGAGAGGATCTTAGGCTGCTGGTTCTGTTTTTAATATTGATTCAAATGAATCTGCTTCTGATACTGGTTTGGCAATTAAGCTCAAAGAATTAGAGCTTGAATTGAAACGACAAGAATGTGAGGCTCAGCACATAAACGAGTACGGGATAGTGAGTGTCATGGGAATGAGATGGAGGCTTTGATATAACGGGGTAGACCCACTCCATCACCTCGTAGTAGATCTTCAGGTTCATCGGCTGGTATGCCAATAGTAGATTCTGAGCACACCTCTGATAATAGTTCATCAATAGTTCAGTCACCATCAGTTTTTGATGTCAGTAAATGTATCAGACTGGTACCACCATTTAGAGAGTCAGAAGTAGGCGTGTATTTTACCGTATTTGATTGTGTGGCTGCAAAACTACTGTGGCCTAGGGATATGTGGGCGCTACTTCTGCAGTGCAATTTGTCGGGTAAGGCGCAAGAGGTTTCAGCTGTGTTACCCATTGAACAATCTCTTGATTATGATGTGATGAAGGCTGCTGTGCGGCGAGCATATGAGTTGGTGCCAGAAGCTTATCGGCAAAAGTTCAGGTCCCACGCAAAAACAGGCAGACAAACTTGTGTTGAATTTGCACGTGAGAAGAGGGCACTATTTGAAAAGTGGTGTACTTCTCGTAGGATTATTACTTTTGAGCAGCTCCAAGAGTTGATCTTGTTAGAACACTTCAAAGCATGTGCCCCAGAAAGCGTTGTTGTTCATTTGAATGAACAGAATGTGCAAGCTCTGAATGATGCTGCTGTGCTAGCTGATGAGTTAGCTGATGAGTTTGTTTTGACTCATCGCGACGTTTTTTTCCTCTACACGTCAGGCTAAAAGTCAGTTTTCAGGCACGGAGAGTTCAGAACTATTTCAGTCTTCTCGTAATGCTTAATTGGAGATGGCTGCTGTGGTTAGACGTAAGGTTAGTCCTAAACGTTCAGGGGACAAGCAGGTCTGTTACTATTGTTTTGACCCAAATCAGATCATTTCAGAGTGTAAGGCTTGGAAACAGAAAAGTGCTTCTGCCAAGCCAAAAAATTTGGCTTTGGTACAATCTGTGCCAGAGGTAAATTCGTTGGATGCTGTGGCTTACCAGCCGTTTCTCTCTTTTGGTTCGGTTTCTTTTTCGTCTGGTTCTGATAGACAGCAAGTTGGAATTCTGAGGGACATAGGAGCCATGCTGTCATTGATTTTAGAGGAGATGTTACCTTTTTCACCTGAGTCTTATTCCGGTAGTGATGTGTTGATCCGTGGATGCAAAATGGGATGTGTTAACGTTCCCCTCCATAGGGTAGTTTTGGAGTCTGACCTTGTCACAGGACCAGTGTTGCTGGGGGTGTGCTCAAGGTTACCCTAGAGGGCGTATTCAGTCTTATTCTGGGAAATGAGCTTGCGGGTAAATGGTAAATGGACTGCATTTATATAGCGCTTTCACAGACCCATTGGCCACCAAAGCGCTTTACATGTTGCCTCACATTCACCCATTCATACACCGACAGCGGTGTCAGCCATGCAAGGCGCCATCCAGCTCGTCGGGAGCAGCTGGGGTTTGGTGTCTTGCTCATGGACACCTCGACACTTGGTCAGGTGGAACCGGGGATTGAACCACCAACCTTTCGGTTTGTAGACAACCTACATGAACCATGAGCCACTGCCGCCCCTATCGTACGGTGGAAAGGTATTTCCTAGACCCATTGTAGTACACAAACCTGATGTTGACGAGTTGCTTGATCTCTCTACCCAATTCTCAACCGTATTTCCTGCCTGTTTTGTGACCCATATACAGTCAAAGAAATTTGAAAATACTGTTGACCTGTCTGATACCATTTTCTTTTCTCAGTCTAACGGTGAGAAATGCGAGATGAGTGTAGTACCTGATCTGGTTTCAGAACCTGTTGAAATGGGGGCGATACCATGACTTGCTTTAAAAGTTGGTAGGGAGGATTTGATTGTTGCTCAGACTTCGATTCTTCCCTAGCGTCTTGTATGGAGGCTGTGGTGGACATTATGCAAGCGCCTGAAGCTGGGGTAGCTTACTTCTTGGAGGATGGTATATTGAAGCGTAGATGGAAGCCCCAGTGTCCTGATTTGAAGTGGCAAGAGGTTCACCAAATAGTCCTGCCTTCTGGGTATCATTTCCAGGTGTTGCGATTTGCTCACGAAAATACTCTATCGGGTCACTTAGGTGTGACAACGACTTTTCATAGAATTTCCAAATATTTCTTTTGGCCAGGCCTAAAGTCATCTGTGTCCAAATTTGTGCCTTCCTGTCCTACGTGTCAATTGGCCGGTAATCCAAACCAAACCATTCCGCCCGCTCCATTGAATCCGATACCAGTTCTTGGGGAACCATTCGAGCGGTTAATTATTGACTGTGTAGGGCCCTTGCCGAAGTAAAAGTCGGGTCACCAATATGTGTTGACTATGTGTGCTGTGCAGAGTTGGGTATAACGCGTCACTGTATTCTAATTACTTTTCGTGGTAACGCAGTAATGTAACTCATTACATTTTAAATGTATGTAATTTGATTGCAGTTACTGATGTCAATAAAATTAAGTTACTTGCGTTACAAATGTATTGTTATGAAAAAAATATTTAGTAAAATGCATTTCTAATCATGTTTGGCCTGCTGCGTCAGCGTGCACTTTAATGAATTACCCCTAAAATCCACTGGATCCGTCTACGGCACGGAACGTCAGTGCCAAGTTTTTGATGCGTCCCTAGCTCGGCGTCAAAGTCTACTGGAAGCATCTCAGGCGCGTTTCAGCAGCGGAGCGTTGGTCTCCACAGGGTGTTTTATTTTGAAAATCGACCGGATCCTCTATGCCGTTCTGTGTCTGACTTCCTGCCCGGTACGATGTGCTCACTGCTGCCTCACGCGGCAAGCGGCGAAAATAGACCTGCTACTTATTCTCTGCGGAGCGGAGAGACGCTTCTGGGACGCTTCTGAGACGCGCCGCGTCCGCAGCTGGTGGACTTAAGAGCATTCACTATAATGGCCGCGATTAGCTCTGGCATCCGCGACGCTGACGTTCCGTGCCGTAGACGGATCCAGTGGATTTTAGGGGTTACCGGAGAATGCGCTTCATGAGGCACACACACACACACGCAGCACTACAAGGTTTGGAGCACACTCTGGGCGTTTCTCAATAGAAGTAGCCTACGCAAACTTCGGACTTGCGTCCTTGGTAGTTCAGACTTGCCAAGTTTGACTCAGGAGAACAAACTCCCGAAGGCGCGAGTCCGGTTATTCTGCAAACGGAACCGCAGTGTTCTTGATCGCGTCACTCAGCACGCTCTGGCTACTCAGGTTATCTCTTTATGTAGCTATATTTCAGGCAATAATAAAACGAAATATGGTATAAAGTACAACTCTTCCTCCTTTCGTCAACAATAAAACAAAATATGTTATAAAACACAACTCTTTTCATTTAAAAAAATCTTAAATATATTAATGGCCACACAAATGTGGTTCAGGCAATGCACATTGATTATCCTCACTGCATATATTTATAACAAAACGATATATAAAACACAACCCTGCTTCTTTTTGTTTTCATTTTAAAAATATGAAACATTATTGATCATTAAAAAAGAGACAGGCTTGTACATACAGTGAAGAGAATGTATTGTAAAATAAATATAAAAAATATTCTATATATTTTAAAATATATAAAATAAAATTACACAACCTCTTTTTGTCTCTTTTTGTCTTCACAGTCTCTTTTTGTTAAATGTCAGTTTTAATGCTAAATAATATCCAGTATAAAAGTATAAGTAGCCTAAAAGGTATAAGAAGCTGTACAATTAGAAATAAAGCAAACCGTTCAGTCAAACATAAGTCAGCTCTCTAATAGGCTACAAAGTTAAAGTCACCTCTCGATGCATCCTGGGTAAAAGGGGCGTATCAGGAACACATCAGGGGTCTTGAACTGGACTTAGCTAGATGTGAACTTTGAATTGGAACAGTACTGCGACTGATGACGTTTCACAAGTCCACAAGAACATATTGAGAAACAGCCCTCTCTTCTGTCTCGCATTCGCGCTCTTTCTCGCTTGCTCTAGATTCCGGGAGATTTGAACTAATTTGCGGGCATCAGGGAGCCGGTATCAATATATACGGGAGACTCCCGCAACTTCCAGGAGACTTGGGATGTCTGTATTCTGCAATATTAAATTACGGAAAGAACTGAGTTTCACTTTGTAGTGTATTCTTGTAGTTTTAATAGGTTTTCAAAGGAACTTGAAAGTAAAGTAATTTGTAATCTGATTACTTTTTACATGCAGTAATCAGTAATGTAATCAATTTACAATTTTAAAGTAGTAATTAGTAATTTGTATGGATTACTTTTTTTGAGTAACTTACCCAACACTGGTGCTGTGACCCATTATCCTGAGGCAGTGCCCCTCTGCACTCTTAAAGTAGAACAGTTGTTCGAGAGCTCATTAAGTTTTGCTCTAATTTCGGGCTACCGAAGGTGATCCAGTCAGATCGAGGCACTAATTTTACATCTAAAGTATTTTCACAGATGTTGAATTAGTTTGGGATTAAGCACCAATTGTCTAGTGCTTACCACCCGGAATCACAAGGTGCCTTGGAGCGATTCCATCAAACGCTTAAGTCGATGCTCCGAAAATTTTGTATCGAGACCGGTAAGGAATGGGTTGAGGGTTTACCATTGATTATGTTTGCTGTAAGGGAGAGTGTCCAGGAGTCATTGGGTTTTAGTCCAGCAGAGCTGGTGTTTGGACACACCATAAGAGGTCCTCTTAAGTTAATCAGTGAGCAGTTACTGTCACAGAGTTCTTTATCTTTGTCTATCCTCGACTAGTCAGTTCTTTTCGGGAACGAATTCATAAAGCCTGTGAGATTGCTAAGGCTCACCTTGCTAACTCCCAGACGAAGTGGAAAGTGCAGTAAGAGTGTGGCACGTACTTTTCAGCCTGGTGATGTTTTGTTAGTCCTGCTTCCGGTACCTGGATCCGCATTGCAGGCTAGGTTCTCTGGGCCTTACACAGTAGAGAGGAAGCTAAGTGATACTAACTATGGGATCTGTACTCCTGATCGGAGGTGCAAAAGCAGGGTAAGTTGTAAGGAACCTGGGTCAGGCTTTGGGAATATGTATTCAACAATTTGTAATTTTCAATTAATAATGATTCATACGGGTTTGATCCAGATAATCATACATGTTAACTCTACCAAAAATGGATAATATGTTCCCTGCATCTACATTTATATATGTACCTAGACCATTAACCACAAAGGACTATAATTAATTGCATATGTAGACTATATTTTACAGACAGGTTATTATCAGCTCGATTGTATATCAGTACTTAATCAAAATGTATTATAATTAAATATTTAATATATCAATTAGGCCTATGTCTATCATAGATCGATCGTCAGGATAATCTTTAAGGGGATTTTTCATGGGGATCTTTTAAGGGGATGCTTTATGAACGAATCATCGCCTTGTCCAGCAAAACCTGATCATTCGATCTCATCAAACATCACAAAATGATCCTACTTCATAGACTTTTAAGAGAAGCCATTCCTCTGGCCAAAAGGAATAACTTTCCTGTTCTATAACGATACCTCTTATCAATAAATTTGTAAAGCACGTAGCTGGATGGTACATTAAATGGACTTGTATATGAGTGAGAGACAGAATCAATAAATTAATATAATGAATTTAATAAAGGAAAACTACGTATACGGTTACTAACGTTACAAGGAATAAAATGTATTTACAACAAAATGCAACGACAATGAAAGAGAATGCATCAATAAAGAGAGAGAGATAATGAGAGAGAGAGAGAATCTGGAAAGATCTGTGGCAAATTACAGACCTTAAAACCTTTGAGAGACAACACGGGGAAAAACATCTTAAACCTCTGAAAGCTCGATACGAATATCTACTTGCACAGTTGCTCGTTGTGTGGCACTTCGAAGGCATGTGGATGTGTTCCCTGGGAGAATCACGTGGCCTGCGGATGGGTCCGGAGCGCGCACTTTCAAACGAAGGTTTAACGGTCTCGGACGTAAATTACCAAAGAAACAATTCAGGCTAAGTTCACTTACTCGTCTGAGGAAATGAACAAAGTAGAAAGGAAAAATAAAACTTAAACAAACAAAGGAAAAGATCCCTGGAGGGGGACACAAAGCCGTTACATGGTGATGCGAGGAAGAGGAGAAGTAAGAGTGAGAAGGAAGGGGCGTCAGATCTCATAAAGAAACTGAAGTCCACACCTCTGTGGGGAGCCCTGGCCAATGACATTCAACGAAACTTTGGCGGGCAGAATTTCTTTTGTCTTGTCAGGTCGCATATTTGCATGGTTTATGACAGTGTCAGAATTTAGTCAGAATCACTCTAAATATGGTACAGCATAGTAAAATAAATTTTACGGTATGTTCATATACATATATTGCTTGGTCAGCCCCCGGAGATTCTGTAGGTTGGAAGAAAGACATGTACGGAGGATGATATTGCAAAGTTACATTAAAAACATAATTAAAATCACTTGTAGTTTGTTTAGAACTACTATACACTCACAGATACCTTCATAGCACCTGGGCAATCGGACGAACATAACAGCATATCAAATATATCTCAGTAAAGTCTACTAAATGAGGAAATTAGTGAAAGTCCTTGGATATGTGTGTGTGCGTTTTGGAGAGCTTTCTGGCCGCCTGGCCTGGCTCTGAGGAGATAGCGATCTTCTTTTGAAGATCTTCTGGTGTTATGCAATCTGAGGTCCAATATCTGCTTGAGAATAGTTTGGCTGTGCCTAGCCAAAGTCCATGGAGTTCACCTTGTATAATGATACCTAAATCTGACTCCACTTTTAGATTCTGTACCGATTATCGTGAGCTTTATTCTGTGACTAAGCCAGATTCCTTCCCACTCCCGCAAATGGAGGATTGTGTAGACCGATTTGCTAGTGCACGCTACGTCACAAAGTTGGACTTGCTAAAAGGATATTGGCAAGTCCACCTTACACCTCGTGCTTCAGATGTTTCCGCATTTGTTACACCTGATAACTTCCTGCAATATTCTGTCATGGCGTTTGGCATGAGAAATGCACCTTCCACCTTCCAAAGACTCATGAACAGAGTATTGGCAGGACTGCAGAACACTGAAGTTTATTTAGATGATGTGGTAGTGTACTACCAGGGTACCAGTAGGTACTCCGACTCATGGGAGGATCACTTGATCAAGTTGGAGGAGGTGTTTGAACGGTTAGCTGATGCTTCACTAACCTTAAACTTAGCCAAATGTGAATTTGTGAAAGCTGTGGTTGTATATCTGGGTAAATGTGTGGGACAGGGTCAAGTGCAACCAGTAGAGGCTAAGGTCTCTGCAATTGTTGAGTTTCCCACCCCGACTAACAAGCATGAGTTGAGACATTTTTAGGAATGGCCAGATACTATTGTGGCTTCTCCAGGAACTTTTCTGCCATAGTAAGGGGTGAAACAGACCTCCTAAGTACAGTTTTGCCACTGCAAGCACCACTTCACATTTTCTTCAGGAAATGTAGATTCTAGTTTATGATGAGATGCGCTCCAGTTCACGTGCAATGCAAGTGACTGCGCTGGCTCCTCCATGTAATTATTATATTGTCTGCTATATTTGCTTCTTATTTATTAAATCTAGGCAATTGGTTGATGAAAATTTTATTAAAATTAAGATGCAATTTATACAAAACGAAATTCACTTTAAAGAAAGGCTTTCTACAAAACAAAACTAAATGAAGTGGTCAAAATCATGTCTGACTCATATATTGCGCATCCTATCTTACTCTCTTATCTGACTCACTTTTCATAATCAACATTGAAAAAAAAACATTATAATATTTTAACAAATATGAAACTAAATGCGCTTATTTAATGGCTATAGTAGACCTACAGACTGTATTGCTGCACATTCATTTAATTCTGAATTTTGCACACATAAGTTTAAAGGCATTTTTTTTTTGTATAGCTATAAGCTAGTTGAAATATGTCATCTAACTTTTTAAACATGCAAATAAAACTCAATCCCCCATTTAACCTGTTTCGTATTAGCCCCTTTAGAGTGGCTACAAGAAAATTCTCGGGTAAAAAACGCCTAATTATCAACCTGTCAGCCCTGCACAATTCCCAGTTTCCAAGCATAAACAGCTTGATCCCTCTATACGAATTTTCACTTAAATACCACGACATAGATCAGGCAATCGACATGATCAAAATCGCAGGTCGGGGCGCTTGGCTTGCCAAAATTGACATTACATCTGCTTTAAAAGTAATGCCTATCGATCCAGATTCATGGCACTTATTCGGAGTTTGCTGGCTCGGGAAATACTATTTTGCAGTGCGTTTAACTTTCAGATGCAAAAGCAGCCCTAAAATATTCGACATGCTATCAGAAGCCGTTTGCTGGATTTTGTCGAACAACTACGTTATTCCCCACCTTATTCACCTGCTAGACGATTTTTTAATAATCTCACCTCCCAATGCCATCCTAGCCACGCACATCCTCACAGTCCAAAACGTTTTTTTCTGAGCTCGGAATTCCAATCGCACAGGAAATTACCATGGGCCCCACAACATCCATCGAGTTCCTAGGAATTCATTTGGATTCAGTCAAATTCCAAGCATCCCCCAGAGAAAATCAACCGAATAATTCTTGTCTCATCTACTCTCCTTGAAAAATCTTATTGTTCAAAAGGCGAACTCCTTTCCCTTCTCGGCCATTTAAACTGTGCATCATTCCACAGGGCCGCCCCTTCATATCCCATCTTCTCTCACTCGCATCCTCTGTCCACTCACTAGAGGACCTCTTTTCCATTACTCAAGCTTTTCTCGACAAACTCAGGTTATTGTTAACATTCCTAAACCAGTGGAATGGCCTATCGTTTTTCTATAGCAATCTTGTTTCGTCCCCCATCGATATCCAACTGTTCACAGATGCCGCCCCCTCAATCGGTTTCTGGAGATTTGATCAAGGCCGTTGGTTCGCGTCTCCATGGCCACTGCAGCTCCAGGACATATCACAATCCTCAGCGCTATTTGAGCTTTACCTTCTGAGAAGAATGGGCTGCTATCAGCATTTTAGTGCATTGCTAAAATGACGCAATAGTGCATTACATTAACAAAGGCTGTTCCCATTCACCTGTTCTGATGCCACTCCTAAGGCGTCTCATCAGGATTTCAGCTTGCAACCAATTCATTATAATTGCTAAACACATCCCTGGGTCAGAAAACCAAATCGCTGACTCCCTGCCTCTTTTTCTGTTTCAGAAATTCAGGACGCTGGCTCCAGAGGCGGATCATTTCCCAAATACAGTACCCCGCTATTCAGAACTGATATTCCTGTACCCCACCCGTTAAAACCCCTCCTCGACACATCGCTCAACACTATCCTCCCAGCAGTTTCTCCCAGGACCCTCCAATCCTAACTGACTGCTTGGGGATGTTTTAAAACATTCCATGTCTCTTATAACTTGCCGTTCACTGATTTTTCTATTCTTTCTATCACCTCATTTATTTCCTACCTTAATAGCGTTAAGGGCCTACAAGTCGGGTTCATCAATGGTTACTTGAGTGTTGATGTACGGCGCTCCCTCCCCCGAGATTAACAATTCAACAACCTCCCTCCTGGTCAAAGGGATTCAAAGATCCCAGCCCACCTGTCCCGACACCAGACAACACATAATGCTAGACATTCTCACCAAATGTATTCACACCCTCCTCACAGGCTACAAGCCCCTTAATACCGCCCGATTAAGCCCCTTAATACCGCGCGATTAAGCAAAGTAAGACCAACCAAACCTCTCATCGCAAATCCAACCATACCAGTCTGTTACGTCCCTATTTTTGATGTCTAGGGAAATAAGGGCATAACACTTTTTAAAAATGGTGTGTGCACCTCAATGTACAGGACAGAGCAAGAAAAAGAAGCCGACCTCAGAACTCAGCTCACAAAAAGGATTTATTAATCCACAGTGCCGTGAGTGAATGAAGAAAATAATATTACAATATATACAAACAATGAATACGAACAATAACAAAATAACGACTTTAAACACAAACAAAAACGCAAGGTGGGAAGGCGAGCGCACGAGAGATGCCAAATCAAAGAAATCAATAAAACAAAACAAACTAACTAAAAGTTAATTCGACTAACCTAACTACCAAACTAAAATGTAGAAAAGAAATCTTCGGCGTCAAGACGCTCTAACTAAACTACACTAACTAAATAACAAAACTTACAAAGTGGGCACTCTCCTAAACTAGTGTGTCTAACATAATCCAAAACATTCTAAGTGCAAAGTGTATGTCGCGCAACCTACTAACCTGCTCTCTTCCCAGCTTTACACACTCTTGTGTAAACTGGTCAGGCTGAACAGTATCCTCAAAACACAATGCAACAATTAAACAGAACTCGAATGTTAGACACACAGACACATCACTGACAGCAAGTCAAACAAGCGCAACAAACAAAAAGTGAGCAAACAGCTGTTGACATGGAAGTGATCACGGGCATTTGAATGAAGTGGTGAGATGTGATTGGATGAGGTGAACCGAAACGTCATCATCCTTCATTAAGATTGACAGGTGGTAGATTGATTCAACGAAGACCTGAAACACACACACCACAACAACAACAACAACACCAAACTACACACATCTCCATATTGCAACACTTTGAATACGTACGAGTACGTAACACTTCCCCCCTAAAAGATTTCAATTAATTTTAAAGACAAGACATTGAAACGTAGACACAACCAAAAATATATATATATATATATACATACGGTATCTTAGTTACTTATTATGCTCTCGACAAGGCGTCAGCAACAACATTTTCAGAACCCTTCTTATGCTTAATGTTGAGGTTGTAATTTTGCATAAACAACGACCAACGCATGAGTCGCCGGTTATGATTATACATCTTTGACAAAAATACTAACGGGTTATGATCAGTATATACCGTAACAGGTAAAGCAGAAGAACCGACATAAACCTCAAAGAACTCCAATGCTAGAAGAAGTCCAAGGGCTTCCTTCTCTATTGTAGAGTAATTTATCTGATGCTTGTTAAATTTTCGGGAAAAATAACAAACTGGATGATCTAGACAAATGTCATCTTCTTGAAGTAGTACGGCCCCAGTACCCAACGCACTCGCATCCACTTCAAGCTTAAATGGACGTGAGAAATCCGGAGTGGCTAGGACAGGTGCACTACTTAACAGAGTCTTTACGCTATTAAAAGCATGTTGGCATGATTCTGACCATATGAAATTAGTTGCAGGACTTAATAGATTGGTAAGGGAATGCACAACAGTTGAGAAATTTCGGCAAAAATTCCTATAATACCCAGCCATGCCTAGGAAACGACGTAACTCTCGTCGTGTGGTGGGCACAGGAAAATCAACAATAGCGGAAACTTTTGCACCCACCGGCCGGACTTGACCCTGGCCGACTACCTTACCTAAGTATGTAATTGTGGCTTTCCCAAACTCACATTTTGCCAGATTTATAGTTAAGGACGCACTTGCTAAACGCTTGAGTACGGTTCTCAGGAGGGACAAATGCTCCTGCCAGTCGGAGGAATAAATCACCAGGTCATCAAGGTAAGCATTACAATTTGGCACTCCTGATAATACAATATTGACAAGCCGCTGAAATGTTGCCGGAGCGTTCCGCAATCCGAACGCCATTACCTTGTATTGCAGAAAATTATCAGGAGTTACGAAAGCGGATATTTCTGCAGCGCGTGGTGTAAGAGGGACTTGCCAGTAACCTTTAAGTAGATCTAATTTGGTTACGAATTTTACGGAGCCCAAGTTGTCTATACAGTCCTCCATCCTAGGTAGAGGATAACTGTCCGGAACAGTAACAGAGTTTAACTTTCTATAGTCTGTACAGAATCGAAATGTACCATCTGGTTTTGAGACAAGAAGACACGGGGAACTCCATGGGCTGAAACTGGGTTCAGCTAGATCATTTTTTAGTAAGTACTCAACTTCTGTTTTCATCACTGATCGCTTCTAATATTTACTCGATAAGCGTGTTGTTTGACTGGAAAATCACAGGTGATCTGAATGTCATGTTGTAACACAGTCGTTTGGGATGGAACATCACCAAACAGCATAGGGAAATCACGAATTACTTTTATAATATCCTGCTTCTGGGCTTTGGACAAATCAGATAGAAACGATGGTAATGACTGTAGTATTTCAGAATTAGACAGTCTGGCACACCCATGAGAATTACGAAAGGAAACGCCATCCTCAACGAACGTCTCACCAGCAGATGGCGATATCACCTCGCAATCCTCGGCAGTGGGTGCTGAAACAACTGCAACAGACGTAGCAACATAATTAGAATTCAGTTTATCTATTTCCTCAATTCTCTCAGATGATTTTCTAGAACGATACAACTTTAACATATTTACATGACATATCCGAAATTTCCGTTTACGATCTGGAGTATGCACAACATAATCTGTCTCACTCAACTTTTTAGATACCACGTATGGCCCAACAAATCGAGCAGACAGAGCAGAACCAGGAATTGGCAAAAGTATCAATACTTTGTCTTCAGGTTTAATCTCACGAGTAACAGACTTTATGTCGAAATGCTTTTTCATACTCCTCTGAGCTACAGCCAGATGTTCTTTTGCAAACGTACAGGCAGTATGCAAGCGCTCTCTGAATCGGCAAACATAATCCAGTATATTTTCCTTAGGTGCGGCATCCTCACGCAACATTCCCTCTTTTAAAACTTTGAGTGGACCACGCACGGTATGTCCGAACACTAGATACGCAGGACTAAAACAAAGAGACTCTAGATACGCAGGACTAAAACAAAGAGACTCTTGAACTGTTTCGTGAACACCAAATAAGACTGACGGGACTCCCTCATCCCACTCTTTACCGGAGCTTAAACAGTATTTGCGCAGCATTGATTTTAGCGTTTGGTGAAAACGTTCAATTGCCCCTTGACTTTCGGGATGGTACGGACTCGAAACTCTGTGCGATATTTCCAAGGTTTTTAACACCTGTCTAAACAGTCTGGAGAGAAAATTCGTTCCCTGGTCCGTCTGTACAATTTTTGGCAATCCAAATGTGGAAAATAATTTAATCAGTGCCTTTACAATTGTAACAGAAGTAATTTTTCTCAGTGGAATGGCTTCTGGATATCGTGTTGCGGAGCACATAATTGTTAGTAAAAACTGATTTCCTGACTTGGTCTTTGGTAAAGGGCCGACACAATCTAAAATGACATGCTCGAAAGGCTCTCCAATTACAGGGATCGGAATCAATGGAGCTGGTGGGATCTTTTGATTTGGTTTTCCCGTTACCTGACACACATGACAAGTGTTACAATACTGACAGACATCTTTCTTCAGACCAGGCCAAAAGAAATGTTTCAATATACGATTATATGTTTTCGTAATTCCTAGATGACCTGACATCGGATGATCATGAGCCAAACTTAAGACTTGCTGTCTGTAACCAGTGGGTAACACAATTTGACAGGTAACATCCCACTCACTATCCATACCAGCGACAGGTCTCCACTTACGTAACAGTAACTCATCGTCTATCACATATTCAGCTTTTCTGTCTTTTACAGATTTTGGATGTTCAGCAGCAGAAAACAACTTAGTCAAAGAAGGATCATCTTGTTGTGATGTTACCATCCGTTCACGTTTTATTGGTACTGTCAACACTTCTAAATCAGTCACAACTTCATCAACCCTTTGATCTGGTTTCACAACCTTAGAACACTGCAATTCGGATGAAGAGTTCTCTTCAGCAAAGAGTGGCATCATGAATGAATCATTCAACGTAATGTCGTTGCCTATTCTTCGCTTTTGCGCGCGCGTCACAACATTTGCGGGAAACACATCCGGAAATGTATCAGCAATATCATTAGCGTTAACAAAGTCAGGCTTGTCAACCACTTCTACAACAGGTGTCACCTTTCCTCCAGCCAAATCATTGCCAAGAATAAACGTAACCCCTTTCACAGGAAGGGAGGAACGTACTGCAACCTTAACAAATCCTGAAATCAACTCGCACTGTAAATGAACACGATGTAGCGGAACCTTTATAATATCCATTCCAATACCCTGAATTAGTACACTTGAACCACACGATGTCTGTTCTGACAATGGAAGGACCTCGGATACAATAAATGACTGAATTGCCCCAGTGTCTCGTAAAATCTGGATCTCTTTTTGTTCCTCAGGTCTACCATTTATTGACAGTAAACCTTTCATCACAAATGGTTTAAATCTTTCATCAAACTCATTCATTTCTGACACATGATCAGAGCGCACGGGTACTGTTCTCACAAAACCAACTGGTTTTGGTGGTCCAGATTGTTTTCGTTGTAAAGTTAAACAATCGGCAATTACGTGTCCTGTTTTATGACAGTAAAAACATTCTCTTGTTTCTTTATGCTGTGATGTATTAACCTTAACACGGGGACTCACATTTTGTGGTGTAGGCAAAGACATCGATTTGTCAAATCGAGTCGAAACGAATACACTCTTGTGGGTTAAAACAAATTCATCGGCCAAAACTGCAGCCTGAGACAAATTCGTTACCTTTTGTTTGTTTAAATAAGTAACCACACGTTCAGGTAAGCAATTCTTGAACTCTTCCAAAAGCATTAAATCCCTTAGAGAATTAAAATATTTCGTCTTATTCGCGGCCAACCACTTATCGAAAAGAATTCCTTTCTCACGGGCAAATTCTACGAACGTTTGTTGTGCTGTTTTCTTCTGGCTTCGAAACCGCTGTCGATAAGCTTCGGGCACAAGCTCATACGCGCGGAGAATAGCGTTCTTCACCGTCTCATAGTGCAAGCTATCCTCTACCGGCAGTGCTGAAATAACCGCCTGAGCTTTTCCGACCAACCTACATTGTAATAAAAGAGACCATACGTCTTTCGGCCATTTAAGTGCGGATGCTAGACGTTCAAACGCTGAAAAATAGGTATCCACCTCGGTTTCTCTGAAGTGAGGCACCAAAGATATGTGCTTACTAACATCAAAGACAGCTGTTGAAACATCACTTGCAACATGAGAGGTAACCACAGGATTAGACATAACCGAATCAGAGACAACTTTCCTTGACTCCAACTCAAGTTTTCTCAAATTCACCTGGGTTTCAGCCTCAATCTCTAAACTGCGTATCTTGAGACGCATCTCCATGTCGGCCTTACGTGTCTCTGCCCGCTCCTGTGCTTCCATCTGCATTCGGGCGAGTCGGACCTTAAGTCGCAAATCGCCACCGGAAAGCGGAGAAAAGGGAGAAAAGGGCGGCATGGCAGCCTTAGTCTCGGCCCCGACCTCCACCTCGGAAGCCTCGCTCAGCGCCTTCTCCAATGTACCAGGGCTTTTTGAACACGTTTCCACTGCCGACCGGCCAGTCTCCACACCATCCGCATCTGTTAACTCAAGCACATGAAGTTCAACCAGCCTTCGATGAATAGCAGCTTTAATTGTTGCCTTTAATGCTTGTCTCACCACAGAGATTCCATAGTGGTCAGCGATTTTTAACAAATCATCCTTTCTGCACTTGTTAAATGTGTCTAATGTTGGTGTATCAATAAACGACTGCAAATCAAAATCAACTGTACTCATGATTTCAACTTTAACGTCCCTGTCACTATATCCGTTTATAATGTACACAAGCGTTTCCCTGCAAAATCCCGCATAAAGGTATACACACACTATAATTATCAATAACCGGGAAAAATCCAACTGTTTGTATCCCGGACGAGCCCCCATAAATGTTACGTCCCTATTTTTGATGTCTAGGGAAATAAGGGCATAACACTTTTTAAAAATGGTGTGTGCACCTCAATGTACAGGACAGAGCAAGAAAAAGAAGCCGACCTCAGAACTCAGCTCACAAAAAGGATTTATTAATCCACAGTGCCGTGAGTGAATGAAGAAAATAATATTACAATATATACAAACAATGAATACGAAAAATAACAAAATAACGACTTTAAACAAACAAAAACGCAAGGTGGGAAGTCGAGCGCACGAGAGATGCCAAATCAAAGAAATCAATAAAACAAAACAAACTAACTAAAAGTTAATTCGACTAACCTAACTACCAAACTAAAATGTAGAAAAGAAATCTTCGGCGTCAAGACGCTCTAACTAAACTACACTAACTAAATAACAAAACTTACAAAGTGGGCACTCTCCTAAACTAGTGTGTCTAACTTAATCCAAAACATTCTAAGTGCAAAGTGTATGTCGCGCGACCTACTAACCTGCTCTCTTCCCAGCTTTACACACTCTTGTGTAAACTGGTCAGGCTGAACAGTATCCTCAAAACACTATGCAACAATTAAACAGAACTCGAATGTTAGACACACAGACACATCACTGACAGCAAGTCAAACAAGCGCAACAAACAAAAAGTGAGCAAACAGCTGTTGACATGGAAGTGATCACGGGCATTTGAATGAAGTGGTGAGATGTGATTGGATGAGGTGAACCGAAACGTCATCATCCTTCATTAAGATTGACAGGTGGTAGATTGATTCAACGAAGACCTGAAACACACACACCGCAACAACAACAACAACAACACCAAACTACACACATCTCCATATTGCAACACTTTGAATACGTACGAGTACGTAACACAGTCCATTCTGGCACATCTGCAATGGAGAAGCTCTCAGGCTAAATCTCCTCTGGAACCCCTGTTCATAGACGAATCCAATAAACCAGTGACACGCTTCTGCTTCCAGAAACACATCAAATCCGTTCTCCAACAGCCAGGCATTCCAGCAAAGAATTTCTCAAGTCACTCTTTCCGTATCGGGGCAGCAACTTCAGCCCAAAAAGGCCTCTCCCAACAGCAGATCCAAACTCTTGGGAGATGGTCCTCAGATGTTTTCCAAAGCTATATTAGGAACAACCAGTTCCACATTAAAAAAGCCCACAAAACCCTCATTGATTAAAACCCCCTGGGTCGTCCACCTAGGGTCTCTGTCTCTTTCCGTCCAGCAAGCTTTTGTCTCACTGCGTCCGCTGGATACCTTAGGTTTCTATCTTCCGTCCAGCAAGCATTTGGTCTCCCAGCGGACTCAATAAGAAATCTCTGTGTCAAACACTCAAGTTTTTTTCTCTTTCCTGTTTTCTCTTTTACGTCCAGCGAGCATTTGGTCTCACAGCGGACGCAGTGAGAAAATCTCCCGGTCGAGTACTCATGTTCCTCTTTCCTGTTTTCTCTTTCTGTCCAGCTAGCATTTGGTCTCACAGCAGACGCAGTGAGAACTTTCCGGGTAGAGCACTTACGTTTTCGCGTCCGTTCAGTGAGCATTTGGTCTCACAGTGGACGCAACGAGAAAATCTCCCGGTCCAGTACTCATGTTCCTCTTTCCTGTTTTCTCTTTCTGTCCAGCGAGCATTCACTCACATCAGACGCAGTGAGAACTCTCTCGTAAACATAATCGGATTTGTCACTCCACCATAGGCGGGTAGGGCCCGACGACCGCGAGCCGCCCCCGTCGAAGCTACACGTGCCCTCTCAGTCTGCCGTCCGTGATCTGCCGCGAACTGCTCCCATCAAGAAAGGAGCAATTTCTTCCGACTGGTCATTCCAAATTACAACTGCGTGGGCCAGTCAGTCCGGCGCGTTGAGCCGCCATCACGGGCTCTCCAGGTAAAGCAACCAGGTCCCTTCTCGAGATACTAGCCCACCAAACTCGCCACTCCTTTGTCTGGGGTACACTGGGGGTCTTTAGTCCGGCGGCTGTCCTCTGCTCTTTAGCCTTTTTGGGGGAGTACTCTGGATTCGGGCCGAACTCCGAGCTCTTGAACCGCGTAATCGAAATTCGAGCCCTCCCCGGACAGCACGCCAAATACGAATTAAACTTTACTCCCTCTAATTGTATGTAAGTAGGAACTCGTGAAATGTTTTATTAACAAAGTTCGGGAGGAGCACGCTCAGATAATTAACACGAGTTAAGAACACTCAGCAATCAATGATAAGAGGTATATATTTATTCAGCAGTCTCACCTCAATTCGTTGAGTCAATTCGTTTAGCAGCATCCCTCCCCCACCCCTTCTCCACACTTCTAGTCATAACCATTTACATACGGCGGGTGGGGTGGTTGGGTTGGGTAAGTACTCTGGGTTCGGGCCAAATTCTGTGCTCGAAGAGCTTGCCAAATACGCATTAAATTTTACTCCCTCTAATTGTATGTAAGTGTGAACTCCTGAAATGGTAGTTGGCATAGGTTTTCCAGGATGAGCCAGACTTTGAGTTTGTTTTCTGCTGATATGGTTATTTACATCACTGCAGTGCACTCCATTTTCTTTGGTCAAGGGAAGCACTGCAGTGCACTGTCCCAGAGAGCCCCTGATTCAACAGAGTCTGCATGAGAAACATTTTTTGAATGTTATATGGCTGAATGGATGAATTTATAAGCTACATTATGATATTTCTGCATTAAACTAACATCTTCACTCTGAGTGGTTTGCCATTATACTGTACCTAGTAAAATGTTCTGTACTACAATGGCATTTTAATAATAATGTTATATTCAGGGTTCATGCAGTGAGTTAAATGACTCACAGGAGAACTGCTTGAGTTGGCAGCCATATCTTCACTTCAGAGGAACATACATAAAACACTGCCCACATTCTTGAACACGCACCTCAAGAACGTAACATACCTTTGATATAATACAAACAATTTCAGACTTTCTTCATTTTGTCAGATTGTACAGCAGAACTACATGCTGTTCTACTTCAGGCTGCAAAACACATCACAATGTCGCATAAAGCAGTTAAGTTTACATAAGGAGTCAGTTGGGTAAAAACCTCTCATCACAGCAATGCTTAGCATCAACACATTTAAAATATGTCGTTCCCCTTTAATGAAGTAACTGAAAGTCAGATCATCAGTGGCATAAACTTCCCAGTCATCCCAGTGAGTTGCCCAAAACATGTTTTTATATGCCATGGTTTTGACAAGCAGGGAGACTTGTATTGCAATGATTTTTTTTAATATACACTGCAGCTTGTGGTCAAATTTGTCACTTATTGTGTACTGTATAGAGCGTGGAGGTCCAGCCTGTTTCAATTAGCTGCTGCAGCGGGCTGTTTCTGATTAAACCCTGGCAAAGCCAAGGTGATTCCTTTCTTAATGAAAAGCACTAGGGAGGCCAAATGCAAAAGCCTGGTTATCAAAGAATAATAGCCCGCCTTGAAAAGGTCTCTTGCTCTCATCACACTTCCCAAGGAGTTTCCCTCCATGTGGCCCATATAACAAATGTGCCAAGTCTGTGCATGTCAGATGGATGAAGGGGTTGCTTGGGGTTCAAATGAGGCTACCCTCTCTGTTTACCTCTGTGAGGTTACATAGTTACCAAATACTGGACAGCTTTTCTTGACCACATCATCCAAGGACAATTTGTTTAGTTGTTGTTTTTTTCCTGAATAATATTTATGGATCATCTCTGCCCCATGTATGCACATGGATGAAAGAGTGAAGTCTTAACCCTGACTATTCCTCTAACAATTTATTTAATTAACAAGCAAAAAGATTTCATTGTACTGTACCCTTTATCATTGTCGTTTTATCATGGGATACACAGATTGTTTAATCAAAAATGAAAATTCACTCATCATTTACTTGTCTTGTTTCAAACCTGTATTCTTTCTTTCATTTCATTGAAATGCAAAAGAAGATATTGGAACAACAAAAGAATTTCCTTTTTTGTGGACTATACTTAGTCTTTGTTAAGACCCTTCTTTGGCTCTCACCGGTCTAGGGCTTTTTTTTAGAAGGGGAACACAAAACCAGTTGAGGCACCCATCATTATTGAAAACTGTATGAGTGGAGAATCACGAGAGACACAACCGAAGTAAAGTAAGAAGTAATTAATATTTTACATTTGAACAAAGCAAAAAGGAAGGAGCCAGAAGGGAAAACAGGATTGTGCCAAACAAATGAAAATAAGATAAGCAAAAAGGATCTAGCAAAACCATTTCAGTCTAAACCTAAACTAAAACAAAATATCAAAGAAAAAGACTTCAACGTCCGAGACGTCCTAAATAAACTATTCTGACTAACACAAACAAAAATACAGAGGGTGGCACAAATCCCTAACCTAATGAATATAGACAGACAACAACTAAGTGTGCAAAATGTATGTCACGTGACAACCTTACCTATCCCCTCTCCTCCTTCCTGCTTAACCCAGCTTTGCAAAACTGTTTAACATATTCGAGCTCACGAATTAGAAGTTTCAGGGGTCAGAGCAAAAGGATAGAGTAACATGACATAACAAAACAGAAAAAAAACATTTAACAGAACTAAATCAACCGGAAAGAATACACAACCCCTCACAAAGCAAAAACAAAAATCTCTCCCTTTGCTGGCGGTAGCATGTGTCTTAAATGGGGCTTCTCCAAGTGTCAAGCATCCCGCTAATGAAGATCCCGCCTCCCACCTACTCAACTCGTTATGGACGACTGTCAAGAGAAACAGCCAATCTTCTACGACCTGCGAAAGGGAAACTGAGAGAGAGAGAGAGAGAGAGAGAGAGAGAGAGAGAGAGAGAGAAAAAAAGAAAAAAGAAACACACAAAAACAATATAAACATCCCTAAGGACGTAACACCTTGTAGAGCTGAGTTATCTGTTAGGCCACATCCACACGAAG
The DNA here is from genome assembly GCF_051911475.1 of Siphateles boraxobius. Classification (NCBI taxonomy): domain Eukaryota; kingdom Metazoa; phylum Chordata; class Actinopteri; order Cypriniformes; family Leuciscidae; genus Siphateles; species Siphateles boraxobius. Next base: position 38,605,077 of record NW_027508734.1, on the reverse strand, counting down.
CCAGAGCTTTCCCTATCCGATGTTTTTTTCCCCTCGTTCTAAAAATAAAAAAATTCCGTAAACACGGCGGCGTCTCAAGAAATATCTGCGTACACACGAAACCACTGAAACCGACTCAAACCGATGTAGAATACATGCCAGACCAGTATGAGGCGCTGTAATTCTGACACATACACTAAAAACAGAGAAGACTTGCGCATAAACCTTGCGCGCTGTATACTATAATATACAATATGTAATATTAGGCACAGTAGCTTCTTTTTTTTTCTTTTTTATCAAGAACTTTATTGAACAATATAAAAAACCATAAATGGCCAGGTACAAATTAGGGATGAGTCACGATATTCGATTTAATAGCAGACGCATAAAGCTTGCCACAAAGAACCGGCAAATGGCCTAATCATTAGGAATGTGTGAAATATAGCCTAGCAAGGAGACCTTTTTAATTGTTTATTAATAAGCTAGTGTTTTCTATGACGATGCTGACTCGCCACCTTCGCAGTGTTGTGAACGTGCCTAAAGAGAGAAATGCGCACTTCATACGGATTATTAGAGTTGTCTGTTTCTTTTCATTTTGAATTATTTTGTTTAAAAGTAGACATTTCAAGCTTACAGAGTTTCAAGAATTTCTGAGTTTCTGTTCATTTATGAGACAAGCTCCAGTTCACATGGGATGCAAGTTATATCGTGTCGGCGCCTCCATGTCCTGATTATAGGCTGGTGGTTATTTACATCTCTCTTTTCCAGGTACTTTGAATGAGTGTATATGCTTTCAATGTTTTTAAATAAGCTTGACTGGATCTGCTGATTCAGTTCTACTCAGCCGTCATTGAGTCTGTCTTGTGCGCTTCCATCACTGTCTGGTTTGGTTCAGCTACCAAATCAGACATCAGGAGACTACAACGGACAGTCCGGACTGCGGAGAGGATTATTGGTGCCCCCCTGCCAAACCTCCAGGACCTGTACTCTTCCAGAGTGAGGAAGAGAGCAGGTAAAATCATCACAGACTCCACTCACCCTGGACACCACCTGTTTGAACTGTTACCGTCAAGACGGAGACTCAGATCACTGGCCACAAGAACATCTCGGCACAGGAACAGTTTCTTCCCACAGGCCATTTCCCTCCTGAACAGTTAACACTCCTCCCAAGGCATATGCCTGTAAGTGCAATACTCCCACTGTTTAGTGCAATATCCCACAACTCAGGTGATACTTATATGTAGATTTATTTATTTATAATATTCAAAACACTGTAAATAGGTTCATAATCTGTAAATCTGAAAATGTCTATTCTGACTAAACCCAACTGTGATAGTTTTATTCTCATATATTTATATTTTTATTTTTTATTCTTATAATTTGTAGTATTATGTTTCATGTTGTATTTGTATATGTCCACTGGAAGCCTCAGTACCAAAACAAATTCCTTGTGTGTGCAAGCACACTTGGCAATAAAGCTCTTTCTGATTCTGATTCTGATTTGTGTTTGGGAAGATGTTCTGTTTATGTTTTGTTGACATGTCGAGTGTTTTCTGTATTATATTTCGTTTTTTAGACTAATACTTTTTGGGATATTGTTCAGCAGCTAACTTAGCTAAATTCGGTTATGTAGCCTATGTGTAGAGCTGCAACAACAAATCGATTATTAAAAGAGTTGGCAAAGAATTTCATTATCGATTCGCTGTGTCGCGCGATTATTTCGCAAGTCAATAATTCGCAGAGATGTTTGAGTATAAATAAAAAAAAGTTGAGTTGAGCGCGGATTGGAGATCTATGAGGCGGCGGGCTGGACAAAAGCGAAGCGAACTCCACGAGCGAGCGCGCGAGAGAGAGAGAGACCGATGCTGCGTCCCAATTCGCATACTATCCGTCCTAAATAGTATTCGAAAATAGAATTAGTAACTCCCAAATCGTAGTATGTTGAAATGAGTGTTCCAAAGATACCCGGATGGTCTACTATTTCCGGTCAGAATCTGAAGTGCAGATCGATGCACACTCTAACGGCTAATATTGCCCACAACCCATCGCGCGTTGGACGAGGATTCGGTTAGAACTACAAACACGAGTGAAAAGTGTTAAAAAAACTACAGACATGGACGACGCGCGAGTCTGGCGTTTATGTAGAGAGGTTTAGATAAAGAGGTTTGAGTGATTAATTATCAGCATCTAACCTGAGGAAAATGTATTTATTCAACGTTGTCTACATTATATTGCATCTGCAGCAGCATTGTGAACTTTAGTAAAGATATGTTTAGCCATTACCTTTTAAATGCATCATTATATTCAAATTACAAACACATGAGGAGAGAATCCGCATGAAAGACCCACGACTGGCAGATGAACGTGATCTCCGAAACGGTAGGAAATCAAATTAGATTGAATGGAGGATTTTAACTGCGACAGTATGATTGACAGGGCAGTTTACGGTGACAGGATGCACGCGACAGATCTGTCCGTTAAAGATGACGTGATAGTATGTCCCAAAGCTTGCCTACTCTTTTGCTACACACTCAAAAGTATGTACTTTTTCTTCACAAAAAGAGTACATACTTTTAGGTCGTAGTATAAGTAGGCGAATTGCGCGAGAGACAGTGTCTGAGAATTTGTAATTTGGTACATGTACTACATAGTAATATATAATTACTATAGAGGCATGGAAGTTCGATAAATGGACAACAATATAAATAAAAACAACAATTAAATTCTTACCACTGAATTAGCAGACTGATTTGAATAAGATAGACAGAATGTCACGTTTGATCAATTCACTTTCTCTCTCTCGTCTTGTGTGCCGTGTGTGTGTGTGTTTAGTGTGGGCGTGGTCACTGATCACTTCTGATCAGCAGCGCCAGCTGGTTTCACTTTGTATGTGGCTTTATATGTTCAGTAACTGGTGTCTCATGTTGTCAGATCATTGTTCGTCTCCGGTGTGTTCCTGTTCTTCGTGTCGTTGCTGAGTGGATTCCTGTTCGTCGTGCTGTCGTTCCTGGTTGGATTGTTATCGTTTCGTGTTCTGGATTACCTTCACTGGACTTCCACACGCGGTCACGGATACTCACCACGGGATCACCGAGCACCTTCACCGAGGACATCACCAGCACTGCACCACCTGCTCACCTGGGTCCCTGCGCCACTGTTCCATCTGTGTTGTGCCGTCTCGACCCCAGTGTGTCTGTTCTGACCGTTCTGCTATCTGTTCTTCAATAAAGCGTTATTGCATTTGCATCCGGTGTCGTTCCAGTATGTCACAGAATGATCTGACCTCAACGGATGCAGCAAGCGCATCAGGCTGGGACAACTTCGCTGCTAACAGCATCGCCAGGATGGACCAACAAGAGGAGGGCATCACGAACATGGGTCGAGCGGTTCAAGCACTTGTGGCGCAGGTGTCCGAGCTCACCCAACAACTACAACTTCTCAGGGTTCCCACTGCGCCGCCCACACCGCCCGTTCAACCCACACCTCCAGAAGGATGGAATCGTCGTGAGCCACGTTTACCCACACCTGAGGGTTATGCAGGTGAGCCGGAGTTCTGCAGAGCATTTTTAACCAGATGCTCTATGCACTTTTCGTTACAGCCGCAGACATTCGCCCAAGAACAATCCAAGGTGGCATTTGTGTTAACCCTATTGTCTGGCAAGGCTGCACTTTGGGGAACGGCGGTGTGGGAGAACCAAGATCCATGCTGCGCCTCGTTCCTGGCACTCTCGGAGGAAATGAAGAGAGTCTTCGATCGGGCTGTGGCGGGTAGGGAGGCGGCCAGACTACTCGCCGATCTGCACCAGGGAGACCGCTCGGTGTCGGAATATTCCATCCAATTCCGCACCCTGGCCGCAGAGTGCCAATGGAACGAGGAGGCGCAGTGGGACCGTTTCCTGCATGGGCTGGCTGACCGTGTCCAAGATGAGATCTACATGTTGGACTTACCCGCGAGACTGAACGGACTCATTGAGTTGGCTCTTCGGGTCGACGCTCGGCTGAGCAGGAGGAGTCGGGTCGTCCAGAATCGTCATTTCTTCAGCACAGAGAGTGCACGCACCGTCAGCGAGGACACGGTCAGCCCCGTCACCGATCACGAGCCCATGCAGGTGGGCAGAGCTCGGCTTTCCCGGGAGGAGAGAGAAAGGCGGAGATCCCAAAGACTTTGTTTATACTGTGGTAAACAGGGGCATTTCGTCAACTCATGCCCGGTAAAAGAGCAAGCCCGATAGTATCAGTGAGGCTACTATCGGGTGGGATCTCCGCCGAGAAGACCTCATCATCTACTCTCCTTCCGGTAAGGCTCAGGTGGGCAACTCACTTTCACGACACCAAGGCTTTACTGGACTCTGGGGCAGAAGGTAATTTTCTGGACATTAGACTCGCTAAACAACTTCTCATCCCCTTTTCTCCCCTCAACCGCAAGATCTCCGTCAACGCCCTTACTGGTCAAGAACTTCCTAACATTTCGCACGTTTCTGAACCCATCACACTCACTACATCTGGCAACCACACTGAAACTATAACATTTTTTCTCATTGATTCACCCATTGCACCAGTAGTACTCGGACATCCCTGGCTTACACTTCACAACCCCAGAATTGATTGGGGTCAGAATTCTGTGTCTGCGTGGAGTAATAAGTGTCATGAGTCTTGTCTCGTATCTGCGTGTTCGTCTGTACCTGTTTCTGTGTTTCAGGAGGAGGAGGTGAATTTGTCTCACGTGCCCAAGGAGTACCAGGATCTGAGAGAAGTGTTCAGTAAGTCTCGTCTCCAGCGGGGGCGGAGTTCTTTTTTGTGGGGAAGAAGGATGGATCTTTGCGACCTTGTATTGATTACCTGGGGTTGAACAACATCACGGTAAAGAACACTTACCCTTTGCCGTTGATGTCTTCAGCTTTTGAGAGGTTGCAGGGAGCATCCATCTTCACAAAATTGGATTTACGTAACGCTTATCATTTGGTCCGCATAAGGAGGGGCGATGAGTGGAAGACCGCCTTTAATACCCCTAGGGGGCACTTTGAATATTTGGTCATGCCGTTCGGGCTGTCCAACTCCCCAGCGGTCTTCCAGGCACTCGTCAATGACGTGCTGAGAGATATGGTTGACCAGTTCATATATGTTTACCTGGATGACATATTGATTTTTTCATCTTCTCTCCAGGAGCATGTTCAGCAGGTCAGACGAGTGCTTCAGAGGTTGCTAGAGAATGGGCTTTTTGTCAAGGCGGAGAAATGCGTTTTCCATGCACAGTCGGTTCCCTTCTTAGGTCACATCGTCTCGTCTGAGGGAATGCGTATGGATCCTGACAAGGTTAAGGCTGTGATAGATTGGCCAAGTCCAGATTCCCGTAAGGCGCTACTGAGGTTTCTGGGGTTTGCCAATTTTTATCGGCGTTTTATTCGCAACTACAGCCAACTAGCCGCGCCTCTGACTGCCTTGACCTCCCCCAGAACGACGTTCAGGTGGTCCGATGCAGCCCAGGCCGTATTCGTCAAACTCAAGAGCCGCTTCGTTTCAGCTCCCATTCTTGTCGCCCCTGATCCATCACGTCAGTTCGTGGTGGAGGTCGACGCGTCAGAGGTGGGGATAGGAGCAGTTCTTTCTCAACGCTCTTCCTCAGACGACAAGATGCATCATTGCGCGTTTTTATCCCATCGTTTATCTCCTGCCGAACGCAACTATGACATAGGTAACAGAGAGTTGTTGGCAGTCAAGTTAGCGCTGGAGGAGTGGCGTCACTGGTTAGAAGGGTCAGGGGTACCTTTTATTGTTTGGACTGATCACAAGAATCTAGAATACATTAGAACTGCTAAAAGACTCAACTCTAGGCAGGCTCGCTGGGCACTGTTTTTCGGACGTTTTGACTTTTCTCTCTCGTACCGCCCGGGTTCCAAAAACATCAAACCCGACTCATTACCTCGTATTTTTGATCAGACCGAACGCCCGTCTACTCCCGAGCGTATTTTACCAGAGACTATTGTTGTCTCCGCTCTCAGGTGGGAGATCGAATCGAGGGTCATGTCGGCCTTAGAAGGGGTAACGCCTCCGCCCGAGTGCCCACCGAACCGTTTATTCGTACCAGAGGGGAATCGGTCCGAAGTTATTCAGGGGGGACATTCTTCCAGCATAGCGTGTCATCCAGGAGTTAACCGCACCAGTTTTTTGGTAAGACAACGATTCTGGTGGCCCATGATGGCTCGTGACATCCGCAATTTTGTATTGGCTTGCTCGGTTTGCGCCACTGGTAAGACTTCCAATCGACCTCCAGATGGGTTACTCCAACCATTGTCAGTCCCTTCGAGACCCTGGTCCCACATCGCTCTAGATTTTGTTACCGCCCTCCCGCCCTCCCAGGGCAAGACAGTCATTTTGACGGTCGTGGACCGGTTCTCGAAGGCGGCTCATTTCATTCCCTTGCCCAAATTACCCTCAGCCAAGGAGACAGCGGTAACAGTCATAGATCACGTCTTTCGACTTCATGGCCTCCCGATAGACGTGGTCTCTGACAGGGGTCCCAAGTTTGTGTCCAAATTTTGGCAAGAACTCTGTAGATTACTGGGGGCGACTGTCAGTCTATCTTCGGGGTTTCATCCCCAGAGCAATGGACAAACCGAGAGAGCCAACCAAGACTTGGAGAGAGTGTTGCGATGTTTGGTGTCCAAGAATCCTTCCTCCTGGAGCCAACAACTCTCGATAGTGGAGTACGCCCACAATTCGTTGCCAGTGTCATCCACGGGCCTCTCGCCGTTTGAATGTAGTTTAGGTTACCAGCCACCAGTTTTTACCAGTATGGAGTCCGAGATCGCGGTCCCCTCCGCTCATGCGTATGTCCAGAGGTGTCACCACACCTGGAATAGAGCCCGTGAGACTCTCCTCCAGGCGGGGAAGCGCACCAAGGCCAAGGCCGATCGCCACAGGTGCCCCCCGTATACGTCGTAGGTCAAAAAGTGTGGCTTTCAACTAAGAATATTCCTCTCCGATCCGTGTCTAATAAACTTGCCCCCAAATTCATTGGTCCGTTCCCTGTCACCAAGATCATTAGTCCGGTGACAGTCCGCCTCAGACTTCCTCCGGCGTACAGGAGAATTCATCCCGCCTTCCATGTTTCCAAAATAAAACCTGTGTTTTACGCACGTATTAATCCGCCAGTCCCGGTTCCCCCACCGCCGCGTCTCGGAGACGGGGAACCAACGTATTCGGTAAATCGTATTCTGGACTCGAGAAGGAGGGGACGCGGATTTCAATACCTGGTGGACTGGGAGGGTTACGGTCCGGAGGAGAGAAGTTGGGTACCTGCTAGAGACATCCTGGATCACTCTCTGATCGATGATTACAATCGACAGGTAAGGAGTCCTGGGGACGCCAGGAGGCGTCCCTAGGGAAGGGGGTACTGTCACGTTTGATCAATTCACTTTCTCTCTCTCGTCTTGTGTGCCGTGTGTTTGTGTGTTTAGTGTGGGCGTGGTCACTGATCACTTCTGATCAGCAGCGCCAGATGGTTTCACTTTGTATGTGGCTTTATATGTTCAGTAACTGGTGTCTCATGTTGTCAGATCATTGTTCGTCTCCGGTGTGTTCCTGTTCTTCGTGTCGTTGCTGAGTGGATTCCTGTTCGTCGTGCTGTCGTTCCTGGTTGGATTGTTATCGTTTCGTGTTCTGGATTACCTTCACTGGACTTCCACACGCGGTCACGGATACTCACCACGGGATCACCGAGCACCTTCACCGAGGACATCACCAGCACTGCACCACCTGCTCACCTGGGTCCCTGTGCCACTGTTCCATCTGTGTTGTGCCGTCTCGACCCCAGTGTGTCTGTTCTGACCGTTCTGCTATCTGTTCTTCAATAAAGCGTTATTGCATTTGCATCCGGTGTCGTTCCAGTATGTCACACAGAAGATGAAAACACTTTCTTGTCTGTCCAAGTACCACTACAAGGAGAATATTTTTTCCACAATTTGCAGCACTGAATTTTTCATGACTCTATTTTTTCCAAATGACTCAGAGAAACTTCACTATAATGCTTGGCAAGGATATGCTGCAAAATACCTTACACACCATAGGAGGTGGTCAATCCGTTGTATTTGTTTTATATATATATTATTTTATATTGTATTTATAATTAATATTAGAATAGACTAGAGATATTATCTTCTGTTATAACAATTATTATTGCTATTATTATTACCTATTATCCACTATCCTATTGTCTTTTGTGAGCATTTGCTTGTCAAATAATGTCAAACATTTTGTTAAAGATTATAAAATCTATTATGACAAAAAACAAAACAAAACACAAGTTTGTGAGTGTGTGCATCTGTGAGTGTGAGAGTTTGTGAGTGTGAGAGTTTGTGAGTGTGTGCATCTGTGAGTGTAGAGAACTAGTTCTGACGTTCAAACAAATCCTGTTAAGTTTTCTGATTTGTATTTTTCTTTATTTTTTATAAATTATTTATTGTTCTGACAGCTCATGTCCCTTTAAACAAAAATATACATCTTTTTGTGAACTTTATTTTTAAAACGCCTATATATTTGGCAGATGTAAAGCATACATGTGTGTTTTTGTTTTTGAATAAATGGTTGGAAATTAATGTTTTTTTTTGTCCGATTCATCGATTAATCGAAAAAATAATCAACAGAGCATTCGATTATTAAAATAATCGTTAGTTGCAGCCCAACATGCAATATATAAAGTACCTGTGATGAAGAAGGCAGGGAATTGACGAGGAGGAGGGACCTTGACCCAAACCTGCCTCAACAGTGTTGCTGTGTGCCATGTACATAGAGACAAGCTGGATAGGGTAAACAGAAAAAAGATTGATGAACAGTTTGTCTCCTGTAAGGAGGGCAGAAGGAGCACTTTTGGTTCTTTTAAATGAGAGGTAGTTGGTCAAATGTTCATTGGGCAGTTGGTTGCATATATATATATATATATATATATATATATTGTATATATAGTTATTATATATAGTTATATATATATATATTTTTGTTCTTAATGTGTTGTTTGTATAATATATGTTGTGCCAAACCATGTCCATCCCCCGCACTTTTGAAAGCTTGCTACGCCCCTGCGTATACAGCTAGACGCGTCTCCGTGTGGACAGGGCCTTAGTCTAGACGAATACAATCTCTGTTGACGTGGCATGATGGCGCCTGTGCTTGGCGACGCGTCAGTCACTTTTTTGTTCTCACGTACATTTGTAATCCTCCTCGTGATTTTACTTGTGTCAACCCTATCAACTACTAGCTATGTCTCTGCAATCATACAATATGATCGGGCCGCGTTGTTCCGCATTAAGGCACATGCAGAACTTGTGTATTACCTGGGACAGATGTTATGAGTTCTCCCTCCAAAACTGGAGTGCCAAGCGCCATCGTCAGAATACCTGCTGCTTACCTGGCGCCGCGGCAGGAGAAGGAAACGGGGATCCAGGGCTAGGGTTCAAGTCAGGAGGAGAAAGTGGCGATCCCATGGATTTTCGCCAGGGGCGAACGGATCCAGAACTCCCGGGAGTGAGCGGTGCCTGAGGCCGGTTCCGGTCTGCGAGCCAGATCGGGATGCGGTGTGTGCGTCGTCACCTGTGTGGAGCACTTCCGACCGGATCTTTCCCACCCGGCCTGCTTGCCATCGTGTGCCCCGTCAGCGTACCCTATGCACGGTTACCTGTCAGACGGATCATGACATCCAGCCTGCCCCAGGACAGCTCTTGTCACACACGCGCTCTACCAGGATTGCACTTATCAACGCGCGCTCCATTGCGAACAAGGCTTTTACTCTGAATGACCATTTCACTAAGGAGAACTTGGATTTTATGTTCATTACGGAGACTTGGCAGAGGAAGAACAAACACTTCCATCTTAAAGAACTATGCCCTCCGGACTGCTCCGTGTTTGGGTCTCCTCGGCTCGCGCGACGTGGAGGCGGTCTTGCGCTGTTCTTTCGAGACTCTTTATGCTGCAGTTTGACGGACACAGCTTCTTTCGACTCCTTTGAGATGCAGATGAGTAAGGTTGGGAAAACACACCCCTATTACTGTGTTTTAGTTTATCGACCCCCGGGTCCTGCACGCACATTTCTCGATGATTTCCCTGAGTTTTTAACGTCTATCATAAAACTAGATCGCGTTTTAGTCCTTGGGGACTTTAATCTGCATATTGATGAACCCACTTGTTTGATTGCAGCTGAATTGTTGACTACCATGGCCTCGTTTAATTTTATACCGCACATTTCTGGCCCCACACATAAAAAAGGTCACACGTTAGATCTGGTCTTCTCTTGTGGCCTAACCATTGATAATCTGAGTGTGGAGGAATTTAATATTAGTGACCATTGTTGTATATCTTTTAATTTGTCACTTATCATGATCCATGATCATGATGTTGTAACACAAAAACGCATCTTTAGTGAGACAACACTTAGTGATTTCTCTGCCTCCTTTGACTCTCGTTCCTTTGTTGATTGTGAAAATGTTGATTCATTTGTGCAAAGTTTCAACAACCACTGTCGGTTAGTTTTGGATATGGTAGCACCTGTTAAAAACATTTCAGGTTCACATAAAAAAGCCCTCCCATGGATGAATGATAACATTTGTAGTTTTAGGAGATTATGTCGTAAGACAGAGTGTCTGTGGAAAACAACTAAATTAGAGGTACACAGGCTCCATTTAAAATACATGATACTGGATCTAAATGAGTTGATAAAGCAGGTTCGCTCGGCTTACTTTTCCAAACTTATGTCAGGTAATAAGAACAATCCTAAAGTCTTGTTTGACACCATCGAAAATCTAACTGCACCCTCAGCTCGTCTTGTGCCTGTGTACACACAGGAAGACTGTAACAACTTGTTGTCATTTTTTGTGAACAAAGTACACAACATTAGGGCCAGTGTCAAAGTTCCCCTAATCACAGTGTGTTCTAATGAATGCTCAATGGTGTTGTCTTGGTCGTCTTTCACTCCTGTCAGCCTACAGGATGTGAAGACATTAATAGGAAATATGAAACCATCTTCCAGCCCCGCTGACATTGTCCCAACACCCCTGTTGTTGAAAATGTTAGATATCGTTGGCCCCTGTGTGGTAAAAATAATTAACCTGTCACTTACATCTGGCTCAGTCCCCTGCTACTTCAAACACGCTGTGGTAAACCCGATCCTTAAAAAGCCCAATCTTGACCCTTCAGAACCTAATAACTATAGGCCCATTTCAGAACTTCCATTTATTTCAAAAATTTTGGAAAAAGTAGTGGCATGCCAGCTGACTTCCTTTATGGAGCAGCAAAACTTATTTGATATTTTTCAGTCTGGTTTCCGGAAAATGCACTCCACTGAAACAGCTCTTATCAAAGACTCTAATGATGGGATGATGGCAGCGGACACTGGCCGCTACACTGTACTTGTACTTCTCGATTTGACTTCTGCTTTTGACACGGTAGATCACGGTATTCTGATCAACCGGCTTCAAAATGAGATGGGACTATCTGGATCTGTCCTCCAGTGGTTCTCTTCTTATATTCAAGACAGAACCTTTAATGTTTCTATAAACAATTTACAGTCCGATGTGACCAACATCTGCGGAGTGGCACAAGGGTCAGTTTTGGGCCCTATTTTGTTTTTACTGTATATTTTGCCACTTGGTCATATTATGGGTTGTTTTAAGGATGTATTGTATCATCTCTATGGCGATGATGTCCAGTTGTATTGTTCTTTCAATGATACTGAGTTCCATCGATTGTCAGTGTTCTTAGAGTGTGTGTCTTCTATCAAAGAATGGCTAGCCTCTAATTTTTTGCAGATAAATGCAAGTAAGACTGAAACATTGATCTTTGCTCCAGACCACAAGATCCCGGTGATCAAACAGCACCTTGGCTCTCTTGGTTCCTCTGTCAAATCCAGCCTCAGAAACCTGGGGGTTGTGTTTGACCAGGCCATGTCATTGGAGATACACTCAAAACAGCTTGTCCGAAACTGCTTTTATCACCTCAGGAATATCTCTGAAATACGCAAAATGCTGTCAAAGAAGGACCTGGAAATTATTATTCATGCTTTCATATCAACTAGACTCGATTATTGCAACTCTGTCTTTACCTTTTTGAATAAGTCTGCTCTGAACAAACTGCAAATGGTCCAAAATTCTGCTGCTAGACTTCTAACTGGTGCCCCCCGAAGGTCTCATAACACTCCCGTTTTGTTACCTCTCCACTGGCTCCCTGTAAAATATAGGATTGATTTTAAGATTTTAGTGCTGACTTTCAGGGCCTTAAACAGTCAGGCCCCACAGTACATCAAGGACCTTTTGAGACCGCACTCCTTATGCCGCACTCTTCGGTCTTCTGGTCAGAACCTGCTTATGGTCCCCAAAACTCGTTATAAGACTCGAGGGGACCTGTCTTTTCAGTATGTTGCCCCCAGTCTGTGGAACGCCCTGCCCCTGTCTCTGCGCCTGGCTAAATCTGTTGACTCTTTTAAAAAAGATCTGAAGACTTGTTTATTCAAGAAAGCTTTTGGTTGATGGGTTTTAACTAGTATCACTTTGATTTTACATATGTACTATATATACATGTTATTTACATTGTTTATATAAGGTTTTCATTTTACCTTTCTCGTGTACAGCACTTTGTGATTTTATCTGTGAAAAGCGCTTTAGAAATAAACTTTACTTAGTCAGACATATTTTTCCTGAGATCGCTTATATTTTACATTTAAGACTCATTATGATCAATATCTGGGTGACTTTGGTCTGAAAGCTTGCTCTGTAATAGGTAAGCATAAAGACCATTAAATCACCTCTAGGCCTTAAAAACATGGTGCTGTGAGATGCAGAAAAACCAAATTCATTTTCCTTCATGCCGTGCAGTGAAGGCAGGATGCACAGATAGCTCGCGTGCAGTCAGTAAGACCTCACCCTGCAGATGAGCGTGAAAACAATGGGCTGCAAAGAAACAGGATGGTGCCCTGTGCCAGTGCCAGTGCCAGGCCCACGCGGGACCCTTGCCTGCCCGACCTTTCTAACAGGTCTCCAGTCAGAAAGGTCAGGAGGATGACTGGAGGTACAGCAGTCCTGACACATCACAGGAAGACAGAGAGGGCAGACAGGAAGTAAAACAGCTATAATAAGAGGGAGATATTTATGAATAGATGCATCAGCAGTAAAAGAGAAAAAAATATGCTTCAATTAAGGCATTTTCAATGGTGCCCATCAACAAACAGGCAAGACGTTTTGGATTTATTATTTTGACCTGAAATATACCTCTTATACAATAAATCTTCACAATTCTTTCTCCCATACAGGCAAGAAGTAGGTAAGAGATTATAGTTACTAGTGTAGCTGTGTCACTGAGACCATAAACAAATCCTGAAATGTGTGAGATTCCACAGCTTTTTGGCATGTTTCTTTCGTTTCATAATTCAAGACCACTTTACACAACACAACAAACATGTTTGGAACCATTTGCATGCAAATAGCATGAACCCATTTACCATAATTAAAAAGTCATGTGTTTATAAAACAAGAGCTAGATGCAAGCGCAATGATCAGACGTGTCCATCTGTAGGTTTACATAGAACAACAATGGAAAATCATCACAGTGGTATGCAAAAATTATTTCTGTATGATCTGACCCCTTGACCGTTGCAACACCTCTCTTTTTTCAGCTTCTTGAAGTTAAAAGTCAAATGGAGACCCTAAGCTTGTTTCCATTCCCTAAAAATGGATATTTGTACACAGTTTGAGGCAAAAGTTTGGTTTCTGGGATCTTCTCAATTAGTGTAAAACACCACAGTCTGTATTGTGGATGAAATGAAAAGCTGACAAGGATTTGGTGGGTGATATTTAAAAGGTCAAGGGGTGACTAACATTACTTCGGTTTAGTACAGCAAAATGAAAAGATCATTAACTGGGAAGATTACTGGAAACATCAGAAAGGAAATCTCCTGCTATTTGCTCTTGGACTCATTTAGGACATGGGAGGTATTTCACTGTCAGACACTATGTAGAAAAAAAACTTTAATCATGTTATTTTTAGTGTGAAGACAGCAGTTGGTAAGAGTAATGTGCTCATTCGACTAGTTATTTGAGAACAATGTGAACTTGGCTGAAAAACTAATGACTTACAAACATTTTAGTTTTATGTGAGAGTGTTTAATTCTCGGTGAACTGACTTTTTTCCCCTTATTTTTATGAAATACTTAAAGGGATACTTTAGCTGTTGGAAGATGAATGTGTATTTAATGGTGGTCATGTATATAGTAGAAATGTGAAATTATTTTTGAAATTGAAGCATTCTAGACTGAGAAAAGGCAGAAGATTTATTTTTTACTCATGTGGCTGAAAGACAACAACTCCCAGAATGCACTTGCTTTGCTGCCCTTTCGAGGCCAGGCCACTCCCTACCCACGCCTACCGGTTACAGGCGGCAGGCGGAATGTTCTCCACACATTCTCTAGGCCAGGTGTGCCCAACCCTGCTCCTGCCGATCGACTGTCCTGCACAGTTCATCTCCAACCCTAATCAAACACAGCTGCCTTTAATTTACAAGTGATCCTGAAGACCTTAATTGGTTGCTTCAGGTGTGTTTGATTAGGGTTGGAGATAAACTGTGCAGGGCAGTCGATCGGCAGGAGCAGGGTTGGGCACTCCTGCTCTAGGCTAATACATACCCTAGTAACAGTGAAGGTTTATAAAAAGAACCACAACCAATGTGAGTTATAACTTTTAATTAAAAAAATGATTAATATTAACAATTTTACTCTCAAAGCTCTTCCAGAGCTTCAGCTGTTTCCTTATATTCATTCACATTATTGTCCGTCAGGAGCTGGATATCTCCATCTGATATCCTGGACAACACTGTGGGCAAAACGAAACGATAGTATTTACCAAGTCGCTCGCCTTGCAGGAACCATTCCATAAAGTGACAGTAGGCTGTTAGGCGATATTGTCTACAAAACAGTAAGCACAACGTTAGCAATGTGAACTATTTGCACATACAGTATGCTATCATAGATGTAAATATAACAACAATAGCTCAGCTGACTACACGGGAAGAACATTGTGATAACGCCGGGTGTCCAAACTCTGTACATTACGTCTTGGTAAAAAAAAGAAAAACAAAACAAATACTCACTTTACACTAAGCCGTCCTTTTGTCCCTGCAGGCTTTGGCTGGCGTTTCCAATTTATCTCGTCCAGAAGAAAATGGGATTGCTGAAATTCGCGACAGCTCTCTATCTGTTTCCATAGGCGCACAGCGAGAGCACTGACACCACCAGTCCGCCCCAGCTCGAGTCTGGCCAGGCTCGAGTCAGGTCTTGCTCCCTTGCTGCAGCAGCTGCTCCGGCCGCCTCTTGTTCCTCCATCTCCCGCAACTGTTCATCGCTGTATTGCGGCTCGTACAGGTAGCTGCGAGCATCAAATTCATGCAACAGATCTTCGAAATCCCCTTCTACCATTTCAACTTCAAAACTACCTTCCGCCATCGTGATTAGCCTACTATACAAACTTTCTACACAGAGCAAGAGCCTGTTAGCTTAGCTTCTACAGAAAGATGGCTGATACTATCTTTACTTTCTGTAAGTGAGATCCAGCCCCATATGGGCATGGTGAAAACATGCAGAACTAGCTACTAGTACTGGTTTTAAGCCTCTGGCCCAAAAATCCTCCAATGACGCAAAATGACGATTTTTGCGTCATCAGATGATTTTTTCCAGACTAAAAATATACAAATCACGGTAATTCGAAAATACTAATGGTTCTCTACTGATACAAAGCTTAATGCTAAATCCTGAAGTATCCCTTTAATACATGCAATCCCCATACTTTCAGGCACCTTATATACAACACATATACAACAAAGTTCTGTAATAAAACTCTATATGGCACAGGCTGAAGGTCCTTAATTCAATTTGTTAGCGATCACATCATTATCTACATAGTGCAGGTGCTTGGTTGCTGTGGCATTAACAACCAATAAGTTTGCTTACTCAACATTCAAATACTTGGCATTGTGTTGCTGTTAGCAGTCTGCAGCACGCTTTCAGAAACCCTCCACCTTCTCCAGCTCCACCTGTATAGATCTGCCGCGTGGCTTATTTCATGTGTGTTATATGTGCAGCAGCAGTGTAGCAGATATATTCTGCCAATACCAAATACATTAACATTGCCACATCCATTACCATGCCAATCTTTCAGAGAGTAGTCATGACAGAAATCTATTTTAATGTTGTATCACCATCAGTATAACTGCAACATTGCTGAGTTTTTTTTTTGTTTTTTTTTTTGTTTTTTTTATCCAGTTCACGAAAGGGCTCTGAATATCCCTGAGGTTTGAATGCACTGAAATCAATAAAACCAGGCAACAGGGCCTTTAACCTGATTGTAAACATACTCTAACTCAGCATAGAGGCTCAACAGCTGGATTTCCTAATACAGTTATGGTAAACAGTGGGCTTGCATCCATGGGAAAATCCTTGTGCCTGTTATGTTGCAAGCTTTTATTTAAGCTGAGGAGAAGCCAATAGTCATGCTCTGGAGAACAGCTGCCCTGATGTTTCCTTGAACTGCATTACAGTGGTTACTCTGTTGTCTCATCCCTCCAACCAAAACAGGAAAAATAATTGCTGTTAGACTAGGCACACAGAGTTGATGTACTAAATAGTCCCATGGTCCCATTCCTGTCAACTTCACCCAGTTGTAAGCAATAAGTAGTCTTGTTAGCTTCACCAAAAAGAACATTGTTATCTCACTTTTGTTGGACTTTGTATAGTACCAAATTCTGGGCTAGGTTACAAAGCAATAGCAGGAGGTTTATTGACAGGGGAATATACCATGACCAATTGAGTTATAAGCCACTGTACTTGGTGTGACTGTTTAAGGATTTATCACTCTCAGCATCTCTAGAGAGTCTTTTTAGTGTACAGTGTAGTAACAGTACATAATAGTGTACTGGTAAAAGTGATGGGTCATTGAGGGTCATTATGAACATAAGTTAGTAATCATCATACATCAAGTCATGTGAGACGAGGGATCATCTGTATTAGCTACATAAAAATAGGGAACCTCCAGTTTTAGAGAGCAATGTGACTGAATGGAATTAAAAGGGATGAAATAAGCCATGGTTTGCCATTCAGTTTGATCTTTACAGTCAACTCACTTCATGATAATATTTTGTCATTTTCTGGTACAATACAAAACAAAATCTATATAACCGCCTTTCATATCCATTGCTCTCTTTGATAAATATGGCTGAATCATATTTGATTTTCATGAATAAATAGCCACTATTCATCTTTTAACCTTAACCTAATCTTAAGGCCTGTTTACACCGATGACTGACACTAGGGGTCCCCCGGGGAAAACGCCACAACAGCTGAACCATGTTACAGATGTTGGCAAGCCCTGTGTGCCAGATAACAAGTGCACCCACAACATCATAACCCACCCAACGCCCCAAGTAAGCCATAAAGTCCTTTGTACCACGCGGGGGCAGAGAGAATAGTACTTACCATGGGAATAGGTCACTTGTTGGCTATTTATATACGCTACTGCCACCGCGTTGGCCTTCTCGAGGCAGCTGATGTGCTACTGCAGTCGAGGTCCTGTTGAGGAGCCTGACACTATGACCGAGTTGCACATGGCATTCCATCCAGTTTTGGATGTGTATTTTGTGACCACCCCCCTGGACACGTGTTCTAGGGGAACATCTGCCCGCAGAAATGCAAGGTCTGTCCAAGGACTGAATAAGCGACGACAAATCGTTGTGACAACCATGCAATGTATGCCACTGAACCATGCCTGAATCGAGGCAGTTGATGTGCCACTGCAGGTATAGGTATAGGTCCGCTTTATATTCAGCCTGGCATGAAAGCACTGGGTTCACTCGAGCACGAGGTTGCTTTGGGAAGGAAACTGAAAGGACCATTGGAAAGGGCTTTACAGCTACCTCCTAAATCTGGCAGCTCTATCCAACCCTCTGTGGAACGTCAGAAAGACCTAATCAAAAAGGTAAAGGAAAATGTTGCACGAGCACAAGCTAAACAGAAAAAGTATTATGACCAGCAACACCAGCCGATACAGTATCAGGTCGGAGACATAGTTTGGGTGCGAACACATCCTTTATCAAAGGCTTATGAAGGCTTTATGGCTAAACTTTCACCAAAATGGAAGGGCCCTGCTAATATTGTTAAGAGATTAGGCCTCGTAAACTACCAAGTTGCATTAATGTCTGATCCCTCCAACCTCGATACCTATCACATTCAGAATATTAAAATTTTCCATGGTTGGCAAATTTTCCATTGAGCAGGGGTATATGTAACGGCCCCTAGAGCAGTTACTATGGTTTTAAACTGTAGTACCACTACCATGCCCCAGGGGGCTCTCTAGACTACTCCTCCTCTGGATAAAAGGCAGGGAGAAGTAGATTTGGGACATGTTTGGTTGGAGAGAAGCATGGCCTCCTCCTGTGCTAACCTTATGCGTAGAGTCCAGGTTGAGAAACTGGTGTTTTAAGCTCATCCAAGTAAGTGTTTTGTTAATTTTGTGATGTTAACATTTGTATTTGGTGGGTTACGTCTTGTTTGGGGTCATTTCATGTGATTATTTGGTGCTAATGTTAGCTTGTGTGTTTCTATTTAGAAGGACTTCTTGTACATCACTCATCCACTATGGTTATCTTTCTTATTCTACTGAGTTGAGACATCATCCATCCTCTGCTGTACTGTTTCGTATGGGGATTTTACTGAGTTATGCCAATATCATCATTGGATAAATTGAATCAACTGATAACAAGGATGTTTGAGTGCTGCAAGGACGCCATTATTGCAACTTACCCTAAACTGAAGCCTGAATGGATTGAAGCTAGAATTTGATGTTGAATGGACTGTTTACTCCTTTCTTGTTTAGCAAACAATCTTCATTCTATCTTCATATGGTGACTCTATGTTAAGATTCTTTTGTGTGGAATATTTGATATCAACACTTCTGCAACTACTTCTGTGTTTGGGCTTATGGTTTGAGTGTTTCTGAGTCTGGTTAAATCTGTTATAGTTAAGAGAGTCCTCTCTTATAAATTTATTGTGTGATGCGGCCTTCTGAGAGTTCTCAGTTGGACGGTTACAATACCACATTTATTTGTTAGAATGAAGTAAGGGCTGTAGAAACCCTTACTTCTGGAGGGACTGGCTCTATTGTATCCTTAGCTCTATTGAGCCAACGCGCCGGGTTGGGAAGTGCTAACCAGGCCTCCAAACTCAGGACAAGCGGCACTAGAGGAACAATCATTTTTGAGGTACCTGCAGTGGGACAGCGAAGCATTGGAGTCGGGGAGCCATGATCCTGTGGGTGTGGGTGTACTGGAACATTTACTGGCCCCAAATGGAACCTGTGACGGTTAAGGATGCTGGTGTCCTCTGAATGCGCCACACTGACCTGTGCAGGACTTTGTGTGAGTTGCTTCCTAACACGAGGAGCTGGTAAGTCCACATCCATCATATCCGGTCTGCAAACTATGTGACCCAGAGAATGCGGTAGTTGCTCTTTCTTTAAAAATGTGGGCAAGGAGCAGAGCAAAAAGAAGATGAAACCAAAGATTCTCCACCCGGCCCTCCAACGGAGCAGATCGCATTCTTGGGGTTCTTAGCACTCACCTGACGAATGGGCTGTGTTGCCTTCCTGCAGGTAGTTCAACATTGCGAACGGGCTGTGGGCTCGAGCTGCAGTGGAGCTTCTGTGGGAGCTGCTGGTGGACGCCCTTGGCAACAAGCAGACGGGACCTTGGTGGCCTGTAGGTGGCCTTGTGCATCGTTGCAATTGTCATGTTCTCACAGTGAGGACATAAGCCATCCACAAGTGCTGTCATAGCGTGGGTGAGACCCAAAAACATGAGACAGTGACCTTAACCCTTTCACACGTACGATCACACCAGTGTGATCAGTCTTGGCTGGTCCCTGAAGTGTACGATCACACCGGTGTGATTAGAACAGTCAGTGCATCACGTGATCAACTGCTAAATTCAAACGTGCTTTAGCGCGTTTGCTGGCGCTGAGCCAGAGAAGGACCCACTCAGTGATGTCATATATCACAACTATTGAGTGTTTTCAACCACATAATGTTTATTTTAGGTTTCAGACATTTAAATACACACAAGTACTAGCAAAACAATGATTTTGAGTTTGTAACATACACACTGATTTCTATGGAAGTGGCAATAATAATCCTTTACATTATAATAAGGCGACACGTTTTATTCATATCAGATACACATTGTGTAAGTAGCTTTACATTTGACCCTATTCTTCTCCCAGTTCACCAGCCACTTACTTTAATGCATTTCGTGAGAAGTGGAGGAATTGACGTGTAAATCCAACAGATCCGATTCTCTGAACTGTGAAACAAACTAACATGGCGCCGCCCATCGCGCATACAGCTCAACTAACGCGATCGATATAAAGGTGTTTAAACAACAAAACACATCCACTTGCACATATTTGACAATCGGAATATCAGTGTTTTATGCTATAGCTAATACATTTGTGAATATTTTTAATAATAAAGGGAAAATGACATAAAAGCAGATCATCATTCATTCAGCGCTGTGTTGTGGTTGCGCTGTGTCACGTGATAAGCAATGACGCGTCACCATGGAAACATTAAAGTGACAAGTTCTAAATAACGGTCGCCTTGAAAAACTCACGCTGGGGGGCCAGTTAGAATATTTTAAACTTAAGTGTGAAAGGGTTAACTGTCAGAGGCTGAAAGATATCGACCACATACAGAAACACAAAGGCAGAAATGTATTTTTAAAAAGAAGCTCTCCGTCTGTGTTTGCTCTTTTAGAAGAAAGCTGCTGTCATATGTTGCTGAAGCACCTAGGCGAACTCTCTTTGCACTTATTTGCTCTTTTCCTTTGGAGACTGAAATACCGTAACAAGCAACTCGCTTGTTCCAGAGGTGAATTAAATGAGATTGTGTCGAGATGACACAAATTCAGCTCCAAAGAACAAATCTGAATGAGTGATGCACACCGTCTCCCTTTTATACCCGTATGTCTGGTGGAGTGGCATGCCAATTCAACTTGCCAATTTGCATTGGCCTATTCTTAAAGGAACACTCCACCATTTTTTTAAATAGGGCTTATTTGTCACGGAAAACACACGGATCCAGTAGCAGGTAACAGAAATCTTTATTTTGCACTCAAAATTGAGCCCAAGAAATATAACAGAAGTACAAAAGAAAAGAGGAATTCCAAAAAGAGTCCACTGGGGCAGGAGAGCACTTCTCAAAAAACAAAAGCAAAAATATAGCGTCACCCGACGCAGTGTCCAAGTCACACTGAATTCCTAGTACAGAGGAGGACCGGGGCGGTACATCCAAGTCCCAACAGAAGAAAACACCTGGGCAGGCAGTAGAGGAAACAGGCCTGGAGACAGTGGAAGCAGGACAAAAATCAAAATGCAAAAACAAAACAAAACAAAATCACACTTGGAGTCTGAAGCAAGGAGAAGCAAGGCAAGGCTGAGACGGTCACAGGAACAGCATAACACACAACAGCGGTCTGACAAAGGACTGAACACAAGAGGATCTAAAATACGGGAGATAATTAGGGATTGACTGACAACAGGTGTGCAGAGAACAATGATAATTAAGGATAACTAGTGGGAGGGGAGATGTCACAATGACAACGAGCACATGGCAAACTGTCAAAACAAAACACATTTGCTCAAGACAACAAGGAACCCAGTACCTGCCCCCCCCCCCCCCCCCTCGAGGAGCGCCACCTGGCACAATTGGGAGGGGTTCACCTCGTCGCCGACGAAAGTCCTCGATCAGAGTCTGGTCCAGAATATCCCGAGCCGGAACCCAACTCCTCTCCTCCGGACCGTAGCCCTCCCAGTTCACCAAATACTGGAAACCCCGACCACGGCGTCTAACGTCCAAAAGTCTTCTCACAGTGTAAACTGGAGTACCATCCACTAGACGAGGGGGACCGAAACACAGGCTTGACGTCTCGGCGTCGGGTTCCTGTGCAGGGAAAAGGGGCGGTTGATAACCCATAGAACATTGAAAAGGAGACATACCCGTAGACGCTACCGGCAGGGAGTTGTGGGAATATTCAACCCACGATAGCTGCTGACTCCAGACGCTCGGACTATGTGATGCCAGGCAGCGGAGAGCTCGCTCGAGATCCTGGTTGGCTCGTTCGGCCTGCCCGTTGGTCTGAGGGGGTGAAAACCTGAAGACTCGTCGAGGCCCCGATCTGTCTACAGAACTCTTTCCAAAACCGGGAGACAAATTGGGGTCCTCTGTCGGAGACCACGTCCACCCGAAGGGTATATCATGGGCCGCCTTGGAGAAGCGGTCCACCACCATCAGAATCACGGTGTTACCTCTCGATGGGGGAAGACCAGTGACAAAATCAAGGGCCAGGTGAGACCAAGGGCGAGAGGGGATGGGCAATGGCTGCAACAGACCAACAGGAGAACGGTTAGGCGTCTTATTTTGAGCGCATACAGAGCAAGCCAACACAAACTGACATCTAGGGCCATGGATGGCCACCAAAATCGCTGACAGATGGTAGCCAGAGACCTCCGAACCCCCGGATGACAGGCTACTCTGGACTCATGCCCCCACCGTAGGACCTCAGGACGCAGCCCGGCCGGCACAAACAACCGACCCTCCGGGCACCCCCTTGGGACCTCCTCTCTCTGAATGGCCTCCCTCACCCGCAGTTCGACGTCCCAGGATAGGGATCCCACCACCACCTCCCTGGAGAGAATGGTTTTGGGAGCCGCCTCCCCCCCAGGACCCTCGAACATACGAGAGAGGGCGTCAGGCTTAACATTTTTGGAGCCGGGCCGGTACGAGAGGGAGAAATTAAACCGCCCAAAGATGACTGCCCAGCGGGCCTGGCGAGCATTTAACCCTCTGAGGTCGACGCACGATAGTCTCGCTTTTTTTCTTATCGGTGCAAAAGAAACTCATAATACTCTGTTGATTTTGATCTTACATATTAAGTGTTGTAATTCATTAGATCCTGATAAGTGTCTACTTTTTGTGGATACTCACAATAAAAACAAAGTTTTGTGCTTTTCGCCAAATAAAGAAAAACAAACATGGTGCGCGTTCTGACTTCTCTCTGTCAGTTAAGTCCATTCTGAAACGCGTCCGAAAATTAACTGTAATTCCGCGAATACTTGTCATACAGGCACGAGTGTTTTTCCATAATGAAGCTTGAACTCTCTTCTTTTAAATGAATTAATTTATATAAAAAAACAAATATTCTCAGTTTATGTAATCTGTATGTAAAGAGAGAGATGTCAGTCTTTTTCTTTCCAGCTCATTATACCTGATTACGCGTTAATGTGCCACGCCCACGGAGAGCGCGCGGTATTCGAACGCAAATGATCTAAGGCAAGCCATTCAAACATGCTAATGCCCACCAGCTGGATTATAAAACACATAATGTTTAGTAAGTATCTTACCACAGCTGTGTACACAGCGTATCCCTATGCTGTGAGCAATAATACTATCTAATAACCCTGGAAAATGTACCAGAAGTTGGTAGTTTCATTTCGAGGAGCAACGGATCCAGCTGATGTAGTAAGTCATTTATTCTTAAGTGCTTTGTTCTAATCGCGATATTGAATAGTGTCTGACTGTAAACGCAAAAAGACTGTTTAAATATGAATTGCGTGTCTGTGGCTAAATGATGAATGAACGGCACAGGCGCGCGCACTTTGTTTACTACAGTTATACAGCGCGTGTCTGTGCCGTTCATTCACTCTACATTAGTAAACGTTATGTTTACATGAACACATCCAAACTATATTGCTATAGCCAAGATGAGTAAAAATAGACTAAAAATATGTTGAAATAAAATGTCTGTATAAGCAACAAACTGCAAATTCACATGTATATGCTAATATATCATACACAATAAGTTACAGACTAAATATGAATGTTTAGACAAGATTTTGTGATTAGTTTTGGATAGATTATAAAGTTTTGACTGTAAAAAAAAAACTGCTGTCACATTAAATAGGTACGCTTTTGTTCACCAATTTCTGTTCATAGTTAAATATACTATAGTATGATGTTTTGTCAAAAATAAAGTAGGTATTAGAGCCCTGCACGGGACCTTTTCCGTCCCGCTCCCGCAAGATTTTGTCCCGCTCCCGCAAAAATATGTTTTTTTCTCCGAATACATTGCATATTCTGTCTGCTACTCTGTTATTTTTTCTTTCTTGCTCCCTTGTTGAATATAAATTTAAAAAAAGAAATGGAAAATAAACAAATGTTTCGTTTTATTTGCGTTTAATTCAATGGATGAACATGAACTTAGAACATAGAAATACAGTAAAAAAGTAAGAAATGTAAATTAATAAAAATATACCATAATAATTATAGTATAGCCTAATAAATTATATAATAATAATAAACCTGGATTTCTTGACATTTTCGACTGACTTGCCGTAAACGTAAGGGAAGTTTGGCGTTTCAAAACAGTGCACACATGACGCTTCAGACCTGAAGTTCCAGACATGTGCCCGATGTATGTCAGTATTTTGCAGCATTTGTCACAGCTCGCAAAAGGAAGGTGCTTTCCATCACTGTCGCATACTACTGAAAAACATTTCCAAATCTCAGATTTTCCTTTGTTTGGTTTTGTAGTTTTGCATGTTCCTTTCTTTAATAACGAACTAATATCTGTAGCACTAAATGATGCAGTGCAGACATTTTACCTCTGTGTGGTAGGCTTGGCTGTTCTGCGCCTATGAACCACGCGAAAGTTAGCTTCCGACCTTGTGCCTGTAAATCGTTTTTATTTTAGTTATACTTGTTGCTTGTGCATTAGATAAATAAAGGTTTATTTGTTTCTAGTTATTTTATTTTGTTCTATATTTCCCGCAAATAATTTTATTTTCCCGCAACCCGCACACAATAATATCTTGCCGCCCGCACCCGCATTTACCCATCAAATATTGTCCCGCGCCGCACTCGGTTGCGCTGGGTCCCGTGGGTCCCGCGGTAGTCCCGCGGGAGTGCAGGTCTCTAGTAGGTATATTGAATTATCAACTAAGATGTTATTATAGTGTTTGTTCCAATATTCAAACTAATGAATCCTTACCCTTTTTAATACGTATGATAAAATGTATACTTTTTACAAAGAAATACACTTGAAATATTGTTAAATTAGGGCCAAGCACCGGAGGTGCGGAGGCACCAATTGTATCTGTTCCCGTTCTTATTATTATTATTATTCCGCTCTTGGAGTCTATGGCAGCCAATAGAACCAATTGCGGGAAAGTTGTTTTGGTTTGACATTCTGATAGAGGACAGTCCCAACATTAAATACACCAATTTTGGTGTTTCTAAGTCATTGCCTCTAGCGCCAACACCTGTCCAAAGTTTCACTTTTATTTTGCTAATAACTTCTGAAGCGTACGGCCAATCAACACAATTCTTTTTTCCTCTGATTCCTGAGCTCATGACGATTCGATTGCACTCCATGAGGCCATTTTCCGTCATAAAAATATGTAAACCATCTTGAATTTTCTCAAAAAGCTACTTTTTCAAACTCGTCCTAGATGGTTTGTCCGATTTGCACGAAAATTGAACCAGATCATCTTCAGGCAGTGCTGACAAAAAGTTATTAAAATCAAATTGATTCGTCAAATCGTTTTTGATAAACGCTCGAACAAATTTTACGTAGCGCTTGCAAAAACAGTCGTAAGGCTGTATCTTCGCAACGCTTTAGCGTATAAAGACCAAACTTGGTCCATGTCATCACAAGCATGATCTGAGGGTACATGCTGCGTTTCGGCGCAGCGCCACTTACTGGTCCGGAGATACAGAAAATGGCTATTTTTGCTTATAACTTCTGAACGGTTTGTCCAAAAATCATAAAAGTGGTCTCGTTAGATTCAAGGCGTCATGTCGAGTCGAGCGATATCCAATTTTTGCAGGTCGGCCATTTTGGCTGTCGGCCATTTTGAATTATGTGCTAAAATGCTGTATTTTCTGAACGCATGAACGAATTGTTACGAAACTCGGTATGGGTCATCAGTACAATGCCCTGAAGGAGCCTGAGAAGTTTCGGAACAGGGCCATCTAGTGGTAAAATTTATTTTTCAAATGCTTATAACTCTGGGTGTGGTTTACTTATTTTCAAGGGAGTCATCTCGTTAGGTTCCTGAATCCTTGCCAAGTCCACAGATACCAAACATGCTAGGTTTTGCCTAACGGTTTGTGTAGCGTTGTGATTTAGCGCTGAAAAAACATATGCCGATATCTTCGAAACCGTTAGTCCGATCGAGATGAAACCACCGTCAGAAGTTTGCAACCATATCTTGTTAACCAAACTTTTTAGCCCAAATGCCAAAATATTGATAGTAAGGGGTAGTAAAATTCAATCAAAGTCACATGTCAGTCATTTTTGACATGTTTTTTCATATAAATGTCAATAACTCCGAAGCGAATTTAGATATTTTCACCAAATTGGGCACACACATGTATGGGCTCATTCCGAGGACACAGGAAAAAAATTGTGAGATTTTGCCTCTTGGTGGCGCTATAATAAATCAAAACATGAAATTCATGAAAGTTTTGTGATGTAAAATGCTATACTGAACAAATGCATTGGTGTAACATTCTGAAACTCAGAATTTGCAACCATCACCATCTCCTGAAGGTACTCAGGAGTAGATTTTGAGACAGCGCCACCTTTTGGTCAAAAGTTATAATTAAATATACAAGAATGCTAATAACTTTTGAATGAATTTGCCTATTGTAATGACTCTGGTCTTAATTGATTCCTTGGGTTATGCTGAAAACAAAGATACCCATTTTGCCAAAGTCAGCCAAACTTCCTGTCCGCCATCTTGATTTTCATTAAATACCTACTTTTTCTATCTCCTCCTAGACCGTTTGTCCGATTTTCACCAAAATCGAATTGTATCTTCTCCAGACCGTGCCGACTAAAAGTTATGGATTTTGTGTTGATAGATGAAACCGTTTTCGTATACCGCAGCATCAAAGTTGAGGCATGCTGCCAAAATGACTATTCAGACTTTATCTCTGCAATTCCTTGACATTTTGAATGGATTCTAATTGATTCGTTAAATTGTTTTCGATAACCACTCGAACAAATTTTACGTAGCGCTTGCAAAAACAGTCGTAAGGCTATATCTTCGCAACGGTTAATCGTATTCAGACCAAACTTGGTACGTGTCATCACAAGCACAACCTGAGGAAACATGCTGCGTTTCGGCGCAACGCCACCTACTGGTCCGGAGAGATGAAAAATGGCTATTTTTGCTTATAACTTCTGAACAGTTTGTCCAAAAATCATAAAATTGGTCTTGCGACTTATTTTCACGGGAGTCATCTCGTTAAGTTCCTGAATCGTTGCCGAGTCCAACGATACCAAACATGCTGGGTTTTGTCTTATGGTTTGTGAAGCGTTGCGATTTAGCGCGAAAAAAACATTTGGCTATATCTTCGAAACCGCTTGTCCGATCGAGATGAAACCACCGTCAGAAGTTTGAAACCATAGCTTGTTAGCTCGATGTCAATGCCCAAATGCAAAAATATTGATAGTAAGGGGTAGTAAAATTCAAACAAAGTCATGTGTCAGTCATTTTTTACGTGTTTTTTCATATAAATGTCTATAACTGAAGCGAATTGAGATATTTTCACCAAAATTGACACACATATGTATGGGCTCACTCTGAGGACACATAAAAAAATTGTGGGACTGAGCCTCTTGGTGGGGCTATAATAGAACAAAACATGAAATTCCCATTGACTTCAATACAGTTTTGTGAAATAAAATGCTATACTAAACAAATGCATTGCTGTAACATTATGAAACTCAGAATTTGCCAACAACACCATCCTCTGAAGGTACTCAAAAGATTTAGAGATAGCACCACCTGTTGGTCAAAAGTTATAATTAAATTTCCAAAAATGCTAATAACTTTTGAATATATCTGCCTGTTGAAATGCCACTGGTCCTAATAGATTCCTTGGGTCAAACTGAGAACATAGATACCAGGTTTTCCTTATTTGGCCGAACTTCCTGTCCGCCATCTTGATTTTTTGAATCAAAACCTACTTTTTCAAACTCCTCCTAGACCGTTTGTCCGATTTTCACCAAAATCGAATCCTATCATCTCCAGACCGTGCCGACTAAAAGTTATAGATTTCATGTCGATAGATGAAACCTTTTTCGTATAGCGCAGCAGCAAATTTGAGGCATGCTGCCAAAATGACTATTAAGTCTTTATTTCTGCAATGCCGTGACATTTTGACACCAAACTTTGTATGTGTCATTATCACCTCACTCTGACCACATCATATCGATTTCGTAACTGCGCCACCTATTTGTCGAAAGTGATAAACCATTAAATCATCTTAAAAGTTATTGTATATATGATTTTTTAGCCATTTATCCAAAGTTCTCTTAAAATGTCTTTAATTGCTCCTTGCTGCAGTTGGTCTGCCACTCCCACCCATGATGGCATCTGTTGCCGCTTCTTGCGCTTGGCCCCGGTAATGGCTGCTTGCAGCTATATTTATTATTATTATTATTACGACTGGGCGTCTATGGCAGCCCATAGAACCGTTTGTGGGAAAGTTGTTTTGGTTTGACATTCTGATAGAGGACAGTCCCAACATTAAATACACCAATTTTGCTGTCTCTAACTCATTCCCTCTAGCGCCACCACCTGTCCAACATTTCACTGTTATTATGCTAATAACTTTTGAACCGTACGGCTTATCAACAAAATTAAATTTTCCTCTGATTCCGGAGCTCATGACGATTCGATTAAATCCTATGACGTCATTTTCCGTCATAAAAATATGGCCGCCATTTTGAATTGTTCAAAAAACCTACTTTTCCAAACTCGTCCTAGACGGTTTGTCCGATTTTCACCAAAATCGCACCAGATCATCTTCAGACAGTGGGGACAAAAAGTTATGGAATTCAAGTTGATTCGTCAAAACTTTTTCGATAAATGCAAGACTAAACTTGGTACATGTCATCACAAGCATGACCTGAGGCTACATGCTGTGTTTCGGCGCAGTGCCACCTACAGGTCCGGAGATACAGAAAATGGCTATTTTTACTTATAACTTCTGAACGGTTTGTCCAAAAATCATAAATGTGGTCTCGTTAGATTCAGTGCATCATGTCAAGTCGAGCGATATCCAATTTTCCCAGATCGGCCATTTTGGCTGTCGGCCATTTTGAATTATGTGCTAAAATGCTGTATTTTCTGAACGCATGAACGAATTGTTACGAAACTCGGTATGGGTCATCAGTACGATGCCCTGAAGGAGCATGAGAAGTTTCGAAACAGTGCCACCCAGTGGTAAAATGTATTTTTCAAATGCTTATAACTCTGGGTGTGGTTGACTTATTTTCACGGGAGTCATCTCGGTAGGTTCCTGAATCCTTGCCGAGTCCTACGATACCAAACATACTAGGTTATGCCTTACGGTTTGTGTAGCGTTGTGATTTACCGCTTACAAAACATTTGCCGATATCTTCGAAACCGTTAGTCCGATCGAGACGAAACCACCGTCAGAAGTTTGCAATCATAGCTCATTAAATAAATGAGCCCAAATGCCAAAATATTGAAAGTAAGGGGTAGTACAATTCAATCAAAGTCACGTGTCAGTCATTTTTGACGTGTTTTTTCACATAAATGTCTATAACTCCGAAGCGAATTGAGATATTTTCACCAAATGTGGCACACACATGTATGGGCTCATTCCGAGGACACAGGAAACTTTTTTTAGATTTTGCCTCTTGGTGGCGCTATAATAGAACAAAACATGAAATTCCCATTGACTTCAATACAGTTTTGTGATTTAAAATGTCCTACTTAACAAATGCATTGGTGTAACATTATGAAATTCAGAATTTGCAACCAGCACAATCTCCTGAAGGTACTCAAAGTATTTTGAGACAGCGCCACCTTTTGGTCAAAAGTTATAATTAAATATACAAAAATGCTAATAACTTTTGAATGAATGTGCCTATTGTAATGACTCTGGTCTCAATTGATTCCTTGGGTTATGCTGAAAACAAAGATACCAATTTTGCCAAAGTCAGCCAAACTTCCTGTCCGCCATCTTGATTTTCATTAAATACCTACTTTTTCGAACTCTTCCTAGACCGTTTGTCCGATTTTCACCAAAATTGAATCGTATCTTCTCCAGACCGTGCAGACTAAAACGTATGGATTTCGTGTTGATAGACGAAACCGTTTTCTTATACCGCAGCATCAAAGTTGAGGCATGCTGCCAAAATGACTATTCAGACTTTATCTCTGCAATGCCTTGACATTTTGAAACCAAACTTTGTATGTGCCATTGTCACTTCACTCTGACCACATCACATCGATTTCGTAACTGCGCCACCTTTTTGTTGAAAGTGATAAACCA
Source organism: Siphateles boraxobius (assembly GCF_051911475.1). Lineage (NCBI taxonomy): Eukaryota > Metazoa > Chordata > Actinopteri > Cypriniformes > Leuciscidae > Siphateles > Siphateles boraxobius. The sequence continues at coordinate 38,574,652 of NW_027508734.1, read as the reverse complement.
TTAAATCATCTTATAAGTTACTTTCTAATATGATTTTTCAGCCATTTTCCCAAAATTATCTTAAAATGTCTTTAATTGCTCCTTGCTGCAGTTGGTCTGCCACTCCCACCCATGATGGCATCTGTTGCCGCTTCTTGCGCTTGGCCCCAGTAATGGCTGCTTGCAGCTATATTTGTAATTGTTGTTGTAATTGTAACCTATTTGTAATTGGTTACAATTTCTAATTGTAAAATATGTATATATAGATAATTTCTTTTGTCCTTGCATTCTTTGGGACCCTGTGACACACCTGTGTGAAAGCTGCATATTACAGTTTTTTACAGTTGCTAGGACACATCTCAATACTTAGGTCACTTTTTCAAAACTCTTCACACAATGAGCACAACAGAAGTATAAGTGGGCTAAACTGTGGATCATTTATCATTGCTTTGGCACAAAATGCATTCAATGACTACATCTTTCAAATTACATTAATTGTTTTCTCACTTCGACACAACAACCACCAAAACTCTGTGTACGTACAGGCCAATTTGCACCTGCTTACATACTGTTTTCCAAACTGTTAAACTTTTGTTCAAAACAATAACATTATACAAAACTGAATATGACAGCAATTATCTACATTTCTACAGTAATATTGTAATGAAATATATTTCGAATCTAAAAATGAAATGCTATAAAAACAATTGGACAATTGGACCAACCACAGCTGATTCCTATTGTATCTGTATCGGTGAATGGTGTGTACAAATTCTTGTATTTTGTAATTAGTCTGTGCAAAAAAAAAAAAAAAAGACATAAAATATATTGAAGCATAATGCATCATGTCTGATTCATTCCAGTAAAATATATTGGAGTGAACTCTAAACAGTAGAGAGGTGTGCTTGTTTTACAGAAGAAAACATTGTATAATGCTACCTGTTGTTAGTGTTTTTTAGGTCATTGTTTTGTGGGTGACAAAGTGTGTTTGTTTTCTGTCAACCTTTGCTAGTGTGATTGAAGAATATGTTGATTTGAGACATGTACGAAGTGATATGGTAGTTTTAGTGCATTTTGAAAGTGAAATGAACTGCTGTGCGAGCTGAAAGTTGGTTTGGAGAACTGTGTGAAGAGTTTTGAAAAAGTGACCTAAGTATTGAGAAATGTGTCCTAGCGACTGTAAAAAACTGTAATTAGCCTCATTAAGTATGTGGCACATTATCCGGCCTTTGTCTTCTCAGGTGTGAACACGCCTCCACGCATATTGCCTTCCCAAACAAAAGGTGTCTTATAAAATTTAAATCAATGTATTGTTTTGTGTAAATGATTAGGCAGGATGATTTTCAGGTAATTTTGAAGCAAAAATTCTAGGCAACAACACTCATTAGTCAAAAGTCTTGTGGACACATATTTAGTATGTGTTTTGTGGCCTTTGTAGGGTATGGACCAATCAGACACATACTAATTATTCATTATATACAAAGGTTTATGAAACTCCTCACACAGCCCAAATGAACAAACACAAGGGCAGAAACAGTGTCATGTTACAGGGCATGATAAGGAGATTTTACGACCGCCGAGGAATGTGGCCACATACTCAAGAGAGAGACTATGAAACAGAAACCCTCTTTAAAACAGACTTTGCTGCATTAATCATAGACTAACTGATCTATAAATGAACATGCATAAAACTGTGAAAGAAACAGTGTAAATGGTTTACTGTCTCGTGTACTATTAGGTATATATTATGGTATGTATCCTGGTATACAACCAACTAACGATCAATGTAACCTCACCTGTATCATGCCTCCTACCTAATTAATCCTCATTTAATGACTCACACTTTGATGTACTTCACCTTCTTCTAGAATGCAGTGTGGATGTGTTATAGCTATCTGAGCATTAATGACGGTATAATCATGCTAGGGACAAAGATTCGTAAATCAACTAAGAGCCACTTTCCCTCTCAGACATGTCACCTTTCTGATTGGTCGAGTTCAACCCTTAGGGGAGGATCTTTTCCAGGCCTTATTAGAGACAGTCCACATTTGACCTCCCTCTCTTAGTTCTTTCATCCAGCCGCAACACTGTTTTGGTGTTACTGGGGAACCCCATCCCCCTCCACGGGGGCCCCAGGGCCCAGCAGGCCTCGATTCCAACCAGATATGGGCTCAGGCAGGAGAGAGATGACTCTCTCACAAAGAACCAAGGACAATCTCAAGAGTTTTGGAACAAAGACTCCAACCAACAACGACTCCAATCACCCATCCTTCCGACTTCCTCACTTCTCCTGGGTGCTCGGCGTGGCCTCAACAGAGTCCCAGGCCCTGACCAAACCAGCCATGCGTTCCTGGAGAAAGAGAACGCTCAACCAACTTCTGCTTGACACTGCCGGAACCATCAACGACTTCAATTTTCAACAACTTCAAGAATTGTTCCCATTACGAATGCAAGTATTCAATTCAATGAAATGTGAAAATGAAATTCTGATGGTTCTTCTCATAGACCCTCTTCCGGTTTCCAATTTCATCCTATCACTAACCTATTTATCTATTCATGTGTGTATGTTGTTTAGTTTATTTATATTCATATAAATATCTATATTTAGTTAATAAAACTTGTACATAATATGTATTTGGTTCTGTTTTGTTTGCAATACAAGTCACTTTACGCTCACGGTTTTTGCTACTGGCTCAAAGTACTGTACAGGCGAAGAAATAATTATTCTGTGGCCATGGAAGATACCCTTTTCTTAGAATAAATTAATAATCAAAAGAGTTTGTTGGAAGAACTGATTAATTGATTGTAATATTAATTCAGCCACATCAAGTTAATCCAATTAACTGACCCAAATATTTATAATTAATAATAACAAGGTATTATTGATTATTAATATTTCCAAAAAGCTGAGTTCCTTACACCTTATTTCAGGCACTTTAAGCTTTAGTTTTTTTCAATAACCACGCATAAACATTATTCTCTAAAAAACACAAACATGTACATACATGTTGCTCACATATTACGGTAGCCCCGTTTGTGCTATGTAGAGTGAATTTACACCTTTGCCATTAACATGTTTATAAATAACTGAAAAAAGCACAAATGTCAGAGCATGTCAGAACACCTCAAGGACCCCAAAAAACCCTTAGACCTCAGAGGGTTAACCTCTTGGCCGAACGGACATACTCTAAATTTTTGTGATCCGTCCAGACCAAGAAAGGACGCGCTGCTCCCTCCAACCAGTAACGCCATTCCCCCAGAGCCAACCTGACTGCCAGCAGCTCCCTGTTACCTATGTCATAATTTCGTTCAGAAGAAGGCACACGGGTGCACCTTCCCATCTCTGGGGAACCGCTGGGATAAGACCGCGCCTACCCCAAAATCGGAGGCATCCACCTCAACAATGAATTGGCGTTCAGAATCTGGAAGACAAAGAACAGGAGCAGAGATGAAACGGGACTTATGAAATTATATGCCCCTAGAACGAAACAGACTTGGCATGGAACATGCACTTCTCCGCCTCGATGTAAAGCTGGTTCTCCAGCAGCCGTTGTAGCACCTGACGGACGTGTTGAGTGTGTACCTGCAAGGAGGGAGGGAAGATAAGAATATCATCTAGGTACACAACGACAAATCTGTCCCTACAATGTCCCTCAACACATCGTTCAACAGGGCCTGGAAGACAGCTGGGGCGTTAGTGAGCCCAAAAGGTAAGACCCGGTATTCAAAGTGTCCCGTTGGGGTGTTGAAGGCTGTCTTCCACTCATCCTCCTCACGTATCCGGATCAAATGGTAGGCATTACGGAGGTCTAGCTTGGTAACAACTCAAAAGCTGATGACATCAGAGGCAGAGGATACCTGTTTTTTATGGTGATGTCATTAAGAGCCGGGTAGTCAATGCAGGGTCGCAGGGAGCCATCCTTCTACTTAACGAAGAAGAACCCTGCCCCAGCGGGCGAGGAAGAGGGACAGATGAGGCCGGCATTTAAGCATTCTTGAATATACTTGTCCATGGCCTCTCTCTCAGGACCAGAAAGGGAATACAGACGACCCTTGGGTGGAGAAGTGCCTGGGAGGAGATCGATGGCGCAGTCATACGGCCGATGAGGAGGCAAGGATGTGGCCCGGGACTTATTGAAGACCTGACAGAGATCGCAGTACTCCGCTGGGACTCCGACGAGATCAGCCTCCTCAACCTGAAAAACAGAAGACACAGAGGCAGGAGACAAGGCAGAACACAAACATGACGCAAGACAAGACTGACTCCAAGAGAACGCAGAATTAGCCGACCAATCAACGTGAGGGTTGTGCTGCACTAGCCAAAGGAAGCTCTAGGACAACGGGGGCACTCGGGGAATCTAGAAGGTACAACTCAATCACCTTGCGGTGATTGACGGAGACGAGAAGACTTACGGAATGGGTGATGTAGGTGATGAGCAGACCAATAAGGGAGCGAACAGAGATGGGGAAGGGAGAGGAATGGCGGGAATGCCCCACAACACAGCAACGGAGACATCTAGGAAATTGCCCTCAGCACCCGAGTCAAACAGGGCTGAGCAAGAGTGTGCAGTGTCTTGATATTGAACAGAGACATTTAGCAGAGTACGTGAAATGGGGGAGTCAAGACAAGGAGTACCGCCCACCAGGACCCCCCGGATTACTGATGGGCTTCGGCTTTTAAAGGACACTGGATTGGCCGATGCCCTGGCTTCCCGCAGTAGAGGCAAAGACCCCGAGTCAAACGATCCTGCTTCTCCTTAGGGGTGAGACGAACACGCCCCACTTGCATGGGCTCAGGGTCTGTGGAAGGAGACGAGGAGGTGGAGACAGTATTGGAGGCACCTTCATTCAGCACCCAGGAGGATCGAGCTGTCCACCTCTGGCGTTGACGTTGAAGACGCTCCTCCACACGAAGTGCCAGTTCCACTAGCGTGTCAAAGTCGTGAGGCAGCTCGTGAGTAACAATCTCATCCTGGATGCCACCAACCAGCCCCTCCCCATACCTAGCACGTAACGCTGCGTCGTTCCAGTCACAGGTGGCCGCCAGAGTACTGAACTGGATGTAGTACTCCGTAACGGAACGACCACCCAGACATAACCGCACCAGCTGGGAGGCTGCCTCGTCACCTTGAGCAGAGCGGTCAAACAGCTTAATCATCTGCGCTCTGAAGTCCTTGAATCTGGCACAGAATGGGGCACCAGCATCCCACACAGCAGTTGCCCAGTCCCAGGCCCTTCCTTTCAGGAGTGTGATGACAAAGGCCACTTGGGACTCCTCTGTAACCTAACGTCGAGGCTTGAGTGCGAAGACAAGGGAGCACTGAGACAGGAATGCACGGCAGGAATTGGGATCCCCATCGTAGGGTGGAGGACCACTGGCATGGAGTTCAGGCTCAACACGAGGTAGAGAACGGCAGTACGCAGCAGTTGACCTGCTGGCCAAGGCTTTCCGCTGGAGTTCTTGGATCTGGAGAGTGAGATCCGCTACTTGGGCAGTCAGGGAATCAACCTCCCGTGAAGTGGCAGTTAGCTGGCTGGAATGCTGTCCCAGAAGAACACCCTGTTGACTCACTGCTTTCCTGACATGGTCTGCACCTGCTGAATCCATTTAAGGGTCAGACTGTTCTGTCACGGAAAACACACGGATCCAGTACCAGGTAACAGAAATCTTTATTTTGGTCCAAAAAGAGTTGACTGGGGCAGGAGAGCACTTCTCAAAAAACAAAAAACAAAAAAATATAGCGTCACCCGACGCAGTGTCCAAGTCACACTGAATTCCCAGTACAGAGGATGACCGGGGCGGTACATCCAAGTAAACACCTGGGCAGGCGATGGACATGGGGGATTTTGTGCAAGACGAAGAGGGTGACTTCTCAGACAGTCAAGATCCAGAACCATACCTCTACAAACCAGAGTTTTCAGAAGAGGACCTGCGTGCAATGGAAATAGACCGACAGAAGGAGGAGGTTGCAATCGCTCAACAGCCTGAGGACGTGAGTATGAGAGCCAATTTTTTCACAGGTAACGATAACAGCGGATAAAAAAAATGTTTCAATCTTGTTGTTGAATCATGCTAAACAGGTTGAACTCAACATGAGGTTAAAATAGATGAGGCAATTTGAACCATACTCTATATACAGCTTCTCAGCATCTATCTTACAACTGAATAAAGACACAGATACACGTAAGGAAGAGTAATAAAACACAACTTACATGTGCACTTTTTTCTGCCTATACTTTGAAAATGGATGGGATGGGCGTATCCTTCAGAACTAGTACCGTCTTTCTGGTCCTCTATAGCATTTTTCAACATAGTCCTCCGGTGCAAAATTCTCTTCGCAAACACGATACAGGCCAATTTTGTAGTGAGGTGTTGAAGTACAGATATCCAGAGCAGCTAGCCATCGATTTCTCAGTTCCACATTCGGTGGAATTCTGTGAAACATTACATTCGTGTATGTCCTTTGCTTGTTCTCACAACCTTTTGCTATGCAGGTGATAACCATGTTTGCTGTAACTTCTCAAACTAAACACAATTCAAAAGCGAAGATACTCGGTGCAGGTAAGGTTACGCCGGTATGTTGACGGAAGTTGGGGGATTTCAGGTGTTGCATGATATGACTGCCCCAAGTAGCAGTTCTTTGCCTGTGATTCACCCTAATATAGTCCCAAGTCAATATCTGCCTAGGAAATCGCCTAGTCTTAATCAGCTAATTGTACTCATTGTGAATACGCAGGCCACAAGAAGTAATTAGTTTTTTGGGGCTTTTTTTATCACTTTTACTCACGACATGCTACCTAACAACAAAGGATTCCATTCATTATGCTAAGCTAAGCTAGCGTCGCCACTGCCAAACTAAGACAATGCATCCACTGAGACAAAAATGCTTTTGCCCACCTATCTTAATGTAGGGGAGACGGTGAATAACCCCTATTTCAAAAAACGGTGGAGTGTTCCTTTAAAGTATCAGAGGTGTTTGGGGCTCCCACGTACGATCCCACGTCAGTCATCGAACACCACGTGACAGTGACTGACAGATAGGGAGCTGATGTTTCCCATTCTGGAATGATCCATTCTAGAGGTGGAGAGCCTTAACTTACACATTGGAAAGCTGCCATTGAAATGTTGAAATGTTGTGCACTACACAGGAAGGGAACGATTATCATTAAGTTATACATTTCATGTTATTAATAAACATAATAGCATATGTTTCATGTGTGCTGTCATATTTTGAATTAAGTTGTCTTACTAATCAGATCTCCATCAGCTGCTGTGGTTATTTTGGCCCTTATGTTTCTGCCCTGACAACTGCTGTAATTCCTTCCAGAGACATAAATGTCCATGTAGAGACTCAGCTACATGCGGTTGAGTGTGATTTATTTGCCGTTTACAGAGAGCTCTTAAGGTAAAAGGAGGTGGTGCGGTAATGCAGAATCAGTGGGACTTTCCTTCGAGGCAGAGGTAATAGTATGGAAAACCACTGTTCCTGCTGTGAGGGCTAGAGGGCTCTGTGTGAGCTGATGTCATACACCAAGCATCCAAACAACAAACTGCAAACCCGTATTATTGCGCTCAAGCCCAGCATCTCCCTGACCTCATACAGTGTTTTTTTATGGAAGAGAATGGCAGAAAATAGCTCAACTAGGTCAGGCCACACGATTTGTTTTTGTCAGGGAGTTCCAGCACAGGTCAAGACATCCGATACACTCGCTCTTTTTAGCGCATTGTGTTGAACGGTGAAAAGGTTGCAATAAATACAGGGCCTCCATTCCGAATGTGTGCACCATCATGAGAAAAACTAATTAAGTGGTGGGGAAAAGTACCAAAAAAATGCTAACTTGTTTCAACCTCTGAAAAAACATATGATTAAAGTTTTGGTTGAAACGTAAACATAACATAACCCACATGGCGTATGGTTTATGACTGAATTCAATGTGTGAAAAAATGATTCGTTTTGAAGGATGGTTTAAAGGAAAGATCCTCAAAGACTGAAGCCTCTAGCCAGTTCTATGATCAGTGACATCACTGCCTCGCTGTTTTCCCATGTGACCCATGTTTCAGCACTGTCCGTCAGGTCTGTGCACCACATGATTAAATAGTCCTGTCTTTTCAAGGCCAGTTTCAGAGCAAAGTTTCTTCCCTTTTACTGCATATTACTGCTAAGCATGTTTCTTTGAACAGCTAAAATAAACACATCTGAATGTGAATTTACATGTATTTGCTGAGTAAAGATGCATTTGAATGCAGTGTTTTATCACTTTGGATAACATTTCCCAACTCAATGCTGTAGGTCAATCATTGCCTAGAACCAAAAACTGTACGTGCTATCAGACATCTGGCTGACCCCTTATACACATGGTGCACTTTTTATAATTTGTGCCTGTTCTGTTCAGCTTTTCATCTAACTCCTAATGTCGACCCTTGCTTTGAGGGCCTTCATTATTCTGTAATGCTTATTTAATCTTTTAATGTAACGATTCTCGTTGTTTGCATTGACTGTGAGCCAAAATATTATATTATTCAAAGAGGGAGCAGATTTACATAGGTGCATTTGTGCAATATTTATGATTATTTTAATGCTGCTTGTGATCTTTCACACAATGCAAAGAATGTTTTTGCCTTGTGTCATTGCAAAATATTGCTATACATATTTTAAAAAAGTGCATATTAATTTGACCAAATATTTTAATGACATGAAAAGAAAAGCAATGTGTGGAATTTTAATATTTACTTTTGCACATTTTGATACTAGAGCTTTTGATATTAGATCATCTTATTTTCTGTCTAGTTGTCAGGGTTATGTTATACTTCATTTTGTTTTAGCTCGGGGCATGACCCAGTTTCCCAGTGTGCCTGATTAGTTATCCTGCACACCTGTTGTCTCGTTAATTATCTCATTATCTCCTGTGTATTTATACTTCCTGTTCTGCTCAGTTCTTTGTTTTGTCTCGATTATGCCTAGTGGTTTATTTCTTATTAAATAAATTTACATTTCACCAATATTGGCCCCTCATTCAAGTTCTTGGTCCACCCGTACTCATAGTATCAGCACAGCATCAGTATCACGCATGCTCAGTATCTCCAGCTCTTTGGTTCTCGAATGTGTCTGAAAGAAACAGTTCTCAGTTCAGTGTGCTGTTGATTCGAAAACCGTTGTATCCAGTTCTGGACTCAAAAACCGCTGTAGCAGTATGTGTAAGTCTGCGGAGCTGAGAATTGCTGCAACCTGAATATATAATCGACAAAACTAAGCCGATGCATGTTTCCAGTATGTTCAAATATGTTTTTTTTACTGTTTTGATTAATACATTTTAAACATATACTTTGCCCCCTTAAAACCTCGTCAAAAGTTTGTTTACATTTTTTTTAAGCTTTATATCAACTTATTTAGAATTTAAATAAGCTGTTCCTGAAAATATCATGCCATTCATTGTGTTTCCAATCTTTACATTGATCATAAACATATTTCCAACACGAACCGGACATCACTAGAAGAAAAGACCAAACAATTATTATTTTTTGCGGGATTTTTTTTGTCATGGACCTTCCTGCTGTACACCTGATGTGCCTGGAGCAGGGAGACCACAGGAAGACCGCACTTGGGACTTTCTCCATCTTTCGTGCCTGACGTACTCTCCGGACCGCTCGCTCTTTGTATTTTACCACACCAGCCTGAGTGAGCGATCTAAGGCATGCGTTCCAGCGTACGGTTCAAAGGACGACTTCGCCGCATTTGTGGAGTGGGTGCTGGTGAAAAACGATTCCCCATTCACCATCGACCTGGCTAAGGACCACACCAGCGACCAGCCATCCACCACCTGCTGCTGCACGGTGGAGTTGCGAGAACCCACCGCAGACTGTGTAGATAGGCGATGGACAAGACCGAGCCTACAATGAGGACGGAGAAGGACCCACACGAAGAGTGTGTCAAGCTGCGTGAGCCCGCAAAACCATGTGTCACCGAGGGAGTGCTTGTGAAGTACGAGGACTGGGAGGAAAATCCCGCCCACAACTCCACCATGGTGAATGTGCTCGCTATGGCCTTTGGAACAGTTTGAGGAGGTAATTACCCTGTTTCACCTGTCTCCGCAGGTCCCGTCCAGCCCTGAATCTCCAGTTTCCCCGCTGGTTCTGCTGATCTCCTGCACAGAACTGTGATGATCTGCATTTGTTCTACAGTCCACCAATTCCGACTAGTTCAGAAAATTATGGCTCCATCTCAAGCCTCAGTACTCGTCACGGCCTGTAAACCCATCATCTCCGCTTGGGCTCCTCCCTTCTTGGATCCATCGAAAACCACCATCCTTACGACTCCACTGGCCTCCCTTTGTTCCACCGGCTCAGCTTTGGTCAGACGTCGCCTTGCCTACACCTTCGGCTCCATCTGGCTTTGTCGTCCGTCCGACTCCATCCTCTGTCCCACCGGCTTTGCCTCAGTCTCCTGGTTTCCATGCTCCACCTCGGATACTCGTCGCTACAGTTCCAACTCGGTCTCCAGCACCAGCTGTGTTGCGTGGGCTCTTTGGCTTGTCAGCTCCACCTTGGTCTCCATCTCCAGCGGAGTCTCCATCGGTTGTCCCCAGGGTGTCATCTGCCAAATCTCCACAATGGCTACTCTCTCCATCAACTCTGTCCTGGGGCCCTGTCCTGGCTGGTCTCTGAATCAACATCTGGCTCCTACTGCTCTAGCCTCCCCCTTGACTCCTCCCACCCTCCACTCCCCCATGGACTTATACGTTGGACTTTGTTTCATCTCACCCCTTTCCAGTTCCTCCTCCCTCTCTCAAAGCCCCCACCCTCCCTCCTCAGTTGGACTATTTATGGCGCAAGGACACGCCTTTTCAGGAGGGGGGCGTTCTATGAGGGTTATGTTTTATTGTTTTTTAGTTCGGTACCTGTCTTTTGACCCAGTTTCCAAGTGTGTCTGATTAGTTATCCCGTTCAACTAATTATCTCGTTATTATCTTAGTATGTCCTGTGTATTTATACTCCCTGTTCTGTTCAGTTCTTTATCTTGTCTCATTTATGCTTAGTGGTTTATTTATCCTGTGAATCCCTGAGTTTTCCTCGCCTATACCATGAGTTTTTAATTAAAGACTGTTCCAGTGGTATATAGCGTCTTTGTGCGCTTCATATGTGTAACCACCCGTGACACTAATTTCCAGTTTCTATTCACTGTATATCCGAAGTGATTTGCATGAGACCAGGCTTCTTATACAATGCCATGCTATGACTTCAAGGATATACAGTGGTGCTCAGAATTAATGGCACCCCTGGTAAATATGATCAAAAATGCCTGTAAAAAATAAATCTGCATTGTTTATCCTTCTGATCTTTCATTCAAAAAATGAATGACAAAAATCTAACCTTCCATTGAAGTAAAATAATTGAAAGTTGGAGTGAAATCACATTATGAAATAAATGTTTTTCTACAAAACACGTTGGCCACAATTATTGCCACCCCTAGAATTTTTTTACTTGTAAAGTATCTCTGAAGAATATTCCCATTAATAGTTATCTTTTTTTTACCACACCAGGGTGACTAGGAACATGAAATTGTCTAGCTATGACTTCTTGTTTCACAGGAGTTTAAATGTGAGGAAACACAAAGGCCAAATTCCATTATTCATCCATCACAATGAGTAAAACCAAAGAATATAGTTCTGATGTGCATCAAAAGATTGTTGAGCATTAAAAAAATAGAAAGTGGCTGTAAGAAAATAGCTAAAGAATGAAAATCCCCAACTTGACCATCAGGGCAATAATTAAGAAGTTCCAATCAACTAAAGATGTTACGAATCTGCCAGGAAGAGGACGTGTGTCTATGTTGTCTTAATGCACGGTGAAGAGGAAAGTTTGAGTGGCCATAAACTCTTCAATAATCACAGATGGAGAATTGTAGAGATTACTTGAGTATTGGGGGTCAGAAAGCCTAAAAAATATATATCAAACAACCCCTACATTACCACATGTTGTTTGGGAGGGTTTCAAGAAAAATCCTCCTCGCTCCTCCAAAAACAAACTCCAGCATATTCAGTTGTCAGACACGACTGGAACTTCAAAACGAAATGGATTCTAAAGTCAGATTAAACGAGAAAAAAAAGGGCTTTTTGGTAGCAAACCCACCAGATGTGTTTGGTGCAAACAGGGATAAAAAGTACCCTGCTGGATAGGAAATATACTGCTGGATCTCAGAGCTGTTATCTTGGCAAAAGGAGGTTGCAAAAAGTATTTAATAACAGGGAGCCAATAATTATGGCCAGCGTGTTTTGGAGAAAAGCATTTATTTCATAATGTGATTTACCTCACACTTTCAATTCTTTTACTTCACTGAAAGGTTAGATTTTCGCTAATTTTTTTAAATTAAAGATCAAAAGTATAAACAATGCAGATTTATTTTTTACAGCCATTTTTGATCATATTTACCAGGGATGCCATTAATTCTGAGCACCACTGTATGCTTTGCTGCATAATATAATAAATGAATATTTCCTTTCTTATAATATTTTTGTAAACAAAACTTAAATAATGAGTCAATAGCACCTTTCACACAGCAAATTCCGGGGGGTGCAAATTGCACACCATTTGCCTCATGCAGTGCAACACATCTCCTTCGCATAGAGTTGATCAGGTTGTTGATTGTGGCCTGTGGTATTTTGGTCCACTCCTCTTCAATGGCTGTGCGAAGTTGCTGACTATTGGCAGGACCTAGAACACCCTGTCATATACGCCGATCAAGAGCATCCAAAACATGCTCAATGGGTGAAATGTACGTTGAGTATGCGGGCCATGCAAGAACTGGGATGTTTTCAGCTTCCAGGAATTGTGTACAGATCCTTGCAACATGGGGCCATGCATTATCATGCTGCAACATGAGGTGATGGTCGTGGATGAATGGCACAACAATGGGCCTCAGGATCTCGTCACGGTATCTTTGTGCATTCAAAATGCCATCAATAAAATGCACCTGTGTTCATTGTCCATAACATATGCCTACCCATACCATAACCCCACCGCCACCATGGGCCACTCGATCCACAACGTTGACATCATTAAACCGCTCACCCACACGATGCTATACACGCTGTCTGCCATCTGCCCTGTATTAGATTCCTATTTAGCACCAAAACTTTGGAACAATCTTCCTAACATTGTCCGGGAAACAGACACAGTCTGTCAGTTCAAATCTAGACTAAAAACACATCTCTTTGGCTTAGCATAAACATAACACATTATAGACTTCTATAATTCAATGTTAGGCTGCATAGTTTAGATCAGCCGGAACCGGGAACTCTTCCCATAAATCCTGATGTATTTGGTACATCATAAGAAGGATGGCGTCTACGCTAATATTAGTCTCTCTGTTTATCCCGAGGTTTACCGCAGTCCACCGGATCCAGGCCGTATCCGAATATGATGAAGGACCTGCACCTGGACAGGACGACAACGCAGTCCTGAAGTGTCAACTAGTCTCTCCCTTGTGAAGGCCTCCTCCCCCTTACCTATATGTACTGATAAAACGTTGTCAGGATAATTCCGATTAACGTGGCAACTCGGAAGCGATAAAAAATTCTCAGAGCAACCAGGCACTGGTTTATGCAAATGAGCGGCCAGATCGCATTAAAGGTTTTCTGTTAGAACGGTGTCGTGTTAGTGGCCAGTTAATAACTAATGATCGTTGCGACGAAAGTGAATCAATCAAAACTAACTTTAGCTGGACAATAATTTTATTCTAGATCTGCTGTAAAGCCAAATGCTACGAGCATTCAGATGAGCTTCCCTGAGACGGTTTCTGACAGTTGGGCAGAAGAAATGAAAGCGTAGCGTAAGTTCTGCCAGGAAGACTCAATTGTTACGTCATTTATTACCTTCTCATCTATCCAATCGTGTACTAATACGTGAAGTATAAAAGATCCATACTTACACTCGTCTGAGTTTGCAGATGCTGACGCTTTCACTTAGTTTGCAGAAACCGACGCCGGCATTCATTCACTCGCGTTTCGATTCCAATCGTTACAATACAAGTCATATGGTTGATTTGATCTCACCAATTCTAGCGGTGCGCGAGTGCGAGACACGCGTGTAGGAAACCAGCGCATGGGCTTTAAATCTGATGATCTCCTTAAACGGTTTTTCAAGTTCAACTTTCAAGCCGTTTACGTTGGTTTCCAAGTTTTAGTAGGTGCTTGCAGCATGACAAACTTCATTCAGGGACTCACTCGGTTGCCATGGCCAGAGATTTCTCAGCCATGAATAAAACTTTCTTCCTGCAAGAGCAACTCGAGAGTGTGTCAGGTATATGCTGCACAGCTAAGAAATGGATTCTAGGCTCAAAAGTCAACAACAGAATATCAAGTGTGATTGAGGTAGTATCTTATCGGTATGCCATCACCTTACTTCAGGTAAGTATCGTACTTAGATTAATAAGATTAAGATTTAGCGGTTAGAGATTTACCTAGCCTGCTCAGGCTTTGTTCATCCGCGCTTCACAGAAATGACCCTATAGCGGCTGTTAACATCCTTTCGGGTTCAAAGAGATTGCAAAATGTATGTATTGTATGTGCTAACAAGCTCGGTCTAACAAAGTCTCTAATTTCATGATTAAGGTCGCTCACATTCTGGCCACTGCAATAAAACAGCTACGCGCTTTCGTGCTTTAGTTTTCAGGCTTCATACAACCTTTGCCTTTCAGCAACCCATATCCATCACCCTGCCCTCTAACAGAGTTCACATAAATGACTCGCTCTGCTTAATTCAGCTAGACCGTATTTCACCGAAGGCTTGGCTCCCTACTCCTAAGAAACGTATTTCTACCCTATTTGTTTATAATGTTCGCTATTCTTTTCAGATTCTTCTATTTCCATTCTGATCACGGCCGGTTGTTCCTTCCTCATCAAAAATTACGAAATCAATGCGTGTTTGGTCTCCGGTGCCCCTAGGGTGTGTGAAAGGTTTGGCTCAGAATACCCCACGGATTTTTTCATATAATATGCTGGAATTGTCATTCCAGGGTGAGTAAAGCGCATAGTTTTGTCTGTCCCTTTGTATGCAGTTGGGCTGCTGCTCCCGACACAGGGGGCGGAATTTCAACAGCTTGTTTGTAGTTTCGATTACCTCTCACAAACAAATTTCAAAACTTTTAGCTTCATGTTCAAACCGAAGTCAGATTAGGATGGAGAGACTCAAGAGGTGTCAACATGTAGCAACATTCCAATGGTTAGTTGATGAATTATGTAGCTTATGCGTAGCTATCTTCTAGTCACTGATTAGCTATTCTTTCTCGATATTCTATACATCTATGGAAGTAAAATAATGCCAAATGTTTTTGAAACAAAAAGCCTGTTTAATTGTACTACTTGAAAAAATATGCATTGCATTAACCCTGCTTTTTATTTGAATGCATTGTATTTTTAGGGCTTGCATTTTTATGGGCTGAAATTTAGCATGGTTGAATATTTAAGCTGTGAATATTTAAATTCAAAACATTTCAAACACATTTTCATTAGTAAAAATAATCCATATTCACCTTTCATATTTCACTTCCAAAATATTCAAACTGATTAAAAATACAACCTATAATATTCAACAGGCGGTTTTCGGTCCATTTTATTTCGCTTTGCAAATTCACTTCCACAAATTAAGTGGTTCAAATTCAACAGTAAATTCAACGATGACGTCCAGGAACTGCAGGAAAAGCAGTAGATTACCGAGCATAATCTCCATCTGCTGTTAGTCGACTTCACCAGCAGGGGGTGCAAGCGCGTGTTGTTGACGAAGCCCGAGCAACAGTTAGAGCAAGCCATTCATTTCTAAAAACAAATTTACAACAATTGACCATGCATTAAGTTTTTTGTGATGATTATCTGGTTCAGTATATATGCAGAAAAGATGATAAAGGCACAAAAGCTGTTTTTATGTTTCATTCATTAACTTCATTGTTACTTTCCCTGTGTAGCCGTGAAACTTTTATCAACTTTATCAACCATGAACGAGATTATAATCGGTGTACATGAACACTTTACAGTTGGTTTTATGACTGCAAGTCATTCTCTTCAAATGCTATTGAAGTTAGAAACGTGTATACCAATGTCGTATAGAGACGGTCCCTAAATCTGTGAATGTCCAATGTCAAGCCAACTTATGCCAGTGTCCCTGAGAAATGCTCAGCTTTAAACTTTGAGCGTTTAGTTCATATTCTGAGTCCTTCTGCTTGCCTGCGAGTTTGGTCTTTTATATCACTGTATTAGTCCATTAAGCTACGTTAAGCGTTTGATATGTCCAGCAGGGGAATCCTGACGTATTGAGGGAAACCCTAGTAGCTACTGCATTAAGCACAATCGCCGCAATATAACGTTGAGGCAACTAAACAACCAATAGATATGTCAAACTCAAATGTAACATTGGATCTGTATACATCCGCATCGGGGGAATAACATTATAATCTCGTTCACGGTAGAGATGCATGTAGGCTACACAGGAAAAGTAATCGTGAAGACACTGATTTTCACATAAAACATAATAATCACAGATACACTTACATTGTTGTAAATTAATTTTTATGAATGAATGGCTTGCTCTAACTTTTGCTCGGGCTTCGTCAACAACACGCGCTTGCTACCCCTGCTGGTGAGGTCGTCGAACAGCAGATGGAGATTATGCTCGGTAATCTACTGCTTTTCCTGCAGTTCCTGGATGTCAAGGTTGAATTTACTGTCGAATTTGAACCACTGAATTTGTGGAAGCGAATTTGCAAAGCGAAATAAAATGGACCGAAAACCGCCTATTGAATATTATAGGTTGTATTTTTAATAAGTTTGAATATTTTGGAAGTGAAATATGAAAGGTGAATATGGATTATTGAAATTTTACTTATGAAAATGTGTTTGAAATGTTTTGAATTTAAATATTCACAGCTTAAATATTCAACCATGCTAAATTTCAGCCCATAAAAATACAATGCATTAAAATACAAGCAGGGTTAATGCAATGCATATTTTTTTCAAGTAGTACAATTCAACAGGCTTTTTGTTTCAAAAACATTTGGCATTATTTTACTTCCATATACATTATAAAGTATGCTCCGTGGGCAGGATTCATGTAAAATTAGGGTTTGTGATGCACTAACCCAGGAGGAATGTAGTGTAGCTCCTCTCAGCGATGTTGCAGTCCTTAAAAGCAATTTCTAAATGAAATTATCCCATTGCTCGAACTTTGAGTGTTGTAACTTTGCATATGTTGGTTATGCTTAAACGGCAACATTGCACACAAAGTAAGTTAGAAAAGAAAAATCCATCCAACCAACCTTTTTATTACATCCCGTCTGCAACAGTCTATTTTCCTATTGTTATATTCAGATTTTAACCGTGTTTTGTCAAAGCATTCATGGCTCATGCATGTTCATGCATGTTCATGTTCATTCATGGCTCATGATCGGTTCACTCCGATCTACCCCCTAGGCCTTTTCTGATTTGGTTTCTCACCTAATTTCTTTACTCTTTCTTAAGAACTCTAAGGATGACTCTCAAGGCTCAGGTATCACATTAACATTTTCTAAAATGGTAATAAAATCTGTCCCTTCTCATCTAAAAAAAATTGAAAAAAAAAAATAAAAATAAAAAATCCTAAAACTCCCCTCTATTTATCCTATTTACTGGAGCACCTCTCTCTAAAGCCTGGTCCAGGACTCATCTAGTCTCTGTCCTCATAAGCTGCAGCTATCTCCCTCCCAGTATACTGGTCATTCCTTCAGGATCGGGGCAGCCACTACAGCAGCTGAACGTGGCATTTCAACTTCAGCTGTCAAGATCCTGGGCAGAGGGTCTTCTGCATTTGAGTCATATATAAGACCCGATTCAAAAATCATTCTCAAAGCTCAGCAAGCTCTCCAGTAACGGTTCAGGTAAATATCTATGCAACTACTGGTGGTGGTGTTATGCTCCCGTTTTCTCATATTCTGCAATAGCTCTAGCTTGCATTTTACAAATGGCGAAGGAGTCATCGTCTATGTGTGGCCCAGTAGCCTTGTCTCAGTGTGGCCTTGTCTCTATGTGGCATTAGTAGCCGTTGTAGTCTTGTCCCATGTGGTCTTTATGGTCTCAAAAAAAAAAAAAAGTATGATCATGCAAGAGCATGATATATATGTTCAGTGTGGTCTACTGTGACCGTGTAGCCTAATGTGGCCTTGTTCCGTGGTCTTGTGGCCAGTTATGGCATGGTTCTGTGTGGCCTAGTGGCTGTGTCCCGTTGGCCTTGTATCTGTGTGGCATTAGCAGCCTTGTGGCCCAGCGGGCCTTGTCTCTGTCGCTCAGCCTGGCCTCGTCTCTGTGGCTCAGCGTGGCCTCGTCTCTATGTGGCTCAGCGTGGCCTTGTCTCTGTGGCTCAGCGTGGCCTCCTCTCTGTGTGGCTCAGCGTGGCCTCATCTCTGTGTGGCTCAGCGTGGCCTTGTCTCTCTGTGGCTCAGCGTGGCCTCGTCTCTGTGGCCTTGTCTCTGTCTGGCTCAGCGTGGCCTCGTCTCTGTGGCTCAGCGTGGCCTCGTCTCTGTGTGGCTCAGCGTGGCCTCGTCTCTGTGTGGCTCAGCGTGGCCTCGTCTCTGTGTGGCTCAGCGAGGCCTTGTCTCTGTGTGGCTCAGCGTGGCCTTGTCTCTGTGGCTCAGCGTGGCCTCGATTCTGTGGCTCAGCGTGGCCTCGTCTCTGTGTGGCTCAGCGTGGCCTCGTCTCTGTGTGGCTCAGCGTGGCCTCGTCTCTGTGTGGCTCAGCGAGGCCTTGTCTCTGTGTGGCTCAGCGTGGCCTTGTCTCTGTGGCTCAGCGTGGCCTCGTCTCTGTGTGGCTCAGCGAGGCCTCGTCTCTGTGGCTCAGCGTGGCCTCGTCTCTGTGTGGCTCAGCGTGGCCTCGTCTCTGTAGCTCAGCGTGGCCTCGTGTCTGTGTGGCTCAGCGTGGCCTCGTCTCTGTGGCTCAGCGTGGCCTTGTCTCTGTGTGGCTCAGCGTGGCCTCGTCTCTGTGGCTCAGTGTGGCCTCGTCTCTGTGGCTCAGCGTGGCCTCGTCTCTGTGTGCCTCAGTGTGGCCTTGTCTCAGTGTGGCTCAGCGAGGCCTTGTTTCTGTGTGGCTCAGCGTGGCCTTGTCTCTGCGTGGCTCATCGTGGCCTCTTCTCAGCACGGCGCAGCGTATAAAAAAATAAAATAAAAAAATTTTAAGTGTCAGCAAATGCGTAAATGTATTATGTAATTTCAGCAGCAGAAAAGTATCTTGCATATAAAGTAAAGAATGCTCCACTTTATAGATTATAGAGTTACTGTTCCCACGACGATATCGATGGAACTCAGTAATATCCTACTGTGTACGGAAATTGATACATCCATGTCTACCAAGCTGTTCGCTAACAATTTTTCTTTCTTCTATTTTAGGAACTACATAATATACTGCTGGTGGGTATACTTTTCTTTTACGTTCTTTGGGGGGGGTTTCCGTCCAGTGGAATTATTCTTCCACCCATTCTTGGGGGTCTGCTGCGCCCCTGCCTTCATCTTCAGGCAGGAAATTCAGTATCTGTACCCTCGGATCGCGAGTTACGGACGGGGCCTACGCCAAAGAACTTGCTGGGCTGTTAATAAAATGCATAATTGTACAGTATCTTCTCTCCCAAGGCTTTCTGGTAGAAATTATTTGGTTATGCAAACCGATTGTTGCAGCAGCTGTCCAGGTGGCAGGTCTCAGACGATCTTGGAGGTGAAGATGCTGGATGTGGAGGTCCTAGGCTGGTGTGGTTACACGTGGTCTGCGGTTGTGAGGCCGATTGGATGTACTGCCAAATTCTTTGAAACGCCTTTGCAGACGGCTTATGGTAGAGAAATGAATATTTAATTCACAGGCAACAGCTCTGGTGGACCTTCCTGCAGTCAGCATGCCAATTGCACACTCCCTCAAAACTTGCGACATCTGTGGCATAAAACTGCACATTTTAGAGTGGCCTTTTATTGTGGCCAGCCTAAGGCACACCTGTGCAATAATCATGCTGTTTAATCAGCATCTTGATATGCCACACCTGTGAGGTGGATGGATTATCTCGGCAAAGGAGAAGTGCTGACTAACACAGATTTAGACAGATTTGTGAACAATATTTGAGAGAAATGGGCCTTTTGTGTACATATAAAAAGTCTTAGATCTTTCAGTTCAGCTCATGAAAAATGGTGGCAAAAACAAAAGTGTAGCATTTATAATTTGGTTCAGTGTATAAGTGTTTATCTTTTAGACCTAGCAGGATGGTTTCATGGGGAAATTTAGTAAAATCTCACTCGATTTATTTAAATTGTGGTCACAATTTCCTAGAATGAGATGACAAATTCTGAATTTATGGCCACAATATACATATTTTTTCCCCCATGTCATGTGTAGGCTCAATAAGGTTGACACGGAGCATACAAAATCTCGAACCTCCGGGAATCACCCGTTTTTAAAAAAACGCAGAACTGAGCGTGAAAGCTTGCGAAAGAGCTCGTAATAAAACAATAATCAACATTGGCTTGGTTTTTCGGAGATGCCAAGAAAATCGAGGGATTTGAAATGTTGTAAAAGGCACTTGGACATGACGTTTTTATTACTCAACTGGTGAGTAAGGAATTTTATTGAACAGATAAATTGTTCATTGAGTTCATTGTAAAGCATTATCGATTGTGAAGGATCATATTCATCTGCACAGTAATGCAGAGCCGAAGCACAACAACAAAATGTTCTTCCGCAAATGTATGCAGTTTTTGTTTTTTAACCATGGAAAAGTTATATAGTATTACATTATAGTCCAAAGACAATGAAGAAGATTCAAATTGAAGCATGTTTATTAAAACAAAGTAAACTCAGGTAATTCACATAGATGCAAGACAATATGCAAGCACAAACAATAATGTACAATGACTGAGAAACAGAGTAACATGAAAAGTGATATAACAAATATACTCAAATATAAACAGGTGTGCTCCAATTAGGAAGATAATGAATAACCATGTCAACTGATAAATGACAAACAGGAACAAAGGCAGATGGCAACAAAAAAAAGAAACATAATAAGCGTCCATGACAATGAAACTAAAGCTAAACTGAACATAAAAGTGACACATAGTGTACCTTTAATATTAATTTTGTATTGAAATGTTTTACTTTTTTTACATTTGTGTGACTTTACAGTGAAGATGAAGATTATATATATATATATATATATATATATATATATATATATATATATATATATATATATATATATATATATTAATCGATATCTATGTATATCCATGTACCTTTGATTCACTAGTCCTATATTGACATATATTGAAATCGAAATTTCACAGAAAATGCATGACCTGACTTTTGTGTTCTGCTTAGAAATGCTGCAATAATACCAAAGTCTAATCCGCTCACGATCATTCTGTCTGAATTATGTGCATAGTTCAAAGAAAACAGTTTGACACTCTAGCCCATCAATATTGCGAAAGTTGTAATTTTGCCTGATGTCTGTATCTCTTTGGTGAACATCTGGTGAAATGCCTGAAAAGGATTGATAATTTTTCTTTCAGGAATCCTTTTAATGATTTATTTACATGTATTATGATACTGGGCACAAAAAGAAGGAAATAATTATACACATAAAAAAAAACTATTTGGAAAAAGGAGGTAATGATTGAAATAAATAAATAAATATATAAGGTAATCAAAATAGAAAGAGAGTTATACAAAATGTCATATTTTATGCAAATATCATCTTGATGGTTATACAGAAGAGGAATATTTTGTGCATGTGATGGAAAAGTGTTAATCAGCCAAACCGAGTTGCAGAGTGCATTTGGATGCTGTAATCAAATACAGTTGAAAATAGCCAACTTTAACAACTTTAAAGGCGAAGAGACTGATTTTAGGTCTGTATTCCAAAGCATACGTTAATTAAAAACATTTAAGTTCAGATCTATGCTCAAAAAGGAGGAGACATTTAAAGTCCCCGTCAACCGGAAGTTGCAAACAACTTTTCTCCAGTGTTGTGACGTATTTCCAAGTGAAACGGAATATTGAACAGAGGGCAGGGTTTTACTTTAGCGCTCCTCCTCTCCATCTCTGCTCATAGCAGACTAACGGTTTGAGGGGATTGGTAAAGCGTTTTCAACCCAAGCCGTCAAACTGACGTCATCAGAAAAGGAATGCCATTCCAGACCGGAAGTTACTTTTCAGATTTTGATTAAAGATTACCACGGCACAAAAAAATTCTGTGTATTAACTTGCACAGATTAATTGTTCACCACAAGACTAGTAATATGCACTAACAAAGTTAATAGGGTCAATTTTGATTTCATGTCGACTTTAAAGACAGGTTAAAGACAATTGGAACATTTTATTTAAACAGCCAATTAGATAAAAATTACCATTAACTAAAGAATATACGGAACCAGATACTGATCCTATTAACACGAATCCACTTGCAGCAGCTGAATTTTCTCCGGTAAACTATTGTTGTGAATTAATTAGAATAGAAATGTTTAATTAATTATCTTTAATAATAACAGAAACCCGAGACGACCACCATTCAACCCGAAAAGAGTCATATAACCCTTCCAATAACTCCGGAGCTGTTCAGTTAAGCTAAAAAAAACTGCATAGTGCTGCTTTAATCTCAAGTGCAAGTGATATCGAAAATGCCTTCTCCATAACTACTCGTGCAAGGGAGATAATGGCTGCAACTGGCATGGACCTTTGCAAGTGGAGAACCAACTGTGCTGCATTAAAGGATAAGTGGAAGACAACAATGAGTGAACCTCCAGAGCAGACAGAAATACGGATCAGTGCTGAAGGTACCAGGGTTTGTATGGAGAACTAAAACAGATGAATTCGTCTTTGACCTGACTGCATTGCTGGATGCTGTAGCTAAAAGAGAATACTAAAAGAACTGTTCTAAAGCTCTCTGCTCGCATATTCAACCCAATAGGCTTTCTTACACATTCACTGTGCGAGTGAAATGCCTTTTCCAAGAGATGTGGATACGAGGCCTCGGCTGGGATGAGGAGCTGCACACAGATCGTGCACAAGAATGGCAAGGATGGTGTTCTTCCACAAGAACTTCCACAGATCCACCACATACACATTCCTCATTGGTATGGAATAAAATCAGTGCACAAACATGACGCACATCAACTTCATATGTTTTGTGATGCAAGCGAGAAAGCTTATAGTACTGCCGCTTACCTGCTGGGAGTAGCTGATGATGGAGCAAAGACCACATGTTTGCATTGTTGCTTCGAAAGTCCAGGGTAGCCCCCTTGAAGAAGATCTCACTGTCCCCTCTTGAGCTGATGGGAGCAGTGATTAGAGCAAGACTAGGAAACAGTCTGTTAAAGCCTCTGAATATGGAGTTCCATCAAGTTCATATGTGGATGGATTCGATGATTGTGCTGCAGTGGATTCGCTGTCCAGCTCACAAATGGAAACAGTTTGGGTCAAACCGAATGTCAGAAATCCAGTCTTTAACCAATCCTGCAATGTGAGCTGTGTACCAATGTGAAGGCTGCATCCTCCGAAGGCCGTATTTGAAGGCCAATTGTCTCTATTTGAAGGCCGATTGCGTCACAGCGGCGCAACGAAGGATGTCCCAATTCAAAGGCTGCACCCTTCGAAAGTTGCATTTGAAGGACGATTGCATCACCGCGGCGCGATGAAGGCTGTCACAATTCAATTCTCCACCCTTCGAAGGCCATATTCGGAGGCCGGTTGCGTCATCGCGTCAAGACAAAGGCTACCCTGATTCAAAAGCGATGCCAAATGCACCCTTTGTTTCCCCGTGAGAGAAAGGATTCATAAATGGATCCTTAGTGGCCTATCCTACCCCATAAGTCATTGCACGCCGCTGACAACAGCATTTTTATTAAAACAAATTATGGACCTATTATGTCACAAAATGAAATACACTAGCCTACACACTAGTGTACATAAAAAGAATACACTAGCCTAAGAATTCGCATCAAGGTAAGATATAAGTAAACATTTGAACCATGTATATGTCAGGGTTCTGCCCTGGCAGCCTTGTCTGTTTTGTTGTGGTTTCATGTTTCTGTTTTTGTCTTGTGTTTGAGCCATGGCTCTGTCTTGGGCTGCGTTCCAAACCGCATACTCAATGAGTAGGTACTTAATTTCAATGAGTATTTACTTAACGAGCGCTAAAAGAGTAGGTACTTTATAGCCAAATCTCGTTGAGTATGAATGCGATCCGGACATCATCCGCCATGTTGACGTTATCATGTGACCTACGACACGTTATCACAAGCGCAACAACTTAAAAGATGAACGACACGTTTAATTCATCTATCTGTAAATATCTTGATATTGATGAAACTTGCTCATTTTGTGGTATTGTTGAAGAAACAGCTGCCAATTTATTTTGTGAATACATTTAGGGTTGATTTAAGTTGTTATATTTTAAACCCTTCTAATGTGACCCACAGTTCCTTATAACGATTTTTTAAGAAACCCCAAAATCGTCATCTCTTGAATATGTTGTTAATTTCTTTATTTTATACCCAAAAAGTTTCTCCTTCAAGTTTTCCTCTTTTCTTGATGAATTTACCTCTCGTTTCATCCCTCAGACAATAACAACAAAACTATTTTTTAATGTATTATGAAGAACTATTTATATTTAAAGATATTTAGCCTTGTTATTGTTCTTTTTTCCTGTGTATAAATATCATATTATGATGTACACAAACCAATGATCTTTATGTTTTCTGTTTTGTCATTATGATTGTTCATTGTTAGATACAACTAGTATCTTTCCATGATCTTTATGTAATAAGTTTATAAGTTTAAATTATATGAGCGACAGGTGCACTAACACTTCATAACATCAGTAACTCGACAGCACAACCTAGAACAGTTTTCCTCTGCGTTTACTGTCTGCAGTGCACAAGGAGACGGGCCGCTGCTCGAAGATCTCCTTTGGAGAAACTGTTGACTTTATACCCGAAAAATGCAAGTATCGCTCATAAAAAATTAATATTACCTCAGAATGAATTCTATTGTTAGCCCACCCCAAAACTTAAACAAAATAATATTAAATGCTGACCAATACTTAATTATATTACTTTTTTATATACTAAAAATGATATAATTTAATAAAACAAGCAAAATGTAATTTGTTTTGTCATATGAGTTATGCATGAATAGCCTACACGTGAACATCTCAATTGTCAGTCAAGCAATGAATTAATGCATACATTAAATAATTATATTTTATATACTGACAACAATAAGAAACATGAATAAATGAGTAAAAGAACAAATAAAAGTAACCATCACACAATAAACAAATGCATGCACATGAAACAAATCTTTATTCAAACTACAAGCATGTATTTGGGCGCTGAAGCCCACATCCTACTGCCATCTCAACACAGCGGTTCCCATTCTGCGGCTTTATTCTGATGAATTCACCAGAGGTGACCGTGCCTTCGTGCCGGAGCTTGTTGCTGCGCTGCGCTTCACAATCTGAGGCGATGAGGGCAGATGGAGAGATCTTATGACAGTCTCATCCATGGCACCGTTTCCAGGATTCAGCTCTGGGCTCCTCATCCTCAGTGCTCACACCAGTCTGAATAAAAACATGTTTAGTTACTTTATAGATTTGTTTATTTACCTTATTTACAGCACATTAGTCTAATGTCAACAGTGTTGACAACAGTGAATTAACGTTATCCTATAATAATGCCACACATACATCACTCAGATGTCTTTTTCATGTTGTGATGTGCTCATCTGCAATATGTCAATACTTACAATATTTTCCTTTCAGATGTAAATAGACATTTTAAATAAGCGTGTTTAAGATGTATATGGTTATGTAAATCCACTTTAGAGACGTTACGTGTGCTTAGAGCTCCCCTGTTAGCTAGCTATACAAAACATGTTTTTACAGCAAAATCACAACTATACTATAGTGTCTAACTACTTTACATCTTCAACAGTTAAAACGTCTACTCTATTGTAGTTTAACACATAAGGAACCGTGTTTACTCACATTTGAAAACCCCCGGCGTCGCTGATCTCCGTGATGTTTGATAATGACGTATGCTCTCGCGTGGCCTCCTGGGATAGAAGAGTATCCATCGGTTGAGCACTCAAAAATCGGGCCGGAAGCAGTAAGCCATCCGGGAACTTCTCCCCTACTCTTTTATGAATACTGATGTTTCGAACGTACTGCTTCCTTCACGTACTGTTTTCGCCTACTATATAGTAGGAAAGTAGGCACATTCGAACGCACTTAAGTCCAAATCTCGCGATAATTGGTACGTCACCCAGGTAATTCTCGCCTACTCTTTTGGATTAATACATACTTTTTCGCTCGCCTACTCTTTTCCCATACTAAATAGTAGGGAAGTATGCGGTTTGGAACGCAGCAACTGTCTGTGTTTGCCATGTGCTCCTCATGTCCCGCCTCCTTGTTTCCTGTTACCACGCCCCCTTGTTTAGTCCATGTCTTGTCCTCGTTTCATTAATTGTGCTCACCTGGTCCTCATGTGCTCTGGCCCCTTCATATTGTGCCTCTTTCCCTCACATCTTTGCTGGTTTGTTGTGAGTATGCACATTGCAGGTTTTTCTGGTTTGTGATCTTGAAATTATCCTAGTGCTTACGCTGGTTTGTTATCATTGTTAACTTTTTATTTTTGCTTTAGCAATTGTCCTGGGTAATCTAGTGAGTTCTCTTTTGTTTAGAATTATATTTTTTAGTTATTTTCCCTGTCAAGTGGAAGTCTTGATTCTCTTTAGCTACTCCAGTTTTTTGTCTTAGTAGTTTTTATTAGTTTGCTTTTTATATAATTATTTCTCTACTTTTTGTTTCTCTTGTCATTTATCTTATCAGGTTAGTTTTGCTTATCTTAATTGTTGCCTTATCTTGTCTTAAGTCTCGTCTTCTATGTGTTTCTGTCCTGTATCCTGAGTTCCCTGGCCACTGACTCTCAACTGCCTGACTGGTGCAGCTATCCCCTGTGTTGAGCCTCTGGTTCTGTGAGCCTCTACCTGGTGGCAAGACTGGAGCTACATCTGAGATCTACATCAAGCTGCATGTTCCTAGTGTTTCTGTCTGGTCTTTCCTTCAGAGCTGCCTCTATTGCACTCACATCATCGCCATCTTGCTGACGTCTCAGTGGTCATCCATTCTGCCTGTTGTTGTCGTCTACCTTGCCCTACTGTTTTTACTGTGATTCCAGCTTCACTCCCTGCTGTCTCAAGTCTTCAGTCCTGTTAATAAAAACCTTGTCTGCTCATTTGCGTCTGGGTCCTATATCTTGCAGAAGCTTAAGTATGTATATATATATATGCCTGTTTTCTTTTCATATTTCATTATGCTAGTTACATAAGTTAACACCCAATACTTGAATAGTTTAAAGTGTAATCCAGCAATTCAAGATGCAGCCTCTGAATTGGGATTCAGCAAACCAGCTCTGGCCATGGTCTTGGCTAAGCTGAAAATAAATGACCCGGGCGCGAAACGTCCTCACCATGTCCTCCAGTAAAATATAAAAATGGCAATAGCCGATTCTGGCTCCATAGCTGTTTACTCAATTTTATTAAATGAATTATCAGGATGGCAGCTATACTTTCGCACCGTTGCTTGGTACCGGGAGCGATAATCGGGAACACCTGATTGCACAATTAGGAAATCCTACGAAGGCTACATGGTGCGTCCTTCGAAGGATGCAACCTTCACATTGGGACACTGCTTTTGTCTTACTGTAAAAGCAAGTTCAATCTTGCAGACCTTCCCACCAGAGGTGAGACTGCAGCTAACCTGAATGTGGCAAAGCGAGGGTTATAGGGTGGGGCAGAGCACTAATTCTACCCATGCTCAACTAACATATTGCTACAATAACCAAGCTGATATCACATATTTAACGCGCCCTCTAAAGACACGCACAGGTTCTAATCACCATGAGTGCCAGAGAAATAGGTAATCATACAAAACACTTTATTGACAGTTATAAAAAGGGCATTAACATGCAGCCACACTCATCTCATTGAAGGGCCCAATTATCACTGGCAAAGGAACCGGGGCTTACCAAAAGAGGCAGTCTCAGATAGAATAATCACCCTTAAATAAGGAAATCACTACAATCTCAGTGCACACACTACCACACACACCGACTAATGTCAGTGAAGAGAAGGACACACCACCACCCAAAGAAGGTAATTTGTCTGCCCCCGGTGCCCAGATCCTGCCGACAACAAGAGATAGAAGTATTAAAATGGAGCAGAGATATGCATGAGCAAAACACAATAATTAAACTACATAAAGTATAACTTAAATGCAGTTCAGGGAAGGGACCAAATACTCTGTCCCACTTGGGTCTGCATAAATCAAATCACAAATGACAAAAACCAAAACATAAAAAAACTCAAATTAAAGAAACATTATAAACAAATAAACAAATATCTGAGGCCATACAGCTCAACCGTAATAATGGTAAAATGAAATAAATGAATATTCAAAAAGCACAGTAAATAAACTGAAACCAAAATACAACTTCAGAAATACAAAGCCGTTTGAAACAGATTAAAGAAATAAACTTGAAAAGGAAAACAAAGGAAACTTAAAGCATAACGCTGAGACACACTTCTGCAAACAGAGCTTGGAAAGCACAGAGAATCTCATTTAAAAGCAACCCAGAAAGCTTGTTGGATCCATAACAATCCTGTGCTGTAAACAGTTATTCTCTGTAATAAAAAAGAACAATCACGTGCTGGACACAGAACAGCAACTTTACGATGAGGCACAGAGCACGGAGCATACAGCACTAAACTTGATTACAACGCAGCCATTGCCCTCACCACGCGCCTACAAACAAAACAAAAATGTTACGCTGCCATTCTCCCTTAGCTTCAGGCTTGAGCAAACATACTCCCGATAGTAAACGCTGCACCGGGGTTAATATTCCGAAAACGTGGAGCCAGATATCCCCGATAAGCTCGTCGGTGGAGAATTCAGATCAACTTTTGATGTCTCTTTGAACAGCAAAGCACCCGTTTAAAAAAAAGGATATATTAAAGTTTATATAGCCTACTTTTACATTTTCGCTGCTGTTCTAAAATTATTTTCGCCATCACCTTAAATAAGCAGCAGCTGCTTGAATCCCAGTGCAGAGTGCAGGAGCTGTAACTGTTAGGTTACCACAGAAACGTAGGCGGTTAGTTGATTGCTGTGGTGACTCGTGACTCTCGCGAACAGCACTGAACAAGCACGTCTTCATTTTTTTTATCGTTTGTTGGTAAAGGGTGAGAGACCAGGTGTGGCTCGCAAGCCAGGTCCCCAACCACTTGTGTACAGACGAACACGAACTGTCGTGAGACTGGGCCGGTCTGACAGGGTGGGGGGCGTGGCATCGCGATGGTGGCTCACCATCGTGATGTCGGTCAGCCATCATCGTCCATCGGCACAACCCTATTGTCAACAGAGACTCTCATATTGTTGATTTGATTGCTTCTGTTCTCCTAATTTGTAAGTCGCTTTGGATAAAATAATCTGCTAAATGATATTTTATGAATTATATGAATTATATTGCATGGTATTTAGTCTATTTTTTTATTAGTTCTCGTTTATCAGATAGTCACTAGTGAAGGTTTTGGGACTATTCAGATTCTTGTGGTCCCATCAGCTAGTCAGTGCTGTCATGATGTCATTTTCCAGAGTAATTTGTCACATGGCGTTTATGGCCTAGATGATTGGCTTAAAAGATCCTGGCAGCAGAATTATGGGTCCATGAGCCGCCTTGATCAAAGAAGGCATTACTAAAGTGTCCTGCAACATTGAGATTAATGTGAATGCTAACATATAGCTTTCTCAAGGTATTATAGAGTTTGAATTTGATATCACGTCTTTGCAAGTTATATGATACGGATTTCTGTTTGATTTCATCTACTATTTCACTTATTTTTCACTATTTTTATTAAGTAGGCATGCATACTGCACAAAATTCATCAAGTTGTAGACTATAATTATTTTCTGAACATATGTTTGTTTTGTGCCATCCGAAAAAATGCTCACTATTTAAACACACATATATCATTTTTTATTATTCAATATATATATATATATATATATATATATATATATATATATATATATATATATATATAATGTAAAACATACAAATTAGTACCCACTCAGTTGAAGTAACCCATATTAAACTCGTTACACATACGTCATCATACACACATAACGTGCTCTCCTTACCGTCTCAAATGTCCACATTCGATTCCCCAACCGGCAACACACCAGTAAACAACAAAGTCAGTGGCTCAGCAGCTACAGTGGTCTTTATGAATGGCATTACATGTCAACACTCCACTCCAACGCAAGCAGCAGCGGCGCATCAATGACGTAACGGCCCCCGAAAGTGACGCACACCTACAACTGGTACCCTGCGCTCTTATACACCCCTGGTCACAGCCCGTTGGCCAAGCCTCAAATTATGATAGTAGGAGGGGTAATAGCCCATCCTGCCACATGAAGGAAAGTGAACTGTGGTGGAAAGGACCTTCATTTCTGACTGCACTGAATCTATTGGAAGAGATCGATGAAGATCAAAGAGATGAAGATGTGACTAGTGAGCTAAAGCAAGGTCAGCAGATCATTGTGCAACTCAGTAGCGGCAGTGACGAAAAGGGAATGAAACCTCTGCTGGATTTACTGAAGTACAGTAAGCTGAAGCGAGTTCTGCGAGTCAGCGCTTGGATCAAGTGGTTTGTGCACAATGTAAGTTCAAGCTCCAAGATGCGAGGTGAGTTGACTGCTGATGAAATGTTTGAGTTTGAGAAGTACTGGATAAAGGTGACACAAGATAGCAGCTTTAGTCATGAAATCAACTTTTTGTAATATTGTTCCTATTTAACCCACACAGTGGTACTCTTGGATAACACTGGGAAAGCGTGTCTTTCCAGAGGAGAGAGACGCTGCAGAAGCCACAAACTGCCCGAAGGGAGATAGCATGTGGAGAATACACATATATAACGGGACAAAGAAAAGACAGGGCTGGGTCTGCCTCCTCCGAGGGTAACACTTGCAGGTTCACCACCTGGTCCTGGAAGGGAGTGGTAGGAACCTTGGGCACGTATCCGGGCCGAGGTCTCAGAATCATGTGAGAGTTAGCCGGTATGAATTCTAGGCACAATTTGTTGACCGAAACTGCATGCAGGTCCCCTACCCTCTTGATGGAGGCCAATGCAACCAGGAGTACTGTCTTACAGGACAGAACTTTTAAAGCTGCTGACTGAAAACGCTCAAATAGTGAAAGACAGGGGTGGTCTCTGAAGTGCCGAAAAGGACCAGAGACAGATCCCAAGAGGGTATAGAGAGTGGGCAAGGCGGACTTAGTCTCCTCGTGATGTGCGGTGATAGTGGCAACATACACTTTAACCCTCTGAGGTCGGGTAACGGACCGGCGCGATAGTCTATTTTTTTTTCTTATCAGTGCAAAAGAGACTCAAAATACTGTGTTGATTTTGATCTTACGTGTTAGTGTTATACATCATTCGATCCTGTTAAGTTTCTATTTTTTTGTGTATACTCACTATATAAACAAAGTATTGTGCTTTTAGTCAAATAAAGAAAAATAAACATGATGCTAGTTTTTCCTTCTCTCTGTCAGTGAAGTCCATTCTGAAACGTGTCCAAAAATTAACTGTAATTCCGCGAATACTTGTGATGCAGGCACGAGTGTTTTTCCATAATGAAGCTTGAACTCTCTTCTTTTAAATGAATTAATTTATATAAAACAAATATTCTCAGTTTATGTAATCTGTATGAAAAGAGAGAGATGTCAGTCTTTTTCTTTCCAGCTCATTATACCTGATTACGCATTAATGTGCCACGCCCACGGAGAGCGCGCAGTATTCAAACGCAAATGATCTAAGGCAAGCCATTCAAACATGCCAACCCCCACCAGCTGGATTATAAAACACATCATGTTTAGGAAGTATCTTACTACCGCTGTGTACACAGCGTATCCCTATGCTGTGAGCAATAATACTATCTAATAACCCTGGAAAATGTACCAGAAGTGCTGGTAGTTTCATTTCGAGGAGCAACGGATCCAGCTGATGCAGTAAGTCATTTATTCTTAAGTGCTATGTTCTAATCGCGATATTGAATAGTGTCTGTACACCGCAAAAAGAATGTTTAAATATGAATTGCGTGTCTGTGTGTAGGCTAAATGATGAATGAACAGAACAGACGCGCGCGCGTTGTTTACTACAGTTATACAGCGCGTGTCTGTGCCGTTCATTCACTCTCGCACCTACATTAGTAAAGTTATTTTTACAGAACACATCCAAACTATATTGCTATAGCCTACTAAGATGAGTAAAAATAGACTGAAATATGTTGAAATAAAATGTCTGTATAAGCAACAAACTGCAAATTAACATGTATATGCTAATATATCATGCACAATATGTTATAGACTAAATATGAATGTTTAGACAAGATTTTGTGATTAGTTTTGGATAGATTATAAAGCTTTGACTGTAAAAAAAGACTACTGTCACATTAAATAGTTAAGGTTTTGTTCACCAATTTCTGCTCATATGTTAAATATAATATAGTATGATGTTTTGTCAAAAATAAAGTAGGTATATTGAATTATCAACTAAGATGTTATTATAGTGTTTGTTCCAATATTCAAACTAATGAATCCTTACCTTTTTTAATACGTATGATAAAATGTATACTTTTTACAAAGAAAGAATACACTTGAAATATTGTTAAAATTGTAATTGTTGTTGTAATTGTAACCTATTTGTAATTGGTTACAATTTCTAATTGTAAAATATGTATATATAGATAATTTATTTTGCCCTTTCATTCTTTGGGATCCTGTGACACACCTGTGTGAAAGGCTAATTAATATGCAGCTCATTATGTATGTGGCACATTATCTGGCCTTTGTATTCTCAGGTGTGAACACTCCTCCACGCATATTGCATTTCCAAACAAAAGGTGTCTTATAAAATTTAAATCAATGTATTGTTTTGTGTAAATGATTAGGCAGGATGATTTTCAGATCATTTTGAAGCAAAAACTCTAGGCAACAACGCCCAGTAGTCAAAAGTCTTGTGGACACATATTTAGTATGTGTTTTGTGGCCTTATTTCAGACACTTTAAGTTTTAGTTTTTTCAATAACCATGCATAAGCAATATTCTCTCAAAAATGCAAACATGTACATACATTTTGCTCACATATTATGGTAGCCCTGTTTGTGCTAAATAGATTGTAATTACACCTTTGCTATTAATATGTTTATAAGCAACTGAAAAAAGCACAAATGTCAGGGCATGTCAAAACATCTCAAGGACCCCAAAAACACCCTGGACCCCAGAGGGTTAAGGGTGAAGGGAAACAGCCTTCACTCCAGCCCTTCTTGCCAGAAGGAAAGCACTGCTCTAATCAAGAAAGTTCAGGGGTTCTCCTGGTGAAAAGAACACCATTTAACAAACAGGTTCCAATTGAACGCATAGAGGTGCCTCGTAGGTGGGGCTCTAGCGGAAGTAATGGTGTCAACTATCGCCTGGGGTAGGTCACCTAGAACCTCTGCGTCCCATCCAGGGACCATACATGGAGTTTCCAGAGGTCTGGACGCGGGTGCCATAGGGGGCCCCGTCTCTGAGAGAGCAGGTTTTCTCTCAGAGGAATGGGCCAGGGAGGGGCTGTCATGCGGAGCACTAGTTCGGGGAACCAGGTCCGTTTGGGCTAATACGGCGCAGCGATCAAGACCTTCTCCTCGTCCTCCCTGATTTTGCACAGAGCATGTGCAGGAAGGCTCACTGGGGGAAACGCATACTTGCGTAGACCACGTGGCCAGCTGTGTGCCAGTGTGTCCATGCTGAGGGTGCCCTCGGTCAGGGATTAGAACAACTGGCAGTGGGACGTGTCCGGGGCGACAAACAGATCTACCTGTGTGGTCCCGAAGCACCTCCAAATCAGCTGGACCAACTGGGGATGGAGTCTCCATTCTCCCGGAAGCACTTGCTGCTGTGAGAGCTCGTTGGCTGCACAGCTGAGCAGGCCCGGATTATGAACGGTACAAAGCGACCTCCGATGCTTCTGATTCCACTCTCGACTGCGTCGCCAAACAACCCAACCTGGGAGGTTGAGCCAGAGGTGGCGCTCCTGGACCACCAAGGTGGACATCGCCTGACCAACTGAACGTGCAGTTTCCTACGCCAGTTGCCCCACGGAACTCCCGGAGGAGCATCCGGTAGAAAATATATACATCAATAATTCGTCATACTTACAGGTTGGGAATCTGAGGAGCAAGTTGGTCCAAATAAACTTACCCATCTTTCAAGAGCAAGTTTTGCGAATCCCGAGTTGAACTCTGAGATTTGAGAAGCAGTAGTCTGAAACCACTTTCAACTTTACAACTTTGCAGAACGTTTACATTCACAAACAGCTATATTACACACTGCATGAAAGGGAATATTCGAAAACTATAATAGGGGCTGTAACGCAATTCAGATGTTATGGGAAGAAGGAGGCGGGAACCGGCGAACATTTAATCAATATAATAACAAAATAAAACAAATACAAAATGAAAGTAAAGTAAAAGACGGCAGTCCCTCACGGTCGACTGCCGCCATACACAATAAAACAAAACATTAAATAAAATCCAGGCCTGGCCTCTCTCGATCTCCACTGCCGTCGCTCCTCCATTTATGCTTCCGCTCCTCAGTTAGAAATACGAAACCGGTGAGTCATGCCGGTGGTGTCATCAGTAATCACGCCACCGGCCTCATCCCGCTCTCTCACGGCCCTCTGCCTCGTCCTGCTCGCCATAGGGGCACTTTAAGGTAATAAATTCTTTACTTAGGCCTGTTAAGGGAACTTCCATTATAAGGACCATCATTCACCGCTATTTTTCAGGACCATGGACAGCACACAAGAAAACAGGCAAAGCCATTTATGAGGTCTTTGAAGAGAATTTGTATTTATAAAGTCAATTCTATTTTAGGTGAAAATATATTTGACACAATGCAGTATTTTGACATCATTCATACCCATAGATTATTGTACAGTTTACTGTATTTACACCAACTGCTCTAAATGTAGTCACATGTTTCATATACGTACACGCCTTGTTTATCTTTTGAATCTTTGTTGTGTTGTTGTTTGGATGACTGTTGATTTGGTTTTGAAAGAAAAATATATACACTGATTTTTTTTGTCAGTTCTACTTAGAAAATGTACTTCATGTGGTAACATCTAAAATGACTGGTTTTGTTAAAATTAAATAAACGATTTAAGATTACACTGATCATAACTGAATTCAACCAACCTGTTTTACTGAAGTTTGATATAATATTTTTTGTTTTATATGATGAAAGTCCTTTTCCACCTTGATGTAAATACACTCAAAACATAATTCATGACCCTTACTTAATTTAATTGAAGACATTTTTACACACAATTTAATTTAGTTCATTCAAAATAAATCAGTTTAGTTGGGTGTACTTTGTATGACACAATGCACTTTGGTTTATGTTGGTCCAACCTAATTTTTAAATTCATTCTAAGGCTTAATTTTGAAACAAGTAGTGCAATTCATTGTTATACACAATGTATAAATAACCACTAAGAAAAGACTGGTGTCAGTACTGAGCATAGAACATAAAATAAAATTAAATCCCTAAATTAACTCTCCTAATGCAGTCCCTTACAAAACATGGGAACTATAGATCCACTGCTCAGGGTTGCATTTCTCAAAAGCATCGTGAGATAAATTTATCGTAGAGAGACCGTTGGTGGCAATGGCTCAACAATCTACTTAAGGTTACGATGCTTTTGGGAAACACAGCCCAGTTAATTATGTCAACAAAAAAATATTCATTTAGTTTTAACACAAAATATATAAGAAATATATGTAAGTACAATTTATTAGGGTAGATTGAACGCAATTAAATTAAGTTGTGACAAAATTTTAAACTGTGTTACTTTAGCTAATTTTATTTAAATAATTTATTTAATTAAAACATATTTTTTTAATACTAATAATTAATTTAATTGAATAAAAAAAAAATTTGTTATTGTATTTAAATTTTTGAGTGTATGATTGTTTTATAATGTCAATTGTGATTTTCTATTTTATGCAACATGTGTATAATAAACTCAAATCACAGTTTTTCACAGCAGCAAAATTCACCTATTGGCAAGGAGCAGCCAAACACAAACCTTTTCTTCTTCTTTGTCCTTCAGAGCAGGTGTCCTGTAGCTAACATGTGTCACGACTATACTGCCCTCTATAGGTCTAGTACTGTCGTAGTGTGCATGTGATGAATGTGTCCATCCTGAGTTTTATTGGAAATTGAATATTGAGTCAATGTAACTCAATTAAGTTAAAAAAGCATTCCCTTGTTTTATGTTACATAAACCTGACTGAATTAGGCTACAACTAAATTAGAATTTATTGGTAGAATCAGGTAGAAATACCTCCTTAAAGCAACAGCTGCACATGCTACTTTCAGTGTACACTACCATTCAAATGTTTGGGGTCGGTAAGATTTTTTAATGTTTTTGAAAGTAGTCTTGTATGCTTATCAAGGTTGCAATAATAATTTTCTTTTTTAATATATTTTAAAATATAATTTATTCTTGTGTTGGCAAAGCTGAATTTTCAGCTGTCTTTTTTATTTCTCCAGTCCTCAGCGTCACATGATCCTTTAAAATTCATTCTAATATGCTGATTTGTTGCTCAAGTAACATTTATTATTATTATCAATGTAGAAAACAGTTGTGCTGCTTACTATTTTTTTTTTTTTTGTAGAAACTGAACAGCAAAAGAACAGCATGTATTTTAAATATTTTTTGTAAAAATGTTAACTGTTACATTTGATTAATTAATGCATCCTTTAATAAAAAAAAAATCACATTAAAGATAACGATTGAGGTCAATGTAAACATGTCTGTTCCTGAACTGTACAGTTACAATTTATGTAGGATAGCAGGATAAAATATAAACCACAATGAAGTTAAATGTTAAAGAGAGGTGAATCCTCTCAAAGCATGGTGTAAAATAACTAGATGTAGCCTAGAAATCTAGACACACCCTAGCGGCAGCTGAAATTATTTTGCAGCAAAGTGTGGTCTAGCAACTCTCCGTTGGCATTCGAGCTGGAAAAACCAAACTCTGGTCAGGCCAATCACATCGTGTATAGTGTTGGTGGGCGGGCTTAACATAATGACGGCAGTGTTGTGACGGTTCCGCGTGATTTCTATTGGTTAAATCCCTGCTACTTGAAAACAAAGAAGATGCTGCTGTCGAACAGCGGTCTTTCGAATCGGCTTTGGCCGTGACTCTGGATGACTTGGAGTTAAGAGAACGTCACTTAAGTCATTCTTAAAAAAGGAAGATGAGTTTTGACGACCGGATACAGCAAAAGTTTAATATATCAACTAGCTCCGCTGGGGGAAAAACACATGGGACTAACTCAGCCACAGCCGTTCATTGCTCTGGTTGGTTGTAGCGCTGTCCTATTGCGTGCAGAGGGAATTTGAAAGACAACCGTTTATCCCGCCCCTCGGATTGAGGTATGCCAATTGTGAGTTCCCAGACCTAACATCTTGATGTAGGTCTGGCTTGTCAGGCTAAACTAGATGTAATGCAGATGCACTCCAATGTAAACAGTTTGGTAGACATAATTTTTGTTAGGTAATATGCATTAAAATGGCCTTTGACACTAGAGCCACCATAATTAACAAAAGGTTCAAGACTACACACCTGAGACTGAGCCTACTGTGCGTAGTTTTGGTGTTTTGCTAAGGGCAGAGAATGATCCAACTGGCACTACATCAATTCTGAGCTGGGGCCCCTTCTTCGTACGTTGCTTAAAACATCCGAGATCAAATGAGACATCCAAAATACTATCATCGTGTTCATCATGATCCGGCTAATTAGGTTCTTCGAACACACCTGCCGGTTATGAGTAGTATAGCTGGATTGAGTTATCTGAGATAATTGCGTGTTCATGCGCTGGTTTAAAAGGGGATATGTATCGATAGTATAAACATTGATCAGCAACGCTGCTATTGGCTGCTCACCATGGCCAAAGAGCGCGCTCTGTTTTTCACTGCAGCAGACCTACAGTTATTGCTTGAAGGATATGCTGAATTTGAAAACTTAATTAAAACGCCAGGGAACACCTCAAAGTGTGCAAAAGCCAGGAGAGAGGGCTTGCAAAAAGTAGCAGGCAAATTAAATGCGTAAGTGCTCCATGTTATGGTTCTATTACTTATTACAGTATATATTCTTGTATTTTAATAATTTCATAATTGCTTAATGTCCCTGGGGGCAGCTCTTCCTCAGACCCAAAGCCAGGGACCTGTAGTACCAACACCTTAATTACTGGTAAATGAGTTTTAAATTATCGGTAACACTTTACAATACGGGTGCACTAATAAGCATTAATACATGCTTAACTAATGCACAGATAATACTGAATTAATGTGTAACTAATGATTGTCAAAGCTATTCATTAATGATTACCACATTATGAACCAATTAAGAGTCTGTATGGTTAATGTATTAGTTCATACATGAATTGTTATTAATTAAATATGTAATTGTGAATAAATTCCCTAATAACTCATTTTTTTAACTAATAGTGTTAATTAATATGTTAATTACCAGAATGAGACAAAGCCTTGTATTTCAACTTCCAGATAATACAGGTACACATTAATACATGATTAATTACTTCATTGTTAGTGCAAATTCATGTGTAAATTACTACAATTACTAAATGACTAGTTAATAATGATGTGCCTCATCAAGTAAAGTCATAACATAATGATACCTTTGCAAATCAATTAGCTAATGATTAATTAAAGCAGACAACTGGTAGTTGAAGTGCATAGCTTTGACTAATTGTGGTAATTAACACATTAATTTACACTATTAGTTAATAAAATGTGTTATTAAGGAATTAATACACAATGACACATTGATTTAATATCAATTCATGTATTACTTAATCTATTAATCATATAGACTCTTTATTAGTTGCTGATGCAGTAAGAATTAATTAATGGTTTAGTTCTTCATGAATCATACATTAACTCATGATTATCTGTGCATTAGTTAAACATGAATTAATGCATATTAGTGCACCCGTATTGTAAAGTGTTACCAAATTAGCTTGCTACACTGTAAATAATTTGTTGCTGCATTAAATTAAGTATGCCTATAATCCAAATGGCTGGTACAGTCATTTCAACTGATAAATATTGAGTAGTGATGAATTACTTTGACTTGTGAAGGTGAAAACTGCATAACTTAATGTAAAAATATTTTGCAATATGTTATTGATCAAATTTTTTCCTAGTGTAGTTCATTGTAATGCCATTGTGTTCTCCTCTTTTGTGCAGTTTTACATAATACACCAACACTTTTACCTGTTCCCAAGTGGTGGCTGAAATCTGTGCAGTAAGTGGACTTTTTCTAACTTTACATCAAAAGGAAAGAAAGTGCAACACTTTGTAATACCCATTTGTTTCTTTTGCACAGGACAGCAAAAGAACACAGATGTGAACACAGGGTGATATCCGTACCCTATATAAATGGAATCTACAACAGAAACTTAGTATTTTGACCTGAAAAAACAAAAATTAAGGGGAGAAATAGAACTTGACACCTTAAAGAAGAAAAAAACTGGCACTAGAGATTGAGTTGCTTCAAAAGGAACTTCAGAGTAACTGCTAATACACTATTTCACACAGAGTACTATTGCTGATCTTGGATAACAATATATCTTATTGCAGGCAAAAGATGACCCTCACTGGCTTTTCTTGACAAAGAATAATTTATATAAAAATCAAGGAACTAAGTATGTTGTCTTGTCTTCTATTCATTTAATGAAGGTTTTTGTTTAAAACAATTTTTTTTTTAAATGGTGTTCCAAAATTCTGTCCCGTGCAGCTCTGCCACTAGATTGGTCCAAGTTCACTGGCTGGAGGTCATCATCAGCTGCACCTCGACCACAGGGGTCCTCTCCTTTCTGATGGTGGCAATATAGTGGAGTATGGCACATGCAACAATGTCACAGGCCCTGTCTGGTGCAACCTGACCCTTAAGACACTGAAATCTTTCCTTTAGTTGCCCAAAGGTCATTTCAATGTGTGCCCTTGTCCTGGCTAGAGCTGCATTGAAACGGGTTTGTGGTCCATGGTTTGGGTCAGGGAATGGCATCATGAAATACTGCCTGCAGGCATAGCCCCTGTCACCAAGCAGGATCCCGTCGTAAGCACCTGGAAAAATGCAGTTTTGTTTGGCTCAGAATAAATGTATGTAATACAGTGAGCTTGATATTAAATTTTTCCTTACCACGTTCAAATAATGTGCATAAATGTGACTCTCTGAAAATCCTGGAGTCATGCACAGATCCAGGCCATTTTGCTTCCACATTTGTGATGTAGGACATGGAGTCACAAACCATCTAAGATATTTTTAATCAGTCAACTGCATACTTTTTGATTACATTACTTTTTTTTATTATTATTATTTGATATTACTAATCTGGAATATTAAGAATCGTAATAGTAATTTACCTGCACATTTCACTGTGAAATCGGTTCACAAAATCCCCTTCATTGGGGCCTGGTGGGGCCTTGATGGGGACTTGTGTGCAGTCTATGGCACCAATCACATTAGGGAAGCCTGAGGAAAAGATACTGTAAGTCCTACTTTTTGACCTGATCATGGTTGCTTTATCTTCATTAACAATTTTAATCCTGCTTCTCAACCTGTGGTCTTAAGTGGCTTGGAAATACCACAAAACCCCCTAAAAACTGCTTGAGTGCCAGATAAACTTTGCGAATGGCACGACAGACAACACTTTTCCCCAAGTTTTCCGCATCTCCAATAGTGTAAAGGAAAGTGCCACTTGCAAAGAATCTAAATGCAATACAAACAGTTTGTGCCGTAGTTAAAGCCCGACTCCGACGAGTCGAACATTTAACGTCTGGTTCCAACAAATCAATAATGTATATGACACCCTCATGAGAAAAAACGATATATCTCAATAAATAGATTATCACCCTGCGCTAAAGGATCCTGTCTATCTCGCAAAACGCGATTAATTCGAAAAGCTCTTCAAATTATTCTGGCACCTATAACGTACTATAACGTGGCATACAAGCTACACAATGTTTAATATATCTAAAGTTAGTTTTGATTGATTCACTTCCGTCGCAATGATCATTAGTTATTAACTGCTAACAAGACACCATTCTAACAGAAAACCCTTAATGCGGCCGCTAATTTGCACAAAACAGTGCCTGGTGGCTCGAGAATACAAACCAGAAAAAGTTCCAAGGTACAAGCCTTGAAAAATGTATAATACAGAATTATTTTTTAATTTTTTTATTGCTTCCACGTAGCCACGTGAACCGGAATTATCCCGACAACGTTTTATCTGTACAGAGGTAAAGGGAAGGGAAGGAGGCCTTCACGGGGAGAGACTAGTTGACACTTAAGGACTGCATTGTCGTCGTGTCCAGGTGCAGGTCCTTCCTCAGATCTGGATGTGGCCTGATCCGACGGACTGCGGTAAACCTCGGGATAAACAGAGAGACTAATATTAGCGTATACGCCATCCTTATGATGTAACAAGTACATCAGGATTTATGGGAAGCGCAGACTATCAATTCTATCGAGTCGTTATAATCTGACAATACTGACCTCAAATAGCTGAGCCGTGCGCGTAAACGGTGCGCACGCCCTGTGTTTGAGCGTGTATCGCTGCTCCAAGTTTGAGGATGACGTCAGGAGACCTAGTGGTGAAGAAAAAGCTACTGAACTTGAGGAACCCATATGAAGACCTGTAACCTTCCTCATTCCTCTATATTATGCAGCACTACGATCGAGTAACACTAATAGAGAGATACAACCACGATCGGATGATAAGAGCGAATCATTTGTGACGCTAATGAGAGATGTCTCAGTACTATGGTACGGTCTAAATCCTGACTGAAAATCCTTGCAGATACCATTTCTTTCTAAAAAGGAGCATAGTTGTGAGGATACTGCCTTTTCTAGTATCTTTGACAGAAAAGGTAGATTCGAGATAGGCCTGTAATTGACTAATTCTGTAGGATCAAGTTGCGTTTTTTAACAAGCGGTATAATCATAGAAGCTTAAATGTTTTTTGGTACGTATCCTAATGACAAAGATGAATGAATGATATTAAAGGGGCATTCGGCAACCCTAGCTATTTCTTCGCTGATTTTCACTTTTGTTGTCGCATGTTTTCTCAATGAGTTCCCCTACAGCTGTGAGGCGTATATTTCACAACAATGTCGTAATAAAACTCACTTGCGGCACCCTTTTCTACCGCTGCTCATGTGAATTTGTTATTATCGGAGCCGGCCAACTTTATTGTGTGGAGCTATGTCTACCGAGGTGAGTAATACATCATACACATTGAGGGCGGCATGTGTGTTTATGTCGAATTGCCATAAAGCAGTTTGTGTTTCTCGCTCGTTCTCGCTTCTTACGAGACTTCCTATTTCCAACTTACCGGGACGTAAATCCTCATGTTGCAAGGTTGGTTTTCCGCCTAGGAACGTTGGGGGGAGCTGGGAAAGTCACCATTCTCACCAGAACAGGTTATTAAACCATCCAAATGATTTCTAAACGGTTTTATTAAGCTGAAATAGTTGCCGAATGCCCGTTTAAGAAGAGGATCTATGACCTCTGGAAGCATCTCTTTCAATAGCTTAGTCGGTATCTAACATACATGTTGTCAATTAAGATGATTTAACGAGTTTAGAAAATTCTTCCTCTCCTATAGCAATGAATTAATAATTTTTTTCTTGGATTAATCAAATTTATATATATATATATATATACATATATATATAAAATATATGTCAGTGGTGGGCCATCAGGGCCAGCAAGGCCTTCTCTGCTGACCTAAACACTGAGGAATCACTGACTAATGCTTTAATATATATTCAATTCAATTCAATTCAAATTTATTTGTATAGTGCTTTTCACAATACATATTGTTTCAAAGCAGCTTTACAGAAAGTGCATTTCAGAAATGTACATAGAAAAAATACAGTTAGTTAATCATGTAGTAATTTAGGGCATAACATATCGTCGTCGTGTTGAGTCGTCTCTTCGCATGCGTCGAGTCATCTCTTCACAGGCGTGTAGTCATCTCATCGCAGGTGTTGGGGCATCTGAAGTCTCCGTGGGAGGCTGGATACAAACTGGAGCTGACGAACGCTATTTACCTCGGGACTAGCGTCCCAGGATAACAGCAGAAGAGCAGATGGGAGATAATTAGCATAGCTGCTGTTCATAATATTAATGCATTCGATCTGATTCAACAGTGGTATAAAAGGTAGGCATTATGTGAATGCTTGGCTAAAGAGATGCGTCTTTAATCTAGTTTTAAACTGGGACAGCGAGTCTGAGCCTCGAACAATATCAGGAAGGCTATTCCAGAGTTTAGGAGCTAAATGCGAGAACGCCCTCCCTCCTTTAGTGGACTTAGATATCCTAGGAATGACCAGAAGCCTCGAATTTAGTGATCTTAAAGAACGTGATGGATTGTAGGGCGACAGAAGGTCCATTA
This sequence comes from Siphateles boraxobius, assembly GCF_051911475.1. NCBI lineage: Eukaryota > Metazoa > Chordata > Actinopteri > Cypriniformes > Leuciscidae > Siphateles > Siphateles boraxobius. The sequence continues at coordinate 38,531,027 of NW_027508734.1, read as the reverse complement.
AATACACAGGAGCTAAACCATTTGGGGCTTTATAGGTCAGTAGTAATACTTTGTAATTGATACGGAACTTAATGGGTAACCAGTGTAGAGATGATAAAATTGGTGTTATATGATCATATTTTCTTGACCTAGTAAGAACTCTAGCAGCTGCATTTTGCACTAACTGTAGCTTGTTTATTGAGGATGCAGGAAAGCCAGCTAATAAAGCATTACAGTAATCTAGTCTCCAGGTCATGAATGCATGAACTAACTTTTCTGCATCAGAAACAGATAGCATGTTACGTAGCTTAGCAATGTTTCTAAGGTGGAAAAGGCTGTTCTTGTAACATATGAAATATGATTTTCGAAAGACAAGTTGTGGTCTAGTATAACAACCAGGTCTTTTACTGTAGTGGATAAAGTAACAGGACATCTGTCACGAGGTGACGAAATTCCAACTTTTTCCCTTGCAAGGTGGAACTAATGTTCGCCGAAGTAGCCTTCCGCCGGACCCATAACAACGGAACACTGGGCTAGTTCCGGGTTAGCGCAAAAATCCCCGCGAATGGGGTGATTAGCCTAAAATCGCCTGCAGCTGTGCATGAGGGGATTGAAGCCCCGCGATTGGGACACGTTGCCATTAGGGGAGGATAAAAGGAGAGAGTACAGACCAAAGGGAGAGTTGTTTTGGGGACTGTGACCCCGGAGGAGCGTGAGCGTGGGAGAAGAGGAAGTGGGGCCGGCAAACGGGCACGGCACTGTGAGTTTGGGAGACAGAGCACACTGACTCAACCGGAAGGAGGGAATCGCTGGACAATAAGATCGTTTGTGAGAGACTGTGAGTAGTCTAATCAATCCCAATTCTCCTCTCTCGTGTCTATGGACCCCCTGATGTGAATGCCAGGTCAGAAAATGGGCGACGGCCATATGTATTTTCCCACTGAGTGCTGAATTGTAGAGATTTAGTGATGAAATGCACGGTTTTGAGGTGTGAAGTGTGAACTTAAACCCGCTGGATGTCAATTACTTACCTGAGTTTCTATCACGTTCTAAAGACATAAGAAGAGGCTAGCACCGTTGAACTCCACAGACTTTTGAGTGTATTATCTGACAGCCCATTGTGAAGAGGGACACGTAGATGAATGCTCCACCGACTGCTTTGCAGTGAAACTCCTCCAGCAAAACTCTCCCACAGTAAGCTCTGTGTCTGTCAGCCCTTCAAGAGGATTACGTGCCTGTATACTCACCTGACTGCGTTGCAGTGAAACTCCTCCAACTGTAAGTTCTCTGTCTGTCCTTGCTGAAGAAGAGCATTACGTGCCTGTATATTCACCTGTCTGTTTTGCAGCAAACTCTCCCACCGTAAGCTCTGTGTCTGTCAGCCCTTCAAGAGGATTACGTGCCTGCATACTCACCTGACTGCGTTGCAGTGAAACTCCTCCAACCGTAAGTTCTCTGTCTGTCCTTGCTGAATAAGAGGATTACGTGCCTGTATATTCACCTGTCTGTTTTGCAGCAAAGTCTCCCACCGTAAGCTCTGTGTCTGTCGGCCCTTCAAGAGGATTACGTGCCTGTATACTCACCTGACTGCTTTGCAGTCAAGCCCTCCAGCCGTAAGTTCTCTTTCTCACCTGTAGAAGAAGAGGATTACGTGCCTGCACATTCACCCGTCTGCTTTGCAGCGAAGCTCTCCCACTGTAAGCTGTGTGTCTGCCGGCCCTTCAAGAGGATTACGTGCCTGTATACTCACCTGACCGCTTTGCAGTGAAGTCCTCCAGCCGTAAGTTCTCTGTTTGTCACCTGTAGAAGTAGAGGATTACGTGCCTGTATATTCACCTGTCTGCTTTGCAGCGAAATTCTCCCGCCGTAAGGTCTGTGTCTGCCGGCCTTTCAAGAGGATTACGTGCCTGTATACACACCTGACTGCGTTGCAGTGAAGCCCTCCAGCCGTAAGTTCTCTGTTTGTCACCTGTGGAAGAAGAGGATTACGTGCCTGTATATTCACCTGTCTGCTTTGCAGCGAAACTCTCCCGCCGTAAGCTCTGTGTCTGCCCACCTTTCAAGAGGATTACGTGCCTGTATACTCACCTGACTGCGTTGCAGTGAAGCTCCAACCGTAAGTTCTCTGTTTGTCACCTGTAGAAGAAGAGGATTACGTGCCTGTATATTCACCTGTCTGTTTTGCAGCAAAACTCTCCCACCTTAAGCTCTGTGTCCGTCGGCCCTTCAAGAGGATTACGTGCCTGTATATTCGCCTGACTGCGTTGCAGTGAAGCTCCCAAGCCGTAAGTTTCTCTGTCTGCTTCTCGCTGCGAAGATGGGTGTACGTCCCCCGAAATGCGCACCTGAACTGTCCTGCAGCAGCCTCATCCCAGTCGTGAGTCCCGACTCGTCCCTTCCATTGGGAAACAGCGAAGCTACCACCGAAGCAACCCCCCACACTGCACTCGGTGGGCTTTCGGCGGGTCCGCCGGACGGAACGAACCCTGCTCAGAAGACTCACCATTTTAAACCTTCTATCCAATTTTATATTCAATAAAATACTGTTTACTTGAAGTTTTGTTGACTGTCATCCTTGCCTGGCCTCTGTCCAACTCCCCAAGTACGGGTCTCAGGGGTGGGTGCAGCCTGATTGGCCCGCCCCGACCTGTGACACATCCTTCTAAATTAAAGTTGTATTGTACAAGGTTTTGTGGGTAGTTTGGACCAATAAGTAATACCTCCGTTTTATCTGAATTATATAGCAGGAAATTACACGTCATCCAGCATTTTATATCTTTGAGACACTCTGTCAATTTAGATGAGTTAGTGTTTTCATCTGGTCAGGATGAAATATATAATTGAGTGTCATCAGCATAACAGTGGAAATTAATTCCATGTTTTCTTATAATATTACCAAGTGGCAGCATATATATTGAGAATAGCAGAGGGCCTAACACCGATCCTTGCGGCACTCCATAGTCTACTGACGTTATCTTCGATTCTTCCCCATTTAAACTGACAAAATGATAACGGTCTGATAAGTACAATCTAAACCAGCTTAATGCCTGTCCCTGAACACCAGTGTAGCTTTGTAGTCGATCCAAGAGTATTTTATGATCTATAGTGTTGAACGCAGCGCTAAGATCGAGTAGAACTAGTATTGAGATACAGCCTTGGTCAGAAGCTAAAAGTAAACATTTGTAATTTTAACTAGCGCAGTTTATGTGCTATGATGCGGTCTGATTCCTGACTGAAAATTCTCATAGATATCATTTACTTGCAAGAAAGAGCACAATTGAGCGGACACAACTTTTTCTAGAATTTTAGACATAAATGGAAGATTTGAAATGGGTCTGTAATTTTCTAGGTTATTTGGATCTAATTGCGGTTTCTTAATGAGAGGTTTTATTACTGCATTCTTGGAACATGACCTAAAGATAAAGACGAGTTAATAATATTGAGAAGAGGCTCTTCCACTACAGGTAACACTTCTTTCAGTAGTTTAGTGGGTATTGGATCTAATAAACATGTTGTTGGTTTAGATGCAATGATAAGTTTATTTATGTCTTCCTGTCCTTTAGTTGTAAAGCGGTGTAGTTGTTCTTGAGGGGTGATAATTGAGGCTGAATCATAAGACACCATAAAAGATTGTACATTAACAATTGTGTTTCTGATGCTTTCTATTTTCTCATTGAAGAAATTCATAAAATCATTACTACTATACTATAACAGAATATTTTGCTCTGGTGATGTTTGTTTATTTGTTAGTCAAGCTACGGTGTTAAATAAAAACCTTGGATTATTTTGGTTATTTTCTATTAGTTTTCGGAGATGCTCAGACCTGGCTGCTTTTAGAGCCTTTTTATAACGTGACATACTGTCTTTCCACGCGATTCTAAAGACCTCTAAATTAGTTTGTTTCCATTTATGTTCTAAGTTACGAGTTTCTCTCTTGATAACATGTGTAGCACTGTTGTGTCATGGTTCTTTAGTTTTCTCTCTAACCTTTTTTAATCTAATTGGTGTAACAATTTCTAGTGTACTAGAGAAAATGGTGCTCAAACTGCTAGTCATTTCCTCTAGTTCATCTGTTTGTTTGGGTTCACTGAGCAGCTGAGATAGATCAGGTAAGCTATTTGAGAATCTATCTATACTGTTTGGAAGGATTGTTCTGCCTGGTTGATAACGTGGCGCAACATGACAAATTTCAGCAGTAAGTATTATGCAAGTTATCATGTAATGATCAGTGACATCATCACTTTGCGGTACAATATCTATATCGGTTGGATTGGTTCCATATGATATAATTAAATCTAGTGTATGATTTAGACGATGAGTGGGACCACTGACGTTTTGCTTGACCCCAAAGGAGTTTAATAAATCTGTAAACGCAGCCCCTAACGTGTCATTTGTGTTATCTACGTGTATGTTAAAATCTCCAACAATTATTGCTTTATCGACATTGACCAATAGATCTGAGAGAAAGTCTTCAAACTCTTTTAGGAAATCAGCATAGGGCCCTGGAGGTCTGTATACAGTAGCCAAGGCTAGAGATAATAGGGATTTCTTTCTTACATCTAAGAGCGTAACATTTAGCACAAGTACTTCAAACAAATTAAACCTGTGACCTGTTTTCTGAGTAACATTTAGAATATCTCTATAGATTGTTGCAACACCGCCGCCACGACTGATCAGACGGGGCTCATGCTTATAACAGTATCCTGGTGGAGTAGACTCATTTAGACCGAAATAATCATTTGGTTTAAGCCAGGTTTCAGTAAGGCAAAATACGTTGAAACTATTATCTGTGACCATTTCATTTACAATAACCGCCTTAGGTGTGAGCGATCTAATGTTTAGAAGACCTAGCTTTAGAAATTGTTTTTGTTCACTGATATTGAGATTTTCTGGTTTAATTAAAATAAGATTTTTCCTAGATCCTACAGTAGATTTATTGTTTGGCCTCACTAATCGAGGAATAGACACAGTTTCTATATAATGTTCTACACTACTTATATCAATTTAGTTGGGACAGCAAAGACTGTGATTTGGAGTTTTACTTACTAGTCAGATGGTGTGTAACGTCTTGGAGATGTTGTCCGACAGAACAGCCGCTCCGATTCTGCTGGGGTGCAGGCCATCAGCACGGTAGAGCCGTGTTCGCTCCCAGAACAGATTCCAATTATTTACAAAGAGCAGTTTCTGTTCATTACACAATGACATTAACCATTAATTTAGTCCAAATAATCTACTGAACCTTTCCTGTCCTTGTCGGTGCGTGGGAAGCGGTCCAGACACGATGATCGTTGCTTCTGGCGATGTGCTGCGTACCGTCTCGATCAGGCTCCTGTAGTCCTTCTTCAGAACCTCCGTCTGCCGCAGCCTGATGTCGTTCACTCCCGCGTCCAGCACAACAGCCAGCACAACAGCTCCGACGCGCTCGACACCGTTCAGGATGCACTCCAGCTCCAACAGCACCGAATGCAGCTCGAATGTGTCCTCACCTGCACTCAGAGGTAACGTTAGACACACATCCGATATATTCGCCATTATAACAGATGAACAGTAAATTAGTAGTGATACTACCAATATCACTACTAATTTAGGATTGAAATCCTGGATATAACCCGTATCCTTTCAGTGAAACGGGTGTAAATGAGACGATCAATAGGCGAGAGGCCACACGTGCAATGCTAGCGGGCTGAAGACTAGTAGCGGAGATTCGGAAAGTTGGATCTAAGTAGCGAAATCAAAGCAATCCGATTGTTTTTTATAAGGAAGAGTATCGAAGATAAGTTCACATGCTATAAAAAGAGAAAATGCTTGTTTATAAATGAGTGGTAAAGAAGAAAATCATGGATTTATGAATCAATTTGACAGAGCTCCAAACACAAACACAAACCGCATGCGCATGCGCATTGAATCCGTACATATATATATATATATATATATATACATATAATATATATTCCATTAATGTGTATTACAGTACATTTTCCCAATAGTACATTCTCCTAATTCCATAGCTTTTCTCTTGGTTGTGCTGCTTCCAGTAGTATATGTTTATGTTAGAGCTTTTATCCAATTATATTTCAGCCATCATATGTTGCCAGGGTTAAACAAATCTGCCTTAGGGCCTTCAGAATCCATAGTGCGGGCGCCTGTAGCTTAAAATGAATGGCAATGAAACTGTTGCTTTAACCAATCAGATAATCAGTCAGATTTAATCAGCCAATCAGATTTTGATTAGACTGCACCTGGACCATCTAGCAGGTATACAATGACGTTGGCATTTTCACGTCCTTTGATTGGATGGTCAGAGCGCGTAGCCTAGTAGGCCTACTAGAAGTCAGAGCTAGCTAACCGTATCTGTAGCAAAATGCATACACTAAAATATATCTCTGTAGATTTAATAATTTTTCAACCCACAAATTAATGTTTCTTTCCCTCCTCGACCCGCAGCAGTTTCAAACCTACCGGAAAAAGATCCCTTATTCAGCCTTATCCAGCTTAACGTAGAGTCACAAAACTCTATTCAATCTGTCCGGGTAAAAACAGAATTAACTGAAAGTGATGTATTCCATGTCTGATTTTGAAGGCAAAAGTCCCGCTGTGTTTTGCAGTGACTGTCCCTGTGTCCACTGCTTCTGTCGAGCAGACACTCTCAGCCCTTAAGTGAATTTAAATTTATGCCAGAAATAAGACGGGACAGACTCAACTTTCAGCATTAGCCTTGGTAGAAAAGACTCATTGTTGGAACTGAAACGCACAGATAACCTGTAGCACAGAGTATAATCAAAGTCTTCTTGAGGAAAGAAATAAGGATGGATGGTGTGTAAAAAATAATCTGTAGTGGTGTGCTTTCTCGTGTTTGGTTGGATTCAGTGTCTGTGGAGGCGTAAAGGGAAGCACACAACAAAGAGAGTTCCGTTTCAGGAACTTAACTTATCAAGACACAACTTTACATCAAAGGGGTGTTATGCTCTTGCCCAGCGCTGATGGATTTATATACAGGTCCTTCTCAAAAAATTAGCATATTGTGATAAAGTTCATTATTTTCCATAATGTAATGATAAAAATTTAACTTTCATATATTTTAGATTCATTGCACACCAACTGAAATATTTCAGGTCTTTTATTGTTTTAATACTGATGATTTTGGCATACAGGTCATGAAAACCCAAAATTCCTATCTCAAAAAATTAGCATATTTCATCCGACCAATAAAAGAAGTGTTTTTAATACAAAAAAAAAAGTCAACCTTCAAATAATTATGTTCAGTTATGCACTCAAGAGTCAATACTTGGTCGGGAATCCTTTTGCAGAAATGACTTCAATGCGGCGTGGCATGGAGGCGATCAGCCTGTGGCACTGCTGAGGTGTTATGGAGGCCCAGGATGCTTCGATAGCGGCCTTAAGCTCATCCAGAGTGTTGGGTCTTGCGTCTCTCAACTTTCTCTTCACAATATCCCACAGATTCTCTATGGGGTTCAGGTCAGGAGAGTTGGCAGGCCAATTGAGCACAGTAATACCATGGTCAGGAAACCATTTACCAGTGGTTTTGGCAATGTGAGCAGGTGCCAGGTCGTGCTGAAAAATGAAATCTTCATCTCCATAAAGCTTTTCAGCAGATGGAAGCATGAAGTGCTCCAAAATCTCCTGATAGCTAGCTGCATTGACCCTGCCCTTGATAAACCACAGTGGACCAACACCAGCAGCTGACATGGCACCCCATACCATCACTGACTGTGGATACTTGACACTGGACTTCAGGCATTTTGGCATTTCCTTCTCCCCAGTCTTCCTCCAGACTCTGGCACCTTGATTTCCGAATGACATGCAAAACTGAGCAACAGTCCAGTGCTGCTTCTCTGTAGCCCAGGTCAGGCGCTTCTGCCGCTGTTTCTGGTTCAAAAGTGGCTTGACCTGGGGAATGCGGCACCTGTAGCCCATTTCCTGCACACGCCTGTGCACGGTGGCTCTGGATGTTTCTACTCCAGACTCAGTCCACTGCTTCCGCAGGTCCCCCAAGGTCTGGAATTGGTCCTTCTCCACAATCTTCCTCAGGGTCTGGTCACCTCTTCTCGTTGTGCAGCGTTTTTTGACACACTTTTTCCTTCCCACAGACTTCCCACTGAGGTGCCTTGATACAGCACTCTGGGAACAGCCTATTTGTTCAGAAATTTCTTTCTGTCTTACCCTCTTGCTTGAGGGTGTCAATGATGGCCTTCTGGACAGCAGTCAGGTCGGCAGTCTTACCCATGATTGCGGTTTTGAGTAATGAAACAGGCTGGGAGTTTTTAAAAGCCTCAGGAATCTTTTGCAGGTGTTTAGAGTTAATTAGTTGATTCAGATGATTAGGTTAATAGCTCGTTTAGAGACCCTTTTCATGATATGCTAATTTTTTGAGATAGGAATTTTGGGTTTTCATGAGCTGTATGCCAAAATCATCAGTATTAAAACAATAAAAGACCTGAAATATTTCAGTTGGTGTGCAATGAATCTAAAATATATGAAAGTTTAATTTTTATCATTACATTATGGAAAATAATGAACTTTTATCACAATATGCTAATTTTTTGAGAAGGACCTGTACTTTGTATTTATATATTTTGTCTTCAAACCCTCTTTTCTACAAGGATTAGGGTCACAGTTAGAGTCCATTACAAGAAGGGTCAGAGGCTCTTACGACACAGAGATGTCAGAGGATGATGCCCCTGTGGCAACAGGTACCTGAGCAGTTATTGGAACCAGGCAGCCTTTCCCGATGCAGGTGTATTTGTGTCGCAGAGGCTGCATCTGGGCAGGTATGTGTTCACTTAGATAGGGTTGTAAGCGATCATGATTCAGTACTTTCTCACTTCGTCTGTCCCTGACTTGGTAGAGCACTGGTCCAAGGCGTGCTGTGACGACCAATGGCCCTTGCCATGGTGGTTGGAGTTTTGGTCTGTAGCCCTTTATCCTGCTACTGACCCTCACTGACACAAGATCACCTACTTGGTAGGACTTCTCTCTGGCTCGTAAGTCATGGACCTTTTTCTGGCGAGTCTGAGAGGAACGTAAGTTCTGGCGTGCTACTTAATGAGCCTGCTGGAGGTTAGCTTGCAGTTCCTGGACAAACTCGGGTGTACCTTTAGCTTCCCTGGTAACCTCGTCCATCCTTAGCCAGATGTCATGTGGCTTGAAAACTTCTCGCCCCAGCATCAGCTGATTTGGTGTGAAGCAAGTGCTCCTGTACGCCGCAGTGAGTAAGGGAAGATGCTCATCTCAATTCCGCTGACTTTGGTTCATATAACACAGTATCATCTGCAATAGCATTCTATTGAATCTTTCCACTTGCCCGTTCGAAGCCGGATGATATGGTGTGTTCTGGGTCTTGGTTACTTGTAACAGGCGACAAACCTCTGTAAACAGCGAACTCTCAAAGTTCCTTGGTCAGTGTGAATCTCAAGGGGAGCCCCAAAGCGTGAGTTGAAGTCAAACACCAACCTCTTTGCTGTTGTCTCAGCTCCTTGTTTGGGGACAGGGAATGCCTCTACCCTGTGAGTAAACTGGTCAATTATAACGGGGATGTACCTGTTGCCTGACTTGGATTCCGGGAATGGTCCAATGACATCAAGGTGTAATCGGTCCATTGGCGATCCTGAAGTTCTGAAGCTTGGCCCTCCCCATTGGACTGGTTGTTTTACAGGATCTACACTGTGGGTACTTCTTGACGAAAAGGCGTACATTGTTTCCCATATTGTACCAGTGGTAATGCCTGCGGAGGCGCATGAGTGTCTTTTCTTCCCCTGCATGACCTGCTTGTGCTGGATTGTGACAGGCTTGGAGAACTCCATTGCTCAGGGAAGCAGGAACAAGTAATCGCAGAGATGACATACCTCCAGTGACATTGTCCCAACGGTAATAGAGGACCCCCCCCCCCCCCCCCCTCACACCTCCACTTGAGACCAACACAGCCAGTACTTGCGGACAGCTGAGCTCTGCATCATGACCTCATCCTTAGCAGGAACAGAATCATCAGACATCCACTTATGGAGAACTGAAAGGTCTGGGTCAGCTAACTCTTCTTCCCTGAGACTTTCAAGGTCCAGTGGTTGCAGCCAGTTTGAGGAAGGACCTGGGTTGTCATCACCTACTTCATTAACATGACTGGGATTGTTAGTGCAACTACCCTCATCCTGAAAGTTAAGAGTGCTTAACTGCCAAGGGAATAACATCAACATCTTCCTCAAATCTGGCCCATTGATGGTGGAGCTTTCGGCAGAAGGGACAGCCCCTGCACAGCAAGCTATCTAGCTCACTTTCAGCTTGATAACAGTCACAAGGATCCTCATTCAGAGTCCTTCGGGACAGCGCATCAGCGTTGGCGTGGTGTATACCTGGACTATGCTCGATGACAAAATTGTACTGGCTGAGTTCTTCAAGCTACCTAGCCAGTTGGTCTTCAGGTCTCTTAAACCTGTATAGCCACGTTAGACTGCTGTGATCTGATTCTGCTCCTCTTCCCAGGAGAAGGGACTCCCTTTCTTGAGTAGCATTGTCAAGGGTGTAGTGATTTCAGCAAACTTGGGAACAAACTTCCTGTAATAGTTGCACAGACCCAGGAAAGACTGGAGTTCCTGGCAAGGTTATAATCGTTAACGAAAACGAACGAAAAAACGAAAAAACGAAAACTAGGTGGGAAAAAACATTGTCGTTAACTGAAATAAAAATAAAAACGAGGCATTACAAAAAACGATAACTAACTAAAACTATAATGTGTGTTTGGCAAAACTAACTAAAATAAAATAAAATTATAGAGTAAATGTCCTTAGTTTTCGTCTTTGTAAATGTCTTGGGCCGCCGCACAGGCCGCCACATATTGCGTTTCGTTATTCATTTTTAAAAAACGCAGCGTATTCGTTCAGCTGCATTTCCTTTCCCTGCTCTCTCTCTCACATACACGTGCACGCGCGCACGCACACACACACACACACACACAGACCCTCCCCTCCGTGCACACCGCGTCTCCATGAAAACGAGTGTTCGTTGAAAGCAAGTTCGCGAAAGGTTGGTAGGCTATCTCGTGAACACCTTTACACAATCACACATTAAAAAGTAGTATAACAAATATTTTAAATTCTGAATACAGAATAATTTTGTCAGTGTGTTAATGTCGACCCGAGAAGCGATTGCGGCTTCTTTAGAAAGTTTGAGGTAAAATGCAGTTGGGTTGTCGATGTCAAAACACGATATAAGCTGTGATTCAAATATTAGCTAAAGTTAAATAATGTTATGTCATTTTTTTACTCTAACACTGAATGTTTGCTGCTTCAATCCAGATGAGTATTGTATAGGGTAAATTTAGTAGGGGTGTGAAAATTGTACCGCTGTGGGATTTGTATAGGTTGTGCATTTTGTATAGAAGATGTGTAACGTAGATTTTTTGTACGGCGTGTGGATTTTGTAGAGGTAAAGAGATTGAGCTCCTAGCAATGTCTTGTGTGGCTCATAAATGTGTTGATACATGCCGTTCACATGTGTCTTCTTTAGTCTGTTGGCTATTTAGGTTTTTTCCTGGCACACGTCACTTACACATTTTGCACTTACTGAGGAGTGTTGTGTTGACTATTTACATATTTGTGCTCATATGTGACCCTGGATCACAAAACCAGTCTTAAGTAGCACGGGTATATTTGTGGGAATAGCCAACAATAAATTGTATGGGTCAAAATTATCAATTTTTCTTTTATGCCAAAAATCATTAGGATATTAAGTAAAGATCATGTTCCATGAAGATATTTTGTAAATTTCCAACCGTAAATGTATAAAATATTTATTTTTGTGAGTGAATGCAGCACAATCGCAAACATAAATGGACAACTTTAAAGAGTAACTAAACTCTAAAACAACTTTTTTTAGTTACTTATCTGCAAGAATGGAGCTTCATAAATGCTGTTCATTGATTGGAGTACATTTTTTGACATTTGGGTATAAAGTGTTTTAATTTTCAAATATATGGTGTAAAAACGTCTGAGTGCTGCCCTCTTCAGGTTAAACGGAAAGCTCCTGCAGTAGGGGTACTTTCTGACGTAGAATACTCTCTGACGTCAATCTGTCACGCCCTTGGTGCGAGCTCACCACTGGCAGCCCCTGGTATAAAAGCATCTGTTTCCGTCAAAACTACTGTAGCGAGTCAGGAGTTGGAATTAGGAGTATTGAAAACGGATATATATATATATTAGCATATAGTTAGCATAGCATTTATATAGTTATTTAGATTATTTCATGTAGCCTAGGTAGTTAATCTCGGCTATCGCTCCAGTGTGCAACCTGCATTTTACATGGGATTGCTTCTCCAACGCAATGGAGGTGGAAATGGGCTTCTCCACACAGCTCGCGCTGCCAAACGCTGCTCTTCCTGCATGAACTCCACCACCGCAGCGGTGTCATGATGTGAGTGAGCATATATTTTTAATCACAATTTATGTTCCTTCTTATTAGGCTAAAGTTAATTAATCCTCTGGTGTCGACAAACGCGCCGGCGCGATTTGCTGATTATTTTTTTCACATAGCAGCAAAATATAATGAACGTAATAGTAATAATAATCCTGGAAAAAATTACCTCAAAATGACTGAATATAAGAATAATCGGATGCCGACAACTCACCCTCCTCCACTTCAGGTGAAGGTGGGGGAGAAAAGTTCTCGACTTCAAATGACCGCTCTGTTGCAAAGCTACTTGCGTCACTCCATTTTAGCTAGTTTGACAGCAGCTGTCACTGCGGGTCTCAGGTGCACGCCCCCCCGCTCAGCCCCGCCCTCGGTTCGTCGCCTCTATCTCCGCTGGGCTCTGCCCACTTTTCCAGCATTTTTCAAATATTGCCAGTGGGTGGAGTCAGGCTTTGACCAGGGGTTTAGTTACCCTTTAAAGGCGAATTACTCAATGTTTCGATTTTTTGCACCCTCAGATTCCAGATTTTCAAATATTTGCATCTCAGCCAAATATTGTCCTATCCTAACAAACCATACATCAATGGAAAGCTTATTTATTCAGATTTCATGTGATGTATAAATCTCAATTTTAAAAAAAATGACCCATATGACTGGTTTTATCATCCAGGGTCACATATGTACATTTTATGTAGCTACTGGTGTTATTGTTGAATACATATTTCTAAAATTGTATGATGTTTTTGTTGAGTTATTATTACACAATACTTTTTTCTTGAATCTTGCCCCTGACAAATAACCAAAATTACAAAAAAAGACTAAAACTAACACTAAAACTAATAAAAACTAAACTAAAACTAAGCATTTTCAAAAAATAAAAACTAAACTAAACTAGCAAACCCACTTTAAAAACTAATTAAAACTAAACTGAATTTGAAAATAAAAAGTCAAAACGAAATAAAAATAAAAACTAATGAAAAATGCAAAACTATAATAACCTTGGTTCCTGGACGTGGCTAGGTTCTTCCAGTTCTTAATGTCACTAATGAGTACTGGATTGGTCTTAATTCTTTTGCCGCTCACAATGTGATCAAGAAACAGGACTTCGTCTCTTAGCAGCTGACATTTTGAGGGTTTTTAGTCCATATTCCTGCAACCTCTGAAAAACTTCTGCGAGGCGCTCAATACACTGCTCCACATCTTCACCATAGATGATTATATCATCCAGGTATATCAGCAAAGTGTACCACTGCAGCCCCCATAGAACCAACTCCATGGCCCTCTGGAATGTGATGGGTTCGTTACACAGACCAAATGGCATTCCGGTGTATTCATATAGTCTATACCTCGTCACAAAAGCAGTCTTGGATGTGTCTTTTTTATTAATTTCAATATGCCAATATCCTGACTGAAGGTCAAGTGTCGAGAATGTCTTTGCACCACCCAGCACATCCAGGCATTCCTTTATTTTTGGTGGGGGATATGCATCCTTAATGCTTAATACGATCATTAAGCTTGGTGATAATACACGCACCAGCAGAGATATGTGCTGTAAAGCAGAGAACTTCCCAAGATCATCATCATTTGCTGCAAAAACGGCTTGATATTCACTCAGCAGACCTACTAACATCTTTTGTTGCTGTTCAGTGAACAGAAGTAAACAACTGTCTGAGGTGTTCTGGATGATCAAGAGCGTTTGGTGACGACACCCTTCTTATGTCATGCTCATCAGAAGGCTCATTGTCAGGATCTTGTGGCACTGAGTTCTCGCCATTTGCATACAATGGAGCATCACCTGGAACTAAGTAGGCTCTCTCTCCATCCTCTTGAGCATCAGGATATGCTTCGATGAGCGCATCCAAACAGACTCCCCGTAATAAGGGTCTACTGGAAGCTGTGACGTTGCATAGCCTGACTGGGATCCTCTGTTCCATGTTAATCATGATGCTGCCTGAAGACACTCCATCAGCCAAGCTAACGGGCTCTAGAACAGCCGGGAGTTCTGGTTTCGGGTCGTCTACCACAACCCAAACTAGACATTCACACTCTGGCGGCACAGTGACATTTGGATTGCAATGCCTGTGGCTCCTCATCAGAGTCTATGTTTTGATCAGACCAGGATACTCAACGTGTCCTCCCCTTCTGATCAAAGTCTCGTCTGAGTGTAACTTTGAAGTTGTGTACATAAGATGATACTAGCCGTTGTGCCTCATCCAGTGATACAGGGTCACGGTTCATAACCCCATGTGCCTCTTTCTGGTTGTGAAACCCTTTGAGAAAAGCATCAGCAGCAATCTGCTCCCTGAGCTCAGCCTCAACTCCAGGATAAGCTAGAATGACCAGCCTGTGAACCTCCTCAACGAACTCTGAAACAGTTTATTTTTACTGGCGCAGTTCTCCCAGTCTTCTCCGTGCTGTGGTGGGAGGCTCTTTTTGGCCAAATTGGAAAGCCAGCTGTTCTTTCAGCAGAAAGTAATCTTCACGTATGTGTTCGGGTAATGAGCACAGATATTTGACAGCAGCTCCTCATAGACATTCATGGAGTTTATCCACTCTCTCTACTGTACTCCATTTGGAAATGACAGCTCTGTGCTCAAAAGGAATGATGAAGGAGTCCCAGTCATCCTTACCATCCTAAGTGTCAAGTTTAGCTTTAGGTCCATCTGAAGCTCTACCACGAGGGGTTGTGAGGTGATGGGAGGGATCTGAAACAGTTAAAGGTGTGTGCATGTTTGGTCCCAAGTTGAAAGATCCATTATAATGGCTGGGTCCCTGTGCTCGTCTTCGGGGTCCTATGCATTAGGACCAGGTGTGGAGGAAGTAGGACTGGTTGGGCTCCAAACATGTCTATAAATGACTGTGAGCTCAGCAGCAAAAAGCTGTTCCTCATCCGAAGGCCCTGTGGCATCTCCGTCTGTCATAAGAGTTATATCAGTGGCATCTGCAAGTGTGGTAGTGTCATCATGTGGGTGGGGACCACATCATTTTACCTTGCTGGCATGGGGCTGCTGCATGAGAGCAAACGCACTAGCCTCTGTTGCTTCCAAAAAGCAATATTTGAAGTAGAGGTGAAATAGCACGTTGGAGTTGCTTATTTTGTTGTGACAGCACAGTCTGTAGCCATTGTGTGGGGTCTGGAGCAGCTGATGCACCAAGTAGGACTTCTGGCTCACTCATATCCATGTTATATTACAATTCAGCTAAAACATTATATATATATATATATATATATTTTTTTTTTTTTTTTTTTTTTTTTTACTGAAATATATTCTGTGGCTTGTGAGCTTCTATTTAGATTTGCAGGGCTGTTTAGTCGTGTCTGTGAAAGTTGGCAGGTAGCCAACCACAGTGCTGGGTTTGGCAGACTGCCAGCAGCCACGCCTCTCCGCTGTTTTTTCTCCATGAGTTTATAGTTAAAGCGACGACTAAACGTGGTCAATCAGTCTTTAGAACTTCTTCACAACAGTGTTTTGCAGTTTTTCTAATGCCCATTGAATTACAAAGGATGTCCCAGCAGTTCACAACACTCACAATTCGCTTATGTCAATCGTGCTCAGCTTCTGACACCACTTGTTGTGCTTTCTCGTGTTTGGTTGGATTCAGTGTCCGTGGAGGCGTGAAGAGAAGCACACAACAAAGAGAGTTCGTTTCAGGAACTTTACTTTACTTATCAAGAAATAACTTTACATCAACACAGGTTTTATGCTCTTGCCCAGCGCTGATGGGTTTATATAACCATCCGGACCGCACCATAGCCTGCAAGCATACTGACGCTAGTGAACTAATCCCTACGTAATGACGTAGCCACATCTAATTACCTAATAAGAACATTATGTGTATTATGTGTATGTGAAATAACTGTAACAAACAATGTATTAACTTAATCAACACTTTAACAGGAGTTTTGATGAGTAGGCTATTGTCACCACTAGGACCGAGGACACCCACCACTCCGGAGGAGCTACACCAAAGTACACCAACGAGGCCAGACAACGAAGTGATATAAAAGCTTGATCTTTTTATTAATTGTAAAAACTTTAAGAAAATGTCACTGACACAGGACTCCTCATAGGAGCCGCTCGTTGAAGCAGGTCAAAGGAGTCTTCAATGGAGGAAGACTCAGGCCAGCCGGCAGTTGGTTATCTCCTTGTACAGAACAGCAGTGTGGAGGAACGAGGGTGTTAGCTTTCAGGTAAGTAGCGGCAGACAGTGGACTTTCTCTTTTCACAGGACAGCAATGGCAGAATGCAGTGGCGGATGACAGAATCTCTCTGTTCACAGAACAGCAATGTTGAGTACAGAATCCAGCAGTTAATATCTGAGTCTTCTCTTACCACAGAACAGTAATGGCAGAATGCAGCGGCGGATGACAGGATCTCTCTGTTCACATAACAGCCATGGTGAGTACAGAATCCAACAGCTACTAACTGAGTCTTCTCTTACCACAGGACAGCAACGGCAGAATGCAACAGCGGATGACAGGATGTCTTTGTTCACAGAACAGCGATGGTGAGTACGGAATCCAGCAGTTAATAACTGAATCTTCTCTCCCCACAGGACAGTAATGGCAGCATGCAGCGGCGGATGACAGGATCTCTCTGTTCACAGAACAGCAATGGTGAGTACAGAATCCAGCAGCTAATAACTGAGTCTTCTCTTACCACGGGACAGTAATGGCAGAATGCAGCGGCGGATGACAGGATCTCTCTGTTCACAGAACAGCACTGGTAAGTACAGAATCCAGCAGTTAATAACTGAGTCTTCTCTTACCGCAGGACAGTAATGGCAGAATGCAGCGATGGATGACAGGATCTCTCTGTTCACAGAACAGCAATGGTGAGTACAGAATCAAGCAGTTAATAACTGAGTCTTCTCTTACCACAGGACAGCAATGGCAGAATGCAGCGGCGGATGACAGGATCTCTCTGTTCACAGAACAGCAGTGGTGAGTATGGACTCCAGCAATTAATAACTGAGTCTTCTCTTACCACAGGACAGTAATGGCAGAATGCAGCGGCGGATGACAGGATCTCTCTGTTCACAGAACAGCAATGGTGAGTATGGAATCCAGCAGTTAATAACTGAGTCTTCTCTTCCCACAGGACAGTAATGGCAGCATGCAGTGGCGGATGACAGGATCTCTGTTCACAGAACAGCAATGGTGAGTACAGAATCCAGCAGTTAATAACTGAGTCTTTTCTTACCACGGGATAGTAATGGCAGCATACAACGGTGGATGACAGGATCTCTCTGTTCACAGAACAGCAATAGTGAGTACAGAATCCAGCAGTTAATAACTGAGTCTTCTCTTCCCACAGGACAGTAATGGCAGCACGCAGATCTTCACAACGACACACAGAGCTAAACTTCTCCTTCCTTTACCACAGCGGCGTGAACTGGGACACCTGTACAAAGCTTTACCCCAACAGTTCAAATTATTTCCTGATGCACCGTCGGGCTAGACAATCCCCAACAAAAATTTTAGAGTGCTGGTAACGTCTAATTTTCCCATACTCGTGCATGCATCAAACCACTGTAAACCTTCCCACATGCTCACTTCAATCTTCAGACACTGCAATGACACACCACTTCACAGTGAAAAAGTATACCTTCACTCTACCTCGTTAGGGCCGGCCAATCCACCGTCGTGATCTTCAAAAGGGGGACATCAGGTTTGACGAATGATCCGAAGATCGGGGCTCACTCGTTTCTCTCACGATATCAACCTGTATATCCAACAATGCTTTCACTCGTTCCGTTCTTGATCTTAATCATACCCCGCGCCTCAACCGCACTTTATCCTTCCCGTCTCTGCTTCTGTTGCGGCCCCCCCGTCTTTTGCCTCTCTTGCTGTCGTGCCTCGCATTTTGATCGCGACCGCTCTGCCTTCCCGCTTTTTCCTCTCTTGCTCTCGTGCCTCTTACTTTGATCGCGACCGCTCTCCTTCCCGCTTTTGCCTCTCTTGCTCTCGTGCCTCTCACTTTGATCGGGACCGCTCTGTCCCTAGCTTCTGCAAACCGCCGCTTTTAAATCCCCCGTTGGAGACACGTGCTCCAATGGCCGCTTAATTAGCCGCTGCAACTGCCGCTTGTCAACACAGTCGGTCATGACAGGCCGCCAGAACCGGTCTGGTGTCGCACCGGAAGTTTCCCCAGGGCAACTCGTTCCGCTTCCAAAGTTCCTTCTATGTCACCCGGTGACACTATACTGCTTATTTTTGTCCCCTTTTTTTCCTTGCTGAATATGATTTTCTTAATTTTTCTTGTACATTTATGTAAAACTTTTTTTTCAAACATTCACACTTTTGTAACGTCTGAAGAACGTCAGACAAGGGAGGCTCCGTTTCTGAACTTTTTAATCAGAACGCAAAACAACATGAACGCATCAGCCTAACTTACCTCCAATTTCCAACAACTGCGGAACGGCTGCGGATCCGCTCCGGAACAGCGGCGGAGTCAGTAGGTTTCCATTAAAGTCAATGTGTGTATTTTAACTGACTGCGGAACGGCTGCGTTCCAACTCCATCCCAGCTCCAGCGACCGCAGCCCTCCGGAGCAGATACGCAGAGTTTCTATTTTTGCCAGATGTCGGAGAGCGCCGCAGGAAGTCGAGCACAGAAACGAAATAAAACATCCGGTAATTTTCAAAATAAAATATACCCGTGCTCATGGTGGATCGTATTTCCCTGCACTACACCTTGAAAACGTCATAAAGGGAGGAGATTTTGTATTATATACTTTTTCCTTTTCCAAGAAGAACAATAGTTAACTTTATTTACACAGCCTACTACTTTCCCAATACATTCAAAAAAGAACCCAAAATAAAGATTTAGCATTTTATAAGTTGATTATATAATTATAAATATCATACTTACTCATGGTAGAATCACAATAATCTCCACAAAAAAGGGAGATCAGCAGGTCAGCACAGAGTTGTTTCCCCTCTACTCCTCTGGATGAAACAAACTGTTGCTGGTTTTGTGGTTCTGTTTATAGAAACTACATCCTGTTATATTGCGCGATCATATGTAAATTCGCGAGATATCGCGTGTCCTCGTGACTTCAGCTGTCAGTCATGGCCGCAGCCGTTCCGCAACAAATCCGGATCTGGTAGGTATTGAAGGAAGGCGGTGCAC
Source organism: Siphateles boraxobius (assembly GCF_051911475.1). Lineage (NCBI taxonomy): Eukaryota > Metazoa > Chordata > Actinopteri > Cypriniformes > Leuciscidae > Siphateles > Siphateles boraxobius. Next base: position 38,511,496 of record NW_027508734.1, on the reverse strand, counting down.
GGAGCCGACACGTAGCGGGGCCGATCCGCGGCCGTACCGCAGTCGTCCCGCAGTTGGTGTAAATCCGGGGTGACTTGCAACAATGGGGCAACAATGAGCAATGAGAGTACTAAAACTCCAAGGGTTTCTACAGGTGGAATAGGGAAACCAAGCAATATGTGCATTCGAAAAAGTTTTATTTGACAAACATCCATCACAAATGGTTACAACCAATCACAAACATCAAACAACAACAATTACAACTAACACCTCATAATACCTTATGTATAAATGTTCATATTCATATAAAGATATAAATCAGACAAACACACACACACCACGATGCTGTCAGGGTTCTGTAACTTCTGTCTAGTCTATTTCTTGGTTTTGTGACAGAGCCCTGACACTCCTGTTTTGTCTTGTCTGTGTGCCTTGTTTCATGTGCGCGTCGTGTTTTGTCTTGTGCTGTGTAGCACACAGCTTGTGTTTTACAGTAGTGTGCTTTCAAGTTGTGATGTTCTGTGTGAACACATGGCTTATGAGTGTTTTCATTAGCTGCGTGTTCATGTCTTGTTTTGTGTTAGCACATGGCCTGTGATTTGTTTCCCACAGTGCTTGTGTTTGTGTCATGTTTGGTGTGAGCACATGGCTTGTCATGTGATTCCTTGTTCCATGTGCTCTCCTGTCAATTTGTCTTGCCCCAGCCATCTTGTTTCCGGATTATTGATTCAATTGCCCCACCTGTCCTCTCTCGTTACCTGCTTTGTTTGCTCTCCGTATTCATTCTTCTTCTGTTTTCAGTCATGTGCTGGTTCGTGGTTGTATGTACACCGTGTGTTTCCCTGCTGTGTGGTTCTGTCAAGTCAAGTTAAATCAAGTGTAGTTGGTCAAGTCAAGTCTGTGTTGTTTTCCCCCCTCTGGGTAATTTTTGTTGTCTGTTTTATTTTATTTTATTTTATTATCATTAAAAGCCCATAAAATGTGCACCTGAGTCCTCACCACTTTCATCACACCCATACCTGACAGATGCGCACGCACACACACACACACACACACACACACACACACACACACACACACACACACACACACACACGTTACTTTGCTGACTGAATATCAACTGACCCCTGACCTCCTAAATGTCTCTAGCTCACTTTCCTCGCTCTCAGAAGGAATGACCCTAACTGCTCGATCATGTTCCTTCCGCCCATAAAATCTTCTTCAGTCTATTTCCTATCTGTAGATAGCAAAAACATTGACTATTGGTGCATTCAAGTCATGTCAGAAAGATTGTATTTATGAGTTGAATGCACATGATGAACGTCACCACAAAGTCGTGATTATGAGTGGGAAGCAATGGCGAAAGCAAATTGGTTTAAATCATGATACATTTATTTCTGAATACCGACAGTACAATGTAGTTTGTACGCATTATGTGTACTGATAATGAAGAAGAGATAAAGTTTGCCAGAAAACACTACTCATTTAGCCAGTTTATGGCTAGTTTAGTGACAGCTACATGTCCCATCATTCTCTGTGGCAGCATAATGATAATAACTTACACACATAATGCAAATTCTTTGAGTTTTCCGAACTTAAAAACAAACATCCCAGGAGAACTTGAATGCACCATATGGTTCTAAACATATGATATTGCCTGAACATAAGTGGTATAACTGCACAATGGTGCCCCAAGAACAATCAAACATCAAACAAACTTCTTTACATACTGATGCACATACATCATTTTTTTTTAAATATAAAGTTATTTAAAGGGGTGGTTTACTGCTTTTTTTCTTTGCATGATTGTGTTTACGGGGTGCAATATAACATATCTTCGTGTGTGTGTTTTTTTTTTAAAAGCCTAATTTTTCATAAATTTCACCTTTATTGTAAGCCGCTTTCTCCTCTGTTATTTGAACGACCGGTTGACTACCTGATTCTATGAAACCACTCCCTCAGAAACAGGCAATGGGCTCTGATCGGTTATTTGGGCCGGTGTGTTGTAATTGGCTAAACTGCATAGTGCATGTAGTCCGGAAACTTCAAGCCCATTACCTTTACGGGCGAAAGTTGCATGTGCTCCGGTCAAATGTAAATAATGGTGTCAATTAGCCTACAGCCGTATCAGTTTGAGCCAGAATCAAACCCAGAAAGCGGCAATGAAGAGAGTCAAGCAGAACCTCCCCACGGCTCTTACAAAACGTTTCTGAATGCTACATTTTTTTATTATTATTATTCTATTCTATTCTTGCCTACTATTATTATAGTTCTGTTTCTGTTCTGTGCATTCTGTTACTTGAAAATGGTACTGCTGCTTATAGCTATTGAGATACGTTTAATATCATTAATCGTTATACGTTAATATAACTGAATAAATGACAGAGTAATACCGTTTTTTAAAGTTATTGTTTTATCGATATAATGAACAACCGTTTATCTATTCACAAAACTTAGTTTACTCAGTGTATCGTTTTCTTTAGGTGTACACGTTTGTCTTATACACACAAAATAGCATCGAACTAACTGGCTACTATAAACAAACAGCGTTGGCATTGGTTTACGTAAAACGTTCTTGATCAAATCGAAAAATTACGTCATAAAGTATACATGGAAAATACATTTACAAAATTAGTAGGCCTACATAATTACAAATTCAGGTCCAAAATGTTTGTACGCGTTTGTCATAGACACACGAAATAGCATAACTAAGTGGGTACTAAAGCCAGCGCTGGCATTTGTTTACGTCCTTGATAAAAGCTAAAACATTAGTCTGAAATTATACATGCAAATACATTTAAAATTATTAAGTCTTACTTACAGGTTGTGGCCCAACAACTGCTGCCTCTGGTTTTAAAGTTGGAATTGCTTCATGTTTTGGTAACAGTTTCTTGTTGAATCCGGCATTGAATTCGTGGAGATTCTGGAAGCTGTCTTCCGTAAAATACGCAGCACAGAGAGCTAAATTACGATTGTAATTTTCAGGAACATAATCAAACATAAATTGTAGCCATTGTTGACGAACTGCAGCGGCCGTAGGAAGTCCGAACACAGAAGACCTGACAGCTGGGTGAAAATAACACACTTTCGACGGCATGGCTACTGCTCTCCACTATAACTCTTCCTCTTCGACAAAGCCGCAGAAATATGGCCATGCCCCCTATTTTGCATATTCCGGAGGGAGGGTTGATGTAAATTTATGGGTTAGTTACGTATAAAACCCGGGAAGTATCTCGTTGTAGTCCCATTCAAGTCGTTTTTGTAGGCATTAAACTTCCTGATTTTTAAAAGACGATATCTCTGCTTACGTTGGACTTTTAGTGCAGCAACTTTGCAGATACTGTTCATGCACCAACAACAACATTACACACTATTTAAAATGAAAAAAGTGAAATCGCAATCAACCATCCCCTTTAAACTTCATTATATTAATCTTACTAATTGGTGGCACTGTGTCTCATGTGGCTTTGATTTCTGAAAAGACAGGTCCACCCCAAATATATACTGTATATAAATATATATATATATATATATATATATATATATATATATATATATATATATATATATATATATATATATATATATATTTAAAAAATTAAAGGGGGCGGTGTGAGGTCCAAAAAGTTAGTTTGTTGCCTGAGGGCAAAACCATGCCATAGAGCAGAGGTCTTCAATCCTGCTCCTGGAGGGCCACTGTCCTGCAGAGTTTAGTTCCAACCTGCTTCAGCACACCTGCCTTTGTATATTCAAGCGATCCTGAAGAGCTTAATGTGCTGATTCAGGTGTGTTTGATTAGAGTTGGAACTAAACTCTGCAGGACAGTGGCCCTCCAGGAGCAGGATTGAAGACCTCTGCCATAGAGGGTTAAAGTAGTCAACAAACGAGAAAAATCGACCATGAATTATTCAAAACAGCAAATCTCCATGGAATCATTATTTGTACAAACAAAATAACCATTATTTATTTTTCCATTCCACGTTCTGTGGGCTATCTCTGTACATTGGTGCCTGGAACCACATTCATCCATGCAGAGAACCTGACTGGAAGATGACTGTGCATATAAATATGTGCCTGAAGTTTTATTTATTTTAACCCGCTAAAGGGTTACATGCTGTAGCTTTAACCAAAATTAGGGAATTAAAGCTACCGTGTGCAGCTTCATAGAACCCAGCAATAAGTAGATGGTCGCAGTGATTTTTTAGCAAGAGCACCCTCCCTTCAGAGCCCTCTCCAAAACACATGAAGTGTGCATACACAGCAAGAGCAGAGTCTGCAAAGCGTCACAAGAGACGGCGTTGGTGGCGGGTTGAACGCAACGCTTTCACATTACCTCGTCTCATTCACCAAAAAGGTGGCTGTTATTGGTTTGCCATTCTCGCTCAGTGACTCTGTCTACAACTCTGCGTAGCCTCATGCAAAACGCTGATGACGTGTGGTGTGATGTCTGCGCGAGCAGGTGCGTGGAGGTGTCCAAAATCGCATAGTTCCCTACTACATAGTAGGTGAAAAACAGTATGTGACAACAGAAGTATGTCCAAATTCACAGTACTTATAAAATAATAGGCAAAAAAAGTACAGAGATGACCGACTTCTTCCACCAAGATTCTGAAGTGTGCATACGATGTACACTTTACTATCCCATGAGGCCACGGGAGAGGATTTGTGAATGGCAGTGTAACTGACACTGGTAGGTCACATGGTAATGACAACATGGCGAATGTAGTATGTCCAGATTACGTTCATACTACACACATTCCTACAATATAGAATGCACTTTTTTAGTGGTCGTGAAGTAATTACTTATTCAAAATAAGTAGCTACCTACTCAAGAGAGTATGCTGTTTCGGA